>NC_061456.1:10002500-12402500 GCF_022581195.2 Helicoverpa zea | reverse complement strand
TCAAACCACACATTCTACACGTGTTATTCAATTTGATAAAATATGTATTTTCTCTTAATTTATGCAGCAATAAAATAACTATTAAAATACTAATACTTCGATAATGCGTACTATATTTAATTCGAATAGTTAATTTTCGATTACTTTATCGACTATTGACACATTCTTTTCATGTTCCGTTTATCTGATTCAACCGAAATACTCAGTTTTATGACCATTGGGGCCAAAAGACTAGTTTAAGTTCTAAGTATGGGAATAATGTCCCATCACTTGAATTTTAGATAAATATTAACCTCGTAATAAAAAAGCTAAGAGAAAAGTATTTTATTAGAAAATAACACATCTTAGTTTAAATACCTTCTTGAGAATTAAATCGTTTTTTTAGTAAAGAACGTTGTACACAAAACGTGGATCCCCACGATCACATTCCATAAATTACAAAAAAAATAAGCATAATATGTAGAATTTAAGGTCTCTGCACACAGAGGGCGCGGCGCGGCGGGACGGGACAGCGACGTGACACAATGTACTAAATCGTTGCGTCGAGCGGGAGGGCTCTGTGTGAGGTCGTCCGTAATATCTAGTACATTACAACTGCTCAGTGTCGCGTCGCCGTCCCGTTCCGCCGCGCCGCGCCCGCTGTGTGCAGAGACCTTTATATTTCAAAAATTATACAATGACTTTTTCTGTCACGTCCGTCATAATTAAAACAATGTAATGTAATCCCAATCGGGTCGAATAACAATATCACCTTGACAACTGGCCTAAGGCACTTTCAGAAGATGCAGTTGCTATGTTACTCCAAAAAGAAATTAAAAGTACCTCTATGACCTATGAACACCTTTGAGCTATACCAATGTCGTTGTGTCACTTTTTACTATTTGTATATAAGTGACAAGCCAGTACATCATATTGCATTCGTGACTAGTAACTAAAAATATTTACAATATTGAAATCAAAATCCTATAGTAGAAAACATCTTGAGGAAACCTAGACTATTAAGTCTGAAATCACCAACCCGCATTATGCAAGCGTGGTAATTAACGCTCAATCCTTCTCTATGTCAGAGAAGGCCTGATCCCAGCAGTGGGACGATAAAAAAGCTGTGATGGTAGTTAGGGAAATTAAATATAAATAACTAGCTTTCGCCCGCGGTTTCACCCGGGTCCCGTAGCCGGATGGTGACAAAAACTATCCTAAAACCTTCTACCGGGTCTAAGTTACTTCCCCTCTAATTTTCAGCCAAATCAATCAAGCCGTTTTCATGTTATGTCGTGACAACGGAAAGCGAGTTTCATTTATATATATATAGATTTATATAAAAACTAGATCCAACAAAAAATGGGCCTATCAATTAGTAAGATACGCCGTATCGTCACGTCAGATCTACAGAATCTTTATCTGCGCGCGCGCACCGAATGTTTATTACAACGGCGCTTGGCCGACTCCCTTGCATTTTGTTCCGATCTGACGACACGCGCGCTTGCCCGCACGCAGACTCCAGTGCACACGAATAAACATAAAAAAAAACACCCTAAAATAGGGTTGTACGAATAAAATAAATAATAATTCCTCAAATAAAAATAATAGTGTAATTCTTTTAGTGTAGTGACTCAATAATTATTAGAGTAATAATTGCTCTAGTGTAATTTAGTTCGTGGTTTTGGACAATTAATTAATTAGTGTTGGAATTGTCAAACATGAACGGTAAGTTATTGTTTTCACATTACATATTACATAAGCGTTTGGGAATTTCTTTGTGAAACCGTGCAATTTATTGTAAGTGATTAATGGACGTGTTCTCATTAGAAGTGTCACATTCCAGTTTTTACTTTGTTGTCCACAGAGCCTTTGTTAAAGACAGCCACTAATTAATTATTCGCTTTGTTAAAATTATTTATTAATTTCATTGATTGCCGAAATTAAAAATACATAAGCACGAATCTTAATTTTATGCATAAATTAATTAAGTTCGTTTTATAATACTGCATAATATATATCTTTTAACAAAAGGTTTATACTTTATGAATTTTATTTTTCAATAATTTTAGTTCTAAAACTACTGGACATGAAAATCTAAAGTCTTTTCTCAGATTCTAAAATTATTAAAATATCGTAAAACTCTTTAATCTAATTTAATATACATTACGTATTTTGATAGATGGATTTTACTATATTCAAAAATACGGACGTAAAATTATGTCATTTTGTTATCCTTCCTCGTTAGCTTAATCAATAAAACGGTCACGTCGATTGTAGCAGAAAAAAACATTTTAAAATCCAAGTTGATTTGCATAAGGTTTACAATTAAATGATTAGATACAAAGTTTAAATGTATTATTAGGATAAATTATTTTGTACGCTTCTTACACACGCGATATTTATACATATAAACATTATTTTTTCGAGTAAATAATTGTTCGTATATATAGTGCACACGATGATCACATAGCTAAAATAAGTGTAAGCTTTGGAGCAGTCAAAAATAAATGTTCAAAACTGAGATTTATTGATAAGATAAATGCATTTTAAATTGGCATCTAATCGTAACTCCGATCTTTATGTGTTTTACGTTAGAGGCAGTATGTCCATTAATTAATCGTAATTTATATGCACGTTGATCTGAACTAAAAAAAATAAAGCCAAAAGATCTTTTTAAGGATGAGAGAATTCAAATTCATTTCATGAATTTAATATTTATTCAGATTAATAATTATAAAATATTTTTTTGTATTCATTTTTATTCAACATTATTATTTACTTATTTGAATAATAATTATTATTTGGCGGACATCACTTAAAGTGCTTACTTTTCTTTGACACCTTTTTATGTGAATATAGGACTACTTAAAGGTAGTTAGTCCTTTTTAATGTGTTAACAATCTTGACCTATCCAAACAATGGCTACCCTAAGCCTTGATCCTAAAGAACCTACTTATATTCTAACCAGATTGAATTGATCACATAGGTAGCCTGTGAAATATACACACAATAGGTTATAAACTCAGTCCCATTGTTAATGCGTATGTAGAAATAGTGCAATGTATCAAATAGATTTATATTAGAGCAGTTCACTTGAATTTATTTGCATAATAAAAATAAATAAATAAATAGTGAATTATTTATCAGGATAATAATGGTTGTAAAATAACTCATCAGGTGATTGGTGGTTGACAAAGCAGAATATAATAGTGTGTTATTGTTTACGCAACTGTGGATAAAAAAATAAAGGTTTCCTTTTCCTTAAAGGAAATTGTTCCTTGACAGATGAACTTTAATGGCTCTATTTACATTTTTTTTGTTGTATCTCTTGTGTCTGTCTAGTAAACTACGGAGTTTCATTCACCGGAACAAAGACATCAGAATACGCCTACTATTATGTGATTTTGTATAGTAAACAATAATTAGCTATTGCAATACACGCGTCGCATATTAACGGTCAAGAAAAAAACCCGTTAAGTACTTAGATATTAGAGTAATTGACGTCTGGCGGGGCTCGTGGCTAACTAGTAGCCACACTGGTTGATTAGTCCTAAAGATAAGCAAGGAATTACTCCGTGCCTTGAAAGGCTTAAAAATTGATGGGTCCCAGCTGTTATTTGAACATCAGTCGTTACAGGTAGTCAGAAGCCAGACCGTCTGATCACTAGTCTTACCAAGGGGTATTGAGTTGCCGGGGTACTTGTGTTCAAAAGGTAAGGTAGGCTCTATGTAAAACACTGGTACTCAGCTGCATACGGCTAGACTGGGAGTCGACACCAACACAGTCGAGAAAAGACATCGGCCTATGATGACTGAGCGACACCTAGCTATTAATTATGACTTTAGTAGCATAGCACCTTTACTACAATTTACTATTATAGTAACTGATTATTATGGAGGCGCCAAGGCCTCTCTAATTGAAGTTATCAATGAAATTGACGCAATTATTGCACCATGCTTATACTTAACCTTGGATTTGAATGAAGGAATGGTGCTAAGAATTTTCTTGAACCCATTTATTTGTTATGGCAGTTGAAATCGTAATAGAAAAATAACAATATGTGAGTGAGTGTTGCTAAAACAAACTGGTCAAGTGCGATTCGGACTCGCAAACGAAAGGTTCCTTGCTATTGGATATGTATAAAAAAATCTGTATTTGTTATTATAGCGGTCAACAATAATATCCACATAATTTCATGAAATTTCAACTGTCTAGTAATTTTCGTTTTCGAGATGCAGCCTGGTGTCAGACAGACGGACAAACAGACTGATCGCGAAGCCTTAGTACAGACTAGGGTCCCAGTTTATCCCATGTGTACTGAACCCCTTGAAAATAATACAGATTTATGTCATCGGCTTCTAATCTAGCCGGATGTCGCGAAATAGTTTAACATAGAATATACCACTGTTTACATGACCTTCAGAATCGTATTGGGTAACCATATTGTCTTGGGTCATCAACATTTTTGAATTTATGATCTTTCAACCGCATTAAACCGGTTCTTTTGGGAATGATTAGAAGGCTTGTGTTCAGCAGTAGACATCTTATGCCTGAAATTGTTTAGGTGATGATAAACCTCAGCATAGGTTAGGCATTTCCTCAGAAATGATAATTGGGAACACCTATTCCACTTTAGATATTTTGTAACTTTTAATATAGATACCTTATTTGCATAAAAAAAATGAGAGCCTCTCATAGGATAACAGTAAAACTTCTAATTTATTTCTAAACAGGCTTTTAACTAACTGTAAAAGCAGATGCAGTTATTTCTAATGGAAATGACATATGGATTTATAACGGTAAAGGAGTAAAAAAATAATTATTTATAAAAATAATAATTTATAATATTTCTATTAGTGTTGCGACAGATTTCGTTTAACATAAAAATCACAAGGACTGCTAGTGTTGTATTAATATTTATGACAATAGTTTGAATAGGTGAGCTTTTGTATAAAAAGTTTTTGACCTGAGGTACTCATGTCATGTTGAAAATTGTGATCAATACCTATTAGAAAAAAAAAAGTCGTGGTGGCCTAGTGGGCAAAGAACAGACCTCTTGAGTATGAGGGCGCGGGTTCGATCCCAGGTCAGGCAAGTACCAATGCAACTTTTCTAAGTTTGTATGTACTTTCTAAGTATATCTTAGACACCAATGACTGTGTTTCGGATGGCACGTTAAACTGTAGGTCCCGGCTGTCATTGAACATCCTTGGCAGTCGTTACGGGTAGTCAGAAGCCAGTAAGTCTGACACCAGTCTAACCAAGGGGTATCGGGTTGCCCGGGTAACTGGGTTGAGGAGGTCAGATAGGCAGTCGCTTCTTGTAAAGCACTGGTACTCAGCTGAATCCGGTTAGACTGGAAGCCGACCCCAACATAGTTTGGGAAAAAGCCTCGGAGGATGATGACCTATCAGAAAAAAATACTGTTTTTTTTTCTCGCGGGGTCAGTGCTCTATTATGTGGGTAATCAAATTATGTTCTCGTATTATTTAAAGGATAGAATATGAATACGATACAAACCAGATTTGTGACGAACTGATTACCATAATTATACTAAAACCCTTCAAACTTCAACGTCTTTTGTCCATACTACTGATTGTTCTCGATTTTACTCGCATTCTAAGAGCACTGGATTTTGTTGTTAAATATCTATAGTTCTCGCAAAAGTCGATGACGTTCTGAAAAAAAAAATCCTAGCAGATGTATTTATACTAATCAGTTAACCGCTTTTACCTAAAAATAGTTTCAGTGCAATGTTTCGTGAAGACTATAATGTTCGGCGCGAATTTTAAAGCTACAACTTATATATATTTTAAGTATTCGTTCTTTTAATTACTAATTGAGCAATAACAAATTAAAAACAACACCTGGCCATAACCTTTTGATAAGATTTGCATTTTTAAATATTCAATATTTTGCAAGACGGAGTAATTCAAAATAATAACATTCAAATAGCCATTTCACTTTATTTTATGACTAACCGTTTTCCCGCGGTTTCACCCGCGTCCCGTGGGAGCTACTGCCCGCACCGGGATAAAATATATTTTCTCCCGGTACGGCTATAGCTTATGTTACTCGCAGATAATATAGCTTTCTAATGGTGAAAGAATATTTAAAATCGGTCCAGTAGTTTTTGAGTTTATCCATTACAACCAAACAAACAAACAAACAAAGTTTTCCTCTTTATAATATTAGTATAGATTACTAATTTAGTTAAAATGTAAAATTTAACTATCAAACAAATACTGTTAAGTTTCTTTTTAGAATTTTCGTAAGCAAATTCAAGGTTGTAACGGATTATCTAAAATGCCAACTTTGGACCTTTAACTTACAAATCTTAGACAAGTATGAATCTTGAAACCACAAATTATTATGGCCGAAAAAATTTGGCCGATTCACCATTTTTATTAGGAAGTCCAGTTTTATAGAATGCGGACTTTGAGAACACATTAATTTTTGTCATTTTATTTAGACTCGTATTTCAAGTTTTGAAGCATGGGTGTTTAACCTATTTTTATGTGGTAGCGGACAAGAACGGCTTTTTTTTTTTTGCAGAATATTAAGTAGGTACCATATGGATAGATTAGATGTTACACTTGGATAAAAAAGTATCCTTTGACCTTTCTCAGTCTGTGGACCAACCCAGGTGTGCCTGTTATTTAAATCAGTTTAGTAGTTTTAGATAAGAGAGTTACTTTCAGATTATAATATTAATCAGAACTTTCAAAAGATCCTTATCAAGTTAATTAATGAAAGGAGCGCAGGTAAGCCAAGATTCTGTATTCTCAGTCCTCAAACGTCAAATATCGAATCAAATCAAGCGTAAACATACAAATAAAATATTCGCATTCCATTCCACGCATCATATCAAAACAATGTCATAAAAGCCAGCTGTAACACCTCATTAGGAAAATTAACTATGAATAATTGAAATACCGTAGTTAATAAACTAATCACCTTACATAGTTAATTGTCTATTTACCATGTACAATTCCACGCAGTTGCGTAAAAACAATAAACATCGATATCTCTCGAACATTCTCTTTAATCGATTAAAAATCGAGTGTGTATTTTATTCCGATTATTAAGTCCTTGCACTCTGATTTAATTATTCTATAAATAAATAAAATCACGGAAATTCCTATAAAATTCGTTGCTATACAATTTTCGGTAGAAAGTAGTTTTTGTCAATCAAGTTAAAATTAATAACTGCAGTTCAGAAAAATATTTTTTATATAATAATATCATGTTTAATGCTCCTTATAAAATAAGATTGTTGCACTATCGAGTTGTTTCAATCAAAATTATAAAATACATTTTCGCCGATTTCAGGAACTATCGGTCCAATTTGGATTTGTAAAAGTTGAAACCTTACAGAATTATATACAACCCACTTACAGCCAGTTTCTTCATCAAAAGTTAAAGCCAAAGTAAAAGTCAAAGTAATGTCTAAAGTTAAAGTAACGGTTAAATTCAATTTTTCTATGAATTTTGCTGTCACTTTAGCCTTGAAAAAACGAATTTGACCGTTACTTTTACTTTAGACATTACTTTAACTTTAACTTTTGATGAAGAAACTGTCCGTAAATGAGCAAAGTTATAGGCTACTTTTTATCCATTTAAATAATTCCTACGAGTGCGGGTGAAACCGCAAACTAAAGATAGTGTAGGCACTATGTTCCAATCTGCATAACCCATCCTTTTGAACATGCATGCCTGTGCATACCATTAGGTAAGATTACTAGGTCATACAGCTTTTAGGCATAATCATTTATCATTATATTCAGAGGTTCCGAAATAAGTGTCAGGCCGTGACTCCGGCATAGCGTTTTAAATTCATATATATACGAGTATGTTGCAATAGTATTTATTTTTGAGGTTGTATCACGTAGGTTTCGATGAGGTTAAGCTTTCCGGGCTGCGGCTAAGATATGGATGGATAGTCGTTTTGATAAAGATCGGTAGTGACTGTACACTGATTTCTATATCAATTATAGTCAGAGAATTACCCTATCATTCGCCTGTATAACCTACAGTAAAAATGTGTGTGTGTGACACATAGTTTGTAAGTGCCCTGTAAATTAAAATATTTCAAGTTAGTGTTTATGTATATTCTGGGTCAAGTCTGTTTTTGAACTAGAATACCTTGGAATCGAAGAATGAAAAATAATGCAGTGCAGACCACATTTTATTAAAAATTACTACTTTTTGTAGTTCAATTGCTTTAAAAGAGCGACAATACGACACACCTTACAAAAATATTTTTTAATTACTCATAATAAAATTGAATTATTTAACAAAAAAATCTAAGTACAAATAATGTAACAAATACAAGTTCGCATCGTGTTTGCAAATACAAGTGTGTCAGTTACGTCAAATGTTAATGACATTGTTGACGTTATGTAATCACTAGCAGTGTTAAGGCGCGGCTCCACCGCGGTGCACGGAGAGGCTACGCACGTGTATTAAGCTTCGCTTTGTAAGAAAATGTATGTGGTTGTGTCCACTGCAACCCACGGAGAGGCTACGCATGAATTGACGTCATTGATACACGCGTGGCTTGCTCGAATAGGCGGTTACATAGCTCAACGCTGTCAACGTGGGTCTACGTTTCCACTGGAGTACACGAATAAGACCCACGACTATGTACAGCTCGGTTATCGCAGAGCAGTTGTTGTAAGCGGTTACGTAGCTCAACGATGTCAGCGTGGGTCTACCCGTGCGCCGTGCCACGCTATACATAGTCGTGGGTCATATTCGTGTACTTCAGTGGAAACGTAGACCCACGTTGTCAAACAAATGAATACACGCAGCTAAAATGCGCCGCGTGTCCGTGCACAGCGTGCACTGCGGTGGAGCCGCGCCTTTAAGGTCGGAGCACACGCATCTTTTTATATCGATTTTATTATAAAAATACTGTTTTATGTGAATAGCAGATTTTCTCCAAGACTTTGGGATGTTGATCTATGTAGATGTAGAGGTTCTATGGTTTTGACTTAAAAAATATATTATTTAAAATTCGCCGATTTTTTACAGACCCAGGTTGCCATATTTTTGTGTTCGTCTTAAAGAGTTTGATATTTAAGAATCTTAATTTTGTAAAGACATACTTCCTAGTTAGTACCCAACGGGTACTTATGAGAATCATGGTTATAGGGACTTGTATATAATTTATAATAATAAAGCATTAATTAACTGGCACTAAAGGGATGGGTCCCTTAGTGCCAGTGGTTTTTGCAAAAGTATATAAGGTAAAGTCAACAAAACAATATGTTCGACAATAAAAATCACCCGATTCGACTGTTACAAAAAATCTTATTCGTTGTACTATGTCCAAATGTATTAATCTATGTAGTACAATCAACTACACATTAACTTAGTAGCTAATAAAGTTTAATTGTGAAGGAATAATGCCCTATAAATATCAATTAAATCATTTATCAAGTTACATTCAATGATCGTGGGAAATTATTAGCACATTGTTAAGCATTTTTATTGTTTATGTAGAAAAAAACTATAGCAAGCAATGTATAGACAAGAAACACGCAAATAAGCTCAAATTCTCGAGTAATAAATATTTTAGACCATATTTATTGTATCTTTAGCTGACTTGGCAAACTTCGTATCTTTTAAACCTTCCCTGGACATCTACAAACATTTTAAAACCAAAATAAGCCAAATCGGTCCAGCCATTCTCGAGTTTTGGTGAAACTAACGAACAACAATGATTTTTTATTTATAAAGAAAGAAGAAGATTATGCATTATAAAATCTATTTCAAAGTTCAATATTTATGTTAAACCACAGTTAGCTAGCAAATATGTGACTGTTTTTTTTTTTTAACCCCCGACGCAAAAACGACGGGATGTTATTACATACCTCTAATATGTAGAAGGTGTTAGGAAATTCGGGAAAAGACGGAAAGCAGGTAGGGGTATTGAACTGAAGTAAATACAGAATAGTAGCTAGAATAAGGTATTTAAATTGTGTTTAGAATATTTTATTCTTTTAATGTTTAATTTTTTTAAATGTTTCTCTTTAATTGTTTACTATTTAATTTAATTTTTAATTTCAAATGTTTAATTTAATTTGTAAGTTCATGTGTTGTTTAATTTAATATTGTTTAACTTTCTTTGATTTTAACTTGAAGATGATGTATGCATGATGTGTTCTCCTGTAACTGAAGGAGCACAAATGAATAAATAACATTTTATAATTATGCATTAGGGTGGTCCTTATTCCTACGAAAAAAAAAATTTTCTTTTATTTTGCGGGGCACCACGTAATTTGAATATATACCATAAGAAAGTCTTTCATTATTTTTTTAAATTTTTTTAAGAGACATTTTGGGGTCGCTACCAAGGTTTGAATTTAAAGTAAAAACACAAAATCTGTATTTGTTAGATTCATTTATTTTTATAGACAAGAAATAAAAATATTACAAATTTTGTTGTTGCTATGAACTAAGATGTTATTAATGTACACATTTGAATCAATTATTTTTAAGATATAAGAGTTGACTTGTTAGTATTAGGGTACTTTTTCCTTTACTCTTTTACCAACAAATGCAAATATTGCTTTTGTTCTTCATTGAACGTAATTAATTTAATATTTTGACAAGAAGCGATTGTTTATTCTATCTATGCGATGTTCATTTGCACGTAAAATGTTTTATAAACACTTAAATAAAACATTTATGAAACCATGATTTAAGATATCCTTCCTTTTTGTAAAAAATTTGACAGCTGGTAGCGACCTCTAAATCTTAACCAAAAAAAAAAACAAAAAGGCTAATTTCATATTTAAAGGTATATAATCGAATGAGAAAGTGCCCCGGGGATAATTCAAGAGTCGAAAAATAAGGACCACCCTATTATGCATGTAATGTGTATCCTTTGTTGGAGTTCCTTTTGAATAAAATAATACCAAGCTTGTTATGATGAACTATGATGGGTTATGAAGTCATCACAATAAATTAATGAAGATGAATCAATAGAAGAATAATCCTGTTTCGTAAGAAATCGTGACTCAATTCGACATGTTATAGCAAATACAAATTACAACGTTGCATTTTTAACTAAACACGTTGTAATGTCAATACAATCATATATCTGTGAATGTTATGAAAACATTGATTTATTGTACGAAAACGTAACAATTTTCTTTTTCAAAACTGATTTCTATATATTTTTTATAATGATATTTTTTTCAGGAGTGAAATCGATAGTTTTTTGGCTTGATTTTTTTCCCATGAATCATTATTAAGAAAGGGACATTTTATCAGGTAGGACTACTATCAAGTAGATAACTTTCGTATTTCTAATATTTGTTGGAAAGGATCAGCAAAAACATAAACAGCTGCCTATTTGTTTGTTTACACGAGCCTAGATTATGCAACACAGAATGACATAATTGCAGAAGTCGTCGTGTCGCAAGTATTTATTTTATTGGCGTTAAACTGTCATTTGCTATACGTTAGTGATTAAATAAGCGTTAAAAACATTATACCTACCTATTGTAAAATAGCTGCATTAATAGTAGGTACTTGCACACTGAAAACTTTTAGTTGGCCGATAGTTTGTTTGAGCTCGTAAATCAGTATGAAGATGAATCGTAGTACGCACATAACAACGATCTGAAATTTGACCGGTCTCGAGACTGACTAAAAACTTTTTTTTTATTTTTTTTTTACAACTATCGGCCGACTATTTAGCCTTTAGTGTGCGGCTACTCCTAAGGATCGCTGCGTACTTGCGTCAGTAATGTAAATTGTATTTATTTTGTTACGGCCATAACGAGTGCACTTTAAAAGTATTGCTATATCACGCAAAAGGTTTTCGAAGTGTTAGCCAAAGTTCATTTCGTCATGCAGGCCTTGCAAGTCATTCCTAGGTATTAGATTTAGTATTTCGAAGATTTATGCAATCAGACATTTAAATTGGTGGCAAAAATAACAACTGTCTGTATGATTAAACCACGGAGGAAGGAAAGATAGCGGAGAAGCCATTAGGAAGATAGGTCAAGCGCCTTCTTGTAGGTCAAGCAACTTACGGCAGGCATGATCAGTTACTAGAACTAAAAAAACGTTTATAAACATCGCTTATAACGTTTAACCGCGATACAATCCGTAAAAGTAGTCTTATTTAAATGTCTAATATTCGAGTAAGTGTCAGAAATCAATAAAAAACGTTTATGTTCCTTGTGAAATCAAAACCAATCTGTCAAAGATTGGTTTTAATGGATTGGTCATAATATTTTGTCAGGTTCCATAGAAGGCATCTAAGGGCGGAGCTAGCAACGTTTTCAGCACCCGCATTTTGGCGCATTACTTTTAGGAGATTTTGCGTTATGACATCTCCGCTAGTCATTTTGTTCTCCATGGATTAAACTAATGAGTATGTTAAAAAGTTTCTTTGGGAAAGTTCAAGTATTGGTCACAAATTACAAATCACCAAAATATAACAGTCAATACTACTCTTTAATGTTTACATTTTTTTTAAACCTAAACTGAAGTAAATATGCATAAGCACTACTAACCTGCGCAATATAAATTGTTATGACGTCTTAGGGAAGTTTCCGCTACACAATAGTTCATTAGTCTAGGCCATTAATTGGTGTTTTACACTCCATTTGCTTACCTATAATGGGAGTTATTATATAAACGTATTATCATCTGCAGATTGATATTTTTTTAAAGTATCGCATTTTCCATTGATTCACTAAATACTTAGGGTTTATTATTATATCAGTGGAAAAAATATCACCATCACCATCACCATCACCATATATAATAAATCTGTAGAAAAGTAATTTTTGTACATTGAAGAAATTGACAAAAAAAATAGCCAGCATTTTAAAGGATAACTAACAGAACCCATTTCAATCATTTTTGTCATTTTTGTCTGTTTGTCTGTTTATCTGTTTGTTTGTTCGGGATTCACGTAAAATCTACGAATTAAATGCAGACAATGCTTATATACAAAAATTCTACGTAACTTGGGGTATTATTTAGTTTTTGTTTCATCGAAATCGATTCACTCTATCAAAAGATATGATTAATTTTGTGAATTCAAGATGTAAAATATCACGACACGCAATCTATTTGTCAAAATTGTACATTTGAATGTTGTACTTATATTAGTTGATCGGCCTATTATTAATCTTTACACAGAAAATCACACTTTTATACGTAACTTCGGAAGAAAAAAAAAAATGAAAATTTTGTTTAGCCAAGGTTAAAGTAGCTCCATCTGTGGTAAATAAAATACATCAAATTTGTCAAAGGAGAGAGTGCGATTTGCGAGGTGGTAAATGACAATATTACCATACATTCTTTATAGAGGATTATTATTTCAACAGATGGAGTTGTGTATTTTCCGTAATTCACCATATTTTAACACGTAGAGTAATTTTTCGATAGACATTTCAATAGTGTTTGTCAGTTTGCCGTGCCACATCAAAATCCAACTATAATTATTACCTTGATGAAAAAGAAAATTAATAGTTCTCAGCCAAATTTAAAACGGTGCCATCTAAATTATTTTTTGAACATTATGTCAAAAATGATGACTTTAGTGGAACAATTAATTATCATTTAAAGTTACAGATGGAGTTCATATCAGGATTTTTTCATAAACATAGTTTAGCTTATCTTCCACTAATGTGGTGGCCTTAAAACAAATTACTTTGAGTGAGTAGTATTAAGTAGACCTTAATTATTTTTTCTGATGCAAAATATGTAAACTTAATCCTAGAAGAAATGAGGATCTATCTCTCGCAAGCGCTGCTAAGCGTGAGGAAGGTAATGTAGGATTCTGTAGCTTTAAAAACAAGCCCAGATACAAAGTGCAGATAAGAAATGGGAGCTCTCTCTATTTAATACCATACACACGTAAAATGCTTTATGCGTCTGAAAACGTACAAATTACGCGCCGCATACCAGAGACATGCTTACTTTCAACTTCTGATCGCAAATACACTGTTCACGATTACGAACAGTCTCAGTAAGACCCGAGCCAAGTCTAAAAACCCTAAAAAACACCTTTTATATAAAACTACGTTTGATGTCATTTAATCACAAAGACAGAATTGTTCTCTGTTGCAAATCCTATCTACCTATATCCTATCCTAATCCAGAATGCATTGCAGGTGTGCATTGCACAAAAACCAATGGTATCCTATTCGAGAAGTCAAAAGAGTTGACCTGCCAACGTCAGCTTCTGCGCTAAGCAAGTGTTCTTAATAGTACCATCAGAATTACATCGTTGAATGAGGTGAATAAATTTTCAGAAACCACAATAACAGTAGGAGCCAAAGCGTATTATCGCTTCATAGAGCTCTGATTGGCCCCAGGTGACCAAGTCAGGTCTGATTTGTTCGTTCATCAGATCTTTGAAAGTGTTTCGGTGGATACTTACTGTCGTCCTGTTTACGTGTGACACAAAATATGGTATATAAACGTCCTCCGCAAGAGCGAAATTTTCCCGGTGTGCGGTAGTGACGCACAGTATACAACACTTATGTTTCTTTTGATTTGCTGGCTCCACCAAGAAATGACAAATTGCGAGCGTACATTCTGAAAATCTTGGCAAAACTGCAGGTTTCAAGTACGAACACATGAAGTGGACTCTCACAGATACGTACATTTTGCCTATTCGTGAACTAATGCAAACATTTCGGTGGAGTCCCGGCTTAGGCCTCCCCCACATTAGGCGTGCGCGATCCTCGGGCGTGTGAGTAGCGCGGGCGCCGCGCGTGCGTCGCGAGCGCGTTGCGTGAGCGTCGCGTTTTGCTGCCCTGCGGCATTTTCAGCGCGCTCGCGGCGCGTGCGCGCCGCTCTCCTTGACGTTTAACTGTTAAGGCTTTTAGCGGGCGGCGGGGATAGCAGGCGAAGGGGTAAGAACGCAATTCGAGCGCCGCGTGCTCGCCGCGAGCGCGTCGCCTGCACTCTTCACACATGCCGCAGGGCAGCAAAACGCGACGTTCACGCAGCGCGCTCGCGAAGCCCGCGCTACTCACACGCCCGAGGATCGCGCACGCCTAATGTGGGGTCAGCCTTACCATGAGTAAGTGAAACTATCCTACCCTATGCGCCTGCTGATGATGATGACTCATTTTATCATCCATCCAGCTATTCCCCAACTATGTTGGTGTTGGCTTCCAGTCACCGAATCTGTTTGAGTACCAATATTTTGCTTGGAGCGACTACCTATCTACAATCCAGTCAACTACACAAGACGATATCCATATTATGGTAAGACTGACAGACTTTCTGGCTTCTGATTAGTCGCAGCAGCTGCAGAAAATGTACAAATGACAGCTTTGTCAGACTCAAAGCATGTAGACATAGATTATACCTGTTTCCTGTGAAAATTACTTACGCACCATACGTAATAATTTTAGAAATTGGCTGAACAACGTCACAAACTTTACTTCTTTTGTTTAGATAAATAGTCACATCCACAACACAACCTTGATCAATGAATCTATGCGACTGCTAAGTGCTAATCCTAATTATACTGTCACGTGAAAGAATGCACCTACGGGATAAGTAGTATTTTGACGATTCTATATTGCTCACGCAGACGAAGTTGCGGGCAACAGCTAGTATCACCATATGTGTGACAAATATTTCTATATAAGGAACGCTTCTTAAATGGTCAGCATTTTATTAAAAGAATGACCGTAGAATCATTTTCTTATTGATGCTCATCAAGTTCATTCACCTTGGTTTTTTGAAACACAATGTTAATTTCCCATATTTAGTGTAAGGTGTCCCCATGTTTAGAGTCACTATATAATTTATGTATAGATATATATTGTTAGTGGTTATTATTTTATGAAATCATGATACGTACCTGTATATCAGCATAACAGGTAATTTCTGGCATCTTATGGAGACTGAGAATATTTGATTTTGATCTGTAATACAAATAGAATACTTTATTGGTCTGTAAAGGGATGTATATATTCCTTATCCTGGTATGGGAAGTAGAATTTCGGGACATGGGCAAACCGCGGCAATAAGCAAGTTGCTTTGCTAATTCAGTTACAAGTAGTGATCAATTTTTATCGAAGACTGTTCTAGTAAGCATTGCTTATCAAACCATAGATATGAAAATATGCAAGTTAGGAATACAAAGTTTCTTATGTAAACTTGTATTGAACTCACTTGATCACTTGAAATGTCAAGTTAAATGGATTTATACTTAAACGACGATTAAATATTGACGGATTAATATTGATTTGCATAACGTTAAACAGTGTAGACCGACAGAAGTATTTTTTTTTTTTGTTAATTTTGAGGCCTTATTAACTTGACGAGTATATATTCTACTTTTTTTTGTTATTTTAGTAATCAAACTAGAAGTATTCACAAATCCTTAAAAATTAGGCTTTTGCTTGAGTCCTGTATTTTATACCGCGAGTTCATCTAACCGACAGCCACCGTGAGAGTGCTTTTATGCTAGTGAATTAGGATCGCACTATAGTAATACGCTTGGCTTATGCGATCATAACAACTGCGATATGATTTTAAGACAAGTACCTATGTAGCAAAATCCGAAAGTGCGAAAACACTCTTATGTACCTACCAATCGTAAATTTGAGAGGTTGAAAGATTAACCTTAAGTTATTTTATGCCATCGATTTTATGGGTGTTAAAAAACTAATGATGTTTTTATGACTGCATTGTCCTGGTGCATTTTCACAGGTCAAGCAACGAAAGGTCAGAAATGTCAAATATGCTTGTTTATCAAACAAAGAAGATGTTGTTGATTGCTATCCAATAATTTATTGCCAAACTGTGGAAATGAATAATAATCTAGGTACTAAAAAGTTTGTATGTAGGTGAACGCGCTCCTATGATCAGTCTTACCAAGGTGTATTGGGTTGCCCGGGTAACTGGGTTGAGGCGGTCAGATAGGGCAGTCGCTCCTTGTAAAACACTGGCACTCAGCTGCTTCTGGTTAGACTGGAAGCCGACCCCGACATAGTCGGGAAAAGGCTAGGCAGATGATGATGATATCAACACACGAATTGAATAGGTAACTGTATTGGTTATAGTTACCGCTTTATAATATTTTCAAGGACCATAATTATTTATAACGACCAAATTATAAAATGAAGATGAATATCATCATGATTCAATTAGATTGAACTCACGGAATATTTCTATCAAGGTTTAAAAATACTTAAATATGAATGATTGCTTTGGTCTTTTGCAATGGAATATTGAATTTTTGATGATAAATATTAAAATTGTGATGGTTATTTCAACATTGATTTTATGCGCCTTTTAACCACTAACAACTATTTTTGAGCACGCAGATAGAAAATATTTCACAGCCAATTACTATCCTATTTTTAAACGGTTTTATTTAGCTCACCCCGTTTGTTTTATTTATTCTTGGGTCAAATTTAGTAATTCAAAATTAAGTACCTTCCTGTTGTCAGATTGATCTGAAATTTGGTACACACCTTTAATTCCGATGACAATACAATATAGTAATATCAATAACATTGTAAATCCAATATGGCCGCCGATACAAAATGGCGGATTACATATTTTTCTACAACCCCCTCAATATGGGTATCAAATGAAAGGGCTACTCAAGTAGAATACTGTCAGCAACCCCAGCGTTGCCCAACAGGGCCAAGGCCTGCCTGGGCTGCGGGATTGTCCGAAAGAGTGACCGTGGTCGTGGTACATAAAAGGCCTATGACGAAACACAACGGTTTTTAGTCAGTAAGAGTCTGGCACTCCCTCACCGCTGCTGAACCATATATAGAAAGAAGAATATTCGGTAGGCATTATCATTAAATACTAAAAACTAGAAAATAAAAAATTGGTAAAAAAACTTTTAAGTTAAACGGTTTTATCTTATGTGCACTGAAAACTAAAAAATAAAAAAAGAGTTACTTACCTGTCAACCTACGTAGGTGGTCCCGGTCATATTAGACTAAAATAAAAACGTGGGGCCCTCTGAAATCCTACCTATGGCAAAGCATATCTTTATACTCTGGTAGATCATGAGCTCGGCGTTCGCTGGTTAAGCCGCTACGGCTGATTATTGATTGTCAAAATCTCCAGTTACGATTATAGTAAGTCGATGCAATCCACACCTATTATACCTCTAGAAGAAAGTACTACAGCTATAATAATAATAATAAAACATTTATTTTCAGATAACACAGATCCACATTGTTAGTAGTTAATAACTTATAAACTAATGTTAGTTAACAAAATTAAAAATAAATAAAAGCTAAATAAAAATCCTTACTCTACTCGCCCCCTGCCAGACCCATGGCTCGAGGTATCAATATTCATGTGAACATTAATACATCGACCCAAGTACGGGCAGTCCAACCTACTGGCTATCATACTCAAAACGCTGTTACGACTAGCCCGCACTCTGCTCAGCATTGACGCGCACCGCTTGCGCAGAGTAGCGTAGAAGCAATCGATGCGCGCCTCCGCGAACATACGTGACGCACTGCAGTGCCGGGGCAGCCGCAACATCGTTCTGAGAGCATTATTGTATTGTACCCGTAGGGCACTGTACGTCTTTTGAGTATAGACTGCCCACAGACTGCAGGTGTAAAAAGATGTACAAAAGGCTCTAAAGAGAGTTATTTTAACTTCCCTTGTACATCGTGCAAATCTGCGAGCAATCATGTTTGCTCTCACGGACAGTGCCCTACGTTCACGTTCAATATCCATGTCGTCCTTAAGGTCCTCGGTAATAAGGTGACCCAGATATTTGAATTCACGCACTCTAGCCAACTGAACTCCATTCAGCCTTATAGGGGGCACGCTAGATGGACACCTGTTACCCGCCTTAAAGACAACAAACTCACTTTTTTTCACATTATATTTCAAGCCGTGACCATCAGCATACGCTTCACAAATTTCGATAAGTTTCCTCGTACCACAAACCGAGGCGCTCAGCAGCACCATATCGTCGGCATAGCTAAGATTATTAACACAAACTCCATCTATGTGACAACCGATGTGGCTGCTGCTGAGCTCCTCGATAAGGGCATTAATATACAAATTAAAAAGACGCGGTGAGCTTAGACCACCCTGTCTTACGCCACATTCCAATTTATACGGATCTGAAAACGTATCCGCCCAGCGTACATTATTAGTCTGATTGCTGTACCAATATTTTAAAATATTAAGAAGCTCTATAGTTAATGGGCCCCACGTTTCTATTTTAGTCTAATATGACCGGGACCACCTACGTAGGTTGACAGGTAAGTAACTCTTTTTTTATTTTTTAGTTTTCAGTGCACATAAGATAAAACCGTTTAACTTAAAAGTTTTTTTACCAATTTTTTTTATTTCAAAACGGTGCACATTAAAAATAGAATTCGAATTTGGAATGCATACACTGACCGTATTAAAACGTTCAAAAAGTCAGTATTCAAATTCGGAATGCACTTTTTATGACATTTACATATTCGAATGGCAAATTCTATTTTTGAACTTCTTTCAAGGATGATTTGAAAATGTTTTGATAATTTTGTAACGTTCTTTTAAGATTCCCTTTCACCAATTTGTATTTAATGAGATTGAAAATCCCATTAAAAATAAATAAGTTTTTGAAGTTTTAACTCTTAATAGTTGAAATAGAGTTTAGTAATATAGTAGAGACGAAACCTTTTTTATTATTTTTTTAATAAGAAAACTATTGAACTATTTGAAAAATTCTGTCATTGTTGGAAAGCTATCACTCTTCTCGAGTCACATAGGCTATATTTTGTCCGGGTACGGCTAGGGGTTCCCTCCACACGTCCGAAATCGTGAAACACAGTTAATAAAAAAACTGAAGGTCTCAATAAAAGATCACAATCTGAAAGTTTTGTAAACAGGCACAATAATTAACCATTATCCACATAATAAAGCCTATGTGAAAGGATGTAAAATACATTAAGGCTATTTACTATTGCTGTTTAGCAATATTCATGAACAAGATATTTCGTTATGTGCGGGGACCGTGACCATGATATTAAAATGACTACGAAGTTTAGGGTTCCGTTTTAAATGCATTCAACGACTAGAAAAGTTCGTTCAAAGAAAGGCAGTCATGCCTTTTATGTTTTGGAGAATTTTGATTTCAATATACTACCTATGGAACGGCATCAATATTTAGGTACATTGTTGTTCTGATTAGTTCCTGTTTCAAATGAAAACTGCGTTAAACAGATCTCTCTAAATAATTGTCATATTTCTCTCATCTACTGCAAGTTATATATTTGCAAAACAAGCTATAAATAAATGACCGCCATTTATTTACTGATACAATATATTTATGAATTTTCGTGACTTTAAATTTTACCTATAGATTGAACTCAAACATTTGTTTAAAATCGAAAGTCACGAGTGTCTAGCTTCTAACTAATAAAAGCCAAATAGGCCATTATTATGGTTATTTTCATAATATACTATTACGTTAATTTAAAAGCCCAGTTAGTAACAAAGGTGCTAAATAAATCTAAAATCAATTTTTATGATCACCGCTTATGGAATGTTTGTTTTACACTTGACAGGATCTAATATCACCATACTTGCAAAGTTCTAAATGATTTATCAAAGTTCTTTTTATGACGATATACAATTGTTTACATTAACTTGACCTTCACATTCTTTACTGAGGACATTATTATGTAATTTCGTGTCTAAGTAACAGCTACACATCTCTATTCATAGATATGCTATTTACGTATCATGATGAGTTCCTCCATGTCTTTTTTTGGAAGTAAATCATCGAATGACCCCTCTCGCTGTGGTTGCAACGTGAGGGTGTGTCAGACTCTTACTGACTAAAGCCCTGTTCCTCCGTACCTGAAAAAAAGTAATTTCCAATAGGATATGATATTTTCGATTAGGATAAGTATATAATTTTATTTGGTTAATAATCTAGCTGGATTTTGGATAAACCCGTGAATAAAATTAGGATTTTTTCTAAAATTAAATATTACAATAATAAATTAATGTTATTGTTTTCACCACTATTGGAAATCAAATGTCATTTGTTTTATAAAGCTGTTTTATTAAGACACATGCTTTTTTGGTTCACAAGCGGTTTGACCTGCTTCCACAGAGAACGTTCATTTATAGATTAGTTGATCGTAGATAAGTTGATTAACCCATCAGTTAATTATTATTAGGTTTTTACCTATATCTATTTTTATACATAAATTGAAGTAAAGAATGAAGATATCAACGTGTGTAGTTGTTATGTTTTTTAATGGTTTTCTGTACCAGATCTCAATAATTTAAATAAATATATTTATTAAAGAGTTTCTTAACTTTTCTAAATTTATTACACCATAAAAAGTATATTACTATGTTTTCCATTACAACGGTTGCCATTACGAATGAAAGCTGATTAATTTAACGCTACGATACCAGTATTAAACTCATTTTAAGCTGAATGGTACTAACCAATCCCCGACATTGGGAAAGTAGCTTTGACTACGACATGAAAAATCCAATTATGGTTAACATGACACTTACCTGCTTTTCAATTGATATTCAATTACGAACATTGTTCTGCAAATCCATTAGAAATGCATTTAGTACTGAAAAGGCTATATATATTAAGATTGTAATGATTATTATTTTACCGTTATTTCTGTACATTTTTAAGCCATGAAGCCCTGGAGTATTTTCAGTGTTGTAAGAAAACTCGTTCGATGGTTTTCGCGAAGGTTGCTTCCTAGGCAACTACGCGAGGTAAGGCTTAAATTTTTTATCATCTGCCTAGCCTTTACTCAACTATGTCTGTATGGGGTCGGCTTCCAGTCTAACCGAACGCAGCTGAGTGCCAGTGTTTTATAAGGAGCGACTGCCTATCTGACCTCCTCAACCGAGTTACCCGGGTAACCCAATACGGTTTGGTCTTTTTTGAATAGGTCGAGGTTGCGTTCCAAAGAACCGCATTTTAGGTATTTTAACACAAAAAAAAAAACTGTATTTTGGCGTAACATAACCTTAGTACCTAAAATGCGGTTACAAGTCGAAGATTTCATAATTAATAAAGAAAATACACAGTCATGTTCCTAGTACTAGCTTTAAACCCAAGGTAGTTTTTTAAGTTAAGTAAGGACAATTTCGTCGCACAACGCCCCTAGCCCATTACTCATTGTTTGACTTCACAGTCTTTAATTTTTTATTAAGCAATTTTCTTTTGTCTCGCGTAATTATTAAGTGGTTTGTGAATTATGTGCTTTAATAATTGTAGCTTGGGCATTAAATTGGTAAGTTAAGTTGTACCAAAGCAAGACTAATGATTTACTCCATGAAGGAAATTGGGTTAATTATTGGCTTAGTCAAAGAAATAAGTTATTAAAGTCTCCTTTCTGATTTAAAAATAAAATTATTTACGGTACAACATAGAATGAAAAGTAACATCGAAACTCTTTCTAGAATAAATGAATGCCGGATTAAGAAATTGTAACCAGGGGAATTCCACACAGAGTGTTTTGATGAGTAAGCTAATAAAAACTATTCAATAGAGTCTCTATTATTATTAACTTCAAAGAGAACTTGTGGTTTATCCAAAATATCAAGCAACTGCGCAGAATTTTAAATAGCTATGGCCAAATCTGACTAATATGAAACAACAGCTACAAATCGCATCATTCATTTCCGCGATTATAATACTGGGAAACCACACCTTCAAAGGTTAATTTAAGCATCTTCATCTTTCTTCATCATCATCGTTATCTGCCTAGCCTTTTCCCAACTATGTTGGGGTCATCTTAAAATCTTCAACTTCTTTCAATTGGTGACCAACGCGAATTTACCTCAGACCACTTGACTCCCAGTAGTTTTCCATGGGGACAACTGGCCTAGTCATGAAAACGCATTTGGGCGAATTCGGCCGCAACGTTTGACCATAGGTTACACCTCGCCCTCGGTTTAGATTTGACTCGGG
Source organism: Helicoverpa zea (assembly GCF_022581195.2). NCBI lineage: Eukaryota > Metazoa > Arthropoda > Insecta > Lepidoptera > Noctuidae > Helicoverpa > Helicoverpa zea. Next base: position 12,379,572 of record NC_061456.1, on the reverse strand, counting down.
CGAGATGTTGCTTAGCCCACATTAAATGACATATCAATTTGTCGAGTGTCACTGCTTGTAGACTTCACGTCTGCCTTTTTAAAACAGCCTCTATTTAAAAGAATTTTATTACTAGACGTGTCTCCTTAAATTCTACTAAATATATACTACGATTGAAAAATGACCGTTGAACAGATGGCCGATTACCATATTGTTATTCATCCTATTATGATGCCAGTTCTAGTCTCAACTAGTGAAACAGGATTATATATCAAGGTTCATTGACAGCATTAGATGATCACCGAATTAGATATTATTATTGAAGTTTGTGACTTAGGAGTTACATATTAGTGGTTTGACGTGGATATAAATATTGTAGTATATGGGTCTCAGGAATGCAGTCTTTTATAGTCATAGTCATAGATATCATAAACTATTTAATAAAAAAATCATTACAACAATGATTTGATTTCTGCTACTGCACACGGATAAAAATCATGTCCAGAATTGTCCACGAACAAATTATATTAAAATTGAATCGTGCGTAAAGTGGCAAAGACCATACAATCTAAAAGTTTTTTTATTCTCAATAGGCCGACTTTTATTAGGAATGTGTATTTGATTTTCACGGCTATTGTTAGGCTTAAAAACCTTCATGTACTTATCAATTACCATGAAAACACTGATCTATCAAGTTGATTTCTACATATTTCAGTAATTTGAACATCTCTGGCACGTTACGGGTAATCAGAGGACAGTAAGTCTGACTACCTGTGTTACCTAGGGGTATTGGGTTGCCTGGGTAACTGGGTTAAGGAGGTCAGACAGACAGTTGCTCCTTGTAAAACACTGGTACCTACTCGCCTCACATAGTTGGGAAAAAAGCGAGGCAGGTGATGAAGATTTCTTCATGTTTCAATTATGGGCCTCATTAAGTAAACAGAAATTGTTTGCTAATTCACAACTTATATCTAATATGACGAGAGTCACGCATCCGTATGTTTGTTTGCCATACATACCTATATGTACACGTTTCGTGATTTTTCCCATTGTATAACTTATTATTGGCATGTATACGAAAGGTCCTGGTGAAGCTCCATGTTAGACTAATAGAAATATTAAAACATCGCGTGAATTTCTAGAAATTAGTCCTGTGAAAAAAAAAAAAAAAAAACAATAAGTATATTAAAACATACTGGTAAAAGTTTAAGTTCTACATTTAATAATTTCACTGCTCTATGGTTTTATTCAGTTTTGAGTATTAATTGTCAACTGTTGAAACTCTAGTGTCATTCATTCCGAATAACTTCAGGGATCTATAAAGTGAAGCCCGTAACTCGTAGGTAACAATTTCTTTTACATACACCAACTACACCTACCTACTCAAACAAAATTCAAGTTCAACCCACCAAAAAAAAACAGACCCCTTATCTATGCATCCGATCATCGTCAATCACTTTAAGTTATATCATACGGAACCCAGCTGTCAAATCGAGGCCACGCCTTCTCAGTACGCTATTACGTTCCGTTTTAAGCAGACTTAATTATTTGAATGTCACTGACACGCACCGGCACGCGTTATTGAGTGTTGCAATGTGTAATTAGATTTTTATAAGTTTAAAATGAAGGTTGATAGAAAATTCTTGTATGTGCGTTTGTACTTACACGGTATAAAATTTGTGATAACTGTCAGAATAGACCACACAAATAAATCCAAATACGGAATCTATACTTAGGTCTCTTACCAAGGGGTATTTGGGTTGCCTGGGTAACTGGGTTGAGAAGGTCAGACAGTCAGTCGCTCCTTCTCAAACACTGGTACTCAGCTGCATCCGGTTAGGCTGGAAGCCGACCCCAATGTAGTTGGGAAATGGCTAGGCAGATGATGATGACTTATTTATGTACGTAATAACTGAATGATTGTTGGGAGACATCATAGTGGGCCATAGCTCAATCAGCTGAATTAAGTCCGTAAAGCCATGTATTCACTGGGAAACAATGTTTCAGATACACAGTTTCTGAAACATCACGTAGATGTTTACAGCAACAATGTTTCGGAAACTCTGCCGTCCACATCGTCCACAGAAACACGTAGATATTGTTTCTGAAACAGTGTTTATAAACAATTGTTTCTCAGTGAATAGGTACATGGCTTAAAAGGCTTTAATGTTTACTAATGCTTAACCCTAAAAATCCAGCTTACCAGTTTCTTAGTCTAGTCTGTATTTTTTATCCAAGTATTTTTTGTTACCATGCACTTTCTTGTTTACTGTTATTTCTATATTCCGATCCGGTTTATGTGTTTTAACAAATGTACATACAGTGACGTAGTTTACACGGGTAATATTGACAAGATAAATATTTGGTTTTGCTTACATAGATTAGTGGGCAAAGGTCTTTACAATGTTCAAGTAAGTACAAGGTATTGTGAACGAAAGCATTTCTAGTTGTCTTACTTTTATATTTACATACAAATTTTCCGTTTTATATTCTTTTAGGAATAAACCTTCATAAAAGATGTCGTAAAACTTATATTTTTCCTAACAACAACGTTAGAACTGCCTTACAAAATGATAAGAAGCATTTAAATATTTGTTTCTTTCATGGAACCACTCTATGATTAATCTAGATATAGGGTCATTAATTATCCCTTGATTGTGATTAGTATCCAAATTTGAGACTTAAAAGTAAAAAAAACAAATGAAAGTCTGTTTTTTTTTTAGGAAAATGTTATGTATTTTGGAATACTCATAGAATGCTGTTCTCAATGGAGGTGCACAAAATGATCGTTTTGTTATTGCACATTTTAATGGTACCTAATAGTTTAATTTTAACTTAAAATTACAGCGCATATAATTGTCATTTCCGATATGAATAGGAACAACATTACATGTTAGTAGAGCAATTTATACACTCAAAGAACTAAACAGTACAAGACCATAATCATTTTCTCACGAAAACAATCCACGATTCAAGACTGAAAGTCCTATCTCACGTTCTATAACTCACTTGAAAATGAACCGTAAACTGTGGAAATAAGGTAGAATGTTGTATGAATAGTTTTGATATTGAAATAGCTTGGTAACATGAAGAAAGAATCAGTGTAAAATGCATTGTCGTAGTTTTTATTCCGTTGCAATTACGCTGATGTTGTAATTTAATAGTTTTTGTGGTTTTAAATAGTTTTAAGGTCAATTTTAAAAGTAGGAATTTTTATTAATGTTCATTTCTTAATGGATTCAATTAATATTGCGGTTAGAATTATTTATTTGAATTGAAAATCAGTAGTCTAAGTGTCTATTATAAGGTTTGATATTTTATAAGGTTCAGTAAAAGTTACTTGAAAATTAAAAACACAGTAAAAATAACAATTTTATTTAAGAATTTCCTAATATATTATTAAATATGTTTTTGTAGAAACTCAAAAATTACGTTATTAATTCTTTGAAATTACTTGCAATTGGATAAGTTTGAACGTGTTTATAACAATGCTTGCTATAAATAGGAATTCAGAGTAATTATTACAAAATATTGTATGAAGTACGATGTTAATTTGGCAATGACTGAAATCAGTGTATTTGTTATAGGCTGAAATTTCTTAAAACGAGTTTAGGAAATAATCATATTTTATTTTTTCTGTTGTAAAAGTTTTGCAACTATTGTGCGGTTTACAAAGTACTGCATACAGACTAGACAGTCGGCCGACAATTTGACTTGACGGTCGTCAATTTTTTTTAAAGATTCCAATTACCACCACAGCTAAATACCTGATATTTGTAATTTACGTAGGTAGGTTATAGTATTCATCTTCACTTGTTTTTTGAGCCCGAACAAACTATCGGCCGACTAAAAGTTTGTAGTGTGCGTTTACTTTAACTTTACTTTTAAATCGTAAATCATTTCTTGTATTTGAATTACAAAATATTCATTAAATATCTAAATACAGAATGATTTTGAATATTGCTACACAAATATAGTCATCGTATTTTTTTAATGCGTAAATTAAACTAATGTTTTTTTTTTTTATTCAAATGCTAATAGAATTCAAAAATTTTATAACTGTTGACATTTAATAAACCATTTATCATTCATAAAAAAATATTTCATCATATACATCAAATACTAGCAATATTATTATGGGTACCTACTATCTTTAAATATTGATTTGTTCAATAACAATTTACTATTATTACTAAACTTAGCCTTGAAATATATTGTGTTTTCATAACTGCAACGTAGTTTGTTAATTATTAACGTATCTAATAGAATTTCACAGTAAATATTTGAGATGCATTTTTCTAGCCATATTTTGGAAATCACAATTGATGGGTCTCGGCTGTCATTCGAACTTGTAGGCGATCTTCGTGGCAGGCTAGAAATTTTACAAAGACTATCAGACTGTTTTGGGTAAATAGATTAAGGAGATCAGATAGTCGCTTCATGTAAAGTAGCAGGTACTCAGCGGCAATAAAAAAAATCAAAAGAAATGGCTGGGCAGGTGACTACTTAGCTCAATTTTTAACAAGCTATTTGATAATTTTCTGTTAAGAAAATAAAGATAGTGTACTTAGATAAATATAGATTGCGAAAAAATGCATTAGAGGCAAATTATTTCCTATTTTTTTTGTACACTTTTTTGTAATTTTACACACATTTTAACAATATAGGCGTAGATAACAGAAATGATGATGATAGGCGTCCCGATGCAATAATTTCAATTGCAACACAGTTACATGGTTATAAAAACCATCTAATTTAATCAGTCTGTGAAGTGTTTATAATAAGAACTGCAAAAGTCAGCTGTTTGGGTAACAATTGAATTCGAGGTGAAGACAGCTGACGATTAGTTGTTTTACAATGGTGAATGAAGAGATTGCTGATTATGTAAATAGGTTGAAGACCTTTATAGTATGCTAGGTTTTTTATGAAGAACTCGCGTGAAATTTTATCCAGGTTCCGTGGGGACTACTACTGCTCGTACCGGGATAAAATATAGCTTGTGTTACTCGGAAAGAGTGTAGCGTTCTAATAGTGAAAGATTTTTTATTCGATTCAGTAGTTTCTGAGCCTTTAGGGTACAAATAAACAAAAACAATATTCGCTTTTATTACTAAAAGAAGAATTTAAAAAACTGCGTAAAAATGCGCAGTTTTAAAAATAGCAAAATTAAAGAATTCAAAATCCGGATTCTGTTACGTGTCTACGATTAACATAATTACATAATATAACACAGGGTTTGTTACAAGTCCAAACACGTTGTTAGAAATATAGTTCGTGTAATAAACAAAACACAAGTTTACAACAATAGGTATAACCAAAAGTAACTTAATCAGAATTTACAATAAAAACTCAACGCGGAGCACCGCGGAGGAAAAAATCAAATCTCGCGTCCGAATCACACGGCGGTCGGGTGGCTCTCTTGCGCGTCACGGGCTGCGCCGCTGCGCGGGGACCGGCGGGGTGAGGGTCGCGGGTGTCGCGGTAGAAGCGGGCGCGGGGATGCGGCCGCGTTCCGTTAGCCGCGCGGCGCGAGACGTATGGCTTTCAAAAACCCCGCGCTACAGTCTCCCCCTCTAGTCCAGCTAGCGTGCCCCCACAGCTGGACTAGTCTAGGTACCTGCGCGGCCTACCACGCTTACGTTTTTCGCGGACCGGCGGTTCTACTTCACCATGATAAGGCGTCAGGTTCGAGACGTGGAACCTCCCAACGCTCCCCCCGGTCTGGATGTGCTCTAAGCCGTACGTAGTGGGGCTTACGATCGTCCCGATCCTATATGGGCCGTCACGGCGCGGGATGAACTTTGCGGACTGTCCGCGGCCCGCATCGTTTGGCCCTTGTGTCTTTAGCAAGACGAGGTCACCTACCTTATAGTCCGGCGGTGGCCTCCGCTTCTTGTCGGCATACTCCTTCTTCGCGGCTTGAGCCTCCTCGTGAGTGTCCCTGGCCTGATCCAGGGTGGCCGCCATCTGTTTTAGGTAAGGAGTAATGCTGGGTACAAAATTATCACTCTCCACGACAGCCCTCATGTCTGCCGCAGAGTCCGAGGGAGCTCGCAGTTCCCTCCCGAAAGTCAGGTATGCCGGCGAAAATCCTGTGCTGCTGGTGACGGCGGAGTTCATTGCGAACCTGACAGCCGCCAGATGCAGATCCCAGGTCGCATGGTCTACACCGACAAGTATTGCCAGCTGAGACTTGAGGTCCCGGTTTTTGCGCTCTATCGGGTTAGCCTCAGGGTGGTAATATGGTGTGAGTGCCTGGCTAATTCCCAGAACATGGCACACCTGCTGCATTACCTCACTCACAAACTGCACGCCGTTGTCGCTAATGAGGCGGCGTGGGACTCCATACCGCAAAAACACCTCATTAGCCAACGTCTGTGCGCACTCGACGCTGGTGGCGCTCTCTAGCGGGAATAGCTCGACCCATCGCGAGCAAACGTCTTCCACGATTAGTACCCACCTGTTCTTGCGAGGCGTCTCGACTAGGGGACCAAACAGGTCCACCGAAACTACTTCGAACCTCCTTGCCATGGCAGGGGTTTGGAGCAACCCTGCCGGCTTGCGGTTGTCGACCCTGTACCGTTGGCATGGTACACACTCTTTGATGTAATTGGTCACGAATGCCCTCATGCCCGGCCAATAGTACCTGGCCCGGACACGGCTCAACGTGCGCTCTACTCCGAAGTGACCGGCTGTAGGCGCGTCGTGAAGGTCAACCAATACTTGCCTGCGCTCCTGCTCTGGAACAACCAAACAGCAGTCTTCTCCGTCGTCTGATTCCAAACTGTACCTATAAAGGATTCCGTCAGACATCACGTAACCCCGATCTGACCATGGTCTCCCCCTAGAGGGTTCGTCGGACTCCATGTCCTCGATGATTTTACGAACCTCTGGATCCAGGAGCTGATTGCTGCGGACATCCGCGCCGCTTCTTTTCGGCATGTCCACAATTGTCGTGCGTAGTTCACATTCATCCGGGTCGTCCGGACAAACGGGTCGCGATAGTGTGTCCGCCACCACGTTCGAACGACCGGGAGTGTATTCGATAGCAAGATCGAACTCTTGTAATGTTAGGGCCCACCTTGCCAGTCGGCCGCTGGGTGACCTTTGACTCATCAGCCACCGAAGGGGTTGGTGGTCTGTCCTAACTACAATCCTCGCGGACTCAACATAACCGCGGAACTTACCAAGTGCCCATACGACAGCGAGGGCCTCGCGCTCGGTCGTTGAGTAATTTCTCTCGGCGCTGGTGAGAAGTCGGCTCGCATATTCAATCGGCCTCTCGTCTTGGCCCTCCCCCTGCATAAGAACTGCTCCAAGGCAATACGCACTACTATCAGTGCAGAGTACGTACGGCTTCGATTCGTCAGCCTGACGCAGTATGGGAGCGGTCACAAGAAGAGACTTGATGCGCTCGAAGGCCTCCTGTTGCTCAGCGTCCCATTGCCAGACACTGGACTTCTTCAGCAGGTTCGTGAGAGGTCTCGCGACTTCTGCATAATTGTTAATAAAACGTCGGTACCAACTCGACGTCTGCAAGAAACATTTCAACTGCTTAACGTTCCTAGGGGCAGCCATGTTGTCGATAGCTGCCGTTTTATCCGGATCTACCTGGATACCACCTGGCACGATGATGTGCCCCAGAAACTGAACAGACTCCTTGGCAAAGAAACTCTTGTCTCTATTTACCCTTAACTTAAACATTGCTAGACGATCGAAGACGACCTCCAGGTCTGCCAGGTGCCTCTCGAAAGGTCCAGGAGACAGCACGATCAGATCGTCTAAATAACAAAACAGCTCAACCCCCTTTAGGTTGGAGCGGAAACGGTCCATCAACCTTTGAAAAGTTGCCCCGGAATTCCGTAGGCCCATTGGCATTCGTTTGAATCTGAATGTTCCAAGCGGCGTCGTGAAGGCCGTTTTGTCCTGGTCTTCTGCGCAGACGCTCACCTGGTGATATCCGGACCGAAGGTCTAGCGTGGTCATGTACTCACTGGTCTTAGCAGCATGCAAGACATCCTCAATGCGTGGGAGCGGGTATCGGTCTGGCTCTGTTACTGCATTGAGCTTACGGTAATCAATGCACAACCTCAGACTCCCGTCCTTCTTACCTACCAGTACAACGTTGGATGCCCAGGGTGACTCGCACTCTTCGATGACGTCGTCTTGCAGCAGTTTATCCAACTCCTTCTGCAAGGCCTCTCTTTTGGTCTGGGACATCCTATACGGTGGACACGCAATAGGTTCTTGGTGTGGACTCACCTTTATCCGATGCGTAGCAAATTCCGTGGGCGGTCCGTTGCGCGCGAACTGCGGCGCACGACTATCAATAAACGAGTCGAGCGAACGTCGCTGCTCGGGGGTTAACTTACAACCTTCATCCGGGCGCAGCGTCAACTCCGACGGCGCGGCGTACATCAGCCCTGTGTCAGACGAGGCGGGCCGCTGCGTATTCGCATCGCTTGCACTAAGAACATACGAGTAAACAAAATTATAAACGACATCGGGATCATCCGCGAATGTCCAGACGCGGCGGGCGACGTCAATTATTATTCCCGCCCGGGTCAAAAAATCGACCCCTAGTAATGTCTTGGTGTTTGCCCCTGGCAACACTAACATTGGGCAAACAATTTCACGACCTTCAATGACAATACTTACCTCGGCCGACAACAAGTGCCTCCACCCTTGTGTTCCGTCAGCAAGGTGAACGTACCTTTTCGTGTCGCTGAAACTTACTCCGGAGTCAACTAAAACTCGGTATATAAAGGGCTCGCAAGACTATGTGTTGCACCCGTATCCACCACGGCCACGCCGTGACGGCCCATAACATTTATATCTACCATCGGGTATAATTCCCGCGATGTGACGTTATTGATGCGTACGTAACTCGAATCGTTATCACTAAAATTATTAAACGACGCTTCGACCGGTTTTGTACTTTTATCATTACATACGTCACATCGGGACTTCACGACGTCCGGCTTACCACAGCCGTAACACCGCAACCTACTCGCGAAGGGCGGCCCGCTACTTGGCCCCGTACCTGACGCCTTATCACCAGTCGTCTTATCACGGTGACGACAGTCATCACTAAGATGCCCGAAAGAACGACAATGCCTACAACGCGATTTCGTCTTATTATGGTTGCGCGTCGCGGTCTCGGTCTCGGTCCCCGTGTTATCGGTAGGTATCTTAGATAACGAATGTTTGTTTTGATTTTTCTTCAATTTAAAATAACTTTCCTCCGCGATTCTGGCGCTATACAATAACTTATCTAAGCTTATTATACTATCGCGGGGTACACGCTTAATTACACGTCTATGTAGTAAACCGTAACACATATCTATTTGTAATTGTTCATCTAGCTTATATGGTAGCTTTGCGATTAATGCACGCACTTTGCATATGAAAGAATCAACACGCTCGTCGTCACGTTGCTCGGCGGCGTAGATCTCGCGAAGTACCTGATGCGCGGGCTGCGCCACGCCGTAGGTATCGCGCAGGCGCGCGAGCGCGTCGGACCATGTGCTCACCGACGCCTTCACGCCGCGCCACCACACCGCTGCCTCGCCCTCCAACAACATAGGAAGACCTCGAAGGGCATGAGCGTCGCTGATGGCCGTGCATTCTTTGTATATCTGCACGGAATCCAGGAACGCCTCCAGGACCTCGGCGTCCTTGGAGGCTCCGGTGAACCTCGCCGTGCACTTGGCGAAGTTGATGCCGGCGGCGGCGGTCCCGCTCGTGCCGGCGTCGGCGCGGCTCGCGCTCGTGTCGGCGCGGCCCGCGCGCGCTGCGGCGTGTCCCGCATGCGCATCGGCGCGGCTCGCGCCTGCGTCGCCGCTGCTCGCGGCCGCGGCACCCCCGTTGCTTGCGCCGGTGTCGCCGCTGCACGCGTTCGGTTGAAGAGAGGCCCCGATGGGAGTGGATGTCCTAAACTCGCCGGTGGACGTCAACGCTGTGATGAGGCTTTTGTTCGCCTCCATCTGCGCACGCGTAATCGCCTCGATTAGCGTGGATAAAAATTGATCCGTGGGCTGCATTGTGGGGTGCGGCGCTGTCGGTGCCGTGCTGCTGGATCTCGCGGCGTCCCCGCGACCAAGCTCCACGACGCTGTCCTCGTCCTCCGTGAGCGTGGCGTCGTCATCACGGCCTCGCTGCCGGAGTGCTTCCTGCCTCGTTAACGGCATTTTGGATAGGATAACGCGTAGTTGCACACTTCAACAGTTCGCACAAATCACACAATGTTCACAGCTTGCACGTGTTACTCACTTAGTCAGTAGGTAAGTTCGTGCCACGAGTAGGGCGCCATTATAACACAGGGTTTGTTACAAGTCCAAACACGTTGTTAGAAATATAGTTCGTGTAATAAACAAAACACAAGTTTACAACAATAGGTATAACCAAAAGTAACTTAATCAGAATTTACAATAAAAACTCAACGCGGAGCACCGCGGAGGAAAAAATCAAATCTCGCGTCCGAATCACACGGCGGTCGGGTGGCTCTCTTGCGCGTCACGGGCTGCGCCGCTGCGCGGGGACCGGCGGGGTGAGGGTCGCGGGTGTCGCGGTAGAAGCGGGCGCGGGGATGCGGCCGCGTTCCGTTAGCCGCGCGGCGCGAGACGTATGGCTTTCAAAAACCCCGCGCTACAATAATAAAATCATGCGTAGATTTTCGAAGCATAAAAATGCTATTTTTGAGTTAGATACCAAACAGCATCTAATAATCTTTTCAAAAACCGGCTATTCTAGTCGACCACGCCTTTAAAAAAAAAAAAACATATTTCGTAACATTGATAACATGTATTTTTATATGGTTCAGTTACATAACTTTACAATTCAATAAATTGTGAAGGTATATTTTATCGATTTTGAATTGTAACCCTGTTATGCGATCTGGCCGGAGAAAAGGGATTTTCAATCACATCCCTATTTTTCACTGTATTCAGCTCTCTGAGGGAGTGTCAGTCAGCAGTCCAGAACCATATTCAATTTCAAATCAACAAGACTGGAAGCCAACCTCAACATAGTTGGGAAAAGGCAGATGATTGACATTATGACAGCAATGCCGTAGATTAAGTTGCGTAATTAGAAATATTTCCATATTTTAGTGAAACAATGCACTATTAAGTAATAAGCTTTAATACTAATGACGCATAACTTGCTGAACAAGTGGGCCAGTGTCATCTCAAGGCTAATTATTATTTTCGCAATAGACTAATTTACTTTTAATGCAAAATTTATTTTGAATGTTAGTTTCCGATCGGTCACTGAATGAGTAGTGTGGTTCCTCTCTAATAATTCGATTTTTTTTTGTAGTTCTCGTTTTTTGAACTGTATTTTTTTGGAGTGCTTGTGTTATTTTTTGGATTTGTTTTTGGACATAAGGTGTGTTGGTCGTTTAGATTTTTTTTTATTTTGTATTCGATAAATGCACATGAAAATGCATTACTATTTGAATCATTACAATCAAAGTGATGAACGGAATTATTTATATTTTCACTTACCCAAGATTATATTTTTTTTTTTCTTCTTTGTATTTTAAGCGCCAAAGTTTACAGGTTCTCTCTTCTTATCTTATTTTAACATTTTATTTTCTTTTGTCTCCAGGGCCAAATACAACCATGTCGTTCGTCGACTCGTACCGAAAATTCATGGAACGCAATAGCGGTAAGTTTTATTAGGTATATCATAAAAATCGTGTTAATAAACTAAAATCATTATTATTAAATAACACGTTTATATAAATTGTGACAAGTTTTTATTCAAATTAAAAAGCCCGTTTGACTGTGAGAACCAGGATATAGCATTTGCAAATTTTTCATAAGATTTTTTTATAATTTAATAAAAATAAAACTTCTCTACATTTTTCAGCGTTAAATCCGAATTCAAGTACATTAAATTGTTTTTGCAACATGTGAGCAAAAACTATATAATAAAATACATACTAAAGTAATATAGAATAAATAATAAAATACAATAAAAAATACACATACACATTCACATTTTCAAAAGCGCTTCGGCGAAAAATGCAACTCAATTACCTACTACGTTAACAAATTAAGAACGCTGACTGTACCTGAAATATTTCTACCACGTGGTAGAAATGGTATGGTTATGCTCATTGCCATTAGGTCAAGGTTACAAACGCACATATTTATAAACAGATATAAATATATAATATCATAATATCGAGGGCAAAACAGCCATACATTACATTTACTATTACCTTATGAATGAATTAAATACGTTTTGTATATTAATAATTGCAAGGTTAAATTATTATGTATGGATTAATGAAAAAAGATTTATTTCCAAAATTAATGAGTTGAATTGACATTTAATATTTTTTAATTTATCTTTATGTACAAATTACATGAACTTTGAACCTTATGGAAAAATCGTAGAGTCCATAAAAATCAATTTAAAAATAATAACAAAAGAATTATGAATATCCTTTGAAACCGGATTAGCAAAGGTATTAGAAATTAAACAATTGAACTCGGTAGTGGATTAGAAATGAGAGATTAGAACAATGATATGAGTAACTGAGTAATCCTTCTTTATAAGCTTAACCAACTCAATCATCATCATCATCATCATCATCAGCCTATCGCAGTCCACTGCTGGACATAGGCCTCTCCAAGTGCACGCCACTGAGATCGATTTTGCTTTAATGCCAAAACTTAATATTCTGTACCTGATTTAGTTATAGAAAAAGAAAACCTATACCTAATTATTTATGTATTCCAATATTAATTACTTAAGGTTGATCCGTGTATGGTTTGTTAATAATTTACTAACCGTCACGGCTTCTGAGATAATGTAGATTATAGTTCGGCCATTCAGAGAATGCGTTCCTGACACGTCGCGATTGAACTGACGACGTAACTTTGCAATGGCGTTGCAGTTACGATAAAAATATTTTTGCTGGTTGTTTACCGTTTTAACAATTGAGGAGCATTAAAACAACATTATTATATCAATAATCAATGAATGTTATTACGTCGTCAGTTCAATCGCGACGTGTCAGGAACGCATTCTCTGAATGGCCGAACTATACGACCATCCTTAACCGGTGTATAAATAAGCACTATATAAAGCATAGGTATTTTATTAAGATTTAGGCATTTTTTCAGTAATAATAAGAGTGAATTTTATAGTAATTGTACAGTGAATTCATGACTTACGGTACTCGAAAACATTTGACTAATTGCGCATTTGCTCACTATGTGTGATACTATTTGTTTACTATACAAAAGTCAAATAAAATATAAACAAAACACTGCTGGTGGCAAATAGCGAACTTCAGAAATGCAGAGTACCTAACTTGCAACGAACTGTATTATTTCTAAGTTCAAATTCTGTTGCTATACGGAACTAATTATAAATTATTATAATTACTATTTACTAATAAGCAAAACAGTAATGTCTCTGTTTGTTTAGCTACTTTTATTTATTCTACTCTGCTCAATATTTGTTATTTGATTTGCTAGCGTAGTTCAGTTGTCGTGAATGTGAATTTTGCAAATCTTACGATCTCAAAACTAATGAACGTGGTTTTCTTGTATGTAATGTAAGTTACCAAAATGTAGTATGTAATGTATTATTTAACTTCCAAAGTTATTATTATTCAAAAAACTATAAACTTTTTTAGATTAGACAAAGACATCAAAAATTACTTTGAATTTTAATTATATTATTAAGATGATAAGATCACGCCTCATACTATTAACTTAGGTAAAAAATAAATAATAAAACTAGAAAATTCGTTGTGTCCATTTTATACAAAAGTGTAGGTGACAAATTCTAACGGTCAACGGTCTACAAACCTCGGGTTACAACTAAAAAGGTTACGAAAGTGAAACTTGACATTACTATGTATAAACAAATAAAACAAAACTTTTGTTCTCAATCACACGTGCGTGACAGACGCATTTCAATTCTTGTAACATTGCATTTGTTTTTTTTTTTTTAAGTAGAAATTTGTTTTTAAGCACTCCTTGCTAAAACATCAAATAGCAGCATGTTGTATAAAATGTCCGATACGTATTTGTAACTTAATGATGGAAACTTTACTAATTGCTTTTGCGTTAAAGACAGCAACATTTTTATTTTCATAACAATTTTTTTTCAATAAATTAGAATAACCTACATACAAAATATAAATAACTTAATCCTTATGTGGCCACCCAGAATAAAATAAATTCAATAATTATTAATTTATAAACACCTGTGTTAATTGTTGATCACAATAATTATACAATTCCTATGCACAATGTGTGCATGCTACGTGCAAGGAATTGTACTATTTTTATGTCATGAACGCCAATAACTGTGATCCAACTAAGATACAAAAATGTAAATAAACATAAATATAATGTAATTCAGCAAAAATATATCTAAGTTTATATCAAAACCTTTTCGCATCACTGCCATCTTACATGAAAAATCATAATTAGAATGAAGCGGAGAGTAGTAAATTAATTTATTTCGAACTTTTGGATATTTAGGTGCAAAAAATATATAATATCAAGACTGATTTCCCTATATTAAAATTTTGCTGTGATTTGATACTTTTTCTACACAATTATTTCCAAACCCTGTCATTAACCAGTTTATATCTTCATTCTATCCGTAACTAGTTAAGTAAGTGCTAACTATATTTTATAGCCAATACGTGAGAAGATTTTCCAATCATTTCGCACTGGTAGGTCCAAGCATATGTCATTGTTTTGATTTTGATCCAATAATCTGCGCATGATTTAAATTCCGTTACACAAAACTTTTTTTTTTTTAACGACGTCAAAAATCATCAAATGACCCCTCCCGCTGTGGGTTAGCATCGGTGAGGGAGTGTCAGACTCTTACTGACTAAAAACCGTCGTGTGCCGTCATAGGCCTTTTATGTGCCAGGGCCGCGGTAGTTACACAAAACCTTGGACAACAATGGTGTTAGACATCATAAAAATCAGGATATCGAACTGTCTAAAAAATCTTTGAGTAGTCTAAAATCATGAATAAGCTTTAAATATTTAATGATGATTTATATGTAGCAATTCATCTAAGTATAAAGCTTGCCACAAACTTTTATAAATTCACATGAAGTAATGTAAAAAAATCACAAAATAAAAATTAATTGTGTGCAGAAACATCTCAAAGGATTTTTGTTATTTCAAGTTGAACATGTTACGTGCGTATGTGGGTACGTAAAAACAAAATCTTGAATAAAATTTTAAATAAAAATTGATTAAACAAATGAAACCTGATCTAAAAGAAGGCGGAACTAACACCTGGCAATTACAATAATATTCATATTTGTGTGCGTACTGATGCGCTCACGCATACTCGATCGTATTGTTATGGGCATATTGAGTCATATGTGTCGTAAGCAGAACTGTTTGGTTTTTATTTGTTATCGAATAGGAACAAAAATACAACGTAGTATACTGAACTATGAATGCATAATCGATTTTAGATTATTTTTGAATATGTAGTATTCAAGGTTAATAAACCAGTAACCCATACATGCATAGAAGTTTATCGCTTTGTTCATATAAACAACTGAAAAAAAATACCAGTAAAAATACCACACATGAAATAGTCATGTGTGGTCAAAGAGTGAAAAAAAAATTAAAATAAGAAGTATCTACATATTATATATACAAATGTATATCTATTATATATAAATGCATTTACATATTTTTTTTATATGAAACTAAATTTTAATTTCTAATTGACGCAGTCATTGTTTCGAATACTATTTTTATTCAGTTTATTTTTACATAGGTAGACAAAAAACAAAATTAGCATCTTTTTAATTCACAACTTTTCAAACAAATTACCCTGTTACAATAAACGCACTATGAATAGTCATTTACAAATTGACGCATTTCTCTATTTGACGTCGACATGTTAGCGTTCAATGTTGATTTTGTAATAAATTCTTGCATTCTATTAAATTGGCAACCTTGGATTTTGCTTAGCACCAAATTGACACGAGAAAGATTTTTTTTTCGTACATGATGAGGTGACTTGTCATAAGTCTATCGAACTATGTTAATTGGTTGAACAAAGTCTTTGATTTAACTTTTAATAATGTAATACATTCCATCGAATTTGTAGTACAAAATTAATAGGATACCTATTTCTCACACAACGGTTAAATTGTACTACATATTTACACACACTGCTGTGAACTGAATCATTTTATTCAGCTGATATTCGATGAATAAATGTCTTACCATCTATGTTAGCCTGAGCATGCACACAAAAATACTGAACCAGTAAAGTTCAAAAATCATATTTTCAACTAAAATATGTTAAGACACACTCTTTACAAGGTACAGAGCAGAACTGAAAGCAAGTTTGCCATACACATCATATTGAAACATACCCCTACATCTTTTGCAGATCCGCGAACGGAAAACTGGTGGCTAATGTCAGGCCCTGGTCCTCTACTCACCATCCTCGCTTCATACATCTACTTCTGCACTTCTGTCGGTCCTCGGTACATGAGGGACAGGAAACCCTATGACTTGAAGAACACCATGATTCTGTATAACGTGTCTCAGATACTGATGAGCATCTATCTGGTGTATGAGGTGAGTTTGAGAGTTAAAGAAGTTTGGATCTTAATGCTGATGAATAGGTTTCAAATTCTATTGGACATGAAGGTGATGAGTACTTTTGTTTTAAAGAGCTGGTTACAGGCATGATGGATTTCAATACACTCTACCTGAAGCTCGTATCAGATCTCGACGTTAAGTGTAGTGCAGTGGATAGTAGAGTAAAAATTTAAACAATCAGATTCATCAGCAACCTGATGATGATGATAATGATAGAACAAAAGTTAGCTAAAAGATTTATTTTTCCTTTTTAACCTATGTATCTATTTCCTTCCAGGGTATGGTTGCAGGATGGTGGAACGACTACAACTTCTCATGCCAGCCAGTAGATTACTCAAACAACCCTAAGGCTCACAGAGTAAGTACCAATTCTCTATAACCACAAAGTCATGATTATAATATTTACTATGATAGCCCCTTTATATACCGTCACTTCAGAAATTCTTGTTCTGCAGCTAGGTAAAGAAAAATAAAAAACTTTCATAGGATCATCAAAATCAAGTGTCAGTGACAGTTCTTACAAGATCAAATAAATCTCTTACAGATGGCAGCAGCAGTATGGTGGTACTTCGCAGCCAAGATCATTGAGCTTCTGGACACAATCTTCTTCGTCCTGAGGAAGAAGAACAGACAGGTCACGTTCCTTCATCTGTACCATCACTTCATGATGCCCATCTGCGCTTGGATCGGTGTCAAATTCTTGCCAGGTATGTACAAACTTATTAGTATAGTGTAACTCATTTAATTGGTAATAGACGAAAATCTTCTCATCTAAGATATTAGATTGTATTAACAGATACAGAGAAAATAATTGTCAGAAAAGATGGATCCTATGTAAATTCTGAAATGTCTATCATGGTGGCACAAATACCTGTTTGAGATTCTTCGTCATGAATTAAACATGTTAAACTTTGGTTTGATTCATGCTCCAGTAAAAAACTTATAATGAGAAACAGTGCTCAACAAAAAATGCTACCTGCATCAAATGTTTCATCCTTATTAATAAAATCTGTTTTATTTCAGGTGGTCACGGAACTCTCCTCGGTGTGATTAACTCTTTCATCCACATCATCATGTACACTTACTACCTGATCTCCGGTCTTGGTCCTCAGTACCAGAAGTACCTGTGGTGGAAGAAACACCTCACCACCATGCAGCTGGTAAGTTGATACTTAAGGATAATCAAAAACCCTAAATTCTGGACGAAAACCTGAGAGATGGGAACATTAACCTTACAGAGGCTATTTCTATACTACATGTCCCTAAACAAATACTCGAAGAATTTCTACATGACTTGAATTCCCCAGTGATTTTGACAGATTGGGGTGTTTAAAGTTACCTCATTAATTTGATACTTATCAAACCTAAGTTTTTTAAATTGAGATTGTGGTTTACATTGTGGCAATAACTTACGAGTATTACCATTGTTTCCAAAATTAAGGTTAAAATAAGTTTGGTGGGTTGATGACACTCGCGTGATAGTTGACGTGTCACGGTGAAATTGCTGTGCCAAATGACTTCTGTTGAATAATTTTGATATAAGTATTCAATTGAATTAAAACAAAGCTAATGAACATTAACTTTGTAAATGAGTCGGAATAATTTGAAGAGTCTCGGTGTAACGTGAAACTAATCATGATTTGCCAATTCAATATTATGTCTTTTTTCTAAATAACTGAACTATATTAGTGAATATGTTTCACAAACATGATATTCAAAATTGATTACGTTTAATATATGTAGTATCAATATATGTACCTACCATTTTCAATTTAACTTTTGTAGAATCTTCACAGTCACTATCTAGATTTTGACCGGCATACCTTACAAGGTCGTTTATTTCATCATCACTCTAGAATTGAATCTCATCATTACTTTTGTTCCTTTTCAGATCCAGTTCTGCATTATCTTCTACCATAACTTCACCGTTATGTTCAGCGACTGCAACTACCCTAAGGGCATCAACTTCCTACTGTCCCTCAACGCTGGTCTTTTTCTTTACATGTTCGGAAACTTCTACTATGTCAACTATGTCAAAAGCAAACAGACTGCTCAAAGTACCCCGGTTTCCGCAAATGGGAAATCGAAAGAGTGCTAGTAAAAAGACTTTATAAATGTGATCATTTTAGTTTAATTTAATCGAAGCTGGCTTTCGCTGGCTTTTGTTGTGATAGTTCTGTGTTTAAGATTTTGTAGAATCTGTGTGCCAATTCTTTTTTTTCGTCTTCATCGATACTTACTCTGTCTATTGAAGAAGTTTTAACGTGATCAAGCTTTGTTTTATCTTCGTTTATTTTTGTATCTTCTTTGGAAAGTACAAACATTCTTAGTCTGTCCAATCATTTTTCAAAATCTTAAACATAATTAAGTTTCTAAGTAAACGTTCGTATAGACTTCCACCATTTCATAAACTAGGTTTACGACTGTATATTTGTACAAATAGTTTTAATTTTTGGTTTAGGTATAATATATTATTATATCGATAGAAACTATTTGATATATTTGCCCTTATTTCGACTTTGGATGGAATGTGTATTATTGTGTATGCTGCTGCAATTATTTTTTTACCGACTTTTTATTTGTTTTATTGCCTTTTGATGTTTTTGAAGCTTTCTTTATTTTGGTCTGATACGAGATCGTTGTGATGAGCGCAATATGCGTCTCTATATTGATTTATGAGCCCTATTATGTACGAGCTAATACATATTGCTATTTCGTTTGAAGTAGATTTATACTGCCATCACGAGAAGAAAAGACGAGAAGAAACTTTACAAAATGTATCTTTGCTTCATTATTTTTTATAATAATCTCATTATAACAAGACTGCTGATTTTACTTGCGTTTCGACTTTTTTACTTTACTGTGTAAGTTTTTTTTTTGTTATTTCCTATATTGTTTTATGACATAAAATAATTTTATTGCAGCATACACGATACAGTTGAATTACAAGTCTGTAAAGTCAGAGGTTTGTTTGAGATATACCAGATTTTTTTAAGTAGATCAATAAGTAGGGAAATTAAGACACTCTACGTTGAATTTAAGTTACCTTTTTCCATACTCCAAATCAAACTCGTAATTTTTGTTTTATTTTGAAGTTTATTTTATTTTTTAATACGATTGAAATACACTCGTATTTGTAATAACAATTTAAACACTTGTTTGTTTTTATTTTTGTTTATACTATATTTTTATTATGATTATTATTTTCATAAAATATCAGATACAAGATTGAAAAGAAAATGTTAGTTTATCAAACATCACATAAGACTTGTTATTTAAGAGATCTGAAATATATGGGTAATTTTATATAAGTCTGTTGTTTAATATGATATTTATCCCTATTTTTATATTATGCGTCTTGATAGAACATCTTCCGATATCTGGAGAATCCTTCGGCTCAATATTTATAGCACAAAAGAGAAGTACCTAATACTATTTACTCACCTTTGCATTTATATTTTGAAGTGTTAAACCTGATTCTGCCGGGGCTGCGGGATTATTTGAAAGAGTTACCGCGGCCCTGGTACCTACATAAAAAGCCTACGACGGAACACGACGGTTTTTAGTCAGTAAGAGTCTGACACTCCCTCACCGCTGCCAACCCACAGGCAGCGGGAGGGGTCATTTGACGATTTTTGACGTCAAAAAAAAAGTTGAATATATTTTGGAACATAATGAAGTCACATTTAACTCACAAAAATCGCCTTACTTCGAAAACATATTGGAACCAAAACAAAACATGCTGTTTAACTAAATAAACAAAAGAAGTTTCTGGTTTTAACTCACAGAATCGTCTAGTTATTTTGATCGAAAAACACAAATTGTTTACACGCAAAATACGATTAACCGTATAATTATCATGTGACACATACATGATTGTCACTATATAATAATATGCTAACAATAGTTTTAGTCTCAAGGCTAAACAAATACACTTTCAAAACTAATTACTATCTACTGAAAAAGGGACCAAGTAATATGGCCCCTGTAACCAGGATTGATTGTGGTCATAAGACACCTTTTAAATCACACTTTTCACTTAATTCACCACTTTTTAGCATTCTTTGCTCTCGTGACCAAATCAAAACCGTATGGATCGAACTATTACAAGATTGAATAAAACGCCTGGCATGGGGTGACCTTTTAATGACGAATCAGAAGCCAGAAACGTCTGACAACCAGTCTTAACAAGAGGATACCCCTCACCCTGGTTGCCGAGGCAACTCGATTGAGGAGCTCAGATAGCTGCCTACCTCTTCTATCACTTCACGACATACATACTAAGCTGAATCCTGTTAAACTGAAAGGCGACCCCAACATAGTTGGATGAAGACTAAACAGATGATGATGACACAACTTTTTAAAATACACCTGTGTGTTCTAAAAATAAAAAATGTATAAATACTGACTACAATTACAAAAGTAATAGTCAATAGAAATTCCACA
This sequence comes from Helicoverpa zea, assembly GCF_022581195.2. NCBI lineage: Eukaryota > Metazoa > Arthropoda > Insecta > Lepidoptera > Noctuidae > Helicoverpa > Helicoverpa zea. The sequence continues at coordinate 12,358,519 of NC_061456.1, read as the reverse complement.
TATTTGTGTTGACCTTTTCACCTTAAACTTGCAAAGAACGTACACTTAAGGCGCGGGCCCACCGCGGTGCACGGAGAGGCTACGCACGTGTATTAAGCTTCGCTTTGTAAGAAAATGTATGTGGTTGTGTCCACTGCAACCCACGGAGAGGCTACGCATGAATTGACGTCATTGATACACGCGTGGCTTGCTCGAATAGGCGGTTACATAGCTCAACGCTGTCAACGTGGGTCTACGTTTCCACTGGAGTACACGAATAAGACCCACGACTATGTACAGCTCGGTTATCGCAGAGCAGTTTTCAGTCATTCACGTTGTGGAACGGACGCGTTTCGTGTTTCTCGTATACATATATCGTATCGAGGTACTCATAGAATGGCATTGGTACTGACTTTGCTAGACAGTTCTTCTGACGATGAATCCGAAAGTGAGATTGATGATCTTGACACACGCATAGCTTGCTCGAATAAGCGGTTACGTAGCTCAACGCTGTCAGCGTGGGTCTAGCCGTGCGCCATGCCACGCTATACATAGTCGTGGGTCATATTCGTGTACTTCAGTGGAAACATAGACCCACGTTGTCAAACAAATGAATACACGCAGCTAAAATGCGCCGCGTGTCCGTGCACAGCGTGCACTGCGGTGGAGCCGCGCCTTTACAGTAAAGTATTAACTACTAAGACCCAATCCACAATGTATGGTAAATACTCTATTTTTACTTAACTGTAGTTTTCATGAAAATGCAAATAGCGAAATAGCTTATCTAACAATAAATACTAGCATTTAATTTACATGTGTTTGGCATATTTGCAACAATGTTTTGACTTTTTTATTACGTTACTAGCGACCCGCCCCAGCTTCGCACTGGATAACAGTATTTTCCCACTATTTAATGGATTTTATTATACATATAAACCTTCCTCTTGAAACACTATCTGTTAAAAAAAAACCGCATGAAAATCGATTGCGTAGTTTTAAAGATTTAAGCGTACAAAGGGACATAGGGACAGAAAAAGCGACTTTGTTTTATACCATGTAGTGATGTTTTCACTATTACTTGTCACGATGATAAAACTATCAATGAAAGGTGTGAAATGATCCACAAAAATTACAATAAACAATCAGAATTCCTTCGAATTTACAATTAACATAAACCAGTGCATTTATACCATATAAATTGTACTTGTATGTATGTTTGTTCAAAGGGTATTTTTAAATGGTCTCTATAGGAATGATTTTCTGGATTGAGACCTACTCCAAATCTAATATTGCCGTATACATGGTAGTCGAAGCATGGATCAAATCAAATAGATACTGTAAAAGCTTGCTAGACGAACTAACTCACTGATATAGTCATTTATTAGCAAGCAAGTTGAGAGAGTGGCAATGGGCTGGCCATATTGCTCGCAGAGCGGATGGCCGATGGGGTCGAAAAGTGCTGGAGTGGAGACCACGGACTAGCAAGCGCAGCGTAGGACGTCCACCGACAAGGTGGACAGACGATCTCATAAAGGTCGCCGGAAGACGCTGGATGCAGGTCGCCTCCAACAGGTATCTGTGGAGATCTAAGGGGGAGGCCTATGTTCAGCAGTGGACATCCTATGGCTGAGATGGTGATGATGATGATGATAAACTTGCTTGCTTATAAACCTAGAAGATTGGTCTTAACGATTTCATCTAATGGTCGTGATTAGATAATTATGTTTATAAAGTGCTTTTTAAATGACAAGTATTTTTTTTGTGTAAGTATTTATAAGTTTGGGAATCTGGTAAAAATAAGTCCAGATTTAGGCAAAACAAAACGAAATACCTATATTTTTAGACACTCAATACATAATGAAACATTAATGACGTTTTTCAATACATATTATGTAACTTATTAGCGCCTTACTTACACGCTTTAGCAAGTCATGGCAATATTTAATTAGATACAAAGAATCCATTTAATAAATTTTACTTGGTAATAAAATGATTGTACATTGTGCTGTTACTTTAGTTTTAGTATAGTAGTTAAACGTAAGGTTTGGTTCCCTAAAGACGGTCAATGAATAATTATTAATTAAATAGTGTGAAATTTTAAGTTTGAAGAAATTTTCTTTTCAATATGGCGGCCATAGTTGACGGTTTCAATTATGTTTTCTATGATTTGTGTGGTAAGTTATAACTTTATTATTATTAACAAAATAATGAGCTGATTTAGTGATAAGTGAAATAGTTCGAAGTGATGGTAATCAAATGTGATAGTGACTTTTTAAATAAAGTGATGCTTTTGGGCGGACAAGACTCAATATTAATTAAAAAAGCCTACAATTTATGTAGGAGTGGTCAGATTGAACCAATTAACTGCGACGATTAAGAAACCAAAACTATATCGATGTAGTCATATGGTGCTACCCACTCTACATTAAGTGTAAACTATGGGTTTAGCATATGAAATATAGCACGTTTTGAAAATAAAACATAATATGACAGCCCTCAGTAACTAAACATATTGAATGGACATAATTATAAACAATTATAAATTCGAGGTATTTTGTACTTTATGAAATAAGAAAGGATATGATCTTCAATGATTTGACTTCAGGCAGCAGATATGAAATATTTGCTTCATACTGATTTTTGAACCCATACAAACTATCGGCCGACTAAAAGCCGACTTCAATTTGGTCATTCCTTAGTTGTCCTACTCATGTCTTTTATTATTTTTAATTGATTAATGCACCTACCATATTATCTCTGCATCGCCCTAAGGTTGACTAGAGAGAATGCGTGTAGCATTAAGTCCGCCTGTGTGATTAATTTTGCATAAATCCCTTAAAGAAGGCACCTTTCCAGATTTATGGAAGATTGCACATATCATCCCCATACATAAATCTGGTACTTTGAATGACGTGACTAATTATAGACCAATATCTATTATATCACAGTTTGCGAAGATATTTGAGGGTCTCATTAATACTGCACTTTACTCCCACCTACGTCATGTGCTTAGTGATAGACAACATGGTTTCATGTCCAACCATTTCACTATGACTAATTTACTTATTTATACTTCTTTTATTGCCGACACTTTTGAGGCCAGGGGTCGTGTGGATGTTATTTATACAGATTTTGCAAAGGCATTTGATCGCGTAGATCATTCAATTCTTAGTTTAAAATTGGAACATGCTGGTATTCATGGTTCTTTGTTGCGATGGTTCGATAGCTATTTAGTTAATCGTTCTCAGCTTGTAGCATTAGCGGGTTATGACTCTGTACCATTTATTCCTAGTTCTGGTGTGCCTCAGGGTTCAAAACTGGGCCCCCTACTCTTTTTAGTATTTATAAATGACCTATTAGATAAAATGAAATGGTGTTTGAACAATAGAATGACGCTAAATGTTAACAAATGTCAGACAATAACGTTCACTAATAAGTCAAGTTATGATAAATTTGATTACCATATAGAGGGAACTATACTTAACAGAGTATCTGTCATACGTGACCTAGGAGTACTTTTCGATACTGCATTAACTTTCCGTCATCATATAGACAATCTAGTGACCAAGACTAAGAAGATGCTTGGATTTATTTCCGAATATTTTCCGAACCATTCCGTAAAAGCACCAGTATTATTTTACTTTTTAATGCACTAGTAAGAAGCTCACTGGAATACTGTTCCACAATCTGATCTCCATATTACTCTACTTATGCTGACAAGGTTGAATCTATTCAGGCTCGTTTTGTTAGGTATTTGTGTTCAAAGAAAGGCATTCAAAGATCTATTCCTGATTATGGTGACAGAATAAGACACTTTGGGTTGTTAAGCTTAAAAGAAAGGCGAATTCATTCTGATTTACTGACTCTTTACAAAATTATAAATGGCCTTCTTGATGCCCAGTTGATAGAAGGTTTAAAGTTCCGTTTTGACCGACGTAGTAAGTGACATCATCGAGTCTTTGAAATTCCTATATCTACTTTGAATACCACATTTAATAGCCCTCTTACACGTATGGCAAGATTATATAATGAGAGGACCATTGTGACAGATTATCCCATCGATATATTCTTTATGAAGTTCGCATCATACAAACGCTCCCTACTTAAATAGTGTGAATAGTGCCCATTCGTTATTACTTTAATGTGTATTTTAATTTTAATTTTATCAGCTTAGTTATTTTTGTGTAAGTCTCAAATGAGTTTCATGTTTATATAATGTCATGCACTCCTGTAATTTGTACAATTGCTTGTGCTTTCAATTGTTTGATTCTTGAGGTTTTTATATAACATTGGGTGATTGTATTGTTGGTGTGCTTATTTTTAATAAATAAATAAATAAATAAAGTTAAATAAATAAATAAAAGTTTGCTGTGTGCAGGAGCTCTCAAAGTTCTCAACATGGAATTCATACACATATTAGCTTTGCGATCCTTCATCACCATCATCCTCCGAGCCTTTTTCCCAATCATGTTGGGGTCGGCTTCTAGTCTAACCGGATTCAGCTGAGTACCAGTGCTTTACAAGAAGCGACTGCCTATCTGACCTCCGCAACCCAGTTACCCGGGCAACCCGATACCCCTTGGTTAGACTGGTGTTAGACTTACTGGCTTCTGACTACCCGTAACGACTGCCAAGGATGTTCAATGACAGCCGGGACCTACAGTTTAACGTGCCATCCGAAACACAGTCAATGGTGTCTAAGATATACTTAGAAAGTACATACAAACTTAGAAAAGTTGCATTGGTACTTGCCTGACCTTTGCGATCCTTCATAATGATGTATTTGTTGCTTTGGATTTCAGTGCTTTCTGAAAAATTGTTTTCTTTTGATTTTCATTCACATTTACTTCAGAAAGGTTGCGTAATTTCTTTTCTACTTTATAAACATGAAGACTGATTATTTATGGATACAGTTAATTAAATTCCCGAGCATTTTGACTTATAATGTGTAAAGTCACTCGATGACCGCGTGTAACTTGTTATTAGTTCAAAGTCATGGTACATGTTATTTTTTATTTAAGTTATCCCTAATATTGATATTTTTAAAGTCAGCGATTTCAATTCAAAGCTAAATAATTCTACTTAAATGGCTGAAAATCTTGAATGAATACATACAAAATCTTTTCTTGGGGCACACGCTTTACTTCAAACACCACATATCCCACCAAAATATTTTTCCGAACGAATAATTAGCTTGGCGCTACACGAGACCTCGAGGAAAATCTGTTCGCGCACAAAGGTGGCAATTTCTTGGATGTGGTGAATTTGTGACGGTTTTCCAAAGGGATTAAACCAGATGAAACATTTCTATAGCATACTAAGCGCGCAGTGCTGCATTGGTGATCTCAGCTGTCAATTTGTACATCCTTGTGGGGCGTTACAGGCCATCAGAAGCCAGTATAGTTTTGCCAAAGTATCTGAGTTGAAGAGGATTTCATGTAGCTATGTTCCATGTAAAAATTGGTACCTATTTAGCTGTATCCAGTTAGACTGGAGACCGACCCCAATGAAGTTGAAAAGCAATATTTATTTTGATGCGCTAATTACTTGTTTACACATTAAATAAAAAAACCGGCCAAGTGCGAGTCGGGCTCGCGCACCGAGGGTTCCGTACTAATCCTGTATAGATAAAAAGTGACTCTCGCGCAAACCGGTCAGTTTAGAACAATCATAATTATGGTAATTTCGTGAGAGTCAAAATAGTTAATATTTTTTATTTTATAATGTAAACAAAATAGTAGGCCAGTACCTTGTAAAAGTTCTTTTATTAAAGTTATTTATTTACAACATTAGAGATTAGATTAGAGAGAAGCTGCTGCCTTTACGTTTCTAGAGCCTTGACAAAAATGTAATCCTGTCCCTTTCTTTTTTTTATAAAGTCGGCTTTATTTTATTTTGTAAATAGTTCTCATTTAGTTTGTATATCTCAATACCCTCATTAACAGTCGTAATGGTCATAATGGTTTTTATCAAAATGAATTTAAAAAGCATTTTACAAACAAATCCAACTTCAAACATATAAAAAAGCAACAAGAAAACAAAAACAAGAAAGAAAGGAAGATGTTAAGTGCATCGGTCTAGAAGTCGGTGTCTAGATGATGCATCTACATTTATTTAACCACCGAGATCTAGACCGATGCATATAAACAGTTTTCTTGTTGTTTTTAGAACTTGTTATTTTTTTTTTTGTAAAAAGTCTTTATTTTTAACTTTTGTGAAAAGTTCTCGTCAATACGAATAATATAAGCCCAAACACGACGTAACTAAAACATACCGAGTTCTCTCGACTTTCTCACGTCTCCATCATCAGATAAGCTCTAAACCTTCACTGTTTGATAGTATCATCAGACATACATCTGAGAATCAAGTTTTAGCCCTATGCATGCCTACAATTTCTGATAGTTGCCCTCGATTTCTCAGGATTTCCATCATCGGATCCTGACCTGCTAACAATGGAAATAAACGGCGAGTACCTATACTCTTTCACCACAAAGAAATGATTTGTTTAGCTGTAAGTTCTCCATAGTGTACTAAATAAATAAATAAATAAATTCTCAAATCCGTCAAACTTGGTCGTTTAAATTCCCCATTGAAATGAGGAAAATATTTGATGTTTAAACCCGAATTTTCTCTAGATTCTCATGGTTCACATTGATGCGACTAATGCCATAGTAAATCAGAGCCTTATATCATTATATTGTGCTATACTTCGTTCGTGTCCGCCGTGGGTATGGTTTCCATACTAAGGTGCCCAATGACCTTTGAATAATTTAGAATTTTTCACAGTTTAGAGGCAATTAGATTTAAAAAGTGTTTGATATGAATTTCAACTTTAATATCTCTACGCGTTCATGTGAAAAATGGTAGGTAGTAAGTTTATAAATATTAAAAAAATATTTTATGTCATGTAAGCAAAAATAATATTTTATGTAACTTCAAATTTATCATTTTCGCAATTTTTCCTTTATCTGTACTATATAACGTTGCTTCGTGCCGAATTTCAAGATTCTGAGTTCACGGGAAGTACCTTGTAGGTTTTGATTCCCTAGCGTGTGACGGAAATTCGTCTAAGGTGTCGGTATAACGCATGGGAGGGGCACCGCCGGGTCCTCGTCGAGGCTTTGGGCGGCGGCGACCTCTCGCGTCCGGCCCTGGTTCAGGCCATGGTCCGGGGCGAGAGGGAATGGGATGCCGTCGCCTCCTTCTGCGAAGCGGTCATGCTCGAGAAGGAGGAGGCGGAACGCCAGAGAGTTCGCACCTCTCATCCCGGCCGCCGCGCTGGACCAGGTAGGCACCATGGGCGCCGGGTGTCGCGAGATGACTCCCGGCCACCGTAGGCGTGGGTCTGTGGGCGGTGAGTTCGGGTGGCTCATCGACCCTCTGTCTTTCTAGACGACAGACCCGTGTCGACGGCGCGCGTTGTTCCACGCGCTCCTCAAAGAGATGTCAGCAACCCCAGCGGGGCCCAGCAGGGCCAAGGCCTGCCGGGGCTGCGGGTTGTTCGAAAGAGATACCGCGGCCCTGGTACATAAAAGGCCCATGACGGAACACGACGGTTTTTAGTCAGTAAGAGTCTGACACTCCCTCTCCGCTGCTAACCCACAGCGGAAGGGGTCATTTGATGATTTTTGACGTCGTTAAAAAAAAAAAAAAAGGTATCGGTATAAACTGCTGTATCTTTTGATCGCGTTAACTTAGAAGTTTGATTATTTCACTGCTTAAAGGGACAATAAACCTAGGTATTTGGTATAAATTTCAATTTGATACCTTCATTCGTTCGTGAGAAATAAGGTAGTAAGTTTCATTTTATTAAAATATTTTTATTATATTACACTAGCTGGTGCCCGCGACTTCGTCTGCGCAGGTTTAGTATTTCGAACAATCATCATCAGCCTATCGCAGTCCACTGCTGGACATAGGCCTCTCCAAGTGCACGCCACTGAGATCTATTTTCGGCTTCTCGCATCCAGCTCCTGCCAGCCGTCTTGCGCAAGTCATCACTCCACCGTGCCTGAGGACGTCCTACACTACGTTTGCCGAGGCGTGGTCTCCACTCTAGAACTCGTTTACCCCAACGGTTATCGGTTCTTCGGCTAATATGGCCAGCCCACTGCCACTTCAGCTTGCTGATTCGGTAGGCTATGTCGATGACCTTGGTTCTCTGACGGATTACCTCATTTCTGATGCGATCCCTCAGAGAAACGCCGAGCATAGCTCTTTCCATAGCCCGCTGAGCGACTTTGAACTTGTGGACCAGCCGTACCGTCAGTGTCCACGTTTCGGCTCCGTAAGTCATGACAGGTAGGACGCACTGATTGAAGACTTTTGTCTTTAGGCACTGTGGGATCGACGATGTTAGGACTCGACGTAGCTTCCCAAATGCAGCCCAACCCAACTGAATTCTCCTATTCACCTCGTCCTCAAAGTTGTTTCTACCTAACTGCAATGTCTGCCCGAGGTATACATATTTCCGAACAACTTCGAGAACGGCACCGTGTATCGCAATCGGTTCCGGTAGAACATGTTCATTGAACATGACCTTGGTTTTGTCCAAGTTCATCCGTAGGCCGATGCGTAGAGAAGATTCAGCCAGGTCGTTCAGCATCTGTTGTAGGTCCTGCAGCGTTTCCGCCATGATGACGATATCGTCAGCAAATCTCAAGTGAGAGATGTGTTCGCCATTGATGTTGATGCCGCGTCCTTTCCAGTTCAGCGTCTTGAACATATCCTCCATTGCATTAGTGAACAGTTTCGGGGAAATAACATCCCCTTGTCTCACTCCTCGATGCAACGGTATGGGCCTTGTTTGCTGATTCTGTACTTGGACGGACATTGTAGCGGCTTCGTAAAGACATCTCATCACTTGGATGTATCGCCAATCTACTTGACAACGCTGCAGGGACTCCAGAACAGACCAGATTTCAACCGAGTCAAAGGCCTTCTCATAGTCCACAAATGCTAGACACAGGGGCTGATTATACTCTTCGGTCTTCTGTTGTGCATTTCGAACAATATGTTTACAAATTGTAGCCTATGTGTTATTCTGATGTATAAGCTATATTATTGTAAAGTTTCATTAAAATCCATTCAGTAGTTTTTGCGTGAAAGAGTAACAAACATCCATACATCCATACATACAAACTTTCGCGTTTATAATATTAGTAGGATATTAGTAGGATAACTAAAAAAATGTAATTTTCACAATTTTTATATGAATTGTGATTTGTGATTATATGAATGAGATAAATTTCAAGATTCTGAGTTTACGGGAAGTATCCTATCCGGGAAGTATTTGATTCCTTGCGAGTGTCGAAATTTTTTTGAAAATAGCGACATAATCGGCTGTATCTTTTGATTGGCATGGCTTAGAAGTTTGATATTTTCACAGCTTAAAGGGACAATAGACCTGAGAACTTCATTCAGCTTGATACGTCCACGCATTCTTGAGATAAAGGGTCTTGACAGACAGACAGACAGACAGACGGGCAACAAAGTGATCCTATAAGGGTTCCGTTTTTTCCTTTTGAGGTACGGAACCCTAAAAACATCATACATTAAAAGAAATCCTAATGTTACTATGTAAATATTCCTTCACGTAAACTGTAGCCTGTTTATTGGCATTCGATTGAAATAGCGTAAGGAATAAATAATCATATACAGTTCATATGCAGATTATATGCGTGTTAAGGTTAATAGTGGAAGGGATAGCGACATTAAATACTTTCTTCGAAGTTTATTTTAAAATAAAATATTGATTACAAAAAGGAAACATTTACATTGTTTGTTTGTATCTCAAAGGCTTCGAAACTACTGAACCTATTCGAAAAAATCTTCCAAAAGTGAAAAGTTACACTATCCCTTAATTTTATTACATAGACTATATTTTATCCAGATACAGAAAAAAGTTTCCCGGGGAAACTAAGGCAAAGCTATTCTTAATATTCTTATTCAAAAATACCCATTATTAGACATAAATTCTGCTCCGCACAGAATTACAAAAATATTATTGGGTCCAAGGGTTAGAAAATAAGATAAACAGTAGCTTTATATTTAGCCATATACATGGCTGAGATGAAATGATGTTGAGACTAGGAGCCGATCTTTCCTAACATAATTAGGAAAAGGCATAGTATATGGTATATGACGTCCACCAACAAGGTGACAGGCGACCTTGTAAAGTTCGCCGGAAGACGCTGGATGCAGGTCGGTCTCAACAGGTATCTGTGGAGATCAAAGGGGGAGGGCTATGTTCAGCAGTGGACGTCCTATGGCTGAGATGATGATGATGTTATATGGTGATGACGATATCTTATGGTGATGATACTAACAATACTTTTTTCTTTCTTTCCAGATACCAGGACACGCGACTGGTTTCCTTCACCAATTGTGTTGCTCACCATCTTCCCAACATATATATATTTCTCCAACACCTTGGGACCTGCGCTCATGAAAGACAGAAAACCCTTCAAATTGAAAAGAGTTATATTCTACTACAATATCTTCCAAGTTCTTATTAGCGCTTATATATTTTATGAGGTAAGCTTTTTGGTAGTTTGTTTAATAAATTTTGCTGTCAAAGATACCAAAAATACAGAATATTACATATTTTACATGATTAGCTGCACATAACAGTGTATTAGCTACATCTGGTTAGACTGAACGCCTATACGACCCCAACATAGTATGGAAAATGGCTTGGAAGAAGAAGATAATTAGTATAAATGCGAGAAGTCCTGCTAACATAAAAAAATATTTTCTTTCAGGGATTACTTTCCGGTTGGCTAAACGGATACGATTTGACTTGTCAACCTATTGATATGACTGAAAACCCTCTATCGACCAGAGTAAGTATAATGCTTAAGTTTCACTATCCATAATTTAACTCGTCTAAAACACAATTTCAAAATCATCTATCTATACTTATAATAAATCTGTAGAGAGGTCAATTCTGTACATTGAATATATTTCCAAAATAACTATTAGGGGGTGATTAGTTATCGATACTGATGCCAAAAATGCAATCAGTAAAATTTTTGTCTCTCTGTCTGTCTGTCTGTCTGTATGTTCGTTATGGAAACAAAAACTACTTGACGGATTTCAACGAAACTTGGTACAGTAATTCTTCATACTCCTGGGCAGGTTACAGGATACTTTTCATCACGCTACGATCAATAGGGGCAGAGCAGTGAAGGAAAATGTTGGGAAAACGGCAGAAGTTACTCCATTTTTTATGCTTCCGTCGCGTGTGCAGCCTTAATGGTTAAAGCTACACAGAAACCATGTATGACGGAAATATACTCCTTAAAATTATGTAAAAAATATACTATGACAGTATATGGCTATCTTTTATGGTTGGCTCAGAATAACACGTTTAACTCTCGATAGCTTAGACGTTCGGAGCTCTCTGATTACATTTGTCTACTATTACGAAGTCCTAATCTAACGCGGACGAAGTCGCTGGCAGAAGCTAGTTCATAAATAAAATAGTACTTTATGAACGTCAAAATTTACACTTCCTACATGAGGGTTGTTGCTGGGAAGAAGAAGAGGCACAATAAATTCCTTAATAATCTAGAGTTTGAAAAGGGACATGGGTTACTTTTTATCCCAGTTCCCGGATGCGAATTGAACATTAGGGAACAACTTGCAATATTGTCAAAACTTTGCAATATTGTTTTAAACGAATTCACAATCAAATATATACATTAATTGAAAAAAAAAAAACTTATAGACTTCTATATATACAACTTAAAACTAATACAGTGCATCAAAAAATTGCTCCTCATCGCTGTCACTGGGTAATGTACCCAAAAGGCTGGCAGCATTGCCACGTTGGATGGCAATGCTCAACCTCTGTGCGAAATAAAAGCCAGCTTTTGGATCCCGCGAAGTGTCAACAAGGCGCTGGGAAATATCCCTGGCAAGAAGGCGGGCGCTCGGACCCACAGTCAAATTCATCAATTATACCTTAAATACTCGTTACAACTAAATGTATAAATACAAAGGTGGATTTAAGATATTGGACTTCTTGAGTAACATCTCAATCATTTTTATTCTAATTTCTGATTCTAACTTTTACAGATGGCGAATGCAGTATGGTGGTACACCGTAGTCAAACTAATAGATATGCTTGATACAGTATTCTTCGTTTTGAGAAAGAAAGACAGACAAATCTCTTTCTTGCACGTTTTCCATCATTCTATGATGCCCATAGCGTCTTATATTGCTCTTAAATATTTCCCGAGTAAGTATTTTTTTTATTTAAGGGTAAAAGTTAAAAGGGTTCAAAGGTACTGATTAAGTAGCGCCTTAAAATTATTTTTGAGCAAAGATCTGAGTTCGTTGTTTGCTCCAAATATTTTACACATTGGCAACAAGTTTGCATTTTTCACATGTTTATTGTTTAAAACCATTTTATACTCTCTATATACTCAGAAGAATGGTTAAAAATGGTGTAAAAAAAGTTTTGGGTTGGTAAAAAACTGCCAACCGGATCATTGTTGTTATTTTTCGATTATTTTTTTTATACTATGCGAAAACTTACAAATATTAACTTAAAAATTCCAACTATACCAGGCCTAAAGTTTTGTCCAACCTTTCTCATCACTAATAAGTATATTAAAATGTTCTAGATGGTCATGCAACTCTTCTTGGAGTCATCAACAGTCTCGTCCACGTTGTGATGTACACTTACTATCTGATATCAGGTCTTGGACCTAAATACCAGAAGTACTTGTGGTGGAAGAAGCATCTCACTACTATGCAATTGGTAAGTGTAGAAAGTTATACTATGGACTATTCTGCAAGCTAACTATCGGCCAACAGTAGCATGAAAGTATAGTTTGAAAGTAATCGGGAACCCCATCCTATCAAAGATTCCATTTGACCAAAACTTTAGTAGTAGTCTTTGTTTACAAGCGAACAACTTTCTGAGACTAAACTCATATCCATCAAGTTACATCCAAATGGGCTTAGCTAAGTTTAACTGTCTTAAGAGAAATAAAATTGTCTCCAGATTGAATTTTTGTTAGCTAACGAATAGAGACTCCTTAAAGGTTGCTTTTAACCAAACTACATGTTACAAAGCTTGATTAAGAGATGACACTAATCCAAAGAACGATTTACAATAAAAAAATATTTCTTATTCTAGGTCCAGTTCGGCATAATCTTCATTCACAACTTGTCAGCCATTTACCAAAACTGTGGCTACCCAAGATGGATCTCCTGGCTTCTCTGCATCCACTCGCTCCAATTCTTATACATGTTTGGAAACTTCTACTACGTCAGCTATATCAAGCCAAGTCCAAAACCAGAGACCCAGAATGGTGGTGTCAACCATTCTGCAGGCAAGAGTAAACTGAACTGATCATTTCTGGCTGAACTGATCAGTGCTTCCAATGATGAAGAGGAGATTTTGAGGAAGCTTTGTACTAGTCGTAGCTGTTTGAAGATGGTATTTGGCTGCGTCTGTATTAGATTTATAGGTAGTAGCACAAAGTAAAGATGTACAGTTGTGAAGGTATATAGGTATAATGACATTTACACACGCATGTGCATCAACGAGCTTTTACCGGCGCTGTCAGAACTGAGTGTCGTGCATCGAGCACATGCGTTTGTGAGTGACATTGTTACGAACGTTAGTGCGTAGCTTCATAACAGTTTACAAGAGAATATATTTAAACTGTGGTAGTAATGTGCATTTAGAACAAATGAACTAGAGCTAGAAGTAACAAAGTATTTCTATGTAAATACATGCAGAGCATTGTTTTCTTAATTAAATTTTTAAAGAATTTAGGCTCGTTTGGTTTAAATGCATTCGTAATGATCGATTCAACTGGTGTGTCCATTCATTAGGAAAGCATATGAGACTTGCAAAATGTTTGATGGAATGCTCTGTCGTTAGTCCATTAGGTTCCTTTAGTTGGAAGTCATTTATGTTATTGTGATCCAAGTGTGGCATGATTGCTTCGTATATTTCAGGTTTAGTTATTAAAAACTAGAAAATAAAAAAATAATTACTTACTTGTCAACCTACGTAGGTGGTCCCGGTCATATTAGACTAAAATAAAAACGTGGGGCCCATTAACTATTGCTGTAGTACTTTCTTCTAGAGGTATAATAGGTGTGGATTGGATCGACTTACTATAATAATCGTAACTGGAGATTTTTACAATCAATAATCAGCCGTAGTGGCTTCACCAGCGAACGCCGAGCTCATGTAAAAAGTATAAAGATATGCTTTTCCATAGGTAGGAGGAGTTTCAGAGGGGCCCCACGTTTTTATTTTAGTCTAATATGACCGGGACCACCTACGTAGGTTGACAAGTAAGTAATTATTTTTTTATTTTCTAGTTTTCAGTGCACATAAAATAAAACCGTTTAACTTAAAAGTTTTTTTTACCGATTTTTTATTTTCTAGTTTTTAGTAGTGACCCCTCCCTGGGTCAGCAGCAGTAAGGGAGTGCCAGACTCTTACTGACTAAAAACAGTTATGTTTCGTCGTAGGCCTTGTATGTAAATACCAGGGGCCACGGTAACTCTTTCGAACAATCCCGCGGCCCAGGCAGGCCTTGGCCCTGTTGGGCCCCGCTGGGGTTGCTGACAGTATTCTGCTTGTGTAGCCCTTTCATTTGATACCCATATTGAGGGGGTTGTGGAAAAATATGTAATCCGCCATTTTGTGCCGGCGGCCATATTGGATTTACAATGTTATTGATATTACTATATTGTATTGTCATCGGAATTAAAGGTGTATACAAAATTTCAGATTAATCGGTTGAAAGGAAGAGGGTGAAAGGAGATTGGGCAAGAATGTATGAAGTTTGGTCCAAATGTCCACCACGAACGAGACCTATATAATTAAATAGTCCACTTAATTTAGAGTAACTTTTACTAAGAAAGTAAAAAAAAAACAATGCCAAAAAAAAGTTATAGCCAAAAATGTATTCTTAATTTTCGGTAGTTTTTGTATGTTGTCATTATTATTTTTTATTTTATTCCACTTCCATTTCCGCACTTTATCTAAAACTAAGATGAGTAAAAAATATAGGCTGTTTATGGCATATAAACAGCCCATATTTTTTTGCCCGATGGATGTACGAATCACTAACCTATTGAGGCGCCAGAAGTGCTTGAATACTCAGCGGTGCCTGGATCTAAGAAAGTTCGATGTAACTGGTGGTGTCTTCTCTCTAATAATGAACAATTCTATTTTGTTAGAAGTTACAGAAAGTGCGAAAATCACGAAAAGTAATTGAAAAAATCTATAAAATGTTTTATTTGATTTCGCTATAACTTTTTTCTGGCATTATATTTTTTTTTACTTCTATAACAAAAAATGTTCTATATTTAACGGGCTATCCAGCCATATAGGTCTCGTTCGTGGTGGACATTTGGACCGGAATCGCCCATTGTCCTTTGAATTACTAAATTTGACCCAAGAATAAATAATAAAACAAACGGGGTGAGCTAAATAAAACCGTTTAAAAATATGTATCCGATGCTAAAGGAAAGGTACATTCCTCAATCATTGTATCACGTATACTAATATTGTTAAATCCTTCCTTTGAGTTCTGTAAGGTCGTGAACGAACAGTAATTGTAGCTTTTAGTGTAGATTTATGAAATTATTAGTTAAGTAGGAACTTGCTATAACCCAATGTTATAATATTAAGTGTTACCAGATCTGCAACTAGTTTCAATTATTGTTTTAATAATGTATGTATGTATAATCAAAAACAAAAACGCTGCAAAGAAGAGAATAAATTATTTGGGTAATGTGTTGAATTTATTTTCTAATTTTATTCATAAAAAAAATATCCCTGACGGCACTTTAACCACATCACTACAATTTCATCATCGTCATCATTGTCTCAGTTATAGGCTGTCCACTGCTGAACATAGGCCTCCCCCTTAGATCTCCACAGATACCGGTTGGAAGCGACCTGCATCCAGCGTCTTCCGGCAACCTTTATAAGGTCGTCTGTCCATCTTGTTGGTGGACATCTTACGCTGCGCTTGCTAGTCCGTGGCTCTACTCTAGCACTTTTTCCACTACATATGGCAGATTAACTCCCTTATTCGTTACAACCATGTTAGTCATTTCATCGAAATGTGAGCTTGTAGCTAACACGCTGTTACCTTTTATTTTAAATCATAAAGGACATCTAGCAGATGTATCATCTGAAAGAATGCGAATATCAACAGCAGAGAAAGTTCTATTTCTTCAAGGTTTGAAGGCATGTCTTTGAAAATAGGTTGGGTTTTATGGATAGGTGACTATTGTCTTAATATACTACAGCCCGTCCAGTCTTTGCCTTTAGAGAGCTGGTGAAAATGTCATTACATTGGACTTGATTGGGAGTTCATAATGACTTGATGGGATTGAAAGTGCATGATCTCCTCCGAGAAGTGAACATGTTGTCTTGTGACCATACCTGGTGGTCAAAATATTTTTTGTAAAACAAAAATAGGTAATAACTAGATACCATATGAAGCAAAAGTTTCTATTTCAAGTTGGTCTTTGCAGGCTCTTATGAAAAGTCAGATACTACACGTAGTTGCATGGCTCGAAAAATTGAATCCCATGGAGAACAGCCGGCAAGAAACTCTATGAAAAAATTTAAAAACTATTTCTTTAACAAATGCTCGGTTATAATGATGAGGCAGAAGAGTAAGAATAAGATAGGATCTTTAAAATATTCATATTCACAAATGTACCCACCCGGAACCTATATGTTATGAGATAATATTTTCGTTGTTTTGATTTTTAAAAATCATTCATAGAGCCAAAAGTCAATTAGACGTAAAAGACAAACGAGCAATGAAAGATTTGCTTTTCAAGATTCTTAAACTCCAGAAATTAAGGAAACCGCAAAATGAGAAATGTGGGTTTGGATGTTTGTTACTTATTCATGCTTTAATTGCTGAACGTGTTTTACTGAATTAGGCTCCTTTTTCTCGCGGGTCAGACGCGGGTGAAACCATCGAAAAGCAGTGCAGAGCTCTTCGCGGGTGTAAGGTAGACAATATAATATAACACGGTTAAAAACAAGCATTTTGTTATGTATACCTTTAGTGTGTATTTTGTTATGTATGTATTTCAAGAGGTATGGTAAACGACACTTCATTATTAGAAATAACATTTATTTTCATAATTGAAATTCAAGGTTTACAAATAATTATGCAAAAGAATATTCATCGCGGATGAACTGCTTTCATGACTATCATAGTGCGATTGTTTTTATAGGTAGGAGAAAAATTATGAGAAATGATCCACCAAACCAAAATGAACCACAGCGGGAAAGCCGCTATGGTCGTAGCGATAAAATGTCAGACTCTAACACGCACCCATTTTCTCGGAGCCTTTTGTGTTCTAAGACTGCAGTAGCTCTTTCGAACAATACTGAATCTCGAGCTTTGATTCTAAGGACTTCACTTTGATTCAATACTCTTATATGTTAGATGGATATACCTTAGATGGGGCAGAAGGCATCCACACATCTTAAGACTTTAAGGAGCCGCTACAAATTACGCTAACATCTCTTTGATGCTCGCTTGGAACACACACGAACCCTAGTTGACCCAGACTTATTTTTGTTAGACTTACGGTGAGGGTTAGGGAACCTAAATAAGTTTAAGTATACATTATCATTCCTTAACCTAGCTACAGCTACAGTATTAGTATTCAAACTACAATTACTCACTAAACAGTTATAAAATTAAACTAACAAAATTACGGAATCGGACAATGACACTTAGTTAAAATTTAGATTAAGTTAAATATTAGGTTCTAATGGACATACTAACGATGAATCAGCAGTAAAAGCTATCAAAAATTATATCAGTAGAAAAAATTTCTAAAATACTTTTTATAGAATAATATATTGTCGAGACTGGTGGGCTCGGTCGAAAGATCGAGAAGTGTGGAAGCAAGATGGGGAGGCCTTTGCCCAGCAGTTGGACAGTATGGGCTAAAAATAATAATAATAATATATTTATTAAACCAACACTTAAAAGTAATGTTGAAATAGGTGAACCCAGTCCATCTTTGATGTCATTACGATATGTTTTTTTCCTAGATTCTAGAACAAAGTGCATTCAGTGTTCTAAAAACAATGACTAAACATATTGCTTAAAATCATTCCTGGGTTCAAAACCAGGACTCAAGCGCATGTATAAAAAACCAAGTCCGATACACACTGGGCCATCATTCTTTTAGTCTCCCCCAAGTAGAAAGAATTCATTTACCTATATAATTTTAATGTAAAGTCAATTATTTTAATTATCCCCATTAACAAATTAGATAAAGGTATTTAGTCATACCAGTTACTTAATATACAGTTATAATACAATTAACAGAACATAAATTGCAACCGCCAAAATAATTTGGATATTTTAAAATTTTGATTTGCACTGTCTGACTTTGGTGACCTTATCGGGAATATTTTTGCAAATCACTGTTGAGTTACCCTCTAACGGTACGCGGAAACGGTTTTTTTTTTCGTAACATTAGTATGTGGTAGAAATAAACTGATTTCATTTGTTTCTTTTTAATTAGTTGTGATTGCGCGGGCGCAGAAAGCAGAGGTGTAAGAAGACAGGCGTGGTCACGCTTCATTTGTTTTTCAAAATGGCGGGATTAATTGATAGTATAGTCGACAAATATAATTATGTGATCCATGATTTGGCTGGTGAGTTTGTTTGTTTACTTTTTATTATTAATATTATATGGAAAATTAAAATTTTAATATTCATAAATTTAATAGCGTTGCAAAAGTTTCGTGCCTATGTATTCGAATTGTTCATGTATTGGAATTCAAATTAAACTTTACTTAACTTTTTTAGTTTTGGTAGATCCTCAAAAGGACTTGAACATCTTATTTAAAGATAACATTCTTTTTTCTGAAAGTTTACTGATGAGCGAAGTTTTATGTTCAAGAATTTCGAAGTTTTCGCAACCAAACTTATTATTTTTTATTCATTTATATTTATTTGATTTTACTACTGGAATGTTTACTTGGGAAGTCTTATTTTACGTAATTATATTTGTTTATAATAAAAAAGGAACTTATCTTTTATTTTTTTAACTATAAAAAAGTATTTTTTGACTTTTTCAGATCCCAGAACGGCGGACTGGTGGGGTGTATCAAACCCCTTCGTAGTGCTATCAATTACATCTTCATACCTGTTCTTCTGCAAATACCTTGGGCCAAAGCTTATGGAAAACAGGCCACCTTTCGTCTTGAAGACGCCTCTGCTGCTGTATAATATCTTTCAAGTCCTGTTTAGCATATTTTTGGTATATGAGGTAAGGATTTTTTTGTTTATTCTTATCTAAGTAGTTTATTCACATCATAACTGTAAAAATTTCCATCATGACAACCTCGACGGTGCAATGGTCACCATGCCGGACTGCCGAACCTGAGGTCTCGGGTTCGATTCCCGGTTCGGTCGACATATGTGTGATGAGCATGCTTGTTGGCTGTGGTCTGGGTTGTGTTAGCACCCATAGCACAAGTTAATTAATAACTTACTTTACTTTACTTACCATGGGGCTAACCGACCGTGTGTGAAAAGTGCCCCGTCATTATTTATTATTTATTTATAACTCTATCGGGTCTATCTGTAAGACAGACTGAATGGACTTTCATGCCAATATATAAATTATGACCATTTAGGATCCCGGTTGCATCTGTCAGTCAAGTGGTTGCTATTTCGGTTTTAAGTAACTTTCACAAACAGCCAAGGAATAGAATGTTGGCCAGTTTTTTTTTATTGTTTTTCATTGATTTGCTTGCTTTGAGTTTTTACTGGGCAGAAGAAGTAAACAACAAATATTGACCCTTTATATCATACATAAACAGTATGGAAACCAACCTTCTGAATAACATAAGACATTCAAATATCTATGACGGAATAGATTTAGCACACGACTTGTTCCGCGATCCAACGAAACTACTACTGGCTCCTGGAAAGCCTCTCTTAGTCCCCGGCATCTGGTACCCTGGACCTCCCAGCTCAATGCAAATTACATTTCAATTAGTTTTAGTAACTTTTTACTAAGGTTATTTTGACTAAAGTAAAGATTCGTTTCTGCTCCAAACTTTGATTAAATACACTCGCATACAAACTAAAAACTGTATTCTTCACAGTCAGAGATCGGTTCAGCAGTTCAAGAGCTTATTGCATAAACACACAAACCCACATTTACGTCATTATCATAAATTCAAGTTATAGATAGTGTAAACTGATAAGATATCGATCAATGATCACGCTGCATCCATTGCCGTTGATAGATGGCGTCCGTTCGAGATCGCCTTACGATGGCACGTACGATAGATAGTGGAATTCCGAGAGATAAATTATTATGATTTGTTTGGAGACTGACGAATTTTCATCATCAGGCTTTCTTGGTACAGTGGTGTAGGAACAAACAGTTTAGTAAATCAAGCTACTCCCTTCTACTACTTTGGTCGCATCGGTACTAAGATTTGGCATCATATTTTGGGGAAATTGTAGCCTGAGAGAGCAGGTGTTCAAATCTCAGAAACGCTGTTTAAGGGCAATGTGTAATTTAAAAGTAACAGACAGCTGCGTACCTATGTTTAAGTCCCTAAAGATACTAACATTTCCATCATTATTTATCTTTGAAACTGCAGTTTTTGTAAAATCTAATATGCACCTATTTATTAAAGTATCTGATAACAGCACTAGGCCAATAAGGAAACAATATAAAAACAAGTTACATGTTATTAGATATGATACTGCCTTATTAAGGAAAAGTCTTTTATGTATGGGCCCAACAATATTTAACAAAATACCGGATAGGTTAAAAACAGAAACTATTGTACTGTTTAAAAAGAAATTGTTAGACTTATTAATTAATAAATGTTATTATTCAATTTGCGATTTTTTGACTGACAAGAACCTCAGCTAATTTGAAATAATAATGTATTCTTTAAATTTATAATAATTGTAAATGTAACAGTTAATTAATCTTGACATTAACTCTGTATCTGTTTTTTATTTTGACATATATTTTTTATTTTTTTTCATTTAATTTTATATTGACATTTTTAAACGCATGCAATCTGTAGACGAATGTATTAATACTATCATGATTATTGCCTAAATGTATGTTGATTACCTACTTAAACTGTTTGCATGCCTATTAAAGGTAGAAAATATAAGGAGCACTAAATCACTATGTAGAACAACTGTATCATGTACCTATTTTCTATGCAAATAAAGATCTATTCTATTCTATTCTATTCTCCAATCGGTACTTTTTTGTCAATCAACTTTGAACTTTATACTAAAGAGATTAAGTTGAAAATCGATTAATGTTTGACGGATTGTGGTAGTGTGATATGCTGGCGTCCGTGTCCATAGGTTAGAGAAGTCATAACTAGATGTAGATAAATTAATTACATACTGGGTTACCATTGGGCTATAGGGTTACCCGGGTACCTGGGTGGAAGAAGCCAGACAAGCGTCACTGTATACAAAATATTGCTACTCAGCTGCATCTGGTTGGACTGCAAGCCAACCGCAACATAGTTGGGAAAAAGCTAGGCAGATGAAAAATGAGATCATAAAGCTCAGAATCAGAAAATAAATTTTGTCGATTTGTATAAAATTTTGCCTTTTTGTTATATATTCAAATTCATTATTTTTTTGTAAATACATAATCTGAATATTCAAACTAATTCACTGTAAACATTCCAGTACAATCGGGAATATAACAGTATTACGTCTAATATAAATAAAAAAAAAGACAATGACTTACAATATTTAAAATGACACGTATTCTAGGTTCTTTTAGGGTCCAAAGTTTCACTTTTAATGTTGTTTTAATTAAACAAGTAATTCAGCAATTTTGAACTTGACCTTACCTATAGCCGTATCATTAATATGTATTAATGAATAAAATGGACAATAGATTATTGCGCTGGCGACCTCTAGACCAATGAGGCAGAAAAAGGTAGATCAGATAGAATTAAATTTATGAATGTATGGCCGTACCTACCAACTAAATCATTGATTCGGCTGAAAATGTGAACGGGCTGAAATCGCTTTGTGAGTTTTAGCATCTTTCACAAAGTAGCCCGGAGCATGGAAATTGGTGATAAATACACCCGTGCATCGGAGAGCACGTAAATGTCAGTCCTGCACCTGATCTCTCCACAGTCATGTCGGATTGCCGTCCCATGAGGCTATGAGAATGAAGGAATAATGAGTGCACCTGTGTCTACGCAAATGCTTGTGCCCTATAATATGCCCGCGCAACTGGCTGATCTCCTTATATGAGAATAGCCGCCGTGGCGAATAATCGGCTAGTAGGAAATCATCATAGGCTACAGCCTGAAACGCCTTTGGAGATTTCCCTCCGGTTATATTAATTATATTCTCTTTGTTTTCAGGGTAGCGTCATTATATTAGATGGGAAATATAGCGTAGCGTGTGAAGAGATTGATTACACTGTCAATCCCAGATCAATGAGGGTAAGTTTTATTTTTATTATTTTACTTTAAATCAATCTTACTCATAAGTATTAAAATCAGATAGGATACGAATAAAATGAATCTATTGCATTTTCCATGATGCTATCCCCATTAATTGCTTTTAGGTGTATTTTTTACAGAAATATAAAAAAAGCTCTAAACATAGTTTAAGATAATGTTGAAATTATATCTTTTAGGCCTACTTTTAGATAGATAGATACTTTTTGCCTAGATTCTAAATATCTTTTTTTTTTTTTTTCAAAAAGATTAATACAAAATATTTGTATTTCCAGCTGGCTGGTGCAATATGGTACTACTTCTTCGCGAAAATCACAGAACTTATGGACACAATATTCTTCGTACTAAGGAAGAAATACAACCAAGTGACATTCCTTCATGTCTACCATCACACCATTATGTCCTTGGTCGTATGGATGGGAGTCAAATATTTCCCAGGTAAAGTACACTTAATTAATAAAAGAAATGGTAATTAAGCACCTAAAAGTCTACGAAATTGCACTTAAATGTTAAACTTATGCATCCATTGTAGTCCATAATAACAAATGTCTAGCCTTTTCGCAACCATGTTGGGGTCGGCTTCCAGTCTAACCAAATGTACCAGCTGAGTACCAGTGTTTTACATTAAGCGACTGCCTGTCTGCCCTCCTCAGCCCAGTTACCTGTGTTATTCGATACCCTTTCATAAAACAGGTTGTCAAACTCTCTGACCTCTGAGTACCCATAACTACTACCAAAGTTGTCCAAACAACAGTCGGGATCCACCAATTTATCGTGCTCAAAAACAAAGGAACTAATCATCATCTGCTCAACCTTTTCCCAACTACATATGTTGGGGTCGGCATCCAGCCTAGTACCGGTGTTTTACAAGTAGTGACTTGGAGTAACTAAATATAATAAATATATGTTCGTTCTTCGTTCCAGGTGGTCACACAGCCATAATGGGTTACCTGAACTCCATAGTCCATGTTATCATGTACTCATACTACCTAATCTCAAGCCTTGGACCTGAGTACCAGAAGTATGTGTGGTGGAAGAAACATGTCACTATGATACAGTTGGTGAGTTGGATCTACTTTTTTGTTATTATCCCTTCCAGAAATTTGTCAAATTATTAGCATTGCCATTCAACGTGGCATTGCAGCCAGTCTTCTGGGCACGTTTCCGGAGGACAGTGATGCGGAGGAATACTTCGACGCCTAATCGATGTTCTTTTATATACATATGTTTTATGTTTTGTATATAGTATTTTATTTTTAGTTTTGTATAAAGATAAGTAGTTTAAGTTTGTATATATATATATAGTGTGTACATATTGAACACAAAATAAAAATATATAAAAGCCTTCCAGAATGACTGAGCAAGTTGAGATTTTCAATTTAGAGTTTTATAAGATAGATGTTCCAGATAGAAATTTTAATGGCATTTCAAGCTTTGATTTGCTTTATTAATAGTTTATTGGTCGTACTTTTAAATTACATTGTGCAGAATTATTTAGTTTTTTTTGTATATGTATTTTTTTAGGTTTGATTTATCACCTTTTTGTTTATAATCTCTATCGTGGCCTTGTAATCTGTATCATCCTAATTCTTCTTTCCAGATCCAATTCTCCATCATCTTCGTTCACAACGCTGCCGTCTTCTTCTACGAATGCAACTTCCCTAAAGTCCTCAACATTCTTTGCATCACAAACTCCGTGGCCTTCATGTACATGTTCGGTAACTTCTACATCCAAAGCTACAACAAGAACAAAAGGGACAAAAAGGAATTAGAAGCCAAGAAAGTCACGCCCATTTCGAGCAAAGTCAACCGAGAAAGTTCGAGAAGGAAAGTTGTTGAGAAATCACGATAACGACCGTTTTTTTTGTCGACTGCTAATAAATAATGCGCCCTACAATGTAGTGTAATTTGTTCCTAAGTTTTGATATACGTAAGGCTGCCTTTTAAGTTCTGTCGTTTGGTAACCTCCCGCGATTTTTAAAAATATATATATATGCTATTTGAATCTTTTTGAATTTAGAATTCGAAAACAAAAGAATGTTTTTAAATAGGTCGAATAGTTTTATTGTATCGTCCATTCAAAGGTGACAGGTCGGTTGCAAAAATGGAAATGTGTAAGGAAAATTTGAGTGCGATAATTTTCTACAACTTTAAAAGGGGATTGTCGCGACTTCAGTACTAGAAAGAGATTAATTCTGTATTTAGTGATGTAGCACCATTCCTTAGGACCGCAGAACGCTGATATTTAGAATTTCAACCTGGGCACTCTAGCTTCAGTGACAAGCCTCGTGAAGGTCGTCCAAAAACCGCCATGATGCAAGTTTATATCGAGGCTGTGCGGCAGCTAATCCTCGCAGACGGACATGTAGCATATGGTGAAATAGAGGCATCCGTGGGCATTTCAGGGACCACAGTCAAAAATATCCTACACGAAGAACTTGGCGTAAGATAGATGATCTCTCCATGGATACCACATTTTCTTAGCGACGACCAAGAAACAGCCCTAGTAAGTTGGTGACGTCAAACTCTGCAGCGATTCGACCGAGGAGAGTCAAAGCAGGTCTATGATATAGTTAGTGATAACAAGTCCTGGATATACGCTTATGATCCGGATTCTAAGCAGCAGTCAGCTGTCTAGGTCTTCCAAGACTAGCCAAAACCGACAAAAGTCGTACGCTCGAAAAGCACTTAAAAAAAAAATTGTTGTCTCGTTTTTGGCAAAGGGTGATCGTGTCGCACTATTGTACTAAAATATCGCGACATGGTTACCGCTGACTCGTATACCATTGTTTGTTTGCCAAAAGTCATCACCGAATTCAGAAAAAACTATCCAAGACTTCGAATGATACTGCACCATGACAATGCAAGTTCGCGCACCGCCCGCCAAACACCGATGTTTTTGAGTTCCCAAAATGTTGTAATATTGGATCATCCACCTTACAGCTGTAACTTAAGCACTAATGATTTTAATACATTAACCAAAATTAAGAAAATTCTTCGTGGACTACCTTTCAGCACACCTGAAGAAGCTGTTGACGTATACAAATCGGCCGTTTTGACTACCCCCACTTTGGAATGGACAAAATATTTAAAAACTGATTTGAATGCATGCAAAAGTGCATTAAATATCGCTAAGTATTCTTAAAAAAATAATAAACGGTAATAACCTATTGGATTATCTATACTTATTTCAAACGACACAACTTAAAAGGCAGCCCTCGTATATGATATCTTTTGTTTTTCAATGATGATAATATTGGACCTGTTTGTGAAAATGAAGTTATCTCTACGCAAAGAAAATTTTGTGGATTGAATAAATGAAACTTTTACTGTTTTTTTGTTATGTTTTACTTATTCTAATATACAAAGATTTGAAAATAACATCTTTTTTTTCATAGATGATACGTTACCTTTTTTTTTTCCGACGTCAAAAATCATCAAATGACCCCTCCCGCTGTGGGTTAGCAGCGGTGAGGGAGTGTCAGACTCTTACTGACTAAAAACCGTCGTGTTCCGTCATAGGCCTTTTATGTACCAGGGCCGCGGTATCTCTTTCGAACAACCCGCAGCCCCGGATGATACGTTACCTTACGCTTGAAACATCAGCCTTTTTATTGTAACACAGAGAACAAAATGAGGATCTCTGCTGATTTTCACAAGATGTTTTCTTTTACTTTTACTCAGTCATGGCTGTCCAAGCTTAAGCCAATAGGTCACCATCACCGTGATGTTTTATAACGATGTGCAATTTTCTGAGAATTACCGAAATACTGAGACTTTTGTCACTGATTTGAAGAAGCATATCATAATTTTCTTGTTTATGAACTTTGCATGAGAGACTAGTTACGATTTCCTTCTCTATGAAAATTGATAGAAACTATACTCTAGCCCTGAATTTTGAACTACTTTGAACAATAGTTTCTCTGATTTTTTTTATTACAATTAAAATTGAAGAAGGTATAAAGCCGTATTTTGCAGTAGCACACGCATCCTGGGGAAAATACTAAGGCATTCAAATACATAGCCTGATACATAAATCAATTAGGTACCTATTCAACAATAATTTTCAAACCCTGCCTAAGAGTTCGCGGTTATTTTACAAGGACATCGCGAAAAGGCTTGTCGACGCTTCGCGTGACCAGAGGGCTGGCTTATTCTTTGGACAAAGAATTAGCATTGCCATTCAACGTGGCAATGCAGCCAGTCTTCTGGGCACGTTTCCGGAGGACAGTGATGCGGAGGAATACTTTGACGCCTGATCGATGCCCTTTTATTATGTTAAGAATAAGTGTAAGGTAAGTAGTTTAAGTTTGTATATACAAGCTGTTGATTTGCATCCGTGCCATATTCAAGGAGGTAATTATGCTAATGATTCTCGACCCAAATCAATAAAAAAATTGGTACGTATTTTTTTTTCTTATTTTTTTTTTCGGAATTCCGTAAATGTCATCTAGCCTTATTTAAACTTGGCGCGTATGTTACTGGCGTTAAAACCGTGCTGCACCCTCACACAAACACAAACACAAAGCATACGCAACGATCACTCATAAATTTCATTCATAAAATTGGATTACTTCGGAAATACCACGACATTACAATGACAAAAAAAGCAGTACATATTAGTTATTTCCCGTCTACTGTAATTCCAATCGATTATTTACGTATTGTATGTCCTCCTCCTGAGCTACGGCACAAATGCAAATCAACACCTTGTATGTATAGTGTGTACATTGTATAAAATAAAAACTATACTGCCTAAGATAAGTGCATTAAAAAACAACTGACTAACTAACTTTGACGCTTTTAAAATCAGTAGACACCTTTATTCTTTTTCAGACCTTCGGACTTGCAAAATTGTTTGTTCTTTTAAATTACTTTGTAAATAATTATGCATGTACTGCGTGAATTTCACGAGGTTATCACGAAGTTATCACGTTTATTCAACTGTATTTTATTCTAAAACAAAATTAATAATTTATTAATTAAAGCTACAATCAAAATGCCACAATTAGCAACTCTGTATTTTGCGATGATACTAGCACAAAAGGCTTCGTTAAAATTATGCCTGATTTAATGGTAAGAATTATTTTTCAAGTCCAGATGACTTGAAAAATAGTTAGGTTCACCCAATAAGATTGGGGTCGGCTTCCCATCTAACTAGGTTCATTCGAGTAGAAGTACAGTGACTATCCATCTGACCTGCTGCACAACTCTGCAAAAGTTACTCCGGCCATGGTACACAAAGAGCTCCAAGAAGGAACAAGGTGGGCTTTAGTCAGTGTAAGTTCCGATGTAACCTGCGATTTTATCTATACTAATATTATAAAGCTGAAGAGTTTGTTTGTTTGTTTGACGCGCTAATCTCAGGAACTACTGGCCCGATTTGAAAATTTTTTTCAGTGTTAGATAGCCCATTTATCGAGAAGGCTATAGGCTACTTTTTTATTCCGGTACGGGAAGTAGTTCCCACGGATGCGGGTGAAACCGCTGGCAAAAGCTAGTACCTAAATTAGAAACTCTGAGTCCAGTGTTCTTTAATCCTATTTTGTTTACTGAAAAATCGGATCATCTACTCGCATTCACGTCACAATTAAAAGTTCCATTTTATTATGACGTTTATGTGATTTTCGGGTTCACTCAGTCCAAAACCCACAATGTTGAATCGGGCAAATTAAACACAAAATTGCATTCACGTATAGGTTCAAATAGGTCAGTTAATTAAATCAATTAGGGATGTATGCACTTTTATTTTTAGGTGTCAAAAAGGTAGGGTTTGTGTACCTACACATTATATTGATATGTATGAATGTTTCGTGATGGTTTGAATGGGTTACATAGCAAGGAGGGTTTATGTGAGGAAAAGTATGATGATCCGGGTCCATAGATCATTCGAGCGACTCTGCTCCTCTCCAGAAAAAATAATATAATTCAGATGTGGTCTTTAAGTATGAAACTTATAAAATACGCTTTACAAGGGCAGCATAAGTTAGTTATAATTATATAACTACATTTTAACTAGGATTCCATAGTTTTACATGTTTTCTTAAATTCTCTGCCCATAGTGTTTTCAGATAGATGTAAATGTGATACCATGGCCTGATAGACCAACAGATGAAGAATATAAAATATTACAATGTACGGAATACTCCGCAAATTATGTGAACGTAATAAATAAATACCTAATAATACAAATTAATTAATTTTAAGTAAATCACGTAACAAGGAATTAGAATAACAATTATACTTTTAAAATTTTACTTTTAATTTGGTTTTTGCGTCCTTTGTTCGGCGTATTTAGTTAAAGTAGGTGGTTAAACCTACTGTAGTGGATAGATTTTTTCTTTAAGTTTTATTTTTAATTTTAATCAAAGTTAAGGGGATCTTAACAATGAGGGAGATTGTGAATAGTGTTTTGGGTGCATATAATTATGTGTTCGATGAATTGGCAGGTAAGTGTTTACATAATCATATTCATCGTATTACTTAGAATTTCACGTAATTTTTTTATAGTATGGTAGCTACCTACTAATAAATTCTTCGAACATGATCATGATTACATTAGTGCATTTTAAACGAAAAATTGGCAAGATTAAGTTTTGAGATTTAGTTGTAAATTGCACTCTGTGGAAAACAGCTGAAATTACACAAAAATGGCATCACGGCTTATTTGAATAAACATTATTTACGTAACGCAGGTCATCTAATTTAATCACTATTTTGCTTCGTTATTCTTTTTAAAATATACTATTATTTATATTTCATTTGTTTTTTTTTTTTTTTATCTTTATCCTCAGATCCCAGAACAAAACATCTCCCATTAATAGCAAGTCCTATACCAGTTATCGTCACAGTGATTGCATACCTTAAGTTCTGCACGAACTATGGACCACGTTTCATGAAGGATCGAAAACCCTTTGAGCTGAAAACCCCGATAATGTTATACAATCTATTTCAAGTATTCTTGAGTATATATTTATTTCAGTCGGTCAGTATCTATTATTTGCTTTATGACTGCTAATATTACTATTAACCAGCTGCTCCCTGCAGTTTCACCCTCGTTCCGGGAATCCCGTACCCGGATAAAACGTTACAAGGCAATAGTTTCGCTTTCCAACAGTGAAATAATTTTTGAAAGTATAGATATACATGTTAGTAAGTATTTATGCTAGACACATCTTAGGTTCTCAGTCTATTAAAATAAAAAGAAGAGGTAGGTATATGAAGAAACTATAATGTCAATCATAAAATATCGCCAGTAAACCAGAATTACTTCATGACATTAGTGGAATACACAATGCAAACTAGGTGGTTATACTATATGCAAACAATATATAAAACGTCTAGTCACGTGTTTCTGTACTAGCAATACCGAAACTATAAGCCGTAGGTCATGGATCAAACGTGGCATTAATTTGAAACTAGCTGAACCCCGCGGTTTTACCCACATTGTGGAACCACTTCACGTTAACGTAGTTGTCTTCTCACAATTATATAATATGGACCTTCTCCCAAAATAAGACGATCATATATTATAAAAAGTTAAAAGTAGTCTCTCTGTCCTTTTTCAGGCTCTAGTTTATGTATGTACCTAAAAAATTTCATTTATTTTATTTTATTGGGAAGAGACAACAAACAGCTACATTGTAAATAGTGAACACAGGCATTATAAACTAAAATAGATGTAACAATGCAACCCACAACGTTATCCACAAATTAATAAAAATATATAGAGACATAAAAGTTAAGCTAAAGTTAGAAGACTAAAAAAAAAATACAAAGACAGACAAAAATACATACTCAAACAATACTGGGAATAAACTTTATTTAAATAGGTTTACTGATTTTGGCGTGAAAACGTGACAAGCAGACATACCTAATTAGTTTTGCATTTACATTTATTGTAATGTACCTTTGTATGTACTAAGTACTTTGGCTATTTTATATTTTGAAATCAATGCTGTGTGCATTTACACACGAACAATGATACCCCGGGATTCACATAGATTTATGCCTATAGGTACGTTAAATTCATTATTACCTACATTAACAACCAAAGAAATATTTATTTATTTATTAAAGGGTTTACCAACAGCTTCTGTGTAGATAAAGCTTAGAGTACAATTTTTGTTATTACTAGGACTAACACAGTCGCCAATTCTAGGTTAACCAACATAAAATAAATAATGATAAAATTTAAACTAGAAAATTATACAAAACAAAAAAACACTTCTTATTAAAATTAAAGTAAAACTAAAATTGTTGCAATAAATAAAACATAATCTTATGATAAACAAAAACAACTGTCTTAGAAATACTTACAACTTATAAAACTATTTTTTGTGAGAACATCATGAGATCAAAACTCACTCATGTTCGTATACAACCGAATTTCAGAATAGTTAACTTGAAATGCCTGCTGCTATATTTAAATTATTGACACGTATATTGACACGCTCGTGTAAATAAATATGTTCAATCATATATTTAGTAGGCGCTATTTATTTATCCCGCAATGTAAAAAAGAGTTTTTTGTTATTTAGCTCAGCTAAAGAAACAGGGATGTAGGTAGGGTCTCGTTAGCAAGCTGATCTCTTGATAAAAATTCTGAGTGCTACAGGCATTATATTTCAATCTGAACCTATGGTTTCTTTTTGGTAATATTTTTGTAAACCTTTGTAAAATATTTCATGACCTTGATATTATGCATGACCTTGATTTATGTGTTTCAGGGTATCTTCTTTCTACTTTCGAAGCACAGCAATTTAGTTTGTGAACCACTTGTGGAAACCGTTGAAATTCCTAGACGGACAACTGTAAGTATCATAATTTTACCTACATAATAATCATTGTTATCGACCCAGGTAAATACCGTAAAATAGTTATTCTTGCCTTAGTAAGCACATGAACCCTTGAATTTCTCCTTTGTATCTAACCGGACGTAGCTGAGTAACAGTGCTTTAAAAGAAGCGACTATTTTCATAATTCGGATAATACGGATTCCATAATTATTTACTTCCATCCTATGGAAAAATGTTCCAGAAAAGATGACCGTATATTTATAGATGTATATATGTTTTTGAAGACTTTTTAATATTTTTTTTTTAGGTGTTTATTTAATTACATCACTCGCGTTAATCAAATTTATATACATATTTACAACACAAAAAAAAAACTTTCCTAGTAGAACAAAAAAAAAATATATATATATATATACACTATATCTAAAAGGCGTCAAAAAATTCATCCCCATCGCTGTCAACTGGGAGCGTACCCAAGAGGCTGGCAGCATTACCTCGTTGGATGGCCATGCTGATCCTTTGTCCGAGGTAATAGCCAGCCTTTTGGTCACGAGAAGCGTCAACCAGCCGCCTAGACAGGTCTTTAAATAGGGTGTGCGCATTCGGACCCCACGACCCGAGGGTTTCAACCCCAAACGGTTCGAAAATATAGTTGCCGACAAGGCCACTATATTTCCGCCGCTTGAGGTTCTCCGCAGCCGCAGCGGCAGCAGCAGCACAGCACACTTTTTGAAGACTTATTTTGATGATTACTCCAATCTTATCATTAAGTGTAATATTTTAAATTTTCAGGCGGCAATTGCAACCTGGTGGTATTTCTTCGCCAAAATGACAGAACTTCTGGACACAGTATTCTTCGTGTTGAGAAAGAAAAGCAAGCAAATTTCGACACTACACTTGTATCACCATACCATGGTGGTAATCAGCTCTTGGGGAGCTACTAAATACTTTCCACGTAAGTTATAGTTTATGTGCTGCGGGTTGTTCGAAAGAGATACCGCGGCCCTGGTACATAAAAGGCCTATGACGGAACACGACGGTTTTTAGTCAGTAAGAGTCTGACACTCCCTCACCGCTGCTAACCCACAGCGGGAGGGGTCATTTGATGATTTTTGACGTCGGAAAAAAAAAAAAAGAAAAAAGTTATAGTTTATGTTACAGTATATTATTCAGATTATGAACTTGTTTTGATTAAGGATAGAAAACATGTAAGGGTCAAAAGGTTGCAGTATATCTACGTCGTACTGTCTACTAAAAGAATGAATATCAAAATACATGCTGATAGGAAAGATCCTTTGTCCCTACAACATAATATTTAGTTATTTAAAACAGCTAAATCGACGTTGACGCTAAGAAGATGCGCATGAAACTTAACAAGAAACTTTTGGCTATCGGGTCCTGAAATCATCCTGAAAAGGAATGCACTTTTCTTAAAACATACATAAATAAATAGTAATAATAATATTCTTTCTCATTGCAGTTGGGCCTCTAATTCTAGTCGGAACCTTGAACTCCTTCGTCCATATACTGATGTACACATACTACTTCCTCGCTGGATTGGGACCCCAGTACCAAAAGTATTTGTGGTGGAAGAAGCACGTCACTATTGTTCAGTTGGTAAGGTTTTATTTTTAACAGTATTTATTTTGAATTCTGAAATATACCAAGAAAGAGGACTTTAAGAAGCAGTTTTACCAAATAAAGCCATGGTTAAATTGTTGGTCTTTGGTTAAGGCTGCCATCAACTTTGCTATTGAGAAGGTATTATTTACTGGATTCCATAGTTTTTAATCATCTCAAATAACTGTACTTCTTTTTCAAGGCTAGAAATCTTGTGTCTACTTTGGTTGTCATCAATGAAAGTACTTTGCCATCAGAAGATAGTATGTCAGCTCGTTTATCCTCTGTAACATAAACTGCCTTTTTAGGGTCGTTATTAATAGATTCATAAGCGTATTTTGTATCGTTCTAGCTATTATAAATGTTTTCTTCTCTTTTACAGGTACAATTCCTTATAGTAATAGCGCACAATGTCATAGGACTCTGCCACACGTGCGAGTACCCTAAATTCGTCCACTACTTCCTAATATTCAACACAAGTTTGCTCTTCTATATGTTCAGTAAATTCTATTACAACTCTTATATAAAAGTACGCCCAAAGAAGACTGAAGAAACTAGTGTTAAGATCAAAGAAAATTATGCTAAGAAGGGTAAAAGACTTAGCTTTGGTCAGTAAAACCGAAAATATAATTTAAAAAACTGGATTAAATATAGTATGATAGAGTTATTGGCGTGTTTGTTGTTTTATTTGTTACTAGCTACGATTTTTTTGGGACTTTACCCACCACTAGCCGTTTTCCCATGGTTTACCCGCGTCAAGTGGGAACTACTGCCCGTAACGGGATGAAATATAGTCTATGTTACTCGGGAAGAATTTAGCTTTTCAGTTTCGGGAAGAGTTCGGCTTAGTAGTGAAATACTTTTTCAAAACGCTTCAGTGCCGATACGCAGGAAGCCTTCGAAAGAGTTACCGGTCTTGATACACAAATTTCTCTAGAATAAATATGACAGGTTCTAGCCAGTAAAAGGTCTAGCTATCAAAATATTGAAATAGTAAGGTAAGGCAACCAAAGTTCCAAAAATGTACAAGTTAATTATGAAAGAGATTTCACGGTCAGGATTAGGACATTATGCTAAATGCATCATTTTAATTGAATACATTTAGAAATACCAGTGAACTTGGATTGTTATTTGACAATAACCTAATTACAAGCTGATGCAATATTAATTGTAATTTACATTGAAATCTACTTCGACTTTGATCTGGGTTCAATCACCGGCTTACAATTTTTCGTTTCAATTTCTTTTATGAACATCTGTATAGTATTTTTCTATGTTTTGAAGAGTTTTCAGAATAACAGAATGCAGCCGAGTAACAGTCTGTTAAATGGAGTGACTGCCTATTTGACTTCCTCAACTCAATTACCTTAAGCTGTGTTTAGTTTAGCCATTAAAAACACAAAAATGCTAGTCTTATAAAATATGACTATATTTCCCAAAATAATATTTTTTAAAACAGATTACATATAATGTACTCTTACGTCAAAATCCGGATAAAACTTTCGCTGTTTGTTTTGACCTTGAAATCCAAAACCACAGTATTAAATGTGATTGTTCTAAATGTTTCAAGGTTTTCATGTATTCAGTTTTTGCTTAGCAAGCTTATACATAATATTAATCACGTGTCAATTTATTTGTTTGCTTTCTTATACATGTCTTGTATGCACTTTGCAAATCAATAATTACCTACTTGTATGTGCATTACAAACATTAAACAAATGTTATGTCAATGTTTTTGTTTAATAAATAAAAGTATCTATTTCCTTTTATTTACAACAATATTACACAGAGATTTAATTTTTATAAGATTATGGAGAGTTGTTGGTTTGCTTGATCTATCAGTCATTTTATTGCTCAAAAATTAAACAAATCAGAGAAATATCCAACTGTGGCTGAACGTCTGACTGTTAAGTAGAAAATGAACTACAGTACTCCGTCAATGTACAACATTGTTTTGATAGTTTATTTCTAGAGGAAAGCTATATGCTGCTTTGCTCTGTCCTCAAACCTTGCTTCACGATACATTAGAATCAGTAGAAACAGTAAAATTATGCTCTAAAACTCCTAACACTTCTAAAAATAGCAACCAGCTGGTACAGACTCTGAGTCATTAAAAGGCTGAAATGGAGCTACCAAGATATTAACGACTTATGGTACTTGGCTGTCACTTCAATTAAGTACCTACCAAAGAGAAGGTGAAGTACAGGCTTATAAGAGCTATCTATGAGTCACTTGGCGCTATGGCTGATAAAATTTATGATTATGAAGAAATGTGAAAAACTTTTTCTGGAGTAGTTCGATATGCCTACTTAAGTAAGTCTGACAACCAGTCTTAACTTAAGAGTATTGGGTTGCCCGGGTTAACTAGGTCAGAAGGGTAGTCGATCCTTTTACACTGGTCTGCAAAACTAGTGCACTTTAGGCAAATTCTTAATCCATATATGTTTAGTTTACTAATAATAACGAAGAGACTAATTTACTTAAAAATAATGGACATTATATAAAAGCTGCTATTTACTGAAAATAATACAATGTGCGTCAATTATTGAAAATCCGCTTAGTATACCTACGTTAGGAATTACATATGCATAAAAGCATATAACTTATTGCAATGAAGTACAAATACTACATTAATATACTATACTATATTAATCCTACTAATATTATAAACGCGAAAGTTTGTATGTATGGATGTTTGTTACTCTTTCACGCAAAAACTACTGAATGGATTTTAATGAAACTTTACAATAATATAGCTTATACATCAGAATAACACATAGGCTACAATTTGTAAACATATTGTTCGAAATACTAAACATGCGCAGACGAAGTCGCGGGCACCAGCTAGTATAATAATAAAGAGGAAACATATTGTTTGTTTGTTTGTAGCGAAGGCTTGTAAAGCTCCGAAGCTACTGAACAGATTTCAAAAATTCTTTCATTTTTGGAAAGCCACACTCTTCCCGAGCAACATAGGCTATGTAATCCCAGTACGTTCATTAGTTCCTACGGGACGCGGGAAAAATCGCGAGAATCGGCTAGTCTATCATAAAACAAGTCTGTCTGCGATAAATTCGAAAACTACTAAACGATTTATAAAGGTGTGGGCCACGCTATTATATACCTATACTTAAACACTACTACATTTTATATAATATAAAAATTGTATGGAACAGATACCTACACGTGCACAAAAGCGCGGGATAATTGCTGGATATGTACGTTCAAGATCGTAGATAATTTTCTCAATTGTCATTGTCTCATTTTAGTACATAAGCATCATTATTAAATGCTAAAAAACACACATTATAGATGACAAAGAAGATCTAAGATTTTTTTCAAATTACATTTTATTTATTGCTTAACTTCAGTTTTTTGCTAAGAATCCTATCTTGATAGCAATATTGCAGTATCATAATTTATAATATACCAAAACGTTTTTGAGTTATGATGAAAACAATATTTATGTCAAATGACATGTAAACCATAGTGCACTAGACATTACACGCGTGCACCCTCATCAATGGGATGGCAATTCGACATGACCTCTTAACTTGACATAACTCTCTGAGGCACGGGGGTGTATCCTGCATCACGACAGGGTGTGAGCTCTCACTAGCAAGCGTGAGAAATTACCACCATAATTAACGTTAGCGTTAGTCAATTATCTTAATCCGTGGGACCTATATCTAAACTATTAGTAAAATATATTTATTGGTTACATTACAAAAAAATTCTGCCTTGAAAAAAATATGAGTATTTAAAAAAAAAACTTTGTTTTTACGGCGGCTTCTTAAAACAACTTTTAGTAATAATAAAGTAACTAACTCTTTAATCACAATGCTTAAAACAATGCAAACTTCACACTATTGTTTATTTTTTTTAGCTAATACACTGTCGATACTTATTTGATAATATGCATAATTGCGTGGAAATCTATTATGCTGTACCTATCCATTTACGACTGTAAAACATAGGTAAATTAAAATAAAAAGTACATAATTACATAATAATTATTATACATTTTATGTACGCAGCATTTTATATACACGTAAAGTATATGTATAAATTGGCAGACCACCTGGAAATACCTACTACAATAAATAATATTTTAAAACTACCAATTTTCTAACAGACACCAAAAATATTAATTCCTTTTATTCTTACAATAGCTTCCGACCGCGACCCTTGCCAAAGAAACTACTTCCCGCGTATAGAAAATAGGTAATTTCCATGTAATATCTGTCTTTCCCCATATGTATTCCATATGGTGGTGGGGTCAAACTTCCTATTTTTGTCTTCTCCACTTCACTCTACCCATGACATTGCTCTCGGACACCTGGCAATCCTTCATATCTTTCGCCACTACCTACATCCACCATATTATATCCCAACTATGTTGGGGTCGGCTTCCAGTCTAACCGGATGCAGCTGAGTACCAGTGTGCCACAAGGAGCGACTGCCTATCTGACCTCCTCAACCCAGTTACCCGGGCAACCCAATACCCCTTGGTTAGACTGGTGTCCGACTCTGACTATCCATAACGACTGCCAAGGATTTTCAATGACAGCCGGGATCTACTATTTAACGTGCCTCTAGATCTTCGACCGGGAGTAGAAAATAGCTATTATGTCAAGTTTTTTTTCAAATATTTAGATGAAAGAGTAACAAACATACATACATTTCCAAAAACTTTCACGTTTATAAAGTAATAGGATTAACGTCATAAGTTACATTTAGAATTTCTAATTGTTTCATTAAATTCGGCTTTTACCTATTAGTCTACTTGGAATGACGTTATAGAATTATGATTATTTAAACACGTGTAAAAGGAAAAACAATGACCATTGTAAAACTAATAGAAATAGTGCGAAAAAAAGCTTACTTAATATTCGTTTTGGGGTGAAATTCAACAGGTCCAATAAAATCTTCATTTGGATTTTTTATTCTTCAACTTCAGAACAAGAAAAAATAGTGTTTACTCAAGTTTTTGATAAGATATGTATTCTTACTTGATATCTAGTAGATAGCTTAAAAAACTAATGAGATATACAAGATTAAAATTTTCATGCCACGGTGATGAAACATGCATGCACGGCAATGAAACATGTGTCCATGGCAATGAAAGAACTTTTCACGTCCTTTTTTTTTAGACAATCTTCTTCTTTCCTTTCTCTCCTCTTCCGATTGATTCATTAATCAATCCATTAATGTAATATGTATGTATGTATGTATATATTTTATGTTTATGTATTATTGTCCATATATTTGACGACCTCGATGGCGCAATGGTCACCATGCCGGACTGCCAAACCTGACGTCCCGGGTTCGATTCCCGGCTCGGTCGACATTTGTGTGATGAGCATGCTTGTCAGCCGTGGTCTGGGTGTTACAATATGTATTTATAAATATGTATATATGTAGTTTATCAGTTGTGTTAGCACCCATAACACAAGTTAATTAATAACTTACCATGGGGCTAACCGACCGTGTGTGAAAAGGTGTCCCGACATTATTGTCCCGACATTATATTCTATATATATATATTTTTTCTTTGCATGTAGATTATATTAAAAACTGCACCTACCACTGCTATTTCCCCACCACCCAAAGGTAGACTGGGAGAAAACGCCTAAGGCGTTAAGTCCGCCATTGTACTATTTGTGCAAAAAGTATTATAATTAAATAAATATTATGTTTATAATTAGACTGTAGTATATGTGAGTGAGTGAGTAAGTGAGTGTGTGTGCGTGTGTATGTGGAGGTGCGTTCGTGTGTGTGTTGTGTGAGTCCGTGTGCATGTGTGAGATGGTGTGTGTTTGAATGTCTATCGTGTGATGGAGTGTCAAATGACAGTGAGAGTGAAGTGGTGTGTGTGTAAGTTTATCATTTTGTGAGGTGAACGTGGAAATATCTTTTTGTAGTTGACTGTATTGTAAATTTTTTTTTTCTTAATCATGCCGTGGCGATGAAAACATAAGTCACGGTAATGAAACATGTGGCCACGGCAATGAAACGAAATTGTTTTACAAGGCATGGCAATGAAAATTTTTTCATTGCCGTGTATTTTTTTTTCATTGCCATAGCAAATTTTGACCACGGAAACCACGGAAATGAGAGCGCGGCGATGAATATCAAGGCAAAAATATTAAAAAACAAAAAATCTGTTAATAATTCACAGTAATTAACACGTCACAAATAAACATAAGATGAATGGCATT
The DNA here is from genome assembly GCF_022581195.2 of Helicoverpa zea. Lineage (NCBI taxonomy): Eukaryota > Metazoa > Arthropoda > Insecta > Lepidoptera > Noctuidae > Helicoverpa > Helicoverpa zea. The sequence goes on along the minus strand of NC_061456.1, from coordinate 12,319,379 downwards.
GTACTGAATGATCAATTAAGAGGACAAACTTATTCAAACAGAAGTTAGACCTATCCACGGCGATGAAAGAAAAATGTCCAGTAATAAAAAAAATGAATACTTACATTTATGGCGCGAAAACGCAGGCACACGTCATTCCACGTCAAACACTTGACGTCCACTAATATGCAACATTTAGTGCACAGAGGGAGGGGCGCAAACCGTTAGAAAAAGCAATATTTTCAAATATGTTTAAGACATGGCGATAAATGGTAGTTCTGGGACAAACTATATTTTCTTTACCATTTGTTGTATTGTTTAAATATTTGAACAAATGTATTCCGTAACAATACTTTAACTATTCACGAATCAAATAAAAGTATGTTTTAATATAAATAACTAATAATTTTGAAGTGTGGACAAACACGGCGATGAAAGATTTTGAGGTTTAATTTTTTTTTTTTGGATAACCAATTAATCCTATTAACAAAATATTTTGTGCTACACATAGATTACTATTTCACCTACTTAGAAAAAAATATTAGAATATTATAACAATAATTTTTAGTACCGATTTCATCGATGCCACGCAATTTTTGGTCCCGGGAAATTCACCCTTCGGTGATAGGACAAAAAGTGCATTTTCAGAGAGTCATATTATTCCAGGGGTTAACGTTTCCATGATGTTCTAAAGTAAAGAAGTCCTATTACTGTAGGAGATGATCTGGGTTGTCCATAATAATAGTAAGTTTTCACACAAGAGGTTTGCTAATTTAAAAAAAAAATATATTGTTGACAATAATGTCAACATGACGTTGATTCTTGATTTCTATTGATGTAGTTGATAATTTGTGTGTTAAAGTGAAAACATAATAATCAGGCCCGGTTTGTAATCAAATTGCTTCGCAAATAATTGCAAAGCATTTCGACATTGTTAAATAAAACTTGTAATTTATAGAAATATTGTATCAAGGGAATGATTATAAAACCATTCATATAAAACTTACTCAATTCATAATTTATTCAAAATTTCAAAAAAACATTATCTGGTAGTACTGGTAGTATCCAGCTACAAAAAAAGTTCATACATTAGTACAGCTTAATTGATCAAAACCTAATTACGACTTATTTTTTAAGACATAAGAACCGATTGTACATTGTGTAAGTACTAATTATAAATTGTCATCCAATGTTATTGGAATGACATGTCGTTCAAATTGGGATACATTATGCAAATAAAACCTAATTCACTTCACAAAAATGTAACTATAAATGCAAAGTTGGTGTTAAAAATAAACTGCAACCTTTGTGCATCCAAGTGTGCCTAATGTACTTCTATGTAATTTCGACTGGGTCACATTAACACAAATCAACGATTCTGGGAATAAAATAAAGTAAATACCTCGATAAGTAAAGTTACTACTGACTAAACTACTAACTAAAGTGACTAAAGTGACTAAGTCGTGGTGGCCTAGTGGGTAAAGGACCAACCTCTCAAGTATGAGGGCGCGGGTTCGATCCCAGGTCAGGCAAGTACCAATGCAACTTTTCTAAGTTTGTATGTACTTTCTAAGTATATGTTGGACACCATTGACTGTGTTTCGGATGGCACGTTAAAACTGTAGGTCCCGGCTGTCATTGAACATCCTTGCCAGTCGTTACGAGTAGTCAGAAGCCAGTAAGTCTGACACCAGTCTAACCAAGGGGTATTGGGTTGCCCGGGTAATTGGGTTGAGGAGGTCAGATAGGCAGTCGTTTCTTGTAAAGCACTGGTACCCAGCTGAATTTAGTTGGACTGGAAGCCGACCCCAACATAATTGGGAAAAAGGCTCGGAGGATGATGACCTCGATAAGTAAAGTTCTAATTCAAGCATTTGTCTCCTGCCTTACTGTCAAAAGTCGGAATAAGATTTTGAATAACTACAACATCTGCTCATTTTGCAGTCGGATCACAAATAAGATTGGATTATTCATCGTTTATAAATTTCTTATGTGAAGTTTTTAAGTCTACTTTGGTGTAGTTTTTCAGAAAGAATACTAAGATTTTTTCCATAAAATATAATAAGGTTTTTGAAGTCATCGTTTCTCATCTAGTCCTTATACAATAATTATGTATCTGAAGTAATTGAGTTTATAAACTAACCCAGACATATTATGATTAAATGTTTTCAATTTCAACGATTCCAGTCATACAAATATTGATAGTGTCTTGAGTATACACTCACTCGAGTATTTTATATTGTCAAAGTATTCATTGGATTAGAAACCCTTCATTTATTATTCGATATTATTACACTATAGTTCATCTCATCTGCCTAGCCTTTACCCAACTATGTTGGGTCGGCTTTTAGTCTAACCACATGCAGCTTTAACAGGAACGACTGCCTATCTGACTTCCTCAACCCAGTTAACCCTGGTAATCCAATACTCCCTTAATAAGACAGGTACCATTATAGCTATAGGTGTAAAAATTTTTATCAAAAACCTTTTCTATAAAAATAATAAAAAAAAAGATTTTCTCCCGAAATGAAGTACCTACCTAGTTTGTACAATATAATTCTGAAATAAAAGTTTTTACCATTTATAAAAAATCTTCGTCAACAGTATGACCCGTGCGATCATCGAAAAACCTGGTGAAATATAAAACTTAAATTACGTTAATGATTGTTAGTCCGTAAGAGTCGCTTGCGCAGATCGCTGGTCAAGTGAAAAATATTTACTTGCAATATAGATTAGTTAATGAGATTTAGGTGAATAAACTAGTTGTCAAATTGTGGTGGTTATTTTAGTTCTTATTTTAAATTATTAAAATAAATTAAAAAAAAATGGCGGTGGTACAGCATGCGATGAATGGATACAAATATGTATTCGAAGAATTGTCGGGTAAGATACTTATTTTTTAATATTTTACAATTTATATTTGAAATATAAAATTAATAATGAATTTTGTTTTCTTTTAATGTTTAATAGGAAATGAATGACCGTAAAGTGTGTATAATATTGTTTATATTCCCAAATATATATGTACTTATTAAAATCTATTAAAAAGTCTTGAGGTGATAGCGAAACGAAAAATAGTATAGGTTTTTCGTTTCGAACGCATTTCGTTTCCCAAAATAAATTAAACTAAATAATGATTATGTAGTGCCTTTCTATTTTCTGTATTCGTACTAACCGAAAAGATTTTTTTTTCAATTACACAATGAAAATGGCAAATTTCGATTGTCCTTCTAATGATATTTGCTTGCACTGTTGTACAACACGTTTTGAATATTTTATATAACTAATGGATGGGTTCAACTCCCAGTTCCCCCAGAGTAATTTCTGTGATTTTCAACCTCATTGTTCTTGATTTATTTTGAATGCCATATTATTATTTTTTTAAATTATGTAATTTAAATAATGAGAACTCTTGTCTGCATTGGTAACTATTTTAAGTTAATAAGTTCACCTGGTTGGAAATCTTATAAAATTAAACAATTTCTTTGGTAGAAAGCGCTATTAAAAAGAATTAAGAACATTTCAGTGGGTTTATCCAAGTAAATCTACTGAATGCTATAGACTACTTTACCTCGGTGCACTAAATAATTCCCACGATACAGGGGCGTAAACGCTGATGGAAGATAGTACTACATATTTACAGGAGGATTAAAATAAAGTAGTAAAAAAAACTCGCTGTTAGCACGCTCATTTTTTTTTTTGGATTAATTGGATTTGTAATGACGTTTGTTTGCTAGTTATGTATTGTCATCAAAACTCAGAGCGGGTGCAAAATTGGATCCTAATCGAAGACCGGGAAGTGGGACACATTAAGATTCCAAGATTTTCTTACATACACTTACATACAAGTGAAGCTAATATAAGCGGGTTAAAAATACCTCTCAAATCCTAACCATATACCATGTCTCTTTTCCAGATCCTCGCACAAAAGACTGGTGGCTAGTATCAGGCCCCGGGCCCCTGCTCACAATACTGGCCACATACCTCTACTTCTGCACGAAAGCTGGCCCAAGATACATGAAGGATAAGAAGCCATATAACTTGAAACTGTTAGTCATGGTCTACAATGTCTTCCAGATAGCATTGAGTCTGTTTATGACTATCATTGTGAGTATGAGTTTAATTTGGTTTTGTTAACTGACTGTGTAAGAAGGGGGGTTATGTATTTTCTCCGGCAGTAGAGCCTTAAAGATGTGGTTCTTACTTAATAATAATGGCGTCCACGGCCAATTTCGGCCACGGCGGCTGTTCTCATTTAAGAAGATCAGCCAGCTGCGCAGGACATATTATAGTGCACAAGCATTTGCGCAGACACGGGTGCACTCCCTATTCCTTCACTCTCATAACCCGATGGGACGGCATTCCGACACGACCGGAAAGAGATCAGGCGCAGGACCGACATTTACGTGCTCTCCGATGCACGGGTGAATCAATCACCAACTTCCAGACTACGCGCTGTTTTGTGAAAGTTTAAGAAAACCCACAAAGCGATTTCGGCCCGACCCGGGAATCGAACACGAGACCTCGAGCACTGCAACCGCGCTTGCGACCACTAGACCAACGAGGCAGTCAAAAGCTACTAGTAACCGCTTACTTAATACTAGTATTATAAAAAAAAAGTCTGTGTGTATGGATGTTTGTTCTTCTTTCGTGCAGAAACTACTGCATACATTTTGATGAAACATGCCAGGAATATTATAGCTTTTGACAGGAATATTATATTATATTATTTCCTGTTTTTGTATTTTATACATAATTCTCATCTAACTCTCACAAAAACGTGTACATTTTTGTAAAATAGTGTTGTATTATTTATTAAAACAATGAGATATGTTTAGTCATATATTTTAATTGTATACTAGTCTCTGGTTATTTGACTATAAACTTACGTAAGTTATTTAATACTTATTATTATTTATGTTCTTTCAGGGTCTGAGCTACTTCTTCACAGAAAGCTATGACAACAAATGCTATTCAGTAGATTACTCGGACAGCCCGAGGGCTATGAAAGTAAGTCATAATATATTTTCATTTACAATTATAAACATTAGATACGTGAATCACAATTACAGTTAATAGGAGTCATATAATAAGGTTGTGTCTATTATACTGTAAAATACTTCCATCTGCCTAGCTTTTTCATAACCATACGGGGGTCGGCTTCCGGTCTGGTTGCAGCTGAGAACAAGTGTTATACAAGGAGCTACTGCCTCTCTGTCCTCCTCAATCCAGGTACCTGGGGAGCTCGACAAAAACAATGGCAATGACCTATAATCATCGTCATAATCAAGAATCTGTAACGTTTATAAAATAATTATTTTCAAATGACAGCTGGAACCTACGGATGCACTACTTTAACGTGCTACCCGAAACATGCATGATTCCTTCCCACCATAAAATCCCTTGTAGTGAAAAAAGACTAGTACGAGTGTAGCCATGGAACTTAAAAACAAACAACGTAGAAGGTTATAGAAGAAGGTTTGACGGCTAAAAGATGATGATATTGAATAGAAGGAAAATTTTTATGACTGTAAATTGGCGGTTTCAGTTCAACATAATGCTTGAACTTCTCACCTAAGTGTTATGTTCTTACTTTTTGTAAATAACGTTTGCCTGTGTTTTAATGTAAAACCTTTAAATATTAACAAAACAAGTCCTTACTGAGAGTACATCATTATATCCTCATTTTATACATTGCAAATATTTAATCTTTACAGAGTAACTTGTTATAGAAATCTAACAAAAACTTACACCTTCAGAAACAATGCATAGTTTTCAAAGGATTTTTTTATTGTTTTACGACAAACTATTTTTTTTTCTCGAATTAATTTATACTTTAAAATCTTCCTAGTTGATTTTAACGCTCTCATAGAAAATCCAAATCTTGGTTTCTATTATAATTGGAGGTGCCTGATTTATAGTTCTAACTACAGTTTGGATTCTTTAATCCAGAGTCAAGAAAAAAATATAAAAGTCAAAACAAACAATTGGTGAGCTCTTAATATTATTCTCAATGTCAATCTTTCATCATTTGATATTGTCTTCAAATACCTTCTAATTATTTTAATCAATGAATCTTTTGACAATGAAAAAAGTTGAGTAATTTTCTGTTGTATCTTTAGGCAATCCATTGAAAATGTAAATTAATGTGTACGATTCGTGTAGGCAATACTTAATGAATATCACAAAGGTACTTACATATTTATATTAAAGGATTTTGGAAGTGTTAAAGTATTTTGATACTGTTACAGGGTTTTTTTTATCGTCCCACTGCTGGGCACAGTCCTACTCTCACACGGAGAAGGATTGAGCATTAATCACCACGCTTGCTCAATGCGGGTTGGTGATTTCAGACTTTATAGTCCAGGTTTCCTCAAGATGTTTTCCTTCACTTCTTTATCAGCCGTTGGTGTCCAAGTAATACTTAAAAAGTACATACAAACTTAGAAAAGTTGCATTGGTACTTGCCTGGAATCGAACCCACACCCACTTCTTTACTTACTAGGCCACCACGACTTATTTTGATACGACTAGGGATATATTAGGCAGAGTCACTATGTTTACTATCCAAGGTACTGCAGAGATTTTATAATAAAAAAATATTTAATATGTAATTATAATAAATATTCTTCCACTCATTTTGGGTTGGCTGCTACATCTTAACCTTAACGACCCGTGCAATGTTTTAAGACTTGAAAGCACTGTTTTGTTTTTTTCCTGAATATTTTAACTGAATCATTTATTATATAAACAAAGGAATTAACGATGAAATATTTATCAGTATCGAAGATAGTTGTTCTCCTTAATGTAATCTAAATATACAAGTTATTTATTTTTTTATAAAATCCCATTCTCTTTTCGGTGGTTCCGCTACCGTGATTTTATTTTTAGTACATTTCGTGTGTAAGGGCTATTGTTTGAAACCATAAGCAAAATAATGACTGTCATTTGTTACTTCTTTGACAGTCGTTATCTCAGAATCCAAAAAGTCACCAAGGTGTAATGTGTTGCTCGGGTAACTGTGTTGAAGGGGTCAGTCAGGCTCCATGTAAAACACTTGTACTCAGCCGCATCTGATTAAACTTGAAGTCAACCCCAATATAGTTGGGAAAAAGCTAGGCAGATGATAATTTGTCCCGACATCTTAGACAGTCATCACCACAAAATCCAAAAAGTCTGACCACCAAGGTGTATCGCATTGCTCGGGTAACTAGGTTGAAGGGATCAAACTGGCAGTCACTGCTTGTAAAGCATGCCACGAGAAATGGCTAAACATGATATTTGGCAGTGCCTATACCTAAAGTTTGACTCGTGACGGAATTTTAAGTATGTGCCAATAATTGAATTTTAATTATTATTTAAGCTGTCGGGCAACTTTTATTAATTAGGCTACCTACGTGATTTTTGTGATAATGTTGATAATTAAGTTGATGATTATGAAGGTGAAAGTTTGGATTTTTTTCGTTTCACTGATCTATAATATTCACTTTTTTACGAGGGCACATCGAGAAGATGAAAGTCGTACTCAATAACTCGCATGGTCTTCCTTCGAAGTTAAGCGAAGTTATGTTAATAGATTCTCATGTGCTAAAGATTAACTTTTCATCAATGTAACATGGGCATAATAAAGACCCCAAATGCATAATACCGCAAAGTTCCTTGTATGCACATTGTACAAAAAAGACAAATATAAAGTACGTAAGCAAAAAGCTATAAGCATACGCTGTGTATCACGAATAAATGATGGAAAAAAGCAGCAAAAAAATTGAGGATATTCCACTATCACTTAGCAACACTCTAATTTTTGATTGATATACAAATAACTACTATAATAATAATTATACAGAAACATCACGTAGAAAAAATATTGATTATGTCAACATTTATTTTCGCTGATCCGTCGGAATCTCATGATGCGTCACTTTGACCTTAATAAGTAATACGGATTACAAGAACATTGTGACACTGTTTTTTTATGTTAGTCAGAAATTGTTTAATAATATGGGTTTTTGGTGGCAAAAGTCTGAGAAATTGTTCTCACTTACCTGTGGTTTAACTGACATTGAGGTTGGGAATAACTCAAGGGCGATAAATATAAAAACCGGCCAAGTGCGAGTCGGACTCGTGCACGAAGGGTTCCGTAAATTACAGTTAAATCAACCTATCTCAAAAACTATAAGAGATACTTTGATCAAACCAAAAATCGTTGAAAGAGTTAATTAGCATGCATCACCTCTATTTTTTTTAGAATTTTATACCCCGTAGTTATAAAAATAGAGGGGGGGGGACATACTTTTTACGACTTTGAGAGCTGATATCTCAAAAACCGTTCACTTTAAGAAAAATGTTTTTTAGAAAACTTTATATCATTTTAAAAGACCTTTCCATTGATACCCCACACGGGTATGTACATCGAAAAAAAAAATTTCATCCCTCAGTTACATGTATGGGGGGCCCCACCCCCAATTCTTTTTTTTACTATTTAGTGTCATATTTTTGTAGCGGTTCATACAACACATATTCCCATCAAATTTCATCACTGTAGTACTTATAGTTTCCGAGTAAATCGGCTGTGACAGACGGACAGACGGACAGACGGACAGACGGACATGACGAAACTATAAGGGTTCCGTTTTTGCCATTTTGGCTACGGAACCCTAAAAAGAGAAAATGAAAGTCTTGGAGATTTGGCAAACTCAATGTGGAATTAGTATTTTTATTCTTCAGATGCCTTAATTTGAAAGAAAAAAATGCGTACGTATGTTGCTGTTCCAAGCTGCTTACTTTCCATAGTCTCTGTCAGATTAAATAACATATTCCTTTACAAATATGCCATTTAGTGTGCGAAATAGTTACCACGGGACGCGGGAAACCGTCGGCGAAAACTAGTTTCCAAATCAAAATAAGCATAATTTGTGGTGAAAATAATACCCCTTCTAACTTATTATGCTTTTATTTTCCAGTGGGCATCAGGAGTGTGGTGGTTTTTCTTCGCGAAGATCACGGAACTGCTTGATACGGTCTTCTTCGTGTTAAGAAAGAAGGAGAGACAGATTTCCTTCCTACATTTGTACCATCACACGATCATGCCGGTTATTGGGTGGATTGGAGTTAAATATGCTGCAGGTTGGTGGCAAAAAGTACCTATTTGTACAAAGGCTGAAAATCATCACTTTTTGAAAATCTAGTTTACAAAAGACAGACCCAAAGCCTTTCTCCACTTCCTATGTGTATTTGCTGCGGAGAAGAAATCGTAGAACAAACTCCTCAGCAACACATTTCTATCTGTATGATTTGAAGAAACAGTTCTATATAAAATTGTAAACACTATTAAATGCTAAACTTTATCCTCCTGATACTTTTGCTAGCTTTGGCTAATAAATTTTTTATCTCATTCTTTTCAGGAGGGCAAGCAGTACCTGAGGGTTCCATCAACGCGTTTATCCACGTAGTCATGTACACTTACTACCTGATCTCGGGTCTCGGACCTCAGTACCAGAAGTACCTGTGGTGGAAGAAACACCTTACCACCATGCAGCTGGTAAGGAAACTGACACTTTGATCTTAGGCTTTTATCTGTCTACCTTTTGACTGCTATCAAAAATATATAAGGTGCTTTATTATTACCTGCCAGGACTTGAATGGGGGGTAGTATTGCGTTTATTGATTACAATAGTGAAGAAATTTCGTTCCCCGGAACCGTCAATTCAATTTGAGACAGTAAACAAGTTAAATTAACATTGGCTGTACTCTGCATAACGTGGTTCACAAATTACGCGCGTATTGTCGCTTCGTCAATGGAAACAACTGCTATCTCTTTCTATCTGTTCTGCAAGAGTGGCAACGCGCAACTCTGCTGGATGGTTTTAAACTAATCAATTAAGTCAAATTTATTCGTATTTTTTTTTATAAAAAAAATATGAAAAATAATCAATAAATTATATTTACTATTGTAATCTATAAACGCAATACTACCCTCCATTCAAGTCCTGGCAGGTAATAATAAAGCACCTTATATAGTTTTAATGAAGATAGATGTTTACGGCCCCATCGTCTCCAACTTTTAATATGACCCCAAACCGAATCGCAATCAACTATGTATTAGGTCTAACAGTTTTAAAAAGTATCTTTAAAGTGGTTTTAGTGCTAGGTTTAAATCATTAACTTTCTTCAATATTATGGTACAAAGCTAGCAATTAAATCGGTCATTTTTGCAGTGCACGTTTTATAATAAGCCGGCCAGTGTTTAAAATTGAAAACGAGATCGATTGTAAGGGCCTTACTACAAAAACTTTAAACCCTGTTTTACACTTGTCTAATAAAATTTTGGCTGCAAAATGAACCATATGTCAACGTCATAATTTGACATTTTTTTAGACAAGGCATAAACTGACGTTTAAAAGTTTTTGTGGTAAGACGGAATAGGTTTTCTGTTCAGATCAGACTTTTTCAATCCAAATCTGTTTTCACTTTAATTTACATTTTCTTCCAGATCCAGTTCTGCCTCGTGGTCTACTTAAACGTCAACAGCCTATCTTCGAGCAGTTGCAACTACCCCAAGTACCTGAGCTGGCTCGTCATGTTTAACTGCATGGCTTTCTTCTATATGTTCGGCAAATTCTACTACAATAGCTACGTCCAAGGGAGCAAGAAACGGTTCGTCACCGTCTGCGAAAAAGAACTTTGAAGTAATAAGAATAAGAGCGAGATTTGAGTGTCAGTTAACTGCTGTAATTTTCTGCTTTTGTGGAGTACCTAGGTGGAATTGAAACTTATATGACATTTTAAGTTGTTGTGTAAGCAATGTTATAATAAGATTGTTTGTGATTTTAATTTAGAGCTTAAATTAGTTACTTAAATATGTATGTCGAAACTGTGAAAATCTTAATTCATCCCATTTTTATATGGCTTCATTCATTTTTATATTGATCCAATCCTGTTATTTATCTAAGATACCTTGTTATTATTTTATTTTATACGTTTTCGTGCTGTTATTGAAAAATGCGAGAAAAAGTAAGATTGTGCAACTTGCTATAACAATTTTAGTAGGTGTTACTGAATGCGATGAAATTGTGGCACAAAAACCTTATTTTTAAGTACTACCTTAGTTACTAGGAGTGAAACTTTAGTTCTTCAAGAGGATTCTTACTTAAATAACTTTGTTACTTAGGATAAAATATAATGGCTAGCTGGTTATGTAGCAGTATTTTTTAATTTTTAACTGTAAATAAAGTGCCTACGTAGTAACAAAAGTTACGATTCTGTTTAGTGATATAATTTTGAAATAAAATATGTTAATTAAGTATGTGTTTTTATTTACTGCCTAAACGTAGATTATAGAAAGACTAAAGGTTATGGCACATTATAGCGGCACCGCAACAGCACGGCTCCACACCTCCACACCAGCATTTAAGTTGTCATTCAATTTAGAGCGTTAAATCGTGTATATTATAATATATTTCGTAATGTCAATATGAAAAAGCCAACGGCGAGCAGTCAGCGTGCTTGCCGCTTCCACACAACTCGACTCGCCGCCCGCGTGCTGCAAGCGAGCGGACCTCATGCGTACAGCGCGCCGACGGCGTGCTAATTGCGCGCCGACTCCGAGCCAATCATAATCATAACATCAATCATAATCGTCTTAAAATAATATTGAGTTTGCGGTGACAGCAAGCTTACACCTCGCGGCCGGCGCGCGGCCCGGCGCGCCGACGGCGAGCGGACAGCGCGTGGTTAGCACGCTGGCAGCTAGCCGTAGTCTTAATTCGAGGCGACGCCGTGCTGCAGTCGTGCTGTTGCGGTGCTGCTATAGGGTCTCAGCACACTTATGGGATCGGAAAGGGATCGTCACCGTATCGCCTCGAGCCGTTCAGAATGGTTTGTATTAAACTCCCTACTGCAACGCACACTAATCGGAATAATAACGTAATCGCCTCGCCTCGGAACAGGCTCCGAACTTGAATTCCCGCGCTTACGGCTCATCATCCCCGCGCTTACGTTTCTCCGTCCCCGCGCTTACGTCTCTCCGTACCCGAGCTCACATCTCTTCGTCCACCCTTTCCCCTTTCCCCTCCCGCGACTTGCCTGCTAAAGACGCCGCCATTCGCAAGGAGTATTTCATTCGTGTTGCGCGTCAGCCAGGGGGCGGCGAGGCGTAAGCGCGGTGTCGCCTAGCCGAGTTGACGTACAGTTGCGCTGCTGATACGCTTTCGTTACGTGCATACGGTAGGTTGACGCCTGGTTGACAGCGAGGCGAAAGGCGTTACGGTTACGATCCCTTTCCGATCCCATATGTGTGCTGAGACCTATAATGTGCCACAAGATTTATCCCCCAAAAAATATCAAATGTAAACAAAACCAAGTCTTAATACGCAATCTTCTACCGTAAAAAGTTTTGAGATCGCGTAGAAGCCAACTCCTCAACTTAATTTGTAATAATAAATCAATATTTTGTGACAATAGTTTTGTTCACATTATAATAATATTGACTTGGCCACGAGCATGAGTGCCGTGCCCCCAGATGATGAGATCAGGTTCAGGCCGTATTTTAAGAACCGTAATAGACAGTTGAAGTTTTCATAGATGAAGATTATTGTTGGCGCTTTAACAACAAATACTGCACCCACCGTAACCCGATGGATGTAGCCTTCGCACTCAGCGAGATATACTCAGGTATATACTCCTCCAAAACGTCGCTGTCTCATGTTCATTCCCTGAGCTTGAAGGGTTTTACGGGAGCGCAAATACCGAACACCGCCCAAAACACCCTATTCCTGGTTCATACGCAAGAAGAGAAATCTTATCTTATTAGCCAGGGATACGGGTCCGGTGAAGGGTCGCGTACCTTAACCATTCATGAGGCTCAGGGACTGACATACGACAGCGTCGTCATCATAAACACTAAGTCCAGGAGGCTCCAAATTCATGACAGCGTCTCCCACGCGGTAGTGGCAGTGTCGAGACATACGGCTAGCTGCGTCTACTACACAGATGACGCCGACAATGCCACTGGCCGTTTCATTAAGCGAGCGATGAACGCGCCAATAAAAACGGTCGTCGAATACAACCTCAAGACGGCCATGCAACATCGAGACTCCACTGTCATGTTAGCCCTACTAGCACTCGCAAAGTCCCTAGTCGCTAGCGGGAAATGAGACCAATCCCCAATCCGTTCCTGTCCCATAATCGTGTCAAACTAAGTTGCCTAAGTCCATGTGTAGTGTTAAGTATAGTGTAATATATAAAAAAATGTATATCTGTATATATTTAAACTAAGTACATAAATCCGCGGTGGACTCACATAGTCTTAAGACAGTAGACATAAGTTTGTGAAGTGATAAGCGATAAGTTTGTGGCCAAGACGACTCAAATTATAATTAAGTTAAAAAAAATGTAATTAAAACCGCGGACCCCAAGTCTGTGGTAAGGTATAAAAAAAAAACAACAACAAATACTGAAAACCAGAATAAAATAAAATATTTTAAGGGGCTCAAATGCCATTAAATCCTCATAGGTATTTAAAAACTATTATGAAAGATCGTATTAATAGGCAAGTTTGATTAATTTTACCTACGATATTTTTGTCCCATAAAACAATTAAATTCGATAAGTAGGTATGTTTTTTATCAAAACAATTTTCAATAATATGTTTTTTTTTTTAATAGATACAATGCTCTCAACTTCATAAACTTATTAACAAACTTAAAAAAGCGAAATCAACAAACAAAAGGTCAATTCCTCTTTATATGTATATACTTCCCTGCCGATTTCGGCTATGGTGACTGCTTTCAGTTATCATTGAGAGAAGAGCTAGGATGATCAGCTCTTCTATGCGCCCTTTGATGGCTGCAGTACCCTATTTTATGTGTAAATGTGCGCGAGCATTGGCTGCACGTTAGGATACGTCCACGTAGTTATAACGAATGGCTACTGGTGTTTTAGCCTTAAGAGCATCACGCTTCGCATCCAGTGCGGATTTCCTTTGCTCTTCGAAATCTTTGATCGCATTTTTTAGTAGGCCTCTCCATTCAGGGCGGCAAATGGCTTTTGTCTCCCAGTTCTGAGGATCAATGTTGCACCTTTTCATGTGTCTTTTCTGAACATCCTTGAAGCGTAAGAACTGGCCACCTTGTTTCCGTCTGCCGTTCTGGAGTTCAGAAAAGAAGATGCGTTTGGCCACCCTATCATCATCCGTGCGTAGAACATGACCGCACCATCTGAGCTGTCGCCGCATCAGGTACGCTTCTATGCCGCAGACATTCGCGCGTCGTAGCACTTCGGTATTTCTAATCCGATCCGACCATTTGATTTTCAGAATGTCTCTTATGCACTTTAGATGAAATCGGTCCAGCGCCCGTATATGTTTCCGATAGAGGACCCATGTTTCAGCCGAGTATAAAAGATTTGGGAGGACTATGGCCTTGTAAACGGAGATTTTTGTCGAAAGCTTCAAATCATGTGTGTGTAAGACCTTGGCTCGTAATTTACCGAAAGCAGCTGATGCAGCGCCAATGCGATGGTTTATTTCGGTATCAAGGTCACACTTGGATTTAATTGTGCTGCCCAGATATTTGAAGGTATTCACTTGCTTCAGCTCAGTATCGCCAATGTTTACCTTGATAGGTTCTGTAGCTCCTTGAGAGTCGATTGCCATTACCTCAGTTTTCTTAACACTGATTTTTAGACCGAAACGACAACAGACTTCCTGAAGGTTAGTCATCAGGTTCTGGAGCTCTTGTGCAGAGTTGGTAACAAAACACAGATCATCAGCGTACATGATCTCCGTTATAAGAGCATGAGATACTTTAGTATATGCTTTTAATCTGGCCAGGTTGAAAAGTCCCCCATCAGTCCTGAAACGTATTTTGATTCCAGCAGAAGTTTGTTTGAGTGCTTCACTGACAACGACAGAAAAGTAGAGAGCAAACAGTGTTGGCGCAAGCACACAACCTTGTTTGACCCCACAGGTGACAGGAAAGAACTCTGACTGGTCACCATTATAGGTAACACAGCAGGTCATCTCGTCGTGCAGAAGGCGAATCATTCTCACAAACTTCTCAGGACAACCTAATTTTGCCAGTAAAGTCCAGAGGGCTTCCCTCGGCACGCAGTCAAAAGCTTTTTCTAAGTCCACGAAGCACATACACAAAGGTTGGCCTTGTTCTCGGCTTTTTTCCTGGAGTTGCCTGATGGAAAAGATGGCTTCGCCGGTGCCCCTGTTAGGTCGAAACCCAAACTGAGTTTCTGGCAATATGGCTTCGGAGACTGGTAAAAGCCGGTTGAGAAGAACTCTGGCAAATATCTTCCCAGAGACAGAGAGGAGCGATATACCCCGGTAGGAGTTGCAGTCGGAACGGTCTCCTTTGTTTTTATACAGTGTCTGTATACGGGATATTTTAAATTCAGGTGGTATTGTTTCCTCGTTCCAAATGCGATCAAAAATTTGCCAGATGTAAGTATGAAGTTGCTCCCCTCCGTATTTCAGCAGTTCTCCGGCGATGTTATCAACGCCAACTGCTTTTTTATTTTTCTGCTCTTTGATGGCTTGAACGACTTCAGCAAAAGTTAGTGGTTCAGCAAGCGACTCATTCAGCGGCAGAGGATGGATACGCCTTATATGCTCAAGATCTGCTGATCGATCTACATTGAGCAGGTGGTTAAAGGGCTCTGCCCAACGATCAAGTATATCCTGCTTAGCAGTGAGCTTTTGGGAATCATCTAGGGATCTTAACGGAGTGCAGTTTTTTATGGAAACGCCAATCAACTTACGCATTTCTTCATAGAAAGCGCCTAGTTGATGGGTATCTGCAAGCCACTGTATCCTTTTTGCCTTTTCAAGCCACCATCCATCTTTCATCTTCCTCGTTAATTTCCTTAAGGAATCACCACTACTTCGGACTTCTTGACTGGATTTATGATTTCCTTCATTACGCTTTATGAGTACACGATGCTGTTTGAATGCTTCAGTTTCAGACCCTATCATTCTGGTCAAACCAGTCCTCGTTGTTTCGTTTTTTGTATCCTATGGTTTCCGTAGCCACAGTCAGTACGGTGGATGAGATCTGTTTCCATTTTGATATTAAGTCACCTTGCTGGGCATCAAACACATCTAGCGCATCTGTTAGGCCTTTCTGGTATTTTTCTTGAAGATCTTTACAATCCAGTCGATCTAAGTTGAGAGATATTGATTTAGCCCTGCAGGGTCTTCGTGGTTCACGAAGGCGGAGTCTCAACTTAGTTACCAAAAGCCTGTGGTCTGTCCAGCAGTGCGCGCCGCGCATAACGCGTGTGATATGCACCTGGGAGATGTCCCTTCGTCGCGTTATCGCGTAATCGAGGAGGTGCCAGTGTTTAGAACGCGGGTGCATCCAGGTGGTTTTGAATTTGTCGCGAAGCCTAAACAGAGTGTTTGTGATGGTGAGGTCGAATTGGGCACAGAGTGTGAGTAGTAATTGTCCGTTACTATTCATATTGCCCACACCATTATTTCCCATCACGCCCGGCCACGACTCAGAATCTCTGCCAACCCTCGCGTTGAAATCGCCTAGCAGCAGTATTTGTTCGTTTGAACGTATGCTGGTAAGGCATTGGCAAAGTTCTTCATAAAACTGATCTTTGACACTGTCCTCGTTACTCATTGTTGGTGCGTATACGCTTATCACATTCAGGTAGTTGTCGTTTGGTAGGTGAAGGCGTAATGTGATAATGCGGTCCGAGATGTATTGTGGACATTCTGGCAGTTTTTTTACGATGGTGGATTTGATGGCAAACCCTACGCCAGCTAACCTTCGTTCACTTTGGGGTCTTCCTTTCCAGAAGAATGTAAAACCACCGCCGATTTCCTCGAGTTCGCCTTGGTCAGCTAAGCGTGTTTCGCTTAAAGCTGCCACGTCTACATTGTATCGAGCATGTTCACGTGCTACGACAGCAGTTTTACGCTCCGGGCAAAGGTTTCCGTCATTATCGATTAATGTACGCACGTTCCATGCGCCAAATGTCATAAATGATGTTTTTATCTTATTTTTCTTGTTACGTCGACCGCGAGTAATGGGGTGCCTAAGCAGCCGCGGTTGCTACTCCCCCAATTTGACGGGACAAGCATTTTTTCAGGACACCTTTTCTAGCCCCCTCCCCGGCTGAGCGGGGGAAGCAGTGCCTCCCTAAATAGGGTTGCTTCATCACCTAAGGTGCTGCCCAATCCACACTGTTGTCCCAAGTGCAGTGCAGAAACGACCACTCTCCTTAGGCTGCCGTACGTGCAGGCTTCAGACAAAGCCGGGTGTGCACCACAACCCAATCTCTCTACTTCAGCCCATCGCCGCAGGTCTTTTATCAGGATCCAGTAACCAGAAGCAGTCAGTTGCGCGTGAAATATTTAAGTGCGTAAGTGTTTGCGCAGACACAGACGCACTCTCTCGCCCTCCACCCTCTATTCCCAGTGGAATGGAGAGCCGCCACGACTGGAGAAGGTTTTGGATGCAGTGAATGGCTGACGAGCACTTTTGACCTCTGTCGTCGCCCTAAGCCTATCACAAGACTTCACTGCCCCGCCGAATCCGCCACTACCGGTTGCCTATCAGCGTTGGTGTCATCTTCGCCGGGGCAGATTCTACGCATAAAGCGGGAGGTATCCGCAGCACTACTACTACTAATGGCTACTAGAGCCTGCTCTCGCACAACGTCCGGCGCCGGAGATGACCGCCGCGCTACTGACGGCGCTCGCCGCCGTGCTCGACACTGTGCACGACACTGTGGCGCCCTCCAGCGGACACGCCAGGTACTGTGGAGAGCCTGCTCTCGCACACTCTTATATGTATACTACTACTAAGCATATCCTGAAAATTACCTACACTGATGCGATATCTCTGATATTTTTTGATTGATTTTTCCTCGAACACAGTGAAGGATTGTTAGGATTTGCTAAAACTAGCCACATTATTTTTAATCTGAAAAAAAAAAGTTTCTGAAGTCAAAAACTTCTTGAAATGATCCTGTCTCATACCCCTGTTTGACTTATACTTACAGGGACATAAAAATGTTATAAAAATTAATGCCACTTTTCGTTAGTAATTTTATAACTCAAGAACGGTCTCACCTATCCAAACCAAATGTTTAGGCTTTGTTTGGACTATTTAGTTGATAAGTTTATGTAAATTTTGCACAAAATCGTTCAAGCGGTTCTTCATTTATCACAGTTTTTGTAACAAAATTGTGGACTTTGTACGTAGCGTAGCGACCTACCGCGACCAATAGTCCTGTATAATAATGCACATTGTTATACCTGTGCCATTTTGCTTTTATAAACTGACAGGCGCTAGCCGCTAATGTGCCTATATTGTATACTAGCTTCCGCCAGCGGCTTCGCCCGCGTGGTGTGTTAATAAAAAGTAACCTATGTGTTAATCCAGGGTATCACCTATCTACATACCGAATTTAAATCAAATCGGTACAGCCGTTTTTGCGTGATTGAATAACAAACATACATCCATACATTCTCACAAACTTTCACATTTATAATATAAGTAAGAAGTAAAATAAAATAATAATTATGTGGTACAACTTCCACCACTGTCTCCATTTGTGGCTTTATTCAATAAATCTAATCTCATAGGTATTAAACTTGCTTTCCTTTTTTAATGAACTTCCAAAACAAGGAGCGATCCTCCCTTCGGTTATTCCAGTTTTACATTATTGTTACGCAATTGCGCATCTTTTTTTGAAAGGCAAAACTTGCCATTTATTAATAAACGTACCTAAGGAAGCATGTTCCAATATTTTTTCTCAGAAAAAAATACATAGGACTGGTAAAGGACGGACATTTTGGGGTCTATCTTGTCTTAGTTTTTCATTTCCAAAGTGGCCCAAGCAATTCTATCTTAGTTGGTAGATTCAAGAGCTGGTATCGAGGTCGTCATGTAGTATAGCTATTGATTACCCATATTTGGAATATATTATTTTGAGTCAAGAAAACTCCTCAACGATTATTAGGATCTGCCTCTTCTTAAGGAATATTTTTTATGATCATCTCTCACATAATACACACACACGTTTGTCTACACATGTACCTACCTATGTTTTGTTATTTCACAATTGATTACATCAGATTTCACAATAGCTCTAATAGTCGATATTTAATTGTAATGAAAATCGATCCTCGGATTAAATTTTTTATAGTCAATAATTCAAATTTTATTTAAATAAGCAAAACATGCTGTATATTTATTTGCTGCGTTTACTGTATATTTATTTAAAAGTTATTCGTGTGTTTTTTTTATTCTAACCATTTCCTACCAGATATATAATTCAAATTCTTATATGCTTCAGTAGGAAGCAACGTGACAGGCAATCCAACCAAAAGTTAACGCACATGTTCAAAACGTGACACCTTTTTCGACAACAATGAGGAATTGGTATAATTTTACTACGTAACAGCGAAAACGTATGCAAATTAAGTACATAAATCACTGAGTTTTCCCTTCTTTCTCCAAGGCTAAACAACTAACTCCTAATTTTTAGCCACTTCAACTACACAGAGAAAAACTGAATATAAAGCGTAGTCCAAAAAGCCCTATAGTTAGTAGTACGTATGTAGTACGATTTTCAACTTTATGCCTCTGGAATAAGGTACGTTTATCAATATCTGCGCAACAATGTCAATGACTTGAACTAATTGAATTCCAAAATACGATGACTTTTTTTATGTAAATGAATTTTTTATGCAAATCTCACTGTCTTGTCTATTTAAGAATTTACTTAATTGGCATTTGATTTGAAAAGTTTTTTTTTCTTGATGAAATAATGTGTTAGCTATGTCAATCTATAAGAAAATGACAGAAAAGCTATATGTTGTCGGTAAACTTGAGCTAATGTGATTTTAACGATATTTAGATATGGATCAAATTAGATTTAGATGTAGATATTTAGCAACATATTTAGTTAGTTTTTAAGTAAAGCCTTCGATACGGTGGGTGGGTTATAATATTTACTGTGATAAGTAGGATCATCGCACTAAAGACTGATGCATTTTATAATTAATTGCATTAGTACTGGACACGAACATAAAATATAAACATAATTAATAAAGAAGGCAATTCATGCTATGGTAAGTCGGAGTCCCACAAGGAGCAGTTTTGTCTCCTTTGTGATTTAATACCATTTTAAAATCCTACAACATAAGTAAAATTAGGTTGCGTAACATAATAATATTTTAACTGTGTTTGCATGAAAGTATTACTTCATCTTTCCATAAAAATAATTTGATATGAGCAGGGAATAAATTGTCACCTTAATATTTATATTATGAAATCAGGTGATACTCTGCGGAAATCCATTACATCAAATGTGAGCAAAGATGTGTAGCGATAATCTTATTATTGACAAAAATATGTACAGAGTTATATACAAGTTTGTACAAAAAAAATTGATTGTAAATGTATTTCAAAGTTGGACTATTGTTATATCCTCAACTATTACTAGTAAAATAGTGATCAAAATGCTAATGTATTGATACCCCTTAACACTGAATCAATTAACGTATGAATGAACAAGTGTTGTGTTAGTTGAACAATGGTTATCAATGTAGTAGGTCTGTAAAAAAATGGAAACGCTAAAACAGCAATAAATAAAAATAAAGCAAATATTGAAAACAGCGAGGAAGAAGAAGGAGTAAAATTAAGGAAACAAGAAGATTTTGCTATAAATAAGATTATAGAAGTTAATTTAGAAGTTGTTTTAGAAGAAGCAAATCATTCTGACGTAGTGAATATTGAAAAACATGGCGGCAATTATAGGAAGTGCGTGGCGAGGATATCAAATTTTATTTGATGAATTAGCTGGTAAGCAACTCTTCTTATTTAATTAGATTTAGATAATAATTTTCTTTATGAGAAATCCCTGAAGTACCACATGTACAAGTTGATTTACACCTTGATCATCTCAAGGTTAAACGAATGTCATCCTTATGCCGACTAGTGTTAAATGCAATTTATATTCATAGTTTAGTAGTAGACACTGTTTTATATTGAAGTGTTGTATAATTTAATGCAGATTAGTATTATAAAAAAATATACTTATTTCTTTATTCTTTGTGATTTCAGATCCCAGGACAAAAGACTGGCTATTTGTAGGAAAACCGTACCAAGTCTTAACATTACTTGCTCTGTACCTGACATTTATACTGAAATGGGGACCAAATTACATGAAGAACCGTCAACCTTTCAATTTAGATAAAATTCTTATAGTGTATAACACATTTCAAGTGATAGCTTGTGCGTATATATTTGTGGAAGTAAGTATTTCGTAATAAGTAGTACAAATTTTAATCAAGCAATGAATTGTATGATAATTGTATTCATCATTATCATCATCCTCCTAGCCTTTTTCCCAACTATATTGGAGTCAGCTTCCAGTCTAACCGGATGCAGCTGAGCACCAGTGACTTACAAGGAACAACTGCCCTATCTGACCTCTTTAACCCTAACCCAGTCCCAGTAACCCTTGGTCAGACTGGTGTCAGACTTACTGGCTTCTGACTATCCGTAACGACTGCCAAGGAAGCCTGCAGTTTAACGTGCCATCCGAAACACAATCTATGTCTAAGATATACATAGAAACAATATGTGTCTAAGATATACATAGAAGGTACATACAAATATATAAAAGTTGCATCGGTACTTGTGACCTGGAATCGAACCCACGCACTCATACTTCAGAGGTTGGTTCTTTACCCACTAGGCCACCACGACTGTTTGGTAACTTGGGCTAATAATCGGGCACCAGTGCAGGGCTCTTTGTATGACCGTATCGTGCATGTGATCTTGTTTCATGAATATTCTTGATCCTCTTCCTCACCAACCATATACATTCATACCTATCACACTCATTCCCCACGATTGCAAAATTTGATGATCTGCTTCTATATTCTGATATCTATAATTTTAATTGTTGTTTTTCATACTCTGTGTTTTTATTATTATTTCCAGGCTATTGTCGTTGCGTGGGGATGGGATTACAAATGGTTTTGTGAACCAGTTGACTACTCTGATAACCCAAAAGCTCTGGCAATCGCAAAACTGTGCTATTTGTACTTCACACTCAAAGTCATTGATCTTCTCGATACCGTGAGTATTTTTCTTTTATATTTTGTTTCTATATTTCATCAATGGCCCTTTAACATCTATAAAAGATGATTTAAGCTGCAACCGTGTCAAGTTGTTTGGTTTTGACACCTTGGCACTTTAGCACTGATGTCTTACAATGGGCCTTGAAACATTATGTGCAAAAAACAACTAGCTTGCCACTTACTTCATCCGTGTCCCTTGGAAATAGTTTCACGCTCCCAAATAAAAATATAATGTATAACTAGTTACAATTTTTCGATTTTGAGATTCGGACATTCATATAAACAGACACAAATGAACTCTTCACCTTTATAATACACTAGCCGTTTTCCTGCGGTTTCACCCGCGTCCCGTGGGAGCTACTGCCCGCACCGGGATAAAATATAGCCTATGTTACTCGCAGATAATGTAGTTTTCTAATGGTGCAAGAAAATTTAAATCGGTCCAGTAGTTTTTGAGTTTATCCATTACAACCAAACAAACAAAGTTTTCCTCTTTATAATTTTATTTATTTATTTATTTAGGCACACCAACAACTTATTTACAAATACTTTCACAAATATAAGTTTACAATTCTAATAAGTCCTGCGTAAATATGTTAATTACAGGTGCGCACAACGTTCAAATTAAAAATAACTTAAATTAAACTAAACCAATAATATTAGTATAGATATAAATATTGATTATGTTAGTATCGATACCCACCCGAAACAGTCGTATTCATACTAGAACACCTCTTGCATTCTGAATTCGTTATTTTGGTAGCATCTCACCATTAGGTACGAAAAATATATTTTTGATGTACAAACACTTTCATTTCCTTCAGGATACATATTCAGCTATACATATGTATATTTACGCCAATAGGTATTTAAATTAATTCCGTTGTAATTCTTTTGAACCTACGTGATTTGGAATTCTGCTATATTGTTTTTAAACTTTAGTAGTACCAGTGTTCAATTTCTAATTTATTTATTATTCTTAAATACTGTCGCGTCTATTTTCGCACGTAAAGCAGTTACTTCACGTAAAGGGCATTTGTGTCAACCTTTTACTGTTGAAAAAAAATTTGCTTATGTTCTCAGGGTCTTTTTACTCAGTTACATTAGTAGGTTCAATATGAATTGAAATTACAGACTTTAGAGACTTATTCAACGTTATAAATTGATACCAGTGGGGCCCACCAAGGCCTAAGCATGCCGGGTCTGCGGGATTGTTCGAAAGAGTTACCGAGGCCCTAGTACCTAAAGAGCTTAAGAAAGAACATAGGGTTTTAGTCAGAAAAAGTCTGACACTCGTTTGATAATTTCCCTTAAAAAAAAGAGAGTGCTGTTTGACATTTTATTATTCACTTTGTTTTTCGGTTATGTAACACTTTGTATGCGTGAACGTTTATTGTAAAAAAATAACTCGAGTAATATATTAGGGCCTTGAAAAATTTACGCAAAAGGTTAATTTGAAATAGGTAATTATCAAACAATGGCTGTTCATTAATCTATTACCTATCTGTTTCCTTGTAATCAGAAACATATGATTTAGATACTCAGTTCTAAACACCTATAACATGTTTTAGCTGTACAAAAGTCGACTTTTGAACAAGAACTTTTTGATCACATATGCTGAGTTTAGCTATAAGTAATTGTTATCCTGTTACCTTAATCTTAAACTGTTGTGTTATATAAATATAAATGTTATAAGTATAAACAATTGTTGGTGAAATAAATCATCATCCTCCGAGCCTTTTTCCCAATCATGTTGGGGTCGGCTTCCAGTCTATCCGGATTCAGCTGAGTACCAGTGCTTTACAAGAAGCGACTGCCTATCTGACCTCCTCAACCCAGTTACCCGGGCAACCCGATACCTCTTGGTTAGACTGGTGTCAGACTTACTGGCTTCTGACTACCCGTAACGACTGCCAAGGATGTTCAATGACAGCCGGGACCTACAGTTTAACGTGCCATCCGAAACACAGTCAATGGTGTCTAAGATATACTTAGAAAGTACATACAAACTTAGAAAAGTTGCATTGGTACTTGCCTGACCTGGGATCGAACCCGCGCCCTCATACTTGAGAGGTTGGTCCTTTACCCACTAGGCCCTGTTGGTGAAATAAATAAATAAAATAAATTAAGTGATTAGATTTTACGACCATGCTTTTGACTATAAGAAACGTCTTATTAATATTATGTGAAGTTCAAGATGTCATGTTGGAGAAGTAGTTTTCTCGGGAGGCGGGTGAAACTGGGGCATGAGCTAGCAGTAATTATTTAATTCTTGAAAGCAAAACATGCATTTTAAACATGTATTTTTTATTTGTGTTCATCATAGTTTTCTTAAATTTCAGGTTTTCTTCGTGCTACGAAAGAAGTTTAACCAAGTATCGTTCTTACACATCTACCATCACTCAGGAATGGTTATGTTGATATGGGGTGCGGTCACTTATTTACCAGGTTCGTGTTATTGACCTGACTATTCTCTAACTAATGTGATCCTCATACTAATTAACTAGCCGTTTTACACTAGCATCCCGTGGGAGCGACAGCCCTTACCAGTTTAAAATATAGTCTGTTTTACTCGGCAAGAGTGGAGCTTTTCAACAGTTCAAGAATTTTTCTAATCGGTATTGTAGTTTCAGAGCCTTTAGATTACAAACAAACAATCAGAAAAAGGTTACCTCTTTATTATATGACATGGTATGAATTACAAATTGAATAAAAAACAAACCATTTTCCGGTCAACAACCCCAATCGGATATTTTGTTCGTCCAGCGCCACCTACATAAAATTTGTTAAACTATTTACAGTAACTAGCGCGCTCTTCAATTTGCGCCATCTGCAGATAATTTTCTTAACCTACAAAGCTGATAGTAAACGTTCAAAAAAAATTGGGATAATATTTTTTTTGATTACCTACCTATTTGTTTGTATTTTTATCACTTTCGTAAGTCTTTGTCGTAACCTTTGCAAGTAGGTATGATAGTTCCTCACTCTGAACATGGCATATTCTTCATTCGTCTTACTACACCTACTTCTTCATTGCATTTTAATCTTCATTCCAATTTCAATTTTCAGGTGGTCACGGAACTCTGATAGGAGTGATCAACTCATTTGTTCACGTTGTGATGTATACCTACTATCTGCTGTCCGTAGCGGTCCCCAGTGTCAAGAATGCCTTATGGATCAAGAAACACGTTACTCAGTTGCAAATTGTAAGTAAAAAACTTGAAGTAATTGAAGTAGAATTAAAATTTTACCTCATTTTTTTTATAATTTTATTTCGTAATAGTTCCATTTAATGAGATATTTAATCGTATAATTCTTTCATTTTAAAAGAAAAGTCTGGAATACGAAATACATACTATGGCGATAGCTCTCTTATGCTTTGGTTGCGTATAAAGATAAAATGCATGAAAATTGTTGAAAAGTTTATGGCTAAGTGATAGCCAAGGCAAGGGACTTTGTTGTATGATGATTTATAGTGCTGCGTTTGAGATAAACAACCATTGCTAGCACGATTCGAGATAAACTTGAAAAGTGGATAATTTGCAAATTGTTGATAACAATATGTCACAAGTAATTTTGTTAACTTATCCACTTATCGGTTATCTTGAGATGAAATGCATCTTCAGTAATTTCGACCATTGAATCGGTGCAAAACATACTGAAGCCGACATTATTTAGTTCAAAGAAAAAATACGAAAAATTAGAATACAGCAAAAACAAGCATAAAAGTTCTGGAAATGTGTTAGGTTTCGAATGATCAGTCCCATCAGCTGGCTCACGTTTTGTATCTTACGAAAGTTTGTTATTTTCCTAGGATGCGGGCCTTATTATTTTTTGGTGACATTTATGTATAGTTTACTAGTACTGAATATGCAAGGATAATAATATGACAGCATCCTAATCTAAAATAACTTTTTTTCAGCTACAATTTTTCTGGTGCGTAGTACACATGGCAGTAATAGTTTTCAAGACAGATTGCGAATTCCCTCGTTGGACCAGCGCCCTATTTTTACCACAAAACTTGTTCATGTTAGTCCTTTTTACCGATTTCTACATTAAAACTTATATTAAGAAGCCCAAACAACAGTTGAAGGAACAAACAAATAGCAATGGCAATTCGAAAAATGGAGGTGCCAAAACGAAGATTGAAAATGGTGTTAAAGAATTAAATGGTAGCAAAATGTATGTAAAAAATAATTTAAGTAACGGTAATGGTGTTTCACATACAAACAATGATAATAAGTATAAACAGTATGGCAAAGGCGAGTAATAAGATGTATATACATTTATTAATGACATAGATTACCTATTTTACATTAAAGTAGATTAAGAAATAAACAAGTACCATACTCCTTATGTTAATATACAGCTGTTTTAGTTGTTGCTCGTTTTATTTTATCCCGTTGTATGTTGGAGCGCAGATATAGGTACGCGAGACTCGTTTATACGAGCAGTTTAAACTTTGAGATTGTCTACCTCAGATTAAAATATGACGTTAAATGATTACCGAGAAAAACTTTTTGTTTTCTATAAACGATTATAAAAAAATATTTCCTAGGGGTTGGCGTTTGCATAGCAAAATGGAAGAAGAGGAAAATTATGTGCGCTACGTGCTATGTGCGTTTGCTCTCTAAAGTCATCCCAAAACCTATACCATATTTTTTCATTCCTATATAACTAGTAGACCACTGTCCAAGTCGAAGTCAAAGTGAACATTTTTCAATTATTTTCTTTATCTTAAAAGCCGTTTTCCCGCGGTTTCAACCGCGTTCCGTGGGAGCTACTGCCCGCACCGGGATTAAATAGCCTATGTTACTCGCAGATAAAATAAAGCTTTCTAATGGTGAAAGAATATTTAAAATCGGTCCAGTAGTTTTTGAGTTTATCCATTACAACCAACCAAACAAACAAAGTTTTCCTCTTTCTAATATTAGTATAGATAGGCTAATAACAACTCTTTCGAAACGTCAGTCTCATTGAGAAGAACCGCCAGGAAACTCCATAGACATTATTTTCTAATGTGTTCACTGCCGATAGCAAAATACAATATGATGTACACCTTTTTCATAATTAAATTATTTTATATCTATTCACATAATAATTGCAATAGCGTGCACTCTAGACAATACTAATTCTACTTGCATAACAGGTCTTAAAAACGTCGTACTAACAGATTACTTAATAGTATTGAAATTGTGTGAGTCACGCAATGTCAGTGCAATGGGGTGTGAGGGTGCAATGTCCGAACGATGAAAAATAGGAGACGAACTGGGTATTTCCAAGTTGGGCTGTCTGGTTTGGTATGTGAATCATTTGAGGGTGTTCATGAGATTTTATTTTTGAGTAACTTCTGCCAGCGGTGTCACCCGAAACTATTCCTCGCATGGCGGATAGAAGTAGCATAGCTTTATATTATTCTGGTATACTGCCTGGTTTTGTTGAGGAGTTTACATGAGAAGAGTAAAAATATACACTTAGGTACACTCGGAAACATGCGCTTTTATAATATTAGTATGATTCTTTATAATTTCTGTTTATGAGGTGCCATTTTATAAGTACAACGTTAGATGCATTAAAATACACGTAAACGGCGAATAATCTTTAAAAGCTAGTTTACAACATTGAAGACAAATAAATAAGTTGTGACCGAAGAAGCTTGGGCAATAACAAAAAAAAAAAAAACAAGCAAAGGGAAGCAAGTTGAAACAAATCTAAAGAGAGTCCTCATTTTATACTATGATAAGGGAAAATGATTTATTCATTCACAAAGTTCTAATTACCAACAAATTGACATGATGTGTTCCGCCGCCTTAGAAACAGAAATTTTCAGAGCACAAAACAAAGTTCGAACAAGGCCAATTACGACTAATTTCTTACAGTTTCAGACCAAAATAAAACCAGAACTTCAAATGGGACAGATGCCTACATAATTTAGCGACGAAAATTATTTCTTGACGTCAAACTGAATATTATAAATGGCGCGTCTATTGTTGAACTTATCAAATATTACGTTAATTGATATTGAATAATCTTTTAAGTATAACTGTTGACGGAAATGTCAGGGGTAGATAGACCTTCAGTTATTGAAGTAGATTTTGACGAGGGTATTGCTTCGATGCTGAAATCTTGTAAGCAATTAAGGTGTCAAATGTAATTAAAGGTTATGAAATCTTAATTAATTCTACTAATATAATCAAGGCAACATTTTTTTAAGTATGGATGTTTGTGCCTCTTTCACGCAAAAGCTACTGAATGTCTTTCGATGAAAGTTGGCAGCAATATGTGTCTAATAGCTTCATCAAACACATTTAAATAATATATAGGCTACTTTTGATCCAGATGGGAGAAGAAGTTCCCTGAGGAAGCGGGTGAAACCTAGTTTTATTGTACGCGTTAATGATGCTGCAAAAGTGTGCCAATAAGACTGAGCTAATCAAGAAAATTTTTTATTTATAATTACGATTTGATATAAATAGCTGAATTTTTCAATTATCTTTAGTAGCTAAACTGTTAATTACCGTACAGAATTAACCTTTCAGATACAACATATTTATTCAATTCAAAATATACCAGACAGAAAAAAAAATCAATGTCCAATGATCCAATCAAACAAATATAAATTATGTATGGAGTTTTGTACCTGGCTAGGTATTCCTAGTTCCTAGGTTCTGTTACTTGAACTTGATACATAACTGTAATTTTTTTTTGTTCAATATGCAGTTTCTCTATGCGAAACCACGGTTGTTTATTATTTTATTTCATGTTTTATATGTGAGTTTGATCTGTCCTAGCTTTTTAGAATCAAATAAAACAATCGTTTTATTTATTTATTTATATCTTTACTTCAGGTAACTAGGGCTCATAAAAATGTAAATACACATACATATATCATGCATAAGAATACCTATAAACTAATATATACAATTATCCATATGAATATGTATCTATAAAAAAACTTTAACATTATGTTTTATTGAGGCTTTCATTTTTATTCATAAATGATGTTATCATTCTGATTTAAGTTATTCTAAAGAAAATGTTTAAGCCAAAAGACTATTAATTCCGTTATAAATGTAGACGCCAAAATTATACCATTTGAGTGCCAATGGTTCTTCCCATTTGAGGAGGTCAGATAAGCAGTCGCTCCATGCAAAACACTGATACTCAGTCACATACGCTTAGAAAAGAATAGGAACCAAACATAGTTGGAAAACTGGCCAAGTGCGAGTCGGACTCGCGTATGGGATTCCCCCCAAAATATTTATTTTATTCTAGTTTTCAGTATTTGTTATTACAGCGGCAATAGAAATACATCATCTGTGAAAATTTCAACTCTCTAAATATCACGGTTCGTGAGACACAGCCTGGTGACAGACGGACGGACAGAAGAGCGAAAACAATAGGGTCCCGTTTTACCCTTTGGGTATGGAACCTTAAAAAAGCTAAGTTAAACATAGTTATATGAATGCAACCTGCGTATGAGTTGACGTACTCAGAAGGCCTAGCTTAAACCTACAACAATTGTCATTAGTGCAAAAAATCACGTGTTCTATATTCAAATCAAGGGTCAAAAATCGCAATGACTGTAATAGTGACGTTCTATTGTTGACTAATAACTTTGTTTATTTACATACGTAGAAAAACAATACCTACGTCATGTTTGTGCTAAAAATTAAGTATAATATTCGCATACGACAATGTATACGGTCAATTGCAGTTTTGTGCACCAAATCGTTGATAAAGGACAGTGGGCATAGTTGTTTGCAGTTTGGCCCAACCCATGTGATAACTCTCACACGGAGAAGGATTGAGCGTTAATCACCACGCTTGCTCAATGCGGGTTGGTAATTTCAGACTATATAGTCCAGGTGATCTCAAGAGGTTTTCCTTCACCTTTTTATCACCCATTGGTTTTCAAGATATACTCAGAGAGTACATACAAACTTAGAAAAGTTGGTACTTGCCTGACCTGAAATCGGACCCACGCACTCATACTTGAGAGGTTGGTTCTTTACCCACCAGGCCACCACAACCTTTTCTTTTTTTGTAATAACATGTTACATACATTTTATTTTATTTCACACCATAAGAGAGCCTAAAGAGGCTCTCATTAGACGGTTGGTTCAAGCGTTAGTCAGGAGGTTTCTGTCTATGGAGCCCTGACCACCGGTACCTTGGAAACCATTTTCCCGATATCGGTGGGATACTATTTTTTTATGTTTATTTTTAGGGATCCGTACCTCGAAAGGAAAAAACGGAACCCTTATAGGATCACTTTGTTGTCCGTCTGTCTGTCTGTCTGTCTGTCTGTCTGTCTGTCTGTCTGTCAGTCTGTCAAGACCCTTTGTCTTAAGAACGCGTGGACGTACCAAGCTGAAATTCACATGAAATACTCG
Source organism: Helicoverpa zea (assembly GCF_022581195.2). Lineage (NCBI taxonomy): Eukaryota > Metazoa > Arthropoda > Insecta > Lepidoptera > Noctuidae > Helicoverpa > Helicoverpa zea. The sequence goes on along the minus strand of NC_061456.1, from coordinate 12,288,884 downwards.
GGTTTTTTGTCCCTTTAGGCTGTGAAAATATCAAGCTTCTAAGCCAAGCCAATCAAAAGATACAACCGATTATGTCGATATTTTCAACAAATTCTCGACACTCGCAAAGGAATCAAAACCTACAGGGTACTTCCCGTAAACTCAGAATCTTGAAATTTGGCATAAAGCATTGTTATATAATGCAAATATAGGAAAAATTGCGAAAATCTCATTTTTTTTGTTATATAATATAATAAAAATATTTTAATAAAATGAAACTTACTACCTTATTTCTCACGAACGAATAAAGGTACCAAATTGAAATTTATACCAAATACCTAGGTCTATTGTCCCTTAAAGCAATGAAAAAATCAAACTTCTAAGTTAACGCGATCAAAAGATACAGCAGTTTTACCGACACCTTAGACGAATTTCCGTCACACGCTAGGGAATCAAAACCTACAAGGTACTTCCCGTGAACTCAGAATCTTAAAATTCGGCACGAAGCAACGTTATATAGTACAGATAAAGGAAAAATTGCGAAAATGATAAATTTGAAGTTACATAAAATATTAAAATATTATTTTTGCTTACATGACATAAAATATTTTTTTAATAATTATAAACTTACTACCTACCCTTTTTCACATGAACGCGTAGAGATATTAAAGTTTTGAATAAAAAGTGAAATTCATATCAAACACTTCTTAAATATAATGGCCTCTAAACTGTGAAAAATTTTAAATCATTCAAAGGTCATTGGGCACCTTAGTATGAAAACCATACCCACGGCGGATACGAACGAAATATAGCACAGTATAATGATAAAGGCTCTGATTTACTATGGCATTAGTCGCATCAATGTGAACCCTGGGAATCTAGAGAAAATCAGGTGTAAACATCAAATATTTTCCTCATTTCAATGGGGAATTTAAACGACCAAGTTTGACGGATTTGAGAAATCATTTCTTTGTAGTGAAAGAGTATACTCGCCGTTTATTTCCATTGTCATCAGGTCAGGATCTGATGATGGAAATCCTGAGAAATCGAGGGCAACTATCAGAAATTGTAGGCATGCATAGGATTAAAACGTGATTCTCAGATGTATGTCTGGTGATACTATCAAACAGTGAAGGTTTAGAGCTTATCTGATGATGGAGACGTGAGAAAGTCGAGAGAACTCGGTATGTTTTAGTTACGTCGTGTTTGGGCTTATATTATTCGTATTGACGAGAACTTTTCACAAAAGTTAAAAATAAAAACTTTTTACAAAAAAAAAAAACAACTTCCAAAACAACAAGAAAACTGTTTATATGCATCGGTCTAGATCTCGGTGGTTAAATAAATATAGATGCATCCTCTAGACACCGACTTCTAGACCGATGCACCTAACATCTTTTTAATTTCTTTCTTGCTTTTGTTTTCTTGTTGCTTTTTTATATGTTTGAAGTTGGATTTGTTTGTAAAATGCTACAAAATAAAATAATGCCGACTTTATAAAACAAAGAAAGGGACAGAATTACACTTTTGTCAAGGCTGTAGAAACGTAAAGCCAGCAGCCCCGAATCCTACTCTCTAGAAGTCGTTGTTACAATTCGACAGCTACAAGTCGTCAGGCGGTTTCGAAAAAAACCTGAAACTGGAGCTCTTTAGGTGATTAATCCCTCAAAAATAAAAGATCCCATTGCTGCAATGGCTGCTTTAACCCAAGTTAGTAGTGAATTCTCATCACCTAAAATAAAATAAATTCCAACACAAGGTTACGTTATAAATTGTAAAGGAGTTCCCATAACTATATCTGATCTTAGCTGTCGATCCCACAATGGCAGTCAAACCTATCTTTGTGGAAAGTCTTCGCCAATACGAATAAAATAAACCCAAACACGTGGTAGTTGCAACATACCGTTCGGGAGTTCCCTTGACTCTCTGTAGTCTCCATAATCAAATCAGCTCCAAACCTTCACTGTTTACCAGTACCCTCAAAAATACACTCACATGTCTGGTTATGACTCGATGCGTGCCTACAATATTCAAGAGTTGCCCTCGATTTCTCAGGGTTTCCAGATCCTCATCAGATCCTGGTCATCCGGATTGGCACCTTCCTTCTTTATGAAATGTCTTTAACAATAAAAACTAGCATTGCAACCTGTACAATCCTCTGCAACTGCTTGTCTTTTATATTTTTCAAACGATCCTGGACATTCGTCTCCATGGAATTTTAATAAAATATTTATATTCAAAGAAACGTCATATCATTCTCCACGATTTAAAACTACTTTGATTCATGTCCGCCACTTTTTACAAAGCGGGTCAGATATGCCCCATGACCTTTAAGACATAATTAGTTATTTTCAATCAGATTTCTGAATGATGACTATAAAATGTTGTATATAAATAACTTCAATAAAATAACTTTTACGAGGTACTGGCCTACTATTTTAGTTATATTATAAAATAAAAAATATTAACTATTTTGACTCTCACGAAATTACCATAACTATGATTGTTCTAAACTGAACGGTTGGCGCGAAACTCACTTTTTATCTATACAGCATTTGTACGGAACCCTCGGTGCGCGAGTCCGACTCGCACTTGGCCGGTTTTTATAATAAATATTTAAAAATATAAATGAATAAAATGTTACATGATATGGTCAAATGCTCTACTCGCTACGAAAATACAAACTACACTTTTTCTTCTTTATTTTGAATAGGCAATGACTAAGTACATTTGACACAATTTTCAGTCAAAAACTTATTGCTGTATGTTATGATTTATCTGCGTTATGAAGTTATGACAATGTAATATATTACGATGTTAAAAAGTCATGTTTTATAAAAGCAATTGACCATTTAGATCAACGTAACTATGCACTTTGGAATCCTCAAAACGCAAACATATGTAAGTATGTTTTCATAATGTAATGAGATGAATATAGAAACTCCTCACTTTGAAGTCGGGTAAAAGTAGAGTTGAGTTTCATAACTATTTATTTAGTTAACTTTGAATGTTCTTACGTAGTCTTATAATATTCCTTTTTCTATTAAAAAAATTCAAAAGAAAAAGTTACAGGAACTTTTCCATTTTTTTGACATAGATTTCAGTTTCGTGACCATTTAACAATATTTGGTTCCTCTATATCTATCTAATGTTAAAGCAAAAGTATATTTATCACAATCTTCCAGACTACCCTGAAAAGAGAAACAAAAAATTAAAAGTTTTAAATCGTTTTAAGCGATCCGATGTTATTTTGCTATTTATATCTAATCCAACAAAAGCTCAAAAGTTCCACACCAAAGTTTGACTTTCATCTTTAATTTTCATGAAAATTAATTTAAAAAAGTGTCATCTGACACTGAAAACCTCGTGTGTCTCAGCACTTATTCGGTCTTAGTCAGACCAATTTGTATCAATAAAGTCTAAACGATCACTATATCTTGTTAAGCATCAATAAAAGAACTTCAAATGGCCAGTTAGTTTTTGTCGGCATTTCAACCAAACTGTCTGGAGTGTGTACTCAAAATTTTATAAATTCTCATTGTTCTACTAGTAAAATATATTTAATTAGCCCAGGTAACAATGTAAGTTTAAGTGAAGTAGGACGACACAATATCTTAGGGACTGGTAAGTACTCATGTCTGTTACATCGCGTGCTATGCGCTTATTTTATGAGTTGCTTCGGTCGATACGCCGCAGTGCTGAGTTAAACGCCGACCTAAACGGACGGATTGGGCTAACGTTCAGTTTAGTTGACGAGAGTTCGTGTCGTCCGCTGTTGCGCTCGGAACAATTTTGGTGAGTTCTTTTTTTGAAATTTTAAATTTAGAACTATTTCTTTTTTTTTTGTCATACAAATAAGTTTGGTAAAAAAAAGTTCGGATACTTTTTTTCGTGAAAATGGGAAATTCGAGAAATGGGATTAAAAGTCTGTTACTAATTTAATTTTCTTTCGTGATCTAATGTGTGAGAAGTGAGTTTTAGCTGGTTTTAAATGTTAGCGTTTGAGCTACGCAACAGATTACAGTTTCAGTGATAGTTTTTCATTTAATTTTCCTTTGTTCGTTAGAAGAGCTAAGTGGAAAATGATTACGTTAACAAAGTTTTGTAAGCTCATTTAAGGGTGTTTAACTTGTTTTGTGTAATATTCCGGTTAAAAGGGGTTTTCCTTTTCCGAATTAACTTCATAGTTGTTGTTAATATTTTCCTGAAAGTTTTCAGTCGTTAGTATGAGAAAAATATATACGTAAAGAAAAGACGAAAAACAATTTTGAACTTTCAAATTATATATTGGTGATTTTCTTGAACCCGATTTTCCTGAAATACAACATAGTTTGTTTATCATGAAAATCGTGATTTTCATTGACTACGATATTAAATGAATTCTAATTTAGGTCCAAATGCATTTCTAATAGTTTAGCATACGTACACAATAGCTTATGCATATGAAGTGCAATTGCGGTAAAACTAAAATGTATTCACCTAGTTTCCTTCCTTCCAGTTACTTTTATTTTCATTAAAATTTATTTTGTAATGTTTTTAAGTATGTATCGACGTCTTAGAATGAAAATATCCTATTTGTAAGAGACGCAACTTTTCACGGGATAATTTCAAGATGTTAGGATGTACATGGTAACATCATTATGATGGATACTCAATAAAAAAGATACAAAAAAAGCTTTTCCGAGTGTTTTTTGAGAAAACAAAATAATACAAATTAGTTTGTCTGTTTATCAGTCTTTCTATTTTATGATATGTCTATTTTTTATATTGATGTGCTCTTATCATAATAACGTGCCATTGTATTGCCATCCAACGTGGCAATGCTGCCAGTCTTTTGGGTACATTACCCAGTGACAGCGATGAGGAGCAATTTTTTGATGCACTGTATTAGTTTTAAGTTGTATATATATATATAAGTTTATTTTATTTTATTTTCAATAAATGTGAATATATTGTGAATAAATAAAAGCGGATTGATTACAATAAGACATATCTGTATAATTGAGAATACAGGTACTTTAAGCCTTGTTATAACAAACTGGCTGTTTCTTGCGGTTTCATCTGTGTCCCTAAGGAACGTCTTTCAGAAACCAAGTAAAAAGTGACCTATATGTTCCTTTTTCAGGCACTATATGTGTAGCGTACTTTTCATTCAAAGTTCAGTAGTTTTGCCGTGAAAGCTCAGCAGACAGACGCATTTAAATAACTTTTTTTAGGTTTTTTTTTTTTTAAATATTAGTAAGGATAGGGAAAAATAGAACCCGTGCTATTGTTTTTTTCATTAGAATTTTACTCCAGAAGAATATATCACCTATAAGCTGATAAAAAAACGGCTCGAGTTCAAAATAATATGAAAATTACTAAAGACTAAAAATAAACATTCTTGAAGCTAATAATATATTTAAACTCGTAAACGTGAAGGGTAACTTCAAGCTAAGTCTTGTCAAATTATTTACGTCTAGTGCAGTAATCGAAAATCAATACAACAATTTCAATATAAACATTAACAATTTGACGAACAAACCAACATACACCATTCATTTTCACCCCACTTTAAATAATTACATTGAAATGGTAAAACGCCTACAGAACGAAACACAAATCAATGTAATGATACATTCGGAATTCCGTCAATATGGTCTAATATAGGCACCGATTACACCGTGTAAAATTACGATTCAAAAATCGATTCACATAAAAAGTGAAAAGTTGTGTAATTTTGGTTAAAATTAGGACCACAGCGGAAGTCGGTTCATAAAGTTTAACTTTACAAAAGGAGTGAAGTAATAAGTTCAAGGTGATAATTTTAAGGTACTCCTTACACATGCCAGTTTATGTGTAAAAATAGTATCTTAAATCCCTCTTGTGAACAAAATAAATCTCATGTTTACTACCTATGCTTCGACTTAGTTAAGCATTCATTACCAATGCCTAGCGTAGCCTTTTCCCAACTATGTGGGGTCGGCTTCCAGTCTTAGTGTTTTACACAGAGCCACTGTCTACCCGTAACGACGTTTAAGTGACATTCAGGATTTACCGATTTAGCGTGCTTTCGGAAACATTGAGAAACTCTTCATGGCAAGATGGTCACCCATCCACAGATCAACCGCGCCAAGCGTTGCTTAACCTTATAATCGATCGATCTGTTGCTAGCCTTCGTTCCTATACCTAAAGAAATCAAAGATATAAACATTGCGGTACATACCTACACCAAGTTACTTGCGGTATTTGACCTATGACCTACAATACCTACCCCTTCCTACCTCCTTGTAATTCCTATACAAAGTAGGTTTATACGGTAATAAGGTTCATTAAGGTACCACTGTAAACTCTTGACGTTGAGACGTCTGGTTAGTTAAAACTTCTCTGAAAATAGAATTGCTTTGTGTAATTTTGAATGCTTTGTGATGTGGTCTCTGTTTTGTTTTTCTTTTGTAAAGTTATCGCATTTTGATTGATAAGAAAACAAAAGATTTTGGGGCTAAGGATGTGTTCAAACCAAAGTGACCGTCAGCCGCCGAATGTCAGCGAACGTTTATTCTATTTCCATACATATTCACTTTTTCGTTTACATCTAACCGACCATACGTTATGCTTAATACGCATAGACACTCACATTCGGAAGCTGATAGTCGATTTGGGTTGAAAGCAGCCTTGGCGTTAAGTCCGCCGCGCCGTCACACAAAAAGTATATATAATAAATATAAATAAATAAATTTTGAAAACACTGATAAACCACTGAGATATGTAGAAGAGATGAGAAATTATATGAACATGTGTAGATATAATTTTATTATTAAGTTTTTTACGAGTCTAAATAAGAATGTTAACTTAAAACTCTCACTTCTTCAGTAGAGAGTTTTCGCGCAATATAAAATTATTGTTTTCTTCGAATTTATCTAAGCGTTTAACTATTAGCAATATTACAGAAAAGTGGTTAACTACTAAATAGCCAATAAAATTGAAGTTAGATTTTAATCGTTTAGCTTTCAATAGGTTTTAAAATAATTGGATTTATGACGGTAATGCTAATGCGGTTTCGATTAATTAAATAGCACCTTTCTCTTGAAATGCTGCATTCCATTTTAAAGCAATTAGTTTTCTCGCGGTTTCGCCTGCATCCCGTGGGAACTACTGCTTTTACGTGTATGTCCGTTACTAGGGAACAGTGCAGCTATTCAGCAGTGAAAGGATTTTCTCATCGGTTTAGTAGTTTCGGAGCCTTTATTTTAGTTAGTATTGACTTAGATCGGCTTATGTTTTCATCTACCATATTTTCACCTCCACTGTTTCTATATGTTGTTGTATTTATCTCATTTGTTTGTATCCTAAAGGCTCCGAAACTACTGAAGCGCTTTGAATAACTGACTTATCTTGCCAAGTAACATAGGCTGTCTTTATCCCAGTTAGGGCAGTCGTTCCCACAGGACGCGGGTGGGCCCACTGGCGGAATCTAGTGAATCTATTTAAATAAGAAATATTTTAATATTTCACAATTCAACACCAAATTGACTCCATACTATTCACTCACGATTTCACCGACCTGTCCGATTTTTTGGGACTGGAGATTGAATTTTTGCATTAGCTGCATATAAATTGAAATCCACACTTAGACAAATTCTCCACACCTCACAACTACTTTAGACCAAAAATACTACGAAAAACTAATAATTTTATACCCCACAATGTTCCAAACGTTATAAATATGTAATACAAGTCACAAACCCTGGGTCCGCTTCAAGTCAGCCATAAACCGATATAATTTACGATAGCAACTCGAGGGAAAACGCTACGTTTTACGCAAAGCGATACTCCTTACTTACTCACTTACAGTAAACTGGTTGGTTTTCTTTTATTTTTTGCTGTTCGATTTACTTTTGATACAAATGGGTTTATCTTATTTTTTTATCTGTACGCAAGTGAGTGAATGTTTAGCAGTATGAGTGAGCTTTTGGTCTTGTGTAGATGTATAAACATTATCGTTCCTCTGTCGGTATATAGGTGTTTAATTTATTATTTGGATTCGAAACATCGTGCATACTTTCATCTTTCATACCCCCTTTATTAAGATAGCCTTTCACAAAATCTATGCATCGTTTATTTGATCGTCCTTTTCCTCTACCTTTTACCTTTTTATCTACGTAAATACTGAAATCCTGATGTTGAGGGAAACGCGGAATAGACTATATTTTGTCCGGGTAACTTGGTTGAGAAGGTTAGATAGACAGTGCTCCACGTAAAAAACTGATACTCACCTGCATTCGAGAAGACTAGAAACTGACCCCAAAATATGTAGTTGAGAAAAGGCTAGGCACATGATGATGTAAAGACATTCCTCGGGACGCGAGTAAAACCGAGAGAAACAACTTGTCTCATATAACTTGACGAAGCCGTATTTCCATATTGCACATGAAATAACAACCATCTGACGCCTATTACAAGTTTGTAACTGTCTCCAGATGTTCAAAATTGGGATTAACTTTAATTAATTCAATTGTATTTATAATGTAAAATCTTGGGAAAACTTATACAATGAATCCTAAACTAATTAGTTTTCTAATAATTTAGAGGTTTGTTAGCACCAAAAACCATTTTAAAAAATTGTCTTTATTTATCAGTTTGATATAGATTTCATTGGATTCATGTTACACATTACACCAATTCAAGAAAATCTATACAAAATTAAAACCAACCAAAACTTTCAAAATAATAAAATATTTTTTAATGCATAATAGAAATAATTATTAAATAACATAAACATTTTGCTGCAGTGGAAGGGACTTAATAGCAAGGCACACATCTTGTAATCGTCCATGACGATTCTTTTAAAAGGAAAAGTCCAAACTCATATTTGAATTTAGGATGAACATGAACTTGAAACATGAAGATATCAAGTATACATAGTATTTCATTTTAACATGAGTCAGACTAAATGAAACCTTACTGAAACACTGCGATGACACAAATGGACGAAAAGTATTGAATGCGTTGTATGGATTCGCCTGTCTTTTTGTGAGAATTATACTTTTGCGGTACATTTTGAGTATTGGCTGCTGACTGCTACTGCCGACCGTACATGCCACCACTGTATTAAATCAGCCGCAACTGAACTACTGGTTTGTATGTGTTTATATGAAACCGTTTTGGATGGAAGCGGCAGCAGCACGTGCTCTCAGATATCGTACAATTTCATGCAGTCGCTGCAAGTGCGGTCGGCAGTTGAATTCGGCAGCTAGCTTTTAAAACGCACCTTAGGAATTCGATTATGTTGGAGACAAAGAGTTGACTGTCAAAAATAACTTTTATTGTATATTACAGTAATTTTAGAAGAAAGTTTGTGTGTCTGTTTGTTATGTTATAGTTTTAGTGAACTTTTGGATAGAACCTATCCAAAAGTTTGTTGAAATCGTCAGGAGTAATAAAACCCCAGAATTGATGTTAGGGTCGCAAACGAAAACCTCAACTGTGTAAGTATACTGCGGACCAAAGAGGTAATCAAAACGTAAAATATCCAAGACTGGATAACCCCACAAAATTGCCTGAAAATATTCAGAATAATTTTATCTTTATGAAACTCTCGAAAATTACCGCAATCTCGCCTTTAGTTAAATCTACATTTCAAATAAGTCTGCCTGCATCCACTGTATTTATAATCTTATAAAATGTTGACCTTGACTGAATAATATAGCAATTACGTAAAATGTTGTCGTTAACAAGGTAATATGACAGATTTGATTACCTATCTTCTTATTGTATCGAGTCAAACGTCTGTTCAAATTGTTATTATAACTGTATTTTTTTAATCATAGGCCACGTAATGGTAATCTAAACTAATACAATAAAGGGGATGTTTAATATTTCCCTATAATAAGATCATTTTGTAAAACTATTGAATAAATAAATTCAGAAAAAAAAATAAAAAAAAATAAAGGGGAAACATTTTCTGTGTACCTTAAAGGATACGAAACAACTGAACCAATGAAAAAAATCTTTCACTTTCGGAAAGTTACATTCTTCCCGAGAAACATAGCTTTTAGTATGTACGGGCAGTAGATCATTAATTAATATCAGAAATAATGCGTCAGACTCAATGTATCATTCTCTGACCCATCTGATATCAGCTTAGAATAGCTTGTTTTTTGACTTATGATGACAGCCGCTATTGGGTTGCCCTTGTACCTGGTTCAAAGGGGTCAGATAGGCAGTCATTTCTTGGCAGACACTGGTACTTAGCTGCATCCAGTGAGACTGGAAGCCGACCCCAAGATGATGATACCCGCTATCCTGACAGATAGTTGCGAGCAAAGGCGTTATAAGCCTGTAATTATACCGACACTTTAACCTGCTATAAGGCTCAGCAATGCTTCTTGTGTGAAAAGAGAAGGCGACAGGATTTCCTTTGCCTTTACTGTACTTTCTGCGTTGGTAGTGCCATGATTTTGATATCTACTATTTAGCATACCATACATACCTAATACCTAGCAGTTCTTTGCCAACATTCAAAGTCATTTCCAATTGTAAGTTCTATCAACCTATTGTAAACTTGGTCTAACTTATCTCTAAGCTAATCCCATCATGAATCCAAAGAAATGCAAATTAAATTATTATTCTTGAATTGACCAGAGAATAACATTATCCTCCGAGCCTTTTTCCCAACTACATATGTTGGGGTCAGCTTCCAGTCTAACCGGACGTAGCTACATGTACCAGAGCTTTACAAGGAGCCACTGCCCTATCTGACCCCCTCAACCCAGAGAAAAACGAACAGAAAAAATATTCTTAGGGATAAAAATATTGTAGTTTTAACTACGTTTTTCCGCACTTACATATAAACAAAGACATGTGTCCGTCCCTTCGTTTGTTTAAGTAAACAATAGATTTGTGTTATCAGGTCATTTACCTACTTGATTGAATTGATTCAATGCAGATTTGATTATGAAATGTTTATATAATTCTATTGTGGGTTACCAACATTGTTTAGAATTCGTTTCAACGTTGTTTCGATGTAAGAATTTTAATGAAGTTTTTCAGCTGTTTTTACGTTAAAGGCAGATAGATAATAGCACAAGATAACTGGAAGGATTTAAAACCACAAAAAAGCAATAGGTGACGAAAATCAAAAACAATCGACGAAGTTAGATAGGATAAGTCAAAGATGTGTATATAGGTATAGGATTATGGTGAAGAAGCAAAATAAAACGTTAGCAAGAAGATAGAACGATTTACTTAGGTATGCCAAACATCTCGCCACTGCTGGGCCTCTAGTTCAATTATTATTCTAACCTCCAATCTTTTCGCTATACTTTGCTATTAAGTATCGCGTTTTAAAAAAGCAATAAGTGAATCGACACAAAGAAAACATTTTGTGAATTGATCACGTTATTGCTAAATTACTAAACCTTAAAACGAGGTTATTATAGAATGCCCATTTTTTTTTGAATATATCTTTGTAAATTAATAATTCCAAAACATCAATTAAAAACTCAATATGCAACTCTGCTTCAAAACTTATATCGTTAAAAGTTTAGCCCTAATGTTGAAATAGAGGCCCGAATAAAAATTACATAATCGAGCCTAAATTAAAGCAAAAATAGGGTCAAACTCGATAAAATATACGACTGAATTATTTAGTAATGTTAAGTAAGTTTCAATTGCTTAATTGTCCAAGCGTTTAGGTACCTAATTTTATTCGCACATACCTACAGAGGGAAATATCAAACGAAAGTGGAGTACCTTTGTCAAAAAGTAAGATAAATGAAAGGGATATTTTCTACGCTTTTGTTAGCTGGATAGTCTCTTACTAAATTCATTGTTTCAAATTCATTTTAAAAATACTCAGCATACTTTCAATGCCATAAATAATTACTATTTGTACTTACGCTGGAAAATAATTCTCGTAAAATATTTAATTTGTAGGTTTTAATTAAAGATAAATAATAATGGATACATAAATAAACCACTTATTCAATAATTCAATCCTCTCATAATTGGTAGAATTAATTGGCTGAACTATTTAAATACCAATTTTTCAAGAAAGTTAATAATTTTGTGACGTACAAAAATTGCAGAATTATTGCAGCTAGGAAAATGTATTTAATACATTATAATACATTATTGTAATGACTTATTTAGCTGCTATAGGGTCATTTGGATTCCGTAGGTTGACGATAAATAGGCGCGGTGAGTTTTGAACCCGGTATCATAATGGTCTGTATTATGTTATTCAAATAAATACAGATTGCAACCGAGTGAAAAAGAGCCATGTGTATGGCCTTTCTCAGGCTGTAGGCTTTCTGTGTACAAAATTTGTAAATTGTAAATTGGTTTTTGGCATTACTGTAGGACTGAAAGAAAGACTGCTATAGTTTTCGCATTTGCCATATTTGTAAGGATGGTTTGCCTTTTGTTGCCTGTAGCATTTCAGAATGAAATATAATTTATTCACGTAAATGGTTTTCGGTTCCCATTTCTCATTTTAAACGCCAAGAGTCTTCAAATAAGCATGGAACCACTCAGTGCAAAAAAAAAAACATTCAGAAGTTCTTTGCAAAACTGAAATGCGTCCTAATTAAAGGCCTTTTTTTTACTAAAACGGGAGCTTAATAAATTTAAAAAATTCGCACATTCTACCGAGCTATCTGAACATAGCCTAACTCTATTGAATTAAACAAGTGGCGCAATGCGGCATCGCTCGGACTTGCAGAATACCGGCTGATATTTTATTTAGACATAATTGCATTGAAGTTTGAACTTAGTGGAGGTTCGTTCGGGGGGATTGGCTTTTGTTGGCAGTAAATGCTGTATGGATGGTGTAGGATGAACTGAACAATATTTTTTTAATCGTAAAAGAGTAGTTTGTGTATGGTGTGAGTTTGTATGGGTAATTTTTGCTTTTAAGATTACTGCCAGTAACAAAGGTTTTCTAATTCAGAAGGAAGGACATCCAGCTTATTAGTGCTTTAATCAATCTACTAAGACTTTCCTTCTTCGTTCTGCGAATATTATAAACGCGAAAGTTAATAAGGGAATGTATGCTTGTCACTCTTTCAGGGAAAAAAAAATCTAAATGGACTTTGATGGTACTTTATTTATACCAATATCAGAATAACATATGCCTAAGTTACTTTTTATCCATGCTGGATCGCCATAGCAAGGTCTCTATAATCAACTTCTAAAGCTTGGTACTCACTTAGCAGTGTAGCACGTAACGTATCAGATACGGTATCAAGTGAGTACGTAGGCACGAGCCCGCTGCGAGCCGCTCGCGCGTGGAGCGCTGTAAGCTCGCAGTGACCCGCCGAGTGGCGGTTTCACTGCGAACACAAAGGCGGCTCGCAGTGTTCTCGTGAGGACCGTGGACGAGCCGTACTCACTTGCAGGTTGATACCGTATCTGATACGTTACGTGCTACACTTCTAAGTGAGTACCCAGCTGTAAGTACATTAAAAATCGCATAATACACACATAACAATTATTTATACCCAGTTAATTTTACCCACTTTCAGCTATCGTAGTTTATAAGTGTAATACGTTTATTTATACCTATATTTTACCTGAACAGCTGACGTAGGTACGTAAGCACGCAATGTCGCGATGTCGCCAGGCCGTTGAAAGGAGAAAATACCTTATTTTAAGTAACTAACTAAAGTTCAAGTTGTATTAGATTTGTAGCACTTTTTCTGGGGTAATTAATTATTGAGCTAATCTTTGATTTTGTATCAAAAGGGTTTTTTGGGAAGAAGTTACTACGGTAGTTTTTCTATGAGATGATTGACAAAATACGTTACAAACTTTAGAGGTACCATAAGCTATTCCTTTGTAACCTTGTCCCTTAAACTATGAATCCACATTTTTCTTAGTGTCAAGCGCACCACCTGAGTTTCCTTAAAAATGCTTAAGTTGAAATATGAGACCAAAGGAAATAAGTATTTATTTTTCTGGCCTCCTTCGCTCCTCTGTCCGTCCGTCTGTCTGTCACCAGGCTGTATCTCATGAACTGTTATAGTTAGAGAGCTGAAATTTTCACAGACGATTCGTGCGCGAGTCCGACTCGCACTTGGCCGGTATTTTTTGTCCATAATGAAAATACAATATTTTCTGTTCATACGTGAAACAATAATTTTTCGATATATTAAAACCTTAAAAATTAAATAAGCTCCAATATAAACAGAAAGCGCCTACCAATAAATTCAGAGCAAACAACCTTACCTGTCACAAAATATTGATAATCCGAATTTATTGTTTTCAGGAATTCAATGTAAAATGAGATATTGTTTTACAATTAAAATGGTAAATTGCAAGGTTTTTCAGGAAATACTTGATTTTACCCGATATGCTTTTGCTGATATTTTTTTCGCATACCGAGAGATCTTCTTTTCCCATCTGGTAGCCATGATACTCTGATTAAAATAAACCTTACATTAGGCAACTTACTAAGTTACCAAATGTAAGTTCAATTGCTCCTTGTAATATACTACAGACTGGAAGCCGAACCCAAACAAAGTTCGGAAAAGGCTAGACAAATGATACTACCCATAAGCTGTACTAGTGCTTACGTGTAAAGCATAATAAACATATAGTATACTAGCTGGTGCCCGCGACTTCGTCTGCGCAGGTTTAGTATTTCGAACAATATGTTTACAAATTGTAGCCTATGTGTTATTCTGATGTATAAGCTATATTATTGTAAAGTTTCATTAAAATCCATTCAGTAGTTTTTGCGTGAAAGAGTAACAAACATCCATACATCCATACATACAAACTTTCGCGTTTATAATATTAGTAGGATTATAAACCTTTAAGTTCATAACATTAGTGTGATATGATATACTTTTCTATACATTTTCAGCATGTTTTGTTGTCAGTTCATTGATCTGAAAACTGTCAAGCTAAAGGTGCGGCGACTTGGCGAGACATCTCGTCGCCTATCTTATGTAGCTACCTAGTTCAGTATTGTACATGAAATGTTAGTTACGATATAAAACTTTGTTGTTGTGGTTTAGTTTTAACAGATATGTGTCTGGTCTATGAAACTGCTTTTTGAAATTAATTTTAATTTTTATACGATTGCATTGACACATACCAACTTTGTTTATGATAAGGTTCAAGATTTTATGAAAAATGTCAGAAAACCAACATTTTATAACATCAGCCATCTTACTGGCAACAGACATCTTGAGCTTCCATTAGATCAGGAATGGAACGGAATTGAAATCGCGAAAACATTACTAGAGCCGAATTTTGTAGGGTGTATGTTATTTATATCGAAGACATCAGCATATGATCTTGGAGTACTTATCAAAGTGCCTAGAAGCCACGAAATATAATCTATTCTATTGTTTACCAAGTTAAGTTTTACCAAGTTCGTATAGAACCGTTCCCAGTAGAATCGCATGGTTCTAGCCACTTTCCTCTATTTTTGCAAGAGTATTCTTATGGTAGGTAAACACGCGAATTTGAAGTAAGTAAACATGTTATAAGATCAAACATTATTGAGACTATACCTATCTTATGTTTAAACTAAAGTAACATTAGAAAATTAAGTATCTAACTTAAACGTCCGCTAATATTTCTATGTTCGTCTGTGTATATTAAAAATATATAATATCATATATTATATTTTTTCTCCCACTCTATCTAGTCACGTCCTCTTAAGTGTAAATAAATCACCGTTTTCCTAATTTTTCAGTCATCAATAAACACAGAATTTATACAATGTCTTTTGTAACGAAAAAACACATTAACAGAATCTTTTCAAAACAGCATTCCGCAATAAAATAAAATAATTAAAAAACTTACATAAAATCAAATACAAATAGCCATCAAGTTAATTGATAACCGACATGAAATACGACATAATGACGAAGTAATTTGTACCTATTGACTATTCGTGACCAATCGTATCTGTTTGTACTGATGTTAATACTTGTACTAGGGGAGTTCTCGATAATGGGGGAAGTTTCGATTTAAAATCGATAAAGGGTAAAACCGCTTGACACTTACATCCCTAGTGTCCGATATTCGTCTTTTCTTAGCTAGCACACGAGACTAGCTAACTAGCTAAGCACTTGCAGCCTGTGGGCTCGTTATACGCAACGTTCGTTGAGCGCACTACGAGTTCAGTACAATAACGCGTTCAGGGCGTTGTTGGGGCTGCCGCGCTGGTGCAGTGCGTCGGGCATGTTCGCGGACGCGCACGTGGACGGCTTCCACGCCGTGCTCCGCAAGCGGTATGCCGCGGCGCTCTGCAGGCTGCGCGCCAGCACCAACACCATCCTGGCCGTTATAGCGGATAGGCTGGACTCTTGTTACGTCCAACACTGGGTCAGAGCCCATGCCATAAAATAGATTTAAGTTTTTTGTTTTATTTTAAAGTATGTTTTTATTGTATTTACTAACACTAGTTTTAAGTTTTTTCAAGTTACTAACATTCTATGGACTTGCGGGTCTGCAATAAAAAGTTTTTATTTTATTTTATTTTTATTTATTTTTTTATTAAAGAGCTAGAACTGAAAAAATATAGAGGTAATAATGAGGATTTTTTTATTTGTTTGTGTGACTGAACCGATTTAAAAAGTTCTTTCACTGTTGGAAAGCAACATCCTCTTCCAAAGTTACTGTATTTTGTCGTGGTACGGGCAGTAGTTCTCACGGGATGTGGGTGAAACCGCGGGTAAATGGCTAGTAGGCGGGTAATTAAACAGGCTTACAGGAAGTTTTTTATGCTTAATATGAAAATACGTCCCAGCAATGAATGTAGTTCATTTAACTTAAAACCGCAATTGGCAACCGAATTAATAAAACCTCGTGGTTTCCTTTAATCAAAAGAGGCTTTCTGGTCAATATTGGTACTGATTAAAGTTGATGATATCGAGAAAGTCTGATTGCATTTCAATCAATCATGAAAGAATTGAAGCAAGGGTCAATTATAGGGGAATTCCAGTGTAGGGTGTTTGACATTAGACAGTGTAGGGGTACTTAGCAACACGATTTAGCTTTGAATTTTTTACAAAAGATAATACTAAACCAAGACAAAGTATAATGGACTTGTATGCAAAAATAATTGATCACCTAGCCAATTACAAATTACTTTAGAACGACTTAAGCTAGCTCCTTTAATAACCTTTATTTATTTATTAAACCATTTATGAACAAAGTCTGTGCACAGTAAATACATGAAAAATAAGCAATAACATAAAATAATACACAGGTACTGCTTATTTCTAATCAAACATCTTCCAGCTGACCCGTAGCAGGGAAGTTAGAATACAGACAATTTTCTTGGCAGTCCTATCATAATGCATAACATAGACTCCTTTCAATTGATTGAAACCAAACAAACCCTCATGCAATTTCTTTACAAAATAAAACTACAAATTACATAATATCCTTTCTAACAAGCGTTATTACCAAAGCAAACAGTATGACGTTTACAATTATTTATAGCCAGTTAATGGTTTAGCCATGGAATCGATATAGCCATGTTTCTATTTTTAAGCCATAAAGACAATGGTGGTGGTCAGGGTGTTTCGCGTAGGTCGTGGGGGTTAAGTGCTATTAATTATAGGGTGGTTCCAACTTTGAACTTTTGTTTGATACTTGAAATTGAACCCTATTATCTTGTTGATAGAGTTGAAAATGTAAAATGGTAAGTAAGGGATATAGAAGGAAGAAGACCTAGACTGGTCATTATTTTCTATTTACAGTGATTCTTTGGACTGTTATATTTTTGTTAAGAATCATTAATAGAACTCTGTCTTTCTACAATTCAGTTGAACTGATTACGATTTTAATCGATATTTTATTCAATGCTTTAATTTAGCGAATCGAATTCAGTATCCTATAATCAAAGTTAATTTTATTAAATCAGTTACCAGGAAAACTTGAAGACTCACAAACTTCCCTCTTTACAATTTAATATAGGTATTGTACCTAAGGCTTAGATTTTATATTATAAGGTTTCTTATATAAATCATATCTAATATAGAAAGACATGAAAGAAAGTCTTTCTGTGAATCTTGATTTTCGCATCAAACGGTGCTCGTTACCTTTCATGTCACTTCAACGTCAACATGCAATCATTTTGTTGGCTGCTAGTTCTTGATCGAAGATTTCTGAATAAAGTATGTTAGGTTGTATTTATTGGTGTTATTCCGATAAAGGGCTGAATAATGATAACTTTCTTAACTTTGATAAAGTTAAAACCTGATGCGAGTAAAAATGGAAATCAAGATTGAATGGTCATGGTCTGGTATATGAAATACCTTGATATTATTGTATAGGTTTCCACAATTTTGAAACTATCCACTAGCACTAGCAATTGCTTTGTGACAAAATTTTGCATTCTGTGTATGGATTAGGTACCTACATCAAATAGGAAGCAGGTTCTGAAAAAGCAATGATATGACTCGAAAACAAAAGAATAGTAAACCAAACCAAAGCCACTCCACTTATATGGAATTCCACTCAGACCAAAGCAATTTGAAAAACAAATGACAGTCAACCCCCAAACAAAAGGTGCCAAGCCTTTTCAGCCATTTCTCTCAAGTACTAAAAAGAAGAATATTATCCGAGTGTCTGGATTACTTAAATCCAGACATCTGGTTGTGCATACTTTATAAATTTTATTTCTTTAACATGGCGGTGTGCCAAGTTCGCGAAGAAATGGCCAGTCTTATATTTACTTTGCAGGCTTTGTTTGCAGGTTGGTTTTCTCATTTTAGTTGACTTAATCCTGTGTAATATATTTTGCAGATTAGTACGTTTGTCGGTTAAGTAATGGTTTCTTCGGCAATGCGTTTTAGTGTTTCTATAATTATCTAATGGAATATAAGAATTTTCGTAGTGCGATTCTTATGTAACAATTATTTGAATCTTTTGGTATTTCATAAAATGCTACCTATCTTTAAGTTATCCCTGACGATGAAAGTAGAAATGTGATTTTACTCGGAGGGAGAGTTTTGATAGTTAATGATATAATAATTTCATGTCCTTTCATAACAAAGTGCTGGTCATAATATTAAGAATCTACAGCTAAGCTTGAAATGAATTATGCTTATATCTAGAAAACATTCACTTTTATTTTGATTACTTGGACATTTATTCATATAATAATGACCGAGTTGTTTTCACTTGTATCTGTCAACTTTGATATTTTTGACAGATTTGGATTCTACTGTGAGCTTTGGTCGAGTGTAGACGCGTACTGTGTTGTGACCCTATCTCTCCTGTGATTGGTTAATTAGTGCAAAATATTTTAAATCCCTAACTTTCAACCATCTACATAGGTTAAACAAATAAATTGCAAGCCTTTATTATATCACCACCTCCATACACACTAAAAGCTACAAATATAAACAAACATCGCTACACTTAACGAGTACATACTTACCTCAGTTGATGAGTCTGACCCTTTCTCTAAGCACAGTTCTCGTGCATCATTCAAACGTAATTCAGACCCACACAATGACATTCGCTATTTTATAGCGAAGTTCTAAAGCAACTTGATTCGTCACCTGTCTCGAGGAACATTGTGGTGGTTCTCACACAGCCATGTATTAAAATGATGAGACATAATATGAGGAATACATGAAACCCTATAATACATAGAACAGGTCCTCGTCATTATGGATAACTTTTATTAAGAGGCCGATTTCCAAATCTCGAAAATCGCATGTTCTACGGATACATAGAGACATTTTCTTACTTTCCTCTGATTTACATGTTTTTCTAAAATGATTGATGTAAAACTTGCCTGGTGCAAACTGACAACCGTGCAACTAGTGTGACGTTTCATAGAAGCCTGAAAGGCATATTTGATATTAGGGTGCGTCCACATCTGGCGAATGCGCCGCGAATGCGCAGCACGCGAGCCGATCGCGAGCTGTCCGTGAGCTGCGCGCGTGCAGTCACTGCAATAGTTCGGTGCGCCTCTTTAGCGCAACTCACGCAAGGCTCGTATAGAGCGCGCGAGCGGCGCGCGATCTGCGCGCAATCAGTTCTCGCCCTTACAGGGCCCCGATTCTCCTAAGTTAATAATGTCAAAATCTAATAGAAATCGAATCGCAATATGATCGCAATAGCAGTTTTAACCATATCGGGCATTCTGCTACTAATAAAAGATCAATCGTATTCGATTGACATTTGATTGGTGTGCGATTGG
This sequence comes from Helicoverpa zea, assembly GCF_022581195.2. Classification (NCBI taxonomy): domain Eukaryota; kingdom Metazoa; phylum Arthropoda; class Insecta; order Lepidoptera; family Noctuidae; genus Helicoverpa; species Helicoverpa zea. The sequence goes on along the minus strand of NC_061456.1, from coordinate 12,268,744 downwards.
TCTGCTGTTTTGGTGATTTTGGTCTATACGGTAGTTTGCTCTACAATCATATTGCAATCGTAAATCATTTGCAGACAAAATGATTCATTATTGAATGACAGAAAAGGATAAAAACGTTTATTTCAAAGAAAAAATAGCGGAATGCCACATACGCTTCAATCGTAATCGAGTCGGGATTGGATCTCAGTCGAATCGAGTCGAACGTGAATCGTATGCCGCTTAAGTAAAATTAGGAGAATCGGGCCCCAGTTCCGTATATTGGCTCAGTACTATCGAAGATGGCAGACGTCGCGCGCCGCCTGCGCGCCGCTCGCGTGCGGCGCTTAGGTCGCGCGCGAGCTGCGCGCGGGCGGCGCAGAAGCGGCGCACGAACAAAAATGCACGCGCGCAGCTCGCGGACAGCTCGCGATCGGCTCGCGTGCTGCGCATTCGCGGCGCATTCGCCAGATGTGGACGCACCCTTAAAAACATTTGACTTTGAGTTAATGCGTGTCATTGTGAGATCCGCCTATCACAGGTGTAGAATACTTGAATACACGAACTAACGAGAACATTGACACAGATATAAATGTAGGACGATAAGAGAGACCTAAGGGAATTGACCTACAATAGATCACATCAAACACTTCAGAATTACTTTATACCAACAATACGCACAAAACAAATAACGACTTTATCTCTTTGGGAGAAAGTTGAAAATGCATTGGTGACGTTTATTTATGCATCAAAGGAAATTGATGTCACGGAAGCACCGTGTCTTGATGTGTCAGCGATCATGAACGACTTAAAGCATCTGTGCGAAACTGTGTCAGTAGTTGGAAAACGAATTCTGTGAAATTGCAAATGGGTTCAAAATGTTTTGGATTTGGTTTTTGTGTGTATTCTTGACAATGATTGACTGCTTCGAGTGAGTAGCTACTGGTAGCCTAGCAGATTTTCAGAACTGAGATTCTTGGAAAAAGAAACCTGCTGCTAGCTTTGGTGGGCGGTCGTTATTTCGCCTACACATTTTTTACCTCTTTATACCGTGAAATAAAATATGGGAAAACTAAGTTTCTCAATTATTTATTCTGAGTAAGAACATTCTTTTAGAGTATGCAATATTCTATGTATGGATAGAAAAGATACTTAAACATTACGCTTACAATTACGTTTTAGTTAAACTAATCACTACGGAAGACGGCTAATTGCCCACTTAATTTGTGTTGTGTTCTATAGTGAAAGATTTTATTCAACGGTCTTCGTGACTTTGTAGATATGCTGAATAGGTTGGTCGGGTTGAGTATTTTTCGTTTCTTTGTTTCTTCTCATAAAAGTATTGAGTGGAGAAAGCTTTCATGATTAATGTGTCACCACATATATGGAGCAGTCGTGAAATAAATTCTTTAGTTTGTTTGTCTAGTATTTTTGGTAGTGTCTTTGTTAAGTCTTTGAAATATTGGTTTAGTTTTTCTGTGGCTACAATATTGTCGTGACCGTTATAGTTTCATACAAAAATCCCCGGTGTAGCTAGGTGCCAGTGTTTATAGAGTGACTGTCCATTTGACCTCCTCAACTCAGTTACCCAGGCTACCCAATGCCTCTTGGAAAAACCGGTAGTGAAATTTATTGGTTTCCGAATTCCCGTAACTACTGCTGAAGATGTTCAAATGACAGCCAGGTATTTAATGTAGGACTACTTTCAGAAATACGTAGAAACTTATCATGAGAAAATATTCACCCATCCACGTAACGGCCGCGCCACATTGACCTTATGATCTATGTACCGTGTAGCTGTCCTCTACACACTTGGAAAACTCATAAACCAAAAAGATAATAAAATGAGATAGTAGGTACAGCCTAGACACCTACCTTTTTGACGCATTATGACAAAAAACAAGATACAATCTAGAAAAATCCATTACTCTATTCGATCAAGGATAGCTAAAGGTAATTTAGGTCAAACGGTATGATGTAACTAGGCTGGCTAGGCTGACTAGGATGGCTAGACTGAAGCCTTTCAAGTCTAGCTCAGGTGACCTAACACGGCTGAACGTGTGAATGACATCGTATATTAGCTTAAACTTTAATATGGCGTGTATTTGGAAGGCCTCGTGGATATATAAAATGGATCTGTTGGGTATAAAATTGAATTTAGAGTCTTTAGAGTGATATATGAAAGTTGGAAGCCTTTGCTTGTCATGTTGTCTTGGTAGAGGATTTTTTGATGAAAGGGTAGAATGTTCCTTAATATTGTGAGTTCTAAATTCGGAAGTAAATGAAAACTCTATTAAAGGCAAGTAAATGCTTTGTTTTTAGTAGCCAATTCAGGTATAACATAATGTTTACATCCACTTCAGATTAGAATATTATTTTTCAGAAAAAATAAACAGTTTTTCAATTAGATTTCTCATTATTAACTAGAATTCCGAAAGTCTAATTAGTAACTTGATAATCTAATACAAAGTTGTAGGTAGGTCAAATTGCAGTCATTCCATGTAAAATTTTAATATTCAGCCGCATCTAATTAGGCTGGAAACTGACCTTGGTCTAGTTAGACATAGTCTAGGCGGAAGTTTTATACCTATTTATATTATTACAAAGTAACAGAGTTGTAAGTTCATAATGAGTAAATAAATAATAATATTAATTAAGTGTAACATTGTCCTATTCATCATCCCCCGAGCCTTTTCCCAACTATGTTGGGGTCGGCTTCCAGTCTTACCGAATTCAGCTGAGTATCAGCGCTTTACAAGGAGCGACTGCCTATCTGACCTCCTCAACCCAGCTACCCGGGCAACCCGATACCCCTTGGTTAGACTGGCGTCAGACTTACTGGCTTCTGACTACCTGTAACGTCTGCCAAGGATGTAACCGTACATCAAGGTGCCGTAAAATTGTCCTATTATTGAAAGGTTTATAAAATCTGAAATTTTGGTAAGGGTGGAGTTGGTTGTGGTACATCCCCATGCCTGGGAGGACACGTGAAGGCAGCGTGCCCTGAATGCTGCTTAGTAGCAGTCGTTGTTAGGAACGGATTTGTAAAAATCTCTAGGGCTTATTAAGGCTTAACCTGCAGCTGACTCGACTGCAATATTGGCTATTAATTTAATCTACGTATGAAATCTTTACCAATTATTTTCTATACTAGCTTCCGCCCGCGGCTTTGCCCAGAGTTCGGTTATATCGCGTTTCCAAGAGAACTCGTCAAAAGTCTGAGATAAAAAGCATCCTATGTTCTTTATCAAGGTCAACTCTATCTTTGTATCAAATTTTATCAAAATCAGTTCAGTGGTTTGGGCGTGAAAGCGTAACAGACAGACAGAGTTACCTTCGCATTTATAATATCAGTAGGGATATTAACATAACAATATACATATAAATAGTAACAGTAGCAAAGATTCAAATTAAGATAGCAATTCCTGAGATTTTTCTTACGATCTCACATAAACTAAAAATTGAATGTGACATAATCTTCCAGAGTTATCCGTGGGGAAATAACTTCACACAAACTCGAAACGCGTTTTCGCGAACGGAATATAAAATAAAATCACAAACCTTTGGGAATTGTTACGTCTAGATGTTTTAGATGTTTTAGATGTCTTTTATCTATTTACTGACTGATGCTGGTGCCTTTCAGAAGCAGATACAGGTACCTAAATTCAGCAGATCATTGATAAATGAATTACACTTTTCACACTAAGATAAGTCAGTGTTCCATATAACAACGTTTCTTTAAACTTGCTTCTGTCTTTTATTTAGGGATGCTAATATGCTTTTCATATATTTCTATACAATAAGTCCATATATCCGGTTGGGGGAAGTAGTTCTATCAGGATATGCGCGAAACCGCTGGCAACAGCTACAACCTACTTATATGGCTATAAATTCACTCACACAAAAACCTTACCTTTCCTACCGCACAGTCGGGTGAAAATATGACTTACCTACAGCCTACAGCCTAAACTTACAACCTTTACCTATAGATTTCTGCTAACCCAAGTTTTGGGCTGTGAATTAAGTAAAAATCAATAGTTTTGTCGGCTGAATATCATGCGAAGGCCACACTAACTGATTTAGGGAAGTACGCTGTAGCGTTTAGTACAGACAGACTGGTTTATTTCAGTTATTTTGTGTTATGTAATCAAGCAAAATGTAATTTTGTATATCATGCTTTTTATCTGCGTAATTATTTAACTACCACTTATTAAAAGTAGGTAAACGTATCTGTATCTTATTCTAACTTAAAGTGCTTGAGACGCTTTAGAAATGTATTTTACCTTATTTAGAATTCTCCATTGCGGTATAAATGGTGTGGCTTCAAATATTTTTAACAATAATTTGTTAAAATATTTGTTTCATATTTCCCTTCGCACACTTTTCATCCAAAAATGTGAACTAAACAGCGAAAATATAAAAAAGAGGTCGCATGGTCGCAAAACAGGACATAAAACCTTTTTCACAAATTAAATTACTCTGACATGTGACAGTTTAAAAAAAATACTGGCACAATAACAAAACAAAATCAGACATAAACGTCAAAAATGGCTGTCGCGAGAGAAATTTTCACATGGATATTATTTTTAACAGCTTATTTGTATTATTTTATTGTAGAAATCGGCACCAAAATGAGCTACCTGGAGAAAGTCGACCGATACCTGGACTCCCTCAAAGTTGGGAAGAGTAAGTAAACATTTTTTTTATTTGCGAGTAAGTGTACGCAGAGCAGATGGCAGATGGGGCCGAAAAGTGCTGAAGTGGAGACCACGGACTAGCAAGCGCAGCGTAGGACGTCCACCAACGAGGTGGACAGACGACCTTATAAAGGTCGCCGGAAGACGCTGGATGCAGGTCGCCTCCAACAGGTATCTGTGGCGATCAAAGGGGAGGCCTTTGTTCAGCAGTGGACGTCCTATGGCTGAGATGATGATGATGATATCCGGAGCTAGATTGTAGAACTAAAAAAATATGGTAGGTACTTATTGAAGTATTTTTGGTAGAATGGAAGGGAAATACAATGCCTCCAACTCTTAAAATAAATGTTTTGATCTATGTCACAGAGCAATAACCTGAGTTTTAGATGGAAGATGTTTTTCTATAGATTGATTCTCTTAGGTACCTATTTTCCCATATTTTTCTACTCCGTGTTCGTACATATATTCTAAGCCCAAAAAATAAGCAAGTCCTGCAATTTATGCTTTTTATTACATACAAAATTATACTCAATATTCCATAGTTTACATAACCTTATACAAAAGTTATAACATCATTCCTAACAAATTTCAGGTGCCCTGGTAGATTCCTGGTTCATGATGTCGAGTCCTATGCCCATACTGTCTGTGGTGGTAGCCTACCTGATACTTATCCGTATCGGGCCCAGGATTATGAAGAATCGGCAGCCACTACAGATGAACAGGCTCATCGCTTATTACAATGCTTCTCAAGTATTCCTGGCTACTATGATTTGTTTTAAGGTAAGAGTCTCATCATCTGCCTAGCTTTTTCCCAACTATGTTGGGGTCGGCTTCCAGTCTAACTCGATGAGGCTGAGTACTAGTGTTTTACAAGGAGCGTCTGTATCTGACCTCTTCAAACTAGTTACCCGGGCATCCACGGCAAGGTAAGGGTTTTTCAATTGTTCTCTTAATTTACTATCGGTAACTATTTTTTAATTACTTCGCCGGTATGCAATTGGTTACTTCTAATAGTGCATTTCAGTGCACTACACAGTACCTATGGTTAAAATTTTCAATGCCATTCTATTACGCCAATCACGTCGCACCATGAATAAATACATTAGGATATATTAATGAATTATGGATTTGTTCATTCTCAAAATTACTACACTATCTGAGGGCACGGCAGTGCCCCAGCCAAGACTCGAGCAAAGCGGGCACGGCCGTACCATCTTTTCTCGAAGCGTTTCGCGGCTATTTCAGTCCCCTGTATCTTCCATGTGAACAAAGCTAGGAGTTTAGGTTTTCGATGACCAAGAGTAAGTATTAGAACAAGCTCAGTCTCAAAATTACAAGACATTTGAATAAATAGTTTACCAGTTATGAGCGATCAAAGTTACACCATTTTGTCACTGACTCACTGACCGATCATCAAAAGTCTAAGGTACTTCTAGCAAACTTAGAACCTTCAAATTTGGCACCAAGGTAGGTTATTAGCTACATATAAAGGGAAAATTATAAAAACCTTAAAACTTAATAAAAAAATAGGAAACAAATTTATATTTGCGGTTTTTCAAGAACATTGTGTATGTGTTTTGACTGCATTGATAACTTTGTTATTTATTTATGTACAAAATGTTACTATTTGTTTTATTGTTACGTAGTGGTATATTGTTATTATGTATTAAATATACAACATATGAATAAAAAAGCTAGGTTTAAATGAAATGAATAATGATAAAATCTTTCATATTAATGCAGTGCGATAAACACTGCATGCTCGCTCGATAGATGGCGTTGTCCTGGTCTAAATCGCGCTATGGTTTCGTTACATAGCTTAGTATAAATAGTACTTAAAAAAAATCAAATAATTTCATGTGATAGCGTCATCTACCTCTGAAATAAATCTCTTTTATTCTAAAAGCTATTCGATTAAAAAATTCGACAATTTCGAATTTTTTTAGGTTAAAAAAAATATTGTTTACGTGCTACTTTAGGTGTACATATTTAGTTTGTTATATATTTAGTTAGTTGCATGTAAGTTAATTTAATTTGTTATATACTTAGAGAAGAAAGAGACCTACAAAAAATAAATTAGATCCCACCAAAAACATTACATGTAAAAAAAAGCCAATCCTCTACGCAATTCCTCCACCGTAAAAAGTTTTGAGATCGCATAGAAGCCAAGTCCTGTTCTACTTTATTTGTAATAATAAATCAATATTTTGTGACTATATCAATAGTTTCGTTCACTTTACAATAATATTGACTTGGCCATGAGCAGAAGTCGGTTGCAAAATTAACTAAGTAACATCCATTAGACACCGACTTCTAGGCCGATGCACCAAAAAATTGTTTTTTTTTTTTTACTTTTTAGTGTTTTTGGAAGGCGGTTTAATTTTTTTGTAAAAAAGTTTTTTTTATGAAAAGGTTGTAAAATAACAAGCTGGACTAGCGACACTAAAATTATCAAGCTGAGGTGTTTCCATGCCAGTGAAAAGGACAGGTACTGGTCCGTTTTGAAAAAAATATTCAATTGTTATATAGTTTTTTTTTTTTTTATTATTTTTTATTAGCCTATGTTGGTCCATTGCTGGGCAAAGTTACATAGACACTACTATTCTTTCACTGTGCTCTATATTTCTATAGAAATAGTTGAAGCATAAGTTATAGCTTTGTCCTTGAACTATAGAGTATTGCATTTCAAGCAGTTTGTAAAACAATTAATGCTGCCAGTCTTTTGGGTACATTACCCAGTGACAGCGATGAGGAGCAATTTTTTGATGCACTGTATTAGTTTTAAGTTGTATATATATATAAGTTTATTTTATTTTATTTTCAATTAATGTAAATATATTGTGAATAAATAAAAAAAAAAAAAAAAAATTAATGTTTAATTAAACGATTTGTAAGTGCACGTCGAACTTTTTACTATTGTTACTTTTTCCGTGTTTGTAGTAGAATTATGTGTATAATTTGTAGTATTGTGATTAATTTATTACAATATTATAGTATTTCAATGTAATAGGTTACGTTTTGTCATGGTTAAAATATGCAGCGTTTATATTAATTCCTTATATTTCTAATGAATCATAATTAAAACGCAATAATAATATTTTTTTTATTGACTGATATAAATGGTTAATGTTGATTAACTTTTGTAAAACACCGGTATTATTCTTTACCTATATTATAAAAAAGTGATATTTCTTAGCTAAATCTTTATTAGTTTGCATTTTTAATAACATAATATTTTTACACGTTTCAGGTTTTCAAGTTGAATCTCTTCAGAGATGGAATTATTTACGCAGGGTGTCGCTATCCGTCCAACACGCAAAACGCAAACGTAAGCATTCATTAACTAGTTTTCAATAATCTATCTAAGTATCTGTCGATTTTATAGGCTGGGAATTGAAACATTAGCCTCTTGCAACTAAATAAGTGTCAAATTGCTATCTCTAGTAATTTAATCAAAAGATAGACAAACTATTGAATACCATCTTACTTAAGTCGTTGAGTTTTTTTTTTAATTTTAATACAAGCATTGGTAACTTGAATTTCAAGCATGTTATTGTTTTGGAAGCCGCGGTAATCTAAACATTCAACACTTAAACCATATTTTCAAGAGATATTATTTACCATATACAAGGTGTGTCATACCTAATCATAATAAATTAAATACCTACATTACCTACGTCAATATACTGGTTAAGATATGTAGATTAACACGAATAAAAAAGTAAATGGAATAAAAATGTGCGAGAATGGGGGTTTTCTTTTTGAGAATTAATAAAAAAGTAAGTTTCAGATGGCGTTGTTTTTACCTACTACGCCTACCTATTTACTTCTTTTCTTTTCGCTCATGACGTGAACGTATGACTATGGATCATATTGTTATTAGAACAAGTTTAATTTTGCTTTGTCAAATATTCTATCTTGTTTTATTTAAAGGTTTTGCTTAGAACGGCTGCCTTTATTTTGATTGCTAGCCGGGGTCGTTGACACTTAAGTAATTTATCTCTGCTTTACACATGATTTTATCAATTATGAAAACGAAAAATAATTCCTGTGCTGTGGCTAAACCACTGAATGGATTTAGTTAAAATTGTTGGAATTCGTTATAGAATACCTGAAAGTATATGTGATTTGGTATGACACAGAAGCAATTGATTTTGATTGATATAATTATTTGTATTTTCAGCTCCTGGATTTGGGTTGGTGGTATTTCTTTGCAAAATTTACTGAACTTCTTGACACTGTATTCTTCGTTCTGCGAAAGAAGGATAAACAGGTTAGTACACAGGTCAATGTTGTTGTAATCCCCGAATTTATCAACTCTAAGAAGTTTACGATGCGTTGGTTATTTTGAAATCTGTATAGAACGAATATCAAGATACTTAAACATTATACTTTTGAATTTTTTGAGGTATATTTTTGGAAAGTCCGATTTTTTCCCCCCCATAGGGAGGAAAGTGTCAGATACTTAGCAAACCCCACCTATGTATGTTCCTTCTATAGCTTTACGTGTTCCAAAGTCGCGGTAGCTCTTTCCGACAATTCCGCAGTCCCGTATTACTTATTAAAAATTTTACTCTGACCATAACTCCTCATTCCAGGTAACCTTCCTCCATGTCTACCACCACGTGATAATGGCTCTCTACTCCTGGAGCTACCTGAAGTTCGCAGCCGGTGGCGAGGGCGCAGTTCTAGCGCTTCTCAACTCTGTGGTGCATGTGGTCATGTACTCGTACTATCTGCTGTCAGGGTTGGGGCCCAGGTTCCAGAAGTATCTGTGGTGGAAGAAGTATGTTACCAAGCTGCAATTGGTAAGTTGGATATTTTTGAAGGTTGATTGTTCAAGAAAAAAGACTAAATGATGTAAGCGTTGACCAAAGCCCAAAAATATTATACATAAATAAAATTGCTTCTTTAAGCGATAAAAGATTAGAGAGATATAAATGAGCCCTATTTGTATTATTCCAAGAACTTTTCTTTTTGGGACAAAAATCAAGATCAAGACAACCGACATAATCTGTACGTTAAAATATTGTTTTACATCAGTTAATCTATTTACCCGCTTCGTTTCAGATTCAGTTCATCCTGATGCTCACGTATTGCGCATGGACTCACTTCTCTCCTCGCTGCCAGTACGCCTCCGGCTTCACCTACTTCATCTGCTCCAACATCACCATCTTCCTCCTCCTATTCGTCAACTTCTACACCAAAAGCTACAGGAAAAGAAACCTCGAAAAGAAAAACATTGAAAAAGAAATCAAAGAAGAATACGACAAAGCTCACAATGGAGTCAAAACTAATGGAGTCTGCAAAAATGGAGTCAATAAAAAAGAAAATGGAGTACATGGGAATGATTGTACTGCAGTTCCTACTATAGAAGAAATGATTCCATGTGATATTAACGCTTGCGGAGATTACGTCAGAGATGGCAATTTACTACTCTCGAGGCGGACAGCAAAATCAACACACAACGGCGCCGAGTATGACTTCGATAGTATAATAAAGAAATGATTCGTCATGGTCAAAGACTACAGCTAGCGGTTCTATTGAGACTGATGTATGTGATGACATTGGTATTGTTAAAGCCTAAGATTTTTGTGGAGTTTGGAACTTAGATAAGTACGCTTAAGTATTCGCTTCACTAGGACTCTCTCAAATTGAAGAAAGGACCATGTTTGGTGCTATCATTTATTGGAGCCGTTAATTTTCAAGTGGGGTCTAAAATTACAGCATATCGTAGATCGTATTGCAAAATTAATGAATTTAAATTATCGTAACAGTGAGAAGACGCTTTAAATTTACAATAAATTGCCAACCGCACAATTGTTAATGTAGATTTTAAGGTTAAGCATTTGCTGTAAATATAATACGTGAAGTATAATCGTGCACTTATTCGATGCAGGCAGATTTTAGAATTGAGACCTTTCATACATGGAGATACAAGGATAAATTCTGATGATGAATGGATTATTTGTAAAATAATGGAAATTTTAACAGTACTTTTTAAGGACACCGCTCTAAGCAATGCAAGTTATTGTGTGCACAGCACTTCAAAATCAGCGATTTTCTTGCCAAACGTTAAATACTTAAGTATCCTACATTCTCTAAGTTGAATTGCAATAAGCCGTCCACTTGGATAATAAGTTTCCAGTGAGTACTTACATTTCGATGTTATTTCAAATGAATCATCTTTTTTGTTCGTAGCGTCTTTTAATGCTAGTTTTTGTTTGCGTTTTCTAACTATTGTTTTATTAATTTGTAGCTTGTTGTCATTTTTTCCATCTTTAGAAGTAATTTGACTTAAAGTGGGTACATTAACTTTTAAGTAATTAATATTTAAATTTTAGCTCCTGCAAATTGTTATTTTTTATGTTTTGCTCTCCGTTTAGAGTAAATGGTCTTAATATTTTTTTGGAATCATTACTTCAGGCTGGCTATTTGGCTAAATTGTTTTACTTGTACCATTGAGCAGAATATTCAATGAACCAGATTTTTGAAAATGATATTCAATTGCGTTACTACACAGCTCTGCATGTCTTTTTTACTTTTATTTTCAATGGTACAGCTTCAATGCAGAATTAACACATAGAAGCACATAATGATTCAAAATACATACATACATACTGCATACTGAATTTGAGATCTTTTATTATTTCTCAATGGTACAAAAGCAAGCTCATACCCAGCTTCGAGTAGCGCGGGACCACTCACTTAATTTACTACTAAAACGTTAGAATTGAAAGTATAGCATAATGTATGAAAAGCCTCATAAAATTATCAATTTAAGTATAATAAGTTTTAAGAAAAGAGTGCCAGAATATGTCTCATATTCGAGGAACCCGTAATTTTGTTAAGTACCTACGATTAGTTAATTTAATAATTAATTTTTCAATTAGCATAGTTTTGATTTTGTACTTTTAATGCAATTAACAATAGTACAAAATAATGTTAATTTTAAGAAACTAATAAAGTTTAAATAATATTTCTGTTGTTTTATTAAGTGGCCCGATTTTATTCCATGTCACTAGTTGCCAGCTCACTTAATATAATATATTCCAGTTATCACACTATTATTTTTACTCGTGAAACTCATATACCTACATATAATTCATACAATTGAACACTATATTTACTTGCCTACTTACAAAATTAAACGCCTGGCGTATAAATTATAATAATCTTGTCGTCACATTGCTCGTAAGATATAGCAGGCGTATATTATTTTTTAATCGTCAGTTAACTTTTATCTGAGGAATAAATTTAATATAGCCGTTTGACATATTTCTATACCATATTAAACACTATCCAATTAAAAATGGATCCATACCTGCGTTGTTATTTACTTTATTGTTAAATCAAGTTACAAAAACGTTTTTAATATTTTACACGGATACTAATAAGTTCTCAGATTAAGCTATGTTTGCGGAATTTAGTTTATTACGTCATACTGCTACCGTCGACACCGCATTTACATATTTTGCAGTTAACAATTCATAAAACAATTTACCGAATTAGTTTTTACTCAAAAAAACATACTATATAATGCCCGATTTCACCAACAATCTCTTAACGTTTCCCTAACTAAGTGTCACTTAGTATAAGAGCTCCCCCAATAATAAAGGTTATAAGGGTTAAACTTTGGTGAAAACGAAATTCGATCGATTTCGAATCTTAAGGGATCCCTAAAGGAGAAGGGAATGGCTCCATAGGTTCCTGGGCCCAGGTGTTAACTGAATCAAAGTAGCCTTATTTGTAAGAGGATATAATAACAAGGCTTCACTAAAAATTTGGTGAATTTTGGCTACCCAGAAACCAAGTTATCTGAATTATAGTAAAAGTTAGGTTATATTATAACATTGTATTTTTTATGTAATTTGCGAAATACTTCTGAATCACTTCGGTTGTGTAATGGTTTTATGCATGAAGCATGTGAAAGCCTAACCTGTTAGATCTTCGAGACATCACCCTACGCAGCGGCAACCGGCGCGTGCCCTGGACTTTGGCCGCGTTTCCACTGACGCGGAGCTGGGCGGAGAGGAGCGGAGAAGAGCGGTGAAAAGTGGTCAGTGTTTCCACTGAAGCGGAGCTGGGCGGAGAGGAGCGCAGCTGAGCGGAGAGGAGCGATGAAGAGCGGTGAGTGGTCAGTGAGCGGAGCAGAGCGGAGTGGAGCATGCTTTTGGAATCGCGCATTTTTACAGACACACTGCACGCGAGTCACGCACCGCCCCGCTCCGCACCGCTCCGTACCGCCCCGCTGTCCTCCGCTCTGCACCCCAATGCTCGCTGTCCTCCGCTCTGCACCGCCTCGATGTATGAATATTCGCTCAGCTCTGCTCCACCCCGCTCGTACTGTTTCCATTGAAGCGGAGCGGAGATTTCAAGCATAATCATTGGTCAATTTGTGCACCGCTAAGCTCCTCTCCGCCCAGCTCCGCGTCAGTGGAAACGCGGCCTTTCGCTATAGTCGAAGACAAGTTTCTACTTGCAATTTCCTGTAACCTATAAGCAGCAGGAACCAACCTTTTAAAAACTAAAAAAGGGAGAAGGAAGTAAAATAAAACACCAATATACTTAATAATTAAACATGTATTATCATTCATCTTCAATTATTATTAGAATGTCATCTAAAAATTGTGCAGGGGGTACGATATTTTCTTGGAATCTTGCCCAACTGAGATACCATATAATGCACATTACATGGGCACAGCAGCCTACAGTTCTTCTACCTACAATACAATTACAATAATATGATAATATTGAATCTCGTCCTCTTCGACAGCTATCAACTAAAATATAAACAAAATATGTTTTGCGACTTATATGGCGGGATTGTATTCGGCCTCGCAATAACCAAGAAGTATTTGAAGCTGACAGCTGTCGAAGAAGGCTGCTGCTTACCTCCCTGCACACTTCTATTATAAACCCATCATTTCCCCGCAAATGTTCACCAAAATAGGACCGTGCCTGCTTTAATTGATATGTACCTAAGCATACAAGAATTAATTCATCATATGACAACTGGGGAAAATCATTTAAATTATCATTATGAATAGTTATTGTTTCAAAATCAGCCCTACGTCTATTATATTGGTTGTTAACAATAAAATCACCTAATATGTTATGTCTATTCATATTTAAATTAATCTGATTAATGATAGCCCCACAGTCTATTCTATCGGTTATGGGAGGGTGAAACCTATTTATGAGAGCAGCAGCCACCTTAAAATCTCTTATTAAACTTCTTGAGGCTGTATTAAAATAACATTGCCTGAATAATTTGAAATCTCTTTTAAACCTACCGTTCACAATCTCAACGACCCAACGGCAAATGGTGACTGCCCTCGATTTGTTTGCGTCAAGTGTTGACAGCTGTGTTTCACCCTGCGCCAAAGTAGCAGGCACGTATGTCCTATATCCACATTGGTTTAACAAAGGTAATGAATCTCGGAAACCCCTATCCAGTATAAATACATCACCATTTTGGAAAAAATCCTGGAGTGGGTTTCCACTTAAAAATTCATGTCTCATTATATCTGAGTCTGACGTGGTAGCTGGATAGGGGCCCAAAACATCAATGATGTAACCATCTGTGCACACCATTAAAAAAGGTTTGGTTAAGTTCCTATATTTATGCAAACTGTATGTTTTTTTTTGATATAAATAATTAGAGCTTTTTTCAATATAACAGTAAGTTCCATCAAATATAGCGATGGGCCTAGAATCTCCTTCAAATAAAGCACTAGGAATGGCTAAGTTCCTTTCTTTTATTTGTTCTCTAGTGATGTGTTCTAAACCTAAGTGCCGAGGCACAAAATGTTCAGTTAATATGTCACGGGCTTGACACAGCCACTTGGCTAAAGTTTTCTTAGATGTTTTAAATAATGTTGCTAATCTTTCATTTGAGTCCCCACTTCTTAATTTGATAAGATAGGCTGCTAAAACTGAAGAACTATTACGAATTTCTATCAATTGTGGAACCTCATCAAATAATTGACGGAACTGAACTTTAGTAAACCCGATCCAGGTATGCACAACATGGTCGTCCATATTATCAATATTTTCAAAATTCAAAAACCTTTCTTTTGGGGTTTCTTTTAGTGTAAACATATCTTGGATATGTCTTGCAGTAAATGTTTGTAAATAATTACTCCTTAAACTATCAAGGAAGTCCCATGCCTCAATTACTAAATGTATATCACAAAGTCGATTATTTTGTGGTACATAATATTTATGCTCATTAAGCAACATTTTTCTCGTTGCTAGAGGAACTCTATATCGTTCAGTTCTCTGGCAACCTTCTATGAAGCACCGTCGCTCTGTTTCAACTGCCCGCATATAATCTGGCAATACAATTGTTGGTTCAGGGTGCTGTTGTACTGGTTCCACAATTGGGGCACTTGGTGAATGTAGTTCCACTGAGGGTTCATGCACATCATCATTACCTTGGTTTTGTTCTGGTTGAATGGAAACATTCTCAGGTTCGTGTAGAATGTTGTCATGATTTTCATCCAATTGTCCAACAGAAACACCAACTGATGATTGGGCTGGCGGTGGGTTACTTTGTGAGGAAGTCGAAGGACCTGTACTCATATGAACAGCAGCTCTGTCTGCTAATATCCAACAGGAATGGCATATACGACTTGCCTCGTCCACCTTCAAAAAAATAAAAATTCACTATTATACTATAATACAGTAGTCCAGATAGTAATAAAAAAAAATAACCCTAACCTAACCTGTGTCGGGTGCCCTTGTCTTTCAGTTAAGTGTTTTATTTTTATGATTTAGTGCTAGTTTTAAATCATGTTAGCTTTACAAATAAATGTTTTATTATTTTAACTAGCTGAACCTCACGGTTTCACTAGCATCTTTGTTTACTGCTCCGCTGCTATTGGATGTAGCGTAATGTTATGTAACCATTCTCAATAAATAGGCTATCTAACAGACAAGATTTTTTAAAGTCGGACTAGTAGATTCTGAGATTAGTGCGTTGAACGCACCAAACAAACTCTTTCACTTTATAATATTAGTATAGATATAGTTTAAATAATTTAAAATATAATACTAAACTATCTTACCGTTTGTGGTAGAATCCACTCTCTAATCACATTATATATCGCAGATTCACGAGCAGAATCATTACGAAGAAGGTGGTTGAACCGCCGGGCTAAGAGTGAACGACCACAGCGGAGACATACGCTTGAATGGCCAACTTGGGTTGGTGCATCAATCGCACGTCTTCCAAGAACCACATCTTGGGCCAAGTCCCAACATGCTTGGCATACAACGTTCTCACTGGTTACCTGAAATAACATAACCATTTAAATCTTGTTCAACCCCTAGTGCATGTTCAATAATGTCGATGTCACAACCGAGACCGAAATTGATTTATCGGGACTCGAGGGTGACCTTCACTTTTTTTATAAGAGAAATGATCAAACTCCACATTCCACAGATTAAAATATATGTCTATTTAAAGGCACACAGCGGGCGCGGCGCGGCGGGACGGGACGGCGACGCGACGCTGAGCAGTTGTAATGTACTAGATACTATGGACGACTTCACACAGAGCGATAGTTACCGTCGCGACGAGCGGGACGGCTCTGTGTGAAGTCGTAGTCGTCTAGATACTATGGACGACTTCACACAGAGCCGCCCCGCTCGACGCGACGGTAACTGTCGCTCTAGTACATTACAACTGCTCAGCGTCGCGTCGCCGTCCCGTCCCGCCGCGCCACGCCCGCTGTGTGAATAGACCATTACAACTGCTCAGCGTCGCGTCGCCGTCCCGTCCCGCCGCGCCGCGCCCGCTGTGTGCAGAGACCTTAAGCTAACTAATTGACTATTGATCTAATATAATACTGTCCAATAAACCGATAGATATGAAGTTAAAATGGCTTGCTAAAAGCACGATTTGAATATGTAAAAAATGGGTAAAAACTTACAGGCTGAGATGCACGCCACTGACGAATAACTGTTAAAATCGCCTCATCCTCCAAGACTTTTCTTCCAATAGAATTACTGCGACCAAGCGCAATCGTACAATTCATACAGCGATCCATGTCGTCGATATCCAATCGATAGGCGTAACAGTTGTCCAAAATCGAGAGCCAGGTAATTCAGAGTAGCAAGATCCGTCGAAAAGCCAAGGTCGTGGGTTTAAATAGTAAAACCAGGAAAATATGTGCGCACTCAGAATGAAAGAAAACAAACGAGTGCATCTGTCAGTCAGTGACAGACGCATGCCACCAACAAGTGTTGCCGGAATAAAAATACAGTAGATTACTAGTAATTCAGGCATTTCAGGCATTATTTAATCGATTATTTAGTCTTATTATCTTAATTTAAGTTTTCTCTCTTCCTGGGTAGAATCCTGGTACCATATTTTGTGATTTTATTTAAAAAAATGTAACGGTTTTTTTAATACATATTTCAGGTAGTTAACTGCTGGGCCCAGAAGTCCCCTTCTCCTTTAGGTATTTGTTGGTGAAAACGGGCATAAGTTCCTTATCAGATTTAAAGGTACAGGCATAAATCACATACCTCTTCTTTATTCTCTGAGAGAGCATCTTCTTTACTATCGGTTTTGGGCATGAAAACTTGTTCGGCTTATAAGGTAAATTGTAATTTGGTAAGTTAATTAATTTGCAATTTGTAATGATCTTGATCTTCAAGGAGGGAACGGATGCTTCATCGTAATTTATACCATCTACTAATTAACAAGGGCTATACTATCTTGACATAACCTTCCATTGATTTACCGGCCCATTGTCACTTCAGCATGTACCTTTTTGATAGGAGACAATATAATGTAACTCACTGGGCTCGCTTACCTACCACAAAATGGCTAAAAATCACGATGGTTTGTACCCACAAACCTCTTAAAATATTTATTTTCAGTTTTTTAACATAAACTATCTAGCTATCTATCATGGTTCTTGAGTTACAGCCTGCTAATTGAATGGAAAGCGATGTCTTGGTAATAGGGGCCTGTTTTATCCAGATCCGGCACTCATTTTTTATTGTAATTTTGTTTATTTTCAATAATGTGAAATAATAAGGCAATGAACGTAAGGGGCTATGACCCAGGAACTCTGCCAAACAATTGCATGTCAATGCACGGATGAAGATTTCTTTTTTTCGGTTATTATCGTAAACGATGTAATACTTATGTCCCTCATACTATTTACTTCGCATGAAAGCCTATATCAAAATTGGTTGTTGTATTTGTAGCCTTCCTGTCCCGTTTGGAATACTTCACTTAAAAGAATCTGTTTGTTGACCCGAAATCCAAATTCGGAATTTTCTGCCTTATCGGATGGTTTTGCCCACAGGCTTTTATAAGGGCTGGATCCGCTTCTGGCTACTGTAGTTACCTATCGATACAATACTTCTGTAGCATTTTACTTTTATTTAAATTTCAGTTCTATGCACATAAACTCCGGTCTTCTTCTTGGCCTATATATCATAAAAAGTAATTTTAATATTCTGAGTGTCAGTCTTTAATCAAGTTTTAAAAACAATAAAGGTGAATGGTTGTTCATTACGAAAATGTATCTCCTGAAAATTATCCAACCCTTTGTTTTAATTTTTTATGTAGGTTAAAATTTTTGTATTCGAGGTTTACAGTACTAAGTATTTAACGTAATAAAACATTAAAACTGAAACAAAACAAATTATAAAATATTTTTAAATTCTCCTATAGAAAAAGATACTTACTGCACCTTTATTTTAAAGAACCGCTTTCACTGGCACCTTGTACAACCTTATACTCCTAATTGATGCACGGTACAACCAGGTACTGTTTTTTGTCAATTGTACTTCAATAATCGATCTGATAAGACGTGTTCTGTTCAACAAGTACACAACTACCTAAAGTGCCATGGAAATGTATAATGGATTTGATATTTTTGGAAAAAATGGAACCAAAATATCACCGGCGCAGTTGATTTACGAAAAAAGTGAGTATTTTTCCTTTGTTTTTTTTTTTAGTTCCTGCATTCCTAAATTATGACATCACACTAATTTCGTTTTCGGAGTTTATTTTTAATTACTTTTCAACCTTATTCAAGTTATAGTGCTTGTTTTTGACCTCATGGAAGGCTATTGACTGTTCGTATTTTGCTCTGCCGAATCCTTTCAGATTAAGTTAGATAAACCAGCATCCCAAAATATAATTTAGGAGGTTTGTGCTAGCAGGAGCGTTAAAAAGTAGGTAGTCCTTCGACTGGGACTATATGTACTTTACCTTGTGATAACAGCTAACCTGATAGCCAAGCTATTTTTATTGTTTTCCTGAAAACAACTTAAGTATTAAGTATGTTGTGACTTTTTTATCAATAACATTAGACTATTTTTAGCTTTTAGCAAACATTTGAAAAAACTCAATAAAGTGACTTTCCTAAAAAAAAGTGGGTACTCTTTGTATGGGAGTAGTTTTGGGATATTAACTGCTGGATAAGAAAAGTTTCTGCGAGACCGAATCAAGCATAATATTTATAAATTAGCATATTTATGTAGATCTAAGGTTTGTTTGCATTGTTTTAGCAAATATTACATAAACTTCACCTAATATACTAGGGCCTCTTGTACGTGACTAAATTAATGAATAATATATAAATATGAGTCATTGACCTTTCATTGTCATAATTACACAAGATAAATTAAAATTATACTCTAGCTTTTAAGAATCGCTCTATAGATAAACTTGATATCCTATAAAACATTGAAGTATAGTCTACATTCAGAAGCTAGGATATGTCATCTCGTTTGTACGCTCTCCAAAAGGTAGCCATACACGTACTGGTTCCGTCTGACCTACCAGAAAGACATATTATGTACAAATAGTCATCAAACACATGACAGGTAAATCCGTGTTCGTCGTCATTACAACGCACGGGCGAAACCACCGGGTAGATCCGTGTTTGGCTTGCTTAACCTATCGCGGCTATCTACCAAGTATATTACTTGAGCTGATCCGACTGGCATATCCGTATGATATGTTCGTCTTATAAATGGCGTAAACCGCCTTTGACCGCCTTCATTAAATCCTCTTTCCTCTTGCATACATGCCAATGTAGCGAGACATTTGTAAGAACTTATCGACGACTCATTCTATGGGAGAATCGTCTCATGTTGCAATGATCTCTCTATGAAATCCGCTTTGCCACTTTGCCGCTTTGCCACTCCTGCCATCCGCAGCAGTCTGCAGTTTTGTATGGCAATCGTCTTTATGGTGAATACCTTTGCAATATATAACTTATCTTACAGTACCTTAACAACTACCAACCCAAAAGAAATGTTGGAAGCTCCCAAAAAGTGGTAAAACAGGTTTACTTAAAAAGTTGTTCTGGATCCAGATTCTCATTATCGTTCATTTGAACTTAAGGTTCAAGTGCAGCTACTCCAACTGTTGACCCCAATAATGTATTTCCAATTTGTTAATGTAACTAAGCACTGGTCTAGATTTCTTGCACAAATATGGGTGAGATTTCAAAGAAACTTCATCAAGAATGCTTGCAATTCATCCACATAAGTATGTCTGTTGGTACCAAAATTTTGCGGAAACAAGCCTGAAAAGACGCATTTTTTCTTCGTCCATAAAAATAGATACCTACGTGTTCTTCTTGAATTCCGGTTCAGAGAACAAACTACTTTCAAAAAAGTGAGCGATTTTTTGAGTTCAATGACAGCTTTTGAAAAATTTTAACATACTTAACATACCATTACAAGTCCATTAAAGTTTTCCATTTATTAATTTAATTAAGTAATTTGACTCCTCTTTAATTTAGATACCATATGACCTATTTACATACTATAATGTACTATGTTTGTGTGTATAGCAATACAATAAATCAAATACCACTTTTGACCTTACACATATTACCCTTCAGACTACAATAGATTAGCCAAAGGGTTAAAAGTCAAAATCTTGGAAGAAACCAGTTCAATCCAGAATGTTCAGGGTTAAGTTTACTTATTCAATAACACAAGATTTAGGCAACGTTTAATAGTTAATTTATACACAGATCTTCTTATCCTTGATTTAGTTACTCGCTCGATGTGTTTAGTGAAAGGTCATTATCATCTGCCTAGCCTTTTCCTAACCACGTTATTGCCTGATTCTAATCTGATCAGTTAAGGTTGATTTACATTGAGTCAGTAACTGACGTCAGTGTAGGCGCCGAAAACTGACGCGTGCTATTTACACGAAGTCAGTGTAGTGTCAGTGTTTCGTCAGTAGTACTGTACTGACTTCAAATCAATTTACACGATGGCAGTGCCGGGTCAGCACTGACTTGTCAGTGGACTGACGTCAGTTACTGACTCAATGTAAATCAGCCATTACAACTGATTACTGTGTTTTAGTGGTAAATGGAACTTGGCTGTCGTATAGTAACATAATATGCTCTTCAATAGGTTTCATCACTGTTAAATAATGTTATGAAGAGGGTAACAAAATGATGCACCGTTTCTTTTCTTTGTTGTTTCCTTTCTTTTCTTTGGAATTTGGTAAAATAATCAAAGAGTATTTTTAATTACATTGCCATAAACAAACCTACATACTATTTTTATGTTTTAACCCACATAAAAAATACCTACACACTAAATATTGTAATTAAAACAAGTATTGTTCGGACGCATGAGACCGTTATGTAAAACAAATTAAAAACAACTGCGAGCGTATAAATTGTAATGAAATGTGCGATCTTAAACATTTTAGGGTACAGTTAATTAAAAAATAAGATGCTGTCCAGACTTCTTGGTCATTTCCTCATTTCTTTCTTTCTTATTTTTCCCGTCATGACGGGTTTCGCTTTTGTTTTACTTCACTTTGGGAAAGTCAAATATTAGTATCGCCCGTGGTTCGTCGCGCGATAAAAATCAATTAAAAACCCATTAAAAACCTTGCTAGAGGTGCTGACTGTTAGTGCCTGTATCACCCGGACTCGGCAACTTCTTCAGCGAGTTCAAATTCAAATTCAAAATCGTTTATTCAAATTAGGCTGATAAATCAGCACTTTTCGAACGTCAAAAACAAAAGACAACCCCCAAAACGCCCGCCCTTCACCACTTCCTATGTGTTTTTGCTGGGAAGAAGAAGTGGCGCAACAAACTCCCCAGCAACACATGTCTGTCTGTAAGGTTTGAAGAACCAGAATGTATACAAAACAAGTCAAATAAAAATATCATTATCACATGATAACCATTATATAAAATTAGGAAAGAAAAAACAATACAAACTTAACACAAGTAGGCTAGCACACAGATTTACACCCATAAATACTAAGCACTCAAGCATTACTTATAGTCTATTAACTGTATCTAAAGCCTCCTGTTACTGAAATAAAAATGTATTTTTAACATAAGCATAAAATCGGCGTGCCCACCCACATGCGCAGATGGTTATGTTGTAGCTGTACAACACAAACAAGGTGTACCTGCTAGGACTACAGTATTATTATTTTCTCCAAAAAAGCTAATAGAAAATCATACTATTATTAATAGTGTCAACAGCTACCAACACGACCTGGTACCGCCAGCAGCACCCGTTCACGAGTATAACGCGAGGATCAGCCATCGCCCCCTTCGCACATTTTTGAGGGAAGGGGACAACCCGACCCCCAACGCTACCGCTGGCCATACCGTCTAAGGGAGCATGACGTGCTTGCAGCTATTCAACAAAAGTAGAACATGTAAGAAGTACTGCAGTACTAGCAAGCCATAAAGCAACAACGCTAAGTAAAATTTAACAGAAGTTCCCAAAGTAATTAAAAAAAGAAAAAATCAGAATTAATGTCTGAAGTAATGTCAATCAATGTAAAAAATAATCATAATAAGTTTAAAATTTAGTTATAGCGATAACAAGAATGAGCTGCCTTGCGTTCAACTTAGCGACCAACTATTCCTATCATTTAAATAATCATTAATGCTATAATAAGCCTTCTTTGAAAGAATTGACTTTACTTGTAATTTAAATGCATGAAACGGTAATTGTAGTAAAGTTAGAGGTAGTTTATTGTAAAAGCGGATACCGAGCCCCAAAAATGATCCATGAACCTTATGAAGTCTGTGAGTGGGTACACACAGTTTGTGCTTGTTTCTAGTGTTAATACTGTGAACATCGCTTTTTTTGGTGTACAAATGAATATTTTGCCTAATGTAAAGTATATTGGCATAGATAAATTGTGATGCCACAGTAAGAATGCCTATTTCTTTAAAGAGCTCTCTTAGCGAATGTCTACTACCTAACCGGTATATCGCACGAACAGCTCGTTTTTGTAAAACAAATATGTTTTGAATATCAGCAGCTTTGCCCCACAGAAGAATACCGTAGGACATAACGCTGTGAAAGTAGCTAAAATAGACTACTCGAGCTGTTTCTACGTCAGTGAATTGTCTTACTTTTCTGACGGCGTACGCAGCTGAGCTAAGCCTTCCCGCGAGGCTAGCTATGTGCGAGCCCCACTGAAGTCTGCTATCGACTGATATACCAAGAAATACTGTGGATTCGACAGTTTCTAGAACCTCGTTACTTAATATAATATTCGGGCCTAGGTTTTTCACGTTCGGTAGAGTAAAGGAGATCATCCATTTCGTACCCAAAACTGAAAGTGCCGGCCAGAGTAAAAAAATAATATATTCTTGTAGAGAATAATGCCCTGAACATTTTTTACTATTGCAAGAATCGTCTACAATTAACCCCCCGGCTGCTATTTGACTTTGAAAATCCCAAAAAAAATACCACAATGTTTGGAACATTGCATTACGGCCCCAAACTGGAGAAGGCAGCCGCTGCCTCTCCTACCTAACCTGTGGGGAAGTCAGACTCCTACTGACTAAAACCCATCATGGGGTAGCCAGAGCCGCGGTAATTCTTTCGACTCATTCGATTCTTTAGACTGCCTCGTTGGTCTAGTGGTTGCAAGCGCGGCTGCTGTGCTCGAGGTCTCGGGTTCGATTCCTGGGTCGGGCCGAAATCGCTTTGTGGGTTTTCTTAAACTTTCACAAAGCAGCCCCAGCCAGTCTGGAAGTTGGTGATTGATTCACCCGTGCATCGGAGAGCACGTAAATGTCGATCCTGCGCCTGATCTCTCTCCGGTCGTGTCGGATTGCCGTCCCATCGGGTTATGAGAGGGAAGGAATAGGGAGTGCACCTGTGTCTGCGCAAATGCTCATGCACTATAATATGTCCTGCGCAGCTGGCTGAACTCCTTAAAATGAGAACAGCGCCGTGGCCGAATTTGGCCGTGGACGCCATTATTTATTATTAATTCTTTCGAACAATCCCGCAGCCCCGATAGGCCTTGTCCCCGCAAAAATATCGAACGATTCTTGTCGAGGATACCCTGAAGATTTTTTACTATTATAAGGAACGTCTTCGGTTAACCCCCAGGCTGCTGTTAGAGTTTAAAGGTAGAACCGTGAATAAAAAATCTATACTTGAATGTTACGGCAACTAACGTCCACAGTTTTTTTTAACTAATCAAACGTCTACGATATACCCCCCCCCCCTCCCTCCTGCTACACCGAGGAGCCTGTTACTGATTGTTGTGTTCCTTCTGACCATGCTGCAGGGCCGCGGTAACTCTTTCGAACCCCGAAGCCCCGCCAGGTTTTGGGGGTCGCCTGGGGTTTACTGATTCTCTGAGGGGTGTGAACAATGCACGCCACCGACACCTGCTGTTTCCAAGGAGACAGAGGCACTATGAGCCAAAGGAAAATCTATTGGGGCGAGGAGGAATGGGATGCCTTCGTCTCCTTCTGCGCAGCATGCCAGAGAAGGAGGCAGTGCAATAACTGAGAGTTCGCGCCTCTCATCCCATCCGCTGAGGTAGACGTGGAAGTCACCACGCGCGTTGGGTGTCGAGAAGACTCCCGGCACCGTAGACGTCGGTTTGTGGGCGGTGAGTTTAGGGAGGCTTATCGTCCCTTCGTTTCCTTGGAGACAACAGGCCCGTTTCGGCGGCGAGCGTTGACAAGTCAAGCCCTCCTCAGACAGTCAGCAAACCCCAGTGGGGCCCACTAGGGTCAGAACCTGCCAGGGCTGCGGGATTGTTCGAAAGAGTTACCGCGGCCCTGGTACATTATCAGAAGGAAAATGATGGGTTTAAATCAGTAAGTCTACTCGGTGTAGCAGGAGGGGGGGTATATCGTAGACGTTCGATTAGTTAAAAAAATACTGTGGACTTTATTTTCCGTAACATTCAATAACATTCAAGAATAGGTTTTTTATTCACGGTTCTCACACTTTAAACTCAAATAGCAGTCTGGGGGTTAACCGAAGATGTTTCTTATATTAGTAAAATATCTTCAGGACATCCTCGACAAGAAGCGTACGATATTTTTAGCGGGGACAAAGCCTATTGAGGCTGCGGGATTTTTCGCAAGAATTACCGCGACCCTGGTTTCTCCATGATGGGTTTTAATCAATAAGTGTCTGACTTCCCCACAGCCCAAGTCATTTGATTCCCAGGTTGGGCAGGAGTCCTTTGAAGGCAGCGGCTGCCTTCTCCAGTTTGGGGCCGTTATGTAATGCTCCAAACATTGTGAGATTTTTTGGTATTTTCAAAGTCAAATAGCAGCCGGGGGGTTAATTGTAGACGATTCTTGTAATAGTAAAAAATCTTCAGGGCATTATTCTCTACAAGAATCTACTATTTTTTTCTTTTGGCCGGCACTTTCATTTTTGGGTACAAATTGTTCGAGACTTGAATGATCTCCTTTAAGGCATTTTGTTTTCTTTGCATTTAAGACCAAGTTATTAGTACTAAACCAGTGTGTAACCAACGAAAGTGCACTGTTTACGTCGTTAAATTGATCCCTATTTCTGTCGACTTTAAAAATAAGTGAAGTGTCATCTGCAAACAGTACAACGTCACAGATATTCTTCAGATGGAATGGTAGATCATTAATATATACCAGGAATAAGAACGGACCTAATATTGAGCCCTGTGGCACACCTAATTGGACAGATAAACCTGATGATTTGACGCCATTGACATCTACGCATTGCACTCTGTTATTTAAATATGATTCTATTACGCTAAGAGCTTCATTTTGGACTCCGTAATAACGTAATTTACGTAGAAGCGTATCGTGGTGCACGCAATCGAATGCTTTGGAGAGATCACAGAATACTCCAATGGCATTCTGAGAGTTTTCCCACGCATTAAAAATGTGTTTTAAAAGAGCTACACCAGCATCTGTTGTTGAACGACCTTTTGTAAAGCCATATTGTTCACTATGAAGGAGGCTATTAACATTGAAATATCTTTGTAACTGCTTGAGTACTAATTTTTCGAATATTTTACTAAAAGCGGGTAAGATGGATATGGGTCTAAAATTATTTACATCCTTCTTATCGCCTGATTTAAATAAGGGAATGACTTTACTTAGTTTCATGAGGTCAGGAAAAACTCCGGTTTCAATACATTTATTAAATGTGATAGCAAGATAGGGGGCAACAATGTCGATTATATTCTTTAATAGTTTAATGGAAATGCCCCAATAGTCACCACTGTTTTTTAAGTTCAGTGAATTAAAAACGTTAATAACATCAGTTGGCGTTATTTGCTCAAAACTAAAAATAGCGTCACACTTAGGGACACTATTATGCAGGAGACTCTCAGCGTCCGTAGCAGAAGAACTCAAGGAGCGAGTCGTAGTTAAAGGTATGCTAGCAAAGAACTCATTAAATGCCATGGCTACGTCAGCCGCATTACTAATACGTTTATTATCAGCGAATATTTCTAATTTATTCTCAATATTTGTCGATTTTCCAGTTTCCTGATTAATAATTTTCCAAGTAGTCTTTACTTTATTAGAAGAATTTTTTATTGTATTACTTAAATATTTTGATTTAGCAACATTACAAATTTGTTTAAATAATTTTGAATATTTTCTAACATAATCTAAGAACGGAGTATCAAACCTGTACATTTTCATACCGTATAACTCGTAAAGCCTCGCTCGACTTTTGTAAATACCTTCAGTAGCCCATTTATTAAAGTTGGCAGAGGTAGCATTGACAGTCATGGTTTTAGTCTTAAACGTGGAATTGAATTCCTTTTCTACAACATCAAAGAGTGATCCATACATGACATTAGGATCTTCATTTGCAAGAATGGAAGGTTTAAGATTTTTATTTATATTACTTTTAAATCTACTGCATCGACTAGTTGTAACAGGCCTGCATTCAATTTTAAATGGCTTCTTGCGGATTACCATGGGAAAACAAGCACTTTGTCCGCAATGGTCAGATGTCAGGTTATTAAGAACCATACAACTTGAGGCTTTACAATCACAAAAAATATTATCAAGGCAAGTTGAAGAAGTGGCCGTGATTCTTGTAGGTTCAAAAAACAAATTGACTAAGTTATAAGATTTAAATAGGTTTACGAGTCTAATACTTAATGGAGAAACCTCTAATATATTTATGTTAAAATCTCCGCATATTATTTTACTTTTATTATTAGATTTCAATTTATTAAACAAGTCTTCTATAACTGACTCGAATATGTTGAAATCACCTGTGGGGGGGCGGTATACGCAAATTATAACATATCGCTCAAGTTCTACACAAGACAACTCGATAGTGCGCTCGACTGAAAGTTTAACCAGATCCTGTCGTTGTTTACATTTTAACTCGTTAGAAACTAATATCAAAGATCCACCTCGTATGGCATTCTTTCTTACAAACGCACTTTGTACAGTATATTTGCTATCGTTTAAAAACAATATTTCGGGTTCTTTTAACCAATGTTCAGTCAAACATAAGACATGAACATTAAAACCTTCCAAAAACAAACTTAACTCTAACTCCTTGCCAGATAAGCCCTGTATGTTTTGATGTACAAGATTCAAAACATTTGACTCACCTGTTGTCGTGCCTAATAGTTTAAACTACTAGGCATATCAATAAGAATGTTAGTAGTATTACTATAATAACAATATCCGGAGGTACATGACAAGTACCTGTGTCAATGTGTATATTATATGCTAAAAGATTAGCAATGTGTCGTCTACAGCTAGGTGGCAAATACATAGAATGTTCAGTTAGTTTAAATCTATTATCAAATTGATTAACATCAAAAACTGAAATAGATTCAAGACGGTTAATCCTATTGTACATTAACATATTTAGGTCAAAAATGTGCCTATTTTGTTCCTCAGTCAAACTGTAAGAGTAAGGTAAGGCACCTATTATGAATTTACATTTATTTATTTTACTTAAATGTATAACAAGACTAATGCATTCTATAATATCTTTTTTTGTAACGTTAAAGCTATCTCCATAAAGTAATATTATAGTAGAATAGGGGATTAGCTTTGTCAATTTAATAGTATTTATTAAGTGGCTAAAACTGGCACCAGGTAAACAATTGTTAATTACATATTGTTGCGAACACTGATTAAATATACTACCTAAACCTTGACCAAATTTGTCTGAAAAGATGTATGTAATACTTTTATTTAAAACTGTAACAGAATCAGAATTATGGGTAACAGCCACTTGAGTCGCCTGTGGTGCCGGGGTAACAGACTGGGGCTCAGGTGTCGGGGAGCAAGTACAACTGCAGGAAAGGTTATTTGTCAATGACTCATACCTCTCTGCATTGCACCTCACTATGTCTGCCAACTCACAGGCCTCCTGCATGCGCACACTCAAGTCCTGTTGTGAAGCTTCATATTTCTGGAAAATATCCCTAAGACACAATTCTTTAACATGAAGCTCCTCCTCTAAGCGCTGTATTTCAGTGTCATGAAATGACCTACATACGTCCAATTCTGATTGACATAGTCCTAAATCACTAATTAAAGTAATGTTCTTTTTCCTAAGGAAATTATTTGATTTGTACACTTTCTGTTTCTTTAAAGATTTTCTAATTTTACCTATTATTCTATTTAATTTTAAATATTTTTTTATCTTATTATGAGATGTAAATGTTCTACTTTTAATTAAAGTGTCATTGGTCAAGTCTATTGTTACAACTGGCTCATTACAAGAGGGTCCGGACAAACTACCAACTAACTCATTGAAAAGACTGCAGGTGTTCGCAGACTGTTCACTGGATTTAACAGCTTCCAACTGTGTGATGGTGTTGTGGGCCTTGCTTAGCTCAATTTCCAGTTCTGAGATCCGCCTTAATGCCAGTTCATGTGTGTCATTACATTCTTGAAAATTTGACACAAGTTGACGGAGGTGACTATGTTGATCAAGTATGTCCATATGTTGGATGTGTAATTCTGCCAGTTGGTTCTTAAGGTCAGTGTTCTTGTCTACTATACGTTTGACTTCTACCTCACTATCATCCCTCTCCTGCAACAGCTGATTGCACAGGTTTGTTTTGGATTCAAGTTCCTTAAGTTCAGTTCTGTCCAGATGCTATTTCTAAAGGCTGTATAAACATACCTATATCAAAAAATTTTATATGATGACGACGTAGAACGTCACCACTGACGTATTTGATCTTGCTTACCTGCCTTATGGCATCTCCGCTCATCTTTGATACGTCATCGTGTACGTCACTCGTTCGTAAATTCGACCGCTTTTTGAGAAACCCGCTCTAAGTTCAGAAAAATTGTTCCGAAGTCCATTTCTCGAGTAACTATTACTTTTCGGAATAATAGACTAGGTACTTTTTATCGGCATGTGTAAGTAGTTTCCACGAAACGAACGTCAAGATGGGTTTTAAAATAATCTTATTTTTAACATTTAATTCAATAAGTTTTCATGTTATAATTAACCTAGAAACTTTGTTGTTTACGTATCAATTAGAGCTATACCTATTTTTAAGTGTTTATGACGTAAATAACTTGATTGTCAATGTTAGTCGCAATCTGCAGAATGCAAGATTAAATGTCCTGTTCGTCTAATTTAATATTAAAAATACTGTATTTTTTCCTTTAATTCGGTGAAGATCAAGTTATACTGGGGTCATAAACAGAACATTAAAATTATGTGTGCGTTGACTCAAACTTAACTAAAACAATGTAAATCAACCATATTTATACTTACAGTTATTTAATATGAGTGTACACCATTAATTTACCAGGTAATTTTTACATTTTAATTATTAGTTTTAAAAATATTAAAATATAAACATCCTTTTTGTACCCCTCCGTGGACCGTTTCCAAACGCGGTTTCAAACTTCATGATCAAAATTAAAATGTAATAATTTACAAATACTAATACATCACCTCTTTTAACCGTTATTAATATAATCAAAATCCATTTTTCCACTGTTATACAATATTTAAATAAAATTTCTTCAAATTATGATACATGAACAATTTGTTATTAGGTCCGCGACTCTTTCCGTGGTCATAATATATACAATGTTTGAATTCTCAATATTTGGAACGCAGCCTAAATTGTTTATTTGAACTGGTAACATTTCAATCGCTGTCAGTTTAAGATACCTTGGTTTCGGTCTGCATGCGCTCCGTCAATTAAAAAACAAAAATTGCTTAAATCAAAGATTATTTCAGTATAATATAAAAGATCATTGCGACTTTTCTGTGACTTCGATACCACGGTAAGTGTTTTATCAAATATTATGGAAATCTATTAACATCAATTGTTATGGGACGCCATTTTTACAAGCATTGCTTTTTAAATTCTAACCTAAAATTTTGACGTGTTTTTACGCTTGATTTGATTGATTTTCTCATCCGTGGACAAACTTTTCCGTAGACAGTCACTTCTGTGGACGTAGACTTTTCTGTGGACATTGACACGGAAAAGACTGTGTCCACAGAAGTGACATCTATTAAGACTAAAACTTGCTTTTTGCAAACAAATTATGTGTTGAACAGCTAGAGCATTTGTTTTTGTTACTTTGCATAGGATATTATGCCATGTATAATATATTTATTGTCATGTTTATTATGGGACTTTTTTACCAATATTGTGTTGCATTTACGTGTTATGTCTTTTTTAATGCTTGGCTTGGTGTGGGTACATGGTTCATTGTCATTGTTTCAGTAAATTAAAATGCCTAGAAAAAATACACTAAAGAATCTTACTGATGAAGAAAAAAAGATGAGACGGCGTGAACAAAAAAAATTAAGTATGCGTCGAGCTCGGGCTAAGTTAACTGAAGCTGCTGTTGAAGAGATACGCAAACAAGATAGAGAAAGATACCATAAGAAAAAGGATAGAGGAGATATTAAAACAATTGATCAGTTTACACCGAGGCAACAGCGGCAAATAAGAAAAATGTGGCGCGAAAAATCGAAGAAACGGCGACAATTATTAAAGATGCGAAAAGCTACTGAATCACTTATACAAGAAAATACTCCACCGGCAAGTCCGTCTTCCTCACTCTCGCGAGTTGAATCTGGACGTGCAGTAGCTGCCCGAAATAAAAGAGCAAGAAAAGCTGAAAATGAGGCTTTAAAGAAAAAGGTGTTTCAGATGGGGAAGGTAATTAAAAAGTATAGAATGAGAATACGAAGACTAGAAGAAAGAAAACAGAAAGCATCGAAGTCGAGTTCTAGAAATAAAGTCTTGAAAACGGATATAAGAAAAGCTGTGCATGATTTTTTAATAAATGACGAATATAGTAGATTAACTGCAGGTAAAAATGAAACAATAACTAGGAAAAAAAGCAAAAGGCAAATTCGTTTACTAAATGACACACTTTTAAACTTACACATAATATTTAAACTCAAAACAGGATTTAATATTTCATATCAGACTTTTAGGAGATATAGACCTTTTTGGGTTCTGTTTCCAAAAGCAGCTTCAAGAAACACGTGTCTCTGTACGTTACACGAAAATAATGATCACATAATTCGATCACTTCAAAAATCGAAAGTTGTTTCTTACGGATCTGCATCCGATGCCGCTAAGGCATTGTGTTGTAATAATACACTGACTCCTAAATGTTTAGAGAGAGAGTGTCAGAGCTGTCTTTATAAGAAAATTGATTTTAATAACTTTGCCGAAAACGATTATATAACTTATGATAGATGGGTTACAAAAGACGTGGATGTAGTTATCAAAGGTGTACAGAAAAAGTGCAAGAAATGTGTTAAAGAAACTGTTAAAACTACGATAGGTGCGCTAGTGAAGTTATTACATTTAAATTTACCAGTATTCATGCAACATGTAGCTAATATGATTCATCAAATGAGATCAATACAAACATTTAAACAACAATTAACGTCTACCAAAGGCTTGTTGCATGTAGACTTTTCCGAAAACTATAATTGTAAGTATAGTGCTGAGGTTCAGTCGGCTCATTTTGGTGGCTCGAAGCCTCAATTGTCTCTTCATACTTGCGTTTATTATAGCGCGGCAGAATTTCCGAATAATGGTTTCCAAACTACATCCATGTGTTCTATTTCAAAAAATTTACGCCATGATCCTGTTATGATCTGTGCCCACCTTAAACCAATTCTACAGCGAATTAAAGAACTCAGTCCAAATTTAACAGAACTACATATTTTGAGTGACGGCCCAACGACCCAATACCGAAACAAAACTATGTTTCTTTTAATTGTTAAATTCATTAGTCGAGAATTAAATGACGTGACCGATATTGTTTGGCACTATAGCGAAAAGGGGCATGGCAAAGGTGCTCCAGACGGAGTAGGTGGCTGCATAAAAAGGCTGTGCGACAGTTCGGTTGCGATGGGCAAAGATGTGTCTGACTATGACTCACTTATGTTATGTCTAAAAGAGAACTGTAAAGGAATTGAGATCTACGGAATTGGGGATCCAAATATTGAAGACATTCAAGAAATAGTAGATAAAAATGCGATGAAAGCTTATAAAGGGACATTTAAGATACATCAACTTTCTTGGAATCAAAATGATCCAAATATTTTACATGCCCGAAGGCTTAGTTGTCTGTCTTGTGCATCTAATGCTGTTTGCCCGCATTTTGAAATTGGCCAGATAAAGGTTCCGTCCAATAATACACAAACGCATAGTCCCTTGAGTATGGCTGACGCAAGGAACGTTTCTCCGAGAAGTGAAGACACGGCTAATGCTTCTACAATAACTTATAGGTCAGATCAGATTACACCTGATGGAGGTACTTCTCATAATGTCCCATCACGTCCCTGTAAAAGATTTGGTTTCCTGCCAGACTCTGATGATTCAGACGTGTCTTTACCTCTGCAGGATGAGAGATCCAAGTTCCTTTCAGACTCTGATGACTCTGATGTTATTTTTACACCTCGCTATCGTCATCCATTGCCCACAGACAGCAGCAGCGAAGGCGACTTCATTGTACGACCTAAGCAGTCTCAAAAACCTTTTGTCGATCCCTACACTGATAGTGGCGATGACGAATAAAACAATATGATATGTCTCATTATGTTTATTTCTATATTATTTTACGTTCAGTTTGGTTGACATTATGTTTGATTTAAGTCAACCGAAAATAAATCCCTTCTGTGGACATAAATTCATTATTTTTTCAAAACGAGAGGATTGTTTATTTTATGACATTTTTTATGTGAAGATGATTAATACAGCCAGATTGTTGTAATTTTAATAAAACTCTTTTATTTAGTTTAGAATTATTTAGACAAATTACAACTTTTGTCTTTTCTGTTGATTGTGAAGTCTTTTCTGTGGACAGTTATAAATTAAAATATTGAAAAACTAATTAAAATCAAAGCTTTGATCTCTGAGAATATTTTTATTATAATTATTTTATGTTTCTCAAAATAAATGCTGATTCGAACCAAACAAAATACGACTTTGATTTTATTTTTATTTTTGAAACCCAAGTTTGTTTATGACCCACTGACGACATTTCGATATGATTCACATTTCTTACGCAAATAAATAGTATTCTGATATCCTTAACGTCGTTCTAATTTAGCTTAAGATTTTCCCAATTTTGATATCAAATTTTAAGGTTCCGTGAAAGAGAAAATCCTCTTAGTTACAGAATAAAAAATACTTATAATGTTAAATTAGTAGGTTCAGAGGTCTAGTCTTTTTTGAAAGAGTTCTTCCTCATTTTTTATATCTCGCCACAAAACAAATTCATTAAAATAATTATCATTAACATAAAATTATATTTTTAAGAGACAAAAAATCACACGTAATACATATTAGCGGATTCTTGACCCACCATAGGCTTATTTTTTATTGACTCTCAGAGACAATAAGGTTTAAATTCGTATAAATATACACTCCCATGGCAATAATCTTGCGATTTGTAATTTAATTACAATGGAATTTTTTTTTTCACATCTTTGTTTGAGATTAGAGCAATTTCAGACTAGCGTATTATATGCTAGACAAGCCTCGTTTTTTTAAGCGTTTAAACCTGCTTTTTTGAAAATCGTCTAATCGTAATAATCGTCAGTCTGTATTTTCAAATTCCGTCATCGATTTAAGCAAATATTGCAATGAAATACGCTTTAGATGCACGTTAAGATTTTTGAAGCCTGAAATATGCGTCAGACGTTTTCATACCAAAACTGCAAGTCTGAAATTGCCTTATACCATATTATAGACGTATTACTTAATTTTATAATTATTTTTGGCTTATGATATCTATAATAGGACGAGTTTGAAACATAGATAAACAAAAACCATTAGTTGTGAGTTCTATTAAAACATATAAGTATTAGTGCTACATCTAAAAATACAAGCTGTTGATTTGCATCCGTGCCATAGTCAAGGACGTAAATATGCTAATGATTCTCGACCCAAATCAACGAAAAAATGGGTAGGTAATTTTTTCATGTTTTTTTCTTATTTACGTATATCCGTCAGTGTAACCCAGCCGTACTTTAATTCGGCGCGTGTGTTACTAGCCTTACTACCGCGCTGCGCACTCACACAAACGCAAACGATACATGCACAAAGCATACGCAACGATCGTTCAATAAAAATCGTAGATCATCCAGCCTACCCAAATTCACCCAATCACAGTGCGAGTACTCCCACACACTCGCCTCGCCGCTCCCCGCGTGCCCTTGAAGCCGGAACAAACAAGCGCCGACGGCAAGCAGTGTGTTTGATGTCGCCGCCGCTGCTGCGTACGTGCGCTTTGAATTCCGCGACGTGTAGGTACAAAGTGCGAGATGACGGAAAACTACACGAACACGAGTTGGTGGCGATGGTCCGCCTGTATGCCATCAGTGACAACAGTGTACTAACAGCCATCCATCCTCCGAGCCTTTTCCCAATCATGTTGGGGTCGGCTTCCAGTCTAACCGGATTCAGCTGAGTACCAGTGCTTTACAAGAAGCGACTGCCTATCTGACCTCCTCAACCCAGTTACCCGGGCAACCCGATACCCCTTGGTTAGACTGGTGTCAGACTTACTGGCTTCTGACTACCCGTTACGACTGCCAAGGATGTGCAATGACAGCCGTACATACCTATGTTCCGGGAAATGTTTACCGACCGGGAACCCTCATCACGGAGGGTCATGCTGGTCATGTGACAGACTTATGTGCTAGGACCGTTAACTTAGTGCTTTCGACACTTTAAAAACGAATGTGATAGTGTTATGTTAGCTGAAGGACAACCAGCTACTTCGTCGTGCTCGATTGTGCCAAGAGTGTGAAGGTGACAGCTTTGAACAGTACCTCCGGGTAACTAAACTAGGTAATTTATTTATTTGTACATTTTGCAAATACGTAGTCAGCTTAATCAATTTTATTAGTGTAAATAAGTTGATTTCTTAACCACGCCAATAATACCTACGAGCCGAAAGAATCACCTCGTGCCTACACTTAACTAACACATCTTTCACCAATTTAATCGAAAAGTAAAAACAAAATTACTACGAAATCTTTACGCTGAATGTTAAAGCAAACCGAAAATGTTATCAATCAGCTGTTAACAGGTCAGTGAACTTTCCTTTAGCGCACTAGTATTACGTCATTAATAAGATTTCCGTGTTCCAAGGTCCTAAGACCGTTAAGAAGGAAGCAAAATTTCTAATTATTAACCAATTTAATTCAAAAATAAAAACTAAATCACTGCGAAAACTTTATGCTGAAAGCAAAACGAACATTTTATCAATCAGCTGTTAACATGTTAGTGAACTTTCTTTCGCGCACTAGTATTGCTTATTACTGTAGTTAATAAGATATCTGTGTTAAATTTATGCTCAAAAATTAGTAAGTAAAGTAAAACGAAGTTAATGACAATAATGAAGGTGATTTTCGAAACTTTAGGTAAAATGATTGCTATCGCGTATCACTCGGTCTCGCTCGCTCGCGCGCTCGCGCTGTCATGTCGTAGATAAGACACTCACACATCGACACTCACGCACACACGTAGACATTAGTTTTCTCTGTCTACGCACACATAGCTGCTATCACGCACACACTGTGGCCGCGGGGGAATTCTGTTATGATTTGTGTTTAACCGTGGGCTAAATTCTGAAATACCATGAAATTACAACATCAAAAAAAGCAGCGCATATTAGCTTTTTCCCACCTACCGTAATTCAAATCGATTATTTACGTATTTAATTTTAACCTCCTTGACTATGGCACGGATGCAAATCAACAGCTTGTATAATTTGCTGTTTTGATGAAAATGGTTAAACTGCAGATATCTATGACCCCTTGACGTTGACCCCTTGATTTGCGTAATATTTAAAAGTTCTTAGGGTTAAGAAATCTCTAAAAATAAATTATTCAGCTGTGCAGATGGGATATAAAAAAAATAAAGTTTAAGACAAAAAAAAAATATGTACGGAACCCAGTGTCAAGTAACTTTGCGCTCTTAACAATTTTTCCATAATATATAGCACACTGACTGCTTTTTATCATTAGTTCGCGTCCTTGCAAAGTGTCAGGAACATCTATTATTTGTATTTTAAATTATTAAGTTTTCCTTGTACTTAGTGATTGATAAAACAGTGTAGTGAACGGAACTTTATAGTAACACAATGGAGAGAATAAACAGTTAGATGACATTTTTTTATTACGTTTTTTGATAGTGACTTTTAATGTTTATTATTTTGTGTGTAGTGTTTTATTGTGTTTTGAAAAATGGATTTAATCCTACTATCCATAGTAACCCGGAAGCTGCGGAAACTAGTAACTTGATTTAAGAATTAACGTTGTTTACAATTCTAAGTGTATTTTTTTTATAAATTAAGTGGTTGTGTTTATTTGTAGAGTAACTTCTTTATAATCTCGAGAATTCGTAAATTTCTTGTGGAGTTTTGTGAATTCCCATTCGTTGAACTAGGAGTGTAAAGAATGAAGTGAATCTTATGTGACGTGCGAGAGGTTTCACTCGCGTCCCGTAAGAGCTTATCTGCTCACCCAGATAAATTGCTAATTTAGCCTACAGCTTTTCTCAATAAATGGGTTAATCTAACTAAATGTTTTTTTTTTTTCATAATATTAGTCTAGTAGTTCTCGACTTGGAAATCGTAAATATATTTTATATTTGGCGCAAACTGTACTAATGAACTCGTTATAACATAAATAGACACCCATCCTTGGAATGCCCGGGTCAAAAGCTAGTAAATCCGACAACACGTGCGAATTTCTATACCTACCTATACAAACTTAAAGGGCCTTTATATAAAGTGTACTGTCATATGTACTTTCAAAGTTGTTTATGTAGGTATAGGAAACTAATTTGTTACTTGCAATTTTTTTATGACACGGTATACCTAAAGTTATTTTTAGGAATACAATTTCTAATTTTTGGAATACATTTTACAATTTTTAGGAATACAATTTCTAAAAATAATTACGTTCAAGCATCATCATTTTGACCAAGTACAACATCCTTTTTATCTCTCGCTAGGCGTTTTCTCGCGGTTTCACCCA
The DNA here is from genome assembly GCF_022581195.2 of Helicoverpa zea. Taxonomy (NCBI): domain Eukaryota; kingdom Metazoa; phylum Arthropoda; class Insecta; order Lepidoptera; family Noctuidae; genus Helicoverpa; species Helicoverpa zea. Next base: position 12,231,289 of record NC_061456.1, on the reverse strand, counting down.
CGTACCGTGTCGGCATAAAATCCTATGTTACTCGGCAATAGTATAGGTACCCGACATTGAAAGATTTTTCTTTTTGGTTCAGTAGTTTCTGAATGTCTCTTTATTATAGTTGTATAGATAAGCATTGCAATCCAATTTTTGGTACCCAAGATACAAGCTTGCCTAGTTTGGGGCCAAATGTTTTTTTAAGAATCAGCGTGATTTAAACGCAATAAAAAAAAAAAAATTTTTTTCCTTTTTTTTTACAGCGGACTTCGTAAACTCCTGGCTCTTCATGAGTTCACCAGTTCCAGTAGTCAGCATACTGGTGGTATATTTACTCTTCGTGCTGAAGTTAGGACCTTCGTTCATGAAGGATAGACAAGCATACAAGTTGCAGACTCTTATACCAATTTATAATGCCGTGCAAGTCGGGATTTCGGCGTTTTTGTTATATTTGGTAAGCTTTTTCATATATTTTTTTAATTACGTTATAGTTCCTGAAACTATTACCTATTACTATGAAACTTATACTATTGAATTATTTGAAAAAAGTATTAAGAAAATAAAATCGACTAATGTACATAGTTCTCTCCTAAGTCTGACAAATATCTATCAGGCTAAAAATCACATCAAATTCGGTTCCGCCAAACCCGAGACAATTGCGCGCAAACATACATACATACTTACGGCTCAAACTAAGAACCTCCACTTTTTAAAGTCGGTTTAAAAATAACTACCAGTCAGCGTATATTTTTTGTCATTTTATACGAATTTGAGGTAAACAATAAATTGTTTTTACTTTCAGTGTGCAGCCATGATGTCAGCTAATGGTTTAGTGCCGAAAACTTGTGTGATGGAGACTGAATACAATAGAAGACATGTAAGACTCAGTTGCAATATTTAACTATAATGATAAACAAAACATAATTTATATCTATGTATTTATATAAAAATTAATGCCACTTTTCGTTGTAATTTTATAACTCAAGAACAGTCTCACTTATCCAAACCAAATGTTTGGGCTTTGTTCGGAATATTTAGTAGATGCTTTAAGTGAAGTTTACACAAAATCGGTCGAGCGGTTCTTCGTTCATCACACTTTTTGTAACAATATTGTGGACTTTATACTTAGCGAGCACGTACCGCGGGCCACTAGTTGTCTAGATATGTTTATATGGGATATATTTTTTAATTAATATTTCTCAATCCTTCTCCGTGTGAGGGGAGGCCTGTACTCAGTAGTGGAACGGTGGTGTCCCACTGGGAAGGATTGAGCATTAATCACCACGTTTGCTCAATGCGGATTAATGATTTCAGACTATATAGTCCAGGTTTCCTCAAGACGTTTTCCTTCACCTTTTTATCAGCCATTGGCGTCCAAAATATATTTAGAAAGTACATACAAACTTAGAATAGTTGCATTGGTACTTGCCTGACCTGGAATCGAACCCACACCCTCATACTTGAGAGGTTTGTTCTTTGCCCACTAGGCCATCACGACAGAAACTGTAAAACTGTATTTAAAATAAATATTTTTTGATCATTTCAGATAACAGCAGTAATGCACTACTACTTCCTAGCCAAAATATCAGAACTCCTAGACACAATATTCTTCGTTCTCCGAAAGAAGAGCAACCAAGTCACTTTTCTTCACGTATATCACCATACATTGATGGTAGCTGTTACTTGGATAGCGTTGAAATATGAACCAACTTATACAGTACTGTTCTTAGGACTTTTGAACTCGACTGTACATGTCGTTATGTATACTTATTATGGGTTGTCTTCTGTGCCGAGTTTGACGAAGTATTTGTGGTGGAAGAAGTATATTACTAGTATGCAGTTGGTAATTATTTTTTTTTTGTATTTGTTGTTTTTTTGACAACGTTTTAATGAATCTTACTGTAGCAATTCGAAGTCAAATACGTTTACTGAAATTAGGCTAAATAAATTAGCACTTTTCTCTCAAGTATTTTTGACACACCTAAAACTTAATCAGATATAAAATACTAGACTGTTATACTTGATTAAGTAGTTATTTTTTAACAAAAAATCATCATCTAGACTGCGCGGCATACAGAAATAAAAATGGCACAGAAATCTCAAAGTCCTCGAAATTGTTACCTATGTACGCAAACACATTTTTTTTTCGAAAATTATTTTGGTTGAATCTTACCATACGAATCAGTCAGACTCTCTTTTAGCACCACATTAATGTCAAACATTTATTTTCAGATCCAGTTCGCCCTCATCCTAATCCATTTCGGCATCGCCTTCATGGTATCTGAATGTTCACCATCCTACACGATGACAATCGCTATGGCTATCAACGGCACTCTCTTTCTCTATTTATTCGGAAACTTCTACGTGAACACATACAACAAGAAAACAAATAAAGACACACAATTCAAAAATGGAACAAACAAAACTGATATTAAAAATAAAACATTTGAAAATGGAATGAAATATGGAAAAGGAAAAACAAATGCAGACAGTCAATATACTAGTGCTTCAATAACCGTCAATGATACCTATAGAATACGGTTCAATTTAGGAAAGAAGGCGACGTAGTTCTAATTTTAACTATTAGGTTTAATTTTAGGTTTTAATTTAGAATATAAATGATTTTGCGTGTGAATAAGCTTTAAGTTAATAAAAAAATACATTTAATAATAAATACTTTTTATTGGTTTTATTGCTAAACATATCATACAAAAATAGAAAGAGCTGAATACTGAGTGTACTATGGGAGTGACCTATACCCAGCACTACACAGAAAATAACTTTGGCAACTACTTCTGCTATCATGATTGAATTCGACCCACATAAAATCTCGATTCATCAACCATTGGATACTGAAATATTTTTTTCAAATCGGACCAGTAGTTCCTGAGATCAGCAACATAAATGCAGTTATTCAATATAAGCCAGAATGGTTGTAAATATCGAAACAATCTTAGATACAAAATACACCGAAAGCTCGCTTAAACATGACCTAAGAAAAACATCATCATCTGCTTAGCTTTTGAGATAGGCTCGCTCGCTAGATTAACTCCTTGTTATACACTGACAATCAGATGCATCCCATTAGACTGGAAGGCGATCCTAAAATACTTGGGAAAAGACTAGACTGATACGAGAGAGTGTTTTAAGATGTTCTTATCGAGTGAAATGGTGGTTTAATCACCTAACAGGCCTCGATGTCAGAGTTTTTTCTCAAATCCGCCTGACTGCCTCTGTCGTGGAAATGAAAAAACGACAAACTGAGTAGCTTTCGAAGACGCTCTGCATGTCCCTACAGTCAGGTATAACTCCGCCATTTTCTAGACTCCGGGCAGCTTTGTGTAAGTTTAAAAACCCACAAAGCGTTTTCGGCCCGTCCAGGGAATCGAATCCGAGACCTCGTGCATACCAATCGCGTGCCGATCAAGTGTGCAATGACATTTAGGCTACAATTTGAAGGTCTTATTGTATATAAACATATAGGTATATTGTATATCTATATGTATTGTATATCTTATTTCTTATAAACAATATGGAATTCAAAAAACATGAACAAGAGCGATCAATTTCATAATACAACTTTTACTACCGCTTCTAAAAATACAAAAACACTAAACTGCAGTGAAATACAATACAACAACAATATTAAAATTGAAAATATTCAACATCATTGGTTTGTTTTTTAATTAAAAATTGGTTTAACCTTGCCTTAACTTGTTTTGGGTTCTGTATATCCTGGAATAACTAGGAAGTGATAGTTATGCTACTGATCACATTATTTAAAAATTACAGTAGATTTAAATACCTACAACAATTCGTAATATCTCTATTTTGGTAAGCAAGTTTAATATTTGTCCAGTTATTCGAAGCTGACAAATTAATTATGAACATATTTATTAAAACGCTATATCTTTATGACATTTCATTATAAAACGAAGAGTTTGTTTGTATGTACGTACTAATCTCAGGTTCGTCAAGATCGTCGAATTTGAAAAAATCTTTGATTAGTAGATATCTTACGTATTGAGGAAGGCATTAGGCATTTTTTTTAGCGCGATGTCGTTTCCACTGGACGCAAGTGAAACCGCAGGTGGAAAGTGGTCCCCGAGGTGACTGGGGTGGACCTGAGAGTGGCGGTGGCTAGGCTGAAAGCCAAAAACACCGCCCCAGGGCCTGATGGCCTGCCTGGCAAGGCCTGGGTCCTGGCCCTTGAGGCTCTCGGGCCTCGACTTAGGGGGCTTCTCAGCGCATGCTTGGAGAGGGGCCAGTTCCCACTTCGTTGGAAGACAGGGAAACTGGTCCTCATACGGAAGCCGGGGCGCCCTGCGGACTCTCCGTCCGCATACCGGCCTATCGTGTTGCTCGACGAGGTGGGCAAGCTCTTTGAGCGAGTTGTCGCACACCGCCTCGTCGCGCACCTTGGGGGGATAGGGCCGGACCTTGCGGACCACCAGTTCGGTTTCCGCAAGGGGCGCTCAACGGTGGACGCCATCATGCGCGTGAGAGCTCTCACGACGGGGGATGCTGTGTCCCGGGGGTGGGGTCGTCTTGGCGGTGTCTCTTGACATCGCCAACGCCTTCAACACCCTTCCCTGGAGTTGCATTAGGGAGGCACTCCGGTATCACCGGGTGCCGACCTACCTTCGTCGCGTGGTCGAGGCCTATCTGTCGGATAGGTCCATCATTTACCCTGGTCACAACGGGGAATGGAACCGGCGAGAGATGTCGTGCGGTGTTCCGCAGGGGTCGGTACTGGGGCCGCTCTTGTGGAACATCGGCTACGACTGGGTGCTGCGCGCCGACCTCCCTAGCGGCGTCAGCGTGGTCTGCTACGCTGACGACACGCTGGTTCTGGCACAAGGGAGGTCGCACCAGGAGGCGGCCGACATAATGACGCGCGGGGTTGCGACAGTCATCGAGAGGATCCAGCTGCTGGGCCTGGAGGTGGCCTTGCACAAATCCGAGGCCATGTGCTTTCATGGGCTTCGGAACGCGCCACCTTCAGGCTCCCAGGTCACGGTGGGGGGGGTTACCATCGGCGTCGAGAGGGCGATGAAATACCTGGGACTCGTCCTCGACGGCCGGTGGAACTTCGTCGAGCATTTCCGACGTTTGGGCCCCAAACTGGAGAAGGCAGGTGCTGCATTCAAGCGGCTCCTGCCCAACCTGGGCGGCCCAAACGCCCCCTGCCGCAGACTCTACGCGGGGGTCATGCGGTCCATGGCCCTTTACGGGGCCCCGGTATGGGCACGTTCGGTACGGCCGCGGGCTGTACACTACCTGAACGTGCCCCAAAGGGTGATAGCCATTAGGCTAATCCGGGGGTACCGCACGATTTCCCGCGAAGCAGCTGGCCTACTTGCTGGACTGCCACCGTGGGATCTGGAGGCGAGGGTCTTCTTGCGCCTGTACGACTGGCGCGAGGAGGCTCAGCGCCGGGGAGAAACCCCGTTGTCGCGGCAAGTTGTCGCGCAGCGGGCGGAGCTCCGGCGCGATCTCATGGTGGCCTGGAGGGAGCGACTGTCGCAACCCAGTGCAGGGCACGCCACCATCGTGGCGGTAAGTCCCCTCTTTGAGGAGTGGCTCGGGAGGAGTCACGGCGCCCTCACGTACCGCATGACGCAGGTCCTCACCGGACACGGTTGTTTCGGGAGGTACCTGCACCGCATCGGTCGTGAGGAGGCGCCCGGGTGTCACCATTGTGCGGACAGCCCCGAGGACACGGTGGACCACACAGTCCAGGTGTGCCCCGCATGGGAGGGGCACCGCCGGGTCCTCGTCGAGGCTTTGGGCGGCGGCGACCTCTCGCGTCCGGCCCTGGTTCAGGCCATGGTCCGGGGCGAGAGGGAATGGGATGCCGTCGCCTCCTTCTGCGAAGCGGTCATGCTCGAGAAGGAGGAGGCGGAACGCCAGAGAGTTCGCACCTCTCATCCCGGCCGCCGCGCTGGACCAGGTAGACACCATGGGCGCCGGGTGTCGCGAGATGACTCCCGGCCACCGTAGGCGTGGGTCTGTGGGCGGTGAGTTCGGGTGGCTCATCGTCCCTCTGTCTTTCTAGACGACAGACCCGTGTCGACGGCGCGCGTTGTTCCACGCGCTCCTCAAAGAGATGTCAGCAACCCCAGCGGGGCCCAGCAGGGCCAAGGCCTGCCGGGGCTGTGGGTTGTTCGAAAGAGATACCGCGGCCCTGGTACATAAAAGGCCTATGACGGAACACGACGATTTTAGTCAGTAAGAGTCTGACACTCCCTCACCGCTGCTAACCCACAGCGGGAGGGATCATTTGATGATTTTACGTCGCTAAAAAAAAAAAAAAAAAGGTGGAAAGTGGTTAACTGTTGGTGATATGGTTCAGGTTAGCAAGTAGTGGCAACAATATGAGTTTCGCCGTAGGACACGACAAAAAATAAATAGGTAGGCAATTACAAAAAGGGCTGCTTAGCTACGTTACTCATGTTATTGACCTATATGTTTTAGTTTAGACCAGAGAATTTAAAAAAGTATGAATGTTTATGACATCTTTGACTGCTTTCTGAAGTAGCTACTTTCCGCACACGGTTGAAAATAACCTATATGACATAGTGACATGTATATTTTATTTGAAGTAATAAACCTACACACACTCACAAACCTTTGCTTTTATAATATTAAGGTGTGATGTTTTCTGTTTCTGTTCATCATATTATTGCTTTTATTTATTTATTTATTTTATTTATTTATTTTATTTATTTATTTATTATACTTTTTGCACACATTTTACAAAAAAAACAATGTACAAAGGCGGACTTAACGCCTTAGGCGTTCTCTACCAGTCAACCTTTAGGTGGAGGAGAAATTTCATGGCAGGTGCACTAAATATGTATATAAGACAAATCGAAAATATATAAACGTACATAGACTTATTATACATACACATATATATATATATATACATAATATTAAATAAACTTTAATACATATATAAATAACACAAAATCAAATGCATAGTTGTGTCAATTCTGCAAACTCTGGTGAAGATACTCACGAAGCTTCAATTTGAAAGTCAATCGGCTATCTACCATCCTAATTTCCGAGGGCAACTTGTTCCATAAAAGAATAGATTGGACAAAAAAGGAGGAATGAAGGAAATCTGTGCGATGTGAGGGACATTGGAGTAGACGGTTGTTGGAGGAACGCAAATTTCTGTCATGTTGAGAACACAAAAACTGGAAGTGGCATGATAAATATGGACTTACTTACTACTATACTTTTCTTTTTTTAAACTTTACATACCTATGTAAATGCAGATGTAGATTAATTGTTTTAGTATATACATATGACAGAAGATAATAGAAAAAAGTAAAATATATAAAAATTACTTTTGCAGTTCTTTATTCAAACGGTTTCAATATCAAAGTATAACTTATTAACATAACTGGAATTTAACAGTAAGTAATTAAGTCAAATTGCTTAGTTATTATTTTATCAAAACAAAATGACAAAGTTTAATAATAATTGCGTTTGGAATGTTGTTTGTTTGGGGTCCGAGTGCTCACGCGCTTGCGAAGGAAACTAAGCGCCTTGTTGACACTTCTCTTGAACCAAGGGCTGGCTTTTATTTCGCACAGAGGTTGAGCATTGCCATCCAACGTGGCAATGCTGCCAGCCTTCTGGGTACATTACCCAGTGACAGCGATGAGGAGCAATTTTTTGATGCAATGTATAAGTTTTAAGTTGTATATATAAGTTTATTTTTAATTTTTAAGATTAATGTAAATATTATGTAAATACTTCAAATTTGAAATCAAATATAATAAATAAATAATTAAATTCGAAAGTTTGGAATGTCATATTTTAGTTAGCGTCAGGACCGCCGTCACAATTCTCCGATCCTCTCGAAATACATATAGAGAGTTGCTACCTAATTGCTACCAGCTACCATTAGTTGCTACCAATTGCTACCCTCGTGGTTTTGAAGATATTCAGCATCCAAAGGTGACAGCCATTCTGATATCAGGATGGCTGTCACTTTTCCCAGTGTGAAGAAACGGCGCAAAAGTATTGAGTTTTTTTTTCACCCAGAGTTGCTACCTAATTGGTACCCTCCGGAATTAAATTTTGGGCCACAACGATTCCCTGGATAAAAAGATATTTAAAAAATGAGTTTTTACGCCCTGCCAAATTAAATTAGCAAGCAGTTAGTTAATACAAATGAGTACTTTTGACGTAGGCGCTATCTATTATAATCCGACAGCTGATATAAATGCGGCCGAAAAGTGAACTAAAGCAAGCCGCCATCTTTGAACATCATTTTTGATTAGGTGTATTTATAAATGTTACCTGTTGAATGAAATTTCCCGAAATGCATGAAAAAGTATTTATTATAATTACCTCAGCCTTCGATTGTTAACACGAAATAATTCAAAAGAAGATGGATCACAATCCATACAAAATTGCCCCACGTCCTATAACAATGTGACGTATCTCAAAAAAAAGATAAAAATATTAAAAAAAATATGGCATACTCTCTAATTTATTTTTTTTACACCTTCATATGAAAAAAATGCTTTAAAAATTGTTCAGGCGCTGTTATGAAAACATCGTTCATAGGACTATTTATGGACTATTTTACTAAATTATTTTTTTTGTTTGATAGGGTATACCTCACAGGTGGTCCCATAATCGTCAGGTCAGGATCTGATGATGGGAACCCTGAGAAATCCAGGGCAACTTTTGAAAGTTGTAGCCATGCGCAGGATAAAAACTTGACTATAAGGTGTATGTCTTATAACACTATGCAACAGTGAAGATTTGGAGCTGACCTGATGATGGAGACGAAAGAAGGTCGAGGGAACTCGACAACCGAATATGTAAACTACTTCGTGTTAGGGCTTATATTGTTTGTATTGAATAGACCTTTGCAACAGTGAAGGTTTGGAGCTGACCCGATGATGGAGACCAGAGAAGGTCGAGGGAACTCGACAATAAAATATGTGAACTACCTCAGAAGTCGGTGTCTAATGGACGTACCTAAGTTTATTTTCCCACCGACTTCTAGGCCAATGCTCCTAAGAATAGTTTTTTTTTTACTTTTCAGTGATTTTGGGAGTCGGTTTTATTTTATTGTAAAAAGTTTTTTTTTGGATTTTCAGTGACAAGCACAATTGTCACTATCCGCATAAGTGGAAAGTTCTCATCAATACGAATAATATAAGCGCAAACACGAGGTAGTTCACATATTCAGCTGTCAAGTTCCCTCGCCCTTATCTGGTCTCCATCATCAAATCAGCTTCAAACCTTCACTGTTGCAAAGGTCTATTCAATACAAACAATATAAGCACAAACAGGAGGTAGTTTACATATTCGGTTGTCGAGTTCCCTCGACCTTCTTTCGTCTCCATCATCAGGTCAGCTCCAAATCTATACTGTTGCATAGTGTTATAAGACATACACCTTATAGTCAAGTTTTTATCCTGCGCATGGCTACAACTTTCAAAAGTTGCCCTGGATTTCTCAGGGTTTCCATCATCAGATCCTGACCTGACGATTATGGGACCACCTGTGAGGTATACCCTATCAAACAAAAAAATAATTTAGTAAAATAGTCCATAAATAGTCCTATGAACGATGTTTTCATAACGGCGCCTGAATAATTTTTAAAGCATTTTTTTCATATGAAGGTGTAAAAAAAATAAATTAGAGAGTATGCCATATTTTTTTAAAGATTTTTATCTTTTTTTTGAGATACGTCACATTGTTATAGGACGTGGGGCAATTTTGATCCATCTTCTTTATTAAATCATGTCAGGGTATGATATACACTCTTTTGCAAAAAAAGCGGGCACCTATGCGCTTTCTTAGTTTTAAGGACTTTATGTGTGTTTCAAAGGGTTTTAATGATTGTAGTATGTTTCTAGCATCAAAAAGGTTAGCCAAGCATGCGTGAGAGTGTATTCTAAATTTGAATATTTTAAAATTGCTAAAAAAATGGTAAACCTTGTTTTGGACTAATCGCTGGCAGAATGTTCGTCGGTGTTTTGAAAATTTTTTAGTCCTTAAAACTAAGATTTCGCATAGGTGCCCGCTTTTTTTGCAAAAGAGTCTATTTTAAGTCAGTGACTGAAATAAAAATATTTTTTAATAAAATCAATATTGTTTTACTGTGACCAAATCAGTTCATGTTTTACGTAGAGTTGGGTATGATTTTTACACGACTGGCCTTACTGGATGTTTTCGTGTTAACAATCGAAGGCTGAGGTAATTATAATAAATACTTTTTTCATGCATTTCGGGAAATTTCATTTAACAGGTAACATTTATAAATACACCTAATCAAAAATGATGTTCAAAGATGGCGGCTTGCTTTAGTTCACTTTTCGGCCGCATTTATATCAGCTGTCGGATTATAATAGATAGCGCCTACGTCAAAAGTACTCATTTGTATTAACTGACAGCTTGCTAATTTAATTTGGCAGGGCGTAAAAACTCATTTTTTTAATATCTTTTTATCCAGGAAATCTTTGTGGCCCAAAATTTTATTCTGGAGGGTAGCAATTAGGTAGCAACTCTGGGTGAAAAAAAAACTCAATACTTTTGCGCCGTTTCTTCACACTGGGAAAAGTGACAGCCATCCTGATATCAGAATGGCTGTCACCTTTGGATGCTGAATATCTTCAAAACCACGAGGGTAGCAATTGGTAGCAACTAATGGTAGCTGGTAGCAATTAGGTAGCAACTCTCTATATGTATTTCGAGAGGATCGGAGAATTGTGACGGCGCTCCTGACGCTAACCATATTTTACATGATAATATTATACTTAAAACATAACATTGTAACTTTCATAGTATATTTTGTATGCTTGAGTTTTAAAATTATTAATACTTAGCTGTTTTCCCGTGGTTTGACCCGCATCTCGTGGGAACTACTGCGAGTACCGGGATAAAATATAAACTATGTCACTGGTAGATAATATCTAAAAGATGATCTTTCTAATGGTAAAAGAATGTTTAAAATCGGTCCAGATTTTTTGAGTTTATTCAGTACAAAGAAACAAAAAAAAAATCTTCTTCATAATATTAGTATAGATGTATTTAATCCTTCTCTTCTTGAATAATCATCTCGGGACTTAAAAGATCGAAGGTACTTTGTTTAAACAAAATCGTCAGTGATGACACAATATGATTTTTATCATCATCCTTCTGCCATCTCATCCCAATTTTATTTTAGGTTGGAATATTTATGAAAGTGTGATTAAGGAAAATTATAAGTTAACACTGACAAAACCAAAATAGTATGGTCCTAATGTTATAGAACTTTAAATTGCTTGGAGCCGATTAAAAATCGAATATTTGTAAGTTATAAACGAACCCTTATAGACACTTTGTAGCTGCTAACATTTTTATAAAACAATAATATTTTTTTTGGAAGCAAGCTCAAATTAGTTAGAAGTTAAAAAAATAAAACCAAAAACCTTTTACAAGTTCATCTTCTTTCAGCTTTTACATAATAAATTACTAAATTAATATGTAAAATCTTACAATGCCCTGACATAATATTTCAATAAATATATTTTAAATATTAATATTTTTATGAATACAAAGGAAGGTTATAATTTACTGTCCAGGTCATTTTATCCTAAAGATTTGTATACTTTTATACCGATACAGTGTATTATGTTATGTATGTTACCTATTCCTACTACTGAGTTTATTATGTGTAATCCGTAAATATCATCTACCTCGCCGTGCCCAACCATGTCCCAGCTTTCAGTACCAGTGTTTTACACAGAGCGACTGCCTATCTAACCTCTTCACCCAGTTACACGGGCAATATTTGGTATGACTGGTTATAAGTCTGACTGGCTGCTAAGTACCCGTAGCGCCTGCCAAAGATATTCAAATGACAGCCGGGTTCTAATTTATCCTGCGTTCCGAAAACACGGAGTATCTTGTAAAATAAAAAATATATTATTTAATGTAATGGAAATAAAAGATTTAATTAAGTAAATAAATAAATATTAAGAGTTGTATATTTTTAATTACTTTTTAAAATAATTTATAACTAATAGTAAATAAATAGCAATAAATTACAAAAGAGACACATTGTAGTTTATTTTTAGTAACAAGCAAATTAGATTTGAAGGTAGGTACTTAATTGCATTGAAATTCAGACAAATAAAGGAGTTAAGTTCAATGACAATATCGAACCAGAATCATGTGTATTTATAGTTTTAATTGTTAAGAGTTTATTATCCTAGAATGTAATGAATATCCTATCATAAAAGCCAGATACTGCCTCGTTGGTATAGCTGTTACTTAGCGCGACAGCTGTGCACGAGACGTCTCGGGTTCGCGTCCCGGGATGGGCCGAAATTACTTTGTGGGTTTTGGAAACTTTCACAAAAGCAACCCAGAGTCTGGCAGTTGGCGTTGTTATACCCCGTGCGTAAGGGGGCGCGAAAAGCTGGCATATACGAATGCTGCTCAGTAGTAGTTGTTTTTATAATAAAATTTCACGTCACAAGCCATTAGGCGGATTTGAGAAAATTCGGACACCAGGTCTTGCTAGGTGATTAAAACCGACAGCTCACTCGATAAGAAGCAAAATAGATCAACCATTAGAGAGCTAATCTCAGGAACTACTACGCCAATTTGAAGATATTACCACTATTGCCACTTTTATTCCGTTACGCGAATTATTTTCTTTCGAGAGGTAGCTACTACTTAATATTTAAAATGTACCTACTTCAGTTTAACGCCCTTTACAGAGAAGATACCTAAATGAATTCCGATTCTTGGCAAACAATGGAACGATTCATGTATAATTTTAAAATAATTATAGGTTAACATATTGTTTCATGATCATTTCAATATTAATATTATGATAACTTCTAATCCTGCATGTATACTGTATATTGTAACCACCCAAAACAAAAATGTGAAAGGCTGCCAAGTTCGATAATATGGGAATGCTTCGCCTATAAAAGAAGTGAGATCTGAATAAGTACCAAGTTCCATACACATACCTCAGTTAAAAATAGTTACTTTTTAATGATATTACCTGGCAAGTTTTCACACACCTTGTTATAAACCTACTAAACGCAATGAATCAAGTATATAATTTTATATTAAAACTATTACACCTTCATTATTTTGAAACTGACTCTCACTTGGCCATTTTCAGATTTTCCCTTTACCTTGAAATAAAGACCTACCTCCATGTCAAATTTCAAGTCAATACGACCATTGGAAGTGGTCTAGGTTTTTGATGAGTGAGTCAGTCAGTCAGTCAGTCAGTGTATATAGTAAAAATAGCGATCTTCTGACGTCAATATCTCAAGACCTACAATAGGTATATTAATGAAATTTTGTATTTTAGATAAGTGAGGGGGTCTCAACAGATACTAGAAATTTGATATGCGTAAATAAAATAGATTTTGAGTTATAGGGGGGTCGAATTTGGCCCGAAATGGTTCATGTAATATAACCCACGGCCGGTGTGTCGCTTTTTTTTGCTCGAACTTGGCGGACACACTGCCGTGTGTCTAGATATTAATCGTTGTGTGATGAATATACCTATGTCATATAGCTTTTTTAATGAGAGGATTGCTCTTTCAAATGCTCCGGATGACTGCTTTGCTTTATCACGTACCTAAGTATCTAAACTATGGGAGATTCAAATATGAGCTGGATCGCAGGCAGTTAAATAAAACCACAGGTGACAGGCAATATTATTGTTATATAGTTGGGCAATTAGTGTTTAAAAGTTTGCAACAACGCCATCTATTGAGCATCTTTAAAATCAATATGTTCGACGCAGCTCCAAAATTACCTCTGCAATCCGTATAATAAAAGTACAAAAAAGATAAGGTTGGAGAAACCGTCTGCGTCATATTTATCTCACGTTTATGTATTTTGTCACTTTTCTCGGAAACACGTGAGTTAATTCAGTTGCAAATCGTTTTATGTGTTGCAGTTCCTAAGAGTGGCCGCATTGTTAATTGTAGTATACCGTTTTAGGCTATATTGTAATTTTTTATTGTTGCGATTCGTTCGTGTTACTATCCCTATATGATGACTAGCTTCATCAAGGATTTACATTTCTACATTCACAAAATAGATGCGAGTGCGGTGCCACACATCCACATCAAACAATGCGGCACCTTCTGTGTTGTCCAATGTTTGCTCGACCCGGTAATATCCAGGGATACCTGCACAACTAAGTACCTAGCTAACTCACCTTTTCGCAAATGCTCCTGACGATTTCTGACGTGTAATTGTAACATTGAGCAGCAAAGACTGCTATTGAGTAGAATTCGGGGACACCGGCTATACATGCCTCCCAGATACGGGCTTGTAACGTCGACACCCAGATTTACGGCTGCTTAGAACCCAAAAAGGCATGCTTCTTAGAATCCAACACGCAATTTTGGTCCAACCTAGGAATTGATAGCCTGGGCCCTATGCAGTGGCGTTTGCGAACATTGATATTCGAACAAAATACAGTTAACACTTGCAACTTCTAAACTGTAAAACTAGCCCTCGATAATGAGAAAATTGTTAAGCAGATGACGATGATGGGTTTCTACACATCCAATATTAGTAATTGTATTATGTTGTTAATGGCTATTTATTTTACACTTAATTTAATTTAATTTTCAAATGGAGAGTTTGTAAATATGCAACGTAGTACGTCATTAATTGACATTACTTATGCATACTTTGAGACAGGGAGTTTTCGCAGGCTAATTAATACAGCGAAGCCATTCTAGGCAAAAAGTTCCGTAAAGTAGACCTAGGACAAGAATTTCACTTATATATATTTTTTTAGTCAACAAATGCTCTAGAACTAACACTGCCAGTTTGGTGACATGCAAAAAAAAACCGGCCAAGTGCGAGTCGGACTCGCGCATTTTTGTTGTATGGGAGCCCCCAAAATATTTCTTTTATTCTAGTTTTCAGTATTTGTTGTTATAGTGGCAACAGAAATACATCATCTATGACAATTCTCTAACTATCACGGTGCATGAGATGCAGCCTGGTTACAGACGGACTGACGGACGGACAGAGGAGCGAAAACAATAGGGTCCCGTTTTACCCTTTGGGTACGGAACCCTAAAAAGACCTTGTCTTTCCATTACGCGAAATGTTATGTAAAGGGGTCTACACACCAAAGCCGCTGACCCGGCGGCACAGCCCGGTGGCTTAGTGCCGGCGGGTTAACCCGGCGGCTTCAGAATGTCCAAGCCGAACGACTTTGCCGGCGGCAATGCCGGCGGCACGACTGCCGCGGCATGTGGTGTTCTAGTAATTGTCAAATACTCTATGAAAGCCGGCGGGCAACTGACTGAGTGAGTGGAGAGGGATGCCGTCGGCATCGGCATGCTGCCCCGCCGGCTTGCCCGCGCGGGCGCAAGCCGGCGGCATGATTGTACAAAATACGGCCGGCGGGTTGGGCCGCCGGGCTGTGCCGCCGGCGTCAGCGGCTTTGGTGTGTAGACACCTTAATATTATTAATAGTGATTCCTACGGGAGAGCTCATTCACAAAACCCATTACAAAGCTATGACTGTTGCTATGTTACAGCGTAAATACAATTTTATTTCGAAACCGACCAAAAAACCATCAGAAAAAACGCGAACTTGCCACACCAAAAAAAATCGTCGAAGTAATTCTAGCAGTCTGTTGTACGCACGTCAAAAAAATACTCCTTTTTTTAAAGGCATTCAAAAGAAAGCATGATTATAGTTGCATAAGTAAGTGCCAACTGCCCACTATGAGGAAAACGGTTCGTGAGTCGTGGCTTGGCGTACACTCGAAAAAAAACAACAAACGAATAGTGACGTCATTTTGCTAGTGATTGTACATTGTGTCATTAAAAAGGGATCAGTCGCGTCTAAGAATGGAGGTGAAGTCTAACTAGCCTTCGGAGTTTTAACTGGTTTTAGCTAAAGGCTGGCCGGGTTCGAATGAAGTTTGGATGCGAATCCCAACTCGCACTACAATAGATGTTTATTTACATTTTTTCCTTGAGGATCTTTAAATCTAATAGATCAACCTAGTGAATGTAAGCAAGCGGCCGCCACTACTGTCCGCCACTACTGATACACAGCCGCCAGTGATTTTCATAAATCGGTTCAACATCTAGTTTCTAAGTGTTTTGTTATCCTGTAATATGAACAGAATACATGGCTTCTCCCTTTAAAGAAAGACTGCAAAAAAAAATTGAGAGTTATGACCTCAATCGATAATTACGGGTGGCATTAATTGACCAATACAATACCCTACAGGAAAATTATATTGATACTGCCTTGTTAGTCTGGTAGTCTAATAGTGGCCTCGAGGTCTCGGTTATTAGGGCACGCCACCATCGTGGCGGTAAGTCCCCTCTTTGAGGAGTGGCTCGGGAGGAGTCACGGCGCCCTCACGTACCGCATGACGCAGGTCCTCACCGGACACGGTTGTTTCGGGAGGTACCTGCACCGCATCGGTCGTGAGGAGGCGCCCGGGTGTCACCATTGTGCGGACAGCCCCGAGGACACGGTGGACCACACAGTCCAGGTGTGCCCCGCATGGGAGGGGCACCGCCGGGTCCTCGTTGAGGCTTTGGGCGGCGGCGACCTCTCGCGTCCGGCCCTGGTTCAGGCCATGGTCCGGGGCGAGAGGGAATGGGATGCCGTCGCCTCCTTCTGCGAAGCGGTCATGCTCGAGAAGGAGGAGGCGGAACGCCAGAGAGTCCGCACCTCTCATCCCGGCCGCCGCGCTGGACCAGGTAGACACCATGGGCGCCGGGTGTCGCGAGATGACTCCCGGCCACCGTAGGCGTGGGTCTGTGGGCGGTGAGTTCGGGTGGCTCATCGTCCCTCTGTCTTCCTAGACGACAGACCCGTGTCGACGGCGCGCGTTGTTCCACGCGCTCCTCAAAGAGACGTCAGCAACCCCAGCGGGGCCCAGCAGGGCCAAGGCCTGCCGGGGCTGCGGGTTGTTCGAAAGAGATACCGCGGCCCTGGTACATAAAAGGCCTATGACGGAACACGACGATTTTAGTCAGTAAGAGTCTGACACTCCCTCACCGCTGCTAACCCACAGCGGGAGGGGTCATTTGATGATTTTACGTCGATAAAAAAAAAAAAAAAAAAAAAAAAAAGGTCTCGGTTATTCCCGAATCGGGCTGAAAGAGAAAGAATTCTTTCAATAAGCATCCTGGAGTCTGGAATTTGATAATTGGTGCACCTGTGTGAGAGCACTTGTTTACATCAGTCCTGCGCCTGATCTCTCTCCTGTCGGATTGCCGTCCTTCTTATGGTTTATGGGAATAGAGAGTGCACCTGTGATCACGCAAATGCATGTGCACTATAATACACAGAAGACCTCGACGTCATTATAACTATAGGTGATACAGAACCACTAGTTCGTCACAGTTAGTTTAATTTTTTGTTATTTTTTCCAAATCTTGACAGTTATTAATGATAAACGCATTTTTAAATTTTTCGTCATAATGAGTCTCTATTGGTTTTTTGTGCTATTGTTCTATGTGACGTTTATCAAAACAAATTAATGACATAAAACGGAAAACACAAAATTTGGTTATTTACTTAATTTTACAGTGTTAAAATATGCTATAACAAGTAATTGAAATGAATCCATTCATTCATTTGAATTTAATTATAAAACTGTATTGTCTAAGTTAATTATTTCAGCTAGTTGTTAATAAATGCATAGTTAGTTAGATTTTATTTTCTAATTGCTAACTTTTATTCGTCGTTTTACTTGTTTTTGAAAATCATTAACTTTATAGCATTTAATATTAATCTCTTTCTACAAAATGACTGAAATAATAATATTCGTTTATCAAAGTACAATCTTCAAGATATCCTATTAAATACACCTACAGTATACAAATACCTATAGTACTTTCATAACGGTATATACGTATGTAACTAAAAGGTATATATATACATATCATATGATGTAGGTATATGTAGTTGTTTATCTTTTCAATTCTGTAATGTAGCTGAATTAAATCATAAATTTTGTGTTTGAGTTGTCCACAGAAGACCGAGAATAAAAGAATACGGAACCCAAAATATAAGTATCCGATATACACTTCATTGTTTTTTTACATATTTTCGACACAAAACAAATGGTAGATTTCAATCATATTTAAGAAGACGCAAAATAGTTATTTCAACAAAAAAATTGAAAACAACAAAATATTTTTTGGCAAAAAAATGCCAAACGCTAATTAGTTTCTAAGCCTTGTATTTAGCAAATGAAGATTGACAACATACATACACACACACTATAATATAGTGGAACTTCACGCAATGTCCTGAAGCGTTAGTTTAAATACATTTACACGGCGTGTTTGGTATCATTTAATGTATTAATAATAAGAGGTGACCATATTTTTCATCACAATCCAAAGAGACACTGAGGCTGACGGTCAGTTACGAGTTCGAAATTCGAATAAACTTTTTTTAAGTGACGTTTATGGCTATAGTGCTGTGTGTGTTTTATATTCAGCCAGTGAGTACTTAGCATTTTATTAATTTGGTATTGGACCTTTTTAAATGATTTCCCGAAGGATTTTTTTGTATGGCTTGCGGATCCCTTAGGCATTTGTGTGTCGTCAGTGAGTAAAAATGAAGGTTTCGTTTGCAATTCTGCTTGTAAATAATTGTTTTGCTTAATTATTATTTGTCATAATTTTAAATACGTAAAAGTGATTAGTACAATTTAGAGGTCGTGAAGCGGATTTAAGAGAGCTCTTACAGTAGGATTTGTTGGTCAGTAAGAAGAGTGTCAAAAATATGAGTAACTTATTTTTGTAACGCCATTTTGCAATGTTACCTTTGCCTATAATAATTTGTACCTAATGAACTTAAGCTGTATTGCATAGTAAAATATCTGCAAATAGGTACATAGTTGCCTATGAATAGATAATCCAATAGTTATATTATGTATAGAATTAATTTACACTATCGAATTCGACTTAACCTGTAAGGATAGTTGTAAGAGAGGAAAATAAATAAATAAAATATTTTGTAATGAATGAATTTGTAACGCACAATTGGATCTGTAAAACCATTGGTAGGTCTTGACCTTGATTATTGATTGTAAGTAATTTCGTAGAACTTAATCTGAAAAAGCAGTTAAAATTAGAGAAAAGGAAAAGTCCTCAATAAAATATTTTCAAAAAATGGTGTCATTTCCTCATTAGATATATTGGTTTTTTATCATAAATTATACATGAGTCTATCTAATACTGTGTATATAATTTTAGAATGTATGAGATAACAATCTTAGTCACGTGCGATATAAAACAATAGGCTCTTCAGTACAAGTGCTGGTTATAGATAGTAACACTCACATTTATGTGGTACATGATAACTGGTAATAGTTTAGTGGTTAATATCACGACTGCTGAATGATGAATGTAACGTTTAGTTCCCGAGCTGGGTATTTTACTTGATTTGTGTTTTTAGCGATTTAGGTCCTGGATTACCTTGAAATTTTGCTAAGTGAATGCTACTTGCCTATACTTATACTTACCTACATAATAAAGATGAAACATTTTTTGTTTGTTTATACCACACAGGCTCCAAAATTACTGAACCCAGAAAAAAAATCTACTTATGGAAATCTATATAAGCTATTCCCGAGTAGAATAGGTTATTTTGTATCTTGACCGGGTAGTAATTCCCACGGCGTGGTACCGTTGGAAAACGGCTAGTAGCTTACATATTTTTAGCTTCGAATTTTGAGTGGGTTAATTTTTACTAAACATTAGTAGGTTATAGATTTTCTGGTGTTTATACTTGTGACTTATAATTTCATTCACCTCAGTACATTTGACAATTATCACCCTTACCTAAATACATTGGAACAACCTTGCCTCAATACATTGGATCAAACCAACCAACCGACACCTCAAACCATTCAATTTTAATTCTCAATCCGTTCATTTCCGTGAAGTTTCATCAAAATCTGTTATTGGTGAAAGAGTATCCAATTTATCTGAGTATGCAAGCTTAGAAGTTTATTAATTTAATATGATGTGATTGCAAGGATAAAAATGTAGGCTGTGATCAATTTATTTTATATGCTTTCACGCTAAAACCGCTGAATCGATTTGCGTTAATTAATACTACCTGTGCATACAATACATTTTAATTTTGTACAAAGAAATGTATTATGTAAAATGATATTATTACTTCTAAGTACTACTTATTTACAACATTTTCAAAGTAATTTTCCTACAGTGCCGGGGACACTTAGTTTATTGTTGCTGTATTTTATTTTACAAGTCATAGGCGTCACACATGATAGCGAATAATGATGTATTTAATATGAATGATGTAGTTTGGCAATGAACGTCTTTGGCAGTCTTTATGAGTAGTCAGAAGCCAGCAAGTCTGACAAGCAGTCTTACTAAGGGGTACTGGGTAACTGGGTTAAGGAGGTCAGACAGGCGGTCGCTCCTTGTAAAACACTGGAACTCAGCTGGTTATACTGGAAGCCGACCCCATAGTTGGGAGAAGGGACTCGTGGACTATGGGAGTGTCCCATAGTCCACGAGTGGCGAATGAGGAGGCAGCAGGGGTGATTTGATTACACATACGCGTGGGTCGGTAATAATGGAACAAATGTATTTAATTAAACATTTTCGCAAAATTCTATATTTGAGTGCAGATTTGGGGTCGTGGAAGAGAATAGTGATATTTTTTTACCGATTTTATCACAATATTTTTGCGTATAGTATTTGCGTTGCTGTCAGTAACGTCCTTCGCACACCCGTGAAGATCATGCGACTGTCATTAATGCATTTGCCAAGCTATATTTATCTTAAATCCCTTCACATTGTTTCAGTAAGCAATAACTGACCAACCGATTGACTGAACAAAATATAGCTGAAAAATTATTTCACTTTTAGGAAGTTACACTTTCCCTGGGTAACATTTATCCGTCCATGGGCAGTAGTTACTTTTGCACGGGAAGTGGATGAAACCGTAGGAACACTTGCTGGAAGATTTATGATTTAAGTATCGTGTCTAATAAATGCCTAGATAATTAGGATAAAATTATCGTATCACCATTTGCCATTACATAACAATTGAATAGTTTCGGCAAACTGGTTTAACTAACTGAAATTTTTTTTTACTTAACAAACACGATTAATTCAAACCTGTTATAATAAAGAAAAATACCTATTTGATCTAACTAAAAAACAAGTTAATTAATGTTCCCATCTTATATTGTATTTTTTTGTACTTTGTGTCTGGACGAATTTCATGTTGAACAGAAAACATACGAACAATGAACATCTTATAATGAGACCATCCTTTTTTCTGAGAAATCAGTGAAAAAAAAACTTACAAGATTAGCATACAATAACGATAAAATCTTTTCACACTATATAAATTCAAAAAGCTTATTATCTTAAGTTAAGCTAAGTTACATCAATAAATTGAAAGTATCCTGCGCCTGATCTCTCTCCGGTCGTGTCGGATTGCCGTCCCATCGGGCTATGATAGTGAAGGAATAGTGAGTGCACCTGTGTCTGCGCAAATGCTCATAATATAGGTAATATTATATCCTGCATTATGGATGATCTCCTTATATGATAACACGAAAACCTGGAACGCCATTATTATTATCATACAAAGAAAAATAAGTTGATCATATCGTTTGGGACACAAAACTTTTTTGAAATAAAAATAATAATTGATACGACCATGATAAGACAATTCTATTCATAGATCAAAGAACCTCTAATCTCATTTTAATTTCTGCATAATGAAGTAAAGCAGAGTTTACCCAAATATTCCTACACCCTTATTAATGTAATTCAATGGAATTAATTGTCACTTTCCTATGTGTTTATACTTGTTACGTGCGTTTTTCTTCTGACGTCAAAGCCCTTCTATTTTTGACAATTATTTCCATGAAATAGATTCGGCGCAATGATTTGACACGTGCATTTTAAACTTGCTTGGTCTTGCGGTTTCACCCGCTTTTTTGAAGGAATAGAGATACGCAAAACTTAAAATGTAACGTAAGTAATTATATTTCGTGCTGATCTTTTGAGTCTAGGTGATGAAAATATTTACTTAATTTAAGTACCTATAGGAAAAGTACTGACAATAATAATTATTTAAATTATATAATTTTACCATACCATACAATATTTAAAAGTTAGGAAAAATATTATTTTAGTAGCTGATGATTTTTCAAAACAGATTTTTGAAAGAAAAATCTTCCTAACGTATGAACAATATATCCTATTTTTTGTATAGTTTTTTATTGGTTTATATAATAGAAAGTAATAAAAATAGCCCGTGCGTAATTTAGTCAAATGCTATAAATAAAAAAACTAACGTGCTTACGTAAATCGCATATAATTATCAAAAATACTACGCAGATACTATGATTACCTATAAACTTTTCACGTCCAAAATGCGTGAACCTCATTTGATTAATGTCATGAAAAACCTAAATTAACAGAAACTACATATTAGTTAGTAAATTAGAATGCAATTTTAAATTCAAATTATCGGCAAACACATTGTATTTTTAAGTACTAGATTTGTTTATTTAATTTGCTTTTGGTAGAATTTGATTTATAAAATAAAATATTTTAATTCAATTATTTTAGGTACCTACTCCTCGAAGCGCATCTTTTAATAGTAATTATTATCGGGAGCGCATCTGAAAGATGCGCCTCAAATCGAGGGACGCCTCCTAATAATTGGTTCCCCATCACTACATAGTACCTACTTATAAAACAAAGTCACTTTCTCTGTCTCTAAATCCCTATATTTGTTAAAATCAAGACGACCCATTGACCAAATCTTTAAAACTACGCAACGGATTTGATGCGGTTTTTTTTTATAGATAGAGTGATTGAAGAGTATAATGTAGTGTATTTAGTATCAGCATTACACCCCTGCATAGCCGGGGCGGGTCGCTAGGTGATTATATTTTATAGATGTATGGTTTAAAGCTAAAAAAGTCGTGGTGGCCTAGTGGGTAAAGGACCAACCTCTCAAGTATGAGGGTGCGGGTTCGATCCCAGGTCAGGCAAGTACCAATGCAACTTTTCTAAGTTTGTATGTACTTTCTAAGTATATCTTAGACACCATTGGCTGTGTTTCGGATGGCACGTTAAACTGTAGGTCCCGGCTGTCATTGAACATCCTTGGCAGTCGTTACGGGTAGTCAGAAGCCAGTAAGTCTGACACCAGTCTAACCAAGGGGTATCGGGTTGCCCGGGTAACTGGGTTGAGGAGGTCAGATAGGCAGTCGCTTCTTGTAAAACACTGGTACTCAGCTGAATCCGGTTAGACTGGAAGCCGACCCCAACATGATTGGGAAAAAAGGCTCGGAGGATGATGTATGGTTTAAAGCTTAAAGTAGTAACAAAAGCAACCCAAGAACACATTCCGTAGAGCTACCTAAGCTAGGATAACACTTGTCAGGTCTATTATTTTTTTATCGTCATCTACCTAGCTTTTTCCCATGAAAACTGGGGTCGTTTCTAGTTTTAACAGTAGTGGCTGAAGTAACCAAGTTTCATTTGGAGCAGCTGCCTAACTAACCTCCTCAATCCAGTTACTCAGGCAACACGATATCACTTGGTAAGACTGATAGTAAGACTTTCTTGCTGCCAAGGCTGTTCAAATGATAGCTGGAACCCACTAATTTAATATCTCTTCCAAAACACGGAAAGAGAGGCCTATTAAAGTTTATTACTATAAAAAAAATCATTCAAATGCCACTCAGAATAATTTCTTATTGAAATTACACCAAGTGCGCGAGGAAAATTCTGAAAAAAAAAACTATGCGAGAAATGTCATTTTGCCTTGACCACCATAAAAAGTAGTAATTTTTATTACACTCAGGGCGTAAAAAGAGGGTGTGAGCATAAGGTGCGCGATACACGAGCGCTCTATTTAGAATAGTCCACGAAGGTTAGACGGGCACCGCGCTTTGCGCAGCGGGGCCGCGCCCTTACATCCACTTTGACCTACATTTTCGTCACAACATTATTTTCGATCCAAACTGAAAACATACTCTTTAGTTTACCCATCAACAAGAAAGAAACAAACGTTGTCAAAGACGTCAGTAGTCAAGAAATCTGTGTGTTTTTATCCAGTGAATTTCCTATCTCTATTTGTGTACCATTTACTGTTTGCCAAGACGATTTTATTTTTCGTTTCTTTTTTTTAATTTTATTTTTATTTTTTGTGACAATGATCTTGTTTGTTGAAGAAGAAACACGTTTCAGTTTGTGTTAGCAAGAATTATTCGTTGACTTGGATTCGTTTTGAAGTTCTCCTGAATTAATACAGGTACGTGGGATTTTAAAGCCTTTAGATTCATACGCGGTTATGTGATATAATAGTGAACAGTGGCAGAAATAATTTTGCTTTTGCATTTAATCCAAATATTTTAATTTTCTCTTTCTTTCTGAATATTGTTGTGAAATGTCAAAGAATAAATTGCGGTGATTTGGAATTTTTTGGTTATTTAATTTATTTATCGGTATACATTCTGATACTTAAATGGTTTAAACCTAAAATCTCAAACGCAACAAAACAGTGTATTATTGGCGAATAATTTGATAATATTCAACAGTTCACGTAGACTAGTGTAGTTTTTTAATATTAATTCAACAAATAATCCTATTACCTTCATCGGGTGCGAAATTCAACCTTCAGATTCTATAGCACCTGCGACAATTTAATATTTTTGTTAATTTTGGTACATGGATACTTGTTATATACCTGTTATAAAAAATAGTCTGAAATCCCCAAACCGCATTAAAAAGAGTGCCCATGGAGTTTCTTGCCGGTACGTCTCTAAGAGACCAATTCTTTGGAACCGTGCAACTAGTTTTACATTTCAAAAGAGCTTTCAAATGCCTGTTTGAAATTAAAAAAAAAAAATACTTTAACTTTGAAAACGCTCAATCCTTCTCTGTGGGAGAGAAGTCCAGTGCACAGCAGTGGGACGATTATAAGGCTGACGATGATGATCCTACTTCCTACTTATATTATAATCCTACTTATATCCTACTTCCTACTTATATCCTACTTTCCTACTTATATTACAAATGTGAAAGTTTGTGAGAATGTATGAGTAAATGTATGGATGTATGTTTATTATTCAATCACGCAAAAATGGCTGGACCGATTTGATTGAAATTTGGTATGTAGATAGGTGATACCCTGGATTAACACATAGGCTATTTTTTATCAACACACCTAGCGGGCGAAGCCGCTGGCGGAAGCTAGTAAAAAATAATAATATACTACTTTCGTACTTTCCAATCTACTTGAGATAAATCTGTACATCCACCTGAGTATTTTAAGGCCATTGCAAATGTAATCTTCTTACTGTTATCAGATCGAAAACTGATAACAAGATTGGTTTAGTCGGTCTTTTGAGCACGTGAAAAGTGGCGAGAAAAAACGTGTGTTTATCATCATGGTTATTTAAAAAATGTATCGTAAAATTGTTTGTTACACTTATTAAATTTTGATATCATTTTGCATCATTTTTATTAAACGCATTATCTACTTTTTCAATGTTGAGAATCATATTTGAGCAAAGCGTTGAGTATCAATCTGGATAGATATAGTTGGTCTATAAACTTTGCTTGGATTGTGTGAAAAAAGATAATATTATGGTTGAAAGAATGTCACTTGTGAGATAACATCAAATATAAGTATGGAAGATGAAAACATGCTGGGCAGACAAGAAAAATAAGAGAAAAGAAGAGAGAAGAAGAAAAAAAATAAGAGCTACATATATGCTGATGATGGATGATATATGATAAGCCTCTTTTTAACCGACTCCCCAAAAAAGAAGGAGGTTTCCAATTCAGATATTTGTATTTTTTTTTCTGATAACAAAAAGTAATGTCTTCAATACGGGGGAAAAACCGCGTTCAATTGCTACATAGGTCATAAATAATAATAGCTCAACTACATATTTTCATGCTGAAGCTATGCTTTATGCAAGAAAAATAAACAATCTGGGTTATGTTAACCATTGTATTTGCCCAGTAGTCTGGAACCTTGCGTCAGTACAGATATCTTTCTGAGTAACTGAATAACATAGAATTCATGTTTTGTTTTTCTATTTGAATCGAGTTTTGTACCAAAATTTTATTTTTTTGATGTGCTCGTCAATGACAATTTTTCAAAAATATTCCGTTCAAAACATAAGTGCTTTCGTTGTTGATTTTTTTAAGAATAAATGTGAAAATTGAATGGTAGGTGAAGTATCGCTTTGAGCGATAGAAAAATGCTATGACAGAATTTTTGATTTCATTATTTTAATATTGAATCCTAAAATGAAAAAACCTGAAAAATTACTGAACATAAAATTGATAAATTATTCGACACTCTTAATAAAAATTTGCCTTTTTTGAACATTTTTAATAAAATGCACATAATAAATTATTTTAATACTTTTCATAGGCCTTGAATTTTCTGTTGGTAAAAGATATAAATATAGTTGTTACGCGAAAAACCTAACAATTGCGGTGGTACTGTGATTGACAATGCGTGTGTGCCCATTCTCAAATCATCGTTAGAAATAATAGTTAATAATTGTGTAGTGCGTGAATCGCGTGATCAACTCGGTAATATATTATTTATTTTTAAAGTGTTTGAGTATTTTTGGTAGCCATATTTATCGGAGCATCTCTAGTGAACGAATTTTGTGTGGATACTTAACCTGATACGTACCAATGTATTTTTTTAAGTCAACTTATAGTGAGGAAAATATAATTTACCAATGGATTTAGTTTGGAATACTTATGTGAGACACTTGCTGTAACCGTGTAAATAATGTTTTGCTTGTACATTTTTTTTTTTAATATTTTCTTTTCACGAGACTCGACTGTTCTTACCTGCAAAAGTCGTCTACAGATCCTGATAAATAGTTTTTCGAAATTCATGAAAAAACTATATTTTGAAGTCAGATATTTTACAAATGTCCCTGGATATGCCTTTTTCATATTTTTATTCCCTATGGAAACATAATTCCATACTTTGAGTTACAGTCTAGATGACATAGGACCTGAATCCCTTTAGGGACGTTATTGTTCTTCATTTCTGCAGTAATATATCAATATTTAGGTTTCATCTATACTAATATTATAAAGAGGAAAACTTTGTTTGTTTGGTTGTAATGGATAAACTCAAAAACTACTGGACCGATTTTAAATATTCTTTAACCATTAGGAAGCTATATTATCTGCGAGTAACATAGGCTATATTTTATCCCGGTGCGGGCAGTAGCTCCCACGGGACGCGAGTGAAACCGCGGGAAAACGGCTAGTATTCTATAAACTATCGATACTAAACTTAATGCCATTTTTATAGCACATTTTATTTAGTGCATAATCCTATAACACCATCTGAAAAACCTATCAACGATTATTATAACATTTTCACTCATTAAAATAACTAATGGATCAAGGGTAACCGTTTAATTGTAACCAATATACCATTGTCAATGTACCGACCTTCTATCAGACTCATTCATTAGGCACACACATACACACGCACCTTCACTCACATATACACATCACAATAGCATATGCATCTGCATTACATCTTCACTACGAACACAGAAAGGTCCCTTTATTAAATAAACTCAATTTAGTTGATATTCCTTACAATAATTCTAGGCTATTGTTCTACTGTTTTATTTGTACTAACTTGATAAAGTGTATTTTGAATTGTGCTTTATGAACTTGTAGAAAATTACAATTTCAATGCCAAGGCTACTAAGATATCTAATATTGTTATCAAAATATAGGTACTCGTATCTAGGTAGGATATAGGTAGATAGTGACTGAAGGAACAATAGAGGTCGACTATAAGAAACGTTCAATATATCTAAAAGAATGATAACATGGTGTCTGAGATACATACATTCCTACCATACTGTAAAATGTACCACCATATTTCTGCCATAATGTCAACCTGTAATTTCCCAAGTATGATGTCTGAAATCACCAACCTGCATTGAGCAAGCGTGGTGATTAACGCTTACTCCTTCTCCGTGTGAGAGGAGGCCTGTGCCCAGCAGTGGGACGATAAAAAGGCTGATGATGATTATAAACTCACTATCCCAACATAAATTAATAATGCATCAAGTAAAATAAAAATGAAGCTGAACTGAATATTTTCCGGTTACATAAACTCTAAGCAAATTGACAGATTTGTTCAATTTTTATACCAACTTTGTGTATTGATTAGTATGATCCTAAGGCCTTCATTTCTCACGACTTTAATAACAATATCTTCTGTATTAAGGGTCGTATGAAATCATCCATTGTACGATTAATAGTTTCTGTAAATTGTCATTTAAATATAGGTAGTTATCTACTTTTTGTTATGCTAATTTTATTGTACGTACGTGATAATGTTGCATCATATTCATTGTTTAATCACCTTCAATATATTTAAGGTTCATGTCCATTAGATGTCTGGCAGAGGTTAATAAATTCGTACCTTCGTTCTGTAATCGATTTTGGATACTTCTGGAAACTGTATTTCTTTATTTTATATGCATAATTGGGACTCAATCTTTATCATCTCTTTAGCCTTTTCCCCAATACGGGGTCATATCAGTGTTTTACAAGGACGGTCCGCCTATCTGACCTCCTCAATCCAGTTACCCGGGCAACCTACCCTAGGTAAGATAGGTCGTCAGACTTACTGGTTTCAGACCACC
Organism: Helicoverpa zea; assembly: GCF_022581195.2. Lineage (NCBI taxonomy): Eukaryota > Metazoa > Arthropoda > Insecta > Lepidoptera > Noctuidae > Helicoverpa > Helicoverpa zea. Next base: position 12,202,568 of record NC_061456.1, on the reverse strand, counting down.
CGTAACGAATGTCAAAGATGTTCAATGATAGCTGTGTCAATCAGGATTTAATCGCGATGTATTATTATAAAAGTACGATACCTTTTTTTTTACTACAGTCTACTTGCGACCACGGTCGGTGCAATTCGGCGGAAACGTCGGTAAAGAAAAAGGTACCTTCATACATACTTAATCATTTATCGCGATTAAGTTCCGATTGTATATAAATATGTGTAGTAGGTTACCAAGGTTTAAAAACCTTTGTAATTCTGTCGGTTAAGTTTGTGTGTAAAATGTAAAACGAAACAGTGACTAATACTGTGTAATTTTTGTAACATTTACTAATTGACCTTCTAACTACATTATGTCGTGTATGATATCAGGCAGGTTAATGAATCCAATTTTTCGTACGTGCCATTTGAGGCTAGCGTATTTTTCTGTAGGTATATTTTTCTGACAACCAGTCTTAACTGGGGGCATCGATATATATGTACTACGTACTAGATAGAACGTTCCGAACAAAAAGCTTACCACACTGAACTGCAGTGCAGACTATGCAGTGCCCAAAATGGCAAATCAGAGCGATTTTGACACCTGCGTCAGATGGATGTCTATGAAACGACAATTATAAAATAGAAAATACATATCAAGGTATAAACTTACACATATAAACTAATTCGAGAGTCAAGTTAGTAAAATTACACGCTGTTCATGCTATTACAACGCTTGTATATCATACTTTTCATTTATAATTCAATTTTACAAATATGCATTAATTTGTTCCCGCCCGCCATCTTAAATTATGGATTAAGAAAATCGTGCAGAAACAGATGTGCCATAAAACTGGCAGTAGGTAAAATATCAATGAAAACAGACTTCACTTTGTCATGGTATGTTCTTACTTTCAAGAAAAAATAATTAAATTCGCGAAAATTTGTGATAGCCCTCTTAAGAAAAAAAAACATCGTAATTAATATTAAAAACCCTAAAAATAAGTTCCTGGTTTTAATATATTACATGATTTTGCATTCAATTAGATATAAATAAACTTTTTGATATATTACATGATTTTGAATTCACTTAGATATAAACTTTTTGAGTAATGAAAAATGTAGGCAAAATACGAGCGACACTTCACCAATTAACATCAATGAGGTGACTACATGTCACAATACGTCATCGAGATGTCAACAGACGACATAAGCGGGTAAATTATTTGTATGGATGTTCTTGTCTATCGCTAGAATATATGTCAATGACTGGGGGTATTTTGTTGCCAAGGTAACTAGGTTGGGAAGTTCAGATAGGAAGGCGCTCCTTCTCAAACACTGGTACTCAGCTGCATCCTGTTAGACTAGAAGCTGATCCGAACAGAGTTGGGAAAAGGCTAGGCAGATGATGATATTTTTCCAGTTCAGTATATGCTCCTCCGAAATCGAGCAATAGTCTCATATTTTTTAGTTTCAAGTCGCTCTAAGTGTTAATCGATAAGTGCCTTTAAGAGTAAATCCTTGCACATTTGTTTTTGGATACCATCTGATCCTCGTAAGCAATTCTGTCACTTGAAGTTTATTTACAGGTTTAAAAATAAACAGTTGTTTTTAATTGACTTTCAAAATAGAAGGACGTTCTATATTCGACTGTTTGCTTGTTTTTAATATGTATGAATGTTAATGAAGTTCAGTTCCGCAAATAGGTGGGCCGATAACCTGAGTGTTGAGATATCTTTATTTCCCACTGGCTTCCGCCCGTGGCTTCGCTCGCGTCAAGTTCGGTTATATCGCGTTTCCAAGAGAACTCTTCAAAAGTCTGGGATAAAAACTATCCTATGTTCTTTCTCAAGGTCAACTCTATCCCTGTACCAAAATTTATTAAAATCAGTTCAGTGGTTTAGACGTGAAAGCGTAACAGACAGACAGACAGAGTTACTTTCGACTTTATAATATTAGTAGGGATTAGTATGGATAAGAATTACAATTCACTTACATGAGAAAAAAATACGTCTCATGTTTGTCTTACCTATATAATTTCTAAAACCTGGTTTGTTTTAAGCTAGATACACTGAATTTGTCAATGATAATTTCATTGAGCATTATTCACGATCTGACATTGTTGTAATTCTAGAGTCACGGTTAAAAGTCAATATCTATTTTCAATGATATCTGTCAATGGCCCTTCTGACTAGGTATATAAAAAAAGAAAAAAGGACTGTACTATTTTAAACGTCGCAGAAATACCTTGATTTTGGACGGGTGAGGTGCACAGTTTCATATCTGTATACGGTTTTAGACATTTATTTTCTCAAAAGATTTACACAATCACTTACAGAGAAAATACAATATTATAATTTGATATTGAATGAATATTTTAAATCTGTATCACTTCCATGCTTCTTTTATGTTGGTGGTCAACCTAATTAAGATAAAATTTGGCATGGAGCATGACATCCAGACAAAGACATTAGGCAGTTTTTTTAAGTATAACAATGTAGTTACAAGCCAGTCAATCAAAACGGTTATACCTTCATATCCGTCTCAAAAACGCACGCAGAGTGCAAGTAAACTGCTTTCTTTCGTGTCAATTTCTTAAATCACATTAAGGAAAATGATTTTAAAATGTAGGCTACACTAGCTTTTGCCCGCGACTTCGTTCGCGTGGAATAGTGACTTCCGGCAAATTTTTGATTTGACCAATAGATGGCGCTATATGTCCGGAATAAATTTTATTTTTTATTTTTATTTTTTTTAATAAAAACTATCCTATGTCCTTTCTCAAGTTTCAAACTATGTCTGTACCAAATTTCACACAAATCGGTTCAGTAGTTTAGGCGTGAAGAAAAGACAGACAGACAGACAGAAAGACAGACAGACAGACAGACAGAGTTACTTTCGTATTTATAATATTAGTTTGGATTTTACACAAGTAATTAGTGAACCTACAGTTACTAACTGTAGGTTCACTAATTACTTTTCACTTACGGCTAACGTGTGAAGGATGCAAATAACAGTTACAATATTGTTGTTTTCAATGTCACTACCGTCGTACAATGTCTTACGGTAAACGCTGTTAATCCATTAAAAGAGTTTAATAGTAGTTTTCCTTCAAGGTATGTGTATGAATAAATGGTTCAATACTTTGGAGAAGGCAGTACATTCAAACTTGTAATCATAATTGCGAATTCTACATAGTTGGCGCGTTTGTTTGGCGAAAAACGATTAATGATATTTATTTTACAAATAGGTTGAAAACAACTTTATTTTTGCATGTCAAACTTTAACAGTAACTGTTTGAAGATATACCGTCTTACCACAAAAACTTTTAAACGTCAGTTTATGCCTTGTCTAAAAAAATGTCAAATTATGACGTTGACATATGGTTCATTTTGCAGCCAAAATTTTACTAGACAAGTGTAAAACAGGGTTTAAAGTTTTTGTAGTAAGGCCATTTATGCTTAAATTCATGTGACAATGCGACAGATTTTTTGCGTATACGAGCGTATGTATTCGCGCATCAAAAACGGCCTGTGTGAAAGCGCTCTGATCATCTTTCACTGACCCTGAATTATATGAAACTCGGTAATCAAGTCTAAACTTGTAACTGAATGCGTTCGTCAAGAGAGCCTTAAATAAACAAAAACAACAATTTTGCCTTATCGAGGAATTCCCGATTTGGAAGTCCATTAAAATCACTACTTACCTCTTCATACCATCGAAGTAGTACCCACAATACGTCCAATTTGCCTGCCCAGTTTTTTGTACCACCGAGAAAGTTGAAACAATTATTTCTTACTCACTCGAAAGTAAAATCATGCTATGAGTCAGTTTTTGTATTATGTCATAAGACTTAATAGGAACAGCAATTATTGCTGTTTTGCGTACGTTGTATTATGAAACGGATTTACGGAACTTGACGGCTATGTGATTTGAATGATAGTTTGAAAGATTATGATGAACCATAAGATAATATTTTTCCTTGATCCGCTATAGTTTTGCATTGCTCAATTCAGAAAGCCTGATCTTGAAGCTAAGCTAAGCTAAAGCTAAGCTATGTATTACTAGCTGTTCGTTCCGGTTTCACCCACTTCTAATCTTTTGCAAATGAGTAAAAAGTAAGGTCTGCTAAGTCCTTTCTCAGATTCTACCTATCGATACTATCTGTGTACCGAGTTTTATTTAAGTAAGTGCTGTAGGTTTGGTAAAAATGCTCGATGGACAGAGTTTCTTCCTCTAGTAAGGATAAATGCACATAAAATGAGGACTTTTAGGAATATCTATGAGTCTCATACATTTAACCAGACGTTAAACTGTATTATTTAACACGGTCTTTGTATAAATTACAATTTAATTAAGTCACTAGGGCACCTATTTCACTGAATGGCTAATATAATTATTATCATTGTGATATTAAATTGCTACCACGCAACGGTCTCAGCTATATAAAATCACCTTTTTTGTCATAGCTGGGTAACCTTGGTCCTCTTCTCATATTGAGAAGACTAGGAAGATTGGCGAATACGCAAATTTTCAATAGGTAGGTCTTTTGGTGACTACCGCGATTCATATTGGTTAAGTTTCCTACAAAGGCACGCATAGCTGACATTTTGGTTTGTTTGTGGTCACCTTTTTGAGAATCAAAGTCTGGGGCATAGAAGATCCGCGTTACCAAATCTAAAAAGGGGAATAATTTAATGTAATAAATAGATGCCATGAAGACATTTTGCAACCTGGCATTTGGTCACGATATTTCGGCTGTACGAAAATTGTTTGACATTTTAATTCTACGAATTTATTGCGGGCGCAAGTACCTACAAATGTGACTTAAGCCATGTATTCACTGGGAAACAATGTTTCAGATACACAGTTTCTGAAACATCACGTAGATGTTTACAGCAACAATGTTTCGGAAACTGCCGTCCACACCGTCAGATGTTTACAATATGTCGCCCGAGGAAGTAGTGTTGTTGTGTGGTGCCTACATTTATTTGCATAAGTCCATTTCTAGTAAAAAGAAAAAGAAAAGAGAAATTACTTGCTATGAAGACATTTATTTGGCGTTTATAAACAAATGAAATACGCGTCCACACTTGTATCCATATGTTGCGCAACTGATTTGTTTCTGTGCTCCCCGCCACGGGTGGGGAGCACAGAAACATTCGATAAACACGTAGTGTTTACAGAAACAAAATTATATGTTTCTGAAACAAAATTATTTGTTTCAGAAACACGTAGATTTTGTTTCTGAAACAGTGTTTATAAACAATTGTTTCTCAGTGAATACATGGCTTTAAGAGTCCGTTTAGTTTTTTAACGATTCAGAATTTATGTTTCCTTAGACTAAACTCGTTAACTTCTGTCCTACGTCTATAAGGGTACTGTGTTTTTGAAAAACCCTCAAAGTGATACTGACCAGTTTATCCAGCACGAGACCGCAGTAATCACGTTTTTAATTCAGTAGACTTCGATATTATCTTGATGACGTATCATATATAATATTTGGAATGTACAAAAAAATGTCTGGCATACAGAATAACCCATCATTAGGTGACAAGACGATGTTAATCACAGCTGTTATATTAATGGCGGTACAATAAATGTTATGTTATTTGAAAAATGATGACAACCTGAAAGAATGATTGGCTTCAGGAAATTGTTTTGAGATAACATCTATCATAACAAAATTCACGTGGGCAATGGGCATGCCTTCTTTGTGTGGAAAAATAGTGTCTTTTAGTTAGGTAACAATTTTATCTGTAGGTACCTATTGCATATTCGTAATTCGTTTTTTTCTCATAAAATAAGATTTGCACCTGATAAATACATAGGTACCTTATATTAAAAAAATACATATTGGTATTTTGGTATTAATGTATTTGTCATAGTTTAGCCCTTACTGGAAGAGGCCTACGTCTAGGAGTGGACAGCACTAGGCTGATATGATGATGATTAATAATAATGTATTCGTAATACCTGCCAACTACATATAAAAATAAAACTTCTGAACTTTAATAATTCTACTTTTTAAGAGTATTAATTGATACAAGAAAAACCAAAAAGATGGATGTGCCCATCATTAACTTTATATCCTGATGACCATAAATAAATAATTTCTTCAAAGTAAAAATAAACAAGGTGCATCCGCAAACTATATAAATGCTATTATGTAATGATCGGAGATGAGTACGAACAGGCTTTCGTATGACAAAACGAGGTCAAGTGCGTGACAGCACTTGTAGTAGGTTCCGTAGTCAGTGAAGGGAAATAATCCAACACTAATTAATAAGGGCTCAAAATCAGACATGGCCTTCTACTTAACCACAGAAGTAATGTGAGGGTTTCCCACTTGTAAAAAAACACAGGCTTATTTATGACGCGAGGAGAGAGGGATTATGTTTTTTTTCCTCAAAAATACACAATAGAAAGACAAGCAGTAGATAAGTTCGTCTGCCATTTTTTCATCATCATTTTTATTTGAGTAGGTATAATATTTTGATTATGTGTGAGATTATGTTTTAAATTCAGTCATTTGATAATATATGTCAGTCAGTCATTTGATAGATGAATATGTTCAGTAGTGTTTTCTCGTGTATTCAATTTGGTGACATAGCTAAAAGGGCACTGACTAATGACCTGACTACTTTCAGACCTTAAACAGAGTGGATGGGTGAGCGGGAAGTTTGAGAGTTTTTCAATGGTCCTTTATCATGAATTATTTATATTCTTAAATGATATAAGGTCATTGATTGACTTGAAACCCTTGGACTTGAGAGACAGGAATAAATTAACAACCAGGTAGATAAATAAGGGTTTTGAAGGTCAAGGCCGCTGGATTTTTTGCTATTTTAAGTTTTGGATTTTTTTTTCTGTGGGTAAAGTTTTTTTTATGCCTTTCTTTATTATATACATTAAATAAGCAATGTTCAATTTGTACCACCTGTTTGGTGATTCATTTGTTGCAATTACTTATAGTGGGATTTCATTTTAAGTGGATATTTAATTAGATATCAATTATGACTAATTTTTGTAGACATTGTAACAAGTTAACTAGTTTCTTCGATATCATTTACTAATTTTAATTATGATCACTATGTCATATCATGATCAGCCTTACAAAGTCGATTCCTATTTGAAGGTCAAAGAAGATTCCTATTTTCAAAAACGATACATGCGTTTATTGATTTATGCAACTTTAATATATCTCTCTACTAGCTGGCCGGGACGTCGAAGATTGCTTTAAATAATTTTCTAGTTGCCTATCGTAATGGTCCATCAAAGTGCAAAACTTATGTTAATATAAACTTAATTGTTTCCCGAGGAAACTACTTTCAGCACAGGGCTAAAAAGAAGTGGTTTGTCAGGCTCTAGATTATCTGAGTTTTTACGTGATTGACTTAAAAACAAACAAATCTACTTTCAGATTAGAATTTTAACAGAAATCTGAAATCTTACTTCAAGTTACCAAAAACAAGATACACCTAAAATATTTCTGGGAATGTTAAATTAATAATATTAACTAAACATAGAATTTTAATGATTTAATTAACTAATTGGGTACAGAGCGGTTGGTACGTTTGTGTCAGGCATTTTTCCTATTAGATAATGAAACTTGAATTGTAAAACCATTACGTTAGTTCATTACGAATATTTGTGAGAGACACTTTAGCGCGTTGTGAGTGTAAAATTATAATTTAACATATGAAGAATTTGGTGTGATCTGTGATTGCTATTTGCGAGTTGAATAAAGATTGAGTTAGTATTTAAGTGAGTTTTCGTGTGTTTTGTGGTTAGTTTTTTTTTGGAAATATGGATCATCTTGATCAAGTGAATATTATTTCTTAAAGTCTTAAAAATATAAAATGTTCTGTGCTTTGGATGTGTTTGAGGATTCCATATTTCATACCTATTAATACAATCTTTTTGAATCGCTGTAAGCACATATCACTAGCCTGAAAAATAATGTTACTTAACGCTTCAAAATTATCCATTTAAATTGATATCAAATCACTACTTGTTAGTTTATGAGATCTTAAAACCTGTTATTCCATTTATCCTGATATATTTAGGTTCATAATTAGGTACTTTAAATTTCAAAAAATCAGGCTAAATCAATGTGAGTTATTGTTGCAAACATGACAATACATGTACTTTCTGCGGACAAAAGTATTTTAATACTTTTGTCCAAAATATATCTCATCTTAATATAACGATTGCGTGCATTTTAGCACTAGTCTGAAGTACTTATATTAAAACCAATCAAAATGCATTCTAATTGTTACAGCAGCAGAGTTGAAAACGCGCCGTAGAAACATATCATCATGAACTCAGTCATAGGTCTCAGTCCGAAGAATCCCAGCTGGGATTTAAATAAAAGCAAATGTAAGTAAAACTTTACCATTTTCCTGATAAAATATGATCTACTAGCTGTTTCCTGTAGTTTTACAGAAAGTTTGACAACCAAGACTTGCCTAGGCGTACCTACTGTCTTGCCCAAGTAAATGGGGTGGAGAATGTCAGAGAGGCAGTCGTTCCACATAAAACTGGTACTCAAGCTGACTCCTGTTAGGCTGAAAGCCGAACCCAACATACTTAGGAATAAGATGGACAGATGATATAGGTATCAATAAGTCCATCTCTTTACAAATACACAACCACACACAACACAAGAACTTCTTCCCGCACCCAGATTAATGTTTTTTTTTTTTTTTTTATATTCTTATAGGTAGGCTACATTATTGCAAAGTCTCATCAAAACCCATTTGTTCGTATTTGCGTGAAACAACCCTCCATGCATATAAACTTTCGCTTTTATAATGTAGGATAATTTATTACGTTGAGGTAAGTTGCGTTCCATGGGAACCTAATTTAGTCGGTACAATTAGAAGGTCATTCTGTTACCATACGCGATAAGTTGTAGTTACCAAGGAAATACCGAGTTATGTTGTTATAATATTTATCCATAATACGGTTTGTCTTACAGAAGGAATTTCTTCTTTATCCCTTTTACAATAATTATTATCTTCACTGCCCTTGGTAACATACCTATCATATGAGTTGTAGTGTAAGTTAGAGTAATATGATTTATTTTATGTCGTTTTTTCATTCAAAACATGGTAGTCGTAGATTTTATTCTTAGACTTTTTCTCTGTCGTGTCGGATTGCCATCACATCAGGCTATAAGAGTGAAGGAATAGAGTCCACCTGCAACTGCGCATCGCAATTCTTACGAGGACGCCATCGTATTAGACTTTCATCAGCTACTTGTACTGAGTGTGTATATGAAAATTCTGTCAAAATAACTACAAATAATGGTGATGACAATGATGTAATTAGTTCCTTAAATACAAATATAAATCACACAGTTAGTGCATTGAAATAATTTAAATAAAATACCAATTTGTATGAAAATATCTGAAATTCAAAACACAAAAATATCATTATCGTATACATAAATAATGTATGTTCCATAATTTACAAAAAATAGCCTTTAAAACAGAATAACATAAGACATAGAAATTCAAAATTATTCGATACGTGTTCGTTTTCAGGTAAAAATAAAGAACGAAGTAATGAAACAAATAGGTATGACTTAATAGGTATGCTTGTTGAATACCTATGTTTTTCTAAATCTGAAAAACAACCTCAATGTGTTGATTTCACACAAACAATGAAAAACTTATAAGAGATAAAGATTTCGCTTACAACATTAAGTGACTTCTTGACGAAGACTTGAAGACTTTTTGTTGTTTTATTATAAGATAAATTGAGTTTTTTTTTAGGTATATTTTAATCTTAAGTACAATTATATTATCGTTTACTTCAAATTAAACTGAATGCAGCTGTGTTTTAATGTTCTACGTGGAGCGATTGCCTATTCTTCTCAGCCCAGTTACCCGGGCAACTTGAGACTTCTTTCTTGGCAACACTGGTTGTCAGACTTTCTGTCTCAAGTTTTGACGATGGCCAAATATGTTTAAATGACTGTCGGATTCCACCAATTAAAGATGCCTTCCAAAACACGGATGAACTTATTAGAGTCAATCAGACTACAACTATCAACGGATCGAAAGTGTTATCGCTCAGAAGTTTTTTGTTCATATTGTATAGATATCTATCGTGAAGTCACTGTAGCCAATGTCATAGATAGAGCCTTTGATGACTGAGAGTTATTTGAAGAGACATTTACATAGTACTCCAATTAAATAATTGAATTTGTTTTTCCAGATGAAGAAATTGACGAGCTCCCCTTCATGGCATCCCTGGGTCCAGTCCTCACAATCCTGGCGGTCTACCTGGTGTTTGTGCTGAAGATCGGCCCAGTGTTCATGAGGAAACGAGAGGGATACAAACTAACACACACACTACTTATTTATAATGCCATACAAGTCGCCATATCAGTTTATATGGTGTATAGGGTGAGTTGTTTTTTGTTTGAGTTCTTTTTGACCAACGTTTTTGGAGGTTCGAAATTCAGAAATTAAGATGATAGGGCTTCTACTGGTCAAACCACGTTAGCTTAATTTATGGACTAATTAGTGTTATACAAAAATCTCTTATACGTACATTTTGTATATCGCCAAACTTTTTGTCGCCAAGGCAAACATTTGCTGGCTAAGCCATAGAACATTATCGCAAGTCGTTTCAGAAAAAGCATTTGTAGGTAGATATTAGCTTAGGCAGAAATTTTGTTACCGAGCGTCATCAACTTTTACCAAAATTATACAATTAGGTACCTAATTCGATTTCAAATAATTTCGTTTGTAAATTTTAGGTTTTAATGTGACACGTGTATTCAATTAGGTACCTTTTCAATAAATAGGCATATAGCATAATGATTTCAAATATTTAAATCGGACTATTTAAAATTTCATCAAAAAAAGGTTTTCCCCAGTACAGAATATGAACAAGAATCACTTTAAATAAATAATTATTATCAATTAGGTAGGTATTTATATGTACTCGCGTACGTATGTGTTTTACAAATAATCAGAATGTTATGTAATAAATTAACGTACTTGCTAAATTCTTGTGAATATTAATGAAGTTTTTTTTAAATAAATCACCTTCAATTTGTATTGAACTAATCCCATTAGATATAAGTACTTTTACGTGTACATATTTGCTGGGTCTTATTTACACACAACATTCAAATGCTAGTTTTCTTGAAGACGAGATTCTACCGGTGCGACACTGTGTCGCACAAACTATGATTCTTCACTTTAGAATTATTGTAACTTTTGCACGATATGGATATATTTCTGTTAACATCATGAGCAATGGAATTGCACCGACGCGTGCACATAAATATTTTCGTTCGCGATTAATTGGTTGCGAATAATTTTGGTATTATCTCGCCATTGGTTTTCGGTTTCTAGTATGTTTTATTGATAATATTTAATTTGCCACCATAACCAATTTAATGATCTCATACAATCCTAAACGTCAGAGTCAGAGGCATAAAAGAGAGAACTGGTATGAACGAGAACTAGATTCAAATAGCCGCCATCGACTGTCGATAGCGGAGCTAGAGCAGAAAAAAAAATCCTAAACGTCGTTCAATACTGAGAGAAGAAAGAGCGCCTGATGAAAATATTGTAGCAAACATTCACTGCTTAGAAACATGAACTTTGTAATAAATCAGGTCCTATTACACATGTTTTTGTTTCTCTATTTTGCTTTAATAACATGATTTATTCTTTTGTTTTCAGTTCTTTATAGACCTCATACATATGGGTCTGGTGCCTAAGAAATGTTACATGAATGAAGACAATTCGAGAAACAGGGTAAGTAAAATCCATATTGAAATAGTTTTTAGCAACTATGAAGTCAGATTATATTATCATTATTACATAATTGTTTCCTAATTTTCACTTCCTCGCGGTTTCACCCATGTCCTGAGAAAACTGCCAACCACACGTAGATCAAATGTAGTATATTCCCGTCTCCAGGATATCAGTTATCTCCAGTCCAAATTTTATCTCAATCAATTCACCCGTTTTAGCCTGAAAGTCTAGCAAACCTACTCACTCATTTAGGATCCTTTCTGACAATCGAATATTTTTCATTTTAGATCCTGTTCGGCACATACCTATACCTCTCAGCGAAACTGTCAGAACTTCTGGATACTGTATTCTTCGTACTTCGGAAGAAGACCAGTCAGATCACGTTCTTACATTTGTACCACCACACAGTCATGGTCATTGGCACATGGGCTTTGCTCAAATATTGGCCGTCGCATACGCTGATCTTTATTGGGTTCCTAAACTCTTTGGTACATGTCTTCATGTACACTTATTACGGATTGGCAGCGTTGGGGCCAAATGTGGCCAAATATTTGTGGTGGAAGAAGTATATGACGAAGTTTCAGCTGGTAAGTTCTTTTTACTTACAAAAACTAGCTTTCGCTAGTGGTTTTACACGCTCCGAACTCTTTTTACACTGGGATAGAAGACCAAATCATAATCAATTTTTGAGGTACCTAGATGGTATCATACCAAATTTCGTTTCAATCAGTTCTGCCGTAAAATCATAACGGAAAAGAGCTTAAAATGGGACATAAAATATTCCTCATTAAAATAATGGACTCATAACAGAGTGCTTAGTGCGAGTTTTCGTGAATTTTTTTACGGACTCACATGAGAGCGCGTATACTAAGATTTGTATGGAACAAAAACAGCTCCACCTAGTGTCAAAAATTGGAACCTGTTTTTGTTCCATACAAACAGTGTTGCCAACAGTTGTAGAAGCTTACCACCAGAGTCAACTTTTAAAACCACCAGAAAACCACTAACAAAAATTTATCCCACACTTAAAATCACCAAATTCACCACTAAAAAAATATTGTTTATATTTTATTGTAACCTAGAACAATTTAATCATCCAAAGATGTAACTCGGCAACGATAGAAAATTAAAACAGACAAAGCATTACATCTGTTTAGCAATTCATCCGACCCGATCCGAATCCTTCACAAATTATAATCGGCGTAGTAGTTTCACAAATTGTTTAGTTACGCATTTGACCAATGAATGAGTACTTAATATAATTATATAGTAGTCGTTCACCTTTTTGTTTTGTAGATGCTTTTTTGACATTCCGTGAGACTTCAAATCTCCATAGTAACTCCTTAAAGTTGTACCACAAAACTTACATTTCGCTACTTGACCCGCAGTACTTTCAACATTTCGCCACTAAATAGGGGACTTAAACCACCAGTATTAGTGGAAAATCCACTAAGTTGGCAACACTGCATACAAATCTTAGTATACGCGCTCTCATGTGAGTCCGTAAAAAAATTCACGAAAACTCGCACTAAGCACTCAGGAAGTTGGATTTAACAAAAGGAAAACCAATATTAATATGATTTTTTTTCCTTTGTTTTTGGACATTGAACCTTGACCCTTTACGATACACAAAATATTACATATCGTGAAATAATGTGTGATGATGAATTTTCATTAACTCGTTTTAAATTCATGCATTTTTTCCGGAATACAAACTAAATATTTATAAGTTTTGAGGATATTCACCTAAAAGTACCGTTTTAATTAACCAATAATTCCTGGTTCACAAAAGTATCAAGTTAACGACCGAAAACAATCGCATAATTTTAATATTTCCTTATTTTTGTTTCAGATTCAATTCGTGTCAATTATCATCCAATATGTTGCCACAGTCAGAGTGTCAGAATGTCCTCCCGCCAGGGGAGTTGCCATTTTTGTATCTTGCAACACCGGAGTCATTCTCCTACTCTTCCTAAACTTCTATCGTCAAAACTACAATAAAAGAAGAGGGGGTATAGCAAGTAAATTGTCTATACCCGCAGTGTGCCTTCATAAAGAAGACTAGTATACTTTTAAAATTAAATAAGTGATATTTTTAATAAAACCTCTGTGATGAAAAGACATTCAGTTGCCTCGTGGTCTGGGAATAATTTCGTATTTTATTTAAAAAATTCGATTACGTTACGATCTTTGTAAATAGTTATTAAATTCTTGACCGTTATTTGAAGCTTACTAGTTTGAGATAGGCACCTACGTGTTTTCCGCTTTTATCTCCGTCCTTTTCTACCCCATATCTTGCATCTCTCTCGCACACCGACCAGTTTCACTCCCCACCAGGCAGGAGGCGACGAGTGTTCTCGGCGGCCACAGTTCGTCATTGGCGTCTTGTTTTCCGCCCGAGAAGGTTGTCTAACCAACCGCTGTAGTATTTCGTTGAAAAATAAACTCAGTGCTCTCGCAGAACACAGGTGAGTTTATAATATTTTATACAATTTGTTAACGGTTTTTTACCGTTCGATATTCGATTTTGCGAAATCAAGTGTTAATATTTTGTACATCTACCCCTTTTTTGTCACGAGTTTCTTCCGTGTACTTTTTTTTCAGTAATTTGTTTTCAGAATGAGTGACTTATAAAGCAAATACAGATGCGGTAAATAATAAAGCTACCACAGCCCGTGCACGTGACTATGGAAAAGAAAGCAAGCCCGAAGTTCCTAAGGCACCTGTGGCCCTAGTTCAATCCTGCAAGGCGTTCAACGGTTTGACAAAAAAGAATGGTGTGAGGTGCGGTCCAACCAGCATCTCCTTAGTTCGGACTGATCACTACCGCACTTGAAGAGGGCTGATGGTGTCAAGAAAGCTTTTCGGCCTTGAAAGACTTGGTACGCTCCCCTCGGACTACCAGTAAGTCTGTTAGCCACCTCCCATGGGGGTCGGCTCATTATCACGGCGTGTGATGGTTTTCGGCCTTGAAAGACTTGGTACGCTCCCCTCGGACTGCCAGTAAGTCTGTTAGCCACCCCCCGTAGGGGTCGGCTCATTATCTCGGCGTGTGATGCTTTTCGGCCTTGAAAGACTTGGTACGCTCCCCTCGGACTGCCAGTAAGTCTGTTAGCCACCCCCCGTAGGGGTCGGCTCATTATCTCGGCGTATGATGCTTTTCGGCCTTGAAAGACTTGGTACGCTCCGCCTAGGACTGCCAGTAAGTATGTTAGCCACCCCCCACAGGGGTTGGCTCATTTTCACGGACCCGCGCAGGGTACCAATCTTGCATGTTGCGAGACGCAGCATCATTACAAAGTGGGGACCAGTAAGTATACTAGCCACCCCCCACAGGGGTCGTTTCATTATCACGGACCCGCGCAGGGTACCAATCTTGCATTTTGCGAGTCGCAGCATCATTACAAAGCAGGGACCAGTAAGTATACTAGCCACCCCCCGCAGGGGTCGGCTCATTATCACGGACCCTCGCAGGGTACCAATCATGCATGTTGCGGGTCGTACCATCATTGCAATCTACCCTCGCAGGGTGGCTTTTTGGATCGACTTTCGAAGAGTCGCCATTATAACCTTCCCTCGAAGGGAAATGGTAATCACACTCACGCTGAATGGCGTGTGACGCAAAACTCTAAAAGCTCCCTTGGGATATCACGAGTAAATTACAATAGGAACCATGTCCAACAGAGGAAACAGAAAGCGTCCAGGACCGCAGGCGGACTTTGATGCGTCCAACAAGGCACGTAAGTTATGACTTTCCAGGCGGGTTGCCTAACATTATATCAAGACCAATGGAAAGAAATGGGAGCTCCGCCTTTCTTGTCAAAAATAATAACTGGGTATCGCATACCATTGGCCAAGAGCCACCTTTGATAGATAATGCCAGATTTGACCAGAGAGTCCAAAGAGATGGATGTCGTCATATCCCAAATGATAAAACAAAAAGTTCTATTGATAGCTGCAAATTCTGCCAGCTTTCTTTCCAATATGTTTCTTGTGCCCAAAAGGCGACGGAAAGAACCGTCCAATACTCAATCTCAAGGTTCTCAACAAGTTCATAATTACGGAACCCTTCAGTTTAATAAATGTTTTTCGGGTGCTAGAGTTTCTTCAGAAAGACGAATGGCTGTGCAAGTGGATCTCGCCCAGGCTTACTTCTACCTTCCGGTAGCCGGAGGTCACAGACATGTTCTTCGACTAGTATACAGAAGAAGACTGCTTCAGATTACGTGCCTACCATTTGGCTTAAGCACGGCACCCAAGACCTTCGCCACAGTGACCAATTTGGGTGGCTCAAACTTTGAAAACTCAAGGGTTACTTATAATTGTGTATCTCGATTTTCTGGTGGCTCACCAAGATATATTTGCCTACTTTGGGATCATTTGCACCACGTTTTGGATGGCAAGTGAATAAATCGCAAGCATTATCAACAAGATAATGACAAAACGCACTACGTGACAAACAGCACGACAAACTTAGAAGACCTGCATAGCTTGATAGGACTTTTAAACTTCGCAAGTTTTCGTTGTTCCATACGGCGGACTGCATTACCGGGCTCTCCTCACTTTCCTCAATGCAGTGTTGAACAGCAATCTATACCTACCCTATTCATGGAACCGTGAGCCAAACGGTGAACAAACCATAAAAAGGGTTCTTATAAGTCACGATTGAAGTAATGATCATATTTTATAAAAATAACTACGAAAGTAATATACTGACAACATTAGAAATGATATTTTAGAACGATGTCTGTGGAACTTATGCAATCTTTTCAAACTTATTTGAAATCAAATATGTATAATAAAGGCCGTAAATTATTTTCTTAATTTTAATGAAATATGTAGTAAATCGTTTACATGTAAAATGAACCTAGAAGTCTTGACTGTCATACATAGAACCCTACTTAATTGAAGACCACGATACTAAGAACATTTTACATAAAAATGTGACGTTTTTGTCATCGGTCGGGTTATACCCACCATTTTGAAAAAGTGTCATTCTTTGGTTACATTGTGGGCTCACGGCTCGGTGAATGGAGTATAGCAATGTTGAACCTACCAGCAGATGCCTTAGCAGATCTAAAGTGGTGGCTGGTCAGCTGCCACCAAACCTTGGATATTCATTCGCCACTTCCCTGTCACCTTATAACCACGGACGCCTCCGATGTAGGATGGGGGCACAACTGAACGGAACTCCCGTAATGGGTTCATGGAACGAGAGAGAAAAAGGCTTTCACTGCGATCTGAAAGAGATGCTTGCAGTATTAACTGGAAAATCACGGCAAGTTGCTAAAGAGATCAACAGCCATTTTTCAATGCAAAAATGGGACTGTGGTGTCATATCTAAGAAATCAAGGTGGCACCCGATCAAGGAGCCTACCGAACTTGACGTACAGAGTATTCAGTTATCTTGAGCTGTATCAAATCTATCACGTCGTGAATCATATACCAGCCCTATTCAACAGTCAGGCAGACCATCTCTCCCGACACAAACCTCCACCGGAGTGGCATCTTGTATCAGCAGTGGACCTACTTGCCTCGAAGCGAGCCCAGGGACACATAGTTGTGTACTACGTGCCCCTAGATCTGAAGGACCCGAAAGCGGGGTTCCACGATGCCTTTTTCTCAAGTTTTGACTTACCCGCTAGCATGGGTATTACCGCCACCTTACCTTATACCGTAGGTCCTCAGTCATCTCAATTCAGGAACGGGAGTTAATCTCATAGTAGTTCCTTCGGTGGCACCAGGTATTTTGGCGAGCAGATTTGAAGTCCCGATCATTAGCAGTACCCTACACACTGATGAACCTCGAGCAGAAACCGATAGACACAGCAACGGGGATACCCCCTGCCAAGGTCAGGGAAATGGGGGGGGGGGGGGCGGCACAAGGAGTCTCTCCGACTGAAGTCTTCTTCAATCCACACGCAACACTTATCAATCAGCTTGGAGTCGATGGTTAAATTGGGGCGAAAAGTATGAAATTGGATCCTATGAATCCTTGAATCCCTATTTGGACCTATACTTACCCAATTTTTAGCAGACTTACACATAGTAAATAAACTAACATACAATACTATTTTATTACACAAGTCAGTTATAGCTACACTATGCAATGCAGAAACCACTGGAGAGCTAGGTTCACACGTTCTAGTCGGACACAATTTAAAATCAATAGCGCTGAGCAAACCTGTTCCCCGGGAAGCCGTCCATCTGGAATAATGACCAATTGGTAACCTACTTAAGTGCAGTAAACGTAGACGAGAATAATCCATTTGCAACTTCCAGGCACACTGCTGCTCTTTCTTTTGCTAGCTTGTTTCGGAAAGGCGAGTCCATGATCTTTCCTTGCTTGCAATAGACCCAGAACATTTCAAAAACAACAAAGATAATTTAATCTTATGGCCAGTCTTTGGCTCTAAGACCGACAGTTCTAGTCATAGGCAGTCGGGTTGTTGTTTGATGGATAATCAGGAAAATATAAATCTAAGTCCAGTGTATTGGGTCAGAAAGACTAAAGCCTTGTTAGAAGATAGACGGACATCGGCTAATTCCTTAAATTTATTTATATCCGTTAGAGGCCAACCAAAGGCAGGCACCCGAACGATGATGCGGGTGGATTAAGACATTGTTAAAAGAGGCAGGAATAACTACAACCCCAGGAAGCTTCCACTCGGCGGTAGCGTCAAAATCTGTGTTGACAATATACTTTTGGACGATATATTAGCAAAGGGTAATTGGCGATCAGGCAATACATTTGCCCATTTTTACAGAAGGGAAAGATACCCACTAAATAGAAGTAGCAAGTTATCTCGATTATTTAATTAATCCAGCTGATTAATGTCTATATTTTTGTTACTATTGTTATTAAGAAGTATCGCAATGTTTTTGTTAATTACTATTAGAAAATGAAATCAATTTTGCTTTTGTTCTTGCATCTCTCTTTTAATTTTTATTACTCATCCTTCGAGCCCATTTCCCAACTATGTTGGGGTCGGCTTCCAGTCTAACAGGATGTAGCTGAGTACCAGTACCAGTTAACTTTGATTACATTAGTATTCCAGGACGCAATACACATACTTACATGTGATTACTCGTGTACCTAAGTACCTATTTACATACACAATTTCATTGTGCTTTTGCTCACATTGGCGTCCACTTCCACCAGGCGATAACAAACACGTCTCAAACTAGTAAGCTTCAAATAACGGTCAAGAATTTAATAGCAGCGTTTTACCTGAAATAAAACGCATATTAAATACTTACCTTATTTGAAGCTTACATTTTAATTTCTGCCTGGTGTTTTCGACTCAATGACGAACTGTGGCCGCCGAGAACACTCGTCGCCTCCTGCCTGGTGGGGAGTGAAACTGGTCGGTGTGCGAGAGAGATGCAAGATATGGGGTAGAAAAGGACGGAGATAAAAGCGGAAAACACGTAGGTGCCTATCTCAAACTAGTAAGCTTCAAATAAGGTAAGTATTTAATATGCGTTTTATTTCAGGTAAAACGCTGCTATTTTAAACTGTTTCTTATGTGTAAAAAGACTTTTTTATTGAAAATGATGGTTGAAGTCTTGTGTTGGATAGAGAGAATTGAGAAATTTGTTGGAAGCTAGCTTAGTTAGTTCTTTTAGGCTGTGAAGGTAAATGAACACATATAGATTTTTGATAAATCACTAAATTTAATATGGGATTGTAATGAAGTGGCCTAACGTTCGATAACAAATGTGTTATTTCACTTGTAAAGGCTTAGACTCCACCAAAATAGAGTTGAGTGGAGAAGTTTAATGAAAACAATAGAATTTCTTCAGTCAAGGATCAAGTGATCGTTTGAATAATGTTATGCTATTTTGTACTTGTTAAAAGGCTAAATTTTGGTAGAGTCTGGGCCCAAGTGAGGAAAGACTACTTAATTATTGAAATGGACTTTAAAGAACTGTTTGTAAAAATGATAGGACAAATATTTGGTATTTATAAACAATAGTTAGGTAAAATATTGTATTTCGGAGCACTTTGAATTCTAAACAATTTTCTTGTGGCTTATTTAGTGCCTTATTATTGTTGAAAATTTTGAGTCATACTTTTTATGCTCGCTTTAAAAATCATATAGTATATTGGATTTTTCAAAACCCTAATCTGTTTGAGAAAAAATAAATTATGTGGTACAAGTATTACAGGAATAATATAATGTTTTCTTTGTTATAGTTGGATCAAAACAGTGTATTTTAAGACCTCCTAATTTATAATGTTTACAGACTCTTACCTCGAACTTAAGAAATATATTTATTACCTTAATTTGCAAAGCTGGCTTGCTATACTTTTAAATCGAAGTCAGAAATGGTGTGTGCAATTAAACGTTCTATTCCACGACGAACCCCACGCCTCAGGAGGAAGCTGCGGCCTCGTGCGGTCTGTCGTGGAATAGTACCTTAACGAAAAACTTTTATGAACAAAGAACTGTAATGAATTTATTGTAAAAAACTATTTTATATCTGGAACTCATGTCAACGAACATTATTTTGTAAATTATAAGTTATAGGTGGATAAATGTTAGAATAAATATAATAAATTATGACTTTCTATCATTGTACTTTTGTTTTTATTTATTTAAACTGTGAAACTCATGATTATGCCAACTCTTTGTGGTTGTGTATAAGTGTGACAGCTGTCCCCTTTGGTCATGGAATCCCATTAACTGTATGGTTAAAATAGTATAAACTAAAAAAAATCTTATACTGTACGAAAGCTTTAAGTCATACCGTGTGTCTAAATGTAGGTACATGGACATTTTCTTTATATGCGTAAACACGATTCCTCGAGTCACATAAAGAGAATGTACATCGACATCTAACACAATTTTGGATCATCTGCTGTCGTAAAATAATGCATCCATTCAAAATATAAGACAATAATGATTATGATGATGTCCTCCTAGCCGATTATCGGCTACGGCGGCTGTTCTCATGTAAGGAGATTAGCCAACTGCGCAGGACATATTATAGTGCACAAGCATTTGCGCAGACACAGGTGCACTCCCTATTCCTTCACTCTCATAGCCCGATGGGACGGCAATCCGACACGACCGGAAAGAGATCAGGCGCAGGACCGACATTTACGTGCTCAGCGATGCACGGGTGAATCAATCACCAACTTCCAGGCTTCGGGCTGCTTTGTGAAAGTCTTCTAAAACCCACAAAGCGATTTCGGCCCGACTCGGGAATCGAACCCGAGACCTCGTGCTCAGCAGGCACACTTGCGACAACTAGACCAACGAGGCAGTTAAAGACAATAATATAATGAGACTGAAAAATAAAGGAGTAGATAAAAAATGAATGATGAATTTATAAAAGAAAGAAAAAAAACAGCATTATTGTAGTCATGTAATTAAATATATTAGGTATTAAACATTAAAAACCCGATTACGTAAATGTACAATTATTTAATGTGCAACTATATAGTAAAACATGCTTCAACAAGAGCGTATAATTTTAAGGCACTACACACGTAACTGTAACAACTAAGTATCCTTTTTAGGCTAAAATATAACTTAATGTTATGAAAATAAAGTTCGAATTTAAAAGTAAAAGATTTCTAGTTCAATAACGAAAACTTATCAACGAGGAATTTTTGAAACATTGAATAATCAACTTTAGTTTTATACCATTAACAGCCAGTTTCTTCATCAAAGGTTAAAGCCAAAGTAAAAGTCAAAGTAATGACTAAAGTTAAAGTAACGGTTAAATTCAATTTTTCTATGAATTTTGCTGTCACTTTAGCCTTGAAAAAACAAATTTGACCGTTACTTTAACTTTAGACATTACTTTAACTTAAACTTTTGATGAAAAAACTGGCCGTAAGTTATATTTTCATGCGTCGTTTCAAAACACGGTGTCGCTCGCACAATCAATCGTCAATTGGCACCGGGTCTAATGCCTACTCCATACCTAAAACATTGGATTCTGAACCTTATTGCGTTTAACATTAGGTACATTTTTTGTTACAGTCAAGTGTGTTATTACCACATTTTGGTATTGAGCTAAAAGAAATCTATATTGCTAATGCTAGCTAATCGTAGAAAACCATTATGCCTAATGTTATGAAGTCTTATTTCAAAATCGTAAAAAAGTACATATCGATGAATAGAGTACCAGCGGCAAAAACATAATTATAGTGATACTGTATTTGATTTGTGAGGCCGAGTACCAGTTCTTTGCAATTAAAATAAATAACTAGATTGCAAAGGAATGATATTTTAAGAAAACTATACTATAAGAACGGTATTGGGACACCTCATATTTCAGTAAGGTTTCGAATATCATATAACCCGAAATCAAAAAGACCTCTACAATATCATAATAAAATCTGGAATATTTTTTCAGATTAATTGGAAGACAATTAATAATTTCAATATATAAAGCCCAAGACAAATATATGCGTGTGCGTTATGAGATTCAGAAAAAAATCTATATGTAGGGCAAATATTGTTTCTATCTATATCACATATAGACTTTTACCTACAAAATTTACAGCAGATGTGTCAATGCATGATAGTTTTAAACTCATGGCAATATAATCAGCGTAATATCTAACTAAACAATAATGTCTTAAATACATGATGTAACAATCTATAGTATATACACCGTAACTCTCTTATCTATAACTGAAGATATTAAACAAAAATCCAACAAATTAGAAGTACTAGCGACAGCATTTAGGATCATCAAGATACAAAATGATGACGAAGTACTGTCTAATAAGTAACGGTAAAATTTTAAGTCAGAATTTGAGCATTCGTTATTAAGGATTTTTTACGTAACAATATTCAAGATTAGCTTAAAACTAAAATTGGTATTGGTATGAAACAACAAAAATATTTACATTGTATATTCAGTTGGTTTTTAATTAACTTTTTTACCGTTGGCTGTTCCGTTTGCGTAGCCGTTGGTTTTGACTTTACCATTCATGTGACCATTGCTTGTTATTTCTTTGACGTCTTTCTTATCTTCAGCTCCTTTCTTGGTAGGTTTGCCATAGGCCTTGTAGTAGAAGTCGTAGAAGAGGTAGTAAAAGAAGATGGAGTTAGGAAGAGTGAAGACGACGGACCAGCGAGGGTAGCCGCAGTCATAGAACAGCAGCTGCGCTGAGTGGAGGAAGGCGATGCAGAACTGGAGCTGGAATTAAAAACAAAAATAGTTGAATACCGGCTATGACTAGCATTGAAGGAGATAACGAAGGTAATGCTACAGAGCTTGATAAATACAAGATAGAAATATAAATT
Organism: Helicoverpa zea; assembly: GCF_022581195.2. Classification (NCBI taxonomy): domain Eukaryota; kingdom Metazoa; phylum Arthropoda; class Insecta; order Lepidoptera; family Noctuidae; genus Helicoverpa; species Helicoverpa zea. The sequence goes on along the minus strand of NC_061456.1, from coordinate 12,179,540 downwards.
GTGATCAAGAAACTTAAGAATACAGGATTAGGGCCATAATAATTGGTTAAATTGTCATAAAAATGGCTCGATCCTATTATTGTAACGATGAATGTTAGGGCTATCGAGCTCAATAAATATATTGCTCGGTGGGAAGCGATTATCACCACCAACTTAAATAAGCTTTAGTTTGTAAAAATTGTGTTTGTTGATATGAATGATATAAAAACTCCTTACCATTTGCAGTGTAGTGATGTACTTCTTCCAAAACAGGTACCTCTGGTATTGTGGTCCCATAGCCGAGAACATGTAATAGGTGTACATGATAATATGAACGAAAGAGTTTATAACACCTATGAGGGTTCCATGACCCCCTGGGTAGTACTTCGTAGCACCCCAGGATATCATGGGCATCACCGTATGATGGTACATGTGGAGGAAAGTGATCTGCCTGTCTTTTTTCCTGATCACGAAGAAAACTGTGTCGAGGAGTTCCGACATTTTTGCCAGGAAGTATATGTAGACGCCTCTCGCTACCTGGAATGTTAAAAAATAACCAGTTAATTTGATGACCTTCATTAAGCTAACATCTCAGAAAATTTGCGAAATCTTGATTTATTTAGACACCAAAATCATAATTTTGCCTTTTTGGGCCTGTTAAATATTTAGGTATTTAGGTAAGCTAGACAATAAAATTTCTCTGACTACTAAAATATTCATATTTAATTCTCTATTTTGCAGATGACAAATCAGTCGTCATAAAAATGGAAATTAGGAACGAAAAGTGTGTGAATATGCACATATTCGCACACTTATAGCTAAGCAGAACTCCAAACGAACGATTAATATTTTTTTTCAACCGGCGTTCTAAGACTAACAGATAGACATAGCTAATTTTTCATTTACAATGTTAATAACTATGCAACCTAAATTAAACGATTAAAATTATATAGGCATGTAAATCTACTTTTTAGTGGTAATCATACAGATGTAGTTTTGTAGAGCAAGTCATCGCATAATAGTGCCGTTAAGACGGTAAATAACAGTACCTAATTTCAAGTAACTGTTGCCACTCTTAATATGACGTCAATTAGAGAATTTTATGAGCCTCGGGATTTTATTGCATTTTCGAATTTGAGAGTGTGGAATCAATTTGCAAGAATGCTTTATGTGTTTTTTTAGATGTATTATAATATCGTAAAGGACCATTTGGCATTCTTTAAAATGGTAATTAACAAAATTAAACTTTATTTGATTGAAATAGGATACATTTTGTAAAAGCCAAGACTATAGTTTGTTAGGACAACACCCGTAGAAGCTTTACAAAGACATGAACATAAGATATTATGAATCATATAAGGGCAGTTTGGTCCTTTTATCTCCAGAATTGATTCTTGCTTTTGCCAATTTGAATTAGGCAAAGAAACTAACATTTCTTAGCTCTTAATTACATGTAACCAATAAACTTAAAATTAAAACACAGGTATATGTTACAACTGCTAACACAGTATTATCACTTCCAGGACAAGCTCTTTCACTACGATCTGCTATCACAAATATAAAATGAACTCTATAACAGAACTTAGAAGGTTGTTTTTCGCTTGCCGTTAAACTAATCTGTTCATAATTGGATCTTGATAGAAATAAACACGGTGTAAAGGAAGGAAAGATGAGTGATTATGACGAGGATAATTGTCATGTATGAATTAGTGTCCGTCATAATTATTGATGGTCGGGTGTTTCCGTAAAACTTTGGCTATCTAGATTCTAGATTTTGCTATTGTATTGAAGTATACTGTTAACCTGATAATCTTCACTTTGTTCTATTTTATTCAGAATCAGTTACTTTTTTCATTTTTATGGATCGTAGTAATTACGTTAGTACCTATATATTTTTGTATCATTTTCATTGCTTCTATGTTATACGTTATTCCTCACTAGCGTTGATTTTAATAGTAATGTCATTGTGACCAATATTTCTTTCGCATTTAAATCAACTCTTTATAAAATAATAAAACATACTTACTCTCTACCACTCTATATCTCTGTATCTTCTTCATTTTATCCTGTATTATCATTCGTTAGTTCTTACCATGCAACCATAAAACAGTTATACTACTTATTTTATTGATAGGTAGGTATAGGCATGAGATCATTATAATATACTTTACTAGCTGGTGCCCGCGACTTCGTCTGCGCAGGTTTAGTATTTCGAACAATATGTTTACAAATTGTAGCCTATGTGTTATTCTGATGTATAAGCTATATTATTGTAAAGTTTCATTAAAATCCATTCAGTAGTTTTTGCGTGAAAGAGTAACAAACATCCATACATCCATACATACAAACTTTCGCGTTTATAATATTAGTAGGATAGCGTGCAATTATTTAGTAATTTCGTATTATTATCAAATGTATGAGGGGATTGCCCGGAGTCTCGGGTTTGACGTCAGTAGCTAATCTATCGTGCTATCCAGTTTAAATAGTATATGAATTAACTTTGACTATATCCTGAACATCATTTTTTTCAGACCATTTATGCTGTCACATTTGTATTATATAGGCACTGGTATATCTTCTTAAAGTATCCAACTTCAACTTCTCCAACTTCAAATATTTATTGCAATCATGAGTGTTACAAGGTGTTATAGAATGTAGAGGTTCATACATGATACCCTGTTAGGGCGCAGCACTTTTAATCCCCTATACGAAAGCCTCAAAAAGTGTCTAATTCAACTTTTTGTTGCTCTGACTAACATTATTTTGATCTCCATTCCATATTAAATATTGACAATCATTTCCCAAATTCCTTAACAAAATCTCAATAACTCTCTTCTTTCAAATCGCACAGTCAGAATTCTAAGAATTAAGGTCCCACTTGTAACAGAAACATATTTCACTACTAGAAACACTTACTCTCATAGCCTCAGGCGTTTTTGAGAAGTCAACGGGTTGGCATTTCCAACTATAAGTCCTCAACCAGCCAGCGTCGAGGCCCTGCAAATATTGAGAAAATAAACATTTGAGTGTATTGAAGAGATGACTTGTAAAAAGGGTGTGAAGAACGAATTTGGGCATGTAGGTAAGCCTGTTGAAGCATTAAGTATCATACAAAATCTTATGATCATAAATGTGAAGACAAAGACAAGACAACTCTAATGGCATTTTTGCAGGTGAACCTGTTTTGATCAAACAATATATAATTCGATATATGATTTAAACTCAGGGTCTCATTCACATCCAGGAGGACTGATGTGTTATTTATTTGCTTACATAATAGCTTACTAAATTAATAAATGCTGTGTAAATATCACGGTTATCACAGCACAAAAGCGTCCACTTCTGGACAAAGGCCCCTCCCGAGCGTTGGGAAAGCAGTAAGCGCAGTGTGGTATATCTTCGAGCATTTTATATCCCACTTAGTACGCAAATATCATAGTTATAGTAAATAATGATTAAGGATCTACAAACCTCATGGAACAACCAGCAGCTAACGACGACTTGAATAAAATTATAAATGACTAATGTCTTCTGCAGTTGGAAAGGCTTCTTGTCTGCCATGTACCTCGGCCCCCATTTCAACGAGAAGTATAGGTACAGGCCGATGATAGTGAGACCGGGGACTGGATCCGTTATTAAGAACCAGTCGTTTGTTCGGGAATCTGGAATTTGAAAATAAAATACATTAGAGAGTATTTTGTTACGAGATAAATAGTCCAACACAAGTGTCTTTATTGTTTTCCGAAATTGAAGTTGCTTAGTCATTTTACGGTTTGGTATTTATTTATTTACAGAGTGTGAAAGCTTGGGTTTTATGTTGATTTAACTTTCAAAGCAGTCTTAAGTATTTTACCGCCTAAAATAATCTGAGTAAATTATAATGCTTTTGCAGTAATGGAGGGGTGTACTAGAAATGTTCCTTGTCTATTTCTGGTCCATGGGACTTAAGAAATGCAATAAAAAACATCCCAATTGAGATCCTAGTTTGGGAAATAAATCTTGAGACTAATTTGTAAATTAATCTTAATACATAAGTATAGAATTACTTACCAGCTAATTCAGTGAATAAGTGATGGTAGGTTCTTGAAAAGGAATTATTGAACAACGCCATCTTCTGAATGTTTGTGGTACTAATTGCAAATGTTAACTTCTACTTGTTTGTCATGAAAGGCTCCGCCGCATTTTATGGTTGAATTACTGATCCTTTATATGCCTGAAACAAAAGAAAAATATTATAAGTAAATGGTAAAAAAATTGCTGCAAACCTTCACCATCCATCTTTTTCGAAATCGGTTAAAATTTAATGGGTTTAAGAGAGTAGGTATTCTATTAAAAGATACTCCAAAAAAGATAAATAAAGAACGCAATCAAATAAAAATAAACAGACTTGAAGAAAGTGAGAAAATAAGAAAGAATCTAGCCCACTAGATTTGGCGCCAGACGAAATAAATAACTAGGCAGACTATAGCAATTTCTGAAAGGTACGTGACCTAGACGAGAGACACAAATGAACACTTTCAGTACATACCTAAAGTAATCAGAAACTTATTAGGAGATAGCCTTTTATTTACTTCTATGTACTAAATAGAACCGAGAGTCGTGGTGGCCTAGTGGGTAAAGGACCAACCTCAAGTACGAGGGCGCGGGTTCGATCCCAGGTCAGGCAAGTACCAATGCAACTTTTCTAAGTTTGTATGTACTTTCTAAGTATATCTTAGACACCATTGGCTGTGTTTCGGATGGCACGTTAAACTGTAGGTCCCGGCTGTCATTGAACATCCTTGGCAGTCGTTACGGGTAGTCAGAAGCCAGTAAGTCTGACACCAGTCTAACCAAGGGGTATCGGGTTGCCCGGGATACTGGGTTGAGGAGGTCAGATAGGCAGTCGCTTCTTGTAAAGCACTGGTACTCAGCTGAATCCGGTTAGACTGGAAGCCGACCCCAACATGATTGGGAAAAGGCTCGGAGGATGATGTACTAAATAGAACCCCAAAGGAAAGAGCATTTTAATTATGTAGTTAAGCGGTGAATTGAAAGGTGCAAAAATATACCTACTTAGAAGTTAATTAATTGATAAGATAGTTCTTTGACTAGACTAGACTGTCCAGCAGTATATTCAGACTACAAAATATATATTATATTATTATTCAGACTACAAATATATAGGGATAAATAGTTTGATGTTCAAACCACTTAACTAGATATGTAAAAAAGTCTTTTGAAAATTATGTCCTAAATTCCTAGAATGCAATTTGACAGCCATACCGTTCGTTTTGAAAGTTGCACTCAAAATCAAAAATCAAGTTAGTGCCTATTCAAAACTAGAATGTGTGCTCAATTTAGTCAAAAATGTGTCTTTAAATTGCATATAGTTACCTTGTTGAGATCTATGTACAAATTAAGATATTAATTGTCATTGTTAATATTATTATCTTGGCATATGGAAAGATTGACCTGATTTAGCAACAAATATATTGTCCTCAAGAAACATATCAAATCACTCTGATATTGTAAATGATGTCAATGAGGGATGGACAATTGTACAAGCCTACGGAGTAACACTCACTATAAAAAGTCAGTACTATAGCTTATACATCAGAATTACTTCAAAATCTACTATTTATCCGGATTGGCGATGTTGTTTCTTCAGAGGCAAAGCCCCAAGCAACAGCTTGTCTGTAATAATTTTACTATCTCTCTTAAACCACAGCTTTTTCACATACAATTTAACAAACTCTTCTATACCTTTGCCTAGTTTTTGAGGGAAATAATATAGAACACCTTTCACGTTGTACTATCCACTTTCGCTTGCGCGATTCGATGACCTCTAACCTTTTGCTATCTCAACCCGATCCTTTGAACAGGTTCTGATTTTTAGATTAAATCTTATCGGAGATAGGATAAAGAAATTATGATGGTTATAGTGGTAGTGATGTTTAGGGATTATACAATATTATGTTTTTGCATCTTTGAAATTTTTTAAGTGGTAGAATATTCTTGAATAGGTATAATCTTCGTCATTTGGTATAATACAGTTCAATTTATAGAACCAAAAAATAGTAGGTGTGACAGTAAAATGACTCCGTTGATGATGATTAATGATGACTAAAGTAGTACATTTCTTTTCAAATTGCCGTTTCTTAATAGTGATATCACTGTAATAAACTAACTACACATAAAAATCCTTTAATAGCTCTGTTGAACTTTACAGCACACTGCGGCCCGATAGCCCAAATTGACGAACACTTGAGCAAAACACCGCTATTGAGAATACTCACTACGTTAGTACATCTGCATTAATCCAAGAAGCACTATAGGAAGACATTGTAGGAAGCACTATATCTGCAGTTCACTTTCACATCATCATCAACATTTTAATTTAAAATTTTATTCTATTTACGCGCGGGAAGCGAAACGTCCGCTCGCTCCGAAATTCTCGGGGTGACTGAGCTTTTATCCCCCCTCTACCCGCTGCGGGAGGGGTTGAGAGGATGGGAAAATTCGAGGGTGGTTTGAAAACAGGGTGCTTTCTAAATAGCCCAGGTTTGTTTGATTTGTTAATTTTCATACGACCCGATTTTTGCTAGTTTAGTCATGCATGAGTGGGTGTGAAAGAGAAATTTTGTAGTGTTTTGTAATTTATGTTAGTTTAGTAGTTTCGACGAATAAATCTAGTTTTATAAATTTTATCTTCATTTGAACTATCAGAAATATTTTTGACAACTAAAAAATATGATTGAAGTACATTGAAGACCCTAAAATTCCCCTCAAAATTGAACCAAAATTCATAGAAAAAAGTACATAACAAACTACATGGTAAGTAGTATCATAACAAACTACATGGTCAGAAAAAAATCTTGATTTTTTACGTGAACCCTTTTAGAGTTCATGGGTCCACCCAATCAGTAAATGAAACCACCCTGTTTATCAGACGATCGTCTCGTCCGGCCGGTTCAAACAAATATTGTGTATATATAGTTGTACCCCTGTATACTGGGGCTGTAACTGGCGCGCCTACCACTCTCCTGCCATCAGCCATCTCAATATGTGTTTTGAATATTTTTAATTTGAGTATGTCGTAATGAGTCCAATTTATTTATATCGCCCTTACTATTTTTTTTTTTGGTTTCGTTTGTTTGCAATGATGGCTATATGTACACAGCCAATATTTAGGAATACACAAACAATAGGCGTCTGAGCAATATATAAAGTGTTCACTCAAATCGATGGCTTAGCCATTTGAGTGATGATTCTGTCTTCTACAACACGGCAGCTGCGAATCACGGATAACAACGAAAGCTCTTAAGTTATCAGACAGAAAGTCTGATAGACAAAACCGTTTCGTATGCAATGGCATCCCATCAGCATAAATCAGTTCGTCTTTTGAAAAGACATAACCGTCTGGTTGAGATATTTGTAGTTAAGTACTTAATATAGGTAAACGAACAATTAAAATCCATTGACCAACACTGCCGAAGTATTTTCACAAATTCCATTAACAAACGAATTGTTAGCAAATACATAAAATTACGAACACGCACTGAAAACGGATGAAATGCAATCGATAACAAGTAACATCCTCTGCTTGCCATTTAATGATGGAATTATTGTGAAAACATTAGCACTACATTCGTGTGTTCGGTTATAATTGTATTTGATTTATGAGTTTAATAATTGGGCATTTGTTAATACAGAAGGTTGTTGAATTTTCGTCCCAAACCTTCTGTAATTTCAGTGCAATGTACTGCTGAGTTTGAAAGTCAACATTTAGGTTTCTTCCCATCTGACACTATACCTATTAAGCATAGCATAATTATAATCCTATATGGCACTATTTTAGCACAAAATAAATAAAAAATGTTTTATGTTCAAACAAGCCCGCAAAGAGCATTAACTCAAAGAATAGAGAAACTTCTGTTCAAGAATAGCTTCTACATGAATACAAAGATACGAAATTAGTAGCGTCGCAGTCACGGTTCGTTACTCAAAAGGGACAATAGACGAAAAATATCACCGTACATTTCCCGATGAAACCGAAACCAATCGTTTCAACAAAAACAAACTTTTACATCATACTATACATATATAATTTTCGCAACGGAACAAGTCATTCATACTCAACATCGTAAAATGCCTAACAGGTTACCATTTTAACTTGACACCCCCCTCCTCCTTTTCATTCTCTTCATCTATTAGCTTAGATCTTTAAAACTGGTCATAGTTTACAAACAGCGTTAACACGTGCGATTGCAAAAGACCTTAATTGGGTAAACATAGAGGTGAAAATTGAATGGGATGGCCACATTAGTGTTGTCCAGACTGTGGCGTAAGTGTCCGCTTGGCTGGTTGTCCTAAATACTTGGGTCCAAAGATTGCCATTCGGAATCCCTTGCTCTCACTCTTCGAGTGATAAGTATGCCTTTTATGCGTTCGTAATGTGATTTTGATACCAGTATTCTCGCGAGTACTATACTGCGAGATACTGCAATTGTCTAATTTTATGGCTGCGCTAGACATCAATTTGCGATGCGATATCTTTTAGATTTCTAAAAATGGAAAACATCTTTAGAAGACAACCATTCTTTTCTGGTAAACTTTTTTGTTTCTGTCATATTTTGGATATGAATCAAAAATGTGTAAAATAATATAATTTTGACATTTTGGTTTAACTAATAAGATATTAAATAATAATTAAGATACTAACTAACAAAGTGTAGTAAAACATTGACGACAAAATAATATCGAACTAAAAAACATGTGACGTGTTATGTCAAACTAGTCCCAACTCCGGACTAGAACCAACAAGTTCCATGTCCCATCAGTGACCAATATACCCTATTTCACTCACTTTCCTAGTCTCAAGTAGATATGTTCCCAGAAGTCCAGATAACCTACATACCTGATACCTCTTTTTCCTACCATGTTCCCAGAAATGGATCTAAACATTAGCAAAAAACCATAACGACCAGTATTGCCCTTTCTCTAACACACAGTATCGTTAGCATCCCGGACGTGTGTACTTCCTTATGTAGTAGATTTATAATGCAGGTGCTATGTAACTGTGAGCTTTGGATGATAGGCTGACTTGGTAAATAAGGCTCAGTGTGAATTTGTAGGGTATTATTTACCTAACGGTTTATGAGGTTGAAAATAAATAGAACAATCAAGTTCAAAGGCACTGCTTACTTACTTGTTTGTTAAGAAACACTAGAGCTATTTAAAAAACTCGTATCTAGAATCTGGTTATTGCATAACAGAGCAATGTTTACCTACTCTATCTTAATACTATTATCCAAAATAAACACATACCTACTAACACTATTTTAAAAACTAAAATTGATATCTGTAATCTGAATCTACCGTGATATCGTCACTGATTTAAGATGCACTTTTGGTTTTACAATTTGAGTTAACATTTAAATTATATGCATAAATGCTGAAACATTATAATTTAATGAGCCATGATTTTAAACATGTTTTAAAATGTATGTATATATGCATGCTAAACATAGCATGAGCATCATGTTAATTGACATAATTTAGTCTGATAATAATTGTTCAAACTATGAATTGAAACAGGATATGCAATAATTATGTAGATTTTAATTGTTATAATTTATATAGTATCTTTATTAAAATCCATGCATTTTTATCCTAGATAATTTATGCAGTCACACGAAAATAAAAATAGACTATTTAAAAAAAAATTCAAAACATTAAAAAACTTTTTAATAAGTCGTGTATTAATTTTCTCATCTCATATTTTAATACTTTATCTTATTAAGTTCATTAATTGCCATTGAGTTCATTAATTAAGATTGAAATGAAAAAAAAGCGATTAGCCAAAATTAAATACCCTCTTGTAAGTCTGTTAATCAAAACTCAGCTTTAAGAATGACGATCAGTATACCAATGTAAGGAAAAGAAAATAGGAACAGATACTATCACAAAATACTCTGACCCAGTACGAATAAAACAGACTGGACCTGTCGTAGAAATCTAGCGAAAGTAAGATACTTCAATCTGAGACAAGGATCTTATCCTAAGCCTTGTAACTTTTTATATCACTTTATCATATGACTAACATATAGAACTTTATAGTTATTATTATGTAGAACGCGAGCTGTCTCCATATTTGTAAATAATCTGCTTGTAATCTGCTTGTGACCACTTATTATCAGAATGGGCCATCTTGGGCTTGTTTGCATTCATACTTCTTACATAAGAAAACTATTTATTTCAACAAAACACGCCATAATCTTCTTACTAAAAGAGGTATTGTAAATTTCAAATATTTGTCTGTAAGCCCACATGAAGTATAATAAGAGCTTTTTTATCAAATGACCTCTCGCGCCGTGGATGCTGCGTGAGAGAGTGTCGCTCTTAGATAAGTACTAACACCCACCATGTTCCTTCTAAGCCCTTTATGTACCAGGGCCGCGGTAACTCTTTCGAACAATCCCGCAGCCCCGGCAGGATAATAGTAGTAGTTTAGGATTTCAATGTCTGTTTGAAGCTTAGGCTACTGTCATCAGCTTCGCGTCTATCTAGCATCAAAATCTAACGTCTAATCAAAATTCCAGGTCAATAACATACCCCAGTACATGTATTACAAATTATTTAGACCGCTAAACGTTTCAGCCTAGGTATTAAACGACCACAGATGTGTTTTGGTGTAACCACAAAGCTAGGTAGCCTAGAATAGAGTTTCTAAGCGAGTCGTGACCGAGATGTGAAAAACAATATTTGTTTTTGCAATATTTTAATGGTCTTTTGGATAAACTTAGAAGATGTATGTCGTATTATGCCGACATGAAAATCCTCGAAACTATATATTTACTTATCTTTATATTTTTCCTACCTAGCGTTCTAAGAAAGCTATTCCTTGCAGTACCACCCGCATCCTGAAAGAACTACTTTCCTTCCATATAAAATGTATCCTATACAGGGTGTGTCGTTCACAATCACATTAAATCCTATCGCATGTACTTTATGATATTCTATGGCGAATTGTAAAAAAAATAACCTAATCCATTCAGTGGTTTAGCCACAGGAGTCATTTTTCGTTTTTATAATTTACAACATCATGTGTAAAGCAGAGATAAAATTAGGAGTATCGAATGTTTTGATCAGTTGACAACTGTCAGTTTTCAAGGGCGAATTTCAGTTGTTTGTAATGACTGACTTTTATATGGTGTTCTAATTTTCGCACATTTTTATTCTATTTACTTTGTTGGAAAAAATCATTTTTTTATTTTTACGTATTTTTCTTTTTTCTTTGTGTTAATGGACATATATTAACCAGTATATTAACGCATTTCATTTAATGTGATTATGAACGACACACCCGATATAACGCAAGTAACAGATAGATGGAGCTACTTTTGCTAAATCAATATGATTAAAGATTAAACCTATGTTACTAAAGTTCAGTTTATAGAATACAAGTCGTTTTCCCGCGGTTTCACCCGCGTACCGTGAAAACTACTGCAAGTTGCGTGATAAAATATAGTCTACTAGCTGGTGCCCGCGACTTCGTCTGCGCAGGTTTAGTATTTCGAACAATATGTTTACAAATTGTAGCCTATGTGTTATTCTGATGTATAAGCTATATTATTGTAAAGTTTCATTAAAATCCATTCAGTAGTTTTTGCGTGAAAGAGTAACAAACATCCATACATCCATACATACAAACTTTCGCGTTTATAATATTAGTAGGATATTAATAGGGAAGAGTGCTTTTCAACAGTGAAATAGCTTTCCAAATCCTTTGAGGAGCCTTTAGGGTACAAACCAACAAAAATCTTGATTATATTAGTATTCATAGATTTCAAAGTAATGATTCTAGTAGCCATAGAAGTGGCACGTTCCTTCTTGGAGTTTTGGAGATAAAGTGTAGGCGTTAAATATTATAATAGGCAAAATACTTATGTAAAACCAAAGCACTTACTAGGCAGTTTATCTAGTGTTGATTTAAGATTTTTGCGAAATAATACAAGACTTGAAAATACCAAACTATAGTATGGTAATATATGCAAAGTATTCGCTGAGTTTACACATACACCGGAATACGGTAACTAATGAATAATCAAGGATACACAATTATTTGATTTCACTTACTTACATGCTAAACGCAATAATTGACCTTTGATTTTTTGCATACACAAACTTATACTTAAAAGTGCTTGAAAAAAATGTAAGACAATTTTCACATTACTTTTTAGGACTAACTTTCGTTTTTTTGTTAAGAGGACGTTAACAATACTCAGCCACACCCGGATAAAACCTAACTGTGTAAACGACCATCAATTACATTGAAAACAAATTTCAAATCGTTCCAGCAGGCAGCCCTTCAGCTTTACAATATTATCCTAGACATAAAATTAGTCTAAAATACTCAAGTCACTGTACCATCTCAACTACAAATACTTATATTCTAAACAGTAATAGCTACCTCAAGCCACTTTCTCACAATTATATTCTACTGTTTTCTCTGTAAGTGTGTAAGTGTGCCGAAAATTTGGGGAAACCCTTTGGTTGTGGCGTAACTTCCGCAAAGCTGGTTCGTAACTAGTTAGTTTGAGACATTTTTATGTCTACTATATTATGTGATGTAGATAACTGCGTGCGGTTATGTAAGCACGAATATGGAGTATGTAGTTATCAATGAAGGAATTTTCGAGAAGTTTATTTTATTAGGATGGAAAATTGGATGTAGTCTACGAATTTCAGTGATATATTTTTTGGGAAAATGTATCGATCAGTACAGTCATATGTCTTTGTGGACGCTTCCATTTGATTGTTTAATCTAAGTTATGTAATCGTTAATGATTAATTATGTTTCAATATTTTTTTAATCGTGAATTATGATAATAATACATTAAGTAAATGCTTCATCAATTTCTTTGACACTAATGACACAGCGACAAATTAATCATTTAAAAAGGTTTTATTTAAACTTTCGGTTTTAACATACAGTACCTATTGTTAAAAGTATAGGTACATAGGTATTCTAGGTAAAGTCACACGAAAGTCTAAAGGTAAATACCTAAGTTTCAAGTTTCACGATTTTAGGTCACGCAGTTTCCTAATAGTACAACTTAACTAAAAACAGGTTTCTCTCCCAATATTCAAATGTTCAATAAATCTTGGGAAGAACCACAGTGTAACAAATATCAGTAGGTTAATTGCTCTCTGTCCCCGAATTTATTCAATAAATTCAAGCATTAGGGACAGTTACGTGATCGAAGGTAGCTAGTCTTGTTTATGTTTTTTATTGACTGTGAAATTAAATGTGTTATGAAATATGAATATCGATTGATTTGTAATATGAATTCACCATTTTATTTGCATATAAAAAATATTTAAATAGGAACTTTAAGTGAGGAAACTACAACTTTTCTGGGTCTTATTTTTTGGGATTTTGGCTGACAAGAAACTTTTATACTAATCATGGTATATTTCTGTCCTTAGATAGTTGTATGTTTTGTTTCTTTGAATGCCTATATATACCTACACTTGAATATAATTAAATTTTTGCACCATTAATATTTGATCATTACACAACATTCTCACCTATAAAGAAAACCCAATAAATAACATAAACAGCAAAACTCGCTTTTCATAACACGACGACAGTATCAATTTCACACCATTGACCTACTGCCTACCGTACGCTACACACTTGACATAAAACGTATAGACAAAACCAGTCTTTTACCCAACGCAATAAGGTCTAAATTAGCATACACGTTTCGAACAACGTGAGTGCCTTGTGACCACGGTTTCGCAGTGGGCAAATACCATTTGGTGGTAATACTGGGTAGGCATTTCTAGACAACCCAATGCCCTAGTTAATTTGCAAGCGAGTGTACTAAGTTTGTTTAGTATGCGGTAAAGGATATGTTATGAAATTATTATAATATTGTTATACCTATACTGTGGTATTGCCCGCGTGAAAAGCGAACTAATAGAAAACATCGCACACAGACAAAAAGTGGAGTACAGTAGTTACTACTTGTTCAAATATCTTGTTAAGCCGTTTCAGAGATTAGCCGAAACAAATAAACATAAAAAAATTGTTTTGTAAGATGCATATTGTGAGTTTTATCAAAATTATTCAACTTATAGATCGCAATCAAATACCATTTAGAAACAAATTATACACAATACATGATTGAACAGGTATTGCAAAGAAGAGTTATTTCTAACGGTGTAAGATGTATCAGGAAATATCATAATGTAACTGATACCAACATTAATTTTGCATTTTAATCAATGAAGCAATACCGGTTATTCTAATCGTTGTTTACGTGTGATCAAGGAAAATAAATAATCATTACTTTATGCAAAATAGTTATAATACTTAATACAATGTTTGTACAGCATGAGTATATAAATTAATAGGGACTAGGACATTAAAAAAATCTATATAGCTCTAGTAAGTTCTAGGTATAGTAATCAGCATCATCATCATCTCAGCCATAGGACGTCCACTGCTGAACATAGGCCTCCCCCTTTGATCTCCACAGATACCTGTTGGAAGCGACCTGCATCCAGCGTCTTCCGGCGACCTTTATAAGGTCGTCTGTCCACCTCGTTGGTGGACGTCCTACGCTGCGCTTGCTAGTCCGTGGTCTCCACTCTAGCACTTTTCGGCCCCATCTGCCATCTGCTCTGCGAGCAATATGGCCTGCCCATTGCCACTTCAACTTGCTAATCCGGTGGGCTATATCGGTGACTTTGGTTCGTCTACGGATCTCCTCGTTTCGGATTCGATCACGTAGAGAAACACCGAGCATAGCCCCCTCCATAGCTCGTTGAGCGACTTTGAGCTTTGAGATGAGGCCGATAGTGAGAGACCACGTTTCGGTGCGGTAAGTCATCACCGGTAACACACATTGGTTGAAGACTTTCGTCTTGAGGCACTGAGGTATGTCGGACGAAAAGACATTGCGTAGTTTCCCGAACGCTGCCCAGCCGAGTTGGATTCGGCGGTTGACCTCTTTCTCGAAGTTGGACCTACCTAATTGGACTACTTGTATAGTATAGTAATAGCTCTGGTCAAATAACTTTGCCTTCCTGAAGTTGCCTACTACTCACTCCCCGACACACAACTAAAATAAATTAGGTATGCGCAGGGCATGAAATAGCTGATTTTAGAATTCCGAGGCTACAGAACTATCAAAATGAAAGGAAGGATGCATAAAGTACTGCGCGTTTTTATAAAAAAAAAAATGAGTAAAAGTAATATTTTATGACATTTGAAGTCTTACGTCATTCGTAATAAGAACGATATCAAGTTAAAAAAAATGTTCTCAGACTGTCATTTTTCACTTGGCGAAGCACAATGATCTCTACCATATTAGTTACGTCAATAACAAAAATTGACGGCAAAGCAAATATTATATTGTCCACAGACATGTAACTTGTACTAAGCCATACCGTAATTTATGTATGTAATTTATATAGCCGACCAATATAATATGATGTAAAATTGATTTGTCATTCTTTTAGAGGCAATGTCCGAAACTTCTGGATTATCAGCGAAAAAACTTTGATCCCAAAAAATGTTACTTATTTTTTACTGAATATATGGTTTGTTTGTATATTAAAATTGTTTAGTAGATGCAGAATAAGTACACTTTTATAAATACTATATATTTATGAACCATCGCGTAAATAAAATTACATTTGTAAAAGTTTTACACAATAATTGTATAAAACTTACGTTGGTATATTTATTATTCGGAACAAAAATGAATACAACAAACAATGCAGAAAATAATTACAGAAATAATAATTGCTGAAAATGACAATTACTTTTTTTATAATGTTGTTTTAAAATTTTGTAAGAAAAAACATGTTATAATTCAGATTTAATTTAAGTGAGACGTAATTAGTATCTTTTGTATGAGTGGTATCTGTCAAAATATCTAGATTTTAAAATGATAGCATACATTGTTAATTTTTTTTAAACTAAAGCCCCCCCCTCGGTTTTACCCTTGACTCTGGGTAACTTCTCACACATGTATAAAAGTCAAGAATAATAATATTTGTATAACCAAGTTTAAGGTCTAACAAACCTCAATCAGATTACAAATACGATTATTACTTAACAAATACTCGAGCACAACAAACAAAAAAACTAATTTTAAGTTACATAAGTTCAATCAACTCATCTTAATCAGTATACGTTACATATACCAAGGCTTTCAAGGTTCTATTATCTCATATGGAATTACTTCCTAAACACACTTTCGCCTTCACTATGTAGGTAGATATTACACTTTCGACCATATCACGGGGAACACAGACGCTCTACTGTTACAGTGCAGTGCACTCGAAATTACCTCAAATTGGTGTAATTTAGGTAATTTAGGCTCTCTGTTTCTATTTATAGACTTGGCACGACAAAAAAGTTTTTGATGCGATTTGTCGAATATGAGAAATTGACGCGTAGAACGTATTGCCGACCAAAAATGAGTTGGGAACAGGGCAGAGAGAAGAAAAATAAGAATAATTAAAAGAAAAAGTAGACTGAGCTGTCAAATAGACTTGAGAAAATTCTGATGCTAAAAATCAAAGATACAATGTATATACTTAGCTAAAAATGATTGGGTGATATAGGATACAGCAGCCCGATAAGACCAAGAGAGAAGTATCTACCTTTAAAATTAATATATTAAGCAAGCAACTAGTAAGGAGTCACACTGCCGGGGCTAGATAAAAGGCCTACGACGGAACATGACGGTTTTTAGTCAGTAAAAGTCTGACACTCCCTCATCGCTGCTAACCAAAGACTATAAAACCACTGCTAACCCACAGCGGGAGGGGACATTTGATGGTTTTTGAGGTCGTTAAAAAAGGAGTCTATGTCACTAAAGTTAAGTTATACAAAGTTGTAGTTTCTAGTACCAGTTATCTCAGTCTGCAAATTCACCTGCGAGATGGCGAATAAAAATATCGTGATATTTTTAAGACATACATCAGGTACAGTCAGATACAGTTAGTGCAAAAAAAGATAGTCAAACTACATGCATAGTTCGTTGCACTTTTTATTCAATTACGGTTTATTTACTTTTTCATTCTTCTAACGATGTGTTAGAACTTGCTTGTGTTTGTTTTATTTTTACTTGATTGTTATCTACCGCTACATTTTATTTAGGGCAAAGGTGATTGATTTAGTCAACATTTATTTTATAATAATATTAGTGATTATTGAATTAGTTCCGATTATTGTGGTTAATATTAATGCACTGTTCACGTGATAAAATTTAAGTACTTTTTTACATTACTAACTTTTTTGCCAGGGGTTTCATCAGAGTACCGCGGAAGCCAGTTGACGCTTATGGATAAAAAAACTTTTTTACAAAAAAATTAAACCGACTTCCAAAAACACTAAAAAGTAAAAAAAAACTAATTAGGTGCATCGGCCTAGAAGTCGGTGTCTAATGGATGTTACTAAGTTAATTCTGCCACCGACTTGTAGGCCGATGCACCTAATTAGTTTTTTTTTTACTTTTTAGTGTTTTTGGAAGTCGGTTTAATTTTACAAAGTTTTTTTATCCATAAGCGTAGCACTGTTAGAATTTTTTATTAGACCTAAAATTCCCAAGATAGGCGCGTCCAAGTCAAAAACAAACTCAGATTTACAATAGTATAGAATGATATAAGTATATTTTTTTACGAATAAAGAAGTACACAATAGTCAAAAGAGAAAGAAACCATCTTTTTAGTTATCAATGTATCACTGTGTTGTTAATTGTTTTCTTTTTTCACTAATTAATTGATGGCCAAGCAAACATATTTTTTTATTTTACTTACTTTCTTGGGTCAGGAAGCTACTTATTAACACTGTATTCTTCCAACAACCATACTTCATAATATAAAAGAATGCGAAAGTGACCCTGTCTATCAGTTGGTCTGTCTGTCGGGCTTTTAAGTCCAGGAGCACCATTACAAATAATTCACTAATAAAAAACATAGAAACTTACACATTGGAATTTGCACTCTATTGTTAACGAATACAGTGGGTTTTCCTATGTAAGACAGTTTGCTAAACCAGTTTAATACAGTTGCATCGGATAGAAACTTTCACTGTGATTTTGATGGATACAGTTAGACAATTTTATTCTTGAGATGGCTCATAGTTACACTTTTTTCGTCTGGTGAATATTTTTTTTGTTATATACCAACGAAACACGAGGCGTTTCTTGAAAGTTATTTCCAGTAAACAAGATTTAATAAAATTCCTAAAATTGCATCAAAATCCTACCAGCAATTTAGTTTATCCAAAAACATGTACCTATAATAATTTTTTTCACACTATTTCGCTGTATTAATGACACAGCTGATCTGCAATCATTTGCTAAACTTAGGTTAGTGATAAAATTTTCCATATAAAAATATTAAATATGTATTTATATAACGTTATGTGTTTGGGTTGCATATTTGTCTATCTGTTATGCAAAGAGGGCCACTTTCATAGCCCAGTTTCGAAGAGGCGGTATGATTTATTATGTCAACTAGGTACTTAATAGTTATGTAATGCGAACTTATAATATAACTAGCTTTTGCCCGCAACTTCGTTCGCGTGGAATAGTGACTACCAGCAGATTTTTGATTTGACCAATAGATGGCGCTATATGTCCGGAATATTTTTTTTTAATTTTTTTATTTTTTTTTGTAATAAAAACTATCCTATGTCCTTTCTCAAGTTTCAAACTATGTCTGTACCAAATTTCACACAAATCGGTTCAGTAGTTTAGGCGTGAAGAAAAGACAGACAGACAGACAGACAGAGTTACTTTCGCATTTATAATATTAGTTTGGATGTAAGGTAGGGTTATGTAGTTTCCCAAGTACTTATAATAGTTTTAATACATTTTTTTATATTAATTATGATGTTAATTTTCTATTGTTATTTTTAGAGGCCTTTGGTATGTTGGATAGGTGTTTATACTATGTATATGTAAATCCAGTTACCAAGGAAAATTGTTGTTGAATTTATTCTAAGTTAACCGTTTAAGAAGACTACTAAATTGTCGTACACATTAGGGATTTGCTCAAATGTATATTTTATTTCAATTATTGCACACTTAAGCCGCATAATATGCTAATGTGCGCGAACCTTTATTGAACAAATTGTTTCAATCAAATGTACAAATTGTTTTTGTGTTCAAATTTCAACAATAAAACAATTTGTATTTTTTTGAAATTTACACCTGATACTTCGCTATGTATAAGTGAAACGAATGGTTATTTATTGAATATTCTTTTGTGTGGATACGCAAAATAAAGATATCGAATAATATCCGTACTTAACAAATACAGTATTTAACAAAAACTATTCTTCGTGCCAATATATTGGAGCCACTGCCTATCTGATCTGCTCAACACAGTTACGCGGTACGGACCCAATAGCCCTTGGTAATAAGTCAGAATCCAGAAAGTCTGACAACTAGCCTAGAATCCTCGGCTTCTGTAATAGACCAATATTTCCCAAATCAAATTAACTCACAATAGAACAAGTTTTATTCAATTCTGCACCTGTATAGTAGGCATATTATATCACAGTCACACATTGTCACCGCCTAGCTGTCATCTGTCAAAACAAGAAGTTATGCCTTGTCACCGTGACACGTCTAGAAGTTTTATGAATCGGTAACAGGCTTCTATTACGATAGTACCTAGTATTAAAATGTGATAGTGGATGTAAGCAAATAAATAGTACTGTCTGTCATCCAGGCTTGGGTGTGATCTGTTATTATAAATACTAACGATTGTGTCTCTAGGAAACTCCATCCTGCACCTTGATAATATTAGCCTACACAGACACACAGGCTATCTCAGGCTCTACTATATCCAGCCCGATCATCCAGTGTCCCATATTTACATCGGTTCAGCAGTTTTGGCGTACTGCCGATAGAATTGCTTTCGCATAACAATCAATTTGATAAGTAAATAAGATTAATTTTATTATTGCATAATATCCATATTCACCTTCTTTTACCATAGTATAAAGGCCTGACCAACAAAATAAGTACTAGGATATCATAACAACGTGGCATCATGACCACTAGTCAGCTCAATGACGAAACCGCACGCGAATTTCTTACCAACTTTACTGCACTATCAATTAAGGGATTTTTATACCTATGTGTATTTAAATAAGGTCGTAGTAAAGTGCATCGGTTGATCGGTTGATTCTGTGATTGGGATGCAAATATGGTTGGTAATGAACTACTTAGTCAGTTATTTTGTTATGAAATCACCGTTGTAAGTAAAAATCACAAAAAAATAACAGATGTTTTTTTGATATTATTTATAACACATAACACTATAATATAAATCACGAATCATATCACTTTAGATTACGTAAAAATAACGCAGAAACTCAAAAATTGCATGCGATCATTTTTGAGTTAGACACGCAAGAGTGAAAGTCGAAAATAGGTTTGATAAAATATGGCTGTATGAAATAAGAATAATTTTCAAGCGACAAATTGTATAGTTTACGGCATTATGAATCTTTGGTAACAATTCGTGTATTTTCAAAAGGTGATTGTAATAGTTGTAATCGATTTTGGAGTAAGTGCAAGGTAACAGTTTTCAATTGGTTGCACATTTTTTCGCGTATATATTTTCTATTTTTTGTGATACCGTACCTCAAAAGGAAATACTTTCTGTCCATTATTAATTTATTTTTGAAAAACCGTCCTGTATATTACTTAAGGCGCATTAAATTCTTTCTAGCGTACATTTGTTCAACTTATACAAAATAGTTCTAAGCGAAAGTGCCTCCACGTTTTGTAAGACTCAAGCACTAGGTACAAGGGATCTGTTGAGAGCTGAACAAAGGGGCAGATCAAAGGTGACAGCCGTGATTTGAAAGCCTGTCTATCGTCTTCATTTATAGCGCTTTGCCCTCAATCAGACCTCACGACTGTTCAAAGGCTGCATAATTTAATGGGGAATTTTAACCTTACTTATATACTGTCAAAGTGAATCGGGAATGATAGAACTAGATAGTATATTTCAGCAGGCATTGCAATGTACACATAAATTAGAAAAAAAACGCATACAAATTTTTTGTACGCGGACAAAATTGTGAGTGAAAATTTTGGTAGAATCTCGCTATTATGTTTGCTAAAACCAATGAAATTAGAAGGACGTTAAAGTTTCAGAAAATAATAAATATATATACCTAATCGTTTCTAATGTATATAGGTAATTGTTGACGATACAATACGTATCTTTAAAAGAATTAAATAGAAAACGATAGCAAAAATAAAACATAAACAAATATGCTGTGACCCCGTTTGAAAATGCACAAAATGTCGGTCATTACATTATTAGCATACGTTTGTTTTCTTTGATAATCTTTTGAGATAGTCAGCTTAACTAAACGAGGACATGGAAGTGACCGAGTGAAGTTTTATTCTTGTGAAATGCGTAATCTAATGTTAACCTTTAGTTAATATCACAAAATACAAAAATAAAAAAATCGACATCTGCCTGTCTGTTCGCGATAAGTAAACTCAGAAACTACTGTAAGCATTTTCATGAGAAGTCAAGACAGCTACTTTGATCCGAGTACGGAAATAAGGTAGTTTCTCGCAGACGCGGGTGGACTTGCGATAGCAGGTAGTATTAGTCTAGATTTTGCAAAATTTTATACATATAAAATAAAATCTTGTTAGTTACACTACGTATAGCTCAAAAATAACTGAACCGCTTAAGCTGAAAATTAGAAGAACGTAAGCTTATAGACCTGGGAGACGGACATAGGATAGTTTTTGTCACCATTCGATATCATCATACCGATAGAAGCAGTTATCTTGGGATTAGGGTGAAATCGCGGATGAAAGCTAGTAATTTTAAACATAATCCACTATTTCAGTTAACAAACAATATAAACTAAACGATAACTGCAATAACAACAATACTGTTACACATAACTGAATACACGAAACCTAAAGGTTGAACCCAGCCGGACACGATGTGCAAGTTAACAGGATGTTTCAAAACCGATGCACCAACGTTTTGTAACCGCCTGTGTTAGTTTTCACAAATTAGTAGCCAATATTATGCGTAGAATCGTGTTTTGTTTGCACAATGTATACTATACTAATGTTTAAGGTAGAAGAGTTTGTTTGGACGCGTTAATCTCAGGAACTATTAGGCCGATTTGAAAAAATCTACCAGTGTATGTTAGTCTATTTATCGAAAATAGTGTAGGATGTTGTAGTTCCTACGAACGCGTGTGAAACCACTGGCGAAAGCTTGTGTTATTATAGGCAGTAAAGTTTTTCAGGTTATGGGAGGTAATATATATTATCTGGATCTACTGAACCAATTTTGAAAGCTAATATATCAATAGAAATTCGTAAAAAGTATTTATAAAAGAGACATAGCAAGGTCACAAAATATTCATTCTGGTTTGCATGTTCCCTCAGGACATAGATGGAAATACGGGAAACGGTTACTACCTATCGAATATAAAGAGTTTTCGTGTTATGAATGTGATGCTACTAAACTTGTTCTGTGATATAAGTATGAGAAAAGTAAAACAAACGCCAATTTGCACTATAATGTTAATACAAGCTCAATCAGTACCAGACATCTAAATTGTCGCTTAGTAAATTAACAATAGATTCTAAATATATTTAGATTTCAAGGAAAAAAAATCTGCTTAGCATAACTCGAAAATTCGTTTAGTTATTTTTGAGTGAGCAAATAGATAGATTTTTTCATGTGAAATCATCAAATGACTCCTCCCGCTGTGGGTGTAGGGTGAGGGAGCGTCAGACTCTTACTGACTAAACCCCATCATGTTCCTTCTGAACTTCTATATGTAGCAGGGCCGCAGTAACTCTTTCGAATAATCAAGCAGCCCTGGAAGGAACGGTGAAAGAATTTACCAAAATTATTTATGAGAGATGGATTTTAGTTGGATAAACAGACATCAAGATCAAGAAACTTTAAAGCAGGAGGCATTAAACAAAAGGTATATAGTTTATTCTTAATATTTTGACCAAAATAGCCTGCGTATAAACTGACGAAAGAACAAAGGATAAATATTTGCACAATCACTGGATATGTATTTACTTCGCGAAGGCCGACGCGGTTTCTACATGTAAAATATGCGTATGTCAACACGAATTCGCTATGGAGACTAAAATCACAGGCAGTTTAACATTTAGCAGAAAAATATACATATATTAGTAGGTATAATGGTAAAATTGATTAAAAATCCGCAAAAAATTACATATTTTTCATCCGCGTTCCGTTATAACTACCTCATACACCCGGATGAAAATTTAACTTAATTTTTGGGCAAAGTTAAGTTTTTAACCGGTTCACCAGTTGCAAAGTGTGTTCGCAAAATAAATAAACAAACTCTTCAGCTTTATAATATTAGTATAGATACAGATATCTTGAAGGTTTAACTTGTCAATTCTTACTTTAACCAAGTGTTTACCCATAGTAATTATGCAAATAGTTAAATAAAACTATGTTTAAATTAAATGCGATTGACGTTATATTCTAAACAATAAATAATTATATAATCCAGGAAATGTTTATTAACCATGACCTATGTAGGAATGTGAAATGTTATTGTGTATTTTCAGTGCTACTTATAAGTAATACGTAGGTAATCTTATGTAAATCTATGGATGGACATAAATAAGTAAAGATATCAATATATCTTTACCTATCTATGTGTATGCTAAGTTACAAAAATTGAAACATTTTTCGTTTTCTTGTACCCAAAAGGCTCCGGAACTACTAAAGTGATTTGAAAAATTCTATATAATAATAATCATAGAATGGTAATGAACAGAAAAACTTTGTGTCCATAACAGGTTCGCAATCCAACTTATTTTCACTTGCAAAATATTTAATCAAAATCCAGTACTAACCATACAACAGGCATAAAAATTCCAGTCAGAACAATGCATTACAAAGCAAAAATAGGAAATTAATTCAAGGCAGTTAAATTAGGTTTTAATTTCATCATTATTAAGACATAATGACCAAGATCAATTGAAGAACATTAGAGTACGTTTTACAATAGTATTGGCTGAGGGATTGTTCGAAAAAGTTACCGCGGGCCTGGTACATAAAGGGCTTCAGAAGGAACGTGATGAGTTTTAGCACCTACGACGAGAGCGGTCATTTGATAATTTCCCATAACAAGAGATCCTACAATAGCATAATGCTTAAAGAAATTATGACGAAGGTGAAGTTAAGTGAAGACGTTACATCATTTTGCATCAATGCATCTTTGCATCATGTGTGCAATTAAATACATAAATGCTGCAGACTCACTATGGTTAACGACACACTAGATGGATCTCACACTATCACAAACACACACGTTATCGCCTTATCTATTGGTTTGAAATGCAGCTGAGTACCATTGTTTTACATAGAACAACTACCTATCTGACCTCGTCAACACAAAAGTTCTTGGTAAGTCTGATTATCAGACATTCTAGCTTCTGACTACTTGTAACGCCTAGCCAAGGTGAAGCCTCAGCCCAAAGTTAACAAGGAGAAGCGTTATCTAAACCTGAATAACTTTTGATCTGTCGATTCACAATTTTTTTTTAAAATATGTCACTTGCTCTTTTCTCTACAAGTCCAATGGTCAATCTTAATTTTATTCCCTTAATTTTCTGCGAGGTAGTGTGTGATCCGCCTTAAGAGCAACAAAAAAGGTGCAAATAGCCAGTATTTTCCCATTCCCATGTTAATTAATTTGTCGAATTAATTGTCAATACTGGAAATTTTACGATGCCTAATAAATAAGTTTGTTTGGAATAATCAAAAACTATTGTAACCAAATTACAGTTGGGAAAAAACAGCCGGCATTTACGCACTATGCAGACATCTATACATATAATAAATCTGTAGAAAAGTAATTTTTGTACATTGAAGAAATTGGCAAAAAAAATAGCCAGCATGTTAAAGGATAACTAACAGAACCCATTTCCATCATTTTTGTCATTTTTGTCTGTTTGTCTGTTTATCTGTTTGTTTGTTCGGGATTCACGTAAAATCTACGAATTCAATGCAGACAATGCTTACATACAAAAATTCTACGTAACTTGGGGTATTACTTAGTTTTTGTTTCATCGAAATCGATTCACTCTATCAAAAGATATGATTAATTTTGTGAATTCAAGATGTAAAATATTACGACACGCAATCTGTTTGTCAAAACTGTACATTTGAATGTTGTACTTATATTAGTTGATCGGCCTATTATTAACCTTTACACAGAAAATCACACCTTCATAAGTATATTCGGAAGAAAAAAAAATGAAAATTGTGTTTAGCCAAGGTTAAAGTAGCTCCATCTGTGGTAATCTGTGTTAAATAAAATACATAAAATTTGTCAAAGGAGCGAGGTGGTAAATGACAATAAATTACCATACATTCTTTATAGAGGATTATTATTTCAACAGATGGAGTTGTGTATTTTCCGTAATTCACCATATTTTAACACGTAGTGTAATTTTTCGATAGACATTTCAATAGTGTTTGTCAGTTTGCCGAGCCACATCAAAATCCAATTATAATTATTACCTTGATGAAAGGAAAATAATAGTTCTCAGCCAAATTTAAAACGGTGCCATCTAAATTATTTTTTGAATATTATGTCAAAAATGATGACTTTAGTATAACAATTAATTATCATTTAAAGTTACAGATGGAGTTTATATCAGGATTTTTTCATAAACATAGTTTAGCTTATCTTCCACTAATGTGGTGGCCTTAAAACAAATTACTTTGAGTGAGTAGTATTAAGTAGACCTCCATTATTTTTTCTGATGCAAAATATGTTAACTTAATCCTAGAAGAAAGGAGTATCTGTCTCTCGCAAGCGCTGCTAAGCGTGAGGTAGGTAGGTAATGTAGGATTCTGTAGCTTTAAGAACAAGCCCAGATACAAAGTGCAGATAAGAAATGGGAGCTTTCTCGATTTAATACCATACACACGTAAAATGCTTTATGCGTCTGAAAACGTACAAATTGCGCGTCGCATACCAGAGACATGCTTACTTTCAACTTCTGATCGCAAATACACTGGTCACGATTACGAACAGTCTCAGTAAGACCCGAGCCAAGTCTAAAAAAACACCTTTTATATAAAACTACGTTTGATGTCATTCAATCACAAAGACAGAATTGTTCTCTGTTGCAAATCCTATCCACCTGTATCCTATCCTAATCCAGCATGCATTGCAGGTGTGCATTGCACAAAAACCAATGGTATCCTATTCGAGAAGTCAAAAGAGTCGACCTGCCAACGTCAGCTTCTGCGCTAAGCAAGTGTTCTTAATAGTACCATCAGAATTACATTCATCGTTGAATGAGGTGAATAAATTTTCAGAAACCACAATAACAGTAGGAGCCAAAGCATATGATCGCTTCATAGAGCTCTGATTGGCCCCAGGTGACCAAGTCAGGTCTGATTTGTTCGTTCATCAGATCTTTGAAAGCGTTTCGGTGGATACTTACTGTCGTCCTGGGTGACACAAAATATGGTATATAAACGTCCTCCGCAAGAGCGAAATTTTCCCGGTGTGCGGTAGTGACGCACAGTATACAACACTTATGTTTCTTTCGATTTGCTGGCTCCACCAAGAAATGACAAATTGCAAGCGTACATTTTGAAAATCTTGGCAAAACTGCAGGTTTCAAGTACCAAAACATGAAGTGGACTCTCACAGATACGTACATTTTGCCTATTCGTGAACTAATGCAAACATTTCGGTGGAGTCCCGGCTTAGGCCTCCCCCACATTAGGCGTGCGCGATCCTCGGGCGTGTGAGTAGCGCGGGCGTCGCGAGCACGCTGCATGAACGTCGCGTTTTGCTGCCCTGCGGCATTTACCTACAGCGCGCTCGCGGCGCGCACGCGCCGCTCTCCTTGACGTTTAACTGCTAAGGCGTTTAGCGGGCGGCGGGGATAGCAGGCGAAGGGGTAAGAACGCAACTCGAGCGCCGCGTGCTCGCCGCGAGCGCGTCGCTTGCACTCTTCACACATGCCGCAGGGCAGCAAAACGCGACGTTCATGCAGCGTGCTCGCGACGCCCGCGCTACTCACACGCCCGAGGATCGCGCACGCCTAATGTGGGGTCAGCCTTACCATAGTGAGTAAGTGCACAGAAAATCCCCGTCATACAAGTGTTTCTCCCCAGTAGTGAAACTATCCTACCCTATGCGCCTGCTGATGATGATGACTCATTTTATCATCCATCCAGCTATTCCCCAACTATGTTGGTGTTGGCTTCCAGTCACCGAATCTGTTTGAGTACCAATATTTTGCTTGGAGCGACTACCTATCTACCTATCTTCAATCCAGTCAACTACACAAGCCGATATCCATGGTAAGACTGACAGACTTTCTGGCTTCTGATTAGTCGCAGCAGCTGCAGAAAATGTACAAATGACAGCTTTGTCAGACTCAAAGCATATAGACATAGATTATAACTGTTTCCTGTGAAAATTACTTACGCACCATACGTAATAATTTTCCAAATTGGCTGACTAGATCCAGAGATATTCACAACGTCACAAACTTTACTTCTTTTGTTTAGATAAATGGTCACATCCACAACACAACCTTGATCAATGAATCTATGCGACTGCTAAGTGCTAATCCTAATTATACTGTCACGTGAAAGAATGCACCTGCGGGATAAGTAGTATTTTGACTATTCTATATTGCCCACGCAGACGAAGTTGCGGGCAACAGCTAGTAAATACTAAAGGGACAAAGTCAAGGTCATGATTATTTTCTATTTTATACTAGATGTTGTCCCGCGGTTTCACCCGTGTCCCGGGGGAACTTCTTCCCGTACTAGGATGAAATATTAGGCTATGTTAATCGAGGAAAGTGTAGCTTATCAACAGTGAAAGATTTTTCAAATCGGTATAGTATTTTCTGAGCCTTTAGGATACAAACAAACATACAAAAAAATGAGGAAACACATAGTAATATTTAATGTGTTAACCAAAGGTGTCAATATTACTAAATCTGTATTATTAACAAAGCGTATTGTATTGTTCTAGTTCTAACAATAAAATAAACAGTTTGCAAAAACACTCATTATAAATACCTAAGCAGTTTTATGCCGCGTCAATAAATACTTTGATGATTAAATGTAATTTATCTGACCTGATATTGACTATGAAGTATAAATGATAATTACTATTATTGGTAATACAATAAACTCTTATTATAATGTTTACCCGTCTCCAGTAAGTATTTCATAATTTTTTAAGTTCTGTGTATATTATAAGGAACAATTGGCTTCTATGTTTAAGTCGACCGAACTATTGCTTCGAGAAAACCCATAGATTATCAGGGGCTTTCCCTAAAAATTAACCTACTTATCAAACCCAAGAAATTCCTGAGTCAAAATCTACCAACCTGCCTACACAAAATCAATTCCGCCTCTAAAAACACAAAACTGGTTTAGGCGGTAAAAAGCCACTGACATAATAAGAACAATTGACAAAGTTATAAAGAATAGACAACAGAAATTAACACATACCGTCTTACCACAAAAACTTTTAAACGTCAGTTTATGCCTTGTCTAAAAAAATGTCAAATTATGACGTTGACATATGGTTCATTTTGCAGCCAAAATTTTATTAGACAAGTGTAAAACAGGGTTTAAAGTTTTTGTAGTAAGGCCCCTTATATTTATTTGACACACATAGAATCTAGTTTCGAGGCGTGGGCCATTCGGAATGTAGTAATTTACGCAACTGATTCAAGTTTAAAGTTGAAGAGACTTCTGTGCCCTACAGCCCTATATATTACTCACAGAGGGATATGACATGGTTCCATAAAAATAAAGAAACATTATAATGAAATCTGATTTAAAAGAGATTCATGTTAAACACTCATAGAAAAGGGATTTAAGTTGGGAAGATGAAATTAAGAGGTTCAAAAGAGGAGAGAGGCAAGTGACACTATACCAGTAAACAGGAAATAGGAAATAGGTTTTTTTTTTGTTTATACCCTAAAGGCTCTGAAACTACAAAACCGATTTGGGAAATTCTTCCACTGTTGAAAAGCTACACTCTTCACGAATAACATAGGCTATATTTATCGCGGTACGGACAGCAGTTTCTACAGGAAGCGGGGACACCAGCCAGTTATTAATAAATAATATTTATCCGCAGCAGAACGTTATTATTTTATTAAAATACATTTTGTGGAAATACAAGCTAGATAAGATAGTCTAATTACATAGAAAGTTAATAACCCATACGATTGAGGCAATGACATTCAATCCACTTGTCATAGAGAAAGTCACTTCTATAATTTCTGGTATGGTCTGGTCTATGGCCAATAAGGCGCACACGCAGATAAATATGATCATTTTCTAACACTTCAAGATCAAGAAAAAAATACACTCTGAATTAATGACAAGGAAGAGAATTCGAAAATTCATGCAAAATAAGGAGAAAAGGAGTTTGGAACATAAAAATTGATAAGAATGGTCTTGTAAGCGAAAATGAAAAGCAAGACTGAAAAAAACTGGTGATTTTTATAAGAATGACAAAGAAAATGAGGTTTCTGTGCTATGTATTATTGCAAATAGGTAATTTTGCTGAGTGCAAAATTTAAAATGTTAATGTTTTACAAAAATGCGTAATCAGAATTAGCATTTGCACTAGTAATCGTGACAATGAACCCAAACGACTGAATAAATATACTTACACTGAAAACTTCAGTGATAATACTCGCGATTATATTAAATAATTATTTGAACCCCAAGTCAAGGTTGGTTTAGAATGAATACTATACAATTCCGAAGAAAAAATTAGAAGAATCGTCTGAAAGATAATAAAATGATAGAAGGGAGTGAATGTTAGGATGACTGATAATGAAAAACAAGCGTAAAATATATTGCACGGACCCCAAATAAAATTGAAATCAGTGCAAGAAGACTCAAAAATAGTATGTGATCTGAAACGTTCCAATCTGTGCTGTTTTAAAGAAAGAAAATTAATGACGTATTTTCTGTAAGGAAATAATAGTGAATTTGCTTTTCGATTGGTTCCATTATTAAATGAAAACTCCGCAATCATTATTTTAAAGTACAAACATGTGTCCAATGCGTGGTGTACTACTTTTCGGAAAATGTTCAAGGGCCTATCTCATTGCATTTTTCAGCGCGCTTCATCTACTAGCGATTTTTGGACACAATAAAAATGTTCAACATACCTAATTTAAAACTTTCTTAGCTATTTTCAAAAGATAATCTAAATTCATACCTATAACAGTAACAACAGTTTTAACCTGAGGGTCACACAATAACGTAACAACGTGCAATTAACTTCTAGTGTCAAAGTCCAGAGTTATATAAAATTCTATCATTGTTTAAGACTACAAAATACTAGCTGTTTGAGCTTGCATGCATTCCTTATTCCTTCCATTTCCCTCTCCTAGTTCCAAAAACTGCCACTCACCAAGCGAGACGTGGCGCCACCGTCAATGCAAAAAACTTTCGCGCGAGTGCCAAAATTACGACGCCGGCCGCCATAACGCGCCGCAAATTAAAATCAAAAACTATATGTAAACTTCCATAAACTTCTTAAACTAGTCGACAACCCCTGCAGGGAGTTACTGGGCGCCCATCATACTATAAATTATATGTGTACAAGTGATCTGTGCAGTAGCGTGAGTGGATCAAGTTGCAGCAACCGGCGGAACTTTGTAAGTACCTACTGATTCCTATTTCCCATCGGTCCTGTGTGCAGCTTTCCATAAACCTCTCACAGAAAATCTCGTCCAGCCTTACAACCTGGATAGATCTGTAAAAAACCCTAATGGTCTAGGGCTTACGGTCAACGAAGCGCCGTTCAAGTCACACCATTTTTAGTGATCCTTCTGAGCCGCATAATATATCTAATTGTTGAGTGTGCTTGGTTCAAATCGTGTAACCTACGACTCAATTATTACGTTAAAGTACTTAGTTGTCCATTTTTAGTCATTGAATTCTAAACAATACAAAATGGATAGCAAAGAAACTAAACTCAAACTTCTCGTCACTCAACGTGAGTACGTATTTCGTGAGATTCAAATTTTATTCGATTTATCTCGTCAAATAACATCCGATAAGTCCAAGTTAGGCCCATTTAAGAGTAGGTATAGACGTATTGACGACTTGCGACATGAATACATAAATTTCACGAACGAAATAAACTCGTTAAAACTAGCTTTGAATCCTCAAGACAGTATAAACATGAAAACGGTTGATGCCTTTGACGACATGTACTACGCAGTCAACGAAGTCGCAGAAATCTACCTACAGTGTGATAAAAGTGAAGCCGCATTGCCGTTCCGCGACGCCATCTCATCGGAGGCAACCGGAAACCGGAAACCATTTGCGCAACCACGTTTACCTAAAATCGAACTTATTAAATTTGACGGAAATATAGAATATTGGCAAACATTCTATGACACATTTGCATCTCTCGTGCACAATAACGAAAACATTTCTAATATCGAAAAGTTTCATTATTTACTTTCTTGCCTCACGGGTTCCGCGTTATCAATCGCCAAGGGCGTTCCGGTCACATCAGACAATTATCAAATTGTTTTCGATGCGCTAATAGATCGGTATCAAAATAAGCGAATCTTAGCAGTAAATTATTTGGAAAAAATCTGTAGTCATCCTACATTAAAATCTAGTAATCTTAACGATTTACGTAAAATCACTAGTTTATTACAGGAATCCGTAAACGCTTTAAAATCCATTAAAATCGAAAACCTTGGTGAATTTATTTTGTTTTATTTATCTTCTCGCATATTAGACTCTGATACACGAAAGCGATTCGAAAGTCAAAACAAAAGTCAGATACCTACTTTTATCGAATTATTAACATTCCTACAAAGTTACCTAAAAGTATTAGAAGCTAGTGAGCCTTTTAAATGTAATTCGAGCAATAGTTTGCCACCGATGGCACGTAGAAATAACAATAATTTTACGAAGTCAAAGTTAGGATCATTTCCCGCGCATTGTTACGATAACGCGGCATCGATGTCGTTCGATGAGTGCACAGGGCCGTACTCAGATGCAGGGCCGCACTCAGGCGCGAGTTCTAACTTTAATAATACATCAAATGTGAATCTTGAGTCAATTTTAAATCAATGTAATTTGAATACAGGGTCGAACTCTAATACAGGGTCGCATTTTATTGACAACAATTTAATGCAAAATAATAATTTAAATAATCCTGATGTTCATGCATACTCAGTGTCAGATAAAAAATTCGGGTGTGTATGCTGTGGATATTTTCATCACACTATTTATAAGTGTCCGGTGTTTAATTCAAAAAATGTAAATGAACGTGAATCTTTAGCCAAATCAAAGCGCTTATGTTTCAATTGCTTAAAGCCCAATCATGCGGCTGATATGTGTCTGTCCAAAGCTTGCTGTACCAAATGCAACGCGCGTCATCACACGCTACTTCATCGCGACCAGGGCTCCACGTCAGCGTGTCCTGTGACTTCTTGTGCTACTCCAGCGGTTCCAGCTTCTTCTGCTGACCCAGTAGTTACTCTTAATTCTATGAATACAAGTTGCAACTTGCAGCAACATCGCTCATTAGTGTTATTAGGAACATGTGTGGTTAGGGCGTATGGTCCTTGTGGTGTTACACATCTTCGAGCACTTATTGATAGCGGTGCACAGAGTTGTTTCTTAACAACTGCCTGCGCACTTCGATTAGGTTTACCCTTACGTAGTTGTGATTATTCTGTTGTTGGAATAGGACAGAATCCAGTGCTTGAAGTCAAAGGTGAAACATCATTTACGATTCAACCATTACACTCAGATCAACCAACTTTTACGGTACGAGCTATTGTCATGGAAGCTCTCACCCATAAAATGCCTTCAGTAGAAATACCTTCTTTTGTCAAAGCTAACCTCAAGCACTTGGTTCTAGCTGACAGTGACTTTGATAAACCCGGTGACATTGATCTTTTGTTAGGCGCAGATATTTTCCATAGCATTTATAATGGTCAACGACTTGAAGTAGGCCCGGGTCTACCGGTAGCCCTACATAGTGTATTCGGCTGGGTTATCACGGGCAGGCTCGACGCTGAGTGTTCGCCTCCAGCTGAAACGTCAACACTTTTGGCTTCCACAGCTGCCTTAGACAATGTGGTCAAGCGATTCTGGGAAGTAGAAGAGCTGCCTAAGCAAACGATTGTCAACCCGGAAAATGAAAAATGTGAACAGATTTATACAGACCTTGTTCGACGCAACGAAGATGGAAGATATGTAGTACCTATGCTACTAAAGGAAGAACATGAGCCGTTAGCAGACTCTCATCGCACGGCCTTATCCAGACTTCATAATTTGGAGAAACGGTTCCTTCATCACGAAGACCTGAAACACGATTATGGAGAATATGAACGTGAACATGAACTTAAGACTGCGACCTTCGGCGTGAGCAGTTCACCATGTTTAGCCATCCGTACGCTACACCAGCTAGCAAACCATCACGATGCATCGTGGCTTGAAGCTGCTTCCATGCTGCGTCATGACACGACCATGGATGACGTCACCGCTGGCGCTTCTACAGTTGAAGCTGCTTTAAATCTGAAAAACGGAATTATTAATTTGCTGAATTGTGGTAAATTCGAACTACGTAAATGGAGTAGTAACTCACCTGAGTTTCTTGCACAACTTCCTTCTGAACATTGTCAAGTTCCAAAATCATTTTGTGATGATCAAAACATACAAACTTTAAAAATATTAGGTCTGCAATGGAACCCAAATCTAGATCTTTTTACTTATTCTCAATCTGAATTCACACCAAAGTTTACAAAGCGTTCCATTCTTTCTAATTTTGCTCGCATTTATGACCCATTGGGTTGGTTAACTCCCATGGTGCTTAAAGCTAAATTGATTCTTCAAGCCTTGTGGAAACTTCAATTAAATTGGGACGATCCTGTGCCAGACAGTATTGCTCATCAATGGACTGAGTTTGTCTCCGAGCTCAGCTACCTCAAACAAGTACAAATTCCTCGTCATATTCTGCCCTTAGACGTAGTAGAATGCCAGCTCGTTGGTTTTTGTGATGGTTCATCCAAAGGTTACGGTTGTTGTATTTATTTAAGATCTGTCTGTAGAGGTAAAATTTCAGTTAAATTATTAATCGCGAAGTCGAGAGTAGCTCCCATAAAACCAGTTACGATTAATCGCCTCGAACTTCTTGGTGCAGTACTTCTTGCTCGGGTCTTGAAACATATGGCTGACTTGTTAAATCCACACCTGAAGCTCTCGCGAGTGATTGCTTTCAATGACAGTAGTACAGTTTTATCTTGGCTTAATACTGAACCTTATAAATTAAAAACTTTTGTTTCGCATCGTGTCGTTAAAATTACCGATCTCGTACAGATTCAAAATTGGTATCACGTATCGACCTCCGATAATCCGGCTGATCATAGCAGTCGTGGGTTGTCATGTTCACAGCTGATCGCTTCTGATACCTGGTGGTCAGGTCCATCTTGGCTTTCTCTAGAGACGTCAGTATGGCCAGTTTCACAGGACGTATACGTGCCACCTGGAGGTGTGCCTGAAGTGAAGAGCTTGCCTGTGATAACTCATTCCGCGGACTTAGTGCCTTTATATGAGGATCCGATTAAACAAATATTAAGTCATTATTCTTCACGTGTCCAAAGAGCATTAGCTTGGTTGTTGCGATTTAGTAAAGTCTTAAGAAAACTTACTTTCAATTGTAAAACTTTGATTGTGGAGGAATTAGAAAATTCATTATCCCTGCTTGTTCAACACGAGCAGACTGAATACTTTGCTAATGAGATAGAGTCAGTAAAATGTGAAAGGAGTTGTTCACGTCCTATTCAAAAACTTAATCCTTTTCTCGATCACCGAGGACTCTTGCGAGTGGGGGGGCGTTTAGTAAATTCAAAACTTCCACTCTCTGCAATTTACCCTTTGTTGTTACCAAAAAATTCACGACTGTCTGCACTTATAGTTGACTGGTTTCATAAACTTCATCTTCATTGTGGACCTAGAATGTTGCAGTCTATTATAAGTCGTAAATTTTGGATTTTGGGCATTCGTAATTTAATACGATCGCGGCTTTCCAAGTGTGTAACGTGCTTCAAAGTAAATCCCACATCAGTTTCACCTATAATGGGAAATCTACCGGCACCCCGAGTACAACCTTCACGATGTTTTTCAAAGATAGGGATAGATTTCGCAGGACCCTTCATCGTGAAAGAGAGTAAAAGGCGTAAGGCGCCTGTTAACAAGGTGTACGTCTGTGTGATGGTATGTCTCGCAGTAAAAGCGATCCATCTTGAGCTAGTTACAGACTTGTCGACAAGTGCGTTTATCGCAGCTTTGGACAGATTCGTATCACGCCGTGGTCTTTGTCAACTTATTATCTCTGATTGTGGTACAAATTTTGTCGGGGCCAAGCGCTACTTAAGCGAGGTCCACCAGTTTCTTTCCACTCAGGAGTCAGAACTTAATACTGAGTGTACAAAGCGTAATATCGTGTGGCAACATAATCCACCAACTGCTAGCCACTTTGGCGGTATTTTTGAAAGTGGTGTTAAGTCGATGAAGTACCACCTTAAACGAGTTGTTGGCTTACAAGTGCTAACGTTCGAAGAGATGTTGACTGTGCTGAATAAAGTAGAAGCCGTCCTCAACTCTCGGCCGTTATGCGCTTTGTCTAGCGATCCCACTGAGGTAGATGTCTTGACACCGGGTCATTTCATCACTGGTGGTCCTTTGGTATCATTACCGGAGATCCCGCTTACGGATACGTATTTACCGTCTAAAGAGCGATGGCAATTGTTGCAGAAAATGACACAGAGTTTTTGGAAAATTTGGCAAAGAGATTACCTTCACACACTGCAGCAGAGATGCAAATGGTTCAAAGACCAAGTCAATGTGCAAGTGGGTGATATAGTTACAATTGTGGAACAAAATCTTCCACCGTTGGAGTGGCGTTTCGGTCGTGTTGTCGAGCTTCATCCAGGCTCTGATGGTGTAGTGCGTGTCGTCACGCTACGTACGGCCAAAGGACTACTTCGACGGCCTGTAGTCAAGATTTGCCAGTTGCCTACTTCTAACTAAACCTTAACCTTTCCATTGTATTTTATTAACCATAATTATTGTTAATGTAGCTTAAAATCAACTTACTTTTAACTTAAAATTATAAACTTAGCATCGTAATCACGTAACTTACTAGGTAATTCAGCACGATTTGAACTCAAGCACACATAACACACATCTTTTAGTCTTTTCGACTCTTATTTTGTGAAATCCCTGGACTGATTTCAAGTGGGGGGGAATGTTTGAGCTTGCATGCATTCCTTATTCCTTCCATTTCCCTCTCCTAGTTCCAAAAACTGCCACTCACCAAGCGAGACGTGGCGCCACCGTCAATGCAAAAAACTTTCGCGCGAGTGCCAAAATTACGACGCCGGCCGCCATAACGCGCCGCAAATTAAAATCAAAAACTATATGTAAACTTCCATAAACTTCTTAAACTAGTCGACAACCCCTGCAGGGAGTTACTGGGCGCCCATCATACTATAAATTATATGTGTACAAGTGATCTGTGCAGTAGCGTGAGTGGATCAAGTTGCAGCAACCGGCGGAACTTTGTAAGTACCTACTGATTCCTATTTCCCATCGGTCCTGTGTGCAGCTTTCCATAAACCTCTCACAGAAAATCTCGTCCAGCCTTACAACCTGGATAGATCTGTAAAAAACCCTAATGGTCTAGGGCTTACGGTCAACGAAGCGCCGTTCAAGTCACACCACTAGCTATAAGGTTTTCTCTTTCATTGAAATTGTCGCAAAATTCATTTTGGTGCTCTATTTTTCAAAATCAACTATCAAAGTATTTGAAGAATGATAATCCACTCAAAAGCGTTTAGCTCTTCTGTAATTAACATAAAAGGCAAAAATAATGTAAATATTACTGTACTGGTTATCTTCCTTAATCAATATAAGTTCATGATTTGCATGCATGCATATATGTTCAATGAGCACGAAATAAATAATTTAAAAACATTTTCTTGAAACTTTCTTATAAGGCTTCTGCATATATGTAAGAGTCCTATGTTTTCCTGCCAAAAGTTCAGCTATCGGTTATAAAAGCAAAGTCATCAATACATCCATAACTAGGGGCTCACCCTAGATCCCTAAACGAAACCACCCTATCTATTACTGAAAACCGCATAAAAATCAAAGCAGTAGTTCCTAAGTTTATCGCGAAGGATCAGATTTACATAATACTGTGGTGATATTATAAACTTTGCCACCATAAGTAAATACATAAACTGCAGTTTGCAATAAACGATGATGGTGTATTACCCAACAAAGCATGAGATACCAGTTTGTCGTCGCAATCAAGTGATCAGCTTCTACATTGCAGTAACATGCAGTGACGATCGTGCATAACTTCGCATAATGCGCGGGCGCATCATATGTTGTCGAGCTAAGTTTTTAAAAGTTCTTTTTTTTAAGGGCTACTTGTATTTTTTCATGGGTCATTATTGGATTTCAAAAAGGAAATGGTTTGCATTTGTTTAATAATTAAGCGTTATTTACTTAGTTTGATACTTCTGCACATGTGTCTATTTTTGCAATTTGCATTAGTTTTACGCTTCACATATGTTCAGTAGTGATTTGTTAATACTTCTTTTGACTATTGTAAAGTCCAATAGCCAAGCACTCTAAGAACAAATTTTCAGGGAAATCCAAAGGGTCAAATAGCCAACTTCAAAATTGCAAAGTAGTTATGTAGCGCGAACTGTAACTGAAATATCAGGCCGAGCAAAGTAAAGGAAAAATTATGTTTTCTTAAAAGACTTTTCTACTGAACTCAATCGTCTTATTACAAAACTGTAGAGCTTGTTAAGTCAGTTATTGGGGAAGTTGTTTACACATTCGATTTTATTGCATGGCATGCAGTTCTTTTTTCGTAATAAATGCAGTAAAAGTGGGACACGTAAAAGCTATAGCTAAATAACTGGCTTTCATTGATACTGTTTCGCGCTTCTAGATAAAAAAAATAAACAGCAAAAGTATTCCATGATTAATGGGCTCTCTGATATGAACTATCTTCAAATCGCATCAGTAGTTCCTAAGATTAGCGCGCTAAAATAAACAAACTCTGCAGTTTCATAAAATTAAGTAGGTGGTATAGATCGGTATGTTAAATAGACAATGTCATCGTAAAATTCGATGACACAGAAATGATATCTATGCCACCATAAAATTTTACAATCAGCATAAAATTACTGATCTGGGTTATTGATGTCACACACAGCCAAATAAATATACTTTCTAAAAACAAATCACAGAAACTTATTCAAGAAGTAAGAAAAAAAAAAACAAAAACACTAACCTTCGCTTTGTGATGCGAACGACGAAAAATATTTCACAAAAAGAAATATTTTTTAAAATTAATATTGAATATTTT
The DNA here is from genome assembly GCF_022581195.2 of Helicoverpa zea. Lineage (NCBI taxonomy): Eukaryota > Metazoa > Arthropoda > Insecta > Lepidoptera > Noctuidae > Helicoverpa > Helicoverpa zea. The sequence continues at coordinate 12,141,043 of NC_061456.1, read as the reverse complement.
TTTAAAGATTTTGGAATCACACGCGATTTTTCGAGTCGCTCCGGTTTTGGGCACGAGCGACTGGCGCGGTGATCGGGACGCAACTGAGGCTGTTGGCGTAAACCTGCGCACACGCAAAGTACAGTTCAAACGTCCGGATGAATCAAGGATGGTTTTCAAGATATAGGTTCAGTTCAGTGCAGTTTTTATTTATTTATTTTTGGTATTGTTTGGTTGGCATTGTTGTAAGGCTTTTTCAGTTTTGTGGATAGGTATTCAAGGTGGTCGTGGTTTAATTGATTTTTATCTTCTTGAATGCTTATTAAATTACTTTTGCTGTAAATGTATGAAGATGAATGAGTGCGAAGAGATGATAATGTACTATTTGTAACTGGGTTTATATTACGTATATCCTATAAAAAACAATAAAAAGCGACGCCTTATTTTATGTAAAATATTGCAATTTTCTAGCTTTTTCAATGTTTTTGAATAGTCAGCAACGGATATCTAAAAAAATATATATAGTTATGATGACAAGTATCTCTAAAATATTTCACTGCTACATAAATTAAGTTAAAAAAATCATTTTTTGGTTAGTGTTATGTTCTCACAAAATTCAATCACACAAAATTATTGTTAACAATAGTCGTTTTATTAATTAATATTAAAAAAAAAAAACGTTTTTTTTTTTTCTAAAATTAATCTGCCATTGTGTTTGCATTTTTTGAAATTAACATCGCCCATGAAAATCACACATAAACAAATTTTTTATCCACTTAGTCTTAGCAAAAAATTGTGAGCTAGGTTAAATTTAATAATGTCATTATAGTTTTTGTTTTGTGTATTATTTGCAACTATTATTACTTTTCAAGTTACAAAATCAAAAAATGAATCCATTTATGCACACAGTCTCATATTGATATTAAGGATTTTAGCAAGAAACATTTAAACAAGATCCAACCAGTAAACGAGAACTAAACGTTTTACAGTACTAGTAGGATTTGAGATTATACTCAATACATAACAATGGTGAAAATCTTGTAAAGCACTGGTACTCAGCTGAATCCGGTTAGACTGGAAGCCGACCCCAACATATTTGGGAACAAGGCTCGGAGGATGATGATATAAAAATGAAAAATCACCAAAGAAATCAGGGCAGGGAAAGATTTTCAGGGCAAAAATAATAAAGATTAAAAAATAATCCGGTTTAAAAAATGCTTTTGAGGTATCACTGTGCTAGTATTATTTTCATCTATCATTATCTTAGGTTCAGCATACAACTTGCAAAAAAAAATTGAAAATAACGTAAAAGGAAAACATTTTAGTCCTGCCTTATCATTTTCCGGTTCAAGTAGAAATATCCAGTTTAAATCATAAGTAATTTATTCGAAGAAACAATATTTTTTCTGTTGTTTACCATGCGTAACCCCATTTTAGTTACCACACTATTACATTGGTAATCGAAGCTTACAATTATTAAAACACCTAGCCCACATAACAAACACAATTTCTTTTACAATCTTTTGTTTATGTATTAATTAAATCTATTAATAGCAATAGGTCAATAAACCTTTTGGCCGCTTGTTTTTCGCTTTGCCTTACATAATATGTATATTGACCAACCGTGATATAAAAGTGGTTATGTCACTATTGAATTCTCTTAAATAAATTCCGGTCAAGGCAGACGTGAAATGACATTAACTTAGTTTAGTTATTTGCCTCACCTGTACCCGTGTAGGATAAAGTTCCGGTTTTACCAGATGCCACAGAGTTGCTTCTGTTTAGCAAATTCAGCAAATATTTCACGTAGAAGTATTGCTATCTAGCTTCCTTACAGTGACCGGAGAAGACCTTAACTAGACTGATTTTCAGACTTGCCAAGAAATTCTTATTTCGTGTTCCATCTTTAAGTTTATTGCATTTTTTACTACGAATTGAAGGCAAATCATTTCTCAAGAAGAAAGCATTGTGTGGCGTTACATATTTAATTGTGTTCAACAGATTCATAACAGAAACACTTCATAAGTCTTAGAAAATTTAACCAGCATGACCAAGACAGACAAATACTTACGCGATGCCTTAATTGCTTAAGATGTTTCCACGTGTAAGAGAACCCTGTAACCTTGAATATCTCTTGTAACTTTTCAGGGGAAACTCTTTTGTGTCTTCAAAAAAACATTTAGGTATAGGGCATCATTTATTGACTACGAATAGAAACTTAATAAATCATTTAATCAAAGTGTAAATTAACCGATAAAATAAATAGGGTCCTCTTCCCATATGCATTTTTATTTTTCCAATAATATTTATTGATTTTTATGCATTGTGTCTTAACCCATTTAAAATTGAGCAATTTCTTCGACATAATTTATGTCAATTATTTTTGGAAACATTCAAAACTTTGCTATGAGATCACAAGGTGTGTTGGCTTAACTAGCTCTCTCATAACATTGAATAATCTTTATATAACACAAAATTAATATTAATGTGTCTTATATTTTCATTTTAGGTTAACAAATGGTTATGTTTTTGGACGAAATTAAAATATTATTTAAGACTACGTTAAAGTAAATCTTATTTTATTTCTTCACTCTACGATTAACAATACGCATTTTTAACTGACTTTCAAAAAGCAGAAAAATAAAAATAAAAACCGTTGCATAAAAAACCTTTACATAATCTGAAAAGTAGATTGTAAAAAAAAATTGGAAAAACTGTACTCTAGAAGTTTACTTTATTATTGTAAGTGTTACATTTAATTATTTTTACAATTAAAATTAAAAACTATTCTAGTAAAAACCTACAAATCCTGCCTAGTCTACATATTTCCAAAAATATAAAAAGAAGTTTACATACTTTTGTATGTGTTCGAAAGTAGTTTTGTAATTAGTTTTCAAGAATGGACTAATATTCATTCGGCCCAAAGTCTAATCTCACCAACTTTGAGCAAATTCTATTTTTCAAAATAAGTATACCATGGAATTTACCGATCACTCAATATGCAATAAATAACACTTTTGGTGGACATTCCGGAAAAGTTCAAAGATCATCATGGCTTGTAAATTCATATTATTGATTAATTCATGTTCTACGCAAATGTTTTCAGGTAATGTATAACAAATTGAGTGACGTTTACAATAGTTTACAATACATGTCAAGGTGTTGTGACAATGTGTATTGTTATTGTATGTTTTAATTACCTGGGCCTAGCTTCCTTAGTGTAAATGTTCTTCCTATTTGGTTAACGAAAGTGACGTATTTTTGTAAGTAGCTAATTATTTTAAGGTCTGAAAATAAAAGATATTTATTTTATTCTCGAAGACAGTGCGGAATTGAAATTTTTATGACTTTTGCCACAGTCACTGTGTTCTTCAAAATGTATCTAACTGGCTGATGGAGGCCGAGAGCAGAAAATATGTAAACTGCGCCGCTCTTAAAAAACTGTATAAAGGAAAGCAATCATTTAGTTCGATTTAATTTATGTTTTAGTTGACATTGAGCCTTTCTTTAATATAGGAAATCATCAGAAGATACCACTGCGGGTGCAGCTTTAAGGATTATCACACTCTTACTGATTAAAACCCACCATGTTCTTATTTAGCCCTTTGTGTTCTAGGCCCTCGGTATCTCACGCGAACAATCCCGCAGCTCCAACAGTGCCTGAAAGGGACTTACTTACTGATTCCACAGCGGTTGCAGGTCCAGTAATAGTTGATGTACCCATAGCAACCACACTACACATCACGTGTATTATGGTGATAAAAATTAACTGACTGAGCAGACTATACTCTATGTTTCACATAAACTATAAATTAGCACCTCTTTAAAAGAAGAAGTGATTTTCAAACTCACACTTTTATGCACCGCAAGCATTTCACGTATAAATGCAATGTTTGGAACAAATGGTTTTAGTATCTACTAGACGGCAGTAGGTATTCTCCATAGAAATGAGATCATCCGCCGATTTATACTGCAATGCCATATATTTTATTATTTTAGGTACAATAAGTTTAAAATCATAATATGAAACTGCTTCCCGTATTTGGATTATAATTCTCACTCGGGGATAATTGTTTTTAAATGTATTAGTAAATATTTTCCCTTATAATGCAGGACTCGTGTGTGCCCAGCCTGCTTTCGCATGGTAGGTGCTACTTGAACGAGGATGGCTAGCCATTGGACTACACGAGCTGCTGTTGAGGCACAACTGGTCCTTGGGGTCAACTAAGAGCTAAGAACAAGCTAAGAACTAAGAGATCAGAGATCAGAGTATCAGTGCTAGCACTCCAAAGCTATTATTTAAAACGATTTTAAGCTAGTTTGGGATACAGACTGAAGGTATATTTCTATTTAATCGGAAGTGTGGACTCGCGGAGGGAGCAGCTGGTATAAAAATAAAAACTCAAAATCAAACTACTTTATTCTTAAAACTAAAATCACACGAATTATCACAAAACATAGTCTAGCGCGCCTTCACTAATCTCTCATCCACGAACTCTGAGCCACCATTCTTCTGTTTTTCAACTTTCTGTACATTCTTCTTAGATTTACTTCTGTAGCTGTTAATGTAGAAGTTCATGAACAGAGCGAAGAAGGAAGAGATGACGAACATACAGAAGTTGTGGAAGAAGTTGGGGATTGGACACGGAGAGAGCTTCTGTTGGTAGTGGAGATGAGAGACCACTAAGATGAACTGGATCTGAAAGACAAAAGACGATATGTAAAGTGCTCGAGAATTTAGAGTTTTGCCTTACTGTAATAATCATACATGATCATGTCTATGCATCATGATACCTTATTTAAATATAATAGAAAGCATGAACGAACATTGATGATATTATTATTCTTTTGAAGTTCAAAATATACTAAAAACTTCTTGAAAAAGAAACGAACTTTGTTTGAACTATTTAATTTATCTATTTAATGGCAATTAGTGAATTTCATTTGACTAATATTTTTTCACTATTTCTTTTTGCCTGTGGCGCACAAGCGACAATCCATGCATAATCTAATTTTTATACACATATCAGTATATCATTGTTGCTTTTGATTACACGGTGTAAACATTATATTGCTTAATTCGTTTACGCGAAACTAATCATTAAACAATAGAACAACATGGCAATTTGCACGGTCACCATTCATAATCACTCAATAAGCGTTGAATATGTCACAATACATTTCTATGAGAATAGATTTAAAATGATTCTCTTTCATTTCCAGTACATGGATAAGGATGATAAGTGCTCTCACTGTGGCGGCATATTGGGCTGACAAAGTGTAGTCTCACTATAAAACATGGTCATCGACACGAATGAAGAAGAAGGATGTGCGGATAGTATAATCAATCCGAAATTATCCTCATGACTTTGACTTTGATTACGTTCAAGATCTTATTTACTATAAGATCCTCATCATATAAATGAGTATTATTACCTTTAAAAATCTAGTCCAAGATCTTCTTTACTTTACCGTATGACCCTCATCACATAAAATAGTATCATTACCAACTAACTTCAAAAAATTTAACTTACCAACTGAACCTTAGTCAGATGCTTCTTCCACCAAATAAACTTCGCGTACTCAGGGCCCAAAGACGAGATGCCATAATAAGCATACATGAGGACATGGACGAAACTGTTCAGCATACCAACAACCACAAAGTTATCTGTAGGATGGTACATGTAGTGCAACCAGGTCCAAGTGACCATGGAAGTATGGTGGTAAAGGTGCAAGAAGGTGATCTGATTATCCTTTTTTCGGAGGACGAAGAAAACTGTGTCTAGAAGATCTAGGTGTTTCGCTATGAAGTATGGCCAGATTTCTGCTACAACCTGTAAGAGATGTGATGTTTTTAGAATTTTTGTCCATTCGCATTTATTTGGATAGTTAGGTATTCTTTTTGTGGAGGTTAACGTATTTGCAGTAATTAGCTGTCGCACGTTTTTCTAATGTTCATGATTGCTATCTTGCCTTAGCTCTTTTTCAAAATATTCTTCCTTATTGTGGGAAGTCTTTTTTATAATTCAATTCAAAAATTTTAGAATCAAACTTAGCAAAACCTAGAAAATGTTTTAACTGAAAAAGATAAATTAGACGATAAAAAGAATTACCCCCATCAAGTCGTTGCCTTGCGGACATCTTGTGGTAATAATATTAAATCTGTAGATATATCGCAGGTACTGAAACAGAAAATAATATAATACTAAAATAATAAATAATAATAATAAAATACATAGTTAGCAACAATAGACAAACAACTTCAAGGACGGCCAGTAACCTGGACAATGGATACGATGTTAATTTCTGTGGACATCACACAATCTTGCATAATTGAAAAAAAATGTATATCAATTGGTCAATCTTGGACTCCGATAACCGCTATGGTGAAGATCTCAAAAATTCTCAAAGCACTAAGGCCCCTCGCCCACGGCTACTTTTTTGTAGCTTTGCTGTCGCACGATACAGACGCTAAGCGGTCGCTACCTGTCCGAATCGCGATGCAGTAGCGCGTTACAAATGCGACAAATACCGTAAAAAGTCGCCGTGGGCTAGGGGCCTAATTTAAGACGATATTGAGAAAACATGGTGCTCAATGCTCATGCAGTTTTTGTGCAAGAATAGTCTTCTGCCCACCAATGGGAGTGTTATTATGCCGTTAATATCATCAGCAGACGATGACAAATTCAGAATTGTAATATCGATGTCGGCAATATATCAACTAAAGACAATTGACTGACATCTAATGCAGATCGATCATTTAATTCATTCGTCACGATTCTCAGTATTGCAAGGAGATGCGTTTTATTTATATTAACAATTAAATAATTACTTATAACTTCCTTGGTTAGATTGCTATTGTATACAAATGACCCGATTAGAATGTACTTACTGGTAGCGCAGTATTATTAGCTAAGTCATCATTTAAAGAAAAAAACACACAATAGTCTTAAAACCTTATCTTTACCTTAGTGTAAATAAATGTTGAGGAATATTTTTTAACAGATACACTAATATCTTCTCTATCTATATTTCTTTTAAATACTGTGAAAACATGACCATCTTGCCTGGTCAAGAATAGCATTATTCAAATGCATACCAACAATGTACCTACTTATAAGCATAAGTATTTATTTTCTTGTTTACACGGAAGACAATCTAATCCTACATTATAATAACAACAACAAATTAAACATAGTTCATATCAAACTACAAATCTTGATCATTATTTTCAAAGGCATTTATATGCCTTTGCCTACAGAGGACGGAAAAATAAGCCTTAGACTCAACCTGTACTATAGCCTAGTTCGCGCCACAACTGAAGTCCGTCAGAAAATGTTGATACTATTTATTTATGCTAATAATTACGAAGCAATGGCATAGACACTAAGGCCTCTTGTACACACACAGTTCTTAATCTACGGATAAATCGCCGTGGAACTATGGTAACTTGTAATTGTAAACGTGCACGGCAGCGCCACGGCACGGCAAGGCACAGAGCACGTCTTCAAGCTTCCACAATGATCCACTTATTTGAATAAAGGCGAAGACTGTAGACTATCAGATCTAGTGTAACGCCTACTAAATTTCGAAGAGCAACATGATGTACTTACGATGAACACTAAATAAACTGAGAAGGCGACTTGGAACGCGTTGTATGCTAACATTATATTCTTCAGTTGGTACGGCTCTCTGTTCTTCATGTGTGTTGGTAGTATCTTTATCACGACTGTTAAATATAGTGCTAGAACTACAGCTAATCCGGTTATCGTCTCTTGCAGTGTCCATGTTGGGATCGAAACTGGAATTGAAAAATTTAAATTATTTAATAGTGTGTTTTGTGTATTATTTTTACCTTTATAAGTAAGGTACCTTTTATAAGTAGCAGAACGTCCAATTCTAATGAGAAGACACAAATCTCAATTAAAGTTATCGTGAAATAACGTTGTCACCCTGAAGTTGACTTTTAGAGATTTCAGGATAGGTAATTATGTAAAATAGCTTCCCCCCACGGCTTCGCCCGCATAGAGTTCGGTTATATCGCGATTCCAAGAGAATTCTTCAAAAGTTCGGGATAAAAACTATCCTATGTTCTTTCTCAAGGTCAACTCTATCTTAGTAAAATCAGTTCAGTGGTTTAGACTTGAAAGCGTAACAGACAAACAGACAGACAGAGTTACTTACGTATTTATAATATTAGCAGGGATATTTATGTACATAGTGCTGATTTTATAGGGGCAAAGATGAGTGTTAAAAATTATGAGAAATGAGGGGCTAACAATATAACCTTGTGGCACTCCTTGTAGTAGATTCCATTAAAGAAATTTTTTCTCGTGTTTTTATATTAGTTATTTACCAAAAATGTATACTATGACTTAAAAGCTGATTTGAATGAAGAAAAACTGAATAAGTCATGTTGACTTCATGATATTCTACGTTAGTAGATCAATTAGTTTATGAAGAAGTTCATAGTATTAATTACAATAATAAATAGAGAAAGTAGTAATATAAACAATGATCGGTCATTTCTTTCACATAATTTATAGGCTAGATTTTGCATATTGCATGAAACTGGAAAATGATAATATCATCAACAAACATGTACGTATCAGTAAATAAGAAATGTATCCCAAATAAAATTGGTATCAGGATGAGGGTGAAATAACATAACTTAAAAAACCTATTCCAAAAATACAAGCATCATCTTCCGAGCCTTTTCCCAACAGTGTTGGGGTCGGCTTCCATTCTAACCGGATAAAATCCATTATAACCGAAATAAAAAAATCCATAAATATAAACGATTTTTATTAAATTTATCATTTCGTGGCTCCATCAACTATCGAGCCCAGTTAATTTTAAAGGTAGTTGTGAATCCCGTATTGTTTTTAGATAGACAATACCTGGTCGTTGTAATGTGCGCATGATGAATCTCCAAACTAAGAAAGACCCCAACAAAACGAAGATTCTCGGGGTCCCAAAATGTTTAAGACTCACAAAATAGCAAATATTAAAAAAATATCATTATGGTCTTTAACTAACTTACGTTTTACTGTGCCTACGCCAAAATCTTCTGCAATATGTTGCAATCCCGCATCCATTTTGATACCAAAACTATTTTCACTTATTTTTTAACTTCAGCTTACTCCATGTCACGTTCAGTTTAACCACGATAAACACTGCAAGTGAATTCTACATCGGAAGTAGAAATAATGAAATCTATGACAATTTGATGTATTTCTACTTTAAGGTGCAATATACGATCCCTATTGTATTCTAATAAAGTGCGTTCTAATTCTTGTTCTGTATATAGAATTTGGATTGACTGTCTGTTGTTCTCACCAAAGTAGCCTTTAGATTCCTAATTTCAGTATACGCAAGCTAGGCTTTAAATATTGTCCAGATTCATATCTAGGTCATCGACAAGGCATTCCAGCATATCTTTCCCAATTTCTTAGCCACCAGCATTGTACTTAAACATAGGTTGTTTAAATAAGTATTTAGATAGAGAAACAGAACATTGAAGAGTACATTCTTTTAAGTCCCATAAAAGACTAATTCAATACAAAACATAAATACCCTATTTAACAAGTTCAGACGAGAAATTCCGAATGATGTTGGTGACAAACTACCTATGCCTACTAATTCTGAAGGAAGTATGTATTCAGCACGAGTAATCGAGTGCATATTTAAATGATATGACACAACTGTATTATCACCCCAATTATACGTAGACTCTTACACATTCATGAAGTCACTGTAATGAATTTATTTCCTGATACCGTTTTGATTAACCATGTTGCGAGGAGACACTCGAGTTTCTTCAGCAAACTGTATATCTGTTTTATATAAATAAATTCAAAAACAAAACCATATAGGAAAAACTATGCTGCACCAACTCAAATCAAATTGGAATGAGGGTTAAAGGATGAGGATGACGATTAGGAAATATCAAAGCAGATCAAAGAAGATGGTTAAAAGACGCCGCTGGTCAAAGCTGAACAGGAATTTAATGAAAAAGCTAATAGACCAGGTTTGTAGAACATTATTAACAGATCAACCGAAGGTTAATAATTGCACTTATAGAATCTATTGAAGGCTATAAAGTACTTGATGATAATGAGCCAGATTAGAATAGAACGTAGAAGAAAAGTAGATTAAGGACTTGTTATGGATTTTTTTAAACCGCTAAAGATTTTAGTCATGCCTAAAACATACGATGAGTAAGAGAATAAGCGCCTGTTTGTTTTTCCATTGCAATGATATTTCAAGAACATTGCTTTTAGTTCGAGTGTAGGAGCTTTTTTTTAATGGCATCTTAATGATATAAACGATAATTAAATGCTTTTACGAATGTTATGAAAAAATATAAATATTAATTTTCAGGATTCAATTATTAAACCAGTTTATAGTCGCGTGCCAAAAGGATATTTGGGTAAGTGTATAATAGTGAAAAATAATACAGAACGATCCTGTAGATCTACAAGTTGACCGAACATAGGGTCAAACTTCAATGCTATACCCACCGATGAGTTTTAAATAGTTCCACTCTGAATAAAATTACGGATCATTTATCAAATCTTTAACGCTGCGGTCACCAGAGGAATCTTCCTAATACGTCCAATCATCCAATCAATGTTAATACATCGGAAACAAACACCGAATACATAAATATGTAAATACGTTAACAAAATGAAGAAATCATTCATGTCACGGTCGAACGGAATTAGAAATTAACTCTGTATACTAATTATGGTCCATTTATCTACTTTAAAGATTAGTAAGTATAGAGTTTTTTTTTTTTAATTAATTGATAATAGGATCAATACTAATATTGTAAAACTGAAGAGTTTGCTTGAACACGCTAACGTCAAGAAGTACCGGTTCGATTTGAAAAACGTTTTGGGTGCGTCCACATCTGGCGAATGTGCCGCGAATGTGCAGCTCGCGAGCCGTTTGCGACCTGCCCGCGAGCTGCGCGCGTGCATTTTTGTTCGTGCGCCGCTTCTGCGCCGCCCGCGCGCAGTTCGCGCGCGACCTAAGCGCCGTACGCGATCAGCGCGCAGGCGGCGCGCGACGTCTGACATCTTCGATAGTACTGAGCCAGTATACGGAACTGTAAGGGCGAGAACTGAGTGCGCGCAGATCGCGCGCCGCTCGCGCGCTCTATACGAGCCTTGCATGAGTTGCGCTAAAGAGGCACACCAAACTATCGCAGTGACTGCACGCGCGCAGCTCGCAGACAGCTCGCAATCGGCTCGCGTGCTGCGCATTCGCGGCACATTCGCCAGATGTGGACGCACCCCGATTTCCAATTAATTAAAGAAGACTACTTTTTATCAAGGAACAGGAGGTAGGTCCCTTGGCACGGTGGTGCAACTGGGGCGAATAGCAAGTAACTATTAAGCAGATTTTGCCATTTGTTTTCAGTTTTCTAGAAAACTTACTTTAATTTCCTCGCCCATACAGATTCAGTTTAAGTTTTGATTAAACTAATCACCTGTAAACTTACTTTTTTTACTTTGCTGTTCATGTTTTAACAATGCAAATGATTCAAAATTGTAGTGAGCAATTATTTAAGTGAGAAAATATGTTAGGAACTAACGTTGCAATTTAGTGAAGGTCGGGTAATTTCAGTAATATTTGTTAATCACTAATGACTTTTACTTCTCAATATAATCAGAGATATTTTTCTTTCACAATTAACTATTCATGAAATAACAAAACTAATTTATTTACTATTTTTTATTTAAAAAAATATTATTATTGGTTTATTTACATGTTGCAACATTCAAGTTTCTTGACGAGCACCGTTTTTTTCATTAGTTCAGTTGGAAAAATTCGAATGAGTTTGTTTACTTCGCCACTAGGTGCTGAGCGCTACTTACTCAGTAGTGGCCGAGTCACGGAGTCACGCAAAGACAATGTCCATTTACATACACAAGTATGACTCATCCGCTTTCGTGAAATAACAGCCATTCCAACTTACATTGAAAAAATGCACTTCACCGATTATCCAAAAAAAAGTATAAATTACATACTGAAGACCTCGTGAGAATATTTACAGAAGCAATTTCAAAGTCCAAGGTGCGTTTCAAAGTCCAAGTGACTTTAATCACAGTATTGTGTAATAATGTTTGAGATTACTGACTGGAAAGGCCGTCTCATATTAATGGACCCTGTCCTGTCATAGTTTATCTGATTTTAATAGTTCCGAACTTTACGTTGCCTGTGCTGTATCTGACATCTTGCAAAAATAATACTGCTTCTGTAGTTACTCCGTAATATATTGATTGTTTTTTAACATTCTCTTTCTTTTAACATTCAGGTTTACCGTTCTTAATATTTTATCAGCGTTGTCACAGCCAGAAGACGTTGACTGCTGGACAAAGACTTTCCCCAAGCTGGGGGGATTTGCCCGCTACTCTAGGTACTCACCGCGCTGTGCATGCGTGTCGGTGAGCGCAGTGTGTCATATTTTTAGGAAGCTTGAAAATGCTGCTGCCCATCCGAGTGATATTAAATGCCGTAGTCTATACTAATATTAAAAAGAGGAAAACTTTGTTTGTTTGGTTGTAATGGATAAACTCAAAATATTCTTTCACCATTAGAAAGCTATATTATCTGTGAGTAACATCGGCTATATTTTATCCCGTTGCGGGCAGTAGCTCCCACGGGACGTGGTTGAAACCGCGGGAAAACGACTAGTTTATATATATTATAAAGTCAGTAAATGCCTTCGGCCCGGTATCCACCAAAGCGGAGAGGAGAGGAGACGAGAGGAGATGTGTTTGAATAAACCAATCCGATTTCGTTATTTCCACATCTCTTCTCCGCTTAGCTTTTGTGGAAATGGGTCAAGCGGAGAGGAGGGGAGATGTCTCATTTTTCTATAGAATTTTGTGCAGCGAGCGAGCAAGCGGCACGGCAGAGCGGAGAAGTGTCTAGTCGGGCGGCCGGGCTGAGCACGTGCTCGCGCACCCCTCACCCCGCTGCCTTCTCCTCGCGCCTCATACTTCCCGAAACGTCATTCGATTGACTGGCTTTGAATGCAAGCGTGTGTCGACCATATTTTTATATTTTCATTTTGCAAAATGGATGACTCTTCTTTTCGTAGACAGAACTTGACTGTTTTCGATCTCTCACAGCTCACATCTCTGCTACACACAGCTCACATCTCCTCTCTGCTCCGCTTTGGTGGAAATAACCTGCCAGCTTCGCGGCACATCTCCTCTCGTCTCCTCTCCTCTCCGCTTTGGTGGATACCGGGCCTTCTTCTGGGCAAAAACAAAAGCTGCATATTGTGTCGTGTTTGTATGTTGCTTCTTTGTGTTATTTCAGAGCCTTTATTTCACTGTTGAAAGTTTTGGCCCCTTTACCTATTAAAAACAGCTGTTATTCTTATAACATTGTTAACAAAATTTCGTATACCTACGTAAAAGCCCAAGAAATAAGCCCGACTGCATGACCATATCTGAATTCCACGCTCAATGCTTAAGCAACTGTACTCAGTATTCCTCAAGTGTCTCGATTTAGATGCCTCAGATAATTCGGATGTTAACTTAGTGGAGCCTGCTTTAGTACTTGGACTAGTTTCCTCATTCGTGTCTTAATATGTAAGTACATAAGTAGTACCTATGTGTTTTCATCGCCATATATCGCTAGTAGTATAGTGAGGGAGAAACAATGTGTACGTGCAGTTTCATACTTTTAAGTAAGTAAGTAATAAGTCTACACGAGAGATTATAAAGAGAAACTGAACTACTGAACTCATTTTGTAAATTCGTTAATCAATAGAATTAACATTGACACTGTCATTGACTATATCTAGTCCTGGTACAAGGGCGTGATTGCTAGGAACATATAACAAATCGAGAGAAACAGCTTCTTTACGATATATATTTCAACTAGCTTCCGACCGCAGCTTCGCCCGCGTAGTGTTCGGTTATATCGCGTTTCCAAGAGAATTCTTCAAAAGTCCGAGATAAAAACGCGATCATTTATGTTCTTTCTCATGGTCAACTCTATCTCTGTACCAAATTTTATTAAAATCGGTTCAGTGGTTTAGACGTGAAAGCGTAACAGACAGACAGACAGACAGACAGAGTTACTTTCGCATTTATAATATTAGTAGGGATAGCACCACGATAGATGTATCAAAGTAGTACTAAGCATACAAGTGTTCTAACACGTTTCTTCAAGTATCAATGACAAACGTCCAATTAATATTTTTCTCTGTTGACACGGTAACACTAAAAGGTGAGTAGTAATTTCTAAGTGATGACATTTGAGTATTGCATGGTTAACTGATTGTTGCGTTTGTAAAAACTTTTCGTAATATCTTTGAGTACTTTTTGAGAATGGAAACTTGGGACTGTGGTTTCGGGATGGGACTCCATCACCTGTCAAGACGTTTCACAATTATCTTGAGTTTGGTTTCCAATCTCACTGGATGCAGTTGTATTTGCTAGCATCTTATACAGAGCGACGGCCTCCCCTCAACCCACTTTTTCAGCAATATTGGCTTCTAACTACCCGTAACGACGGTCAAAGATTCACGAATAAATGCCGGGCCGGATCCACAATTTGAAGTGCCGTCCCAAACACGAGATCGTATGCATGGCCTAAACAAATAAAATAATATTATACCTATTTACTGTAAATCCCTATCCTAATAACAAAACAACCAAATATCTTTTATCATTTAATCTTTCAATGAAGAAACGTTTAGAACCCAACACCTTGACCGAACATTGTCAAATTGTATAGAAAAAGTTACGACAATGATATTACGTATTTTTGTTTGAACGTGCGATTAACTGGCCGCTAAGTTTCATAACTAAATGACTATTATTATTGATTAATCAGTTGCAATAAGTTTAATTACTTGTTATTGCAGATTTAAAGACAATTTTGGTTTTACGCCCATTTTAGGTTACGTTAAGGAAGAGTCAATATAATGAGATCACGAGAGTTGTGATCTTTGGGTAGATATTTAGGTATGTTAAAAACTATGAATAGTAAAAAAAATAACATTTTGTAATTCGACTTCAAACTAGAAGAAGATGGCAAGAAGGGAGCGATGTGGATGAGGAGAATACGGAAAGCTTCCCCATGAGACGGGACTAACGCTAGAAGGAAAAAGAAGATGATTTTATAATTCACCAGCTGTTACTAACGGTTTTGCGTCCTGGGAAACCCACCTTCCCGAACCTGGTAAATAGTCCTTCTTCTAGCTATCGACTATCTCTTTAGCATATTTCGTTTGAAAATGGTTCCCTAGGACAGATCTAGAGTCCACACTCCACATCTCAATTAAAACAAATAAGCCGTTTGGCCCTAAAAGGATTTTGTCTCTTACTAAGCAGAATCTCACAGTAAAACTTGAAATAAACTACCACAGACTACAAAGATCACGTTTACAAAACAATGCTATCACTCACAACAATAGAATTGATTGTTACAATTCTCCTCCTTTTCCATGTCCAAAAGATTTTGTCATCAAACACGTATGCGACACGGTCTGATGTGCTCTCAAGGTCAAACAACCATACAACTCAAGGTCACTTAACCGCTGATTCTGTCTTCTTAGTAATGACCCACAATGCAAGTCGTTATGGTTTGTATAATTGTTGTGACAAATGTGTTGAAAGGTACTTCTTTATCTTAAATGTAGGACAAAAAATACAGCCAAACAAAAAGATTCATACATACTATTAATACGTACCTACGAAAACCCATGTTCTTTGCTTTCCTAGGCATAACAATACCTATAGCTTTGGATGGAACACCCTAATTCTAACAGTGACCATGTCCGGACGTCGGGTCTTGTCCCAGTAAAACTTGCTGCCATATTGCACCACTGGATTAGCTCTAGTTGGTAAGACTCCCAGCTTGTAAAGTAGATAAATCGATGACTTCGCATACAAAAAAAGCTTAGTTCAGTGATCACCATTTTCCTTATTTTTCTTCAGTTTCCTGGAACATCAAAGACACCAGTTTATTTTACATCCGTATTATACATACATTAATAACCCTATATTTATTTTGTCGTTATTTGTTTAACGAGGCGATGACTCCTGACATAAGTAGATGATCATCTAATTTTGTATGTAATGCTGACTTGGAAATACATTTGAACTTTGAGACACTTGGTGACGAATATAGACAATTTAATAAGTAGGCACTTTTTACTAGGTTCCATTTTTGGAGTGGCAGATTTTTTGTAATTTGAAGGAAAATATATCAAAAAATTGTAGCGTTGCTTTGCCTCAGTAGGCTGGTGTTTTGTAGTGTTAACAATCATTATTGAACACATATTTTCTCAACTGTATTAGGAACGGCTTTCAATCTAACTGGATGCAACCTGAGCAAAAAAAACTCTAAACGGATTTAATCTTTTTTCTCCTGAGTAACACTTACGTAATTGCATAAAGATTGGATTTCACAGTTTGATGTGATAAATGCCGTGGTGGCTCTATATCGGCGAGAATAATCACAATGCCTTCTAAATGTCTCAATTATTGGCCCAAAAGCTTGCAACTCATTCTTAGATTATGTATCACAATTTATTTATTTATTGGAAAACCAACGACTATACAAAACATTCTATAGACAGAGAAACAGAAAGCTAAGTATAGGTTTTCACGGATAACAATAGAATAACACACTTATATTAAGTTAAAACAAACAAACACACTGATATAGGTGGGTTAAACTGAACAGATTTTTGGAGAACAGAGAAATTTAGTTTTTGTAATAAAGGACAATGAATTTAGGAGATAGAAGAATAGGTAATTATTCATGATTTTTTTGGAATTGTTCAGCCCTTTTATCCGCACATATCCAGAAGTACTGAAACTTTAATGTCTCATTTTAAACAGTCATCATACAAAAAAAATATTCATCAATAAGCTTGCCACAAATCTCCATACATCAGAGGCAGAACTCTTAACCTCTAACCCATAACATCAATAGCTCTTAAATGTAAAACAGTTCACACGATTTACACAATATTGTCACTCATAGGCATACAAACACAAGGTAGTAGGCATCTGAACACAGAAGGCCATGTCACCGCTAATTCTACGTATCTTAGTAATGACCTAGTCAATGATAAGTATTTCGGTTTTGACTCATGAGTAGATAGTGAAATATTTGTAGTAGATACTTTACTTTTTGAAGTAGAAGAGTACTCGTAAATGGTAAATATAACGAAAGAGCAAATGTTTAATAATTTTTTGGTAGTTAGGATGACATTGTTCAATAAAGAAATATGAAATAAACTACAAATTAAATTAGCAAAGTTCAAAAAATGTATTCTAAATTGTTTCAAAATATAACACTTTATGGGGGACTAAATTAAAATATGACTATATTTTATTTAGTTTTCGGGACACCTAAGAAGGATTCAGGAGAAAACATGAGGTAAGTACCAATTGCATCCTAATTTCTCTTCTTTGATTCCTGCCTACATAGATAATTCTGCAAAATTCTCTTTCATCTTTATCAAATAGACCAAAGACAAACAATTAATTCAAACAAACAAACTCGATACTGATGCAAGACAGACCCAGCAAAAACGAAAGACTTTATTCACCTGTCACCTTCCAAAGCAATCGTTAATTCACAACAATTTGTAAACAAAGAACAAAAACACCATAAAGGGACAGTAAGTGCAAGTGTAACAAATTGCAAACAAGGATTAAGCAATGCTGGAAGAATATCACAATAAATTGCATTGGACAATTTCGAAATGGGTGCCCTGACTTGCGATATGTGTGCTCTTCTTGCAAAACCTTTTCTTTGTACAAGACATTAGACGTCTGACGCTAAAGACTGAATGGGTGGATCATAGTGATGTTACAATGAAGAGTGTGACTAATTTTAATGAGAGGCTATTGTTTATAAATTGGGGGTGCTTGAATGAAGTGTAAAGTTAAGAAACGCTTATTAATGTGTCTTTCGGAACTTTGTTTTCGCTACAAAGAAAGCTAAGAGTGAATTATCTCTGCCATAATAGTAGTTAATGTCTACATAGGTACTACTATGGAGGGACCTAGAACCAATACTAATTGCCATCACCGTTAGTATGGAACAAATGACTTTCTACCAAGTTATCGAGAATAGTTCATTAAAATGGGTGAAATACTCTTAGTTTTTAACCCTTGATTGTAATAAGGACTACATACATAATAACTTCGAATCCTTAGGGGGTATAACCATCATCATCATCATCATCATCATCAGCCTATAACCATGGTGTGTGGATAATTATTATATCCCGAAACTATGGTAGTGCTCTCAAATAGTACGGTTTCTCTCGATCTTGACAAAGGTGTCTGAACTCCTTTGGGCTCCTTGACTGTTTCAATGAAGTGCTCATCACTTCATTTTAACAAGAAACAATATCATGTTTTGTTCCTATTGATGATTGATGAATCACGCGACCACCACCAAACGAAGATTTTCACGGAACAAATGCGGCATTTACAAATAATTCGTCACAGTTGTCTTGGATGTCAGTATGTCGTAACCTCTATACTTTCATAACTTCATGATATTGATTATGTATTATGTGTGTACATTATAGTAAAAACAGTAGCTGAGATTATGTTCCTTACTTATGTAAATGATGTTACATACAGTGTCCAAATTGAAATTTGTAATGTAATTTTTAGGGTTTTGGACCGAAAGAGAAAAACGGGATCTTATTATGTCCGTCAGCCGGGTCATTTGTCCTTTCGTCTATCACGAGGTCTCATGACCTGTGATAGTTAAACAGTTCAAAGTATCACAGAATATATATTTTTGTTGTCTGAAAAATAGACTTAAATTAATATTTAAGAGGGGGCTCTCATACAACAAACGTGGCCATTTTTAGGGTTCCGTACCCCCAAAGGGTAAAACGGGACCCTTTTGTTTTCGCTCCTCTGTCCGTCCGTCCATCCGTCTGTCACCAGGCTGTATCTCATGAACCGTGATAGTTAGAGAGTTGAAATTTTCACAGATGATGCATTTCTGTTGCCGCTATAACAACAAATACTGAAAACTAGAATACAATAAATACTTCGAGGGGCTCCCATACAACAAACGAGATTTTTTTGCTCATTTTTGCTCGAAATCCATAAATATATATAGGGTATTAGTTTGGATGGTACGGAACCCTACGTGCGCGAGTCCGACTCGCACTTAGCCGGTTTTTATGTATAAAGGTACAGAATCCTTCGTGTAAAGAAATAAAAAGAAATCTTCAAATTTTAGCTTTTAGCATCTGTTTAAGCTCTGACTTTTGGGATCGAATGGTTCTGTAAAGGGCTGATCAATGAATACATTCCAAAATTAATGCTACAGACTTGTTAACTTATTGAGTGATACTGACTGAATTATCTCTAGCGTAGTGATAGCAATATGCTACGGTACATATGAGTGTAGCTGATGTCTGTAACGAATTTCTGCTGAAGGCTTTTCAGGAGAAATATTTTCTTTACTTTATAAATGATAGAGATCCTTCATAAATGAACAAAGTTAGTATAAATGTTTTTTTTTTTGCTGGTCTATGCATGGCTCTAAAGACTTCCAATTTGTCTTCTAGAATAGAAATAGGGTAGTCGTTCACATAATCGTAAAGGACTGTTGGCACAGTTTTTGGAAATGACCTTGGGGTATGAAAACTCAAAAATCTACCCCCAAAACCCCCTTCATTACCAACATCAATCCTGAAATTTTCAGCCAAAAATATCCCAAACTTTCTACCGAAAAAAATTGGAAACATGTTCTAATACAATCCCTTTGGCACAATCACCAGTTAAGACATAGCCTGGGTTGTGAAACATACCGACCGCGGCGTTCCGACTCTCAGTAGTGAACGAGCCACGGTAACATTTGTGCAACTCCTGCGCACACGACCTTCGGAACGACCTTGGGTGAGTGGCGCAACTGAACTTGACCTTGATTATTTTTTGTGGTTTTTTATTTTTGTGATTCTGTGGTGGGCGTGGAGGGGTATTTTGAGGCCTTGACTTAGTTTCGAAGTTGAGGTCTGATTTTTTTGGGGTTGACTGAAGACTCCATGAAAATATTTTTATAAGAAAAACATAGATTTATAAGTTCGAATATTCTAAATTGGGTAAAGAAATAAGTCATATACTGTATCTATTACGGTCCCAAATCTGCATCAAGGAGTCTGCATCAAGATTAGACATTTTCAGAACAAAAAAATATTCGATTTTCATGCATATTGCGAGTTCATGCCTATTCCGTTTCGTGTACATTATCGCTAGCGTTTCCTAATATGTGCCCTTTATTAAAAAGGTTGATTTCTAATACATAGTTTCCAATATCAGGGCTTACAACTGAAAATTCTTACAAATCGTACTATCTTTCTTTAATAACTAAATATTTAGCTAACAAAATTATTTTTATTACCCCGATTATTCTTCATAATCAGTCAATCAATCACTATTGTCTACTATTTGCATACTTCAACATCATACGCCATATCTCAGATACTACAGTTATCAAGTCAGTATATTATGCACTTTGTCAATCGCTACTTATCTATTGCATTACTTCTTGGGGTGGTACAAGTAAGTCTACACTCATAAACTTGGAACGTGCACAAAGAGCTGTATTAAAAGTCAGTTGTTTTCTACCCAGACTACACCCTACCTTTGAACTGTATCAACATTGCAAAGTTTTGACTGTTAGACAGCTCTTCATTCTAATGACAGTTCTCAAAAAACATTCTTTGACACACAACTCAATTAGTACTTCCCAGAATAAAAGGATCCCCACTGTATGCACAATAAACAGGTACAACACCAGTTTCTCACATAATTTTTTTGGTTTTCTTGGGACATTCCTTTACAATAAAATAAACCAAAAATTACATATCGTTACCAATACTAAATTACAATGTAAGAAGAAACTGACTACATGGCTTCAAAACTTAGATTATGACTCAACAGAAAAATTATTAAAACCTATAAACTAAGCTAAATTAGTAATTATTTATAGTAAAAAAAAAAAAAAAAAAAATCTTCATTGTAGGACTACACGTCAAACACTATTGATACCTATGCTATTTATACATATTGATAACTAAATGCAAAACATAAATTAGATATAAAATAAAAAAATAAATAAAATAAAATAAAATTGATGATATTACCTAAAATATGAAACAAAAATAACTAATAATATGAAACTAAAATATGAAACAAAAATTAGAATTATTAAATACACCACTACTAACTACCTACTAAATTAAATTTAGAAAAAATAAAAGTACTTTGTTAACTAAAAAACTTTCTAGGATTAATTCATCTGCCCTACCACAAATTTTATATCCTAAATAAATTATATTTTAAGTCTTGATTAGTAATTAAACTACATTTGATCTCAAAATGACTACACTTTTAAGTTACTATTAATTAGAAGTTCGCCATCGTATGTACTATGTGCATAATTGTGAATGTAATTGTACCTACCCACGGAAAAGTGGCTCTTAATATTAAGTTAATTTTGTGTTATTATTATTTATTATTGATAACGCGTATTCATAAGTGGAAAAAGCTATAATTATATGTTATGTGTTATATATTTAAATGTTTATTTGCAATAAATAAGTGCAGTGACTTATGTTTGTTAACGTATTCCTATTTTCTGTTATTTTAATTTATCTATGGTATAAGCATTACGATAATAAGCATAGATGTATTTTAGATTTCTCTTTGCCTCTCTCCTTACAAAATGTACTGTAGAAAATTCAATAGGATTAATGGTGATCTGTAACACAGGGGTAACCTTAAGCAGACACCATTCTCTTAGAAATGCAACTTGTATTGTAATGTACTTTTAACACTGTAATTGAAGAGAAAAATAAAGATTTTTTTTTATTATTATTATTATTATATTTATTAAAACCGAATTTTATTATTTAGCATTTTGTTATATAAGTAGCCATTTCAAAAGTGGTATGTTTTGATCAATTCAGTAGTCATAGATACTATTAAATTGACCATAGATTTAGTAATAAAAAAAGGCTATTGAATTGACTATACGATACTATTTTTCTGACAACGAATCTTACAAAGAGGTATCGAGTAGCCCGGGTAACTGGGTTCAGGTCAGATAGGCAGCCGCTCCATGTGAACTAATTAATGTACTCAGTTACACAAACATATATATGTAGTTCAACTCAACTGAAAATAATATATTTTAAATAGGCAAGTCAAGATAAGTAACACTGTCCAAAAAAATTGTTAGGAAACACGTAGACATATGATTATACATACAATTTAAGATAGATTCAAAATGAAATACAGACTGATACATCTTCAGATTCTAAGATGGCCGACCAAGACTTGTATGGATCTAGAGTCTTCTATAGACGAAAAATTGCTGTAATGCACGCGAAGACATGTCATAACATGTGATGGGAAGGGTCAAGGTTGTACAAGTTATACATGCCTACTAATTCAGTAGACCACAGTATAGAATTGTGCAGTAAAACCACGGAATATTTTGAAGGTTTTTATGTTATACTTTTTATCTGACTCCAAATAAAATTGGGAACCGGGAAGGAAGAAGAAACGTAAAATATTCCTATCAACATTAGTATATGCAATAGCTAGATTACTAAGAAATGAAAGCTACTACCCCTTCCTGTTGTTATTAAACCCTTTAAAATACAAATCATTAAACTTATGCTATGACTAATCAGCAATCGAGTAAGATAGTCTGATAAAAAATCACTGACGCAAAATTATAATCTCTCAACACAAGCTCTAAACACATTTTTTTTCGGGTCAGCGCAGCGCATTGTTCTGCCTTAGCACTTTTTTTTCTACTTCTCTGTGTAGCGTCATCTGGCTAGAAGCATATAACTGAGACTAAATAATGTTATTCTATTAGTATGCACTTGCCAGACGGTAAAAAAATATGCCTAAATGTGAGATATAGCAAAGAAATCACGTTTATGATTTTTAGCAACAAAGAATGCTAATTATGTGTCTGATTTTGAAAGACTTTTTTTCATACATATAATTTAATTTATCATGAAAAATAATATCGTTCCGGTCAATCCATTTACGTGCAGTGCAGTTCTGTTTTTTTTTTTTAATTTCTATTTTATTTATTAGGGAAAACAGGCATCTATTAGGCATTCTATTAGGCATCTACAAGCTTTAATGAAAATTTAAATTAGTTTCGGTTTTAAGAGGTCTGTAAAATGAAGTGTGTATTGTTCTTTCAAAAGAAAGAAGTTACATATATTAATTTTCTTACAAATACCAAACCATTTTTTCCAAGACACACTTTACCACACTTACCACACTTACACTACTGCTAAAACTTCATTATGAAGGTCAGAACACACCATAATAGTCTCGGCGACGCAATTATAGCAAAGTTAATGAGTTCGCAACAAACATCAACAGTGGGACAATACCACGTGCTAGCTGGAAATATTAATTGTCTCATTCAGTTGTTTTTACAAGGTCCTTTAAGTACCACTTGTCAAAGAAAACTCATTTGTTCCATATGTTCATAAATGGTTAAGTATTGAATGGACATTTAAGAATTACTTCTAGCGGTTCGTCGTGGTTCCACCTGCGTTCTGATGTAGCTATTTCCCGCAACCGGATAAAGACTAGCCAATGTTTCTTGCCGGTTTTTCTCCATGAGATCCACTCCTTGGAACCACACACTGAGCTAAAGAAATAAAAACCTCGGCATTAACTTTTATGTGCTTCCTCAGGTTATACATATAAAATCTGTGTACCGAAGTTCATTTAAATTACTTCAGTACTTTTGCCGGAAAATCACGACAATCAGGTAGAGTTACAAATTACTTTTGTATTTATAATATTAGTTAGGATCACAGCTTCAAACTTACAAGGTTTTTAATTTGAAACCTCAAGTAGTTAGAGTATGAAACAGCTATAAAACGCAAGTTAGAATCGAGAATGCAAGTTCACATCTCGCGATAGCCAATGACCTGTCTAATGTATGCGGTATTGCAAATCTCATTGCTTGCTATATCTGGAAGTGATTGCTAAATACATACTTCTGGTGGATGTTGGCAAAATGTGTTTAGTGATTAGTAGGAGAAATATCTCTTGAAGTGTTGTAGTTTATTTTGTAAGCTTGTTTTAAAATACGAAATGTTAGTTTGATTTAGAGAGAAACTTTACGTTTTAAGGAAGAAAAGGAATAAACTACAGTAAGTTATTTATTTGAATCTATGCTTTACACGATTTAATTTCTTCCTTTTTATCGACCATACATTCAGACAGTATCTTTTTATCTACTATACTAGCTGTTTTCCCGGGGTTTCAGGCGCGTGCCGGGAGAACTTCTTCCCGTACCTGGATAACATATTATAGCTTATATTAGAAGGGGTTTATGTAACTTTCTAACAGTGAAAGAATTTCTCAAATAAGCGCAGTAGTTTCGAAGCATTTATGGCACAAACAAACAAACAAAAAAAAAATACTCCTCGTTATTATATTAATGGAATAGATGGCGAATGGGATAGTGAAGCCATATATATGGACGAACTTATTAAATCAGTAAGTGTAAATTCAAAGCAAATCAATACTCGTTATTCTTGCATACAAATATGTTTATTGTATTTAGAGGTCAATTGTAAAGAGAAAATAGATTGGTAATAATTATTACATTTGGATTGCTGCACTAACAATTCAATGATTGGTATAACGTTTTATAGCTTATATTAGCTTTGTTGAATTTTAATTAATCATATGATTAGCGTGCATTGCACAAAAATACAATATTATTTTTTCACAATGTTGTGGATCCAAGTATCTATAGTAGCCTTATCGGGAATTACATGTTTGAGCCGTTTGGGGTTGAAACTCTCGGGCCGTGGGGTCCGAGTGCTCACGCGCTTGCGAAGGAAATTTCTAAGCGCCTTGTTGATACTTCTCGTGACCCAAGGGCTGGCTTTTATTTCGCACAGAGGTTGAGCATTGCCATCCAACGTGGCAATGCTGCCAGCCTTCTGGGTACATTACCCAGTGACAGCGATGAGGAGCAATTTTTTGATGCAATGTATTAGTTTTAAGTTGTATATATAAGTTTATTTTTAATTTTTTAAATTAATGTAAATATTATGTAAATATGATGTAAATATTATAATATAATAAAGACGCCCAGTATCTATGTAGTTTTCAGATTTAGCAATGGAATTAAGTAGCTATATTTACAATTCTGTCGCATGCTGAATTGCTCTTCGAAATAGAAAAACAAATTTAAAATGTGTATTGTATCAACGCATCGTCATAAACTGCACTGAAGTTGCTGAAACCGAAAAAATAATACAAAAAATGCACCGTCATAATTTCAAAAGCGCATCCATTGCTTGAAATTTCAGGCACATTAACCAAATACTTCATAGTTACAAAATGGCTAGATATTCGATAGATTTGCAACAGTTTGCATAAACTTGTCCCAGTTTAAATGATTTTTACTATTTTGTTACCGGTTTAAGCAGTAGTTTGGTTAAATTTTCATAATGTTCGTTCTTAGTAAGATTTTGGTTGTAGATTTTTATTTTTATTGCCGGATTAAAATTATGTAAAATTCGCTGCTTATTATCCGATTGAATTAACAAACTCAGAATGCTATAAGAATTAGCAGTTTATATTTCTTTGGTGTTTAAACTATGGTCAATAAAAATGCAATCTACGGGAAACAGACCGTGGAAAGCAACATTTTTGAAAATTACGATTTTAGATTATGTAGTAACATGAAGTTATTTCATAAAAGCTGTTGTAAATATTAACATTACTGTCCTTCTCAAAAACACAAGTCATTCGGTGACGTGTACATATACTTGTGAATAAAAAAAATTTACTTTGACTCCAATTACTAAGCAAAAAGCTGGTATAAAGTAAAGATTTTGATTTACCGCACACTGCAAACTTTTAGTCGGCGGATAGTTTGTTTGGGCTCATAAATCAGTATGAAGATGAATGGCAGTACGCTCATTATGAAGATCAGATATTAAACATTTAACTTTACCACCTGTTGGGTTACCTGTCGGCCAACTGTTTAGTATGCAGTATGCAGGTACTCTAAATAATAAAATACAGCTTATCAAAAACAAATGCAATTTACTACAACCAGTAATTTACGACTTAATTAATCAGTGCATTCGTTTCCGAATTAAAATATTGCAAAAGTTCTTTTTTAATATTGCAAATAATTGCAGTTTTCATGGTTGATATTTTGTAAGCCGCGTTACGTAACTTGTCGCATTTCAGTTACGTTTTTGGTTAGTCAGTGTTAACGCGGACTTGCGGGTTACGAGTGATAATAAGGGCGAGTTCTTTGTACTTACGACAATATTATGTGTTGACATTTTAACATGTGTGTTGAATTAGTTTACTAGTTCACGTGTTGAAAGTGTGTTTAGTGTGATTGTGTTTAAGTAGTGTAGCTATTTGATTATTTAATTTTAGTTTAAATGAAAGGTTAGGTTAGGGAAAAAAATCATTAAGTTGAATAAAGTTGACCCTAAAATATATTTAAAAATAATAAAATGTCCTTATTAAAAATGTTTATAATTGCTTAAAAAAATGATAAATATTTTTACAGCATTTTAATTGTTTTTTAGTTTTATAGAGTTTAAAATGTAATTCGACATAATGATGGTTTAAAATCAAGTTATTGAACCTGCAGAATAATAGATAAACACTAAACCTAAGTGCTAAACCTAGGTTTGGTAACTACTAAGGTGATAATTAAGAACGACATTCCATTTACAATGTAGTGATAATTTTGTGTTGAAATTAGACAAGACTTCAGTTTAAACTTAGTTCAGTTGGTGTTAAGTTTAGACATTATTTTATATCCGAGAAATATTTATTCAAAGTAAGCTTAAAGGTATTCTTATAACTAAAACTAAGCCTAAAGGTACTTACATTAAAAAACAAAACTGAAAACTAAGTTGAAGTGAGTTATTTTGGTGAGTAAACAAAATTTCAGATTTTTACAGATTAAAACCCAACGTTGACCCGCAGTTACTATTTATGAAACTCGCAGGCTCGGCAAGCTTCAGCCCTGATCACCACAAATAAGTACTGTTTAAAAACTTACTTATCCAATATTAAAGCTTTATTAAAAAGATAAATTGTATAAGAATAATAATATTTAACATTACTTAATATAACAACACTTAAAATAAACTTAAACCCTATTGTTCTCAATCTTACATTTTCAATGTCATCTCATCGCACAATCAAGACGTTTATCAACGCAGGTCAAAATACTATTTGAAGGCAAACATTTTCAAATGTTAATAACCTCGTGACAATGAAATTTAAACAGCCTATTAATAGTATTTTCCAAAAATAACTTCGAGCTATTTTGAATAGATACAATTTTGGCGTGTCCTTGTTCACTTCGGCGATAAAAATTGAATAATAACTGTATAATCTGCATATTTAATAAGATATCGTTTTCGAAAAACGATTAATCATTTCTTAATCGGTCTATGATATTTTTGGTTTTCAAATCACGCCCAAACCGGTTTGTGGTTCGACGCACGCGCGTCTTTAATTATGACTCAATGTTGTGACGGTATGTGTCTTATAGAATGTCTGTAGTTGTAATGGATTTTTTAAATCAAAATTCTTAAAAAAAAACGAGCTGAGTTTTTTTTTAAATAAAATTGAAATTTCTAGTATTTAACCTTTATTGCGAGAAAATTTTATTTTTATGCTACGCTACCCATAATATGAATAAAAAGTACCATCTTTCTTGTCTACAAAATGTTTTTTTCATTTTAAAAATTCCATTAAAATCCACCCAGCACCGTACCTACTGTGAAAAAGCACGAAACATACTTGTTTACATACATCCTTACGCCTAAGAAACTGCGCTTAAATTAAAAATTAATTAATCTCTTTCATAATGACACTGAAAAACAATGTCTTGTAAAACGTAATGGCATGACAAATTGAGTTCGTTGACATTCGCTTTATTCGTCAAAATGTGCTCGAGATGGCCAATTGTCCATTGTCCTTTCTAAAACCGCTCGTATCTTTATTATATAGCTGCAAGGTTGACTACAATAATTTTTGTCGTTGCTCCAATTTTTCTTAATTTGTTTGGACTACTTTGAAGACAGGTTATTGTTTTTTTTTTGTGTTATTTTTTGGTGGAGTGTAATATGACTTCATCTTCAGCTTTTATGTATATCAGAAAATGCTACTTTTTTTTTTATTCAGGTGTGGGAAGTCGATTCCTCGGGTCGTAGGGAACCGAGGGGTAGTTATTGTACATCGATTAAACTTATGAAGAGGAAAACTGCAGACAGTTTTAAAACGTAATAATAAGTAAGGATATGTTACTCAACAATGTTATATTTTGTTAATACACGGTCATTATTGAATTTCGTGACAACATCCTAATATAGACTATGTATCAATATTATCACCTCAAGTGAAAGGAAACAGTATTGAAAACTGCTGATTCACTGCAGAACTGGAATAAGTTACATGACTGTGATTTATTTATTGATCTAAATTCACATCAATATTAATTTAAAAGAGTTTATTATTATTGATTGAGTTTGATACAAGCTGAACGCTACAGTCTAGAGGGATGTC
Source organism: Helicoverpa zea (assembly GCF_022581195.2). Classification (NCBI taxonomy): domain Eukaryota; kingdom Metazoa; phylum Arthropoda; class Insecta; order Lepidoptera; family Noctuidae; genus Helicoverpa; species Helicoverpa zea. The sequence continues at coordinate 12,112,427 of NC_061456.1, read as the reverse complement.
ACATGATACACTTGAGTAATCTTGTATTTGTTTACCACTGCGCATGAGTTGATACGGCGACACTACGTTGTCCATTCACCGGTATTCTTAAAATATTTAGCAACATTTAGAACCATAACGATACTACCCACATAAACTCCTTTCAACGAAATTCCTACACTACCTAAAGTTTTACTACCTAGTCGATCTAAGAACTGGTCCGCACTCTCAGATATCCGGTCTAACGTCCGACGGTGTCGCAAGTTGTGTCGCAACTCTTAGTGGACACTTGTAGCGTTAACCAATATTGAAGGTCACCAGTGTTTGAACTCATGTGTTGAAATTCTATAATTGTGTGAAAGTGTTTAACAGAAATGCGAGATTTTATACTATAACTAGCTGTTGCCCGCAACTTCGTCTGCGTGGGCAATATAGAATCGTCAAAATACTACTTATCCCGTAGGTGCATTCTTTCACGTGACAGTATAATTAGGATTAGCACTTAGCAGTCGCATAGATTCAATGATCAGGGTTGTGTTGTGGATGTGACCATTTATCTAAACAAAAGAAGTAAAGTTTGTGACGTTGTTCAGCCAATTTGGAAAATTATTACGTATGGTGCGTAAGTAATTTTCACAGGAAACAGCTATAATCTATGTCTACATGCTTTGAGTCTGACAAAGCTGTCATTTGTACATTTTCTGCAGCTGCTGCGACTAATCAGAAGCCAGAAAGTCTGTCAGTCTTACCAAGGATATCGTCTTGTGTAGTTGACTGGATTGTAGATAGGTAGTCGCTCCAAGCAAAATATTGGTATTCAAACAGATTCGGTGACTGGAAGCCAACACTAACATAGTTGGGGAATAGCTGGATGGATGATAAAATGAGTCATCATCATCAGCAGGTGCATAGGGTAGGATAGTTTCACTTACTCACTATGGTAAGGCTGACCCCACATTAGGCGTGCGCGATCCTCGGGCGTGTGAGTAGCGCGGGCGTCGCGAGCGCGCTGCGTGAACGTCGCGTTTTGCTGCCCTGCGGCATGTGTGATGAGTGCAAGCGACGCGCTCGCGGCGAGCACGCGGCGCTCGAGTTGCGTTCTTACCCCTTCGCCCGCTATCCCCGCCGCCCGCTAAACGCCTTAGTAGTTAAACGTCAAGGAGAGCGGCGCGTGCGCGCCGCGAGCGCGCTGCAAATGCCGCAGGGCAGCAAAACGCGACGCTCACGCAGCGCGCTCGCGACGAACGCGCGGCGCCCGCCCTACTCACACGCCCGAGGATCGCGCACGCCTAATGTGGGGGAGGCCTAAGCCGGGACTCCACCGAAATGTTTGCATTAGTTCACGAATAGGCAAAATGTACGTATCTGCGAGAGTCCACTTCATGTGTTCGTACTTGAAACCTGCAGTTTTGCCAAGATTTTCAAAATGTACGCTCGCAATTTGTCATTTCTTGGTGGAGCCAGCAAATCAAAAGAAACATAAGTGTTGTATACTGTGCGTCACTACCGCACACCGGGAAAATTTCGCTCTTGCGGAGGACGTTTATATCCCATATTTTGTGTCACACGTAAACAGGACGACAGTAAGTATCCATCGAAACACTTTCAAAGATCTGATGAACGAACAAATCAGACCTGACTTGGTCACCTGGGGCCAATCAGAGCTCTATGAAGCGATCATACGCTTTGGCTCCTACTCTTATTGTGGTTTCTGAAAATTTATTCACCTCATTCAACGATGAATGTAATTCTGATGGTACTATTAAGAACACTTGCTTAGCGCAGAAGCTGACGTTGGCAGGTCAACTCTTTTGACTTCTCGAATAGGATACCATTGGTTTTTGTGCAATGCACACCTGCAATGCATTCTGGATTAGGATAGGATATAGGTGGATAGGATTTGCAACAGAGAACAATTCTGTCTTTGTGATTAAATGACATCAAACGTAGTTTTATATAAAAGGTGTTTTTTTAGACTTGGCTCGGGTCTTACTGAGACTGTTCGTAATCGTGAACAGTGTATTTGCGATCAGAAGTTGAAAGTAAGCATGTCTCTGGTATGCGGCGCGTAATTTGTACGTTTTCAGACGCTTATAGCATTTTACGTGTGTATGGTATTAAATAGAGAGAGCTCCCATTTCTTTTCTGCACTTTGTATCTGGGCTTGTTTTTAAAGCTACAGAATCCTACATTACCTACCTCACGCTTAGCAGCGCTTGCGAGAGATAGATCCTCATTTCTTCTAGGATTAAGTTTACATATTTTGCATCAGAAAAAATAATTAAGGTCTACTTAATACTACTCACTCAAAGTAATTTGTTTTAAGGCCACCACATTAGTGGAAGATAAGCTAAACTATGTTTATGAAAAAATCCTGATATGAACTCCATCTGTAACTTTAAATGATAATTAATTGTTCCACTAAAGTCATCATTTTTGACATAATGTTCAAAAAATAATTTAGATGGCACCGTTTTAAATTTGGCTGAGAACTATTAATTTTCCTTTCATCATCAATTATAGTTGGATTTTGATGTGGCACGGCAAACTGACAAACACTATTGAAATGTCTATCGAAAAATTACACTACGTGTTAAAATATGGTGAATTACGGAAAATACACAACTCCATCTGTTGAAATAATAATCCTCTATAAAGAATGTATGGTAATATTGTCATTTACCACTTCGCTCCTTTGACAAATTGATGATGTATTTTATTTACCACAGATGGAGCTACTTTAACCTTGGCTAAACAAAATTTTCATATTTTTTTTCTTCCGAAGTTACTTATAAAGGTGTGATTTTCTGTGTAAAGATTGATAATAATAGGCCGATCAACTAATATAAGTACAAAATTCAAATGTACAGTTTTGACAAATAGATTGCGTGTCGTAATATTTTACATCTTGAATTCACAAAATTAATCATATCTTTTGATAGAGTGAATCGATTTCGATGAAACAAAAACTAAGTAATACCCCAAGTTACGTAGAATTTTTGTATATAAGCATTGTCTGCATTTAATTCGTAGATTTTACGTGAATCGCGAACAAACAAACAGATAAACAGACAAACAGACAAACAGATAAACAGACAAACAGACAAAAATGAAAAAAATAATGGAAATGGGTTCTGTTAGTTATCCTTTAAAATGCTGGCTATTTTTTTTGTCAATTTCTTCAATGTACAAAAATTACTTTTCTACAGATTTATTATATGTATAGATTTTATTAACTGTTGGGATATAATAAATAAACACGAAATGCCAAGGTTGTGGTTTTAATCGAAAAAGGAGAAAATATGGGCAATAGAAGAAAACGTAGTATACTTAGTGAAAATAATACGTTTGATTGCGAGAAAAGCGATGGACAAAAACTCAAAGAAAAATAAAATAGGAAAATATGCATTCAACGTAAGGTGCTTTTTCACTGGAGATGTGCTATGCTGCTACGAAAAGATAATAGCTTAGCTGCGACTGGTTCCACTCAAGCTAAACGTAGCGGTACGATTAAGATGTGCTATGAAAATGCGCCGATGTTGCTTTTCACCTCTGGCTAGATACCTTAAATTGTAGTCATCCAGAGGGAAATTTCGGTTAAGCAGTGCACGGCCTCCAAGGGTTTACTGTGAGCTTTATTAGGAAAAAAGAAGTAGCTTTCCAAAGATTTCAGAGCGACAGCAGACGCTAAAGAGATGAGTTAACTAACAGATGCTATGAGTATATTATAAAATAAATACATATTAAACAGTATATAACTCCTGCTCTTTTTTCTTTATTTTACTAAATTGGATTGTATCTTAGGACATAATCTTGTTAATATTGCAATTTAAGAATACTAAATTAATTGAGCAATTATGCAGTTGCAACGGTATGTTAACAATGTTAAAAGTCATCCAATTTTAGTTTGGGTCAAATAACCAAATAGATACATTATACATATTTTATGAGCTTCTTAATTCACTAAGCAACTATGATAAAAATATTTTGATTAAAAAAATTAGATCACAGCATTCATGATTTCTTGAAGCTAATTATGTCCTACGACATGCCATTAAACACAAACATTAAATTAAACTAGTACAGTCAACTTCAGGTCAGTGGTAACAGTTTTATAGGAAAACGGTACTGATTACTATTGAGTTAAGGTGCATGACAGTTACCACTGACGTGCAGTCTACCGTACAGTGAAATTTTAATTTACTATTTCACAACTTTTACATTGCTCTACGTTTTACCCGACTTCAAAAAAGTGAAGGGTGCCAATTTACGTGTCTTAAACTTAACAACCCTCCGGAGGTCATGATCGCAATAACTGCATTATGCAAAATTTCTCAATATATTAAAATGTGAAGTTCAAGAAGTTACCAAAACTATTATAAATTCTGTAAATTCTCAATAGTTTTATTTAATAGCGTTTCGTCAATCAATCAATCGTCAGCCATTAAAAAGTTACATCGTAAGAAAAAAAAAAAATTGCATCTAAAAATACATGGCTATTTCCGAAACATCCAAATTCGTTTGGTCTCGCTATAATATGTTATTGACCTTCAACGACTTCGTGGTTATTTTGAATTCAAAAATGGAAACCATTTTATTTTTAGAATTATGCAATTCTATTTTTGAATTTTTACAAATAGAAACCTGACCTTCATTTTGCAAGTTTAAGGTTTTTGAACTCATTTTTATTTATGTTTTTTGGGCTGGTTTTGCTGTGACGAATTCATTCATAAATTCTTTAATTGTAGTTTTTTTTTGTATTTACGATGGGATCGAAACTTTGTTTTAATTCTGAATTTAAAATGGTTATTAATCTGACAATTCTTAAAATCTAGTGCTTAGTCATGGCACAAATATCTGGTTTTAACGCATACGAATATCATACTATGTTTATGATGTATGAACTGTGTTTTTGCACAGTTCAAAACATATAGATAAAAATCACGAGGATCATTGCAATATCTTTGATTAGGAAGTCAACCAATACTCTATTGCAATTTTGCAATAATTTCTATCACTGGTTCAAAAGACCATTCTAACCGGCTTTGACCAAAACTGCAAAGTCACGGTGACTTGGTATACCTACAGCATTTTTTTTTTTAATTCAGAAAGGAGGCCTCAATACCAAAAAGAACATTTTGTTACAGGCTTATTATATTATATTGTTACGTAGTACCTAAGTATTGATGAACATAAGTACAGTAGGCCCACTCGGCAAAACGATCGAAACAAATGTACTCAGAAAATTATCGACTGATTTAGAATTTATCGGGATACAATGACTTCTGAAGACGCAGTTGATATCGCGGAAATAGCTTTATTTCGCTATTGTACAGAGCCGAAGTAATTCTTCATATCCGTCACAAACTTAATATTATAAAGCTGAAGAGATTCTTCGTTTGTTTGATTGCGCTTATCTAAGGGACTACTGTTTCAATTTGAAAAATCCTTCCAGGGTTAATTAGCCATCTGTGAAACTTTATAAAGGAGGTCCTTCTTTTTATCGAGTCGCGGGAAATAGTTTCTCTATCGATTATTCGTAACGAAATCAAGAATCATCAATCTGGCCAATGCACTTGGTATCATATTAATCCCAGAATGTCTTTACCATGGTTGTGTGGAATTAATCTTCTGTATTCTCCTATTGCATGTCATGTCAGTATAACTCACTGTCAGTGAGTCGTCGACCTCACCAACCTACTACCCTACATTATCTTCACACGGCTACAGATTAGCAAGTTGCCAATCATTTTTAGGCATTTACAGACAAAATTGATTACTCGACCTTGGCCCATGATCATCTGGGAATTACGATACTGAAATTTTGCAAGTAATGCTTATCATAAATGCATAAGCAACTCCATCTGTTAGTCTGTCACTTTCATGCTAAAATAACTGAACCGATTTAGAAGAAATTTGGTGGCAGACTAGAGTTTAAAAAGGACATGAGCTACCTTTTTCCGGGAAGAGAGTAGTTTGTGTGTAAGCAAAACCGTGGATGGAAGCTAGTTGAATGATAAATTATAGTAAAATTGTAATTTTGATTTCGCCAAGTATGTAGTAATCAGAATTACCGATTCATTGGTGCAATTATACAGACAAAATATAGAAATTATATGTATCTAATTGATTCGGTATTAATCGGTAAATCAAATTAATTATGTTCCAACAAATAGAATTTAATGTCTTAATTCTGTATAAAACGCAACATTTATTAATTTTGCAAATACCAAGGTGCAATGCACTTGTGTACCAATACCTATACATTTCTATCATTTATCGATCCTAAATTACACAGCTACTTTAGAGCAAACAAAAGTAGTGTTTGCTGTGTGCTTGAACGTATCACGTATCTACTGGAACGATTTGCAAAATTCTTACAGACTTAGATAGCCCATTTATCGAGGAACGTTATATGCTACTTTTTTAACTGGGTACGCAGAGTAGTTCTCACGAGGCGTGGACGAAACCGAAAGGTGTTAATTGCAGATGCACATTGAGACGATACAGTGATGACACCTAATTAATTCATACACACATATATTATTGCACTAGTGTGAAAAGCAATAAATTACAAGTAAAATATATGATACCATATACTTGGGTTTTCATCATCCTTTCGAAAGACATATCAACAAGTAAAATACTGCAATATTTGGACTTTTAAAGCTTAGGACCTTGTACAGATGTCGGGGTCAACTGTTTAAATTGCGTAGATTAAACTAACAATAAATGAAAAATTACAGTACTACTTGTAAATAAAGTGTGAACTTTACACCCGTTTAAAGATATAAAATTGGGTGTTATTTGATAAATAATAGGCAAGTTGTTGGAGATAAAATTATAGGCTTTTAATAAGAGTAGATTTTTCGAGTGATATTTTTTGAAATAATAATGTTTTAGAGTACAGACACATTTATTTTCAATTACAGGTCAGCGATGGATCTCTTAATTTATAAAGTAAATAAAAAACAGGATTTACAAAATATTTTGTCTACCTGGCACTCGGGCAATCGGGTAAAGTGTGGTTTCTAATTAGCGAAATATTTATTCCAATCAGTTCAGTAGTTTCGGAGCGTTTAGGATACAAACAGACAAAAAGTTATTTCCTCTTCATTATAGATCTAATCTACCTTTACGTAGCATAATAAAGGAGACATGTCTGGACCCGGCTTATAATAGGTGTTCACTTATAACCTGACAGCAGTCACAACCATAGTTGTCAATCCCACAGCATTGAAAGTAATCTTGAACAACAATGAACTTATGGTATTCATTTTTATGAAGTAATGTTCCACGGCTAATTAAGACGTAATTAAATAAACAATAGCCTGTGTATTTCATATGTCAGCTAGCTATTTGCTTTTGATTGTATCTGATTTATGTTGTGTTCGATTTGGTAATAAGCCATTTGGACATATTAATGAAACTTTAAAAAATATTGTTCTATTAGTCTACGTTTGTTGCTCATGAAGACAATAGGACAAAGCACAGAGATAACATAATGATGGCTTTCAGCCCCTTTTTATCGGCCACGACGGCTATTCTCCCTATGAAGATCTGATATTTGTACAGTATATATTATAGGGCGCACTATCGAGAAGCGCAGCCATTAAGGATAGTCAGAAAATTAAAGTCTATTACCAGTCGTTCCAAAGGGGTATTGAAGATAAGTAACTGGGTCGAGAGAGTCAGATAGTCTAGTCTATGTACCATATACTATATAGTACTGTATGTACCTACCACACACAACATAGTTAGGAGAAGGCTAGGCGTATGTATATCATCCTTTTAAAATATTTCTCAGGATAAGGAAAATTATGAAAAATAAAACGAAAAACATCAAAACAAAAGCCGCAACTCGTCATCAAAACACACGGAGTCTGTCACCGTGACGAAACGGACGGACGGACATAGCTGAGATTACGTTGGCGTGTGCGCGCGACCTTGACCTAGTGTGTATGTATGAGGCGGACAATTAATGTGATAACTGTACAATGGTGATGTTATTTGGGGAAATATTAGGAAAAACTGGGATTTTTTAAGACTATTTTGTTAATGGTTGAAGAGAGGATGTAAGATATACTCAGTTCTTATCTAGGTGTATTAAATAGGATTTTGATTTCTTGAACGCCTCAGAAGTCTAGTCTAGTCTCAGAAGTCTCGCTAGATTCAGAAAAAATATTTCAGTATTAGATAGCCCATTTATCGAGAAATATAGACTACTTTTATCCAGGTCAATCCCATGAGATGCGAGGAACTTACCAAAACTTAAAAATTGTAAGTAATATTATGTTTCCACAGAAAATATAAAGTTCCCAATAAATTCTTATAAATTATAACAAAGATACTGCGAACCACTATTTTATCCAAAAACCGTATTTTTACGCAACATTAAAAAACAAAAACGGAATCGATCGGATACTACCAAAATGTAAATTTTGCAATAACGAGCTCGTTTTAAAGCTTTTAGTAAAAGCAGCTACTCGTACGTATTAAGATTGCATTACTAACAGTACAGTCAACTTCAGGTCAGTGGTAATAGTTTTATAGGAAAATCGTGCTTATTACTATTGGGTTAAGGTGCATAACAGTTACCACTAATGTGCAGTTTACTGTACGTTGACTGGTAGTTACAAGTCGGTGCAGCGCAAAAACGACCAGTTTTCCTCGCCCGCTGATGCAACTCGCGTGAGACGAAGCTGAATCATACGTTTTCTTGGATTTTCTTAGGTATTTTAGTTGTTAATTTGCGCAATGATAACAGGTAAATGTGATAAGATTTAGTTGAAATATAAGTTCAAAACCATAGTTAGACCAATGTAAAAGTTGGATATCTCACAAACTATTTTATAAATATTCTCCTGTTTAGGCCTACCGTATAATATTTAACCCATAATATTTAAGTATGAACAGCTTCCATGTAAAAAGGCGATTTTTTCTTTAGCGAATTATTTTAGGCGTCAAATATGCCTCCACCTTTAATTTTTTCAATATAATTATTATAAAAGTTAAGAAAGATATTAACAGAACTCTTTCTTCTTCTTCTTTCTCCTGCCCTGTTCCCAAATTTTACTTGGAGTCGGCGCAATATGTCATTTTCTTCCATTTTCCCCTGTCACTCGTCATACTGACACTCACTCCCTTCCTATTCATATCATCTTTCAGGCAATCCATCCATCTTTTCTTAGGTCTTCCTCTTCCTCTCCATCCATCTACATTCATACTTAGCTCACACTTTGTTGCATGCGTATCATCCCTCCTCATTACATGCCCATACCACGACAATCTTCTACTTCTCATCTTTTCTGTAACTGGCGCTACTTTCAGACTTCCTCTAATGTAATCATTCCTCACTTTATCCATTCTTGTAATACCACACATCCATCTCAGCATACAGACATTAATCAGAACATACAGACATAAATCTTCGAAGTACATAGCTGAGTATCTTACACGCACTATCACAATAAATATGGTCCTCACTATAGGTATTCCATTTATATACTTTAATAAAGGTACAGATTTGGAGAAATGAAGTAACACAAATTCTCACGTAAGGTAAACGTACCAATACTCGTCGGATTTCGGAAATCGCCGACTTTGAAGCGATACTGTGTGTTAAATATTCAATAGAAAATGAAAATTTTTGCATGACGTGATATAGTATTTATTCGTTATTCTAAGTAACTAATGTTTTTTTAATCATTTTCATGGGTTTATGTAGTTATTAAGGCAAAAGTAAAAAAAGGGCGATTTGTACCAATAGTCGTCTGATTTGTACGGATACTCGTCAAATATTCCCAGTACTCGTCAACTTTTAATGCGAATGTAAACTCTCTGCTCTTGAACATAAAGTTCAAGTTATGTACATTTTTTTTGTGCTTGAATTTGTTAAGCATACTTATACCTTTGAAACATTACATTATGGCATGGTAAGGTACGGTATTCAATAAAACAGGTACATAGTTGCATTTTAATTTATATTCCTATCTATCAGACGCTTGGAATCACAAAATCAGTCTATAAAATATATTTCGTAATCAATCATATAACCATGCAGTCATGTGCATATGTAGCACGAGTAAAATTGTTACTATTAAAATTGTAAAATAAAATAATTAGTTTTCACAAAAAATAAAAGCCTCAAAAAAAAAAAAAAACATTTATATAGCTTTCCGCGAAATAATTACTAACATTCATAAATATGTAGGTAAGGTTGTCATTCATCAAAACTTATGAATTGCTTAGCGCATGCTAAGTACGATTTGAAAAAATCTCTATAGACAGTTCAAAAAAAAATTGTTTTAAAGGTATGAAACAAAATTCTGATTACAACTAAGCGTTCAAACCCAATAATAATAATATCTAATAAGCCCCGCAGGGCATCTGACTCGGATGACGGGGAGTAGCGACCCCGCGGGGCTATATATACCGAGTGCTCCAGGGAGAGTATACTGTCCCCCCCCTCCGGCAGGCCGGAGTGAAGCATGACGGGGGATAGGTCTCACGCCTCTTGGCTTGCCTTCGTTGGTCGACCAGAGTGGAGTCGCTAGAGCAGGGTTAGCAGCCCTGCTCGGAGGGTAGGTGCCTCGTGGTAAGTGGCGAGTGGGCCGGTGATGCTGGACCCACAGGTAGCGCGTGATCTGCGTTTAAAGTCCGCCGAGGTATCCTCACCCTTCAGCCGCTCATGTACCTGTTGCCCTCTTGTTGCGATTTAGCGACTGATTCCCGGGGGCCCAGTAAGTGAGGTGGCGAGTCTCCACCTGCCTTTTTACATGTATTTAATACATTGTCATCGGAAGGTGCCATAGTTCCCGTAGTTTCCCCATTCCTAGTCCATTAGCATCCCATCACAATAAAGGGCTTAAGCGTGTTGGCTTCGACCCCACGTTCGCCTTCCAAAAATCCGGGACTCTGTAGTCCCGAGGTCTGGAAGAGATATCTAATAATAATCTTAATTAGCCCCGCAGGACATCTGAGGCGGATGACGGGGAGTAGCGACCCCGCGGGGCTATATATACCGAGTACTCCAGAGAGAGTATACTGTCCCTGTCCTGCTTCACTCCTGCTGGCCGGAGTGATGCATGACGGGGGATAGGTCTCCCGCCTCTGGCTTGCCTTCATTGGCCGTCCAGAGTGGAGTCGCTAGAGCAGGGTTAGTAGCCTGGCTCGGAGGGTAGGTGCCTCGTGGTAAGTGACGATTGGGCCGGTGATGCTGGACACACAGGGAGCGCGTGATCTGCGTTTAAAGTCCGCCGAGGTATCCTCACCCTTCAGCCGCTCATGTATTGCCCTCTTGTTGCTATTCAGTGACTGATTTCCGGGGGCCTAGTAAGTGAGCTGGCGAGCCTCCACTTGCCTTTTAACAATTATTTTATACAATGTCATCGGCAGGTGCCATAGTTCCTATAGTTTTCTATATCCTAATCCACTAACATCCCAACGCAATAGCCCAAGTAGTTTTCCTCCATAGTTAGCAATAGTTTAGCACAGAACCGGGGATTGTCCTTGGGTTCATTTCTATAGTTTACTATAGCTTTCCGCCCGCGTTTTCACCCGCGTCCCGAGATAACTGCTTCCCGTAGCCGGATGGTGACAAAAACAATCCTATGTCCTTCCTCCTGGCTCTAAACTACCTCCTGGCTCCTTGCCAATTTTCAGCTAAATCGGTTCAGCCGTTCTTGAGTTATAAGTGGAGTAACTAACACGACTTTATTTTATATATACAACGTTATTTTTTGTTTATGCGAAACCTGATACACCTATCTAGTATTTTTATGTAAAGAATCTATGTACGAAATTTCAAAACCGTATCATGAAAAATCACAAAGTTATAAGCTTGTTAAGTTACGGGACTGTCCGTAAAAATACATAATCACCACAAATCGCACACATGCCGCGCAACGCGATAGCACTGTGCGCTCGCGCCCGCTATGAACTCGCCGTGACCTTTGTTGTGCGAGAATAAATACCTATTTATGGTGTCCAACATTCAAAGTTTTTTAGATAATTTTGGGAAAAAATATAACATGGTGTAAAAACTATTGGAATCGATTCAGTTACTGATTCTGAACAAACTATATTCAGGTTTCGCACAAACAAAAAATAACGTTGTATAGATGTATACAGGGATAATCGTCGGTTTTGTGTCACTATTTCATTAAAGTTGTCTCAAAAGGGCGTTTTAAATTTTCTTGCTGCAACTGATGTTGTGGCCCCTTGATTTACTGCTTCTATGACTTATAAAAGGCCCTCTTGCTTCTAGTGTCTTTCAGTCATGATCTGCTATTAAAATTACGACCATGCAATCACTAGGTACATACAATTTTAAATAAAAAATCTTACTTAAGATTACTCTTTACCCATCGATATCGAATACGACAAGCAAAGAAGTGACAGGGATGGAAGCTATGTCATCTTAGTTTTAAAACTGATTTTAATATTTTTTGCGTAAAGACTAGTTGAATGACATAATTTTTATACCGGCGCTATTAACAAACATAGTGTAAGAACAGTCAATTTTTGCTTGCCTCAAATTGAAATCTTGTATTTCAGTAGTAGAAACAAAGGCTAGTGGAAGTTGTACCCAAAGCGGTAGATATGTACCTATTTCGTGTCCTTAATCGAATGGCGGAGGCCTACAGCGGCCAATATTTACCTAAAAAAAACACTTGTAGAAAGTGCATACTCATAGAAAACAGGGGATTTAGCCATTAAGAAACATATTAATTGAATCGAATAACATGACTGTGTACGTGCATCTAGAACCAGCAGAGTAAAATTTACCCCTAAGAAAAAGCCTAAAAGAAACGCAGTTTATCCTTAGAAACCTTAAATATATTTGTTCTAGAGAGTTAACAATTTTGTAAAAGTCCCGATATTAGCTATTTATTCGCATTTTGTACTGTAAAACACAAAATATCCTCATTGTGACGACTTTAGGTGCAACTTTTGAGCATGTCCCAGTAGTCGTCAAAATAATTCTAAAATTGACGAGTTTTGGGTCAAATGGGAGTTTTAAAGTACCAATACATGTCACATTAAAAAAATATATCTTCTATGTTAAAAGTATTCCAAATTGCATATTACATCCATAGCAAATAAACTTAACTATCTAATTAAACAAAGAAACATACCACAGACCCCACTGGAGTCATGTAAATCAAAAGACAAAACCACGTGCTGAGTTTCACTTTTGACAGCTGAACTCCACGAAAAAACTTTTTTGTTAGGGCACACACGTTTCGAATAACATATCTTAGACGCCATGACTGTTAAAACCCCGTATAGTCATTTCAATTGTGCAATATATTATCAACAATATGTTGACATATAAACCGGCCCATTTTAAGTTCAGTAGAAATAATAAATAAAAGTTTTTAGATTAATTGACGACTATTGGGGCATGACGACTTCACCCGCGTTTACCTTACGCCTGAAACATTCGATATCAACAAACGTCTGAAGGCCGTCGCGTTACACCCCATTCTTGGCGGGCGTTCACAAGACCTGTTTAAATCACTGTTGCAATAAACTAAATGAGATCTAAAAATAAGTTGACCTTTTCAAATGAACCTTTAATATATTTTGTTGTTGTGAAATTGATACGCTAATTTATGTTTCGAATCGGATGTCCTTAACTCCGAACTGTTACTTTCTTGCGGTGTGAATATTTTATTCAAATTACAGTGTAAACTCCATGTATGTATTTTGATTTACAATGGATGGATCTGTGTTGGTGTTGACGTATAACTAAACTAATAAAAATAATAATAACACCATCGTTAACTAACCACAAAATAAACGTTTATGAAGTTGTTTATTTTATTAAAATGACTTCTTAAATTGTTTTCTACAAATACATTTTTATTTACTGTTTTGAAATATTTTCAAATACTTATTACATATGTATTTGGTTCTTATAAAAATACAAAAAACTATTAGTTTTGCAGCTTTCCTAAAAAACACCTGTAAACAGACTGTACAATATAGGCACTGTCGAAGGAAAATTCGTGAGGTATTGTAACACAAATTCTAGCCTACACAGGAAAAAAAATGTTCTAATCTTTCAAGGCACCCTGACCTAACCTAACACGCTAGCATTTAGAACAAAGAGCGTTAGATTTGGCCTTTAACTCTTATCATAGTAGCTATTGCATCCACAGCAATTACTATTGATTTCACTTTGAAGATGATATTTCAATTTTTAAATATTGCTTCATATGTTCATGAATTGTTCTCATTGATGGCTTAACCAGCAATAGATACGTCATTTAATTGTGGATATAAAAGCAGTAATTGACGTTAAAGTTTATTGTGATGCACACATAGCAGCAGAAAAAAAAGCTATATCTAGGTATCTATATCTGGTAACACCTATGCAGGGTTTCCATCAGTAAGAGTCTGTCACGACCTTATGCTGCACTCACAGCGGGAGGGGTCATTCGATGATTTTCCACCAAAAAATCATGTCCTGTATCTCTATGTCAAATGTTATCTTGATCAGTTTAGCTGTTTTAGCTTAAAATCATAAAAATAAATAAAGTAACAAAGTCACTTTGCATTCATAATTATTGATGAAAACAAGGAGATTTTTCAGGGTCGAAAATATAGACGCTTAAATATATTTTATGCGTAAAATACTCCAAAAGGTAACTAAAATCCATCTCACATTTCAAGCCGGGAACAGAACACGACATCGGAATCGTGTCGCAAGAATTCATAATGTCGAAACGCTACCTTTCTAGATATATACTGGCATACTGGGTAAGTGAATGAGGCGATAAGGTACGGAGATCCGAATGACCGCGGTCCGTAACGATAGCTTCCGAACGTAAGATCCAGTGAGTACACATTTTGCAGTTGCGTCCTTGTGATTGTGAAAGTGCATTTTAATTTTTTCGTTTATTTTATGCTACAGTTTTGTGAAATATTGTAAAGTGGAAGATGAATCTTTTGGTATTTTTTTTTGTGTTTTTAAGTAACTATTTTAGATGACCGAGATAATGTATTTATGTTTTGTTCAAAATGCATTTTTGTTAAATACAGCATTTTATATAACTATGCAAGAATGCTTTCCCAAATAATTTTTGATTATTTTGAATTCATAAAATCTACTTTACTATGTATATTCTATACATAGTTACATTATCCGAGAAAACTAATAGAGTTAGCTTTGAACGGATTTCCAGAATGGGATCAGCAATAACTGAGATAAGGACCTTAAAATCTATAATAATGTGTAGACGCAGAAAAAGGCAGCACTAATAAAGTTTCTTTTATCAAGCAAAAAAAATGGTATAATAAACTTACTTTAATGTCTGGTTTTAATTTACTTAATGTTTATTACGACTATTATAGTACTTAATATAATATTTTTTGTTATAATACTAAAGACCATAATAATTCACCTTGATACAAATACGAGTTGGTATGTATTACATTAAACTATGTAAACTGCTTTTGCGTAGAAAACAAAAGAAATGTGAAAAAAATAATTAAAAGTTCTTAAATCAGAATTGTATCGACTGTCATTGAACATCCTTGGCAGTCTTTACGGGTAGTCAGAAGCCACTAAGTCTGACACCAGTTTAACCATGAAGTATGGGGTTGCCCGGGTAACTCGGTTGAGGAGGTGAGATAGGGCAGTCGCTCCGTGTAAAGCACTGGTACTCAGCTGAATCCGGTTAGACTGGAAGCCGATCCCAGCATAATTGGGAAAAGGCTCGGAGGATGGAATCAGAATTTTATCAACACTATTATTTTGCCGTTCCGAATATAAAATAGTAAAGTATTACCTATGTAAAATTCCTATCTCTAGTTAGCAAAACAACAGATAGATATATTATAGAAATCCGCAGCTAATGAATAAGAAATGAGCGCAATATTCCTCTGTGTGAAAGGATCAACAAAGCAAGGCCGGTATTTCTCACAGATGATAATCTTTAGTTTCCTTTCACTAGCTCATCCCAGACTAACGAAACTGCATTCAATTTCAACATGCATTAAAAACTACCCTGTACCAATGCAATCATCAGCATGGAAGTTTAAGATGAGATCAGAGCCAAGGCTTTGGAACACAAAAGGGCTAGACACTGAAGGAAATTAGAAACTTAAAAACCGCCATAGAAAAGAAAATACAGAAATGATAATCATTTAGATACTTATCCACACACACGCATGATACTTAAGTAAAAGAAATAACAAATAGAAAAGTACAACAAAAGTATAAAAAAGAACACAACATTTTAATCCTTTACTTTTAATAATCACATTTACAATTAATTTAATTTAGACAACAAATGTATATGTAGAGATTTCATCAGTAAAAGCCTGACATGCCTTTCCATCTCCTCTTGCACTACGGTGATGATAATTTTCAATCTCCACTACAAATACATACATATATGTAATAATATCAGTATAAAAAATCCAACAAGCGCTTAAAAACAGAAAAAACCTCTCTATACGGCCTCTTGGTAATTGGCTACGCCAACAATAGGCTCAATTACTCCTTATTCCACATTCTATAATCCTACAATCTTTTGCGACAAATCAGAACCCTCACTTCCTTCATTTTTCAGTTTTCATCATTATAAAATCTGGGTTCAAAAACATTGACGACCTTATTAAAAGATATTTGTATTCAAAGTTAAATCTTACGTCAAAGATATAAGATTATGAAGATGACAAGTTAGTTATAGCTCAAAAAGGTCCAGTAACAAAGGCTTGTCAAAACATTTTAATTTCATTATAATTTTTTTAGGACAAAAATTAAAAGCTTTGCCCATTTCAAAGAATAATGAGTGAACGGAGTGTCAGAAAATGCTCTTGCAAAAACAAACATGATATGCATTGCAATTATTGGTTTCATGTTTTCGTTCTAAGTTGCATGTTTGTGACTCGTTACAATAGTTATATCATCTCATATTACGTGAATATAATCGCCTAAAATGGTGACCTTAATGACGTTTTTGTACTGATTTATAAAGACAGGGAAAGTCTGAATACTGACACGCACTATTTATGTGAATCTGGTCAAACATTTACGTGACTTGCTATACCATCTATACATATAATAAATCTGTAAAAAAACTGTGTCTGTACATTGAATATATTAAAAAAATAATAATTGGGTGGGGTTTAGAAACAGTAATGGAGCACAAATCCAAAAAAAAAATTCTGTCTGTATGTCTGTATGTCTGTTTGTTTGTACACGCTAATCTTCCGAACTACTGAACGGATTTCAATGATTTTTTCTTTGTTGTATCAGTATTAAGCCTGGTCAACATATAGGCTATAATTTATCTTCGAAACTTGAAGACCTGATGCAGAACTCCAACAGACCAATAAAACTATAAGAGATACAAATATGGTGCCGTGGCAAAAATTGTTTCATTTGATGAGCATTTTCAGCTGAGATAATAAATTTTAAGATCTGGAACACCTGATGTGGAACCCCAAGAGCCCAGCTTCTCTGTACCATATACAGGTATGACGTTTTAGCAAAAGTTGTTCAATTTGATAAGCACTTTCTATTGACTTATACAAATTGAAGATCTAAAACATCTGATGTGGAACTCCAGGGGCCCAGCTAGACTATAGTATATAGAGGTATGACGTTTTAGCAAAAGTTGTTCAATCTGATAAGCACTCTCTGTTGACTTATAAAAATTGAAGATGTAAAACACCTGATGTGGAACTCCAGGAGCCCTGCTAGTATATGAAGCATATGAAGATATGATGTTTTAGCAAAAGTGGTTCAATCTGATAAGCACTCTCTATTGACGCATTTTTCTTTTCTCTCTCACACAAACAAATAATAACGAAGATACAACAACGCTTGAATTTCGTGTTAAGTCACTGCTTAGTACAAATTTTACATACCTAGACGTGGCGTCACGAGCCCCCACTCTCTAACTTTGTTGCGTTATATCTCATTATTATTTTGTATGTCTCTTCCAGACCTCGGGACTACAGAGTTCCGAATTTTTGGGAGGCAAACGTGGGGCCGAAGCCAACACGCTGAAGTCCTTTTGAGACAACTTTAATGAAATGGTGACACAAAACCGACGATTATCCCTTTATACACTATAGAAATGAATCCAAGGACAATCCCCGGTGGACGTCGTTAAAAAAAGACAATCCCCGGTTCTGTGCTAAATTATTGCTAACTATGGAGGAAAACTACTTGGGCTATTGTGATGGGATGTTAGTGGATGACAATGTATTAGGTACATGTAAAAACGGCAGGTGGAGACTCGCCACCTCACTTACTGGGCCCCCGGGAACCAGTCACTGAATAGCAACAAGAGGGCAACAGGGACATGAGCGGCTGAAGGGTGAGGATACCTCGGCGGACTTTAAACGCAGATTACGCGCTCCCTGTGCTTACCATGAGGCACCTACCCTCCGAGCAGGGCTACTAATCCTGCTCTAGCGACTCCACTCTGGACGGCCAAGCCAAGCCAGAGGCGAGAGACCTACCCCCGTCATGGTTTACTCCGACCGGCCGGAGATGGGGGACAGTATACACTCCCTGGAGAACTCAGTATATATAGCCCCGCGGGGTCGCTACTCCCCGTCATCAGCTTCAGATGTCCTGCGGTGCCTATATCTCATTATTATTGTCGTTATTATCTCAAGAGCCTTTGTCCCAATTATGTTAGGGTTGACTTCCAGTCACGATGCAACTGAGTACCAGTGTTTTACAAGGAGCGACTGCCTATCTGACCTCCACAACCCGGTTACCCGCTCAACCCAATACCCCTTGGTAAGATTTACTGGCTTCTGACTACCCATAACGACTGCCAAGAATGGAATGTTCAATGACAGTCGGAACCTACAGTTTAACATCCCCTCCAAATAACGGTCACTGGTATCCAAAATATACGTAGAAAGTACATACGAACTTAGAAAAGTTGCATTGGCAGGTACTTGCCAGACCTGGAATCAAAGACGCACGCTCATACTTAAGAGATTGGTTCTCTACCCACTAAACCACCACGAATTCCACTAAGTCACCACGACTTTGTCATCTATTTCATGTTTTTTTACGTAATATTTTTGCCACACACAACTTAAATGCGGACTAATTAGAATCACTACTTTTATCCCTATGTTCACGTTTATTGCGACTATTCAGATCTTTGATTTTGCTGACCCCGTAGTCGCTGGCATAAGGGACAGGATCCGCGTACGAAGTCGCGGGCAGAAGCTAGTACGTAATAATTTTCCAAATTGGCTGAACATCGTCACAAACTTTACTTCTTTTGTTTAGATAAATGGTCACATCCACAACACAACCTTGATCAATGAATCTATGCGACTGCTAAGTGCTAATCCTAATTATACTGTCACGTGAAAGAATGCACCTACGGGATAAATAGTATTTTGACGATTCTATATTGCCCACGCAGACGAAGTTGCGGGCAACAGCTAGTTAAGTATATTTTGATCGCGATAACGTTATTGACCATTATTATTTACTTACTGTGGTAAAAAAACGTTTACTTTATTTCAATTTAAAATGCTATTCAATTTAAATTACTATTCAATTATTATACCATCCTAGTACCATCAGTATAAAATATGACAAACATATTGCTGACATGGCTGAAAAACAAAATAAATAAGTTATCACCGCAATTACCATTCATCTCACACCTAAAGTATCATAACAATAATTTTCAACAAAATCTGTCACCATGACCTTCACATATTGTCATATACAAGTAAACACCTCCATTTACTAAGCATCTGTGGCCCACAACAATCGCACGTGCAAATCTGTCCGTTCATGTGTATTACGAATTTCGTGATCACTTTATCTCTATATGAAATCTGTGTCCTTTCGTACAAGGTCGATGTACTTGCGAAATGCGTGTGTTTAATCATACCAAATGCTTTGTCGTCTTAGTAAACATAATTGAAGGTATGAATGACAATGAGATGAAAAATTGGTGTATTATACGCGTTACAACATTTTCATATTACTTGGTTATGTTGATTTAGTTTGAATGTATTATTTTTGTGAATTGATCACCACACCCACGAAATATTTTGAACTACAGCTGCTAGTTTCCCGAGGTTTCACACGCGTTCAAGGAGATTTTTTTTTCCTTAAAGTATACCTACTGCCGGGGCTGCGGGTTGTTCGAAAGAGATACCGCGGCCCTGGCACTTAAAAGGCCCACGACGGAACACGACGGTTTTTAGTCAGTAAGAGTCTGACACTCCCTCGCCGCTGCTAACCCACAGCGGGAGGGGTCATTTGATGATTTTTGACGTCGATAAGAAAAAGTATACCTATAGGTATGTAGGTATAGCCAACCGGATAAAATACTAAATGTCAACCGGGAATAGCGTAGCTTCTTAATAGTGAAATAATTTTAAATCCATGCTCTGGTTTGGGAACCTTAAAATTACTAACAAACCAAAATAATCCAGACTTTTTTGGACGAAATAAAATTATTGGTCCTTTAAACGTATTCCTTTCAAGAAAAGACATTATAGAATTTATCATATAGCCATTTGCACCAGTCAAAGGTTAAGGCGTCTCAACCTTTGACCCTAAAACAGGTTTACAATGTACCTAACGCGTGTACCGATGTCTAGCGTCGTGCATTTGTAATGAAGTTTTGTCAACGTCTACTTTCATAAAATAAAATACTCATTAATCGCATTTTTAAGATAGACTTTGACATATTTTTTACCTAATTTAACATCGTATTTTTACACGAAAATACAAGGTACAATTGTAGAAAATAAATAGAAAGATATTGATCACCAAAAATATTGATAAAATGTCAACAATTTGAAAAGTTAAACTTTGATTGGATTATTATTACTTAATCGATAATCTTGCGAATCACTGCGAATGCGAATCACTCTTGAAGACTGGACCGATGGTGTTGTGATTGGCGGATACAAGATTTCGAACTTACGATACGCAGATGACACCACCTTATTTGCTAGTAGTGCGGAGCTCATGCAGGCATTACTTCATAAAATGGAGCAAATAAGTCTAATGTTTGGCTTGAAAATCAACCGATCTAAGACCAAGATTATGATCGTAGACCGTATGAATGACAATTCGCCAGAAGTTACTCGGATTGCGAATTGCGATGTGGTCCAAACATACATATATCTTGGGGCTTTAATCTCAAACAATGGTGGTTGCATTGATGAAGTGAAGCGTCGTATGGCCCTTACCAGAAACGCGGCCGAGAAGTTGAAGAAGGTGTGGAAGAATCGGAACATAACCAAAGCCACCAAAATCAGGCTCATGAGAACGCTCGTATTCCCCATCTTCCTTTACGCGGCAGAGACGTGGACAGTGCGTGAGTTGGAAAAGGGGAAAATAGATGCTCTGGAGATGTGGTGCTGGAGGAAGATGCTCGGCATATCGTGGACAGAGTTCCGCACCAATGTGTCCATACTTCAGGAGCTCGGCGTCACAAGGCGCCTATCGACCATAGTACAGACGCGCATACTACAATACTTTGGCCATGTCTCTAGACGCGATAACAACTCTATAGAGCGGCTAGTTGTACAGGGAAAAGTGGAGGGCACCAGATCGCGCGGTCCGATCAGGTGAAATCCGCAGTGGGTAGCTGCGTGTCAAACTGCACCAGAGAATCTGCTAACAGAGAGAGATGGCGGGAGATCGTGAAAAAAGCTGTGTCCGCCTCTAATGTGGACGGCTCAACGTGACCACGACCGCTCTGCCAAGAGCGAATCGATAAAGAAGTAAGAAGTAATCGATAATCTTACAATGTAAGGTCAAATACCTAGCTATTTATAGTATATAGTTAAACGGTTAAACCCGTTTTAACCGTCAAATCCGTAGCGGACCCCAATCGGGGTCTGAACATCAATGTCACCGTAAGCTCGGTTTAGACCCCAATTGGGGTCTGCGAATCAGTCATACACTTTCCTAATTATTTACGCTCATATTTATTTTCTTTCCAATCAAACCACATTTGTGAGTACTAAATAAAATAACTAAATAAATTTAAATTATTATTACGCATTCAAACCTTTCATATTTAGCATCCCGTTAGAAATATACCTTTTTAAAATCCAATCGTAATTACCGGGAATTCTGATCGAACTCGCCATGTTTGTTTACATTAGTTGTTTTTTTAAATTTGAAGACGCATAGACAAGATGGCGACGGTGATAGAAGTTTTGCATCGAATGATCCGATTCGTTAAAATAAAGAATCGATTTAATAATTTTATATTATTTGATATTATAATATTACTAAATTGCACTTTTGTATACTTACCATAATCTGAAAATAAATTAGGAAAAGTAAAATGACTTAATTTATTTTGAAAAAAATGCTAGAAAATCAGTGGTAGAAAATACGTTGTAGCCGGAATAAAAAAAATCTTCGGTTTTTAGGGTTTCTGAAGACGGCAAATGAAGACTTATTCTTCGGGTGTTTTATGTGCAGGATTCCTGTAGATCTGCCAAACTTAATGGCGATTCGTTACTTCCAACTTTTTAACTGAGCGGCAAAGCTATTTGACGAGAGCCGTAGTTAGGTGTAGTTATCGCAAAATTTTATGACGATTTTATTGTTTGAAGGGGCAAATAGTTCGCTGTTCATCGAAAGCTGGTCCAAGATGGAAAGATGGCCGCCGCCGACTTATTTTTAACCGACTTCCCAAAAAGCGGAGGTTCTCAATTCGACCGTTTTTTTTTGTATGTTTGTTACGCGATTACTCAGCCATTTATTTATCGATTTTGATGATTCTTTTTTTGTTTGATGGCGTGTACTTCCGAGGTGGTCCCATTATCATTAGGTCAGGATCTGATGATGGAACCTTGAGAAATCGAGGGCGACTTTCGAAAGTTGCAGAAATACATAGGTTGAAATCTTATCACTCAGGTGTTTGCCTGGTAGCACTATTCAACAGTGAAGGCTTTGAGCTGACCTGATGATGGAGACCAGTGAAGGTCGAGGGAACTCGACAACTGAATATTTAAACTTTCTCGTGTTTGTGCTTATATTATTCGTATTTACGAGGCCTCTGCAACAGTGAAGGAGATGGAGACGAGAGAAGTACGGTTGTCGAGTTCCCTCGACCTTCTCTGGTCTCCATCATCAGGTCAGCTCCAAACCTTTACTGTCTCATAGTGTTATCAGATATACATCTGAGTGTCAAGTTATAACCTTATCTATGCTTACAATTTTCGAGAGCTGCCCTCGATTTCTCAAGGTTTCCATCATCAGATCCTGGACCTAATAACAAATATGGGGAATATACCCTTTCGACCAAAAACAAACATCCAAATTGAGAACCACCTCCTTTTTGGGATTCGGTTAAAAATATTTGGTGACTTTAAAATCAATCAATTATTATGTCTCTAACCGACCACGGGACTACAGAGTCCCGGATTTTTGGAAGGCGAACGTGGGGCCGAAGCCAACACGCTGAAGCCCTTTTGAGACAACTTTAATGAAATGGTGACACAAAACCGACGATTATCCCTGTATACACTATAGAAATGTACCCAAGGACAATGCCCGGTTCTGTGCTAAACTATTGCTAACTATGGATGAAAACTACTTGGGCTATTGTGATGGGATGCTAGTGGACTAGGAATGGGGAAACTACGGGAACTATGGCATCTGCCGATAACAATGTAATAAATACACGTAAAAATGGCAGGTGGAGACTCGCCAACTCACTTACTGGGCCCCCGGGAATCAGTCGCTAAATCGCAACAAGAGGGCAACAGGTACATGAGCGGCTGAAGGGTGAGGATACCTCGGCGGACTTTAAACGCAGATCACGCGCTCCCTGTGGGTCCAGCATCACCGGCCCACTCGCCACTTACCACGAGGCACCTACCCTCCGAGCGGGCTGCTAACCCTACTCTAGCGACTCCACTCTGACCGGCCGGTGAAGGCAAGCCAAGAGGCGGGAGACCTCTCCCCCGTCATGCTTCACTCCGGCAAGCCGGAGATGGGGGACAGTATACTCTCCCTGGAGCACTCGGATATATAGCCCCGCGGGGTCGCTACTCCCCGTCATCCGCCTCAGATGCCCTGCGGGGCAAATCAATCAATTATTATTATTGTTTCTCATCATCAAATAAGTACATACCTTTGGTAGTTACAAATTGCATTATATTTCAGAACACCCGCATACCCTCCGCCGAAACAAAAATGTTAGAATTGTTGAGAAATAATATAAGAATAAATTAAAATTCCGTAATAGGTAATAAAAATTCAATTAAAGTTAAAAATTATTACGAATGACGCAACACCAAAATAAATAATACATATAAAAATTTAATGCTAAAAACTTAAATATCTTTTTTCTTAACAACAAAAACAAATTGAACCTATAATTTAAAATTAATAAATAAAATTGAAATAAGTTGCTATTAAAAAATAGGTATATATAAAATTGGTATTCGATTATTTATAATAAATTTCCGATTTAGGTATCGAATGCACACCGCTGATTGAAAAAAAAAATACTCCATTCCAAACTCTACTTGTCTGTGACTTGACTGATCTTGTAAATTGTTCATTTTTATTGTGTATTTTATGTGCTGATTTTTTAGTTATTGAACATAAATAAGTGCACGAAATGTATTGCAACGGATTGAAAATGTTATAAATATGACGTTTGTGTTGTGTTTGAGAAAGTGATGCGATTACTTATTGGTAAGTTTTCACCAAATTTGAAATGCCTAACTTTTCGATAGACTTAAAAACACCGTAATTATTATCTTTTTCTGAATTAACTGACCCCATTTGACCTTTGCACGTTGTTGTCAAATAAGTGAGCTCTAAAGTTATAGTTAAAATACTTCTGATCAGGCATTACGGACTTAGAATTCATGTGTTGAAAGTTAGTACAAATTTTTGACTTCCATGTCGCGATTCAAAATATCTCGCCGAATCAACGGTAAAGTCATATGTCAAAATCTTGTCGAGCAGAGGGGTTAAAGTATTGCAGTCATCAACATCAATATTATATACATATTCAAATGTGTTATATTAATAAATAAGGTCTTAGGCTCTATTTTAAGGTTGTTGATAAAAATACATTTTAAATTGTACCTTGATTTCGTCTGATTATCTTTTATGTAAGGCAGTGATTTAAACACACTTACTGTTTCCTTCGGTTTCAACCTAGTCCCGAGGAAACTTCTACCCATGATCAGTACATATTATGGGCTGTTTATATGGCTTATAGCTCTCAGGCTCTAACCTATCTATGTCAGTTCAGTAGTTTTAGCGTGAAAGCGCGACAGACAAACAGAGTTATTTTCGGATTTAAAATATAAGTTACAATTTAAACCATATTTAGACCTCATAATGAAAGGGATACAGTACGTTTTTCTTTCCCGTGACGTTTTACTTAAAAAAACCTATTTTTACTTCGTGGAAGCAATTCTAATAAAATTTTAATTTGAGTTTTATCTACACATCTCAAATTAACCTATGAGCGCATCTTGCATTCAAAGTATACATTGCAACAGTAGTCTACCTACACTTTTTCATAGTAAACACAATATGTATCATACCCACCTAACCTCATAATTAAAATTGAACACAAATTGTTCGTTTGTTGTTCTTCGTTGTTCACTAGCTAAAAAAAATATCTAATAAAAACTACATAGGAAAAAACAGGTTTATTTAATAACTGTTTTCCATGGGAAAAACACTGAATTGAGTAATAAAGGATTATATCATAGTGGAAAATTAAAACTAGGTAGGTAAACATTTTGCTATAAGGAAACATACAAATTTAATATACCGTAATCTTTAAAGGGTGATTTTATCAATATATGTATTTACCAATAAAATAATCAATTTTATATACATAAACTTCGTTCAGACAACTTACTAGACGCGTCACCAGAGTCTCAATGTAATTCATATTTTAGAAAATAAATAAGTCACGTATGTTATAGTGAATGCTTTCCCTTATATGCCATTTAATAAATACTATGAAGCAATAACAACTGCGCGAAATATTTTATACAAATGAATCTTAAGAATATTCTGGTACACGCATGTAGGCATTCGTAGTCATTTTGCTACGACGGACTACGAAATAAAAATCGTAGCGAGGTCATGCGTAGTAAAAATATTACAACTCTGCTATAGGTAACCCCTTAAGTTTAATGATTATTACTTCAAGGAATATAAATTCAATTTAAATTATATTTGAATTGAAGGGTATTTTTTTTTCTATTTTGTATTCTGCATTCTCAATTCTAGATAAAGGTCTCCCCATTCCGTTTCCTTCAATTTTTTTTAATGAAAATGAGTTTGTAACTTCATAAATGATGGAAGTCATAAGATATTTAAAATCTATTCTTTATTAATTAAAGTTTCCTTTTGTCCTAAACAATGAGGAAGAACAATCACTAAATATTTCCCTATGAACAAATAAAACGAATAAATACAAAAAGAAGTCACAGTTTTTCTGATAATAGGTAAATCTAATCCGTCGATATATATCTTCATATCAAAACCAGTATGTTGTGAGACAATTTACTTAATCTATTTGAGACGTAATTTCCATAATTATAAAGTATCTAGGGATTCCCATAATGCTAGAACATCGTTTGTTTTTTCAGTTTCTATGGAATCTTACAGACCGCAGATTAATTAAGTTATAGGTACATTTTTTTTTTATTTTTCATGCAAAATAAGTTACTTTAGTTTATAAATCTCCTTGACCAAATCCACTAAAGGACTCGTCAACAGACTTCAAAAAACAGGAGATTCTCATTTCGCATGTTTTTTTTGTTAGTCAGTGTTAATAGAAATTTAGAAAAAAAAATTACATAATTAAAGTAAACGTTACACTAGAGGTACCAACTATGTACCTACTAATTAATAAAGTCGTAGTTCTAAACACTGGTTTATCCATAAAGTATAAGTATCGAAATAAAATTATTCTGGATCCTTCCATAACTTTAAAACAAATAAAATAATTATTGTCATTGCGCACATGAGAAAAAAAAAACTCAAAAAAATATCAAGTTCATATAATATCTAATTATATAATGAAGGTCTGAATTCGGCCTTTTCATAAAATTGGGGTAATTATTATGAAGTACTTCTTCTTAAGAGTCGGTCAAAAAGATGCGGTGACCGTTACAACAATGTCATTAGTTTGATGGCAAAAATAACATAAATACTTGTGGTTTTCACAAGGTCAAAGTTATGGTTTTGTGTTCTGACTCATTGATTTGAAACCACGATGCCTACATCCATGGCAAACAGATGTGCGTACGTAGGAACCCATAACTAAAATATTTACAACCCCTGAAGTTTATAATTATCATCTGTCTAGGCTTATCCCAACTATTTTAAGTTCGGCTTCTGGTCTTCACAGATGTAGCTGAAAACCAGTGTTTTGCATGGAGCAACTGTCTTTCTGACCACCTCAACGCAGTTTTATGTGTAACCATAATCTACTTGGTAACTTACATGATAGTTTCCATAAAAAAATTAGTATGTTGAAGTTTTTCTGAGATTAGTCCATAACTAATCAAATTAATCAATCAATTTCACAAAAACTCAGTCAACTTAAAATCATTAAAATAATCAATCAAAATACAGAACAAAAACAATAGATTTAATTTTATTGCCATCGACCTTTCAACTGTTTTCACGTGTTGCATAGACGTGCACAGCAATACGAACAAACACGTGATGATGATCAAAACATCAGTGATAATGATCATCATTACTGATCAAACGATGGCATTAATGATGTACTGTAAATTGTTTTTGTTGCTAAGGTACATACGATTAAATGGATTTAAAAAACAATAAACATAGTCTCTGAAATGGTTGGGAAAAGCTCATTTTAGATCCTCTTAGCAAGGTTATTCAAGAATTTCTGAGAATGCCAAAAATAAGCAATAAATTAAATTAAGGCTTTAGAAAAAAGAACATTGTAATGATAATGATGGCCTCTTTAATTAGTTTCAACTAGAGCACGAGCTGAATAATTCTAAATAATTATTATTTTTAATTTATTTCGGATTATAGTTAATTTCTAATCTACTTTAAATTCACTGTTGATTAATAATTACATAACGTAAAAAAATATTTGGTGATAGTTGGATGTGGGCTGCATAAGACCGGGATCGTTGGTTTTCTTTGGGGAGGCCTACGAACGATTTGCAGTGGATACCACTAGCTGATATGATGATGAGTGATGATATTGATTCTGAGTATTCGTAAATTGCAGATGCTCTAGTAACCACTAGAACAAAATAGTACTTGTGATAAGTTAAGGTTAGGTCCTGGAATATTATTTTCGACTAATATGACTATTTTTAATAAGATACTACTCTTTAGGACAAGCCCGCAGCCTCGATCCAATCACCACTACACCAATTCTACAAACAAACACTGTCTTTGTTTCAGCAACCTCACAGCATACGATGTGGTTCAGCATACTAGTGTACCTGTTCTACTACGCGACATACATGGTGCTGCTGGCTATAGCTGGTCTCTGGTGCTTCGAGGAGTGCGCCCTCACCGAAGAGGAGGAGTACGAGTTCTATCACCAGCATAGGGCTATGCCGTATTGATAGATTGTGAGTAGTTTTTTGATATTTTTATTTTTTTTGTTGAGTCAAATTGATGGAAATCTAAATTGAAAAGGAGATTTTTAAGAAGCAGCGTTTGGACTGAAGGAATTTACAATTGAAGACGAGTGTATAGCGATATTTTTGTCTGGATACAAACACTTCAAATAATTGTAATACTGGTTCAAATTTCTCTGGTGATTTCCTTTTAGATAACAACTAAATAGATTTGCGTTCGTCACATTAAGCTTTGCAAATACTTTATGAAAATTTAACGAAAAAAGTTTAAGAACGGAAAACAAAAGTTGACAGGTACAAACACTGAACACCTGTAAAAACAATCATGGGACATCTGTCTAAATGTAATTATCTATTTGCAATTTTTCCGGGACCAACGTACAAAGTATGACAGTTTACACTATTATGATTGGTAAATTGACAGTTTGATACATTGTTATTTCTAAGTCCAATTAGTCTCTTTCTTAAGATTATTTACTAAATATTCAAAAATGAAACATTAATGATTTCAATAGGTTACGAAAACCAAATCAGACCACGTTAGAATTAAAACAGCAATGATAAAATTAGGCCGTTTTGAATCAAACAAAGACAGAAGCAATAACCCGCTGCATTAAAATATGCGTGTACGCATGTTGTATGAAAACTGAGTTATTGACTATTATTAGATTAAAGTTAACGATTGAACTTAATTAGTCAATCATCAACGCAGTTACTGTAATCAATCTGCATTTAACATTGAAATTAAGAAGAATAATATCGGTGTTATGTTATTATCTTTTATAAGAAGATTTTTCATCACGTATAGGATTACACGTAATACACCAGAATTTAGAAAAAAGAGAAATAAGTCACAGTTTAATAAAAGATAGAATAAGTTTTAACAACATAAATAATTCATCATATCGTCAACCTATATGATTCATCATAATCCGCCTAGCATTTTCCCAACTATATTGAAGTCGGCTTCCAGTCTAACTGGATGCAGCTGAATACCAGTGTTTTGCAAGAAATAACTGCCTATCTGACCGCCTCTACCCAGTTAAGACTAAAAACTTTTTTAAAGCTTAGAACTACTAAGCTACTACTACTACTACTTCTAAGTTGGTAATTCTAAATCAGAAAAATAGACTTCAAAATACTAAAACTGACGTCAAAAAAAATATATACAGGCTGTTGATTGTCACTGCGTATATTACGTGACACTGAAACTTATTAATGTAGTGTAATCAAACCCACCATTATAAAATCATAATTGAGATCTTTATAACTAAATGCGTCATTGTTGGAACTGAGTACTGTAAGAGTATTCCACACACTACAAACTTTTAGTCGGCCGACAGTTTGTTCAGGCTCATAAATCAGTATGAAGACGAATGGTACCATTTGAAGAGTAATGGTTATGTGCGTACCATAATAAAGATCAGGTGTTTGGTTGACTCTTCTCATGACCAAAAGGCTGGTTATTACCTCGGACAAAGGATCAGCATGGCGATCCAACGAGGTAATGCTGCCAGCCTTTTTGACACGCTCCCAGTCGACAGCGATGGGGATGATTTTTTTTAATTCTTTTTAGTTTTAAGTTTTTTAATAGAACTGTTTTTAATTTAAATGTTTTTTTTTTGGAAATGAGGTTCACGGGCTATCAAAACTTTAATTGAACTCACTAATTTCTATTAAAAAATAGTTTTCCAACCATCGGGGAAACTGTCGGCCGACTATTTACTCTGCAGTGTGCAGGTACTTTAATGATTATGGAAAAATTTACCATGGGATTAGATACGTCAGTAAAAATATTATGTATGAAATTAAAATTGACCTGTGAATAGCCGCGACGGGGAAACTGCATAATATAATTATGTTTTTTGCTGAAAATAACCTGTGAGTTAATTATCTTTTTACTAATTATATAGAAAATATTATTTATATAGTTAATTGATAAAGTTAAGCAGTCAAAATCTTTATCAATTTAGAAACTGTATAAAATATACAATATAGTAAGGAATACCACTCAATCAGAAGAAGCACGTTAATTTTTTTTTTTTTATGAAAAATGAAAATGCATAAGCTACTTTCCTTATTTACACTAGTATTATTTATACGAACTTAGTTTGTAAACTATTAGTATAAAAATATAAAATTTTGTTCTACTTTAAAAATTTATTCCGATACTATTTTCAAACCCATCTGTAAAATACAAACAAACAAAGTAAAACAATAACAACGCCATTATACCAGGGGATCTCCCACACCTATACCCAATCACTAGAAGTTCATGCACTCTAACAAAAAACTGACATAAAACATAGAAAATACCACTTTTTACCCACCCCTGTCATCACATTAATAGTTATTAAATGCCTCAAAGTTGTTTACGTCAAAATATACGTAAGTTTACTGCAAAACATAGTATGATACAAGTTACAGAGATCGTGGTTACGTAGAGTTAAGAATAAGTAGAAGGACCGTATTTTCAAAAAGATTGGTCCATTTGAAAGATTTATAAACTGATGTGTTAAATGAGGTAAATTATATGTTTATTTATAAGCTTATGTACCATTTTCTATGTAAATATAGGTATAGGGCACACGTTTCTGTAACTAAATATTTAAAGAAAAAAAAATTCATATGCCAATTTTAACTGTCATGCTGAAGAGGTGTTTAAAACTGAAAATTGTTATTGATTTTGTTGAAACGAGAATTTCGAACTGCTTATTGTATTCTATGATACGATAAAATAGCATTACGATACACAATTTCACAAGAACGCCTACAAAATAACATTTCCGCATCAGAAATTCGATAATTAGAATATGATTGAACCACAAACACATTTCAGGCAGCAAAATTCCTAAACAAGGATGCTCACATCCACCTTGGGCTTAATTACGGACTAGAAAACATACATTTTTCTAGAACCTTTCAAGGTTGCCCCCCCTTTTTACTCATTACAGGTAAGCCACTTCTGAACGTTCATCGGTCTATGTCAAGTAGTAATAGGCCGTCGTCACACAGAACCGGGCAGAGATTGTATATATTGAAATTATCGTTGCAGTACAATCTTTAGTTAGCAGCAAGCCTTTTATGAGTATTCAGAATGTTTCATACTTTATAGTGGTGCAGTGATGTGCTCTTCTGATTTGTGTTTGAGTAAATTGGCAAGAGATTTGTGAGTGAGATTGTGACTTCGAAGTGCTATTGGTATGTAGAATTTTCAGTAATCCTCTTTATTAACTTCAAGCGACAAATATAATTATTTTTATTTTTTATAAAAATAAGGCAAACATTAATAACACATCGAACTTATGAAACAATAGAATGTATTAAAAACTTGAAAAAAAAACATCTTGCAATAACCTCATAAAGTTATTTACACTAAAAATATTATCAAAACTTTAACTCCACAAAATACTTAAAGTAAACATAATTAAATAATAGTATAAGATCTCACGTTCTCACGAGATTTCAAAAAGATAAGATCAGATTAATCCTTAAAATAAACAAACATGTTTATAATGTTTCTTGCCTCCGTGACTAAGTTCATTAACTAACATTATAAACTTAGTTTAAAAAAAACACTCAAATTAATTTATCTCTAAAGGTCATTTAAAATAAATCCCAAAAAATATAATATAATTTTCATAAAACAGTTTTTTTATTATTTTAATAATTATTCGTAATGTACATTTATTACACAAAAAAAAATATTATTAAACTATATTAAACTAAACTTAATTCAAATGTGCAGATTTCCAGGAATTAATACCTTATAAAGACACTTAATCAAAATCTTCATTACTGACGATTTAATGACAGCTGTACAATGTCATTTACAAACCAAACCATTAGGAATGTAATTTTGCAATCCAATAAATCACAAATGTCAACATAGCTAGATCAATCAAATTATAAAAAAACAGTTCACACTTATAATTCTTTACGTACTCACTTACGACTTTTTGCACCATCTTAAACATAATTTAAATAAAATCTACAGTCGAAACTCCAATCTATACTATTATAATAAAGAGGACACATGATTTTGTTTGTTCCCTAAAGAATCCGAAACAATTGAACCGAATTGAAAAAAAAAACAGTGATAGAAAGCTACACTCTTTCCGAGTAACATAGGCTATATTTTAACCGTACAGGGTTAAAATATTGCAGTAGGTACTTATATGAGACGCGGGTGAATATGCAGGAAAACGGCCAGTATTATAATAGACATTTACAATGTTTACGTGGTCACTTACGACTTTTTACAGTCATCTTTCGAAAAGCCAATAAATAAACTAACGATGTAGGTACTTTGACTACTGTTAACTGATTAAGTGTGGCAATAGAAGGTCATAGAATTAATTAAAATAAATGTCCTCTTAAAAAAACAAACAGTAGAATGCGTTGACACATTAATATGTAAAAATACAAGTTATAACGTAACTTTTTAAGTAATTAAATTAACATTACCTACGCAGTGTTTTCCAAAATAACATTTTAAGAAAACTGCAGTTAACACAAAAAAGAAAGAAAAAAGATTTTGATTTTATCTCAATTTTTATTACGTAAAAAATTACCTTAAAATTTAATACATTTTCTTAAGAATCGTCAAAAATAATTAGAATCCAAGAAGGTACGTCATTGTATTTTATGGGCTTAATAGCAGTTATTTTTTTGTTTTTATATCAATTAGCAATAATATTTTTAAGTGATTGTTATTTTTAAACACCTATTCTTGTAACTTAATGAACAATGGTAAAGTAAATAAAATAATTATTATTTTGTTGCACGTGATGTGTTTAAGCTTATTCTGAAAAAAAAAAAACTCATTCAAACAGTTTATTTTATTCGTATTTACTACTGGCTAATTTCATTGGGCTGTGCGACTGGAATTTCAAACTTATATCAGTAATTTTCTCTTAGCGGAGACCGAAAATAATAATTGCTATTAAGAAACCTAAAACAGTAAAACACCCTTGAATAAAACCTTATAATTAACCAGTTAAACTTACATCTAATTTACGAAATATGAAGCAATCTATGTCCTAGGCAAAAAAAAAACTTGATAAATAAAGCAACCGTTATTACGAAATTAATCTTGTGAGTGCCTAGTATTTGTTCCATCTCAAGGTAATACTAACAACTGGTACTAACTGGTAGTTAGTTCCTAACCTTCAAGATTGCATTCGATTGCACACTCTAATTATTCTTAAAAAAATATTGTGCATAAAATGTTCACTTGCATTTTGTGTGTGCTAAATATGCAGCCTGATTGTGAAACCGAGTGTACGATGAACAGTTCTATTTTTAATATTTTATTTAAAGATTAATTAATTGCTTAAAACTGTCAAATATAATGAATTAATGCCTCGTAATTATTACTTTTATTCAAATTACTTAAAGATAATGTTAATAAAAAAATCGGTTTAAAAAATGCCTAATATTTTTTTTAATAATTTGCTGACTAGTGGCTAAAAAGTGACAAAAATACTGAATGATAATTTAATTAATTTGAACAGTTACATTAAATAATTATATTAAAAATAACTCAGAAAGGAATGACATGTGTGTACAATATTTTTACATAATGAAGTAATGAAAAAAGTTACCTTTGTTTATAAAAGGGCTCGAAGTCTCAAATAATAACTGCGCACATACTAATAGCCTTATTAAGATACAAAAAGGTATAAAATTCTGAACTACTTTCTTAACTAATTCACATACAATTTAACATTAACTATTAAAGAACAGTTTCGCAATAAAAACTCAGTTTGTTTTTCTATCAGATTAGTAGGTATTTAACACAGAGGTACACAATCATTAATAACCATTTCTATAGTTCAAAATCATTAATAACCATTTTACTTGATTTTACACGATGACAAGTTCAATTCCACTTTTTGTTTTACACCATGTCATACTCATAATTACAGTTGTCACTGACGTTTTACGATTGACGTTTTTCAATGCAACGAAACGTCTTTTTGCGTCAATGACGAACTGAAATCGAATTACGGAGGGGTCATAAAATCTTATAATTATATCTTACACATCCTTTTTGATTGGGTTTTCCAGAAACGTGGTTTATTTGTCGTTAGTTAGAATTGCGTTGTTTTGTTTTGAAGTTTTTTTTTTATAGTGTTGAACTTTGTTTGTTTGATTAAGCGTATAACATATACATATATACATAAAAAAATTGGGAATCTCCTTAGTAGTCGGTTAGAAAAAAGACTGTGAACAATGCATTATTGTAGAGAATTAAAACAAAATTATAACTTCATCCTAATCAATTGTATACGCAGTTATTTTATATGTAGTTAAAGAAAAACATATTTTTTAAGTTGTATAAAAGTTATGTAAGGAACCCAATAAAACAATGAAACGCATTAAGCGTAAACTTGAACAAATTTCTACACGTGTATCATTTAATTTCCATACTTATTAAATTGTTATCTTCGTGACCTATTCACTTGTTCATTGTATTGTATGATGTTGACCTGCTGTCAAGTTCATATTTGACGTATCAATGTTAAGTGTATGAGAGTGATTTTATTACAGTGTTCTAGTTATTTCAAATGGTCTAACCAAATGGAGTAGAGTCACTCCTGTGAAACGCTGGTAATCAGCTGCATCAGGTTGGACTGAAAGCCGAGCCAAACATACCTATTTGGTAAAAGATAGTCATGTGCCTAGGTTTTCCATGCCTACGCACATGCCACTTTTTTGTCTGTAAAATTGGCAATATATCGGGATACAATTTTTTTATCGTTGAAGAAAAATAAATAAAGATTTTACGACATTTTTTTGTTTTTCATATTTTATTTTTACTTTACATAAGACAATTTGTATGTGTAAACAACTGAGTACTGAATTAAAACACGAGATGCATAATGAGTTTAAGAAGCTTTTTAACAGGTCTTTTTCATGAATTAGTTTGCATTATTCACTGGTTTGGAAGTACGCATGTCGAAGGTAAAGCGTTAATCTTAAACGAGGAAAAAGGAAGTGTAAGACAAATGCCGAATTATGCATTTTAATAATATTAACATGAGACAAATTCTCAAATACATACAAAAGTACAAAGTAAATACAACACAATCGTCACATTTTTTCTATGGAAAACTCACCTAAAAATATCGAGAAAAAATGTATACGTGTCGACACGAGTACGCTGCTAGTATTTTGTATTTAAAAAAAACAAATTTTTGGTGCATCGGCCTAGAAGTCGGTGGCAAAATTAACTTAGTACCATCCATTAGACACCGACTTCTAGGCCGATGCACCAAAAATTTGTTTTTTTTTTTTTGCTTTTTAGTGTTTTTGGAAGTCGGTTTAATTTTTTTGTGAAAAAGTTTTTCCTATCCAATTTTTTTTTCTTTTTTGTCTCTGAAAAATAAACAGAAAATTCTCGTCTTATGCCTATTTATGTTAATACACATAATAGCGGTAACATTGAGTCATAGTTGGTCGGCTGAAGTTGATCAATGTGTGCTAATTGGTTTCCTTCATCCTTTGTTAATTCCTGTAAAGTATTGCCGGTTCCTATAGTTCGGCCATTCAGAGAATGCGTTCCTGACACGTCGCGATTGAACTGACGACGTAACTTTGCAATGGCGTTGCAGTTACGATAAAAATATTTTTGCTGGTTGTTTACCGTTTTAACAATTGAGGAGCATTAAAACAACATTATTATATCAATAATCAATGAATGTTATTACGTCGTCAGTTCAATCGCGACGTGTCAGGAACGCATTCTCTGAATGGCCGAACTATAATCCGCTGTACTTGATAGGCTTTACAGGGCAGTATTGCGAGAGTAAAAAATAATATAAAGTAAGTTTTATCCCACAAGATTAAAGGATTTTATATAAGTCGTGGTGGCCTAGTGGGCAAAGAACCAACCTCTCGAGTATGAGGGCGCGGGTTCGATTCCAGGTCAGGCAAGTACCAATGCAACTTTTCTAAGTTTGTATGTACTTTCTAAGTATATCTTAGACACCAATGACTGTGTTTCGGATGGCACGTTAAAATGTAGGTCCCGGCTGTCATTGAACTTGGCAGTCGTTACGGGTAGTCAGAAGCCAGTAAGTCTGACACCAGTCTAACCAAGGGGTATTGGGTTGCCCGGGTAACTGGGTTGAGGAGGTCAGATAGGCAGTCGCTTCTTGTAAAGCACTGGTACTCAGCTGAATCCGGTTAGACTGGAAGCCGACCCCGACATAGTTTGGGAAAAAGGCTCGGAGGATGGAATGATTAAAGGATTTTATATATATTTGAATAAAAAACCGGCCAAGTGCGAGTCGGACTCGCGCAGCGAGGGTTCCGTACAAATCCTGTATAGATAAAAAGTGAGTTTCGCGCCAACCGTTATGTTTAGAACAATCTTAGTTATGGTAATTTCGTGAGAGTCAAAATAGTTAATATTTTTTATTTTATAATATAACTAAAACAGTAGGCCAGTACCTTGTAAAAGTTATTTTATTAAAGTTATTTATATACAACATTTTATAGTCATCAAATGTTGTATATAAATAACTTTAATAACTAATTATGTCTTAAAGGTCATTGGGCATATCTGACCCGCTTTGTAAAAAGTGGCGGACATGAATCAAAGTAGTTTTAAATCGTGGAGAATGGTATGACGTTTCTTTGAATATAATATTTTATTAAAATTCCATGGAGACGAATGTCCAGGATCGTTTGAAAAATATAAAAGACAAGCAGTTTCAGAGGATTGTACAGGTTGCAATGCTAGTTTTTATTGTTAAAGAATTTTCATAAAGAAGGAAGATGCCAATTCGGATGACCAGGATCTGATGAGGATCTGGAAACCCTGAGAAATCGAGGGCAACTCTTGAATATTGTAGGCACGCATCGAGTCATAACCAGACATGTGAGTGTATTTTTGAGGGTACTGGTAAACAGTGAAGGTTTGGAGCTGATTTGATTATGGAGACTACAGAGAGTCGAGGGAACTCCTGAACGGTATGTTGCAACTACCACGTGTTTGGGTTTATTTTATTCGTATTGGCGAAGACTTTCCACATAGATAGGTTTGACTGCCATTGTGGGATCGATAGCAAAGATCAGATATAGTAATGGGAACTCCTTTACAATTTATAACGTAACCTTATGTTGGAGCTTATTTTATTTTAGGTGACGAGAATTCACTACTAACTTGGGTTAAAGCAGCCATTGCAGGAATGGGATCTTTTATTTTTGAGGGATTAATCACCTAACGAGCCCCAGTTTCAGGTTTTTTTCGAAACCGCCTGACGACTTGTAGCTGACGAATTGTAACAACGACCTCTAGAGAGTAGGATTCGGGGCTGCTGGTTTTACGTTTCTAGAGCCTTGACAAAAGTATTCTGTCCCTTTCTTTGTTTTATAAAGTGGGCTTTATTTTGTAGCATTTTACAAACAAATCCAACTTCAAACATATAAAAAAGCAACAAGAAAAGAAAAGCAAGAAAGAAATTAAAAAGATGTTAGGTGCATCGGTCTAGAAGTCGGTGTCTAGAGGATGCATCTATATTTATTTAACCACCGAGATCTAGACCGATGCATATAAACAGTTTTCTTGTTGTTTTTAGAAGTTGTTTTTTTTTTTGTAAAAAGTTTTTATTTTTAACTTTTGTGAAAAGTTCTCGTCAATACGAATAATATAAACACGACGTAACTAAAAACATACCGTTAAAAAGTTCTCTCGACTTTCTCACGTCTCCATCATCAGGTAAGCTCTAAACCTTCACTGTTTGATAGTATCACCAGACATACATCTGAGAATCAAGTTTAAATCCTATGCATGCCTACAATTTCTGATAGTTGCCCTCGATTTCTCAGGATTTCCATCATCAGATCCTGACCTGATGACAATGGAAATAAACGGCGAGTATACTCTTTCACTACAAAGAAATGATTTCTCAAATCCGTCAAACGTGGTCGTTTAAATTCCCCATTGAAATGAGGAAAATATTTGATGTTTACACCTGATTTTCTCTAGATTCCTGTGGTTCACATTGATGCGACTAATGCCGTAGTAAATCAGAGCCTTTATCATTATACTGTGCTATATTTCGTTCGTATCCACCGTGGGTATGGTTTCCATACTAAGGTGCCCAATGACCTTTGAATGATTTAAAATTTTTCACAGTTTAGAGGCCATTATATTTAAGAAGTGTTTGATATGAATTTCACTTTTTATCAAAACTTTAATATCTCTACGCGTTCATGTGATAAAGTTTAAGTAGTAAGTTTATAATTATTAAAAAAATATTTTATGTCATCATCCTCCG
Organism: Helicoverpa zea; assembly: GCF_022581195.2. Classification (NCBI taxonomy): domain Eukaryota; kingdom Metazoa; phylum Arthropoda; class Insecta; order Lepidoptera; family Noctuidae; genus Helicoverpa; species Helicoverpa zea. The sequence continues at coordinate 12,073,545 of NC_061456.1, read as the reverse complement.
AGCCTTTTTCCCAATCATGTTGGGGTCGGCTTCCAGTCTAACCGGATTCAGCTGAGTACCAGTGCTTTACAAGAAGCGACTGCCTATCTGACCTCCTCAACCCAGTTACCCGGGCAACCCGATACCCCTTGGTTAGACTGGTGTCAGACTTACTGGCTTCTGACTACCCGTAACGACTGCCAAGGATGTTCAATGACAGCCGGGACCTACAGTTTAACGTGCCATCCGAAACACAGCCAATGGTGTCTAAGATATACTTAGAAAGTACATACAGACTTAGAAAAGTTGCATTGGTACTTGCCTGACCTGGGATCGAACCCGCGCCCTCATACTTGAGAGATTGGTCCTTTACCCACTAGGCCACCACGACTTTTTAGACTTTTTTTGCTTACATGACATAAAAAAATATTTTATGTCATGTAAGCAAAAATAATATTATTTTAATATTTTATGTAACTTCAAATTTATCATTTTCGTAATTTTTCCTTTATCGGTACTATATAACGTTGCTTCGTGCCGAATTTCAAGATTCTGAGTTCACGGGAAGTACCTTGTAGGTTTTGATTCCCTAGCGTGTGACGGAAATTCGTCTAAGGTGTCGGTAAAACTGCTGTATCTTTTGATCGCGTTAACTTAGAAGTTTGATTTTTTCATTGCTTAAAGGGACAATAGACCTAGGTATTTGGTATAAATTTCAATTTGGTACCTTTATTCGTTCGTGAGAAATAAGGTAGTAAGTTTCATTTTATTAAAATATTTTTATTATATTCTATAACAAAAAAAAATGTGATTTTCGCAATTTTTCCTATATTTGCATTATATGACAATGCTTCATGCCAAATTTCAAGATTCTGAGTTTACGGGAAGTACCCTGTAGGTTTTGATTCCTTTGCGAGTGTCGAAAATTTGTTGAAAATATCGACATAATCGGTTGTATCTTTTGATTGGCTTGGCTTAGAAGTTTGATATTTTCACAGCTTAAAGGGACAATAGACCCGAGTATTTCATGTGAATTTCAGCTTGATACGTTCACGCGTTCTTAAGATAAAGGGTCTTGACAGACAGACAGACAGACAGACAGACAGACAGACAGACAGACAGACGGACAACAAAGTGATCCTATAAGGGTTCCGTTTTTTCCTTTCGAGGTACGGAACCCTAAAAAGGAATAACTGTGAAAGTAGAATATTAGACTTTTATATTTTTAATGAAAACGCATCGATTTGGTGATAAAACAACAGTTAGAGAAATCATCGGCCTAAACCGCATGAATTAATAAAAGTTTAAAATATAAATGATAATTAAATTAAGTAGGTATTTGAATCTCAAACCCATATTATTAATTTAAAATAAGAAATAAACTTTCTTTATTGCCACAGCAATATAAATTCTAAATACAAGCTCCAACACTGCAGCTCAGTGTAAAACACTAGCGGATTTTTGCGGAGGAGGTGAGATAGACAGTCTGCGCTCCTTTTAAAACACTGGTACTCATCTGCTTCACTTTAGACTGAAAGCCGATCCCAACATAGATGGGAAAATGCTACACAGATGATGAGTTATCAATTGTTTTCTGTCGCTCGGAAAAATCGATCTGAAAACCCGCTGGTGTGAATACGTTTTATTTAACCTTATTTCAAACTAGCTCCTGCCCACGATTTCACACGCGTCACGAATGGTGATAAAAACTATCCTATTTCCTTCTCCCGGGTCAAAGCTACCTCCCCTCTAATTTTCAGCTTGAACGGTTCAGCGATTCTGGAGTTATAAAATATGTAACTTACACGACCTTCTTTTATAAATAGATATATATAGATTAGAACACCCGTGACGTCACAGTAACTAACTTTATTACGCTAGTTACCGCAGTTATCCTAGCCTTCCGTCTGTCGGAACTCAGTCGGTTTTCGCCTCGGGCCTTGAATGCACCGGTTGCAATATCCGTCTGTTGCATGTGCAGCGACTGTGCGATCGTATTGCACAATGCTGTAATGCACCTCTTTTAATGCACCGTTATTTCCTTAGAGATTTTTCGGGGTACGGATTTGGTATATCGGTTCAGTAAAAAATATTTTTACGCTTCAATATATTGTTTACTTCATGGCCTATAAATTATTTTTTAAGGGAATTGTCTCTGTTAGACAAAGCTTCAAGACTGCGAGCTATGTTAAATTTTCACATAAAGAAAATTCAAAAAGTGTCGCTGCCCTCTCCGGGGATGGAACTAAACATTTTGCTGGGCAATAGCCTCTAACTATGACGACGAATAAAATAATAAGATCAATAATATTTTATAAGCAACTAGCCGTTTTCCCGCGGTTTCACCCGCGTCCCGTGGTAACTACTGCCCGTACCGAGATAAAATATAGCCTATGTTACTCGTGGATAATGTAGCTTTCGAATGGTGAAAGAATTTTTAAAAACGGTCCAGTAGTTTTTGAGCCCATTCATTACAACCAAACAAACAAACAAACAAAGTTTTCCTCTTTATAACCTTTTTTGTTACGATTCATTTTCATTCATGCTTCTAGAACATACGATACGTATGCATTCTCAATCAAAATAAACTAAAATACCTTTGAAATTGACGTCTGTCGAAATCAACTACATCAGGTTAGACTGGAAGCCCACCCCAAAATAGTTGTAAAAAGGCTAAGCAGACGTTGACCCATTACACCTAAACTTTACCTATAAATAAATCTCTTAGAAACATAAGTACATGTGAGAAATCCTCATCGGAAACCGTTTTATCTGACTTATTTTTAATCGAAAACCATAATAATGCACTGCCAACAAGCGACGAGTTACTCGAGCCGGACATACAACGACGAATAATGAGAACAAAAAGTACAAGAAAAAGGAAACTCTGCATTATTAATAATTGTAATCAGTATGGTACATTAGACATATTAGAGAACACTTTTAGTCAGCATTTTGAGTATTGTCATTATTTGTCTGCTAACAGTAGCTTAAATAATATTTTATGTAATGTTTCTAAAAAAGTTGAAGGTTTTAGCATGGACGATTACTGCATTATTATGATCGGAGAAAGGGATTTCAAAGATTCCGATGGATCTTTGGAATTAATTAGATTGATCAGGGAAACTTTAAAAAAAATTACTTACACTAATGTGATCTTATGCTGCCCCACTTATATACAAGGGGCTCTGATACATAATTATAAAGTGGAAATGTTCAATAGTTTACTTTGTATGGACATAGAAAACAATAATTATGCATATTTTGTTGATAGTAATCGCGAACTTACCGGTGAAACATTCTCGTATAGGACCGGCAAAGTTAATAAACTCGGTTTAAAACGTATTTATGAAGGTATTCTTCAACGCTTGCTTGTGGACATTGCAATGTACCCGATTGCATCCGATTATCGTAGTCCACCAAAATCGCCAAGAAATTATAAAAATACTCTTTTTCGTCCCGTTAAGTAAAAATAAAAATGGTAACATTGGCAATCGATTCGAGGGAAATCAAAAGTTTATATTATTGCACCAAAACATAGCCGGGATTTTAAATAAAATAGATGTATTTGAAATTACAATCACTGAGTTGGTAAGCCAGATCGGCGTTATAGATTTTATCTGTCTTAGCGAAACTTTTATTAAATCGGGCCATGAAAGTAATCTAATACTCGCAAACTACACTTTGGCGGCTAGTTACACAAGACAAAGACAAAAACGAGGGGGTACATGTATTTTGGTGAGAGAAGGTTATAGTTTTAATACGTTAACAATACCGGACGAATTGGCCACTGATTTTTGTTTTGAATGCTGTGCCGTTGAAATTTTGAACCATAATCTAATTATAGTATGTATTTATAGAATTCCAGATTCTGATTTATCTATATTTTTTAGAAAACTTGAATTATTATTAGGTAAACTAACCCATAAAAGTAAAAATCATATAATTTTGTCTGGTGATTGGAACATAGATATATTGAAAAACAATAGATATTCAAGAGAATTAATATCTATTCTAAATAATTACAACATTTCGACACACATTAAAATGCCCACTAGGAAAAATACAAGTATAGATCAAATAGCCAGTAAATTGCCCACGCTTGATTTAAAAAGCAATATTCATAAATTAGCACTTTCTGATCATGATACTGGCCAAACATTAACTTTCCGCCTACATAATATTATGAAAAATAAATCAAAAACCTGTAAATTTTGGTATGATACCAAAAGAGATTTTAGTATGGATAACGTAAATAAATTCTTACAATGTTTAGAATCCTTAAGTTTTAATGATGTGTATGAAGAGACAGACTGCGACAAAGCATTCAATAAATTTCACGACCTATTTATTCTATTCTATAAATTGTGTTTTCCAGAAATACGAGTCAGATCAAACAACAAATTAATAAAAAATAAATGGCTTAGCAAGGGCTTAAAGATATCTTGCATTAGAAAGCGAATGCTATATTATGACTACCAACACAATGCTATAAGCAAAGGCTACCATAAAAAAAAATATCGCCAGTATACAAATATTTTGAAGAAATGTATAATAAAATCACAGCAGATAAACAATAATAATTATTTCTTACATTCTAAAAATAAATGTAAAGCCACATGGTCTATAATAAAAAATAACTTAAACAAACATATTATCAAAAATGACATAAGTGATATAAAAATTAATGATAAAATAATTACTGACCCTACTGACATATGCAATCATTTTAACAACTTTTTCATTGAACTGACAAACAAAAATAATTTCAACAATAATTTGGATGTAAATAATATTGACATGACCGCTAATATAAACACATTATTTTTAACTCCAGTAATCGAATCTGACATAATAAAAATTATTAACTCTTTAAACAACACAAATTCTACGGGATACGATGAAATTGACACAAAAACAATAAAGTTAACCGCGAAAATCATAGCACAGCCGCTTAGTTACTTGATTAACCTCTCGTTTGAACAAGGTGTCTTTCCAACTAGACTGAAAGAGTCTATAATAAAACCACTGTATAAAAAGGGTAAACACAACGATCTAAATAATTATAGACCTATTACACTGATACCAGTATTTGCTAAAATTTTTGAAAAAGCGATGCATGGTAAAATATCCAGCTTCCTAAACAAACACAATCTAATTGTGGAGAATCAGTTTGGTTTCAGAAAACATAGTTCAATAACACTAGCCAGCTATTCTTTAGTAAAACTAATTAGTGAAGCTCTTAATAATAAAATATCAACTTTATCAGTTTTTCTAGATATGAGCAAAGCATTTGACTTTGTCTCACATAAACGTCTTCTTTACAAGCTAGAGAGATATGGTATAAGAGGTAAATCTCATGATTGGTTCAAAAGCTATTTGTCCAACCGCCAACAAAGGACTGTTATCTCTAAAATTGTAAAGGATAGTAGAATGACATATAGCTCCGAATTGAAACATAACAACTCTGGTGTACCACAGGGGAGTGTATTGGGCCCGCAGCTTTTCTTGTTATATATAAATGACCTACCACAATGTCTAAAACATAACTGTATTCAATTTGCGGATGACACTACATTGACGATTCGATGTTTAGAGAAAACGGATATAGAAACTGAAACTAATAATGAATTAACAAATGTAATGAAATGGTTAGAAGACAATAATCTTCAAGTAAATATTGACAAAACAAAATTAGTTAAATTTCAAACGTGTAACTCAACAGTAATACCGACAGCAATACAACATAATAATAAAATTTTACAACCAGTACAGTCAGCTTTATTTTTAGGTATTGTAATTGACAATAAACTCGACTGGAAAGAACATATAGAAAGAGTGTGCAACAAGTTAGATAAGTTTGTGTATGCCCTAAAAAAGCTTAGGTTAGTAACCAGTAAAGAAACAGCTCTTAACGCCTATCACGGTTATGTTTCATCGGTGTTGCGTTACGGTTTAGTGATATGGGGCAACTCAGTAGATGTGCAAAGAGCTTTTATAGTGCAAAAAAAATGTATCAGAGCCATAAGTGGCGCCGAATATTTAGATCATTGCAGACCATTATTCAAGGAACTAAAAATACTTCCTCTGCCATGCTTATACATTTTTGAACTTTGTCTTTTTGTAAAAAAATACCCACATTTATTTCCATTAAATGAACAGACCTCTGTGAGGTTAAAAAACAAAAATCCTGGAAAACTACTGGCACCTAGACAAAGATTGCATTTATACAGCAATAATGTACATTGTATGGCAATTAAAATTTATAATAAATTATCACCTGACTTGAAAATGTTACCAATAAGTAAGTTTAAAAATCGGATGTTCACTTGGCTTCTAGAGATGTGCTTCTATTCTGTTAATGAATTTCTAAATCACAAGTTTTGACATTTTATTTAATATTTTGACATTGTATTTAGTACCTATTTTGACATTGATTGATATTGTGTTTAGTATTATAGTTTAGCATTGTGAGAGTACGTTTTTGACATAAGTATTGACACTGTATTTAGCTTTTTAACATTATAATTAATATTTTACCTTTTTGACGCAAATAATATTGTTACCTACTTCTAATTACTATCATATACTTACTTATACATTATTTTTTTTTTGTGATTCAATTTACTTGACATTTTTATAATTACTTTTTTCTTTCTTTTTAAAGCATGGTTAACTAAATATTTCTACACCAGCAATGGTAGTGTATGTGAAACTATATTCAATGTAAAACCTCAATGTACCATATACTTAGAAATAAATGATATTCATTCATTCATTCATTCATTCATTCATTCATTCATTCATTCATTCATTCCTAATCCTATGAAAAAAGATTTGTGTTTTTCTATGCGATATTTCCATTAATCGTTCTAGAATCTACGATTTATTTTCCTATTTGGAAAAACATCCATATTTACGGATATTTATTAATCTTTGGACTGACCTGAACGTACTTCATGAAATTGAATATCCAGCAAAAACTACTTTTAAGGAAACAACAACAATTATTATTGAGTTACTTAGCAAAAAAGCTAGACATCTCGTAATATCGATTGTAAACATGTCATAAAAAGGTTAACAATTTGACATGACACTTGCAAACTGAAGTTTTTGTTTCAATTACTTGTTATTGTTTTCTTTCTATTACGATGTTCTTAATAAATTCTAGAAAATATTGACTGAAATAAACATACACTTTCACTATGCTATAATTTGACTTTATTAATTTTTCAATTAATTATTTGTTCACCAGTTGTCTCGGGAGCCAAACTTTCCGCTATCGATTAAATATAGGCTATACTTTTCAGGCTCTAAATTGAATGCTAACTGCTCTACATTTTTATCGGCTCAGTAGTTTTCCCAGATAAAAAGTACCCTTTGCTATTTCTCTGGCTCAATATATTTACCAAGTTTCGTTAAAAATAGTACAGAATATTTCAATCCTAATTTTTCGTACCAAAAAAATAACGCTCCGTTATCTGGGTTCTAAGACCCTAATCTGGGCCACTTTGACACTGACCACAATAACTATGGGTCACCTCGGAGGACTGGTTGTACTTCAGAAGGTCAAGTTACAAAACTCTAGTAATTCATTATTTTGAAGATCAAGATGCACTGTTTGTGAAGAAATTGTTCCTTTTATGTTAATTGATTAATGTGCTTGTTTGAAAGGCTGTCAAGAAATGCTCTGGATAATTGATGTTAGTATGTTGTTCTGTTTTAAATGAATCAGGGGTCATGATAAAAGTACGTGTTCTATGGAGCTGGAATAATAATGGTTAAATGATGTAGCATTATTTTTGTCTTAAATGTAGTTCAAAAATATTAGTACTTTTCTTCACACTGGTTATTTTTACAGCTTCTATGTATATCACGTACATTTCACACTACGTTAATTTCACTACCTACTTGAAATGTTAACGTTTATTTCAACAACAAAACTAAAACAATTAACTCTCGCAACAGTTTTTTAATTTCACAAAAAGAAAGAAAGATTAGAAGAAAAAAAATCTTCGAACGATATCTCACAACTGTTTGTATACTTCAACTGAAATCAAGTTATATAGAGCGGAACATTAGCAAAGCTTAACTTGAACTTGGCCAATTCTTTTGTTGATAGAAATAGTAATGTTTCAAGACATTTCAGCACGCAGCCTCAAAGAATTTCAGTGGTAGGAACGTATGTTTTTCTTTTTATTTTCTTGAGACTTGGTGTTAATTATTCTTATTTTAAACCAATTATAATTTCTTCATTTACTCGGGTTTGCAAAATAAATAGTAACTGGTTTCTTTATAAATTAATTTAATTTTAATAGTAATGCCTTAGCTGCTTTTAATTCTATTTATTAAATTATTCTCATTTATTTAACACAATGTTCAATAAGCTACTGAAAAATTTGGTTAAAATCTTTTCAACTTCTAGCAGCTATTAACACCCCACCATAACTATAAATAGATAAAAACCCCAATGAATCAGAAGAAATATTAACCCTAATTATCATATCCTAAGTTATCATGTTGACCCCTCATGAATAACTTCATTCGAATATTAGGCTGCCTGCCCACTGAGGTGTAACAATCACACGGCTAGTCTCAATCAATCACACATTACGAACACGCGAGGCCTTCGACCATTTCCTGATAAATAGTTAGAAAACATCTACACTACTGGACTAAAACCCGAAGAGTCATGTCGACCAATGTTTAAAAAACTTGGCTTGCTACCGCTCCCATGCATTTACATTTACGAAATATGCGTATTCGTAGTTAAGCACATACATCTGTTTAAAACTGCAAATGAAATATGTTCACGGATCAGACGAGATCCTTTTAGATTAGTACAGAGTGATCCACCAAGACTGACCAAATATAATAAAAATTGTCTTGCAACATGTGTGCGGATATATAATAAGATGCCAAGTCATTTTAAAGTATTAAATATAAGACTGTTGAAGATTGCATTATATAAATGGTTGAATGAATATAATTTTTATAGTTTAAAAGAATTTATGGATTATAAATGTTAATGCCTTAAATAGTTTAGTTTACCTAAAATTTTTGCATGCTATGTTCATCTTAGCTAAACATGTTTGTACTTACTTTATTATTATTAACACCTTGTATACCATGTTTTATGCAAATAAACAATTTATTATTATTATTATTTATTATTATTACATAAGTATTGTTTTTTAATTTTCGCGAACTGCGTAATTTGGCACTACAATGTATTTAAAGTATGCTTGCGATATCTTTATAATATGCACTAAGTATAGGATGTACATAATTAATTGAACCTTATATAGTGTCTAACTTAGATTTGTTGTTATCAAAGGGGCAAAATACATAGAAACAATAACACTGTTTTTGCAACACATAATTATTGTTTGTGCTTGTAGCTTAAAGCTTAATTATTATTTTTTTATCAATTACTCACTACACTGACGGACATGATTAAAGTATGAATTGGATTAATTTGTGCTTCTGCTTTCAATATTTCATTTAATAAACATGACTTGTGTATCATCATCATCATCATCATCATCTCAGCCATAGGACGTCCACTGCTGAACATAGGCCTCCCCCTGAGATCTCCACAGATACCTGTTGGAGGCGACCTGCATCCAGCGTCTTCCTTCTTGTGTATGATTGTGTGTTATGTAAAATTCTTATAAACAGACGAGCTATAGAAAATTGTGCTTGTTACACTACGTTTTTAACTGAAACCATGGCTGGAAACTAGGACATAAAAACTAACAGATTTAATTAATATTTCCAAAAACAAAACCAGTTAATAACCAACATGTAGCAACTACAACTACATAATTAGTTTTGAGCAAAACCTCTCACGTCTGGTCAAAACAGTCCGAATAAATCAAGGAGAGATAACGACTGCAATGCAACGGCTTGCGAAATAAATGCATTGCAAATGCAGCTGAATTGTGCAGCTCATTATTAATGTTCGTTAATTTTCATTCAGTAAAGTAAGTGATGAAATTAATTGTTTTGTTAAAATTTACAGTGTTGTTATTAAAAAAAAGATGGATAATTGTTTCAAAATACATTTGTTCTGAAAACGAGGCATAATTCTATTCTATTAAAAAAACCGGCCAAGTGCGGGTCGGACTCGCGCACGAAGGGTTCCGTGCCACTATTTATAAAACGGACAAAAAAATCTCGTTTTTTGTATGGGAGCCCCAAAAAAAATGTTTAATTCTTTTCAGTATTCGTTGTTATAGCGGCAACGAATATACACCATCTGTGAAAATTTCAGCTCTCTAACTATCACGGTTCATGAGAAGAGTCTGGTGACAGACGGATGAACGGACAAAGGAGCGAAAACAATAGGGTCCCGTTTTACCCTTCGGGTACGGAACCCTACAATCGAACTTTTTAATTTCCTTATATTCTTGGAGTGTAACTTCCTATTAATTGCCTTATATTCTTGGAGTCTAACTACCTAAAAAAGTCCCAATTCAGATCTGGCCTGCAACATTTACCTCCATGAAAATGTTTTTTTTTTTTTTTTGTAAATGACAAACCTGTAGAAAGAAAAGTCTTAAAAGGTTATTGTCTTAAAATCTAAATAAAGCTATGTATTCTTCGTAAATACGTATATTCCTAATTTTGAATTAAAAACATGAAAAAAATCGCCAAATTGCAACCTTTGTACAACACAAGCTAGCAGTGGACTTGCCGCCACGTACACATTTTTTTCACAATTTGGAATCTCCAAATTATAAGTATTTTTTTGTAGGCTCAACCTTTGTCTACAGACTTGTGAAAAAAAATACGATCATGATGACTTGGTTGACGGAAGTGCTTATAGTAACGAGCAACGTTTTCCTTAAACTAATATTTCCTTTATTTTATTATTGAATGTTCATGTAATAAATTTTTAGCCTTTGGACTTAATTTAAATTCAGACGAAAAATTCTGGATAATTTTACAAATATTTCATTTATCAAATAAGATCACTACAATACTTTTTAAATTCAGATATAAGTATTAGGATCAGATTCTGAAAGTTGGGGGTGACCACCCATCACTCGAAAGCATATAACTGTCGGTCCTGAGCCTGATTTCGGATTAGATTGCCGGCCCATCGGATATTAAGAGTAAGAGAATAGAAAATGCACCTCTGTGCAAACCCTTGTGCACTATAATATGCACTGCGCAATTGTATAATCACCTTCAGAAACAATCTTTCTGGACGCCATTATATCATTTAAAAAAGTTTTTTTTTAAACGACTTTTAAATACATTACTTAGTTTTTGCCAAAAATACAATGCGTATACGGCCTACGTTACAAGTCGAGTGTATCTAAGGCCATTCAAAGATCCTCCACCAAATTGCATCACGGTACATCAATTAAACGGATTTTCACGCCGCACCTTTACTTGCATTTTCCTATACAAATGATGAAATGACAAATATACATACATATTTGAATGTCAAATTGTTTAGCTTAACAAGTGGGTGAAGGTTTATATACGTCGTCATGTTTGTTAGTTACCACGTTTTCGTGGAAAACAAATCATTTCTTCACCTCTTTATAGAAGATCGATTGAGCGTTTTTTGATTGGAAAAAAGCTTTTATCCGATTTATTTTGAGTGCAAGGTTAAAATATTGTATAAGATTACTTTTGCATATCATTCTATAAACTATGTGGGGCTTCCAGCCTATTCATTCTATAGATAGACTATGCTAATATTATTCAGTAAGAGGGTTTGTTTATTTGCTTGAAGGCTCTTATCTCAGAAACTTTTGGTTTCCCGATTCCACCAAGTTGTACTAAGACTAAAATAAAATTGGCCTAAACATCCATAAACAGAATAGTTTTCTATTGGTAAATCTATTATTTCCATCGGATTATTTTATCCTGAGATTAGGCTCTATGTCACAAACTCCCAATACGTAGCTTTGTAGAATATTCAGATCTATTATTTATGACATAGTACACATACAATATACAACGGGGATTTTATTTAAACCAGTTAGTAGCTACATAGATAGCGTAGGTACATAGATAACTAAAGTAGGTAATACAATTAGGACTCAAGATTATAACATAATTGTTACAAACATTACATTGTTAATTAGCATGCAACGCTTTGTTCTATAGCAAAAGATTTATATCTAGTAAAATAAAAAGATTTATTACGACCATAATAAAATGTAGGTACCTTCTGGCGCTCATCCAACTTATAAAATAATTTACGCTTAGGTAAAAATGTAATCTATACACAAATACATATAGTAATGAGGAAATATTTTTTTTTGTTTTTGTAAATGTACCGAAACTACTGAACCGATTCTTTCACTGGTGAAAAGCTAGGTCTTTTTGAGTCACATAGGCTTTATTTTATCCCGGTACGGGAAGTTGATCCCACGGGATGCGGGTGAAACCGTTTGAAAGCGGCTAGTAGATATAAAAATAATGCTTGTCATAATTGCTCTCTTTTGAAATACAGCATTTAAATTCCAGACAGACATTCATAATTTCATATTAGAAATTGCTCAACCTAATTTGGTCATGGTTAAAAAACTGCATAGCAGTGCATATTATTGGTAGCTTAGTCTCGTAAATCATAATATATCATAAATAACTTAACCACAGAAGAATTATGAAGTTATGCAATTATGCATAACTAGTTATGAAATGAAATTATGCAAAGGAACTAACTAATAACTGTGTCAGAAATAAATTGATGCTAATTGTTCATGAAATAATTTAAGAACTGCACACGAGAATTACTGCACTTTAATATGTTATGATTTTTTCTCGGGCGCGGGTTCGATTCTAGGTCAGGCAAGTACCAATGCAACTTTTCTAAGTTTGTATGTACTTTCTAAGTAAATCTTAGACACCAATGACTGTGTTTCGGATGGCACGTTAAACTGGGTGTACTATGCCAAATCGAATGACAAATAATCGAATGCCAATTGATCGACCACTATAAATCGAAATTCTAAATACTCGAACATTCATAATATCGAATGGTTTTTAAATCGAACATTTAATACATCGCGCAGTCAAAACATCGACCGTCTTACCACAAAAACTTTTTAACGTCAGTTTAAGACTTGTCTAAAAAAATGTCAAATTATGACGTTGACATAAGGTTCATTTTGGAGACACATTTTTTTTAGACAAGTGTAAAACAGTTGTTAAAGTTTTTGTAGTAAGGCCAAATGTGTTCAAAATATCGAATGTTCGTTTGATCGAGCGTTAAATGCATCGCATATTCATCCTATCGAAAAATCTATATTTTTTATGAATACAAGAAAAACTCAAAATTTATGAATAATTTATAAATTTTAATGTAGTTTTTATTATTTAACATTTTTTCAATCGCGTTATCATCCCTTTTGCCTCTTTTTTGTAAAGTAGGTCTTCCCAATCCCGCGTTTACCTTTTCAATTCAAACAAAATTTTAAAATTTACCTTTAAAAGATAAGAATTAAAGATTAAAATGTGATTTATTAGTAAATTTTGAGTTTTTCTTGTATTCATAAAAAATATAGATTTTTCGATAGTGAATATGCGATGCATTTAACGCTCGATCAAACGAACATTCGATATTTTGAACACTCGATGTATTGACTGCGCGATGTATTGAATGTTCGATTTAAAAACCATTCGATATTATGAATGTTCGAGTATTTAGAATTTCGATTTATAGTGGTCGATCATTTTGCATTCGATTATTTGTCATTCGATTTGGCATAGTACACCCCGTTAAACTGTAGGTCCCGGCTGTCAATGAACATCCTTGGCAGTCGTTACGGGTAGTCAGAAACCAGTAAGTCTGACACCAGTCTTACCAAGGGGTATCGGGTTGCCCGGGTAACTGGGTTGAGGAGGTCAGATAGGCAGTCGCTTCTTGTAAAGCACTGGTACTCAGCTGACTCCGGTTAGACTGGAAGCCGACCCCAACATAGTTGGGAAAAGGCTTGGAGGATGAATATGTTATGATTTTTAGATAATAGTGGCTAATATAGTTAGTTTTTTTGTTTAAACACCTCCATAAAAAAGTCATTTATTTTTGTCTAGGGTGTAATATTAATTGAATTATGTAGGTATTCAACTTTGAAAAAAGATAACCTAGTGAAACACCCATAATTCCACATCTATATAAAGAAAATACCTTAAATATTTTAATGATTTTAAATAGGCCAATCCCATCACATCATTTTCGATCCTTTAAACTACATTATTTTATAAAGTAAACAACATAAAAAACCCAGTATTAAAGTAAACTATTACGAAACTGACAAACTGACATTGACTGTGAGAGAAGTATTACAAGTTCATACAAAGATGTGAAGCTGTGGTGAAAGCTACTAGAGTCGCCCTCTAGCGAAACTTTACCGAACTACAAACTCACAACTCACAAGGTCAGTGAATGTTAGAGACGCATCCGAAGATAGATCTTTAGAAAGTACTTGATTTATTTTTTCGTTATTGATTTGTATTTTATTTAAATTAGCAGCAGTAAAAGTGTAACTGTCGCATATTTTAAGCGTTTGTAAATACATTTGCAATTCAATAGAGACAAAAAAACTTGTGTAAAGCTGTTTATTAATAGACTTTTTTTTAATTTTCTTGTAGTTTTTTGAATACTTGATTTTTTTAAGTTCCGTGAAATAAAAACGTATGTATCTACAAATCTATAAGTTTCGTTGAAAGACCTATAAAATATTTAAATAATGTTATAACTTGCTTTTCACCTATTTTATTTTTTTCTCAAAATATTATAATTCAAGTAATATTCGTTAATTATATTCTAATAACAAAGACAAGACCTGACTTTGTATTCTTATATAACATGGAAATATCCCTGAGATATAACTTATAATAAAAAATATGTCAAAGTTTGTGATTTTCAAAATATTGACGCAATACGTTTTTGTATCAAAAGTCTAAAGTTTATTTTTATGGAAATAGTTTTTGCCTAATATATTGAATAATATCAATAATATTATGTAAAGGATGAGCAAAAACACTGAAGTGTAGGAAATATAGGTATTTAATGTCATAATGGAAGTTAGGTATGTACCTACAGATGTTATTATTCAAATATGACCTTTCTTTCCATCACGACCCTTTAGTACGTCATTTGTTTTTTCTTTTACAATAAGTAATAAAGAAATTCTATTTACTTTGGTAGAAAAAACTTATGAATTTCTAAGGAATATGCTCTCGTGGGGATTCATATTAATTGATTGTTTTTGTGAAAGTTTTTGTAATGTGCCGGAAATTAATTCATTAAATAAAAGCTGATAGTATATTATTACAATCAACAAAGTCGTTTTACGTTCATTTTTGTTATGATTTAATTATTTTTCAAAGAGCATTTTATTATTACGTACAGGGTTTATCTAGATTATGTAATGTTTTCTGACTAAAGGTTGTTTACCATTTGCCCCTGGATTATATAATTTAATCATAGGTAGTGAAACAAACAACAATAGTTCAATTACTCTGTTGACGTATATATATGATAGAAAATATGCTACATTAATATATTTCTTTAAATGAATCTGACATTTTATAATAACTATTGTATCGGTCCGTAAAGGAAAGTCCTGATCGGGATCAAATATCTATCCGGATCGACATCTATTCGAATGTCTGTAGTTTATTTAGAAAAATACCTATCGGCCAATATTGGTAAAGTACTATTCTCAATACATATTATCATATATTTTTCCAAAATAAGATAATCAAAACAAAGCTATTTTTTCCAAAAATAACTCACTACGTAATTTCTAGTTGTTTCGCCTCAATTTTAACATAATTGCAAGATATTTATAAAATAATCACACACTCTACTCGTAAACAATTTAACTGGAAAAACAAACTAAACCTATCAAGGTTTTTTGTAAAACATAACTGTCTGACATTATTGTAACGGGTAAATATTACAAATACCCCAAGGTCAGTCCGAAGATATATTGCTAAACTGCAATCACTTGTGCGTCCAAGTGCAAGTTGCACAATGTTTGACGTTCGATCTGAGCGACGGTTTATGACCGGACATATATTTTTTTTTACTTTTATTTTTGTCACTAGTGTAAACTGGCTGGTATGCTCGACTAAAAAGTTGCTTAAAATGTAATTGATTTAAAGCACTGCTTTAAAATCAGAAAATGTATTGAAAAATTAAAAATGTTTTCTTTAATTTACATAAAAATATAATTTTTGACAATATCAATCAACAACCTTTTACATAACTAGAACTTGAAATACTTTAATTACCTTGTTACATGGATCCATTAAATATTTTAAGAAATACCAAAATTCATTTATTTTTCGCAAGAACAGACACAGAGCTTTATAAAAAGTTATAGCTAAAGGAAAGTAAAGCAAAACAATTGATAGGTTTTCCTAATTAATATACACACCTACATACAAAAATAGACTCAGCCTAAAAATAAAACGTTTTGTTATGAATAAATTTAACTAAGTGTATATGTATTTGTCACCACGATATTGTGTATGTCACGGACATCTACGCTCTTTGTCTTAACGATTATTTCTCACGTTTTTACGCGCTAATTAGCTTAGTATTTTTTAATGATTTTGATTATTTTTTAACTCAAAATATGCATAAAGTTTTAATGAAAAAATTAATATGAATTAAAAGCAAAAACAGTGCATGCTATAATTTTTTTTTCGCCGAAATTTATTACAATTAAAAGATTTTAAGGTTAAAAAAACAAGTTTTAGCTTTAATTAACCATGCAAAATCTCTTTATAAAAAAATAATCTTAATTTTAATATAAAAGCGAATACAAAGCGCAACAAATACAGTTGGAAACGCTGACGCACTTTGAACTCAACAAGAAATCCGACCAGCCACAAACACAAGGGAAAAACAACTTTTTGTGCACGTAACACAGTTCAATATTCTTTAGCAGTGTCATGTGACATACGTCCTTGTGGCAGCGTGGGAGTAGGAAGGCTTGTGATTGGTAGAGCGAGCGCGGGCAATTCAATTGTGGCTCGGATATCGGCGCGCGCACACTTTCGCAAAACTTCAGTTTTCGCTTTCATCTTCTGAGATGATATACTCACGTGCTTAGTATTTTGTGGTCATAAATAAATTTAATTAAATAAAATGCTGGCGAAGAAATACTATCGGTAACAAATAATATTTTTGGAATGTGTTTTTAATTTTATTTGTATGAAATTATTTTATTAAAATAAAATATTTGTATTGGTTTACGTAAATTATTATGCAATATAATTTTAAAGACTAAATTCGTAAAAATATATTTGAAATTCAAAAACAGTTTTATTAAACAAAAATTATGACACAAATTATAAGTTTCCACAATATTGAATTAAACATCAATAAAATATATTTTCAAATTACCAAAATCAATTCTCAGTGTTCCCTAGTTTTAAATACTTTCACTAACTTTCATTGTCTAACTGTTAATATCTTGTTTTCAGGTGACAGCTTGCTAGGCGCAAATTGTTACCAGGACTGTCAACGAACACAAACTTCATATAGTGAAGTGGAGTGTCAAGTGAGAAGTGAGACTGAAACAATTATAATTATAAAATAATCTTCATATAATTTCAAAGTTCTGTGACTAAAATAATATAGCAAAAATGACCGGTTTCGTGAAAATTGCCATAGACGATTATTACTCCGACAGCAATTGGACGACGATAATAAACAAGTATTGGATGCTTGCTGAAAGGGTTTCAGGTAATTATTCCTTTATTATATATTTTTATTTTTAACATTAATTATGAGATTTGTGTGCGAAAATTAATTCTAATACTAAATTACGACAATAAGCGGAAGCTTTTCACATATATTCAATTTAACAGAAAATAATTTGGTATCAGTAATAGTAATTTATTTTTTAAAATTAAATAATCAATATATCAAATTATTATAATGTAACATGTCTACAATCAAAAATAAAAGTCATCGAAGAAAGTTTAACGCATTCCTAGTAAGCGTTAGTTTTACTTTCACGATCTATCAATAAGATAATTTGTCTGCAAATTGAATAACATATCGTAACTAATCAATTATTTTATACAGAATAATAATATTACGAGAAAGAATACATATTTGTTTTTATACAAGACATGTTTAAAAAGAATATTTTATGTAATTTTTCCGATGAAAAATACAGACGTAAATAACATGAGATAATACAGTGAGATAATCGCGCACAAACATACACACACCTTTTTTTGAAGTCCGTAAAAAACATCATTTCATAAAATATTTAAGTGCCAGCTCAATTTTCCACAGGAAATACAAAGAAAAAGATGCACACAGCATCCTTAATCTCTTAACAATAAACCAGTTACCAACTACAATATCTACAATACTAGTGTCACGTGACAAATAAAACCCGTTTACTTATATAACTGTGCAGGTGTATAACAATGCCTAATCGCTTCCGACAGAATCCATTATATCATAAAGATCTCGTAATTATTTTATACTAGACACGAGTAATAATTAACTGTACCTATTTATAAGACGAAATACATATCTATATTAAAGCTACTTGGGCATTTTTGGGTTAGTATAATATTTCTCTCAACAATTTTACAATTTCAAACTCATAAGCTGGGTAACTGGGTGTTGCCTGGGTAACTGGGTTGAGTAGGTCAGATAGTGCAGTCGCTTTTTGTAAAACATTGGTACTCAGCTGCATACGGTTAGACTGGAAGCCGACCCCAACATAGTTGAGAAAAGGATCGGCAGATGATGAGATGATGAAACTTAACAAAAGAAATAGTAAAAATACGCAATAAATTAACAAATTAAATTAAAAATTAATAAACAATTAAAAATAATTTAACGAACCAATTATTAAAATGTCACTCTACAACTTAACGTCATATTAAATATACACAAATTAACGGACGAATTATTTTAGATACGGATTTAAATAAATAAATAATTTAAGATCTGTGCTACACAAACTGAAAGTGAAAGAAAATGTAGATACATAATTATTTCTTGAGGAACCGGAATAACAAGTCAAAGTATGTTAGTAGTAGTACGTTCTCTAACGATGGGTTCACAAGGCGGTTACACGTTTGACTGTGGGAGATTATGTTAAATGAATGTTGCAGTAAATAATTTGAATATATTAAAAATGAGAGCTAATGTCAATCATTTTAGGTGTCTCGTCACTTGTCGAGTTCCAAATAAAAAACAAACCAAAGTCTAAGTTCTTCGCATTTTGCATCATAAAAATTTCCATCAGCATTCACCATATCTTCTCAAAGAAAGTACTCAGAAAACACATGGTATTTCTTATGTATATCCAAAGTGAAACGAACATTTACAGCAATTAGAAACTTCCTTCCTGACTGAGCTTCCTGAATAAGTTGAATGGTTCCTTTTTTCAGTTCCTAATACTTCAGTAGCTTAAATCTTGATCCTAATATCAACAGATGCAAGTCCCAATAAAATGAAAGTAAAAAACTCATTTTATGTAAACAACACACGTAGGTAAATACTTATTGACAGTCTTGCGTAAATATTCAAAACTGAGTTACCATCTAATATGTAAAATGTTCTGTACAAACATAAAAAAAACACGTAAAGTGCGTCGAAATGACAAAAGTAAACATAACACAAAAATACTAGGTTTTAGTGTCAATGTCAGGCTGACAGATTTTTGGTTTCAATGTCATTATCTAATAAAGTAGGAAAGCTTGTTCGTGATCTTTATTGTTTTGTGAATAACTGTAGTTATTAATTAAATATAATTGATTTTGAAAAATATATGGTTTTGAAAATAATTTATTAAATGTAACTTTGCAGCTTTAAATTCAAAAGTGTTCTTTCAAATATAAAGATACACTTTTAATGTGTTTAAAGTTATGTCCCTAAATTTGGTATTTTAATAAAAAAATATCAAGGTCTTCAATGACCTTCCCTTAAACAAGAATCGTGGGTTTTCGCAACCACGTCTACAAAATGGTGTCAAGGACAATACAAATGCATTATTTCATCATTTCTACATGATCACCTGTTGATGCTAGAAAAACAATCTTCTTTCATATTTTTATTTATTCACTTCATTATTTATTACTTTATTGAGAGTTAAAAAAAACAACTTTCAATTTCTATTTTACATCAATTACATAATAACATTAAGAAATACCACAGATAATTAATTGCGTTAATAATTTGTTCATTAAATATTCAAATGCTAACAAGATGCAATTAAACAGGGGTCTACAGCCTAAACGTTAATAAATAGAAAGCCAAAGATGCTGTATTCATCTTAGAGCATCTACGGAACAATGATACGCTACTTTCACATTCTGATTTCACGCAGTAAGCTACGCTGACCACGTTGTATGACCACAGGTTACATTCGATCATTATTATGGCTGTTACCGTAATTTTATTCGTTTTACACCACATGTTATTGCGTAAACACGCTGAGAACTACTATAATTATGAAAAATATAATTTAAAAACGTAAAAATGTAATTTTGATAAAATCATTTTCTTATAATTATTATAACAGTGATAGTTATGCATAAAACACAAAGGTAATTTGTGCAGCTTCGGACTACGCGTTGATGTCTTTGCTACCAAATTGTGATGATTGTGATAATTCAAAAAATAGTGACATTTATTTGTACCCAGTTATTTTTGAGTTATAATGTCAATTGCAATTATAAACTGATGTTTATTTTATAAATGTTTGTAAGTTAGTTACACTAGTATATTAATATATTAATTTAGGGCTTATTCACATGATAATAATGAAATTGCTCGACATTCAACATTAAGTTTTTTTTTTTTTGCGAACTATTATTTCAAGCATGCATTTATCAGTTAATCTAATTATTTCATTCATTAAAATGAAACTGACGCACATCTCAAAGTAACAATTACATAACATGTTAACAATTACATGATACAATTACTTGATAATTATCTTGAAACCTTTCACTTCCAACTGGTACCAAAATCACAAAAAAGAAGCGGCTTTTATGCCTCTAGTATATTAATTTAACCCATCGCTGTAGCTCACTCTGCTCTGGTTTATCTTCTGATACATTTTGATCAACCAGATAATCCAGAGCAGAAGAGAGCAAATTCGATTCCTGAGTCGAGCCAAAATCACTGTGTAGATTTTTTGAAAATTTCACAAAGCATTTCGGTGTCTGGAAATTGATGGTGATTAATACCCATGCTTGCATGCACGAACAAATGGGAACTGTATCTAAATATTACTTAGTAGTAACTGCTTTAGGAGCTGTCAGATCGATTTGAGTTAACTAACAATTGAACTCACAGAGTAGCAAAACCATAGCCCCCTTGTTAAAAGGAAGAATGATTTTATCTTTCGTTTATAAAGGGACAGTTAAAGCAAAAACGTATTGTACTACAAGTTATAAGATGTATGAAGGCGCGGGTTCGATTCCAGGTCAGGCAAGTACCAATGCAACTTTTCCAAGTTTGTATGTACTTTCTAAGTATATCTTAGACACCAATGACTGTGTTTCGGATGGCACGTTAAACTGTAGGTCCCGGTTGTCATTGAACATCCTTGGCAGTCGTTACGGATAGTCAGAAGCCAGTAAGTCTGACACCAGTCTAACCAAGGGGTATCGGGTTGCCCGGGTAACTGGGTTGAAGAGGTCAGATAGGCAGTCGCTTCTTGTAAAGCACTGGTACTCAGCTGAATCCGGTTAGACTGGAAGCCGACCCCAACATAGTTGGGAAAAGGCTCGGAGGAGGAGGACTACAAGTTATAAGATACAGTAATGTTGATAATCGTATAATGTTCTTGTAATTACCGCTACATCATTACTTACCGTAATTGCGTTCTCTCTTTACTGGATTCACACAAAGACTTTCTATTTTGAATTAATTGTTATAATTATCGTGTTTCTGAAATAAATATAAAATGACGGTCAAACTTGCCGTATTTGGTCAGAAATCTTTATTTAATTTGAATTGGAAAATCCATACCTTTACTTTTCAGAGATTCATATCTATATTTAGTTTTAGTTACTATACATATATACAAACTTAAACTACTTATCTTTATACAAAACTAAAAATAAAATACTATATACAAAATATATATAAACATAAAACATAATATAAAAGAGCATCGATCGGGCGTCGAAGTATTCCTCCGCATCACTGTCCTTATATATTTATATACCTTTATATATTTTAAATTCTGCATTTAATATAAAAAATGACTTTGATACTTGTTTAAATATTTCATTCTATATTTTAATTAAATAATATTAATGTTCTATTTAATTTTCTAAACTTCAGTAATAAAGGTTTAATTTGTCATTTTTCACCATAAATTGTACTGTAATTGCTTTTGTCTTATAAGTATTTATAACCGAATAGTCTGATAAAATCGACACTTAAGTTCTCGTATTTTTTGCATAATATCGATGAATGAAGGCTAACCGTAGAGTAAAGGAACCTGTTTTTATATTTCTACTTATGAATGAACAAAACATTGAATGAATGAAACTATTTTTATAACGTTCATGAGACGATTTGTTTACTATGTGAATTTTTTGTTCTCCTTTTTTCGGGTAAGCGACCTATGAATGATTTTAAAGCCTCCGTAGTAATAAGTATTATATATATGTTTATATACATTCCGTTGAAACATTTATGTCATACTAGTTTTTGCCCGCAACTTCGTTCACGTGGAATAGTGACTACCAGCAGATTTTTGGTTTGACCAATAGATGGCGCTATATGTCCGGAATAATTTTATTTTTTTGTAATAAAAACTATCCTATGTCCTTTCTCAAGTTTCAAACTATGTCTGTACCAAATTTCACACAAATCGGTTCAGTAGTTTAGGCGTGAAGAAAAGACAGACAGACAGACAGACAGACAGACAGACAGACAGACAGAGTTACTTTCGCATTTATAATATTAGTTTGGATGGTGCGATCTCAGGTTTGCTTACTACTTCATTTCTATTTTAGCACCAGTTGATAACATTACGAACATATTTAAGCGCTTAAAGTATCTACGATTTATTACATGGGTAACTAAAACGGAATATATACTTGAATATTTTTTTCAAATCTCAAAACCAGTAAAGGATGTGTTAAACTTAAAACTTAAATAAATAAATGTCCAGCCTTCTTTAAAAAGCCGTGTAAGTCAAGTGCCGTTAGAAACTCGCTAGAATTAAAATGTATTAATAAAAATAACAAAACGTCATCCGAAGTAAAAGGAGGTAACTTTCATTTTAGCTTCAAATGTAACATGTGTTTTAAATAAAACTGGCTGTAGGCTGCTTAGCAACTACTGCCGAAACTTGGTCTTATTTAGAAGTTGAGCAGTAATACGTAGTAGTAACGTGGTTAGTAAAGCGCTGGGTTTAATTCTCCACAAACATTGGGACCTATCCTGACTTTGGGGATCCTACAAACATGACCTGTATACTTAGTATCGTTTTGAACTGACGTCTGTTTTGGTATTCAGTTTGACGGATCAATTTTACATGTCCCACAATTTTACAGCGACATTCGTGACGATTTGGAAAAACTGTGACAATAGAGCTTTTTATGTGAACCTGTAATATCTGCCTAGCCTTTTCACAACTATGTAAAGGTCGGCTTTTAGCTTCCATATGTGCGTGTAGCGTACCGGTACCGGTACCGGTAGTTTGGATCTTGCTCCCGAGTACAGTGATCACCTATTTTTTACATAACAAAAAAATACAAAATGTTGTGAAAAACCAAAGACAACCATTTGTAGCAGAAAGAGAGCCTAATTTAAACATCTTTGAGCTAGAGCTTGTTAAAAATGGACAACAAGCTCCACAATTACATACAACTTTCTATCTTCCAGACCCTCGCGTCCAAGGATGGTTCCTCTTCGACACGCCACTGCCCACGGTGGCCATGGTATGCGTGTATCTCGCATTCGTCATGGTAGCAGGACCACTGTGGATGGCGAACAGGAAACCCTTCCAGATACAGAATACTTTGGTCGCGTATAACGCGCTTCAAGTGTTGCTGTCTTCTTATATGTTTTATGAGGTAAGATTTTTATTATTTTTTCACTGTTTTTTGGTTATTTTAAGAAAAGTGCCTTTACCTTTGCTGTCGTAATTTTTTTTATATGTTTGATGTTATAGTAACAATGACTAGCTAACTAAAACCCATCATGCCATTTGGCATTCTTAAGCCTTTTATGTACCAGGACTGCGGTAAATCTTATTGGTGAGAGCTTCTTCCCACCCCAGAGAGTAACACACAATAGAATCCACAATAATATTTATTTAGGAGAAAATTATAAATATGTACATTTTCATGAAAGCACAATGAGACACAACACAGACAACCCATTTTTATATTATTCTTTTTAAGTACTCCAAATTCAAAATTGGTTAATAGGCCAGTAGGCCGACAAGTAGTAAGAATTGAAACTTTAACAAATCTTTGGCCCTAGTGAGCTCCAATCGGGTTTGCAGACTATATGGTTTATAGGAAAAATACGTCTCTAAAAACCGAAAATTTTATCTACAGTATATTAACAGATTTTATTGCAAACTTGAATGTTTGTTGTTGAATGTTTAAAGTTAAGCATTGAAATCTAGACTCAATTTTTGCCTGACCATGGGCTACATTGTACTACTGAGTAAACATTACTCTAGATTTATAAATTAAAACCTTGTTAACACCAATAACCTCCCAATTACAACATTTTAAAACATAACTGCGATAATAAAAGCGAACAATTACAATAATATTATACAAGTATAAACTACTGTGACTCATTCAAATAAAATTACCTAAAACCTTCAAAATTACGGCAAACTGTCTCGCCACTTAATAACTATGCAAAAATTTTAAATGTCTAGTCACCGAATAATTTAATTTGAATAAAAAGTTAACGCTACCGAATAATTAAAAAAAAACACATTTTTGCAAATTCAAAAAGTCACACCTTAATGTTTTAAAAGGCATTAAAATTAATTTGATATGCAAAATCTTTTTAATTGCTTCATTAAAATAACACCCATTAATTAAGCGTACATTCGTATATACTATTGTCAAATTACTTGCATGATGTAATCATTTGCGTATGTATTAGCCATAGAACGCTGGTTAAACTTTCTACATAATGGAATTAGTTGCAGATTTTTATCGTAGCCACTTGCAAACAAAGTAGAAGTTTACATTTTGGATGAATATTTAAAAAATGTAATTATGATATATGACTGATATAAAATATAATGAAACTTCACACAGTAAATTATAATTAATCAAGATCTTTATCTATATTTTAATATTTTTTACTTAATGGACATAAAGTGACAGAAAAAATTACGTGTCCCAGACTAAATTCTTTTGATTGTCAATGCTCAGAAGGTGTTAGTACAAAAAGCGTTAGTTGTTATTCCGAACAATGTGGTTACCAGCCTAACAAAACTGTCGACACAAACTGACAGCTGTTGTCAGCCCGTCACATTCATACTCTTTCGTCAATATTTTACTCACAAAATGCTAAATAACTTATCGATAATTAAGTAATCGATTGTTCTGTACAATCGCATAGGAATACCATGGTAAAGCAACATGTCAAGGCGACCAGACAATTTCATGGTGCCATCACAATGATGTGCATACAACCTTGACTTTTATGCCCTAGGAATTAGAGTCGAAAATTGATTAACTTTAAAAAGTGTAGAAGAACGCTTCAAAGTGTAATTTTACGGATATTTAAGTGTTGAGGTAGGTTAGTATTTTTATTTTGGTTTTGGCCGTTGACATACTTCGTATAAAGTTTTTTGAAAGTAAAAACTGTTAAAATTATTTTCTGCCCGGTTAAAAAAAAGAATACCCAAGAACCCAAAAACGAAGATTTGGCTAATTATCCAAGTGCTTGACCTTCTTTTAATTTTTATCGTTTACTAGCTTCTATAAAGATATATCGCGTTTCCAAGAGAACTCTTTAAAAGTCTGGAGTAAAAACTATCCTGTTCTTTCTCAAGGTCAACTCTATACCAAATTTGATTAAAATCAGTTCAGTAGTCTAGACGTGAAAGCGTAACAGACAGACAGAGTTACTTTGGCATTTGTAAAATTAAATAAGGATTGATTTTTTTATATACCTAGATCCTTTAAATAATTCATAGTACAGATACCTAATTATTACTACAACCTAAAGGAATATACGAAAAAGCTCACTAACATTCGCAGTTAATCCGCGTGAAGCCACGGTTCAATGGCCACGGTAACGCAACTGTCCCACTATCCATTCATTCAGTAATAAGGTCAAGGAGACAACCTGGTGTTAGTGATCCAGGTATCTGTGTCTTTCTGTTAATTACTACGTTTTTGGCCTGATAAATTTTGAGAGATCCCAAATCCTACATCACACGTGATACCATCTGCCTAGATTTTTTTCTAACAATGTTGCGCTTAGCTTTCAATCTAACCAGGAGTGTAGCTGAGTAAAAGTGTTTTTAGGGAGCGATTGCCTATCTAACCTTCTGTACCCAGTAACCTTAGATACCTCTTAGTAATAATGGCTGTTGGATTCTGACTGCCCGTGACGACAACCGAAGCTATTCAAATAACAGCCAAGACAAACTATCCTTACGTGCCTTCCAAAACACAGAAGAAACTCATCATATTAAGATGGTTACCGATCCACGGAACTACCGCGCCAAACGTTGCTTTAGCTTACCATCCGTGCGGCTGTTAATAAGTCACAAGCTACTATCATTAATAGAATAAATGTATAACTGTAATAAAAACCATACAGTAAATAAAACTTATGACGTATGAATGTCTTTGTGAATGAAGATGGTCGTTTTTTATTATAAAAGTGTAATGATAGAACGTCTAGACATTCACGTGATGTGATACAGTTGCTGGAAAATAATGTGACCCAGTTTCAATGTTTTATACTCAGATTTAGAATGACGTGCAGTTTTATTTTTATTACTGATAGTTTTAGCCTCATTTTCATGTTAGAAAAGTTTTATTAAGCTAATACTGTGTTTGTCGTTCGACGATCATAATTAGAGAATATTTCTACTATCATTTTATTTACTACTGAAATAATAATGTAAACTCTACAATTTTGAAATTTAGTCTCAAATTGAGTCTATACTAAATTAAAAAAAAACTTCGCAAGTAAAACAATGCGAACATAAATCCCCTCAAACATAACTCCTACATTCAATAATCTTCAAGACTAAAATATTATTCAGAAGTCAAAATAATTACCTGTCTATCAAACAACCAGTACAATAATATTAAATACCTAGACCACCTAAGACTCATTAGATACAAAATTTACGCAATAACAGACGGCAAGCGTAGATAGTGCAAAATTCCATACAATTCGGTCAAGGCGATGTATCGATATAACAAAAACATAATACAGAATAAAAGTTATCGAATAATTACTATCGATAACTTTATTGTGTTACGGACAATTAAAAGTTAAGCGATAGATCGAATCAATGTCTAGATTTGAATTTTTGCACGCCAGTTGTGTGGTCAAGAATTTTGAATGGAATTTTAATACGTTGGTACGTGGGAACGTAAACTTATTTTTGAAAAAGAGACAAACAGTAATGAAACTTAAGCCATCTGCCTAGACTTTTCCCAAATATGTTGGGATCAGCTTCAAGTCTAACCGTACGCATCCAGTATGCATCCATTAAGTACCAGTGTTTCGAATGGAGTGACTACCTATTCGACCTCCTTAAACCAGTTACCGGGAAAACGCTCAGTAATGACAGTTGGGATCCAATATTTAACATTCCTTCCGAAACACGAGAAGTGATCACCCATCTACAGATCGACCACACTAAGCGTTACTTTAGCTTCTGAATGGTCAACCATGATATTTAATCCTCTATGTTTCATCTATAACTACTAATACGCTACTAATATTATCTATATTCTTTGCAACATGTCAGACACACTTCTAAATAATATTTTGTTGTCAACAGCACCTGATGTCAGGCTGGTGGGCGGACTACAGCTTATCATGTCAACCTGTGGACTACAGCGACAGTGAGAAAGCGAGACGGGTGAGTTCTACTATTTTATATGCCTTTCTTCTTAGAAATAACTTATCAATCAATCTATACTATCTATCAATGTTTGATATTAACATTTAGAATATATTTTAAGTTAATAATCGCGCCTGGTGCCAAAAAAATATGTCTCTGATTATACCTTTATAATCTACAGTTACATAGTTCATTCTCATACAAGTAGTTCATTCTCATTTAGTTGTGTCATAGTATTATAATGGTGATGGAATTTAAAGCTATCAGTAATTCATCAATGGTCAGATGTTTCACTGAACCAAATCTTTAAATCAAACTTTCGTTTTTAATCAACTAAAAACAAGGTTGTACAAAATACAAATCCATTTTTTTTGCCAAATTAAAAATCCAAAAAATACTTTCTTCAAATAATTTAAAGAGCCTACTTCTAACATCAAAACGTCAAAGATATCTCCCCACGCGTCCAAGGTGTAGAAAGTACAACAGTAACTATTTATAACGTAGCACAGATTATGACGTAGAGGCGGCATTTCTAATATTAATTACATATTATGCCTACACACGTAATTCTTGGCCACCTCATGATCTGATGTTCTCTCGCTGTGTAGTTCCGGAAACATTGTTGCTAAGTTATATTTAATGACGATGCTTGAGTATCTGCGTATGTTTTTTTATTCGTACGCATAATGTACGCATGGAAGTGACGTAACGGAGACATTATTTTATGTAAGATGTAAAACACGTGTTTTTTTTATTGTAATCTTGCATAGGTCAGTAATTTTATAGTTCGTATAGGCTTTGTTACGTTTAAGAGGCTAAACCAATCTAATAAATTGTATTGAATAGTTCATTAAAGGGCTGGCATCTGCATTTTGACATTCATTGAGAATTAAGTTTAAATATATTTCGGCCTGAGCCCTTAAGTAGAACAAAAGTAAAAGTACCTAATAAAATGACATTATTACTATACTATAAATTAAAATTGATATCATTTTGCATAATTTATCATCATCAATATTATATAATTCTTAGTCGACTATTGGTCGTGAACCACACCCAACGTAGGTATGCCAAATGGTATCTAGGTTTTTGTCAACAAGGCACTTCACACTCCGTCTTGCAAAATAAATTGCCAAAGAAATAAATCTTAGCCACTTCTAATTTATTCATAACTCTATGCATAGCAACGTCATGATCGTCCAACGGTACCAGCTTCCTAACAACGGCTTTCGAATATTTTGTATACGTATGTATATATGTATACAAAAGTGAGATTGCTGTTTGTCATTAACAATGTTTATTTAGTAAAAGGAAAAGGAACGGATGTATCGACAAACGTCAAACCCATGGTATTTATGTCATAGTAAAGTATGAAATGACTTTTATAGAAATTCTGTGTTTGAAAGATATTTTTGAAGCTTGATTGCGTAATCATTCTGCGTCATCCTGAAGTAGAAAAAAAACAATAGATATTTTAAAAAAAACAATAAAGACAAGAATTTGACATGAGCTGTCAAATTCATAAGGTATTTTTTCTACTATAGTTATATTTTCTGCTGTATTTAACAAATAAAGAAAATCGAAAATTGTGTCAAAATACCCATGTAATGTTACAAAAGTTTAGTACCTCATTAAGTTCTGTTCCTTTTTATTTGGCCTAGATAAAGGTTAACTTTGAAATAAATGCTTTTACTATTTACATATGTATATTTTAATGATAGTTCTTAAAAATATTCTCTAGGACTAAATAACTTATTGGTATCTGTGATAAATATTTAATTTCTATTTCGATAAATCACGATAATGTGAAAGGTACCCAACGACCATATGTTAATCCTCAAAAAGTGAAATCTAATTTCTGCGAAACCAATTAGTTATTATAAATGGCAATCCTAAAACACATAATAACTATAATTTATTTTAATATTCAATATGAAGATCAATATTTTCCATTATTTTGCAAAGCATACTCCTAATTACCAAAGAAAAATCATACAGTCGACTCTCGTTAATTCGAAACTCGAGGGACTCTTAAAATATTACGAATTATCGAGTTTTTGAAATATTAAATGGTTCGAAATTTGTGAGAGAAAATAAATAAAACTTCGAATTATTAACACATTTGTGTGCATACATGTATTCATAATGTAATTAATCTTTCGAAACAGCTCCGTCATACTGCTTCAAGAAAAGGTTGCTGCTACTCAGACTGCTCTCTGACTCCTGACTTAGAATCTTTCCGCCTCATTCTCTCTGCAACTTTGAATTCTCGAGTGTTGGACGACTAAGAATTCGAATTAACGCGTCGTTTTGTTATAAAGCAATGCTATTTTCGTTCGAATTACCAAGTGCATAAAAATGTATTGATTTAGTTCGAAATATAAAGAGATTTTGTAGGGAGTTCCCTACAAAATCTCGTGGTAACTTTGAATTAACGAGAGGTTCGAAATATCGCAGGTTTGAATTAACAAGAGTCGACTGTACTCTCCTCACAAAAAAAAAATATTCAACATATACATATTTACTTATATTTTACATAAATACTGTGCCTATCTATTTCCCAATCTGTAAATACGATTTCAATGACACAAATGCTAATCATGAAAAATATCCTCATGACAACATTAAATTATTCACAAAAAAACAAAAAACAATATCTATAGTACAAATCATTTTCACATCAAAATGCAAATCTTTTTTATAACAATACGTAACATTTATTATATTTAACCTTCGTACAGACCTTTAAAATGTCATAAGACATAAGCTATTTAAATATCAAAAATTCAAATTCATTTTTCGGATTGCTACACTATGTATGCTAATTTTGATATATCTTGATATATCATTGACCTTACGGTTAGCAAAACGGTTGTTATATAATACAAACTCGTTTTGCACCGAAGACTTTACGATTTGTTTACTATTTTAACGCCAATGTCATGGCCGGTTATTTGTATTTATATATAAATTAGGATTATTGTAACTTTAAAAAAGGTTGGGATTTATTGTTGAATCTTCTTCACTGTAAGGGCCGTTTTCTTGAAACGTCTTGCAGTATGAGATAGCACATTGATCGGGGAAGTTTCTAATATTCCTCATTTTAACCAACTTCCCAATAGGATATTTCCATTACTTCGTACCCACTTCCGTGGAACTACTTGAAAACAACTCTTTAAGTAACTGTACTCTAATTAATTAAACTAATTTTCTGTCAATGTTATAAAGGTGCATATTATTATAAACTTGTTGTTTAAGCCTCTCTAATTCTCTGCATCCACGGAAAAGTTATAACATGTTATTCGTTCATCCACTTTCCGGGTGAACTACTACCCACAGCCGGATAAAAATGTATAATGCAGATAGTCGTGGTGGCTTAGTGGGCAAAGAACCAACCTCTCGAGTATGAGGGTCTTTTTTTTTTTTTTTTTTTTAACGACGAAAAAAATCATCAAATGACCCCTCCCGCTGTGGGTTAGCAGCGGTGAGGGAGTGTCAGACTCTTACTGACTAAAAGCCGTCATGTTCCGTCGTAGGCCTTCTTATGTGCTAGGGCCGCGGTACCTCTTTCGAACAACCCGCAGCCCCGGCAGGCCTTGGCCCTGCTGGGCCCCGCTGAGGTTGCTGACATCTCTTTGAGGAGCGCGTGGAACAACGCGCGCCGCCGACACGGGTCTGTTGTCTAAAAACAGACATGAGCGATGAGCCACCCGAACTCACCGCCCACAGACCCACGCCTACGGTGGCCGGGAGTCGTCTCGCGACACCCGGCGCCCGTGGTGTCTACCTGCTCCAGCGCGGCGGCCGGGATGAGAGGTGCGAACTCTCTGACGTTCCGCCGCCTCCTTCTCGAGCATGACTGCTTCGCAGAAGGAGGCGACGGCATCCCATTCCCTCTCGCCCCGGACCATGGCTTGAACCAGGGCCGGACGCGAGAGGTCGCCGCCGCCTAAAGCCTCGACGAGGACCCGGCGGTGCCCTTCCCACGCAGGGCACTCCTGGACTGTGTGGTCCACCGTGTCCTCGGGGCTATCCGCACAGTGGTGACACCCGGGCGCCTCCTCACGACCGATTCGATGCAGATACCTCCCGAAACAACCGTGTCCGGTGAGGACCTGCGTCATGCGGTACGTGAGGGCGCCGTGACTCCTCCCGAGCCACTCCTCAAAGAGGGGACTTACCGCCACTATGGTGGCGTGCCCTGCACTGGGTTGCGACAGTCGCTCCCTCCAGGCCACCATGACATCCCGCCGGAGCTCTGCCCGCTGCGCGACAACTTGTCGCGGCAACGGGGTTTCCCCCCGGCGCTGAGCCTCCTCGCGCCAGTCGTACAGGCGCAAGAAGACTCTCGCCTCCAGATCCCACGGTGGTAGTCCGGCTAGTAGGCCAGCTGCTTCGCGGGAGATCGTGCGGTACCCCCGGATCAGCCTAATGGCTATCACCCTTTGGGGCACGTTCAGGTAGTGTACAGCTCGCGGCCGTACCGAACGTGCCCATACCGGGGCCCCGTAAAGGGCCATGGACCGCAAGACTCCCGCGTAGAGTTTACGGCAGGGGGCGTTTGGGCCTCCCAGGTTGGGCAGGAGCCGCTTGAAGGCAGCACCTGTCTTCTCCAGTTTGGGGCCCAAACGTCGGAAATGTTCGACGAAGTTCCACCGGCCGTCGAGGACGAGTCCTAGGTACTTCATCGCCTTCTCGACGCCGATGGTAACCCCTCCCACCGTAACTTGGGAACCTGAAGGTGGCGCGTTCCGAAGCCCATGAAAGCACATGGCCTCGGACTTGTGCAATGCCACCTCCAGTCCCAGCAGCTGGATCCTCTCAACGACTATCGCAACCCCGCGCGCCATTATGTCGGCTGCCTCCTGGTGCGACCTCCCTTGTGCCAGTACCAGCGTGTCGTCAGCGTAGCAAACCACGCTGACGCCGCTAGGGAGGTCGGCGCGCAGCACCCAGTCGTAGCCGATGTTCCACAAGAGCGGCCCCAGTACCAACCCTTGCGGAACACCGCACGACATCTCTCGCCGGTTCCATTCCCCATTGTGACCGGGGTAAATGATGGACCTATCCGACAGATAGGCCTCGACCACGCGACGAAGGTAGGTCGGCACCCGGTGGTACCGG
This sequence comes from Helicoverpa zea, assembly GCF_022581195.2. Taxonomy (NCBI): domain Eukaryota; kingdom Metazoa; phylum Arthropoda; class Insecta; order Lepidoptera; family Noctuidae; genus Helicoverpa; species Helicoverpa zea. The sequence goes on along the minus strand of NC_061456.1, from coordinate 12,040,384 downwards.
AGTGCCTCCCTAATGCAACTCCAGGGAAGGGTGTTGAAGGCATTGGCGATGTCAAGAGATACCGCCAAGACGACCCCCCCCCGGGACACAGCATCCCCCGTCGTGAGAGATCTCACACGTATGATGGCGTCCACCGTTGAGCGCCCCCTGCGGAACCCGAACTGGTTGTCCGCGAGGTCCGGCCCCATCCCCCCAAGGTGCGCAACGAGGCGGTGTGCGACAACTCGCTCGAAGAGCTTGCCCACCTCGTCGAGCAACACGATGGGCCGGTATGCGGACGGAGAGTCCGCAGGGCGCCCCGGCTTCCGAATGAGGACCAGTTTCCCTGTTTTCCAACGAAGTGGGAACTGGCCCCTCTCCATACATGCGCTGAGAAGCCCCCTAAGTCGAGGCCCGAGAGCCTCAAGGGCCAGGACCCAGGCCTTGCCAGGCACGCCGTCAGGCCCTGGGGCGGTATTTTTGGCTTTCAGCCTGGTTACCGCCACTCTCAGGTCCACCCCAGTCACCTCGGGGACATCGTCGTCGTCGGATGTATGGTCCACAGTCGACACCGCGGGTTGCAGAACCATGGGCGGGGGAGAGTGTTCCCCACGCGAAGGGAACAGAGCGCTCACCACCTCCTCCACCAGTTGAGGCCGAAGACTCTGGGTCAGCGGGGGGGCCCATGGGCGGAGCTTACCCCGTACCATTTTGTAAGGGCGCCCCCACGGATCTCTGTCCAAAGTCCCCAGCAGCTCTGTATTGGCCACGTCCTTGGCCTGGATGATGGCCAATTGGAGGGCGGTCTTCGCAGCTCTGTATCCCTCGTACAGTTCCGCTTCCCTGGCCTCTGCATCCGGAGGGCGGATGCGCAGCCTGCGGTGTCTGGTGTACAGGTGTCTCACAGCGACGCACGCCTCACGAAGGGCCGCAATCTCGCTGGACCACCAGTACACCTGGCGTCGGGCGCGTCCTGGCAGGACTCGGGGCATGGCCATGTCACAGATCTCGGACATGGTCTCCCGGAACCACTCCGCCTCGTCGTTGATGTCGGCGGGCCTGTCCGGTGATGACACCCAAGCCCGCACGACTGAGGCTTCCAGGAGAAGCTCCCGGTCAAGGTGCTTCAGCGCCCAACGTGGACCACTCGGGGTCTGCAGGACCGGCGCGTTTGGATTTTGGGCGGAGACGTCAAACCGGATATATACCGGTGATCGGAATAGGTCTCCACCCCCTCCTCGACGTGCCAGTCTAAGACACGCGGTAGCAGAGCGGGGCTGGCGAACGAGATGTCCACTACCGAGTCGCCCCGCATCCGTACACACGTGGGGACAGTACCCCGATTGAGGACGACCAGGCCTGATTCCAGCGCCCAGTCCTCCACCATCCTTCCCCGCGCATCCGTGTGTCGGGAACCCCAGGCCAAGTTCTTGGCGTTGAAGTCCCCTAACACTAGCACAGGGAGGGTGTAACTTCCGACGACGACAGACAACTCCAGGAGGGAGTTGTGGAACTCGGCGAGAGTTCGGTTCGGGGAGAAGTATACCCCCACAACAACTATCTCCCCGAACCGTGCTGCGACGCAACCCCTTCCACTCTTCACCCCTTCGAGGGAAGGAGTACCAGCGGCGGCCGACGATATGATGGTCACCGAGCCGCTAAGGTCCTTGACCCAGTCATCCCTGGGAAGGACAAAGTACGGCTCCGCGACCACGGCGATGTTGATCGACCACTGCGCCATGCTTTGGAGCAACAGGTCCTGGGCACGGGCGCAGTGGTTGATGTTCGCCTGGAGGAAGCGTAGTGGAGCCGTTTTAGAATTCCATCACGTCTTCCTCCTCTTCAGGCCCAGAAGCGGGCACCGCGGCAGCAGCAGCAGCAGCGACTTCGCCGGAGGTGGCGGCGGCCGCGGGAGCTGCGGCAGTGGCCACCGCGTGAGTATGAGGGTCTAGGTTCGATTCCAGGTTAGGCAAGTACCAATGCAACTTTTCTAAGTTTCTAATTATATCTTGGACACCAATGGCTGATAAAAAGGTGAAGGAAAACATCTTGAGGAAACCTGGACTATATAGTCTGAAATCACCAACCCGCATTGAGCAAGCGTGGTGATTAATGCTCAATCCTTCTCCCTGTGAGAGGAGGCCTGTGCCCAGCAGTGGGACGATAAAAAGGCTGTAACAGCAGATAGTCAGAAGACCGAGAAATAACATAAAGTCCTTTTTACCCGGTTGCGAGGAGTGGTTCTGCCTATGTCCCAAAGGTGAAACACGAAGTAACAGCTGGTTATCGATATTAAAAAGTTACCTAATATAAATGCCAAGACTGCCACAATTCACACAACAACCATCCGTTAACCTTTTTGAATAAATTAGTTACCAGAAAGCATGTGCCATTGTCCAAATTCTAAAAACTCTCACTCGTTATCAAGTGTAAAAAAAAAACATCAAAAAGAAAGTTCGTTCATAGTTACATAAATAAAATATTTTCAAAACGGCTGCCCGGTGTCTAAATATTTCAATAGAGAAACGCGAGATAGAATGCTAATGTATTTTTTGAGTGCGTTTTGGCTAGCTTGTTCCTAATTCAAGAATGATTTATATATCAAGCTGTGTGGGTCACACTTGAAGTCGTGGTGGCCTAGTGGGCAAAGAACCAACCTCTCGAGTATGAGGGCGCGGGTTCTATTCCAGGTCAGGCAAGTACCAATGCAACTTTTCTAAGTTTGTATGTACTTTCTAAGTATATCTGAGACACCAATGACTGTGTTTCGGATGGCACGTTAAACTGTAGGTCCCGGCTGTCATTGAACATCCTTGGCAGTCGTTACGGGTAGTCAGAAGCCAGTAAGTCTGACACCAGTCTAACCAAGGGGTATCGGGTTGCCCGGGTAACTGGGTTGAGGAGGTCAGATAAGCAGTCGCTTCTTGTAAAGCACTGGTACTCAGCTGAATCCGGTTAGACTGGAAGCCGACCCCAACATAGTTTGGGAAAAAGGCTCGGAGGATGATGATGATGTGGGTCACACTTGTATGTTAGATCCTTGCATGTGACAAACTTTTTGACATAGATTTGTAACGAGTACATTCTGTCTAGTAGAATAAATTATAGTAAGAAGAAAACTACGGACCAATGTTCATCATCATCATCATCTCAGCCATAAGACGTCCACTGCTGAACATAGGCCTCCCCCTTTGATCTCCACAGATACCGGACTAATGTTATCTAAAACAAAATTGTATGTTTTCCTTGAAAGGCTTCAAATCTATCGAACCGATTTTACAAATTCATTGACTATTGGGTAGCTACACTGTCCTCGTGTGACGTAGGCTATATTTTATCCCGATATGTGAGAAAATTCCCTCGGGCGGGTGTTCAATCACGAGAAACAGCTAATGACGATTTTTTCTCAAAAATGTATTTTCGATTGTTTTTTACCGGAAATATTTTGTCTCTTATTTATTCTTACGTCAAAATAGATAATCTCCATAGTTTTTGTGTACAGCATCCTTCAGATAACGAGTGTTAACAAAAAGTCATATTTCCTCATTCGTTCTGCGTACTGGAATATTTGTTAGGAAATAATAGAACCTTATAGGGTCACTAGCGTGTTCGAAGGATTTGCAAAAGGTTCGCTTAGCTGAGTTAACTTCAAGTAACCTATTGCGAAGTGAGGTTTATGCTAAATATGAATGTTGAATCGGTAAGTTGAATTATAAGCTTTGAATAAAACTTGTTGTGAAGTTGAATAGGTTATTAAAATTATTACAACATTTTCTTAATGTGTTAAATAAGTATAAATACTTGTGTTAACATATGACCACGGTAAAAGAGCTTTGGCTGACTAGGTTTGTCACAGATAGCTATTTTCTGAGGTCAGCCTTTGAGTGAATTCTAAAGAAGTTGGTTTTAAGGAAGGTAAACTGCTGATAGAAAATCAAGTGATAAATAATAAGATACGCATCATAAGAAACTCCTATATTTTCAGCAAAATTCTTAATCTATAACTTTTAAACCTTGAAAGGCTTGTCTATTTCTTTACGTACTATTGTATGAAACAATAAATAAATCACACAAAGTAATTTTGAGTAAACCATGTACTAATGTTTACTACTTACGGCCAGTTTCTTCATCAAAAGTTAAAGTTAAAGTAATGTCTAAAGTAAAAGTAACGGTCAAATTCGTTTTTTCAAGGCTAAAGTGACAGCAAAAGTCATAGAAAAATTGAATTTAACCGTTACTTTTACTTTAGACATTACTTTGACTTTTACTTTGGCTTTAACTTTTGATGAAGAAACTGGCTGTTAATAAATCTTTCTCTTCTATTGTTTGCACAACTATTGTACAACACTCCTAAAAACAATATAATCCAGACAGGGCCACTAATAGAAAGCTTCTAATACCTTTAGAGCATTTCTATTACCCTGAAAGTCAAGGTACACTAAAACCAGTAACTGAAATATCCAAGTGTATAATTGTCAAGAACCTTACAGTGTTTATAGTTTGGATTTGAGAATTTTTGCACAGAATACATGTGTACTCTATAATAACTATCTTACCAACAATAGTTCATATTACTAGCTATATTTTGCCATATGTTTTTGATGTCCTGAATCCATTATTAAAGTCTTTCTTTGACCAAAATTTTTCAAAATATTTTTTTTATAAATTGAACAAATAATAAATTCGACCGTACAACACACACATTTTCTTAAAACGAGACCATTTTGTCGTTAATAAAGTCGATAAAAAACGATCTCAAAGCGCAATGGCAGTTTCACTTTCAAGCGAATGACGTAACAACAGCTGAGCGAGGCTTTCACTGTCAGCTCGGAAGCGTTCATTTCAATGGTCAAGAACGAGTTTACAACCTTGGGGTTCTGTAGAGAATAGACGTACCTGATGATCATGACAAAAATATGGTATGTACGAGTATTAGTATTTATTTCGTTTAGGAATCCGTTTACTCTCTTGCAAAAGGCCTATCAATATCTTCTGCTGATACATGTTATCCTTACCTCATTAGGGTAGCTCTAGGCTCCCAAAAAATGCCAAATATTAATGCTTGGCAGGTGTCTACAACCATCTTTAATCGCGGCATTCTATGACCTATTAATCGGTTAAACTGCGTACTAGAGATATTTCGATAGTAACCCCATACAAGAATGTCAAATTATGTGTCTATATCTACTAAGCACGTCAAATGGCAGAAAAGTTATTAAAATCCACCGCCGTAGGTCCTTAATCGTAGTCCCTCAAAAACTGAACTTAATTATTCACATCCCGGAGACTAAATAAATATAGTTGTAGTGGAATAGTTTAAAACATCATCGCAAGGTCCAAATAACATACGTAACATATCGTAATTTAAAAAAAGAAAGCCGATATTATCAGAAAAGCAATCAATGGGCAGGTAATTCCGGTTCGAGCGCATACCTTTCAATAGCTGTTTTGAATGAAAGGTATCTTACTCTGAAGGGACCTTTTATGTGTATTTAGATAGAAACAAATATTTTTAAATGTTTGATTTGTATTCCTATGAAATTTTGGATTGACATAAGACTATATTATATTAGATTTTCCGACTCCCGAGAGAAAACTTTCAGTAGACGGATAAAATTATGCCTCTTATCGCTCAGAAATAATTAATTGGTTTGTAATTGGTTCAAGAAGTTTCAAAATCGATTCCATAGATATCAATACCTATTGCCTCCACCGATCTCACAAATTTTATATCTTTATAATAATATGTTCATGGAACTTTTACTTCTTATATTTTGTCAATCTATTCCATGTATCATCTGGGCACTTAAAATAAAAATAAAAAGATTTATTATATTTAATCAGTGAGTGCTACTTGCACTTCTAATTAGTTTAATCTTAATTAATGGAAGTCGGCTGCCATTCTAATCTTATGCTTGTTAATTCGTGTCAAATATTTAAATGTGAAACTTCACATTTTACGGATATTACTGCGTTTGAAACATCATTGCATTGTTTTAGTAAATAGCTGTTCCGCACACTATAAAAGAAGTCTATCTGTTTGTTATCAAATTAAATTAAAAAGCGTTTATTCTAAGCAGGCTGAAAAACAGCACTTTTCGAACTGAATTACATGAGATAGCCCGGAAAACACCCACCTTTCACCACTTCCTATGTGTTATTAGGTACTATATTCTTGCAAGTTCAATTAAAATAACCGTAAACATCACATCACATATATTGTTAGCTAAGATACCAATGTCAAAATTAGGTACAGTATTTATTTTCTTTAGGTCATCAATGTTCCCCTTAACGTATGGCAAAGATTTACAAACAGCAGTCGGAACTATGGTCTCCAAAACACGGTGGCTCACTGTGACATAGATGGCCACTCATCCGCGGACCTATCGCGACAAGCGTATTTAACCTTGATCGATGGGTTCTTGCTGCATTTACTTATCCATGAACTCTTTAGTTCTTCATCATCGTCTTTTTACAATCCCATTGCTGGACACAGGCGACTTTTTTTTTAAAGAGAAATTATTAGTGTAGGTTAGCAACGTGTAAAACCTATCATGTTCCTTCTTAAGCCTTTTATGTCCGAGGCAACTTCTCATAAAGAGAAGACATAAGCATTGATCAACTTACTTTTCAACTAAAACTCTTAAAACATCATCACCATCTTCCTGCCCTTAACCCAATTTTTATTTTAGAGTTGGCACAGCATGTCTTGTTCTTCCATATTTCTCTGACAGACTTCCGTCATAAGTAACATTATTTGAACCGAAAAATTCAAATCACCTTACTAAAAACATGTTTCTTTCTACAGATGTTACATCTATGTTGGGTGTACTACTTCTCGAAGCTGTCAGAGTTCGCTGACACGGTGTTCTTCGTGCTCCGCAAGAAGAAGAGTCAGATCACCTGGCTGCATCTGTACCATCACTCCCTGACACCTTTCGAGGCGTGGCTGCTTGTCAAGTTCATTGCCGGTAAGTGGAACGAAGACGAAGTTCTTTTGTTTTTGACCTGTGTAGTTGTGTCAATAATTGGTTGCTGATATGATTGAGGTTGAATGATGCTTGATTGAAGACTACGAACGCAGCGTAGGTTTGCCAACAATGAGATAGACGGAGCATCTGACCAAGATCACGAGTAGTCACTTTCAAATGGTCCTTTTAGAAATCAATGCACTTCTGTTCAGCAGTGAAGGTCCTATAAATAAGATGATAATGACGATATTGGTGTTAAAAATGAGACTGAAATTAAGATGGAAAAATGAACATTGTGCATTATCGTGCTTTAAATTAATTAATCACGTTAGTGATATGAATACTCAGAAAAAACATACAACACAACCAGCCTTTAATTAATAGAAGTCTCACACTTTCCATTCCATCTAATCTATCAGTAGATGTTTTTTAATAAGCGACTATTCACGATTAGTCGAATAAGTATTAGTAGCACTAGAACTTAATAATGCACAAAAATGTGTGAAAATATTTTCAAATTCTATTAATTCTGTGTCACCACAGAAGATTTCTATCTAAGATCTGTAAAATCGATACGAACAAAAAATCCCGTTACAAATTGAAAGTGAAAACCATCTTAGGGCCATTGAAGTGACCAATCAAGGTCATGGCTTGACCCGCTTAACCTACTTAAGCAAAGTGGAAGCAGGAAGTTTTAGAGGTACGTTGATTAATGCGTATCATTAATTATTGAGATAGGAATAGGAAGAAACATGTTAGAAAGACTTTATTGATTAAAATCGTGGAATTAAAATTTCGGAAGCTGTATACTGCAATACCATACCTACATAATGTATTTATTTAGTCCGCGTCCCTGAGAACTTTTACCCGTACGGGGATAAAATATAGCATATTTTACTCGGGAAGAGTGTAGTGTTTTCTGACTGTGAGTGAGTATTTTCGGAGTAATAGTTAAGGGTACAAACAAACAAATCAAAACTCTTTTTTATATTAGTATTAATAGCTCACGAGAGAAAAAAAAACACTTATACAGTGCTTTTTTTTAGGTTCGCTGCATTGGTAAAGACCAACAGAAATTATTACCTAGTATCGTCGTATTTGTATCAGTTACGCGTTATTGCGGGTAAACAACATCTTTAGTTACTTCAACCTCAGTTTTATTATAGGTACCTCTATTGTGTTTACCAACTGAATATACTCTGAAATCAACAATATCTCTGTAATGATAGACATTTGTAACAGGATTTCCTTGAAAAAGGTTACAGGAAAAACTTCTAAATTATCTTCTCGTGGCAATCAGTAAGAGCAATGTTAATGATAGTTCGTTCGTAATCTCGATTCTTACTAGCTTTTCTCGCGGTTCCGTCTGCTTTTAATAGTCTACCTTCCGTCTCAACCACGAAGACAAGTTCTATTTCAAAGAAGAAGAATAATGAAGTTTTTTATTGTTATTTTCAAAGTTAATTAAGAGGTAGATTCTTCTCTCCTTTTAGATAGCTTTAAAATAGTTGAAACTTAAAAAAAAGAAAACAAATTTAAGAAACGTTTTAAATGAATGTCATGCATTTTTAAGCGCTACAATGTATTTAGGAAGCTGATATGGTTCTAGTCCTGGACTTAATATATTTAGTTAAATAGTTCTCATCTGCCAAGAAGGGTTGGGTTTTTTTTTATTGTAAGTACCTAATTGACTGCTCCTAATTCAGAACTCCTGCTATTCTATTCTAGGTGGTCATGGAACATTCTCGAACATCGTGAACAACTTGGTGCATGTGATCATGTACAGCTACTACATGCTGGCTGCTATGGGACCGCAGTACCAGAAGTATCTGTGGTGGAAGAAACACCTTACTACTCTGCAACTAGTAAGTATTAGTTCAAAAACAGAAACGAATTATTTTCTATTTACTGCTGGCCCACTATTTGCTGCATATGAATGCTATTTTCTCAGCTGTGATGTCAGTCGGTAAAACTCTTTGAATTTGTATTCCAAAACAAAAAAACTTCTTATATACCAGTAGCCACTAAAATACCAAAATAGTCGGATATCAGACAGACAATGTATAGGCACCCCCCAGCAGATTGCCTATGTAGCTAAGGCGAAGAAAATTCCAATTACAGATTGACTTTTTTCTTTTTTCGAGAAAAAATGTGATTCTGACTGTCCTTTCTAGGGCCCATCCAAACTCTGAATGACCTAGTATTTTATAGCAAAATACTCGTCCATTTGGCAATAAATAGTTACTAATACTAATTGTTCAATAACGACCAACTATATACATTTTCACATTACCTCCTCAGAGAAAACCGCAGTAAGATTTAACAGTTTTCGCAACTCTAACCCAACACTTAACTAACGAGTCAACAGACAGACATTCAGTCAGTTATCTAGATAAACCGACGCCGAAGCACGGTCTAGTTATTAGTTACCTCAACAATTACAGGCACGAACAGAAATCTCTTAGAATATTTCACAAGTAACCATTCATTTGTTGCTAAAACTAAATTGTTTAATTATTTATTATTTGGCTTATTGGTTTTGTCATCTATGCGAGTTGTTTGAATTTATTTTAATTTCAACCCCAATTAACAAGGAAAATATATATTCATCGCGTATTTTTGTAAACTAGACTCAAATTAAGCTGTTCAGTATTAAAAAGGATTTAAATGTTATAAATCCTCTTTTAACATGTTTTACTTAGGTACACAGATAATAAATATTTATAAGTGAGGTTTAATTCAAATTCTTAATTTTTGTACATAAAATCAATCATAAAAATAAAAACGAGAAATAAAAAGTAATTTAATGAGTTAAATTTTAATATGCTTTAAGTGTCGTTTTAATGTCCTGATTTGCATTATCAAAAACCAAAAACGTGCTTTTGTATAATTTTTGCGTATTAAATAAATTGCGTGGAATATAATTAGTAGTAATTAAAAATGTTAACAGGCTTGCAAACTTTCTAAAAGTTTTTTTTAAAACGCATGTCATACATAGGAATTACAAGCACTGGTATTCAGCTACACCTGGTTAGACTGGTAGCCGACCCCAACACAGTTGGGAAATGCTCGGAAAATGGTGATGATGTTATACATAGGAATAGAGCTAATTCAGGAGATATATTATTTTAATATTTGGTGCTAAGTAGTCCCTTACCTCACCCTTAAAACACAAAAGTATTAAAGTGCATACTTCCGTCACAACGTGGAACTACCAATAAGGATAGCTGGTACCGCGCCTCGCATTCCTTGCGTCCGAGCGGCGTTTGCGCAAGCCTTAGGATATACTACGCACGGAATACTTACACCGTAGTTGCTAGTTTTATTAATATTTCGATTTTGGAGATTATTATCACTTTTACAGTCACGATATAAGTCACTTGCTATCGTGTTTGAAAATTCCATAAAATTTTTGCCATGGAACCTAGATATAAACCGATGTAATTTGTTATGGTTTAATTTACTTATGTTTTGCATGGAACCGTAAAACGTGGCACAGTTTTGTATTTATTCAAATATTCTACGAAACGTATAAACCTTAAAAAGGGGGTCCAGAATAGTTATAAGGAGTGACCGCAGTCCCTATAACACAAATGGTTCCAGGTTTCAATTGGGAAGACGCTTCCTTTCGCTCTATCTACCGCGGAATCTCCAAGCAAAAGACAAAGTATCCTGCAACTATTCCAAAAAATCACAGGCACCCGTAGATGGGCCATTGATCTATCTATACCGATATCTATAATCTCAAAATATCCTCACTACAAATTACCAATAAATAAATCAATGCCCACTCAATACAGCCACGGTGTAACATAACCCCGCATCCGAGCTTGGCAACATTTAGCCACCGTTGCGACACCGCAGCGGAACGCGTATCCTTTCTCCATTAGGAAACACACGTTCTATAAAATGTTTTGCACTTAAATTAACTTGGCTGGGTAGTCGGCCATCTTTGTGTTGATGATATCTTAATTGTGTGTGTTAGTCTTGGTTTTGGTACCTCCGGAATATATTTTCGAAAAGTCCTTTCTATAAACCTATCTGGGTCTTATTTGTCACTAGACCCGCCCGTGTTCCGTAGGAGCCTTCCTCGATGTTAGGTATTAAGTTACCTAGCGTTTTTTAATCGGTCCAATAGTTTCTGAGATGTGAGTGCAAGAAAACAAAAAACAGTTCACCTTCTTCTACATCAGTATAGATATGAGCTTAAAACTTCCCTCAACAAATATGAAACGCTTATCAGAAAATGAACTTAAGACTATTCTCAAAAGCCTCATTGACATTCTTTACCAATTCATCAATCATTTAACAGTCACATATGGCTACCAAGCTACCGTCCATTAACTCATCAATCAAAGAAAAATGGGCAATGAAATTCGACAGAAATAATTTGCGATTAAAAATTACTTGTGTGATTTGCAGCCGTATAATTCTTGAAAGCAGAACATGCAATTTTCTCTGATTCCAATTCCTTTATTAAAAACCCAAAATTATGTTGATTGTGAAACAAAAAGACGTTTGGAGTCATCGGGTTCTCAGAAGCCCTTAATACGATATTTATGCTCTCTTGTATAAAACTCGTGTAAAGTGATTTTGTAACAGAGAAAGTTCGAGAACTTTCTACATTTTTTTAACTAATTAGAGCCCTCTCGTTGTATAATTTTGGTAATTAAGATATAAGCAAGATTATGTTACATGGTCTAGTGCTGCTGAACTATTAAGCAAAAAAGTGATGGTGCAGTTTTTTTTTTTGCGAAATGGATCGAAACCCAATTTTCGTAAGAATCCCCACACTCGACATTTCCGCCTTCAGTTTGATATAGAGATGAATGGTAGTACACACATTACAACGATCAGGTATCCGGCTGGCTTAGTCGTTCTAATACGATTTAATTCACAATTATCTTCAAAATGAACTATTAGCCAACCAAAACTCACAACTGATTATTTAAAACCCCTCGTCCAGAATTGCATAATGTTACCTATCTATCAATTTTACGAAGTTTATTTCTAAAATATCGAATACTCAAAACACTGTATTTTCTTTCAGGTCCAATTCTTCATGGTGCTCTTCCACTCCATGAGCGCTTTGGTATACGACTGTGGTTATCCAAAGTAAGTATTCACATTGCAATCGTACATCAACCTATCAACCTAAAGCAAAAGTTATTTGACAATTGCCAGTCAAAGCAAAAATTCATACGACTTATCTTCCGCCTTTATGTCTTGCAAAATTGAAGACTAGGTTTAGCCTAAGCAAAACAGTAATATTAACGTATTATCAGAAAGCCACGCAACATAAAACCGTGCACAATCGTCATGAACTATTGTGTTATGTCAATTTCATCGCACCTCTATACCTACTGGTTAAGCTATCTAGTGCAAGAAAAGCTTACTCTATTGTGTCAAATGAAGTCGCACGAAGTGTATCAGGATGATTTTGAAACAATCGTTTATGTAACACCAAGCAAATAATTCCCTCGAGATATAATAGAATCAATAGTCTTTTAATACTTTGTAGAATCCCAAAATCTTTTATCCATAACTTTAGTTAAATGCTAAATGTTTGCTACAGATTCATTGCCGCTGGCCTGATCCTGCATTCGACGATCTTCATAGTTCTGTTCATGAACTTCTACATGCAAGCCTACAAGAAAGACAAGCCAAAGAAGAAACAAGCTCTATCAGTTGCTGCAAATAACAACAACAACGACGAAACTCATCTACCCAACGGAATGGTCAAAAGTGATACCAATGGCCATATCAAAAATGGTACAGTAAATGGACACCTTAAAAATGGACTGAATGGACACATCAAAAACGGTGATCTAAACGGACATGTCAGAAATGGTGACTTAAACGAACATATCCACACAGAAATCAATGGTTACATCAAAAACGGTAACATCAATGGATTTGTCCAAAACGGAAACCTTAATGGACATGTAAAAAATGGAGAACTCAATGGTTATCTAAAACATGAACTTAATGGACACGTTAAAACCAACGGCCATTTGCAAAACGGTTACACGAACGGTCACGTGATACACGACATCACAGATAAAGAAAAAGTGCAATAGCCTATACTTTATAGTTAGGTTAGATTGTATACTTTTTATAAATTCAATTTGTATGGAGAGTCAGAGATACTTGAGTTTTTGTCGGTCCCTTCTTGTAATACAAAAAAGTAACTCGATGATGATAGAAAGTGTAATTTCTTTGAGTTAGCGCGGCGTGAAGCTTTCGACCACTCGACCAGCTGACTTAGCAACACGTCTTTAAGATGTGGTCGCCTTTTTGTACACTTATTGAGGAAAACGAAACGCAAATTCAACCACACTCATTTGTTTTGTCGGTTTACGAACACTCAATCGTATCTCAGACTCTTTGAATTTAATGTACAGTTAGATCCAGTGTATAAATAGATATTTCTTGTGAGCTAACTTTTCCTTTAAAATGGTGCGTCTACAATTTTCTTATAATTTAACAAAATTATTTTGGCATCTCAAATTCCGAAATCAACATTTATGAAAAATACCTTTTTTGTACCTGTTTTTTATATTTCTTTTTAAACAGTTTAATGTTAAAACTACCTCATGAGTGGACTTAATCATATTTTACTTATAAGTGTTTTAGCCTCAAGATTGTAAAATAAAAAATCCGCAAAATGAGGCCAGTGGCACACAGGGAGAATTTAATTTTGTCTCACTTTTTTTACTTTTAATGAAATTTTTGCTCACTAAAATACTTTTTTACCAAAAGACTTGTCTTTAGAAGTCATTAATTCCATTACTTCCGTCCATACTAAGCTTTATTAGTTATAAGTAATAATAACTGTAAATAAAGATTAAATTATTTTTTTGTTTATGAAAGTACAAGCAATCATTAAGGTACGATGTGCTTTTCAAACTGTCATAAAAACAGATATTTTTGATGATTATTTTCGAAATTTTTGTCATGTTTTTTTTTTCTGCGAAAGTAAAATAAAATCAAGTACACTGATTTCTAAAATAAGTATTACTAAATAATGTAAATATAATTAAATTGATTGAGATTAATATCAACTTACGTGTAATGGGAGTGATTTGATTATTTTTACAAAATAATTATACAATTTTTGTATTTTATCGTCTCGGTGGGTGAATGGGATTTTAATCCCAAAGATATTTTATATTGCTATTAAACTAAGGAAACCAGTCAGTTTTAGCGAAATTTTAATTTTAGTATAAATAGGTGTTTTATAAAGACATAGACTTAATTATTGTAAGTGATATGTGGTTAAACCTGTATACCCTTTTATACGATAAGTTTCAAAAATAAAATATTTGAAATTTTTATTTGTTTGCTTTTATTGGGAGATACTGTCATCTACCCAAATTTTAAAGGCCAGCTATGTTTTTTTTTTTTTTTACCGACGTCAAAAATCATCATCCCTCCCGCTGTGGGTTAGCAGCGGTGAGGGAGTGTCAGACTCTTACTGACTAAAAAACCGTCGTGTTCCGTCATAGGCCTTTTATGTACCAGGGCCGCGGTATCTCCTTCGAACAACCCGCAGCCCCGGCAGGCCTTGGCCCTGCTGGGCCCCGCTGGGAAGGCCATCTATCTTATAGCGACATATCATTTATACCTTAAAAGCAAGATATATATATATACTGTTTGTGAAAGTCGTTACGATTGAACTAAGAAGCCAAAAACTTGCACAAACAGTCTACCAAGGCTACTTTTACCTGGGAACTGGATTGTGGAGGCCAGATTAACTGTCTCTGAATGACTGTCAATTTATCTTCTGCATTATTTTTGCAATGAAAACTTGCCGGGCCTGGCCCTATAAAAAAAACTTGGCGGATTTAGCTAGACGTCTTAAAGATGAGGTCGTCTTTTTGTACACTGATTTCTGTGTGTTACCATACGAATATTATAAAACTTAAGAGACTTTTTATTAAAATACGATTATTTCAGAAACTACTTTAGTCGTTAGAAATATATTTTAGTGCTAGTTAGCCTGTTTATCGAGGGTGGCTTTAGTTTATATGCTGGGTGCATCAAGTGCTCATTAGTATGATTACTGCTCCAGAAATACTCTATATCAACTTAAGTAACGTGTGAGTTTTTAGAGGTAACTCTGTTTCAGCCAGGGCCGCGATTCTCCTAATTTTACTTAAGCGTCATACGATTCACGTTCGACTCGATTCGACTGAGATCCGATCCCGACTCGATTACGATTGAAGGGTATGTGGCATTCCGCTATTTTTTTTTTTTTGAAATAAACGTTTTTATCCTTTTCTGTCATTCAATAATGAATCATTTTGTCTGCAAATGATTTACGATTGCAAAATGATTGTACAGCAAACTACCGTATGGACCAAAATCACCAAAATAGCAGACCAATCCCACACCAATCAAATGTCAATCGAATACGATTGGTCTTTTATTAGTAGCAGAATGCCCGATATGGTTAAAACTGCTATTGCGATTCGATTTCTACTCGATTTTGACATTATTAACTTAGGAGAATCGGGCCCCAGGGCTCTATAGTTTATGCTGCATCTCCTTCGAGTTAGAATATCGTAAAAGCGCCATCTATCTTCCCAACTTAGATACTACTAAGTTAACCTACCAAGTGCTTCTGTAGAAGTTAGGTTTACTTATACTCTACGATACCGTGGTTACTTTCACTGCGTTTGTAGTTAAGTTTTGCATAGATGTCGCTACTGTGTTACTGTATTTTGTTAAATAAGTAAATTTACTGTCTTTTGTTTATTTATTTGAATTATTACCGGCCGTTGAGATCAATTTTGGTTATTGTACTTTTTTTTGGGTTTTCAAAATAAGAACGTGCAATTGGTTTTAGTTCCTTGTTTCAATTTTTTTTTCTTTGATCTTCTATGTAACTTTTTAAATGAACTGACTTTTATGAAATTTATTTTATTCTTTTTCTCATAAAATACCAATTTAAAAGGCAAATGAAACAAAAACAAACTAATTAACAAAATCAAAAAAGGCTAATTCCCGTAAACAGCGAACGCATTACCCTTTATAGGCAATTCAAAGAATTAATTGCTAAGAAAATCGAGCTTTAAAAATTTAACGGCGTGTCGATAACAACTCGGGCCCTCGCTAAACCTTAATTATGGCCCTGCAAAATGTCAATAAACCTGACATTGGTACATTTTTTCTTCCCCTTTCTAATTTGTTAGCCCTAGAATCGTAAGTATCGTAACCCTATAATATATCATCTAGTCTTACTTGACCCCTCTGACGGAACAAATTGTTTGAAGTGATGGGTCATAGTAGATTGGTGTTGTAATATGTATTGAGAAGGGTAGACTCGGGGTAGGGACACGCGCTACTCTGTCACCTTTTGTAAATGATGGAGTGAAAGAGATGGGGATAATGCTGCCCTTGTTTATTGACGTTTCTTTTTACGTTGAGATGTTTAACAATGACGTTTACCCAATTCGAAATTTAAACTGTTTTTATTTATAATTTCTGTTCTTATGAAAATCTTCAAATTAATCGTGATACTGTTATTGAATATGTTACAAGAAACAAACATAAAAATCTATTATTAGTATGTAATTTATTTATATTACTAATTATGTTTGTATTAAAACCCTATGGATATACATTAAAAGCAGTTTAAAGTTACAAAGAACATAGCATATAACAAAGTTAATTAAAATTACCCAAACAACAAACAAAACACAATCAAAAATTACAACACCAACCAAACCACAAAAGCCCGCTACATCCATCACCATCAAAACAATCAATATACACCGTAAAACGGAACGTCTGTTCGCCGGCCGGGACGAAAACCCTAGCCAGGGGTAGGTAGGGAAGTCAGTTCTGTGCGCGTCGTCATCGCGCACGCACGCGCGTCGCGTACCGCTCCCACACACACAACAAAAAACCTTAAAACCTTCACAATCAACCCAACGTGAATAACATTAGTGCTACAGTGTATTAATAAGTGTTATTAGTTAACTATAACAGTGATACAATACAGTGACTCAGTGCAACTACCAACGAAACAGCGTTCAACCATAATGATATAAAACATTTTCTACGATAAATCGCTTGTTACTCTGTTTTAATCGGTAATGTGCCTTCTTTGAGGATTACTGTTGTTATGTATTAATGTATTATGTTCGTGAACCGCAGTGGGGGTGGAAATCTATGGAATATGCTAATAAGTTGGTTTCTTTTAACCCGCACACAAAAAGCTCTGCACTAGACACTGCAGTGCGATTTGTGTTGCAAATTCACCAGAATTTATATCCTTTCCGTCTGTACTTACTATTTTATCTATTTTCATTAACAAACTCGGAATTTTCTCTCGTTCTTTTGAGTTATTTAGATCCGTTCCAGTAGAGATTCTTTCGTTTTTGTTACGTATTCTGTTATTATCTAAGCTAAATTGATACAAGTTTCGTTTGAATTAATTGTTACGTTGAATTTTGGAGCAGAATTCAACAAAGTTGTCAAATTCCAGTGAGAATTCGATTACAAACAATTTTCACTTCATAATAGGAACGGGTAGTGTCATTTCCTTTGTGCCAATAGTCTATTTGCTCTAATTTCCTGCTTTGCTTGTTATTAACGCGTCTGCATCAGATCTGGATTTAGATTTGTCGAGCTCAATCCGAGTGTCGAGTTAGATTCGATTGATTTACTTTTGATCGATTTGAATTTCAAATCAATCGGTTATTTGTTTTGCTTCGAGAAATTGATTGACTTTTCGTTGATTAATTGAGTATTATAACGAGCTATGGTTCAAAGTGGAGCCGATGACTAAGCCACAATTTTCAATTTCCTACAGTAAAAAAAAAAAAAAAACAAATTCATTACCATATTTTTGGAGCAGTCCGATGACGTCACATAAAAGGCAATAAAACAGAAAGCTAGGACGTATTTAAATATTTTAATGGCAAGACACAACGGCAATGCGTGTCTAGCCTTTAAACATAGAACTATGAAAATAAAGAAACATGAACTAGACAAAGCTTTCGTTGTGGAAGTAAAAGCTGCAGTTGAATAACCCGAGCTTGAGCCACGTGATTATTACTTACTGCCTATATACTTTTGTTCTGGCGAAAAACCACAAAAGTATTCATTGTGGTTCAGATTCAATAAGAATGCTTTTGAATAACGGTCAATTTTGTTTTGAAGCAAATGATCGATCTATAGAACCTGAAGATAAACTATACAAATATCATACGAACAAAATACTGACTAATGATGATAAAAAGGCTGCATACAATGAAAGAAAGAAAGGTGATCAAAACTACATCGTAACAATTACCAACATGGTAACCTTGGTAATAAAACCCAATCGATATGAAATTGATAACCTAGTGGAATCCAAATGGATAATCAAATTGGAGGTTAGAAATATTTGAATGTTTTTGATTTGTGTTTTTGTATGTCTAGTGAATGCTCTTCTATCGATCACTAATTCTCGAAAACACTTTGACCTTTGACATTCATCCAGAACTTTATCTGGATTGATGATATATGTACTAGTACAAAAATCATGATACAAATATGTTTGTATACTTTTATCAAAATTCCATAATCGTTAATGTTCATAATAAAGAAAGTATAAACACATCAGTAAAGGATAAACCATCACGTACAGAAAAACATCATCGACAAAGAATTTCAATATTTTTTTCACAACGAGCCTGAACATCATTCATTCATAAAGAACGGGCAATAAAGGAATTGGTTTCGAACAGACAAAAAAGGAATGGTCGACGTTATTAAATCATTCTCAACTTGGCTCATACAAAATTCTAGCCTTTGCTTGTACATCGTCTAGAAAAAATATTTATATGCCATCACAATCTTCTAATTTAATTGTTGGAATGGTATAGAATAGATGCATTATGTTTCATCCATCATATTAATTTAGTCTATTATATTTTAGTTTTTCGTCTTTCTGATCGGCTGTCTTTATTCATTTCTACCTATAAACATATCTTTTATATTTTCATGCTACTTAATACTTTCTTTAGAATTGACTTCTGCATAGTTTTTTTACGAAATCCGCCAAGACTTATCTTGGTTATCGCTAAGGCATGAATTTCTGAGTACTCCGGTTAAGTAGCTGTTACTATGTAGATCTCGGTATAACCATCGTCCGTCTTCGTATTATTAATGTCTACTTTGTGTACCTGTACACAAATGGCATCGTTATTGTCGTGGATGGCATTAACGTTCTCACGAAACACCCAATGACACCGTTTGAACGGTTTCAAGAAATGTGCATCATTGAATGTCGGCTTGAAGATGGGCTTGTAATGTCTTTTGTTTATATGATTGAATGTTCTGTAATTATAATGCTGGACTATGAATGGGACGGGCCACTTATAAAGCAATGCATTATAAAAGATGAATAATATAATTAACACTGATTGTTATTTGGTATTGTTAAACAGTATCACTTGATTCTCTGTCAGAAACGTTTGAACTACAGCAGTCACTTTACGATAAGTAATATTTCACTCGGCAAAACTATTTACATACAGCAACTATGTTACTAGGACGGCGTAATTTAGCCTTATTACCTACCGATAAATTGATAACCTTTCAAGATATCGAAATAATACGACTCGGGACAGACAATTCGGAATTTGGAGCAACGTCGGCCCAAATTCTAAATCTCCTATTCAAATACATCAATCAATTAGCCATTTTATTTCAAAAGGGGACAAAGGTATACCGAAAACCATGGAATAATTCCGAGTGGTATTGAAGGAGAGAGCTCAAGTACACAACAAAAGATGGAACTATACGTCTTCGATGCCAAAATAGAATAAAACACGCAAGCTTAAAAATAAAACACAGGAGATCTATCCCGACGACTTATTTCTCGTCCGGAAGTTATCAGAACGACCGGTTATTCTACAACAATGAGGCCGGTTCTTATGTAAACTGAACAAGAAATGATGCAGAAGATGCATTTGAAATAAACAGAGTACAGACTTCTAGAACATTGATTCAGGATAAACTCCATCAAGATGACATGGTGCATGTTGAGGAGCCTGTCAGCAAAATAAATGTTGATTGGCTGAAGGTGCCTTATACCTTATCAAGTGGCTATTTAATTCAAAATGCAATATATTATTTTATTATGTTCTTCACTTATGTAAACCAGAACACATTTGCGCGAAATCAGTTTCATTGCACTCTACAAGTCATCGATTACAGATCACCGAAATTCTCTCCTGCTGTTTCGTCTATCACTTAATCTCGAAAATCTCTTCAATCCTTGAATGGCCTATCAGATTTAAATCGGATTAGCAATTGCTCTAGTTAACCATGTACGGCTTGGATATTCTGATCTTATTTGTTCCATGATCACGTCCATTTGGATCGTGTATGCGTATGCGGCTGATGTTGTGGCATTTTTATTGGAGCAATGTTTATTTATTTATTGGTTGGTTTTGTGTTGTTTGAAATTGGAGTAAGAACTTGTTTATATTCTTGGGACGTTGTATTTGCTGGATTATGTAGTCTATTCGGTTTATCTGTTTCATTTTTGTATCGTTCTGTGTTCTTGTCTTCAGTTTCTTTGAGCTTTCCTGTCTTATGTTGATCAGTTGCTATTTCTTTAAATCCTTCATTAGTTCCCACAATAAATTCCAAACAACTATAGATAATGTTTTATTTCTTGTGTAACTGTAAGCATTAATAGCTTAACATACTTTGTTCATAATCAATGTTTTAATAATTTAGCTCTACAACAATAGAATCGGTTTTTTGAGAGGCATTCGGTTCTCATGTATGCGTACGAGTTGATTGAGAGCACGATCTGTCTGTGTTCGGTGGTTTTTTGTTCAGGTTAGCATTTGTTTGGTCTCGATCAACAAGCTATAGAGTAAACCCCATTGAGTTGAGGTTTTGTGTAGCGAGAAATTGGATATCGGTTTTCATTTGTGTGTGACAAAAAAACGAACGAAATAACAATTTGGGATTGATTTTTAGTGATTTTTTTGCGAGCTTCGGGATTTTGGTTTACGTCCAAATAATTTATAGTTTTTATTTTGTTGTGTGCTTACATGACTGGTTTATATTGATCATGAATACATGCAAGCTCACCAAACAAATACCCTGCACCCCAAAATTCGTCCCAAATCAATCATTCATAGCCAAATGTTTAACCCTAAAAAAACCCGATCATGCGAAAAATCGACCAACGTCTGATCGTCATTTCCTTACTAAACATTTCATGGCATAAACTATTTAACATAGACTCTATTGCCTAGATCTTAAGGATCATTTTGGATATGCTAGTTAGTGTACAGATGAACTATCGCAGCACGTGTCAAGTCAAACCCTTAACGTTGATGATGAAAAAAAAAATGTTTCAGTAAACGATGCGTGTAGCGTTGTATTCAATTAGTGAAGTCATTATTCCTATTAGCAAGAACGGTGGCACTCGTGTGAAACAAAGGAACATCTGGGATTTTATTAGAATCAGCTATTATTAGTTTAGATTTGTCATTGTTTTGAACGGGATGACTTGTTGAAGAGAAAATTACTCGTACGTTAATTTAACTCAAAAATTGTGACTTTACTTACAGAAGTTTCTTTGTTGGCAATTTTGGCAAAGCTACTCCATGTAACTTTAAATTCATTCTATTTATGAAACATTTCTTATATTTCATTAATAAAAGCTGAATCTGCACATAAACCTCGCACTTCTACTTATTTTCACAAAAAACACCTTAATCATCATTACAGAAATAAGCTTCGAAAAGATAACCTATCATCGTTAAACACTGCTTTCCTACATTACCTACCAAATTAACGATAAATGTGCCTACACTGCTAATGGATAAGTAAACCAAAGCAATAGATAGATACATTATTGGAAACAGCCGTAAGACAACTGAGGCCATTGCTTCTAATAGAATCCTTCAAGAAAACCAATTCATCTACTTCCATTTTATTGATACATCTATCCGTAAAAACCTAAAAATCTATAGGAATTTATACCATCTTACCATGGATATTTACGACCACAATAAACGTATTCCGCTATCAAATGATTTGATACCAGATTCCCATGATAATTATATGGGGTATTACAGTAACAATAAAAATTTATAACACCATGCACCATGGGAGAAATACAATAAATATCGGTTTCTCATGTACCGCCTCTAAAAATGTTACGGGAAATAGTATTTTGATGGAATAGAGAAATATGGAGTATTTTGGACTAGGGGTCGATATTCGTTACAATTGTGAAGAGAATGTTATTATTTGTTTTGTACGAGATGGTGGTAAAAAGTGGGCAACAAAACTAATAGAAATGACTAAAGAAGAAGCTGCTATAAATGAAATGCATCAAAACACTGATCGAGTTGAAAATGTCGTCTAACTGTATTTTAAAGAAGAACTACTTGTACTTAAGACTTTCCTTATTCAATACTAAACGAATGCCCAAAAAGATAATAGTGTCCAAACTTACAAATAAAGTTAAGAAGAATTTTATAACAATACCACAGTTGATGGCAATTACTTACGGCACATAGAAGAGTATGGAATAATAAAACTCGCTGTTTCGATCCCAAATAAAGTTGGGATGATGATTATATTATTGTATTTTACTTTGCTCCACTTGAAGTATCACATGTCCATAAAGTACCCTAATTATTAAAACAGTTGCAACATCAAAGTTTTTTCCTTCAATACAATTACACATGTACATAAAGAAACGCTTCATAAAGATTGCATGCTATTATTAAGTGTTCGTTTAAGTATAAATAGGACATTCTGAGATAAGACAGCTGTTCGCAATAACCCAGTACAGTGCTGTCTTTATTGCCACCTGTCATATTAATACGTATTGCAAAAGTTTTATGTGTAAGAAATAATTTATGAACATCGGGGACTATATTATTTAGATCACGGTTTTTTCTAACATAGTTAGTGATAATTTCATTTTCCAAAAATGAGGATTTTGAAAATATTATAAGGTGCTTTTGAAACGTGCATTTAAAATTCATCTGTTTCTTACTAGCGTGATTTTTGAAAATCATAATTTTAAAGAGTATTTTGATATCTTTCACAGGAAAATTAGA
The DNA here is from genome assembly GCF_022581195.2 of Helicoverpa zea. Taxonomy (NCBI): domain Eukaryota; kingdom Metazoa; phylum Arthropoda; class Insecta; order Lepidoptera; family Noctuidae; genus Helicoverpa; species Helicoverpa zea. The sequence goes on along the minus strand of NC_061456.1, from coordinate 12,017,337 downwards.
GTGCCTATCAAGAACTAAAATATTATAATAAGAAAAAAACAATATTGACAACCACATTGGTTCTCAATAAACACATAACTAGACGCATAATGAACGTCGAAACACAACAAAATAAAAAATAAGTAAAACAACATCAGTATGGGAAAAACCGCAGAATACACAAGACTTACCCCATAACTCACAACCCCTAGTTTACGGGTATTTAGTGGCAATAAAACCAAACATCCAGAGGTCCCTTAAACAAATAGGCGACAAACAAACAAACGTACAGACAATGGATGCTTTTAACAATAGTATTACAAAGCCATTAGTTTGATGGAAACGGAATACTATCGGTTTTATTTTACTAGATAGATAGATACTATCGGTTTTATTGCTAGAGTATGTAATTTTAAATGACGATAAAAACGAAGGTGGTTTTCATTCTGCAATACCATCACTTCCTTGTTGCCTGTTTTATTAACATCTTCTGCATTGGAAAATTAGACTACGGGTAGAATGATTTCTAAGTATTATATTGGCATATGGATTATAAATATGCATGCATGCACGTATGCGTTAATTAATGATTCCGGAGATAGCCTCATCATCATCTGCCTAGCTTTTTCCCAACCAGAGAATCCCGGAATTCTCAGTCAAAACAAGTATTTGTCATATTATAAGTAAATCAGTAAGTAGCCATAGCCATTATTATACCTAATCCTATATACCCTAATCCTATATACCTATATACCCTGTTCTTGCCCTTTTTTGTGTTAGACCATGATTGATGACCAGACCAAACTTCCGTTTATACTGTCTTTAATTGTCTAGAAAAAAATAATGCACTCAGTATTTAATATGAGTATCACGACCTACTTACTGAAACAATGGGTCCTTATATAGACAGAAGATCTAAGCGTTATAGAATCTAATTAGGTTTATACTATGGATCTATAAGACTTGCATTGAATCCTAATCTACTACCTACATTATAGTCCCAAAAATAGATTGTCACATATACATATAATTTTAATTTAAAAAACCCTGGACATATCTTGAAGACATCGTCAAAAAAAATGCATTTCTGGTTTTAGTTATTTGACACCTATTGTCTACGTGGCCAACTTCGGACTAACAAAGCTTCTCCACGAGATTTATAAAAATTATTTATGCTTAAGGAGTCATATACCTAACTTCGAAAATGCAAACTTATTTGGCGTGAACTGTAGCAAATGAATTGAAAATATCGTACTTAAGTTTGAAAAAAATCGCCCAAGATCTTCGGCATTGAAATCCATTTTAATCCCTACTATTACTCTCGTGAAAACCCCTACATACATGAACAAACAGTACCTATATACTTCTGTTTTTAAGCCAAGATTAAGCTTCCCTAAACACACAGCGTCCCTTATTACATACTCAATCTAGATTATTCCTTTTGAACCGAAATATCTATTACTACCACGGAGTAAGGAAAGATGAGCAGAGACGCCATAGTGCAGGAAGGTCAGGCGCCTTCTTCTGGGTTAAATTCATCAGTTACAAAAAATTCAGGTATTACAAAAAATTCTTCCGTCCAAAGAAGGCGTTTAAGGGCGGACACAGTAACGTTCCTCATCCCCGCTCACCCGCATTTTGGCGCGCTACTTTCTTAGGAGATATTTCGTTATGGCACCTCCGCTAGTCATTTTGTTCTCCATGATTTCTACCAATCCGAGTCAATAAACTACTTCGTTCAATAAATACCGAAATAAATTACCTATCTTATGCCTGTATTTTTCTCTATACAACATTAAGGCTGGATTAATGATCTGCGTATCTATTGAGTTTTTTTTTTCTTCTATAAATAGCTTTTCGGCTTCTGTTATTGTTTGGTGATCTGTATTACTTGAAGCTATTGTCTATTGAATATTCCTATTAAGACTCGATACGATATAATTGTTTAGAAGATAATGTTTGTTAGGTTCGTGACTTACAATTGCGTAGACTGGTACACTAAGATTAAATCGTGCTTTTCTACGTCATCCATATATAGGTGTTATGCATACCTTTGTCATCCACTCATCATGACTGAGAATAAAAACGATAAAGAATCATTTAAGTTAAATGGAATGAATAAAACCAAAAATGGCCAGCTGCGTAAAATAATGATGAGCCTGGGTCTGTCTGTAACTGTCTACAAAGCTTCGAAATAGTGTCAATAGAAAAATGAAGGACAATTTTATCTAATATTATATAATTTTAAATAGGTACAATTTTATCTAACTTTTAACAAAGGACAGAACAGCTCCCAATCACATGCAAACACAATCACAGGCAAAATCTCCCCAAAAAAGGGCAGAACCCAACAAATTTTTAAGGCAAAACCTTTAATAATTCGTCACAATGTCTCCTTCAATACAATTCCTCTTATTTGTCCCTCCCGTCCGCTTGACTGACGGGCCGAGTGAGGACGCGGTCCCAGTTGCGTCTAAGCTTAACTGTCACGAACACATGATGTCATCTCTGCCGCTACAATGTGCGTTTCATTTTCTAAAATTAAACTGTTACTGACAGTTTGCATAGTTCCTGCGTTTTAATATTTGGTGGTTTTTGGGTTTTTTCCTGAAGCTTGTTTTGTTAGTAATGTGGCCTGGAATCTCTACCCTTGTAATAACGATATTGAACATACATAAGAATAGGTAGCGATTGAGAAGTAAAGGCTAGCTCAAGACAAGAAATAAATCTGTAAAACAAATACATATTACAGTTGCAAGAACCTTAGATAGAAGGCTGAGCCGTATAAACTCTTCAGTCATCATCGTTATCAAACACAAAACTTGACTACACCTTTTCACATTTCAATAAAAAAGTCTCTCTGTATAGGTGAAATAACCTCGTCCTTGAAGTTGATTAAAACCTTTAATTATATTCTAATCAATACACTACCACTAGCTACAATACTTATAACGCGGAGTACGATCACCCTTTACGTTACTATGATGTACCTCTAGTTGGTATGCCTTTTGATAACAGGTCTCGATTCGAATACAGTATTTAGTCACGGTTCTTGTTAAAAGATCGAGTGTTTGTTACTAATCGATTGTTGGAATTCACTACTAGATTTTTAAATTGATTGAATTGCTGGCTGTAGCCAATTACAAAAACTAGGAAAGGTGTTTGTTACTTTTATTAAGTATATCGACAGGTGTTCATAACTGCTTGGTTCAAAAGTCAAAAGACCCGATATTGCGACATTCAGTATTAAACGAAGATCAAAGCAAGTGCTGCTGTCAATTTCACGACACTACAACTTCAATTTTGCACCAGAGAATACTAACTAGAAATTAATAACGAAACCAGACTTAAGCATGTCCCAACTATTAATTGGTAATCAAATAACAAATATAAATGCATCTTACACAGCTCAAAGCTTCATTTCATTTGATGAAACTAATTCAATTCAAAATAGAACCTACAAAAGCGCGAGTCTTCTAACAAGCCATATAAAGATCCGCAACTAAATTGAAAACGCATTCACAGAAAGAGCAAACAAAAAAATTCATTACACAGTAAAAAAAGAACATTTTATTGCACATCGGGGCGCATGAAGGGGTCTCAATCCGTTTGGAAATAAGTCGGTCAGACGGCCACTGGCTGCATGGGAAATGCAAGGGACGGGTGATACGCATGACTTGGTATAGGGAGATGCGACTATACTCATGTGAGCGGTAGAATTTTATTTATAAGATATGTCTTTGAATGGAAATGTGGAGCTTGAAGATGTGGATGCAATTGTAGGTTTGATAGATAGGAATGAAGATTTAGGGAATTGAGAACGTGTTCTTGAAATGATTTTTACTGTATTCAAGGTATAAATTTGCTATCAAAAGCAAGATAATTATAAACGGTTGCAGCACAAATAATTACACTTCTTCTTGTCTTCATCATCATCTCAGCCATAGGACGTCCACTGCTGAACATAGGCATAGGCTCCCCCTTTGATCTCCACAGATACCTGTTGGAAGCGACCTGCCTTCTTGTCTTAATCATTGAATATATATTGTTATATTGTTACGTTGTGTTAAAAAATAGAAAAAAGATTATAAAGTATTAGTCATTTTGCTTCGTTGATAGCGACAAAAGGTCTAAGTATAAATAAACACAGATGGAGTCAAAAAATAGACGAATGAAACACGTTAACCTGGAATTTCAAACCAGCCACAATTGTCATTGTTAGTGAAAACCAAAACTAAAGTTTAGCAGTAAACACAGATATGTAGGTCACGTAAGCATCATTTCTGCGGAAACTATTCGACTGCTACGCGAGAGCCTCGAGTCTCCAGATAAGAGGAACTCGGAAGTATCTCGAATACGATTTTAATTTATTTGAAGAAGTTCGTGTAGGACATTATTTTGGTTTGGATTTTAATGGTTAAGGTAATAAATGTGTTGTTGATAAACTTGAATATAAGTCCCAAAAAGCAATTCCGTCGTCTAAAAGTGAATCTTTTTGGAATAAAATTTAAAGCAGAGCTAGCTGCAAAAATTCAGTCTACATATTTCCGAAACTCACATTTTTGGGCCAAGGCCACTGAAAGATTAAAAAGTTGGCGTCATTTGTGCGAATTCCCACGTATATCACATCATGGTCAAGGGAGAACCATATTTAGGGTGAGGGTGCTATAATTACCTAGCTCAGGCCATGTGTTTAAAATTTATCACTCTAAGAGCTCTAACACACTAATAAGTACTAATTAAAAAATACATTTTTATTTTCAGTAGCTGAAATAGTTTTTGACAGATGTTTAAGTTACAGCACTGACCTCTATGGTTTACAGGCATAGATAATTAATGGCGCGACCACATGTATTTTGATCATATGGAGTAAACTAATTATATTCTATTATATTCTTCAAAGAAACACTATTTATTTAATATATATTTAAACACAATTTATTTAACACATATTCGCATAATCACCCGTTGGACGCCATAACGTTAGTTTCGGCTGTCGCTGAAAATCAGCGCTGGGACTTTGTCTCGCACGGGGTCGCAGCATCATGCTGAGCGAGGGCCGTATTGCGTGGTTGTGACGCATACTACCCCCTCATGTTTGTTTTCTTTCTATTTTAGCCCTTTTTTGTTTTATTTATTATATTGATTGTTTATGTAGGTACTTATGTATGCGTCCTCAATTACGTAATTAAATGTATTTTCTTTCTTTCTTTCTTTCTTTCTAATTAATCTAGTTATTCTATCTTGTATTTTTGCATTATTTTCAATAATTGTTTCTTTGAGAAGAACATGGTTCACGGCAGTTTTGGTTAATAGGTCAAATTAATAATTAACTTTTGCATCATTTCTTCGTAGTCATCTCATTCTTTATCAATTTTTCTTCGCAATATTTTTATAAATAGAGTTATCTCTATACTACACCCGATCATCCTTATACGAAGAAACCCAATAAAACCAAAATCATTTATTCAAATAAGGCACTAGAGTCAGCCGTATCTGACCACCTAAACTAAGCTCCTAAAACGCTCGCCCTTTATGCTTCAACTGCTAGACCTATTTCAACAAGTGAAGAAGCCTAGACATACACTGGATAAAACGAACTGGGGATATGGAACTTTATTCGTCTGGGCTGTTTCTGTTATCGAATTTTATTTTTTTCTTATAGAGAAGTCTGAACTTATGATGGAATTAAAGCTAAACCGGTTAAACTATGAAAAGCGCAGTCGGTAGATGAATGAGCGATCCTTGAAATGTGTAGCATAGTTCCTTCATTGTTTGGATATGGTTACCAGTCCTCATAGAAGCCAGACAATTTAACACAAGAGTCTTTGTAACAGTTTGTGTCTTTCCCTGGTATGCTATATTATTTACATATAGCACAGCATCATCATTAGAATACCAACCCCAACATAGTTAACAACCAGCTAAACAGATGATCAATCCAGTACTTAAAAGCATTCTTACCACATTTACTTACTCATTAGCTATCAGAGTTGGATCGTCGCCAATACGTGAACTCACATGTTAATCATTTTAATTTATTGTCAGCTAAAAATAGTGGCTTAAGGTACGTTGTCGTGACTAGATTTGTATCGTATTTGATATTCAAGCGTGGCTCATGTCTTGGGAATAGTAATAGGACGTGTAGTTCTGTCGTGCCAATCGAGAACGAAATGACTAGCGGAGGTGCCATAACGGAAAACTCCTAAGCAAGCGCGTAAAAATGCGAGTTGAGGAACATTAGTTTTTGATCCCATTTAATTTAATATTAATTGTTCAGAGAAAGCCAACTTGATCTCACTTTATATTCGTTAATATAGTTTTATAAGCTTCTAATTGTCCACTTCTTACATTACGAAGTAAATATTATCTGACCTAGAGAAAAACTCAATGTATACAGGGTTACTGGTAAGTAGACCGCATCCTTTCAGGAGGTGATAGTACTGGTCAATACGGACAAATTTGACCCTGGGATATACTGGGCAAAAGTTAACCCGTTTCAAGATAATCGAATTTTAAGATCGATTCTTTACAAGTCGTCTAGGTACACGTATACATTTTTATTACTAGTTAAAAGTCTCGTTTTTGCGAGTTTTTGTGTATTTTGTGGCTTTTTGGATAGCTAGACAAATGTAGATGTTTTTTAAGTATTCTGCACAAAAAAATGAAGAGTAATATTTTTGAGAAAATATCTACTAAAAAAGTAATTGCTGTTCGCTATAATTTCCTCTGTGATTTGTACAGTTTTATGGTTTGTTATTATGAAATGATTCATCTTCTATCCAAAAACACACAAAAGTCCACAAAAACGAGACTTTTGACTAATAATGAAAATTTATACGTGTACCTAGACGACCGATCTTGAAATTCGATTATCTTGAAACGGGTTAACTTTTGCCCAGTGTATCCCAGGGTCAAATTTGTCCGTATTGACCTATACTATCACCTCCTGAAAGGATGCGGTCTACTTACCAGTAACCCTGTATAAACCCTCATGTCATCACAACTTAGGTCCCCAAGATACAGGCAGAGCCTAGTTTGGGGACCACAGAACCTATGAAAATGTCTCCCGTAGAGAAGTTACAGCGAACATTTGTAATAATTTACTTTAATTTAAATAACGAATTAATGTAACTGTGGATCAATAAACTTTATTACTTACTTTATTACTATCTTCGCCCTTATACTTTGTAATACCAAAAATCGTTGACGGATGTCTCAAAGAACCCGAACACTTCGTTAGTTCACTCGTAACTGATAGTTTTGGTCATGCCCACAGTACGTATTAAACCTAGAAGAAGGTGCTTGACCTACCTGTATTATGGCATCTCTCATCTTTCCTTACTCCGTGGTCGTGCCGTATGTATAGTGCAGGTAACGAAGTATTCATAGTCATGAGATACGGGTAACTTCTTGCTTGGAGCTATCCTTTTGTTTGGTCTGAGTGTCTTGTGAGTGTGTGGGATTAAATTGGCGTATATGTTCTTGGTAACGTTATTTGGTAGAAGTGGTTTGGTTTACACTGAGCTAGCGTTACTAGTAGTATATTTAGCACGGTATTTCGAAGAATGTGTATGTCACCGGAAAATAACAAGATCCGTAAGTTTATTAATTAAGTAGGAAGTTTATAAACTTATAAAGATTCTAAACGGGAGATAAATTGTAATATTTTACGTCCACATTTTCGTAAATTGATAAACTTACTGAACTCACTCGTAAAATAATAAGTAAGCAGTAACCAAACGCTACGCGCGATCTGATTGGTTGGCTGTCACGTGTCACTTCTCCTTCCTAAGCATTGCCACTATGAACATTGACCAATCAGATAGCAGTGTGTTATTTTACGTATTTCAAAAATCGTATATTTAAAAGAGTTTTTGCGATTGGTCGAACCATATAAAATCTTACGAATAGATATTCGTTAGTTTATAAATTTACCGTATGACGTCGGAAATTGATAAATTTACGAAAATGTGGACGTAAAATATTACAATTTATCTCCCGTTTAGAATCTTAAGAAAGTTTATAAACTTCTTAGTAAATTGATAAACTTACGGATCTTGTTATTTTCCGGTGACATGTATACCAAACATTTTGAGTTCCTAATTGATAGGTTTTATGTTTATATTAAAACCTTTATAAGATATTATTAAACAGAGGTTAACCTCGATTCCGGTTTTTATATCAATTTAAGTCTCCGTACAACTTAAAGCAAGCTGTTAAATATCAATTTATACCGTCAACTGTATACAATTTTACAGCTGTCTTCACAAAAAAAAAACTGACACAAAACCACAAAACACCCAGAACTTTCTAACACAGACAGTTGAAACTCTAAAATTCTAATATTCAAACACGTCACTATAAATAATTTAGTCGTAAATTTTTCAATTCCAAAGTAAAAAGTAAAAAACCGCGGTTAGACATCACCTGCCCAAGTTTAACTAATGCTGTAACTAAAGGTGCATACAAACCGGTCCAGCATGAATCTTTCGCTCTAGTGGGCAGACGGCTTCATATTTTGTTTGTTTTTTTTTTTTGTATTTTACAATATGTATGTTAATTCGTAAGCTGATTAACAATGATTTACACCTAATCGGTTGATTATTGAAAACGTGAAGGTTTTATTGGGAGGGATTTAATATACAAGAAGGAACCTACTTTCACATTCAAATAACAACCCAAAGCTAAGAATAATAAAGTTGATTTCAGAATAATAGACATGAAGCGTGTAAGATATTTAGGAACTGAATGATAATCAATCGAATTAAGGCTTTAAATGTTAGTTCTGAAATAGCTTGTGTACACATAAAAATCATTAAACCTATGATTTATAATGACTGTGTGAGAAAATCTTAGTAAGTAGCTATAGATTCCTATCACAAGTTCATTTTAACATTTTCGAAAAATATGTAAATAAGTAGGTACTTGCAATGGGAAATGAATTCTCCGTGATGCAATAGAAATATAACCAGCTATACAAAAGTTTATCATAAATAAAGCAATATACCTATTCCATATAACACAATAAGCTCTCAACCATTAAAAAAATATACAGCATGAACTCAAAACGCCTACACAAATTCTTTCTAACAAAGATAGCCGAGCAATCTCAATTGGAACGCTACTTGGAGTCATCTTCACTGGAATATTTTGACGTTTCAATAGTCATGGGAACGGTATGAAACCTCCTTCATAAGGCCTTTGTTAAATTGAGCCAACTACCTACCTTGAACTTTAATACGTGCATTACAATTACCAACATTGGTATATTGGCCATGCATTGGTGATGTGGTTCGTCTTTACGTAGATGACTTGTTTGTAGGACAGCAATGTATGATGAAGTTTGGCAAATGTTTGTTCACAATGTTGGTCTTGGTTGTTTTTTTTTGCGTATGGTTGTGCCTTTTATTAAGAGGTACTGGCATGTTTTTGGAAACCAACTATGTTGTAAAAGTATTTTGAAGTGAATGTGTATAGAAATGTGGTCTGATTTTTTGTTCCTTTTTTGAATGGGTATCTATTTTAAACAATTATTTTTGCTCCAATTGCCATAAGTGCAGGGGATTCTAAGCTACTTACTCTTTATTTCTCAAAAAAAAATTGGACAATAGCATTTTTAGGGCGTTTTAAAAACGTTAAAATGTAAGTTTAAAAAATTCTAGTGCTGCATCGACATAAATATCATTTTACGACGTAATATCAATTTTAAGTATTTTTACGCCTTTAAAAATCTGTGAAGTTGAAACGAAAAACATGAATTACTTAGAAACGAGCTACTAATCCATCAATTTACGCGTTAAATTTTATAAGATCGTGTAATATAAATATTTTACGAGCTTTTTTCGTCTTATAAAATGAGAATCAAAAATCTTATTTAATGGCGCCCTTCGAAATCTTATGATACCGGATACATAAATATTAATATGCATTGTTAGCAATCACTGAAATCTATGAAAAATATTAGTTCAATAAACCTTTAGAAACCCAGAAATTGGAGATTTCTAATCTAAACCAGAGTAATTGCTGAAATCGATATCTTTTTCAGCAAAGATTAAAAATTAAACGGATTACTATGGCATGATATCCGAAATACCAACATATCGGCAACAGCTAAACCAACAAACGAAAATTCAAATCGTATCCTGAATTAATTCACTGCATCCCCGTTATTCAAAGCAGCCAAGCAATATCTATTTCGATCCACTAAAATTCAGCTAAAGAATAAAACACTCGATCACTACGACATTTTCAGACAATAGAAGCACGATAACTCACTACAACTAAGTTTTGTGATAAAAGAACCACTTTATAACACTAGTATCCATTTGAATTACGACCTTGTTACAAAGAGATAAGGTGCATCGTAGCTGTAAAATGTAAGTGGCGAGGATTATTCCCTCGTCACGCGATCACCTGATTGGTGGAACAAAAATAACGTTATTAGACATGAAACTGCGCTGGAAATTACGAACACGATGTGTTCAATCATATTACTATTAGGATAATAAATTTTAGGGTGTGCGTGAGTTTTTGTAGGTCATTCTGTGCGAAGTTTCAGCGTATAGATGCTTCAAAATACCATTTTTTTTCAGCGTGACAAAATAGAGGGACGATATAAGTTTTGTATTGTGTTTGGTGCTGTGCGACCTTATCTCCAAAATGGATGAAAAAAGAACAATGTCAGACGTCCATAGTAACTTAGGCTCAATAAAAATATTTCATGTACAGTGAAAATTCTTACAGTTTTTTATGTAGTTTAATGTCAGAAGCTTTTCTATGTTTTCCACTTTTGCATTGAACTTCTCAAAACCAAATTATTCCAAATTATTAAAACGAAAAACCTGAACTCGATAAACAAAATAATATGAATTTTTTTTTTTGGAAAAGTTCTAGATAACAATTAAATATTTTATAAGAAGTTAGTATTTTATATTTAAATTTTTGTAGTAAAGAACTTTGTGTCCGTGAGAATTTAGTTTTAAAAGTTGATTGGGTGGGCCGAAACCTGACATTGTTCTTTTGATTGCTTTTTTAAGTTATCAGTAAATGCTAAGAATATAGAAACAATTTTTTTTTCTTGTGTTAAGGCGAGGAATTGGTCAACAATAATTCCATAACCGGCACGCGCATCTAAGGCGCCAAAAGGGGTCGGAGCGTCTGAGCGGGGCGAGGATAACAATACGCGCGCTAGCTTATAACTAAAAGTCGTAAGCGACAAAATGGTTTTGTAATTTTATTATTTAGAAATGATAATTTGATAAAAATTCCTTCTACAATTTAAAAGAGTATGTACATAGTCAACTACTTAAAAAGTTATGAGGCTTAAATCGGTCCCGTATGCCCATAATATGTGAATCTCTTTTTAAAAAGAGGTATGTTTGATATATTTTTCTCTGTTATAAAAGTTACCTAATCATGTTTCTACGTCTAACAAAATAAGGTTTATATCATGAACTTTCAGGTAACCAAGTTGTATTTTGATCCGTTTTGTATTTACTGAGAAAAATTGAAATCCTTGGCGCCAAAAATTCCAATTCGTCCTCTTAAAATTCGAATGTTCTTTCACATTACCTTAATGATGTCAGGTATTAAATTACTTTATCCGTTTATAAAGTTCGCTAATAAATTATATTATGATACCATCAAGTAATGCTCGCTTTATTAAAGAGAAACACTAATTACGGAGCGAGCTTAGTGCTTTGAATATTTTATAACGTGAAGTAATATTTATAAGGACAAGCTGGATGCTTCCTAGATTATTTATACATTCTTATAAAAGGAAAAATGTAGTTTCTTCTGATGATTACTCCTTTTCTCTTCAAATGGTCGACTTCAGATGAGCAAAGTTACTTGACAAGATCTGTACACTTATATCATTAATGTGTTATCAACCTAACTAATACTATGAGCTGTAGACATTATAATATCAATAAAAAAATACAAAACGATAATAGAGAAAAGATAATATAGCTTTGCGTATAATCAAAAGACAGATGACAAGGTTTCTCCCACAGTCAGAAATCTCATACTTAAATAATAATTTAGGTCCCAATGACAAATAGACATAATAAGCGAGTGTGTAACCACAATGTGCCTCCTATAGGTCTTGTGGCAAAGGGTTTATTATAAAAATTGCAGGTTGCGATACAATATAGGGAGAAACAAGCCATTTATATATGTACTAAAGGTGGATCGGCTTTTACGAGACATGTAGGAAGAAACAAAAATAATAAAATCAACTGTTTCTGTAGGTCATTTAGTTAATACATAGTGACTAATGAATGATATCCATAGTTATGAGGGAAATATAATTAGGAAAAATTAATATTTGTACCTATAAAGCCCTATCAGCTGATGAATAGACTTTGTGAACGAGGATATTGCTGAAATTATGTAACTTACCAGATGATATAAAACAGAGGGAGGACAAGGGAAGGAAAATGATAGTGAAAGCTATATGAGCCTGTGAAAATAAGTTCTCGAAACGGTTGATGGTCAAACGCATGATGCAGATTTTATGTGAATTAACAAGCATACAAAACGTGGAATTGATTGCTAAAAAGGCAATGCAACTAACTATCAAAGATAGTGTTAACAGGGCTTCGAAAGAGTTTTCGAATTACTGGACTCAAAAATTGGTTGACATGTTAATGACCTCACACTTGATAAGCTCAATAGCAATTGGTGACAAAGAGCTAATTGCACAAAAGCTATTAATGTAGGTTATACGAATGTAAATTATCCAATACAAAGGACAAAAGGAGTGTGAAGATCACTATTGCATTTAAATGCAGAAGGATGGCGGTGGAAATGCAATGTACATATTATGTAGAAATATTGAATAATGTGTTGCCTCTTATGAAGATTTGCAACCAATGAATTTCTTAAAAACAGCATATAGAATATTTGTTAGTAAAACTCGTATTTTAACACATAAAACAGTAACAAAACATGTTTCTATCGGTATTAAAAGAAACAAAATAGCACGGAAACAAAATCTGCAGCTCGATTTCCGCAGAACGTTGTTGTTCCGTTGTGGAACAAACTAAATTGTTGTAGTTCGTATTGCTATTGTTTTGGACTCACTAGGGGTTAACAAACGTTTATAGTCTATAGCAGATAGAAAAGTGTTTACATATATTTATGAAGAATACTGACGAAATCTACAAGATATTGTTCGCGTTTGATTGATACATAGTTGATGTACGATTTGAAGAAGCTGGTGAGCAATGGATGGATGCGAGTAACCTAAAACTGGGATTTTTGACGCTCACTGGGGGAGGCCCATGTTCAACAGTGCACGGTTTTTAGATGATATAATGAGTGGGAAAAAAGAAGTTTGTTTAATAATACTTAATTGATAATATAAAGTTTTCCATAGAAAACACTCGTAGAATTAATATTAATTGGGATGCTCTCTTGATGGTTTTAACCTCAAAAACAGTAAACATTTTGATGAAATAAAAATGATTTGCCCTTTGTCACGCGTACTCTAGTTACAGTTGCAATTGTGTTAGCAACTACTTTAATAGTTGGTTAAATTCTTTTCCTTCTTCAATTGTTCATTTGGCCTAATGCCAGTAATCGTGGTGACTGCAGTTTGCTTGGACTTAAGTTTATTAGATAAGATGTGTTGCTAATTTAGTGTAATGAGATTATTTCATTGCAATTCTCAAATGTAAATAAATTTGTATTCCTACGAGTATAAGAGCTGAGAAAAAATATCTATAAAATAAATGTATAGAATACAGAAGTACATAAGGGCACCAACTGAAGCAAACTCTTAAATCTAGATACTTTACAATCATTTGCTGCTCTCAAAAATCGGCTCATTGAAGATTGATACAAACAACAAAACAAATAAATGAACACAGATAAAACAAATCTTCAACAAATAAAGCTAAATCGACGAAATCTTAAAATGATCTATAGTTTCTTTTTCTCGAGTAAGCAAACCAAGCACGAGTATTTGGCAAGTTGCCTGACAACAGCAGCCTACGTACAAGATTGTGATCTTACGGGATAAGATCGGCGAGAAATCATCAATAATGAAAGTGTGTCGCTATAAACCCTATCAAGATTTAGCAAAACCGCTGAAGTTAGAAGTAGTATTTTGAACAAGTTTTATTATATTATTGTAACTATCTTGCAACTTTAACTAAACGCTGCATGGTTTGTTTGAAAGACGATGAGACCATTAAAGACGTCACTAATTTTCAAATAGATAAGTGTGGAAGAAGTCTTGCCGTGGTGACCTCATATGAAATGAGTATATGGCAGTAGAACCTCATCGTTGTTTCTGTGTAGGTATAAATAGGCCGTTAGTAGTTTCCCTAAGTCCAACCCTAAGTTTACTAGAAATCGAATACCCAGATGCCGTAAAACCTTCCCTTATCTAAGATCTGTGGTGCCTCTGATTTATGAAGCCTAAAGCCTCGATAGGACACGTTCAGGCCGCCGCCATTTACATCAATTTGTTTAAGGTCAGATAATTTCGCCATTAGTACGCTTATTAGTATTGTGGGCAGTGACAGGAAATTATAGCTGTCCAATAAAAATAAAAAGCTTTGGCTCTGACCTTGGCGGAATATCGTGACTGCTGTAACAGTGCTGTGAACTCATATTGATTTGGGTAGATTTGTTTGATCATAAAGGCAAATGAAAACTTCGTCTGTATAACTTGCTTAGAATTAGTATGACGAAGGAATAAGTACATAGTATTAGCTTTACGAATAAATTGAGGAATGAAGGAGTTTAATCACGTTTTATATCATTACGACCAAACAACAGACTATAGGAAGAAAACCTACAACCACTTAAAAGCATCTTCCACGACCCACACTCATTATTTGAAGCAGGCTGCACAGGCTTATTTTAACAGCCATCACGTTGAAAATTCATTTAAACTCCTTTGGCAGTCATTACTGGCAGTCAGTAGCCAGAATTTCTATCAGCCAATATTGCCATGGAGTAACTATGTAGCTTGACGAGGTTAGAGCGGCAGTCGCTCCATATAAAATACTGGTACTCAGCTGCATTTGATTAGACTAGATGCCGACTTAGCCGACCCCATTATGAGAGATGATGATATTAAAACATGTCCTCTCTTCATCAGGTCCCCAAACGATGTGAACCACCTCCACCAATGGTCGCTGCTCTCCTACCATGGCGGTGCAGGCTCGGCCGACGGCTCGTCACTTCCACAACCAGCCGGAGCTGCAGAGCTGGGCGGGGCTCATGCTGCGGTGGATACTGGTAGTTTGGGTCGCCAGTTGCGGGCCTTTGGGGAACACTGTGAAGCAGGATGGTGAGTACAGCATGATTTTCTAATGGAATAGAAACTTTTTTGTCACTTAGGTACCGGACTTTCTATATGAGCGTTGTTTCAATTTAAAAAAGTTATCATGCAGAGTTTCTAAGTCGATCTCAAGATATTTTAACGCCGGCATATGGGGTTTATCTGATTTAACAATTTTTTTAATCTAATATTACAGGAAATTGACATTTTTGTACGTTCAAAAATGCTTAAAAGAATATGACGTGTGATGCGTAAGAGAATATTCAAGAATAATTCTCCTGGTTGATGCTAAAGAACAATACATATGTTTGACCATAACCCTTGAAATGGTCTTTATAAATAACCACTAAAGATTATAAACAGCTCAAAATAAAATACACACCTACCTATTAACACAAATGCACCTATTCACCCCGTTTAAAAACACCCTTCTACACCAACATTCAAAGACCATTTCCCTCAGTTTATCGTTATATCAAACCTCAAAACAAACAATTGACATACTTCCCGAACATTCCAAAGCGGTGGCAAACGAAAATGCATTTAAACTCCGAATCTCGTTCACCGTCCATATTTGCAGTTGCTACAATCAAAAAGCTTTTACGTCATAACGGTGACGTGGAATCACGACCGCAATGAATAGGGATGAACGTTTTACCTATGTACTATGAATATTACTAACATGTTATGATATTGTGAACCTGACATAATTTGGCATATATTCATACATATACGCAGTCATATTGTACATAGTCTTATTATGCACACTGTCGAGACCAAAGACTCCTCTGGTGTTGTGGTTGTCCACAGGCATATAATCGCTTACCATCAGGCGATCCGTCTATTAGTTTCCCCTCTATCTCGAAAAGGAGAGATTTTTTAAAATATAAGGCAATCGTTCAACATTTACTTTTTCAAAGCACTAATAAATAGGTAAGCAATGGACTCTTTCAAATCCAAGCAGCTCTTAAAATAGGAAAGAAAAATATCGATGAAAATTTTAAATATAGAACAGTTCAATTATCTAATGCGCGCAACAGAAGAGGCTAATGGAGCTGCTAAAACCTATTTCTTCCTTTAATTTTATCAGTAAGAGTCAAAAACTCATACCCACAACATCGTATTCACCACAAAAAAGCACAAAAGCTTATAGTTAAACCAATATTGATGATCAAAATCGATGCAGCAATAGGAACAAATGAAAGCCGCAGATAAACCGGCAACGTGCTGAATCCGTACACTTTTGTCACAAAAACCGACCATTAGTTGCGGTGTTGTTACGTTACACTGGAAGCCACGATTAGGTGGACAGTCGACGTGTGACCTGCTAGACGATATATCGGCTTATCTAGTGGATAGAGGTATTAATGGTGAGTTTATTTGTATGGAAAGAGGATCCAATTATCTTAGGAAAGTTTACCTGAGATCTGTTTTAGTGGCAAAAATTAACATTAGTGGACAATACACAATACTCTGTTCTTGAAAGGATATTAATATCCATAGTTAGCCAGATTATAATGCAACTATTATTTTGGACACTCTAAACAAATACAATCATAGTTCAGCTAGATCATAATGAAACTGTAGCTTTGAAAACTCTTCAAAAAATAGGAAGTAATAACAAAACGTTGATGAAATAAAAATTACACTATTAATACTTTGTTTATACGACCATCACGGAATAATGCTAAAAACGTCAAAATAATCTCACACACACGTTATAAAAAAAGAAACAACCAAATCCAAATGAACAGATCTCCCAAACTAATCTTAACTCACGCGGAAACGACTTCCTACAATAAAAAGTCCTAATCAAAATATTTAAAGCTATCTAGATCAGGGTTTTGGAAGACATAATCAGGTCGTAAAACACAGTTTAGCGTTTATGCCTGTCGCTATAAAAATGTTGAGAACCACTCGACATTTCGTCAGCCCTACGGCGGTATTGCCCGTTAACATCGTTCCCGGAATTAGGGATAGAAATTGCATTAATGGTTACTATTTATGGAGATAGGAACGGCTATGTAGGATATAGAACTTTTTTAAATATTGTACAGTTTTAAAATTGTAAATAGGTAAAGAACTCTATTGCTTTAAAAAAATAATTTGATAGGCTTTTGTTTTTTTTGCGGATCAAAAAGAAACTTATAAATTGGTATTGACCTATTTTGAGGACCATTGACCAGTCTTAAACCTGATTATATGAATAGTAGGATGGTACCTTAATAAAATGTATTGATCCTTAAGTTATGTCTCAGTAAAGTCTAAGGTCTTCAGCATAACTTGTGCAAAAAGGTTAACAAAGCCGTCTTTAATTTTAGATCAAACCTGTCGAAAGAATGTCGAAAACTTGACTTTTAGATTGATCTTTACCAATTTTGCTTTATCAAAGACATCCTATTTATACTGTGAAATGATAAAAAACTGACATCTATACTAATATTATAAAGCTGAAGAGTTTGTTTGTTTGTTTGGACGCGCTAATCTCAGGAACTACTTGTCTGATTTGAAAATTTATTTCAGTGTTAGATAGCCCATTTATCGAGGAAGGCTATAGGCTTTTTATCCCGGTACGGGAAGTAGTTCCCACGGGATGCGGGTGAAACCGCTGGCAGAAGCTAGTTTGATAATAAAAATTGTTGTACATAAACACACTCTGAGAAAAATTCAAAATAGAATCTCATTTTCACTCCAGCAAATGTCAATTTTTCCGACAGCCGTACCATTTTAAAATTGTCCATAACAATACTTCCTTTCGACTTACTATTGTATTCTAAGAACTCAGCATGGAGAACAAAATAACTAGCAGAGATGTCATAACGCAAAATCTCCTAAGAAAGTAGCGCGCCAAAATGCGGGTGTTCGGGGGACGAGAACAGTTACTAGCTCCGCCCTCATACGCATTAAAACCCGCCCATTTATTTTCAAAATAAATTCACCAGTCAATCAATAGCAATCTTTGACAGACTTAATTTTACTTAAGTAACCGGAATGCTTCGTTAGTTCTGGTAACTGATCACGCCTATCGTACGTTACATTGACCCACAAGAAGGTGCCTGAACTAGCTTCCTCTCTAGCATGGCCTGGCATCTCTGCTATTTTTCCATCCTCCGTGATAACAATGCTTTCTTTCGATTGAATTCTAAGAACTGAGCTATTTTCGTACGCTCGTAATCGCGTCAAAACAGCTGATTATTTATTTCTTAGAGATAAGGTATTTATATACTTCGGTGCTACTGATAACAAGAGGTGTTGCTTGTTGTGACATTTGATATGTATTGGTTTGTGAACCTTATCTTACCCCGAATTGTTAGATGATTTACAAGAAAAGGTGAATCGAGACCTTTGCAATTTGAGAGTCTATAAGCTACACTTTTTGTCTTTTTTATTAGTGTATCTTCTTATAATTTTATACAATTTTGGCAAAACTAAAATGTTATCTTTTTAGGTAAGTAATTCGCCATATGTTTAACGTCAAAATTACTTTTAAAACTAAACGTTTCCACATACAGCTTCCATTTAGCCAGCACATAAAAGAATAAGTAAATACTTATAGTAAAACTATCGGCCAGCCAATCTGACACTCACAAAAAGGCTGTAAATTCACTTGTAGTCGTAAACACGTCAGATACAGCGTAAAGCCGGGCGTTGTCAAACTCTAGTGATGGGATTTAAGTATTAGTACAAGTGTTTTTACTTGAGTGTTCCGAAGAACTCGCTGGAATATCGGGAGTGAAAATACTGGTATCGATATCGAGTATAGAGATGTTTTAGACATTACGCCTTGTACATAAGCGTGTGTGCTTTACTTGTATGTGTTAAGTACATGCACATTGTCTTTGTATGTCTCGGCGACTCGTCCACTACCGACACATTTACACACACACGTATGGTTCACCTGTCTTCATAAGATAAAACATCTATAAGGTGTAAATATTTGGTAAAGTATCATTGAACTGGATTATAATTCAGACATAGCAACTGGAAACGGTGGCAAAGACAAATTTTTTGCTACTACATAGGTACTAATTTTCGTTTAGTAACGAGTGTTAAAATTCTATCCGTCTTACCACAAAAACTTTTAAACGTCAGTTTATGCCTTGTCTAAAAAAATGTCAAATTATGACGTTGACATATGGTTCATTTTGCAGCCAAAATTTTATTAGACAAGTGTAAAACAGGGTTTAAAGTTTTTGTAGTAAGGCCATAAATGTTTTAAGTAATAACAGGTAGAGGACAACAGCTGTTGGTTTAAAACCTATAATTAAAGTAGTGTGTATGTCTTCCTACCTAACAATTAGGTACTTTAACTTTTAGGAGTTTTGTTTTTAAATAAGTACTTACGGTAAATGTTTTCTTTTGCAATATGTTTACTGTGAAAAAAATACACTTTTCTTAGAATTGTGAATGAATAAATAAATTATGATTACACGATTACACATATACATAGAATAATATATTCGTAAAATCTTTTAACAATAAAAATATGATTGCGTAGGACCCCAGATGGTAGGTATTGTACTGAATTTATTAACACAAACCAGCTTAGAGTGATCCAATATTTTGTTTACCTACATAAACAATATAACCCATACTGAATACTTTTCAAAGATTTACTTGGCATAGAATAAACCAGTAAATAACAAAAACATAGCAAAACCTTTTCGATCACACATTCTGCCTAGGCCAATAGCTAGTAACGTTCCTGACCCCAATCCAAGTCACTGGAAGGATTAAAAGATTACTATTGAACAGGTGAATACTGCATAGTTAGGAACAGGTTACAATTCCATGAAATGGAACTTAACAATACGCGAAAACAACAATATTCTGACTGATGAGGCCTCAGTGCCTTTAAATATTATGAAGATGAAGAGTATGTTTCTTATCTGTTCTATCAGTTTCTATTTATTTTCTTGATCGCCATAATCTTAGAATCCTATTATGAAAGACCTTTGAGTATTACACATATAGTTGAGTCTAGATAAACTAGATGGGCGATTTAGATCCCAATGTACGGGTGACCAGAGTAACCCCATATGAAGTCAGGTCTATTTAAAAAATACTTGTAAATGAAAACTAATAAAACCCTGTTAAACTACTTTAAAATATCATTCTTTAAATCACTAAAGTTCAAAATTATTTCACATCACTACTCCCGTTCCCGTATGAAACTTTTACTGGGCCACTATAAAAACCGGTTTGAACTAACTTTAATTGGTTTTCGAGATAGTAACATTTACATTTTACTATTCCTACTAATTAAACAGCACTTCACTATATAAAAGCTTTTATATAAATATTATGTTTTATGATATAAATATTTATGTAGGCGTTTTATGAAGTTTCGTGGTTACGATGATAAAGTTTCTGTTAATTGATGGAGGTTCGTATAATAAAGAGGATAGCAATTATGAATGTATTCGGAACATTTTACTTCTGTTGGGGAGAATATACTATGGTTAAAGAGAAGTCATTTTGATTATATTTCGCCTAAAGGTGATATTCCACGCCCCTGGCTGGAGGCCCTAAATTCTAGGCATCCACAGGGAAAAGACCAGTTAAGCAGTACACGGCCTCCTAGGCTAAACAGCGAGATGCAATACCAAAAAGAAAAGGTGATATTCCAGCGGTGTGTGGTGTCTGGTCTTTTCGCTCTAGCAAACAGTAATAATCAAAATGAGTGAGGTCATATAAAAACGTTCGTAAAACTGCAATCATTGTACACGAACAATTTAGAAACCCCGCATTACTAGATATCCGCTATAAAAATCCCCGTTTTTTCCTCTCAGCAGCCAAGCTAGCTCATAAAACATTACCAGGTTACAAGGTACATTTTAGCATTATGTAGAGGCATGCAGACCACCTTAAACCGGCGTGGCACTCACAAGCACTTTGTTGGCATTTGCATACTGAACACAGTTTTAAAGAAACCTAGTTATATGTAAACACTTCGGCTTCTAGCGTTATGAAGTAACTTAAGAATATAGTGCTATACATATGCCTTTTATATCTCAAGTTAAAGGGTCTTGGTAAACCTGTTTAGGGCACAAACAATTTAAGTTGTGGTTGAGGAGGTTAGATAGGCAGCCGCTCCATGTAAAACACTGGTTCTTAGCTGCATCCGGTGAGACTGGAAGCCAAAATGTTGAGAAAAGGCAGATAGATAATTAAAAGAATAGCAACAGAAAAATGGGTTATTGAGCACTAACATACTTATAAAGGGTATAACACCCCAAAAAGAATACGCTCAGAAGTCACACTTACAATTACCAACTTTCTCAAAAGCCACTTGATACCAAAACAATCCATACAACAACCAAAATTTTCCATTCCCGCAGAACCATAGAAAAAAATAATCGATCAACAACGGTGCTTTTTCATTGCGATACAGGGCTACCTTCGAACCGTAACGGAGGGTCCCGTACGTACAATAGTTACGAAAAAACCAACCTTTTGTCTCGACCCCCGCTGCCTGACAGCAATTAATGTTTTATTTCACCTTTGTACACTGTCGAGCAACGAAAAGTACGAACATCGCGGTTTGGACCGCGCACACTACAAACTTTTAGTCGGCCGATAGTTGATTTGGGCTCATCGAACATCTGCTGTCATTGAACATCCTTGGCAGTCGTTACGTACTCAGAAGCCAATAAGTCTGACACCAGTATAACCAAGGGAGTTTTGGGTTGCCCGGGTAACTGGGTTGAGGAGGTCAGATAGGCAGTCGCTCCTTGTAAAGCGCTGGTACTCAGCTGGATCCGGTTAGACTGGAAGCAGACCTCAACATAGTTGGGAAAAGGCTCGGGAGACAATGATGAGTTGATTTGGTCTCATAAATTAGTATGAAAATGAATGGAAGTACACAAGTAACAACGATCAGATATTTGTTTGGTATCAGACTGACTAAAAACTTTGATTGTATTCACGATTTTGTACAAAAATAAATCCTACCAAATGGGCCGAAAGTCGGCCGACAGTTAAATCTGTAGTGTGCACGGAGGCTTAATGGAACCACGATGTGTGTTGCCTACAATCAATTAAATTCAATAAAGATTTTTTTTAAGAAGGTCATTCTTTGTGCGTTTTAAATGGGGGTTTCTAAATAGCTTAGAGGTTAAGTATTGTGGTGTAAAAGCTAATTGATATAAATGCCAATATGGCTGCTTTGTGTCCTTTGTGTCCCATGCTGTCTAGGTCTATAAAATCTGTCTTTTAAAGGTAGAACATTTATTATAAATTAGGTACCTGCAATATTTTTAAATTAACTGAAATCTAGTTATTTTGAACGTCAATTCTGACACTTTTGGGAATAAGCAAAGGGATGAAAATAAATTATATTTTAGTCGCAATTTTTTGTAATCTTTTAACCAATTATTTTATTAAGTCTTTATAATTACATATCAAAGGTCGTATGGAAGATTTTCTTTAATTGTAATTGACATAATTATACCTTTTTATTCCATAACTTTGACGTTATTCTCTAGCTCATAAAACTTTTGATCAACTAAATATAACTTTATTCTCTTGAAATGGAACAGTCATGCTCAAAGGCATAGAATACAGTTACGTGCATAATTATGTACTCAGCATAACTAACAAATGACTTCCAAGATTGTGTGAGCTGCCGTTACTTTATGCTTGTTTACGCTGCACTTGAGTGTAATACACAACATACTTGGATATGATGTAGTGGTGTGTGGGTGTCCTTTTGACACAATTTCTTTGTAAAATAATTGTAAAACAAGCTTTTACCTAGTAACATTCACGTCTTTAGGGCACTACTTCACGGCCTCAAACTAATAGTGACCTAATAAGTACAAAGGAATAAAAAAATACCTGTACTATATTTTACAAATAAAGTAATACATTTTGGGGATACGCAAATTCAGGAGATTTCAATTCAATTTAATAAAGAATCAAAGAGACCAAAACAGAAAGAACGTAGCTAACTGTCGTAATAATTACAGAGGCAACATTTCAACATTCTTATCAGGCAACTTCCGTATACAAAAAGTGTTAGCTATTAACACCTTTTAAGCTTCAATTAAGATACTGTACCCGTGACGTCATAAATCTTGGACGACGAGAATCTATCGCAAAACCAATTAGTTGGAGAACCTAAATCCGTAAATAAGTAGTGTTTCTTGATGATATTCAAGATGGACGAATTTCTTTTACTAAGCCACAAAGGATCTACTTCTTTATCGAAAATTAATTAACATCATGAAGAACGATTTTAAACCAAAAACATTTATGTTAAATAATTATTTGTCAATCATCATTTTTCCATTACAATAAAGAGGCTTTCGAAGCTAATTTCATTCACAACCCACCTTTCAAACAAAAACATTAAAAGCTGAATTTTAAATTAACCGGCCCATTTTTTCTTTCCCCCACTGTACTCGCTAATAGAGACATAACGCGTGCGGTTTCCACCTGCCGTCATGCGGAACCCTAAAATGGGATAGTTCGGATATTGTTGTTAAAAACAGAGGAAATTTACTTTTAATTGTATTGCACGCCTCGTTTCATTATTTCCGTTGGCTCGTGCTGTTAATTGTGAACTAATGAACTTTTTGTAGCTTTTTTTTTTCTTTTTTTTGTCTATACATCTGCTGTGATGATTATCTTAATTATTAGCTTTTGATGTATGAATTAACATGCGTTTTTTTTGTTTTGTGGTAGTGATGAACTAATTAAAACTTTTAACTTTTGGTCGTTTTTGTTGGCCGACAGTTTAATTGTGGCAGTTTGTAATAAGCGTCTGCGTATGGTTTAGTGGTAATACGAGTATTGTTGATGTGAATTCAGTTCAACTGATATTTGAATAGGAAACACATTTTTTCAGACTTAATATTATTTTTGAATGTCTGTTTTAAAAATACAACAAAAAAACCATACTTCACACAATTCATCTCAAAAAACACAAAAAAAAATATTCACGTACTTCCAAAATAATATTCAGATCAGCTATTGTAAAAAATAAAAGCTAGTAAGTAAAGAAACGTATCACTGATACACAAAAAGGAACCAAGCACAAAGTATCTGTGCAAACTTTATTCTTTTGTTTTCTTAACTTTCTGTTCTTGTACAATGGGTAACATTTGAGTTATTGCCGAACACAACTTAAAAATTTTTCCTTTGCGAATACCGCAGATGTGACTTGGTTTAGTTTAGGTTTTTTTCTAAAAAATGGTTTTAGAAAATGTTAAAAATATGAAAATCGTCATAATAAGAGAAAGTATATTATAAAATAAAAATGGGCGATTTTACTGTCAACAGATCAAAGATCCTCACATTTTAGAGTTGCATTTTGCATGCATTTAAAAAACAAATAACGACATTCTTTAAATCCGATGTTTATTTTCATTTACAGAAATTAGATGCCTTAAATAAACAAACTATACTTACAACTGATACATTGCTGGTTTGTCATGCAATCCTGAAGCGAACATTCACTAAAATGTTTGCAAATCAACATCTCTGATCGCCCACATCTAAACCTACCCAAAATCACCCAAACCTCGGAACAGGTATTTCAGAACGATTGATTGAACAACACTAGTACTCCAAGCAAGTCTTTGTAGCTCAACTGTCGCAATCAACGATTCTGTTTGAAAATTCCTAAAACAAAGAACTTTGAGGTGATCTGAAAATGGATACCAAAGGAATACCAGTATCGGTGGATGAAAATCTTTTATTTTTTAGTTAGGCTTTAGGTACATGTGATATGCATGCAATGTGGCATGCGATTTTATGTAGTACCTATCATACAATTTTTATACAAAAACCCTGAGCAACTATTTGTGTAAAAACAATCCCTCAATTTGGATCGTAAGTCGACAGTGAGATAGAAAATGTTTACTGGACGATACATCTTGGGTATTTTAATTTTGAATCTGATGACCAACAATCTGGTATACTCTTACGTACTCCATATACTAGGTAGGAAAGGATGGAAAGAGCTAAGAAATTATAATCTAAGCAACTTGGCAAACTAGCGCGATGCACCATATCAAAATGACACAGCGCCCAACTTACATAAGTCGTTTACTTAGGCAGCAACTATGTTTACCTCATAAGCAAGAAGGGTTAACGATACACGCCTAGGATCTTCAAAAGCACAATGTCTAGTAACTTTAGCAGTAATCTTAACAAGCTCAGTGGAAGGGTCAAATATCAAACAAGGAGTACCTTCTGGCTAATTACTAACCTCAATTACGGGAACGCACATTTAAACTATGAGACCAAATGGTTAATATGTATCATTGACGCTTTCCTCTGTAGTTTCTGGGATTTGTTTAAGGAACTTAAAACCGTTAGTATTTATGTTATCTAATTTAGAAGTAGTGTTGTGGATTTCGAGATATGCGATGTCTTTACCCACATTTATGTCATGAGGCTCTGTCTGTCACATCAATTATGATGGGTTGTTAATATCTTCAAGGAATAATAAAATAAAAATAAAAAATAAAAAAGCCTATTTATTTCCTGTAGATTTCAGTTTACAATATTGTACGACATGTTTACATGTATATACATATATGACATAGTAGGCATTGTACTTTATCTTAAATTTACTTATAATATTTATTTATCTATATAATGTTAGTAACTATTATTTGTTAGTGTTGTACATTGTAGGTATGTTTGTTTAATTAATCACTATATCTTAAATTTAGTTATTAGTATCTATTTATCTATTATATTATATTGTAGCTTATTTGGTTTGTTTAGTCTACAGGAACCCCCTGACGGGTAAAGGCCTCCTCCAAGGCGCTCCACTTGTCTCTATCTTGTGCAATCTGCATCCAGAGTGGGCCAGCTGTTCTTTTGATTTCATCTTCCCAGCGTGATAGTGGTCGACCCCTGTTTCTTTTACCTAGCGGGCCTCTCCATCTGGTTATTCTTGCGGTCCATCTCTGGTCTGTAAGTCTGGCAACATGACCTGCCCATTTCCATTTCAGCTTTAGAGCACAATACAGAGCATTCTTTGTTTTTGTGGTGCTTCTAATAGTGGTGTTTCTTATTTTGTCGATTCTTCGTATATTCAGCATGCTACGTTCCATTCCGTGTTGGCAGGTGTTAATAATATTTTTTGCATTTGCAGTGAACTTCCAAGTCTGACAGCCATATGTCAAGCACGGTAGTAGACATGAGTTGAAAACTTTTGTTTTGATAGTCATAGGTAGGTTGCTTTTAAAAATCTCTTTCAAACTCCAGTATTTATTCCATGTATTTTGTGCTCTTCTTTTTATCTCTATTTCGTTGTTTGTCTTGTCAAAACTTATTCTTTTCCCTAGATATATATAGCTGTCCACGTACTCCAGTGGTTTATTATTAACTGTTATAGGAATTTCGCAACTGTTGGTCAATGCCATAGTCTTGGTTAAATTCATTTGCAGTCCTACCTTTGCACTGGCTGCATGTAAGGACTCTAACATAAGTTGTAACTGTGAGCTTGTCTCCGATAGAAGCACAAGGTCGTCGGCGAATCGCAAGTGACTTATGTATGCACCATCTATCTGTAACCCAGTTTCTTTCCAGTCTAGCTTACTTATGATACTTTCAAGGACAGCAATGAAAAGCTTCGGGGATAACGGATCGCCCTGTCTGACACCTCTTTCTATGGCAAAGCTCGGTCCGAGGGTTTCAAGCTTTACTCTTCCTCTATTGTTACGGTAAACGCTCTTGATTACCTCTATATATTTTTCCTCTACTCCGTGCTCTTTTAAGCTTTCCCATATACTTGTGTGGTTTATTGTATCAAAAGCTTTTTGATAGTCTATAAATGTAATATATAGAGATCTCTGGTACTCTTGGTACTTCTCTATAATTAGTTCAAGTGCGTGGATATGGTCACATGTTGAAAATCCTTTCCTGAAACCGGCTTGTTCCACAGGTTGAGTATCCTCTAAAACAGTACTGATTCTTTTATTTATTATACCGGAGAAGAGTTTGTAGAGACACGGTAGCAAGCTTATCGGTCTGTAATTGCCTACATCCCTGGGGTCTCCCTTTTTGTAGATAAGTATGATCTCTGACTCAGACCATTGTGAGGGGGTTTCTGCCTTTTGTAGAATCTTGTTGAAAAGTACCGTTAGTGGTAGAGCCAGAGTAGTTGCAGCAGTTTTCAGTGCTTCGTTTGTGATATTATCTGAGCCTGGGCTTTTTTCTGATTTCAGTATTTTTAATGCTTCTATCACTTCTGTTGTTTCTATAGGATTGTTGAAGTTTTCGCAGACAGTTCTGGTGTTATTGCTTGTGTTGTTTATGTTGGTTCTATTTTTATATAAAGAGGTATAGAATTTAGTTGCTGTGCTACTTATGTCTTTTCGCTGATACATGTCCATATCCATATCCAGCTCTTTCAGACCCTCAATCCATGTTTTGTTTGTTCTTAGTTCCTTGTAAGCCTTTTTTGTACTTCCCTTGTGTTGTATATGTTTTTCTATAATACCTTGTCTATACCTTGCGTAGTCTTTAGTTATGTATTTGTTGACTAATTTGTAGAGTGCAGGGAGTTCATTTCTCATAGATCTAGTTTTATTTTTAGTTTTCTGTAGAGCTTTTCTTCTTCCTAGTAGCTGGAACGTGCGATCAGAAAGGATTTTATGTGCCCCTTGTTTGCCTGTGTTGTGTCGAGCGTTCTTCAAACTTTTTGTGATTGCGTCTACTATTCTGTCATAATATGGTTGCACCGAAATGTTTTCAAGGTGAGCAGGTAAATCTGATAGCATATTTGATAGACTTTCCCTGTACGTAGCTATTTCATTTTCACACGTTAAATGGCTCTTTTGGTTATTCGTGAATTTCGCTCTACTTTTCCCGGTTGTCGTGAACTTTATAGTGGCTCTTATTGCTCTATGGTCCGACGGGTAGTTCAGATTCATTGTTTCTATGTTTTCAAATATTCTTGGCTGGTTCGACATTATAAAGTCTATCTCGTTTTTGTATTGACCATTTGGAGAACGCCAAGTCCACCGCCGCTTTTGTTTTTTCTTAAAGCACGTATTTATGATTGTTAGCTTATGACCGAGGGCGAAGTTTATTAATCTCTGTCCTCTCTCGTTCCTTACCCCATATCCGTGCTGTTTCATTACCAAGTATTCGTCTTGCTTGCGTGCTCCAATTTTTGCATTAAAGTCACCCATAATTATATAAGTTTCATGTGCTAGATCGGTAGCTTTGTACAGGTCCGTATAAAAGTTTTCTATTTCTTCATCTTTTGCTGCTTCTGTTGGGGCATACGTTTGTATTATTGACATCTTTTTGTCCTGTATGTTTATGTTCAGTAGTGCGACTCTTTCGGATATACTAATGAAACTTTCTATGCTTCTCTTATGATCAATTTTTATTAAAAAACCAACCCCGTATTGTCCTTGTGTGCGTCCAGTATAGCACAGAATGTATTTATTGTATTCTTCAATTTTTGTACCCATGCGTCGCAGTTCTGACAGACCAATTATATCGAACTTTATGTTATTAAGAGCTTCAGTCAACTCTAGTAGTCGACTGTACGACGACAGCGTTCTGACGTTGTATGTTAATATGTAGAATTTATTGTTTGATCGGGATGTGGAGGTTTGAGATTTTACGTTTGTTTTAACATTTGTTTTTACATTTGTTGTTTCCTTTGGAGGGTTTTGGTCGTGATCTTCCACGGTGACCAGCCGGCTTGGAAGATGTGCTCGGTGTTTTGATAGTGGTTGTGGTATGTCTTCAAGGAATAACATTGGATAAAAATTAGACTGACCATTAATAATCATCATTTGCAATGATTTCACTTGCTTACACGTCTTAATTTCAATCATCAATTCTATTAAAACGACTCTCTGTATCGATATCAATTCTAATTTCTGAACCAACACAACAATCTTCCCCAGTAGCATACTTACCAAAACAGATTTATTGACCTCTATCATATTTATGTACATCTACATCTATAGCTAATACATGAGGGATTTCGCCATGCCTATCCTAACTCGGCGTAACCTCAATGATATTTCTAAGTGAGCCCGTCTCCCAGGGGTACCATTCATTGATATTAGCAGTCGAAACTCACTATATCATAACTGTATTATGTTGTACAAGTTCGACTTGATATTTGTTGTGTGGAAACTTTCTATGGAAAGAAATGTATGGTGTATTTTGTATTTCTCTGCGAATACTCTTGTTAGTTTTACTAGGATATCTTACTTTAGTTGCTTCGATCGAAATAATCCTTTTTGATGGATGACTTTTAGTAAAAACAACAGCTTGAATCTCTATAGAATTGTTTCAACCAAAATCAACATTATCTTTGAAATATGATGAAATAATGTCCATAAAACCTAATGTATGTAAGGCAAATCAAAGAAGGCTTAGACCCCCCGGTAACCTTTTGCGGTACAAACCTTTACCCATTTGTGATCGGGTGTATCAAAAATGTCACGGGAATAAAACCACAGACCCAACGTTTATATTATTAAAACCTTTTTACGGAGAATATGGCGTACCTACTGCGATTATTAAAATCCTGCATTTGACTTTTTGCCCAAATGCTCTAGTAAATGATAAATGTAACTCACAAAAACTTGTTTTTGACGTCATACCTAGAAATAATTTCTAGAATATTGTAGAGATTGTTCCAGATAATATCGCGCAAAATTTCCGTCCTAAACTCCGCTCGGCTACGGAGCAGGTACATAAACTTTATACAGCAAAATACAAAGTGATTAATGGTGTCGTATATCAATTACCAATGTCAGGTGCAACTTGGTTTTTGTCGGGAAGTTTTCAGAGGGGCCCTTAATGGTGCTTGTGAATGTACGGGAACTATTGCATGTTTTATCTAAGAAATGTGCACGAAGATAGATCGGTACGAGAGTAATGCACCATTGTTGTGAAAGTAAATACTTGTATTAATGTAGCCGGAGATATAAATGAAGCGGAGAATTCCGAATAAAAGATAAATGAAATAAAAGACACGGACGAAATGAATTTTGTAATAGAAGATACGTATGAAACAAAATCTGAATTGAATGAGCAAGATTAATTTTGAAATGTGGGCCATTTTTTACGTAATATGGGACCCGAGTGGTAAATGTGAAAGATTTTATCGAAGTTAATTTGATTGTTTAATTAAATGGTCTTGAAGATATGACAATGAAATTCTTGTGATATTTTTAAAGGAATCGAATGAAAATAAAGCTTATTTGCTGTATTATTGAAGAGAATACTATAAAAAACGGCATGTAGGCACTAGAAATAATATTAAATCATTAAACATTACGTCAAATACTAAAGAAACTTAAAATTCACTAAAACCAAAACCTAAAGTAAGTTTGAGTTAAGTTAAGCCAAGTGTAAAACCGCTTACACAACCTAAGCTACCGTCTAAAAGTTCGATAAACCAAATTAGCGCACTCTTGGGGTCTACTTGACTCCAAAGATCTGTGAAAAATCCAATTTTTCTAACATTCAGAAAGGTTTGGTGCACTTATAAAAAATTATGTCCATATAAAATTGGATTTTTGAAAATCTGAAAACACAAACTGGAGAGTTTCGCTGACCGATGTAATGTGGGGTATTGAATTCATGATTGTGGTCGTATTTCACCCAAATATACTTATGTATTGGATGCTTCTCAAATATGCAGAAATGTCCAAATAAATCTGAGTCTACTCGAAAATTATGTTTACCTAGTTTACCTAGCTTGAAGCTTATTTCCATCGTGACCAAAGTTAGGAGATCGATATTGTGGATACTAATAATATCATCGAAGGATTTTGGGACTCACCTTCTCATTTTCGGCAAGGTATTCCGAAATACCTTTTTCCACTTCGGTCAATACCAACCAACAAGTGACATTGGACAAAACTGTGCCCGATATATCATTTCGCTTTGGATGCCACCAAAAGCAAAATAAACGTCCTCCGCGTGGAATGATAGTCCGCATGTTTTTCCGTTTTAAAAACTGCGTGAGAGTAATTGAATTGCTACGCTCGGCTATGAATGCGAAACTAGAACTCCTGTTATTTTCCAACACATTTTGCAAATAGGTTCAACTGAAAATGAAAATGTAACTAAGACGTTATGGAAATATATCTAAATTAACTAAATTGGTAACTAAACACCCCGCTAAGAATAATAATGGGCCAGTTTACCGCAAAGTGCTTTGCTGTGTCACCATTCATCATCCGACCTAACAACTACATTAATATTAAGACGGATCGCGTTTTGTTTGCTCCCTCGCACGTAGCTCCGTCCCTTTCTGTTATTATCAGTTTGACAGCTACTTGAAGATGAGATATCGCTACATTTTAATGGACTGTATTTTTTGGAAGATTATTAATAGAGAATAAAAGCATTTTTTCAATCTTTGTCTAATCTCAATGAGATATGTGGGGATGACGGAAAGGAATGTGAATTAATGGGTACTCTTGATAAGATAGATTAGGCTTTCTCTATTGCATTACTACTACCATGTTTTTTATCAACAACAAAAAGATAAATCAAAGCAAAACATTCGTTGGCCCTAATATGCGCCCTTGTTGAAACAAGCTCGATCAAAGCTCTCACGATGACCTACTTAAAAAAAACAATACCGCACTCCGCATGGAACGTACAAGAGAATCGTTCTGAACATTTGTTCAAACAACTGCAGAGCCAATTACATTGTGACAAGAACTTGCTGATCACCTTACTTCATCAAAAGCATATGTATGAATTTACACACGACTCGCGAGCAAATTTAGCAGCACAGACAATTCCCTGTTTAACTTAAACCAATTTCCACTCATTAACTCGACGTACCTTGTTCGACATACTACCGAGTATGTATCAAAAGTATTGCCTTGTTAATTTTCTCTCGAAATAAGTCTACACTCGGAACTAAGAACTTCTCCCATTATGGAACTCTCGAAGTGTTTACGTCACACATTATGAATCCTTATATTACTTGAAAATTATTTTGTCGCTGAAATAAACGAATCTTGAATAAAGTTGGTTGTATAACGAGTGGCGTTGTATGGAGTGTTCGCATTAGTATTCGAGCCCCGGGTCGAATGTGGCGCGGATTGTTATCGCTTGCTGTGCTCCGTTTTGGTACTTCGAATAGCACCTAATAGATGGTGTGTGCTGATTGGATCGCGTTTGCCGGTGGTGCGAATTGGTGATTTGTCTGATAGCTCTACATGGTGCGTTTGTACAACACCGCCGCAGAAAGATTGAATAGTTGCTACCAAAGTTTAGATTCATTATAAAATGAATTTGTTTGAAGTTTCATTTAAGTTTTGGTTAAATATTAAATGACGATTCATTTAAAATTAATTGTTATCAAGACTTTTAAATTACTTCTACATTTATTTAACAAAACAATCAATCTTATCGTAACTTTCATTGAAACAAATCCCACGATCAATTTCTATTAAAGTCCAATGGAGGCGTACACAAAAGTTGTAAGCGGAAAACACATTGTTTCCCCTCCCTCGTTAGCAAACTCCACGGCACTTTTTTGACGTCTGCTCTAGGGCGTCTCTGGCGGTTCGAGTGTTTGCCCACGCAACTCCACATCTGCGATTCCAAAACAACATTCCTCATTCTTATCACCAAGAAAATAAGATCGAAATCTCTACAAAAATCCACCATCTCAAGTTCGACACAAAATTTGACAATGCAAGGTTATATTTGCAGATAGGTTACGAGTATTTGCTTTTAAATTGTTAGCGGTAAAGCTCAGAATCGGTTGGTTTTTGTTTTCAAGTCGTTGCCCTACTGATTTGTGTGTTACGTTTTGTTCGTGCGTTCTGTCTTGCCTAACTCTTGAAACGAGTATCTGAAACCTTCTTGAGTTTAGGGTTCTTTTCAAATATTTTTTTGAATTCATTGTAACGAAACTCAATATATTGAACAGCTTTTTAATAAAGATGAGAATGATATATTTGTGGCTAAAAATACCATTAAAATTATGCCTAATATCTTTGAAGTGTTTAACTGTAATGGCAGTGTACTAACACTGCCATTACAGTTAAACAATTTAAGGTTTTCCATTTAAGTTTGTGACGTTACTCCGGAAAGAACAATGTAACGTTTCACGCAGACGATTTTACCAGGATCCTTTGGCACGACGCACAAACCATATCAAAAATAACGGAAATGAACGAGATCAAACTGGTGCCAAATTTACAAAGGGCAAATATGATTCACTTGATTTGGGAATCTGTCCAAAAATGATTTCATCACGAGTTTCAATATTCTTTAAGTGCCTGTTTGAGCTGACTCACACCATTTTGGTTAGTTTGATTTATTTCATTTCATAAATAAATGGCTCGATATATAGGCATGTTTAATGTATGAAGTCAATAGAATATGTCTTGAATAGTCACTCCCAAAATTACACCACCCTCGTGAAAATTCCCCCTCTAAGATCAATAACACTTCGAAATCAGAATTATGATCAGAAACAAAGGTAACGTCTACCCCCACTAAATCCCGTATCACATGTCATACAAGATTCCAATCTCACCCTTTTCCAAAAAACCAAAGAGAGTCCCGTTTTATAATATTTCATTGAACACAATGAGCCTCGGAGGGTTTAAAACTCAGGGCGATGTAACACCTGCTTGTATCCGGATCGCCCCTGGGGCAGCCCCTTATTTTTGCAATAAATTAGAAACCACATCAGCCATACACATTCGTACCTGTCTAGCTAAGACCTTTCCAATTATTGGGGTCTGCTTTCAGTAACAATTTGTAGTTGACCAAACCACCGGCATTATTTATTTCTGCTTTCATAGTTTTATTGTCATCGTAAATATTGTCCCCTTTTTTTGTTTGGAAAGTCTTTTGCAGGTTATCAATTTCAATGAAATAAAGAAGACGGATCAAAATTGCCCCACGTCCTATAACAATGTGACGTATCTCAAAAAAAAGATAAAAATGTTTAAAAAAATATGGCATACTCTCCAATTCATTTTTTTTACACCTTCATACGAAAAAAATGCTTTAAAAATTGTTCAGGCGCTGTTATGAAAATATCGTTCATGGGACTATTTATGGACTATTTTATTAAATGTTTTTTTTGTTTTGATAGGGTATACCTCACAGATGGTCCCATAATCATCAGGTCAGGATCTGATGATGGAAACCCTGAGAAATCCAGGGCAACTTTTGAAAGTTGTAGGCATGCGCAGGATAAAAACTTGACTATAAGGTGTACGTCTTATAAAAATATGCAACAGTGAAGGTTTGAAGCTGACTTGATGATGGAGACCAGAGAAGGGCGAGGGAACTGGACAACTGAATATGTGAACTGCCTCGTGTTTGGTCTTATATTATTCGTATTGATAAGAACTTTCCACTTATACGGATAGTGATAACTGTGCTTGTCACTGAAAAGCCAAAAATAAAATAAAAAAAAACTTTTTACGATAAAAAAACTTCCAAAAACACTGAAAAGCAAAAAAAAACTAGTCTTAGGAGCATCGGCCTAGAAGTCGTTGGGGAAATAAACTTAGGTACATTCATTAGACACCGACTTCTGAGGTAGTTTAAATATTTTGCTGTCGATTTCCCTCGACCTTCTTTCGTCTCCATCATCAGGTCAGCTCCAAACCTTTACTGTTGCATATTGTTATAAGACATACACCTTATAGTCAAGTTTTTATCCTGCGCATGCCTACAACTTTCAAAAGTTGCCCTGGATTTCTCAGGGTTTCCATCATCAGATCCGGACCTGATGATTATGGGACCATCTGTGAGGTATACCCTATCAAACAAAAAAATAATTTAATAAAATAGTCCATAAATAGTCCCATGAACGATGTTTTCATAACAGCGCCTGAACAATTTTTAAAGCATTTTTTTCGTATGAAGGTGTAAAAAAAATGAATTGGAGAGTATGCCATATTTTTTTAAACATTTTTATCTTTTTTTTGAGATACGTCACATTGTTATAGGACGTGGGGCAATTTTGTATGGATTGTGATCCGTCTTCTTTCAACGTTGTCAGACATAGATTTTGTTTCATATGTAATGAAGCTGTCTGGTCGAGTAGCGTTGGTTTTTGTTTGAATTATTTAGCTGTCATGAAAAACTGATGCAACAACTGTATTTGTATATTTTGTTTCATTTTATAGTACGTACTATACTTTTATATATTTCAATGGTTTTGGACAGGTCATAACTTTGCAATAACCTTTTATCTGTTGAGAATACTTTTTTTATTATGTGTGGTCGTAGGTGACATGTCAACTACGAGTAAAGCCATAAATAAATCAATATTCATGCTAAGCTTACTCCTTACCAAGTTCGAGGGTGTCTGTTCTACCCAATTTCATAAGTCACCACTTCACCCCTTTCTTTATTTATTTTCATTCTAATAAACTTGTTGAGAGTCAACGTGATACGTGTCGTCACACAAGCGATGAGCACCTAATCATCAAAACGCATAACAACCAATTCAATCGATAGCATCAACAACCCTAAAATCGCAATCGTATCGCACTCGTGTCGCCAAGCTAAATGTCCCAAATTGTCAGTGGAAAGTGCCGTGACAAATTGATTGGTTCAATCGCGTTCGCTACTGACTAACGGACGGAACCCAGTGATAATTAAACGAGAAACCTGTATCGGACGTGTCCCAACTCACACTAGATTGCTATAAACACGAGAGTTGACCGTCTGTGAAATTGTATTTGACTTTTCCTTAAGACTAAGGAAAGTAGTGCAAAATAGGTAAATTGAAAATGTAGCTGGAGCTGCTTCTATTCGGCTGTAAAGTTCCGTTTTTATTTCTCAAGGTTTATCGTAACGTTCTTCTGGTATGAGGGTACAGTCTCTAATGTCTTAAAATTATTTTATGTACCAAAGTTTTGTAATATTTAAACTTAGACCTTCTGGTTAAAGCACCTTAGACAGAAATATACTTTTTTCGTGAAACTTATTCTTTTTTATAATTCTCATTAGTCTAACTGTATTTTTGCCAAAATGAGGTTTTTGGAAGTAAGATCCCGTGAAAGCCCATTTGAATAATAAATGTATTGAGTTTTTCTTTTCATTTCAAGATTTTGAGCCATAGTATACTGAAGATTTCGTACAACAGCGGTAGATAGGGTAGCTTATTAGCAGTACTTATGTATTCCTATCACAAGAATGCTTATATCAATTTGTTACAAAAATTGTACAGATATTTGCTCTTTATTGTACCAATTCTTGGTCCAATCAATTTGAAATCTGGAATGCTTTTTTCTACTTTGTTTCATATTTTTCCTCGTACGCGTCTTTAGGGACTGTGGGTATTTTTCCATTTCTTCCCCTTTTTTATCCCCGAAACTGCGGAGTGTTGTCATGATACGCCTTTCATGTCCGCACCGACGATCTATGTATATCATAATTATAGTATATTTTCCTCTTTTACTTGAAATACATTTCTGGACCTTCACCTCAAACAATTTTGCTAATATCGCCAAAACCAAATACACGTTTTGCATAAATAAACAAAACGACATCATTATTTCCTTTAAAAAAACTTGAAAATACTTCATTGCCATCTTCATAACACGGATTACAATAAAAATGACCTATTTCCTTGATCCCGGTCATCAATAGCAGGAACCGTATCTTTTTCTGTTTATTTAAATTTCGAATTATTTGATTTATCTTTACTCATTTGTTTTGAAGGATACATTTTCTTTTTATTTTTTTTATATCAGCCAGATTAGAGTGTGTACGATGAAGGTACCTAATTTACGTAGTGTTACCGAAATAGATGGAACTCGTCAGTCGTTCACCGCGCTCCTATTTCATTACAGTTAACTAAGAGAAATGAATTACTGCGACATTCGTGGGCGTTGGATTGGCAAATTAAAGCCAAAGTGTTAATCCCATATGTGGCTTTAAACATCTAACCGTGATCGTGGAACCTGTTCAGACTAAATTGCTTTTTCACTTTGTATGGTGTACTTTGACGTAATGGTGTGTTTACAGTAATAATGACATTCATAATACATTGTGCTCTCTAGATACAATGGGGCAGAAATTCTAATCAATGCATTAGAAGGTTTGACAAGCAACCCTACCCTAGAAGGGCCATTGCGAAGATAAAAAGCGGAGGATTAAGTTATCGTTCCGTAGCAGCCTCAGGCGGCCCACATATACCAATACCGTTTGATGACGGCCCTACGAGTTATTTGCAAGGAGATTCTCGCTGATTTAGGACTTTACTACACTTGTGTGCTTGTAGATTATGTAGTTGAGTTCTGATATCAGATGCCATATGATAAAATTGCTGTAATTTTCTCTTTACCACTTATATGATGCTTTTTCTTGGATTGCTAAGAATCTGCTATCATTTAGTTACAGTTACCATAGTTCAAGAATTGCAAGCATAAACACACTTTTTCTTGATCCTCCATTTTTATCAATGCTCATTCCGATCGATAAATTTCAATCGTGAGCAGACGTGAGATTCATTCGATCATTATGTTTTTCATTCATTCATTCGCTCTCAGATCATTATCACAGTTATTAAAACCATTAGCTGAGCCGAGTACAAGAGCAATTAACTTACAATTTACTCCCACATTATTTTCAAAACCGAAATTGATTACTTACTAAGCTTTAAATA
Organism: Helicoverpa zea; assembly: GCF_022581195.2. Taxonomy (NCBI): domain Eukaryota; kingdom Metazoa; phylum Arthropoda; class Insecta; order Lepidoptera; family Noctuidae; genus Helicoverpa; species Helicoverpa zea. Next base: position 11,979,445 of record NC_061456.1, on the reverse strand, counting down.
GATTAAATATTGTCGTTGTACAGTGTGTGTATCAAAAAGGTCAAAAGATAAATAAAGGCGTTCTTACTAAATTAATTTTGTGTTTACATGTGAAATATTCGTTTAGAAGAGTCGTGGTGGCCTAGTGGGTAAAGGACCAACCTCAAGTACGAGGGCGCGGGTTCGATCCCAGGTCAGGCAAGTACCAATGCAACTTTTCTAAGTTTGTATGTACTTTCTAAGTATATCTTAGACACCATTGGCTGTGTTTCGGATGGCACGTTAAACTGTAGGTCCCGGCTGTCATTGAACATCCTTGGCAGTCGTTACGGGTAGTCAGAAGCCAGTAAGTCTGACACCAGTCTAACCAAGGGGTATCGGGTTGCCCGGGATACTGGGTTGAGGAGGTCAGATAGGCAGTCGCTTCTTGTAAAGCACTGGTACTCAGCTGAATCCGGTTAGACTGGAAGCCGACCCCAACATGATTGGGAAAAGGCTCGGAGGATGATGATGTGAAATATTCGTTTAGTAATTTGTTAGAAAAACAATAACAATGTACACGAGACGGTGAGCGCAAGAAAACATTTGACGATACGAGGCTTACGACTAAATGGCGTGTTTCCATTCTTCCTGACGACGCGGATGGTGAAATTATATTTTTATAACCACATTTTTGTTCATAAAAATCATAAAAATTACTTTGATAACCAAGAACACTCACTATAGATGGATCTATTTTACTCGCTTTTTCCAGTAAATAAAAAATATGTGTTTGATGCTGGTGCTTTTATGTGCTTTGAGCCTAAATGGTAGACGTAGAAACAATAATGTATCCGTTGGTGACCATACATACCACAATCAAATTGAACTTGATAACCTCATCGCCCGGAAATTTAATCTTTAAGAAAAGCAACAAAATCCAACAGGGCCCCGATTCTCCTAATTTTACTTAAGCGTCATACGATTCACGTTCGACTCGGTTCGACTGAGATCCAATCCCGACTCGATTACGATTGAAGCGTATGTGGCATTCCGCTATTTTTTCTCTGAAATAAACGTTTTTATCCTTTTCTGTCATTCAATAATGAATCATTTTGTCTGCAAATGATTTACGATTGCAAAATGATTGTACAGCAAACTACCGTATAGACCAAAATCACCAAAATAGCATACCAATCGCACACCAATCAAATGTCAATCGAATACGATTGGTCTTTTATTAGTAGCAGAATGCCCGATATGGTTAAAACTGCTATTGCGATCATATTGCGATTCGATTTCTATTCGATTTTGTCATTATTAACTTAGGAGAATCGGGCCCCAGTACATCTTCCATCGTTACATCCATTCCCAATAATTCCTGCATCCAATCATCCATGACAATCTTCAATAGTACTGTAATAAAGATATCGTGTATCAACGAAACCGTGCGACCATATTATTGGCTGGAGGTGTTCATGAAGAGACCGGTTTCCTCAGCTATCTGCTTAGATCATTAAACCAACTGGAGCCGCTATGACCATGAATCTCTGTGCAAAAAAGTCTACCAATCAATACAACAAATACCTACTGATAGCACAGCTTGTTTTCTCCTTTTATTCTCAACTCTTATATCTACCGTGATCTCACAAAACAACATAATTTTTAACTGATTGCTTATGCAGTGCATTTTTTTACCACATCCTTACGCACTCACGATAAAATTGACCAACACAAGCATAAACTTATCGCACACATTTGTACATGCTCGTATCAGCAACGCTTTCATCACTTTGACAATAGCATCTATTGCCGTGTCCAGTTGCTAATATTATCTAAGGCTATCTGGTATCAATCTCCCATGGATTAAATGAATCTGGCCGCAGAGCATCAAACTTTTTTCTAACTATTAGATACTGTGAAATAATAATGGAATTCATTTCAAATGATTCGGTGTTTTGTATGAATCGCAATTGATTTTTTGTTATTACACTTTTGAAGTTGTTCGACTGTTAAGATGTAACTGTTTGCTTTGATTGGCTTTTTCTGATAAGTCATTTTGCGTAAAACTATTTGTTAGAAATATCTTACTTACCTTTACCTGCCACCATATCTATCATCATCACTCTGGAAAAGCATAGATTTCATGACGTAATATTAGTACAGCAAAAATAATCTAGCAAGTTTTATCAAAAGTTCAAACCGTAACACTATTTTAATAACTGTTAATTAGTGAACGTAGTTTAGTTTTAATTAATTTTCAGACATAATTAATACAAAATTCTCCTAATCGCTTCGTACTGATATTGGAATATTAATTACTTATTTGTGTACTAAAGCACTGAAAATAGTTTTTTTGAAGCATATTTGCTATGGTTTCCTATATGAACTTTGTGGGTCGGTCTCTTAAACAATTTTTCTCGTACGTAGTCTAGCTTGAAGCCTTGTTAGTAAAGTTCTGGGTGTTAACACTTCAGAAACTATACGATTCTGTATTCAGAAGGCTTACAGTGAACTAACCCACTGACTTAATGTGATATTGCTCGCTAGGATCGCTGATGAAAAAATGTATGGATGCTTTGCTTCAATTGTTTTTGTACAATTGTCCAATCAAACCCACGGAAAAGATTACATAAGTACATTAAATAAGGAGGCACGTATAAAAGTACATAACGAAATACTTAATGATAGTACATAAAGAAGTAGATACATAGGGGTTATACACAATGCAGTGCATAAAGGGGTACATGAGGAAGTACGTAACGGAGTGCGTAAGTCCTATATGTACAAACAAAGCCAAAGCTCTAAACGATGAGAAATACAGATGTAGATTACACCTAACTTTAACCACAGGGGTGCTGCTGCACCTACATAGGTATAGCCGCTATAATGAAGGCTACACCTAGTTTTAACTGACTATAAGAGACCCTGCACCTAACTTTACATAATAAAAGAAAAACAACCACCAAGACATACTTAGAAAGTACATACAAACTTTGAAAAGTGCATTGGTACTTGCCTGACCTGGAATTGAACACACGCACTCATACTAGAGAGGTTCTTGGTTCTTGGTTCTTTACCCACTAGGCCAGTGGTTCTTAACCGGTGGTCCGCGGACCACTGGTGGTCCCTGGAGGCATTCCAAGTGGTCCGCGAAGCATTGCTTCGCGACGTTGCTAATCTAACTTTATTTTTAACGACTTATCTATGCGAACAGGGGTTTTCGCATGGACGTATAAAAGATCCATCTTACTTCTCTAACAGAAAAAAAAATATGTTTGGGCTACATTTTACGTAATTTTGGCTTTGAGTCTTAAAAAAATAATGAAAATTTTGCGCTCGCTTCGCTCGCGCATTCAAAAACTGTGTGCCTTTGTTTTTTAATTTGTCAACAAACAAAAAGTAAAGTACGTTTGGGCCACATTTTACGTAATGTTTGATTTGAATCCGAAAAAAAATTTCGCGCTCGCTTCGCTCGCGCATTTGGAAACTAAATGCATAAGTATGACAGTCGGTACTTACGTTTTGTAAACGCAATGTTTAGTTTGTAAATTAAGAATTTAGTTAAAGCTATTTAAATACGTTCGTGGGTTTTCGAAGCTTCTGATTTTTAAAAACAAGCATAGAAATCTGTTGGATACCACTGCCGACATGCGTTTAGTTTTGAGTAGTACTGAAACAAGAATTCCGAAGTTAGTAAAGAGAATGCAGTAACAAAAATCTCATTAAAATCTGTAAATTTTAGTTTTTTGCTAAATAATAAAGAAATGAGTGCTAATTATAAAGTGTGCTCGTATTCTTTATCAAAGAACCCTCAATTTAGGTAAACCATTGCTATGGTCCCTGGGAAGACAAACTTTTGGTAAAGTGGTCCCTCATGCCAAAAAGGTTAAGAACCACTGCACTAGGCCATCACGATGTGTGTATGTAAGACCAATCGTCGTCTCCTGTGATTGGGACCTCACACCAAAGAACTTAATGCCATAAGCTATGGGCCAATTACTCTTAGTAAAGGGGGTATTGCCCTACTTTTTGGCGACATCTCACAAGGCTCACAGGTGACATTTGTATTACATTGTGTATCCTTTGTTTGCGTTTTGTTTCCTTAGAAATGTTGACTGTACATTAATGTTGTTTTGTTGCTGTTAAATTGACATTGATAAAACCTACCTTTTCATTTGATGTTTGACAAATATCAAAAACTGTAAAAGTGATAAAAAAGTTATTTATTCCAAGTAACTCAAATCCCTAAAAATGCCTGCCGTTTACCACTTCCTAAGTATTGTTGCTGGGAAGAAAAAAATATGGAACAAACTCCCCAGCTACAAATAATGATTTCAACCTATCAAGACCTCTTGCTTATTTCAATATTCCATTACCTTCTATCGTTACTCGACCATCATCTTCCTAACCCCTTACCTAGCCCAATAAATTAACCTATATAGATCTAGATCTACTCTATATAGTTCTAGATCATTCCACATGCCTCCACAGTACCTATAAAGTACAAGTAATCAACTGCTAAAGGCTGGAGGAGGCTCGACTTAGCTCTAACGCCCACACTTGGAATAAGGAAAGATGAGCGGATATGCCATAATGCAGGTAGGTCAGGCCCCTTCTTGTAGGTCAAATTCGTACGTTGGGCATGACCAAAACGGTGAACTAAGGAGGCATTCGGATTGTTTGGGATATCTGTCAACGATTTTTGGTATTACAAAAAATTGTCGGGTTCAAAGGCATATAAGGGCGAAAGCAGTAGCGTTCCTCGTCCACCGCTTAGCCGCATTTTGGCGCACTATTTTCTTAGGTGATTTTCCGCTATAGCACCTCCGCTATTCGTTTTGTTCTCCATGCGCCCACGCCTATGTCTTACGTACGAAGCAAGTCCTAACGGGTGAGACGTGACCACTCGCTAGTTGAGAGAGGGATTTGGGCCTGTTGATTATTTTATATCATTTGTTGATAAGAAGGATTTTGGGTGTTCAAGATTTGGATACATAAGTAAAATGAACCTTTTGAGTGATTTGAATACAAAAAGACTTATGCGGTGATAGTTATTATGATTCGAATAAGGCATTAAATGCAAAAATGATTTCAAATAATATTTTAACAAGTATGAAGTTTACTAATATATGAAGTTTACTAGTATATGAAGTTTACTAACTCTTAACTGTAATGAAAGAATGATAGAAATAAGTTCATGTCTTCGAAACATTGGTCAAACTGCATAACAGTTTGAAGATTAAGTACCTACTTTCCTGCGGTATTCTGCAAATAACTTATATTTTTTATATCATATTCTAATAAGACTAATAGACAACCTTTCATTCAGTTAACGATAACATCTTTAAAGCCCGCATTTTTACTATTACGTAATTTCATCTCGGCCTAAAAAGTGGCTATATCTGGGTCTAGATTTTAACTGACAAATAACTCTGGTGACCTCAAAACAAAAGTGGAACAGGCACGAAGCACAGTTTGTTTCAGCCCTTAATCCTCAACTATAAACTTTTGCGAACTAAGAAATCTAGGTGCTGAAATTCTTTTAATCTAGGCAATAGATAAAATAGCCAGTAATTAGTGATATTAGCTAAACCGACAGCGTTAATTAAAACCGTCCATAATTGAACGATGAAAGATTATTTTTGCTACATCAGCTATTTCTGTATCGATAGGAGCTAGATTATGGTGTAGCTTAATTAGTCTAGCTGTAACTTTTTGCTCTTTTAATGGCTTCTCAAGTGTACTGCATACCTTACTTAGTACATTGAGTTATTTATTCGATTTTTTTATCGTAATATTTCAGCCATTTAACATTGAAATTATTTCTCAAATAGACCTGCCAGTTCTTGAGATAAGTGAGTTCAACCAAGCTAACTTTTCTTTTTTACAACTATACGGACACAATAGTGTATTCACAAAATTCCAGAAGAATACATCTTCTACAAGTCCTTATACATTTTTAATCGTAACTGCATCACCCAGAAATGCAAGCACTACACGTTATAGTCGCCTAAGTAAATTTCCCTACACTAAAACAATGCTACCAGCTTAGGATCTGGTGTCAGAATCCACATAGCTTTAGAACAATGACGCCGTTCACTGTAATCCTTTTGACTGAAGTTTGTGACGCGTTTACGATGTGGAAACAACGCTTGTGGTCCATGTGGTCGGTTGATGTAGTATTTGGTATGTTCCATGGATGATAAAAGCTAAAAAAACTGTGATGGACTTATAAATAAAATCTTAAAAAGTAAAACTTTCATTTTGAAAACTTCAAAACAAGGAATCGAGTGAAAACTTAAATAAAGCTACCAATTAATCTTCTCACATTCAAAAATAAACACTATCAGAAACATGACCTTGCAACCTAGAAAATCATTCCAAATCAGCACTAAGGATTTTTTTAAATGGTGGCCTTTGCACAAATGGATATTGTAGGCAGACAGAATGTCACTCAAGTAAATATCTAGGGTACCTACGATACTTTTGACATTTACATAACGACTTTTTACATTATCGCCTATTTTCGATACCATTAATACATTACTTTCAATATTGACTTTTTAGGCATCTTGATATCACATATCTAAATTGACTGTAGTACCTCTGTCTAATACAAGCCACAAAGCTAAGGCACTTTCGTTTTATACGTATTAGTATTTTTCATTACCGAGTCTACCTTTTCCATTTTCTGTTTTCGGTCTAGTGGCTCATTTGACTAATGGTTGTGAACACGCCTATTGAGCATGAAGCCCTTTTCTATATCCAGGTCAAGCAAAGTGTTATTGGGTGTATCCCAATAGAAGGTTCGAGACTGGATTATGTTTTCAGCAGAATTCGGCTTAGTACCTAGTTTTGAGGGTACTGTTGCTATGAAGCTAGAGTTGTCGACGACTATTAGAAATTAACACAATAATAATGGTGCCAACTTGGCTTCGACTGCACATTTTGGATGTAGCTTGCAGTTTCTGTTCAAATGCTCGGAACGTTTAATGAGTTTCTTATTATTAAGTACCATTCATGTTCTGTAGTGAATATTAAAATCCTACTTATGCTTTACATGTAGATTTAAGTAAGACAAGACATAGAGTTAAGACAACCGTGATAAATAGATTTTCAAATCCGAATTATCACATGACAGTATTTTTCTAGATTGTATCTTATTCTTTTCAAGTATTTTATAAATAGCTACTACTAAAGTAATGGCTTGATTGTAATGTATGATAAATAAAATTAGATAAATAACTATTCTATTCTCCTTAAAATTCGTCGCCATTTCACACCCAATTCTCTAACAGCAATTCAGTCTCGCCACTACACCAATATTCGTTCACATCTCTATTGACAGAAACCACGCTTACAGTTTAACAATCCCTGCACTCGATAATCCAATACTCTTCGAAAATACCAACAATATCATTTACATCGTTACACATGACAACAATGGCTTGAATTGGCGTCGTCCGGCGATCGCTCTCGATATCTGCCGAGAGCATCTGCATAACAAAATCTCGTTGAATCCCTGTTACACTGGGGTATACAGTAATGGTAACATTTCGATATACAAAGACTGACCTCTATGATGCATTTGCATTTTATACGGTTAGTGGATTTATCGGGATTGTGTCTCGTCTGGATTGCTCGTTTTGAGATTTATCTTTCTGTTTCTTTGTACGCTTACAATTTTAGTGGTACAATTGTTGGCAATGATAAGAGTTTGGATTAGCAATTCTTCCACCTCCACCGCTATTTTATTAACTAAACTAATAAGACTTATCGTAAATCCTACGAGATGTTTTGTTCGGATCTGACCAACAAAGTAACAAACAGCGAACACAGAAAAAATCCGACTAGCAACAGATTCCCCCCAAACCTTCACAACCCACGCACGAACGTCCGGAAAAATCTATTATGAAAAAAAATTAAAGCCAAGTAAACAAAAGAGGAAACTAATAAGAAATCGATGGATGTCGACTCGGCACCGAACTGTGGACCGCTGAAGTTTGGTTAATCCCCGCGAGATGAAAAAGTACAAAGGATCGGAATAAAAGCCGGTGGCGGCTAGAATCGATCCCCGGATGGAGCTCGAATACCAACTGTGACGTTTGTGGTCCAAGTGATGAGTTGCACCGATCAATTACGTCTTGCAACTGCTGAGAGCTCTGGTGGCTATCGTTTTATTATTTGGACTGAATAATGGTGAACATGGCTATTTTAAAAGTCGTTTTCTGAAAGAGGGAGGTTTTGGATTCATAATGTTACTAACTTGCTGGGAAATTATGCAAAATGGCAAAAACATTACTATTTAACGTTTTAATTATCATCATCATCTTAATTTCCAAAATAATCCAGTGTGATTTCGAGACTTGAAACATTTATCCCCTTCTTAGTATAGAAGTAATAGTTCACAACCACTAATATCATTCAATTAAGCCTCGGACCTTATTAATGAGATAGACCAAACAACGTCCGCATACAAAACACATATTCCTAATAGCCCAGCTTCTACGTGTCCTATCGAACTAGTAAAACTTTCAAAAGCAATCGTATATGTATTAATTATTTAATTAAAAAGCATCGGGTCAAAACGTGTCCCGAATTAATGTAACACAGAAGTTATAGAGGAACTTTATTTAATTGCTGTACCGACACTTGAATAAATAATTAGAATCGTATAAACCTTTCTGTAAGAAAGAGTGTTGGTCGTTAAATGATTTACGATCGTGCGAGAGATGTCTTTTCAAGATCTTTGTTTTTTTCTTTTTGTTTGTATGTTTTGTTCACTAAGTTTTATTAGATTCAGTTATTGTTTTACTTATCTAGTCAAGTATATCAATCAATCAAATTAAACACTTTAAAATTCAAGAGAATAGTTTTTGAACAGTATGTCAAACTGTTCCAAATGGCTTTTGAAAGTTACCCAATAATCAATTAATTACCTTCTATTGTTTACTGATAACTATCAACTAACTCCGACTCTCAAACAACGACGTCTTGAAAATCTGAAACATCTAGAATAGTAAGGCCCAGACACCAAGAAAGCGGAGCAGATAAGTTTAAAAATAAACAATAGAATTTCTTTATTCAAAGATCTCGCCTCGGTCCTATATATTTTTTGTATCCCTAAGCAGATATTTTTTTTTCCTCTCCACTCCGCTTAAGTGAAGTCTGAGCTTAACTACTTATTTTGATTAGGTATACAAGTCTATGCCTATTACTATCATCTTTAATACTAAGTTCTTTCTACTATTCAATATCAATATTTTATGATTTTTCATTATTTTTCTCATCATCTAACTGTTCTACATCTATATTTTATGATTTATCATCTTTCTCACTTATTATATTCCGCTATTGCTCATGAACTTGGCACAAACCCCAACTGTAGCCTGACTTGGAACTGTGAAGTTAGCGCCGGGAACACTCCAGAGACCAAAGCAGATGGATCGAACAAATTATACAATTAATTTCAACATTTATCAACTTACACCTTGACTTGGTGACTATTTTCATTGGTAAATAGTTTTTAGTGGGAATTTTGACAAATTGGCGACAAAAATGAAACTATGGTATTATAGTGTGGAGGAGACTGTCAAAATGGTAGACGAAGGTTGTAACTTACATGTATTATGCATGCAGCTAGCCAATAATTCTTCGTCAACTACCCACTGACAAAGACGAAATCTTATGAACGGTTTTGAGTAGTCCAAAACAACTCTAGGTCTTCAACATAGCTATAACGAACTTCAATCAGAGAAGAATTATTTCCTAGACACACTTCCATGAATAGTAATTCCTTAAGTGCATTTGCAATTCGCCAATCTACCAATTATTTGCAAGGTACCAATGTCCTTTAAGCAAGATTGACATTGAATCGAGTATAATCGGCTTCACCCCCTAAACTGTGTAGTGGAATCGATAAACTATAATAGGCATGATGACAGTAATCAAAAATCATTAAAATAGCAGCGTTTTACCTGAAATAAAACGCATATTAAATACTTACCTTATTTGAAGCTTACTAGTTTGAGATAGGCACCTACGTGTTTTCCGCTTTTATCTCTGTCCTTTTCTACCCCATATCTTGCATCTCTCTCGCACACCGACCAGTTTCAACCCCCACCAGGCAGGAGGCGACGAGTGTTCTCGGCGGCCACAGTTCGTCATTGAGTCGAAAACACCAGGCAGAAATTAAAATGTAAGCTTCAAATAAGGTAAGTATTTAATATGCGTTTTATTTCAGGTAAAACGCTGCTATTAAATTCTTGACCGTTATTTGAAGCTTACTAGTTTGAGACGTGTTTGTTATCGCCTGGTGGAAGTGGACGCCAATGTGAGCAAAAGCACAATGAAATTGTGTATGTAAATAGGTACTTAGGTACACGAGTAATCACATGTAAGTATGTGTATTGCGTCCTGGAATACTAATGTAATCAAAGTTAACTGGTACTGGTACTCAGCTACATCCTGTTAGACTGGAAGCCGACCCCAACATAGTTGGGAAAGGGGCTCGAAGGATGAGTAATAAAAATTAAAAGAGAGATGCAAGAACAAAAGCAAAAATTGATTTCATTTTCTAATAGTAATTAACAAAAACATTGCGATACTTCTTAATAACAATAGTAACAAAAATATAGACATTAATCAGCTGGATTAATTAAATAATCGAGATAACTTGCTACTTCTATTTAGTGGGTATCTTTCCCTTCTGTAAAAATGGGCAAATGTATTGCCTGATCGCCAATTACCCTTTGCTAATATATCGTCCAAAGGTATATTGTCAACACAGATTTTGACGCTACCGCCGAGTGGAAGCTTCCTGGGGTTGTAGTTATTCCTGCCTCTTTTAACAATGTCTTAATCCACCCGCATCATCGTTCGGGTGCCTGCCTTTGGTTGGCCTCTAACGGATATAAATAAATTTAAGGAATTAGCCGATGTCCGTCTATCTTCTAACAAGGCTTTAGTCTTTCTGACCCAATACACTGGACTTAGATTTATATTTTCCTGATTATCCATCAAACAACAACCCGACTGCCTATGACTAGAACTGTCGGTCTTAGAGCCAAAGACTGGCCATAAGATTAAATTATCTTTGTTGTTTTTGAAATGTTCTGGGTCTATTGCAAGCAAGGAAAGATCATGGACTCGCCTTTCCGAAACAAGCTAGCAAAAGAAAGAGCAGCAGTGTGCCTGGAAGTTGCAAATGGATTATTCTCGTCTACGTTTACTGCACTTAAGTAGGTTACCAATTGGTCAATATTCCAGATGGACGGCTTCCCGGGGAACAGGTTTGCTCAGCACTATTGATTTTAAAATGTGTCCGACTAGAACGTGTGAACCTAGCTCTAGAGTGGTTTCTGCATTGCATAGTGTAGCTATAACTGACTTGTGTAATAAAATAGTATTGTATGCTAGTTTATTTACTATGTGTAAGTCCGCTAAAAATTGGGTAAGTATAGGTCCAAATAGGGATTCAAGGATTCATAGGATCCAATTTCATACTTTTCGCCCCAATTTAACCATCGACTCCAAGCTGATTGATAAGTGTTGCGTGTGGATTGAAGAACACTTCAGTCGGAGAGACTCCTTGTCCCTCCCCCCCCCCATTTCCTTGACCTTGGCAGGGGGTATCCCCGTTGCTGTGTCTATCGGTTTCTGCTCGAGGTTCATCAGTGTGTAGGGTACTGCTAATGATCGGGACTTCAAATCTGCTCGCCAAAATACCTGGTGCCACCGAAGGAACTACTATGAGATTAACTCCCGTTCCTGAATTGAGATGACTGAGGACCTACGGTATAAGGTAAGGTGGCGGTAATACCCATGCTAGCGGGTAAGTCAAAACTTGAGAAAAATGCATCGTGGAACCCCGCTTTCGGGTCCTTCAGATCTAGGGGCACGTAGTACACAACTATGTGTCCCTGGGCTCGCTTCGAGGCAAATAGGTCCACTGCTGATACAAGATGCCACTCCGGTGGAGGTTTGTGTCGGGAGAGATGGTCTGCCTGACTGTTGAATAGGGCTGGTATATGATTCACGACGTGATAGATTTGATACAGCTCAAGATAACTGAATACTCTGTACGTCAAGTTCGGTAGGCTCCTTGATCGGGTGCCACCTTGATTTCTTAGATATGACACCACAGTCCCATTTCTGCATTGAAAAATGGCTGTTGATCTCTTTAGCAACTTGCCGTGATTTTCCAGTTAATACTGCAAGCATCTCTTTCAGATCGCAGTGAAAGCCTTTTTCTCTCTCGTTCCATGAACCCATTACGGAAGTTCCGTTCAGTTGTGCCCCCATCCTACATCGGAGGCGTCCGTGGTTATAAGGTGACAGGGAAGTGGCGAATGAATATCCAAGGTTTGGTGGCAGCTGACCAGCCACCACTTTAGATCTGCTAAGGTATCTGCTGGTAGGTTCAACATTGCTATACTCCATTCACCGAGCCGTGAGCCCACAATGTAACCAAAGAATGACACTTTTTCAAAATGGTGGGTATAACCCGACCGATGACAAAAACGTCACATTTTTATGTAAAATGTTCTTAGTATCTGTGGTCTACAATTAAGTAGGGTTCTATGTATGACAGTCAAGACTTCTAGGTTCATTTTACATGTAAACGATTTACTACATATTTCATTAAAATTAAGAAAATAATTTACGGCATTTATTATACATATTTGATTTCAATTAAGTTTGAAAAGATTGCATAAGTTCCACAGACATCGTTCTAAAATATCATTTCTAATGTTGTCAGTATATTACTTTCGTAGTTATTTTTATAAAATATGATCATTACTTCAATCGTGACTTATAAGAACCCTTTTTATGGTTTGTTCACCGTTTGGCTCACGGTTCCATGAATAGGGTAGGTATAGATTGCTGTTCAACACTGCACTGAGGATAGTGAGGAGAGCCCGGTAATGCAGTCTGCCGTATGGAACAACGAAAACTTGCGAAGTTTAAAAGTCCTATCAAGCTATGCAGGTCTTCTAAGTTTGTCGTGCTGTTTGTCACGTAGTGCGTTTTGTCATTATCTTGTTGATAATGCTTGCGATTTATTCACTTGCCATCCAAAACATGGTGCAAATGATCCCAAAGTAGGCAAATATATCTTGGTGAGCCACCAGAAAATCGAGATACACAATTATAAGTAACCCTTGAGTTTTCAAAGTTTGAGCCACCCAAATTGGTCACTGTGGCGAAGGTCTTGGGTGCCATGCTTAAGCCAAATGGTAGGCACGTAATCTGAAGCAGTCTTCTTCTGTATACTAGTCGAAGAACATATCTGTGACCTTCGGCTACCGGAAGGTAGAAGTTAGCCTGGGCGAGATCCACTTGCACAGCCATTCGTCTTTCTGAAGAAACTCTAGCACCCGAAAAACATTTATTAAACTGAAGGGTTCCGTAATTATGAACTTGTTGAGAACCTTGAGATTGAGTATTGGACGGTTCTTTCCGTCGCCTTTTGGGCACAAGAAACATATTGGAAAGAAAGCTGGCAGAATTTGCAGCTATCAATAGAACTTTTTGTTTTATCATTTGGGATATGACGACATCCATCTCTTTGAACTCTCTGGTCAAATCTGGCATTATCTATCAAAGGTGGCTTTTGGCCAATGGTATGCGATACCCAGTTATTATTTTTAACAAGAAAGGCGGAGCTCCCATTTCTTTCCATTGGTCTTGATATAATGTTAGGCAACCCGCCTGGAAAGTCATAACTTACGTGCCTTGTTGGACGCATCAAAGTCCGCCTGCGGTCCTGGACGCTTTCTGTTTCCTCTGTTGGACATGGTTCCTATTGTAATTTACTCGTGATATTCCAAGGGAGCTTTTAGAGTTTTGCGTCACACGCCATTCAGCGTGAGTGTGATTACCATTTCCCTTCGAGGGAAGGTTATAATGGCGACTCTTCGAAAGTCGATCCAAAAAGCCACCCTGCGAGGGTAGATTGCAATGATGGTACGACCCGCAACATGCATGATTGGTACCCTGCGAGGGTCCGTGATAATGAGCCGACCCCTGCGGGGGATGGCTAGTATACTTACTGGTGCCTGCTTTGTAATGATGCTGCTACTCGCAACATGCAAGATTGGTACCCTGCGCGGGTCCGTGATAATGAACCGACCCCTGCGGGGGGTGGCTAGTATACTTACTGGTCCCTGCTTTGTAATGATGCTGCGACTCGCAAAATGCAAGATTGGTACCCTGCGCGGGTCCGTGTTAATGAACCGACCCCTGCGGGGGGTGGCTAGTATACTTACTGGCAGTCCTAGGCGGAGCGTACCAAGTCTTTCAAGGCCGAAAACCATCACACGCCGTGATAATGAGCCGACCCCTACGGGGGGTGGCTAACAGACTTACTGGCAGTCCGAGGGGAGCGTACCAAGTCTTTCAAGGCCGAAAACCATCACACGCCGTGATAATGAGCCGACCCCCATGGGGGGTGGCTAACAGACTTACTGGCAGTCCGAGGGGAGCGTACCAAGTCTTTCAAGGCCGAAAACCATCACACGCCGTGATAATGAGCCGACCCCCATGGGGGGTGGCTAACAGACTTACTGGCAGTCCGAGGGGAGCGTACCAAGTCTTTCAAGGCCGAAAAGCTTTCTTGACACCACCAGCCCTCTTCAAGTGCGGTAGTGACCAGTCCGAACTAAGGAGATGCTGGTTGGACCGCACCTCACACCATTCTTTTTTGTCAAAAAGTTGAACGCCTTGCAGGATTGAACTAGGGCCACAGGTGCCTTAGGAACTTCGGGCTTGCTTTCTTTTCCATAGTCACGTGCACGGGCTGTGGTAGCTTTATTATTTACCGCATCCGTATTTGCTTTATAAGTCACTCATTCTGAAAACAAATTACTGAAAAAAAAAGTACACGGAAGAAACTCGTGACAAAAAAGGGGTAGATGTACAAAATATTAACACTTGATTTCGCAAAATCGAATATCGAACGGTAAAACCGTTAACAAATTGTATAAAATATTATAAACTCACCTGTGTTCTGCGAGAGCACTGAGTTTATTTTTCAACGAAATACTACAGCGGTTGGTTAGACCAACCTTCTCGGGCGGAAAACAAGACGCCAATGACGAACTGTGGCCGCCGAGAACACTCGTCGCCTCCTGCCTGGTGGGGGTTGAAACTGGTCGGTGTGCGAGAGAGATGCAAGATATGGGGTAGAAAAGGACAGAGATAAAAGCGGAAAACACGTAGGTGCCTATCTCAAACTAGTAAGCTTCAAATAACGGTCAAGAATTTAATAATATATTTATTAAATTAAACTTGAAGCTTGGAATATAAAACGCGCATTGTTTTCTTTATTAATAATGTGATTAATATGTATTTTTATAAAATAAAATTACGAAATAAGGCAATCCGCCATGATATCTTGAACACCAATCAGAGCTCGTGACGTCATCTCTCAAAACAACTCGCGCGAAAGCGCGCGAACGTCACATTTCGTTATTGTGAACTTCCACTGCGATCTTTGTTTTTAATTAATTAATTGTTTAAAACACGAGTTATGGAGCCCGGATTTATCAAGGCAAACAGCGCTAATTTGCCTAGAATTGATATCATAATGCTGGGAGAGTTTCTGGCATCAAATAAAGATTTTTGTTCAGCTGAATTTAGAAATGTTAAAACTTCCATGTAAGTATACTAGTTTAATTAAAAAACAATGAGAGATGAAACCTAACCTCGAAATAGTTATTTGCATTATAAACTATGCTAGAATCTAGAGAACTATGTAATAACTTACATCAAGGTGATCTTCACAAAAATAAAGTTGTACCCTGGGCAATATTGCTTTTGAATCTCGCCTTGCAAGTTTAAGCCACTTGTTTCGTATTTTTTATTGTGAGGAACGTACACAAATAACTTATCAGGAGTTGTTTTGGATGTGTTCTTACACTGGGGGACCCCAAAACACCTATGCCCTTTCGAATTCATATTTAATAACACAAAAAACTTAATTATTGCACGAGCGTTGTTTACTTGCGTCTTGTAATTTCAGTCGTGACGTCACAAGTGACGACATGACACTGACAAGCGTTTTCGCGCCAGATTCAAAGTGGACAGAGAAAAATGCAATTATTTGATATAAAAACTTCGCATTTTCTTAAAATTAATAATTTTTCATATAAAATAGACGTATACCTACATCATACAAAGGAATTTAAAAATTTGTCATCATGCCTATTCGATTACAATTTAGATATTGGTGGAGCTAATCTTGAAAATGCTTTAGCTTCTATACAGGACTTAGTAGGCTTTCGAAGCATAGCTGATGTGAAAGACAAAAGATTTAATCAAGATAAGCTAAGATTAAATAATAGTGGTGACCCGCTTTTGTTGTATTTGCTAATATGGTTTGCCTTCAAGACCTCACATATTCTATAAAATCTTATATGTACCTATAAGTTCAACCCGATTTTCGTTTTAATCCTCTTCTTCTTCTTATCGAGTGTGCTTCAAGTTTAGTTAGCTTACAAACCCTAGGGCTTTTCAGTCAGAGTTTTCTCAAATCAGATTGAATGACATAGAATTGTAACAACGAATTCTATGGACGACGGTTTTACATGTCTTTCTAGGTACAGGTGGGGTTGGAACACCGCCATCTTTCAGACTCCGGACTCCATAAATGATTTTGGTCCGACCTCGAGGAATTGAACCCGAGACTTTGTGCACAGACCGCGACCACTGCGGTCAATGGGGCAGTTATTGTAAGATGGACCTGTTTTTTAAATTCGACTTATAGAATATTCGTTTCCAAGAAGTACCGTGAAAGGCATTTGAATATATTCTTAACCTTCATTTGTATGAACTTGAAGTATTATCCTCTTTGTTGAAATCCTCTAGCAGACCTTTCGAGTGTCATTTCGGCGAACTAGAAGATTATCTTGATATTAGACGGGACATATTTCTCCGAATAACGATGTCTTTTTCCTTGAAATGTTATAATAATTTGAAACGCTAATTAATTGTAATTTTGAAGTATTAGAGATGGTAATGAGGATTTAAATACGGCTGAGGCATTGATCAAATTTTTTGCTTTTCATCATCAGAATTGTACTAAAAAAACCTTAAAATGCCTATGTACCGGTACGGCATCTGTCATCCATTCGCATATCTTAGTACATTAGCAAATTATTCTAAAATTACGTTCCATCTACCCTAAAGCTTTTAATGTTACATACATTGTAGGACCAGTTCCTATTAAAGTAACCACTGGTTTTCACCAAAAAGTAACAAAAGAGTATTTTCATAAGTGCTACAAGCCACTGCATTATGAACGCAAGAACTATGTAAAAAATTTAGACTAAACTAATAGCGCATTTTTACTCCATTCTGCTGAAAATTAAAATTTAAGTTATATAAAAGCGGAATAGCTTAGTGGTTATAGCACCTGCCTCTCAAGTGTAAGTGTGCGGGTTTTAGGTCAGGCAAGTGAAAATGGTTATATCTTGGAAACCGATGACTGATTCATTATACAGGGCAACATCATAAGGAAACCTGGACTTTAAAGTCTGAAATCGCCAATCCGTTTTGAGCAAGCGTGGTGATTAATGCTCATTCCCTTTTTTTTCATACACTATATTATTTTTAGTTCAAAATTATATTAATGTGTAGCATTTCGGAAATGCAATTTATTTGGCACGAATTGTAATAAATACTTTGACTTTCTCAGTCCAAACCAAACCAAATTCTAACAAAACACATTCGAATATCTATAGCTATTATATCGAAATCCTAACCCAGTTCAAATTAAGCTGCAGTAGGCCAGTTCCCAACTGACGGACTATGCCATAAATTATACACAAAAGCAATATAAGGAACCTTTCGCGAACATTCTATGTATATACATACATACACACATGTACGTGTGTTTGATATATCGCATCGTGCAAGAAAGTCATAAGTATGTACTTCGAAAATGGCTTATAAATGATTTATTGTGGCATTGAGGAAAAAGTTTGGCAGTTCAAATTGTGAATTGTGACCGTGACCTCAACAAAGGCTTTAAGTTTAAGGATTATTCATTTTAATTTTCTTTGATATTTGATCTGTCTAAACCACTTCATAATATCGCCAATGGGCTATGATTCATTTAATGGATGGATCATGTGTCCATTTCATGATTTACAATGTTTTTATGAAATTAAGTTGTAGATAACTTCATTAAATGACCAAATCTACGATATGGTTACGACACACACACTTAATTATTATATTACAATTTACTTTAGAGCATTGACAGGTCATCTTTCCACTATGGTTTATTCCACTACCATCACCGAAGTTCAATTGTTCAAACACAGTCTACTATATACCAATACAATACATTTCGAACAACAAACATATAAATACCTACTTATAACAAAAGTACACTCGCAGGGTAATTTTTCCTACATTAGTCGATCAGCCAGTAATCATAGCTGAACTCAAAGAAAACAAATCATTCTGTTATAAATGCGTTGACATCACGGACTAAGTAAAGATGAGCGGAGATGCTATAATGGAGGTAGGTAAGGCACCTTCTTCTAGGTGTGAACTAAGGAGGCGTTCTTGTTCTTTGGGACATCTGTCAACGATTTTTGGTATAACAAATAAACCGGCCAAGTGCGAGTCGGATTCGCGCACGAAGGGTTCCGTACCAGAGCAAAAACGAGCAAAAAAATCACGTTTGTTGAAATAAACGCAGACAGATAAATAAACGTATAAAACTGAACCACTACTAATTAATTAATCTCGATATTTTAACACCTAGGCATTACATTTTAGCTTATCGTATGTACTCCCATATTTAAAACCGTTACTCCTATTCCCATATACCGACACGAAAACTAAAAGAGGAAGGTAATTAACATAAGGAACTTTCCATACACAAAGATCACCCCTCTAGAACACCTTAATTTCAGGCAACTATTTAGCACAAATTACACGGCGGGGAGCAACTCAATAATTTGAAGAACCGCATCTATCAATTAGTGGTGTTCTCGTACAACAATTAAAATGAGTTGTCGAGTTAGGAAGGGAGATAAGATGCTGCTGCTGTGGGCGATTGATTTTTGAGTTTTTTATTATTTTGTACTCCTCTTATGCATTTTCTGTGCCATTAGGAGCGTAATAGCTGTGTAATTTTTGATTTCAAACTCAAACTCAAACTCAAAATTTTTTATTTCAAATAGGCCTATGAAAGCTCTTTCGAAACGTCAAAGTAAGGTGCACGGTTCCAAAGAGTTGGTCTCATGGAGAAGAACCAGCAAGAAACTCCATGGACACTCTTTTTAAAAGAAAATAAAAATAATTACAAACATACAGTTTTCTATCTAGTCCTGAGAATGTTATACAATCCAAATTAAGCTAAAAATGTATTAATAAATTATACAAAATAATTTTAGTGCAATCGTTACTGGAAAAATAATTTATACAATTCAAAGTAAAAATATATTGGGTAACCAAGTTATTATATAATGCAATTTGGGGTCTTGCTGGCTTGGGCTTGGCTGGTCTGGGCGGAGGCACTCCCGTGTCCCGGTCGCCGGGGAAGCCACATGTGCAGAGAAAAAGAAAAAACAATATTAATTTAACGCCAGGCATCACTGTCATTAATGTAATCCTGAATTTTATAATACGCCTTTTTAATCAAAATGTTTTTAACTACATTCTTAAACTTTTTATCAGTGAGATCAAGGATACACTTAGGTAGCTTGTTATAAAAACGCACACAATTCCCTAAGAACGACTTATTTGTTTTTGTTAGCCTAAACTTGGGAACCACTAATTTATGTTTGTTACGTGTATTTATCTGGTGAATGTCACTTTTAACTGTGAATTTATGGATGTTTTTGCGAACAAACATAATATTTTCAAAAATATACAAGGAAGGTCAAGTAAGTATATTAATTTCCTTAAAGAATTCTCTAAGAGATTCGCGAGAGCCCATGCCATAGATCGCTCGGATCGCCCTTTTTTGCAAAACAAAAATTGATTGGACATCAGCCGCTGCCCCCCATAGCAAAATGCCATATGACATCACGCAATGGAAATAGGCGAAGTATACAAGCCTGGCCGTAGCTACATCGGTCAGTTGTCTGATTTTTCTGACTGCAAAAGCAGCAGAACCAAGTCGCCCTGATAGGGAGGATATATGGGGACCCCATTGCAATTTACTGTCAATGGTAATGCCCAGAAATACTGTACTGTTAATTAACTCTAATTTGCTCTTATCGAGCATTATATTTGTTTCAACCGCAGTGACGTTAGGCAAACAGAACTTAAGACATTTAGTCTTGGAAGCATTTAATAATAAATTGTTGGCTGCGAACCATTTGGAGAGAATTTCTAGGCTTTCGTTAATGTGACTAACATTGGGGTTCTTACGCTTAACTTTAAAGACAAGGGAAGTGTCATCCGCAAACAAAATAACATCCGAAATATCAGACAACACAAATGGAAGGTCATTTATATAAGCTAGGAACAGAAATGGACCCAGTATAGAGCCTTGAGGCACGCCCATTTTTACAACTGTCCCCGAAGATGTTGAGCCGCAGACATCCACTTTTTGCTGTCTGTTGGATAAATAAGACCGGACAAGTTCAAGAGATTTTCCACGAATGCCGTAGTGTCTCAGCTTAGAAATGAGTGTATCGTGGTCCACGCAATCAAACGCCTTGGAGAGATCACAGAATATACCGACGGCATCCTGCGAACTCTCCCAGGCTTCCAAAATCTGAGTGACTAACCGCGCACTTGCGTCGGTAGTGGACTTACCCTTTGTAAAGCCGAATTGACGGTCGTGCAGTATATCGTTTAAGTTGAAATGGTTTAACATCTGATCAAGCATGATCCTTTCGAATATTTTACTTAGAGCCGGGAGAATAGAAATGGGTCTGTAGTTTGACGGATTTTTCTTACAACCTGACTTAAATATTGGAATGACCTTACTGTGTTTCATCAAATCAGGAAAGGTGCCTTCATCTATACATGAGTTAAAGATTTGACTGAGTATTGGTGCAATATTGTCAATCACGGAGCTCAGGGCTTTAACAGAGATGCCCCATAAGTCTTCCGTTTTTTTTAAATTAAGGTTTTTAAAAGCTTTTTTTACTGTATTAAAAATTATGTAATGGAATCCGAAATCCGCTACTTCTTTAGTAAAATTTTGTTTTAGTAATGACTCTGCAAGTGTAGAGGACGAGTTAAGTGATTTAGTAACCTCTACTGGTACATTAGAGAAAAAATTATCAAACGCGTTAGCAACCTGCACATTATCCGACACAGTTGCATCATTAATCGTTAACGATAGTTCGGTATCCCGGACTTTAATTTGACCCGTTTCCGCATTTATTATTTTCCAAACGGTTTTTATTTTATTATCCGATTTAGTTATTCTGTCACTAATTGATTTAGACTTTGCAAGAATACATACACTTTTGAATACCTTAGAGTAGTTCCGTACATGATCATGAAAAGATTTATCAGATGTCATTGATTTTTCTCGGTACAGATTATACAATACATCTCTGCTTATCCTAATCCCTTTTGTACACCATTCGTTGAATTTTAATTTATTGTCGATTTTTAGTTTCTTAATAAGACATGATTTATTAAATTCTAGACAAAGTGTGTTAAATAACTTATTAAATTTAGTATTCGAGTCCTCTGATTTAAAACTACTGCATAATTTATTGACAACATTATTTTTAAACGTTTCTAAGGTTCTGTCTGTTAGTTGTCTGTATTTTATTACTATGCTTGACGGAGAGTTTTTATTAGCAGGAAAGCTAACAAGCTGCCCCAAGTGATCCGATCTCACACCAGCAATAATGGAAGAATGCTGAACCACACAATTTGTAAAAATATTGTCTAAACATGAACTTGAAGATGGTGTAATTCTAGTGGGTTCATTAAACAAATGTTTTAAATTAAAAGATTGAAATAGAGATAACAGTTGATATTTATCAGAAGAATCAGAAGATATATCTATGTTAAAGTCACCGCAAATGAAAACTAGTTTATTTGACTTAAAAATCTTCCTAAGTATTTCCTCCATATTTGTAAGAAATAATGAAAAGTTGCTTGCTGGTGGTCTATATACACATAAGAATAAATGACTTCCTATTTCTGCACATGCTACCTCGCACAGGCGATCAACAGAGCTCGAAGTAATGTCGCTTCTATCCTTAAATTTTAAATTATTTTTACACAATATCAATGTACCCCCGCCCTCTGCAGTTACCCTATTAAATACACTAGCAACCTTGAAATTATTAATATTAAATAACATTTTCTCAGGCTTGAGCCATGTCTCACAAAGACTAGTATATCTATAGAAAACTTATCAGTTAAAAGTTCAATATCTAATATTTTGCCAGAAAAGCGGTTTACATTCTGATGAAATAGGATGAGGTTGTCGCTACGCTTTTCTATTGTCTTAGAATCTAGTTTAAACAATCAATCACAGTATTGTTAGAATAACTAGTCAATACTGGCTCGTCGCTTATCCTAATTTTTATTCTCCAATGAAAAACAGTGTTATATTTCATTTAAGTAGGTACTAAACTCACTATTTGGCTTTAGTACATACATCTTTTTTATTCTAGACAACCTATCTGCCTTCAAGTTTAGTACCGAAACACCAAAATTTACATTCGAATTTTGTCGTTTCTATAAAATTTAGTGTACGACGGTGTATTTTTAATGACTAAAACAACATGCAGCATTTTAGCCCCTCACAACAAACTGCCGGCACTTATTCGCGAGCAGTTTGGCAGACAATGAAACGTATGCTGACGCTACCTGCTAAAACAACGTTACACGCCGTCACATTGTATTAAAGTACACTTTCGTACACAAGTCATTCATACAACACTCTAAAAGCATTTGACTCGCTTTGCCTCTTTATGTGGATGACTGTACGTCTGGAGCTTGTAATCTGATCGTCCTTAAATTGTTAAGATGGGAAGTAATCAGATCCTTAATGGGAAGATGACAATGTATAAACACAATGGAAATAATGCTACTTTTACGTGTGAAGTATTAAAACACCTAGGTAAAAAACCCGTAGGAAAACATTCACGGAATGAGGAAATGGAAAGAGCAATCAAAAAGGTTTTTTACTCTACTTACCTCACTAGGAAATTGCTTCCTATTTTTAGTACAAGAAAACAAATTTTCATTCAGACAACCCATTCACAGTTACATCTTTTATGATAAAAGTAAATACCCACTTTAGAAAATTACATAAAAATTGAACAAAAAATTAAAGCAGCCAGCTAAGAGGCATCAAATCCAGGGCCCGGGGATGAGCAGAAATCCCGGGATTGTCGCGGGAAATATATTTTTATTAAATAACTTCCCACCCGCAGATGGGCGAGGCGGTAACTTTTTAAATCGATCCCACATTGGAAGGTGGTTCTGTTAACATACAGCCTTGTTTAACGTACTTCAGGATACCACTTTTTTTAATTGTTTGAGTTTTAATATTGGTATTGTTTCAAAAGTTTGAGTTTCGTGGAAGGTTTGGTTCAAAGCGGTTCAAATAAATCCGGGATTAGAAGTTTTATACACAACCTTATTTGAAATTAAACTAAATTAATGTTCGACTCTAAAACATAAGCATTTTTTGGTATTGAATGTTAAGATTAGAGTGCACGCTGCAGACTAAACAGTCAGCCGAAAAATCGTTGTGTTTTTTCTTCAAAATTTTCTGTGGGTTTGATACTGGCTGTATTTGACGACCTCGATGGCGCAGTGGTCACCATGCCGGACGGCCGAATCTGAGGTCCCGGGTTCGATTCCCGGTTCGGTCGACATTTGTGTGATGAGCATGCTTGTTGGCCGTGGTCTGGGTGTTACAATATGTATATATGTAGCTGTATGTAGTTTATCAGTTGTGTTAGCACCCATAACACAAGTTAATTAATAACTTACCATGGGGCTAACCGACCGTGTGTGAAAAGGTGTCCCAACATTTATTATTATTATCATATGTATGTCTCTTCCAGACCTCGGGACTATAGAGTCCCGGATTTTTGGGAGGCGAACGTGGGGCCGAAGCCAACACGCTGAAGCCCTTTTGAGACAACTTTAATGAAATGGTGACACAAAACCGACGATTATCCCTGTATACACTATAGAAATGTACCCAAGGACAATCCCCGGTTCTGTGCTAAACTATTGCTAACTATGGATGAAAACTACTTGGGCTATTGTGATGGGATGCTAGTGGACTAGGAATGGGGAAACTACGGGAACTATGGCACCTGCCGATGACAATGTATTAAATACATGTTAAAATGGCAGGTGGAGACTCGCCAACTCACTTACTGGGCCCCCGGGAATCAGTCACTGAAAAGCAACAAGAGGGCAACAGGGACATGAGCGGCTGAGAAGGGTGAGGATACCTCGGCGGACTTTAAACGCAGATCACGCGCTCCCTGTGGGTCCAGCATCACCGGCCCACTCGCCACTTACCACGAGGCACCTACCCTCCGAGCAGGACTAACCTTGCTCTAGCGACTCCACTCTGACCGGCCGATGAAGGCAAGCCAAGAGGCGGGAGACCTATCCCCCGTCATGCTTCACTCCGGCAAGCCGGAGATGGGGGACAGTATACTCTCCCTGGAGCACTCGGATATATAGCCCCGCGGGGTCGCTACTCCCCGTCATCCGCCTCAGATGCCCTGCGGCGCTTATTATTATTATTATTATACCTTATTTTTGTAATGTGATTTATGAGCTCAAGCATACCAAGAGGCGACTAAAAGTTTGCAGTTTGCTCTCCACATATATCCAGCCAGTAGGTATTCAATGCAGAGCCAGGGGGCTGCCACACAATCTTCGTGGCGACCAAACCTAAGCGCATTGGGGTCGGCTTCCATGCGACCAGATGTAACCACACTATATGTGGACTGAATACCTAGTGTCCTCAGCTGCAGATATATGAAATAATGTGGAAATATATCACAATGATTTTACTGAAAAAGTTTGTACTTATGCGGTAGGCGTAAGTGTACCTACTTAAGTCATATGTTCCTAATTGTCTTTTACCAACTTCTTTAGTCACATCTAAATGAAGAACCTCCTCTTTCTGGGAAGTTGGTTAAAAATTATAACCGATTGAGAACCTCCTTCTTTTTAAGAAGTCGTCTAAAAAACAGTTAAGATATCTTGGAAACATAATAATATGGAGTCAAGAAGGTCATGAACACAAGGACTAGGTTATATTTTATCCCGATACGGGAAGTAGTCCCCTGAGACGCAGGTGGAAGGAGTTTGATCTAAAGAAAACACAAAAATTCGTCTGATACTAAAACATGAACATAAGGTAGTCAGTGCTAATCAATAGACCGAAAAACCTGTCTTCCTCTCTTAAATATTTTTTCATACATTATTTCAATATACCATCCATAATTATAAATAGTTTGCATACAATTAGGGCTGCCATCTCGAATTTCGTCAAACCCGGACAAACATTAAAAAAACCCGGACTTTTTGCGTAAATCGCATTTTTTCCCCGAACGAGTACGATTTTTTTTAAACAAAATAATACCTAATTTGTAATCCATTTACTATTAACATATACTTAAATTCAATGAGGTGCTTCCTTACATGAAAAGTGTCCGGGTTTTCCCCGGACACTTCTTGAAACCCCGCCCGGACGGCCCCCGGACGGCCTTCAAACGAGGACAAATCCGGGGAAACCCGGACGGATGGCAGCCCTACATACAATATAAAATTGAATGCAGTTGTTTTAACTTGCACAATAATAAAATAAAATTTAACCACCACCGCGAGCTCCCGAGTCCGTTACGACGGAGAATATCAGATAATTGAATATTTTTCATTATTTTAATATTTTTACTTTATTTTGTTGTTTATATTCTGATTTTTGTATTAAAATTTTAAAGATAAAGAAGAGTCTGTTTGGTTTTGTGGAAATAATTTCCGTCTGATGTAATGGGTGATCGTGTAACTCGAGTTATCTACCGGGCGACACCTAGGTGATTTTTTTTATCTGAACTAATATTGTAAACTGGACCTTTCTTGTTTGTTTGTACCCCAAAAGCTCCAAAACTTCTGAATCGATTTGAATTCTATCCTTGTTGAGAACCTCCACTTCAGATCAGTTGACAGTTACGAAGCTAGGCTAACACAAACAAACAAAGTCACTTTTCCTCTTTCTAATACAAGTATGAATTAAACTAAAAGCTCCATAAATTCGTCTATCACCCCACGCTTTATAAAGAAAACGTTAATATAATAATAAAAAAATCCGGGTGTAATACCCGGGTATCCGTGTAATCCCGCGCCAGTTGTTAACGGCCGGTAGCGCCGGTTATTGTGAGCTAAACGGGTCAAGTTCAAGGCGTTGTTCTATTTTCTAAACCTTGGTTGTTGTGGGAAAAGTTAATTTAATATGACGGCTATGTACGGCTATAATTATAATACTACATAATATAAAACGAACCTCTCATCTAACTGGCTGTCTGTTCACGACAAACTTAAAAAAAATCGTGTCTGTGATTATGATCATAAAAACTGAAGTCCAAATGTGGAATGTAAAAATACACTATTGGGCAGAAACCAGGAGAAAAATTGAATCCCCTACTGAGTCACGGTAACAATCAATAGAACAAAGAACTGTTACATAAGTTATGTTTATTTTAGTGTTAGTAGTTTCTTTTAGAAAAATGTGGCTATATCATTCAAATTCGGCTAATGTTGAAATAATATTTCTTCAACTTATCAAGTTACGCAACCCTAATACAGAAAGATTTCCATCTCATAAACGCTCTTTATCAGCCATCAAAAATACGAACCACCATTTTAAAAGTAAAATAAAACTGACAAGCTGTTTATAAAGCAATATATTTCATATGCCCAATTTACTTTTTTACATCAATCAAAATTAGACCTTAAACCATTGAGTTAGGGTTGTAAATGTGCGTGAGTAAGTGTAAATAATATAAGTACCATTGGCTCATTAGCTAACGACATTTCTTGCGTTTGATCGAAGAGAAAGATAGACCACCGCGCTTAGGGACTCTTTACAACTTCCGATACGATCCGACGTCGATACGATCTGTAAATTGCGTCGAACAACGACCGATTCTACTAATGCTGTACCTTAATTATGTTTGTTTGTATATTTTAATAAACTATTGTACTTAACAACAAATACAAGTCTCGTTAAATCGAAAGCACACAATGTGCTCGATTTACCTACAATTTACGTACGATTTTTACTTCATAGCGGGTGAAACCGAACAAAGAGCTAGTATACGATAATTGACCGAGTTCATTTGTGGGTAAAATAAGGGTACTTTAAATCTGCAATGCGTTTAATGAAGCATAATATTATATGGCAGATGTAATGCCTAATGAACCGGAGACTCCATCGATGGGAACGTCACATAGGTTTTCCTGTGTTTGTACCTACCGTAGATTATGTATGCTGTCCCTGATTGAAAAATATACATGAACCTTAATCGTGCTGTAATTTTAATGATTAGTATTAATATATTATTTTATATTAAATCTGGATAAGTCAAATTAATAATAATGATCACATTAAAATTATACTTCAGCCAAATTACCTATGTTTTTTTTATAAATAAATCCCACCAAAAACATTACATGTAAAAAAAGCCAATCCTCTACGCAATTCCTCCACCGTAAAAAGTTTGGAGATCGCATAGAAGCCAAAGCCAAGTCCTGTTCAACTTTATTTGTAATAATAAATCATTATTTGGTGACTATATCAATAGTTTTGTTCACATTACAATAATATTGACTTGGCCGTGCCCGCTTTGCTCGAGTCTTGGCTGGGGCACTGCCGTGCCCTCAGATTACTTACTTAAACAAAAAAATCATATACAATTTCAATCAAGTAATAAAATCTTACGACTACCAATCGTACAGTATAAACAACTTTTCCTAACCAACACATCGTATTAACAAGTCTAAAAACTTATTGGAACTTGTTAGAACGTGCGTAATAAATTATATGGACGCGACATCTGCCTATCCATCGCTCAGCTATTTCATTAAGCTATCGGAATTCAGAGATAGACACAACGCTTTTGAAATTAACTATGCACTCTTTATGTTTCCGTGATATAGTTATTTGAATAGAAGTTATATTAGAGAAATTAAACTATTCATATGGACTTTTCATTATTTTTTTTTAGTTTTGTATGGCGTGGTCTCGTGATCTTTTCAACCGACTTCCAAGAAAGGAGGAGGTTCTCAGTTTTTCATGTTTTTGTTGTAAATAGTTGTTTAATACGTATGTGGAATTTAGAAACTGTTTTTTCACATATACTATGACGATAATTATGAGGAAAACACATATTGTGAAAATGTTTCCTCTGAGTGAAAATAAATTCACGGAAAAGAGCTGTCAATTTGATATAGATGATCAGCTTAAAAAATAACATCTACCTGATTGATGTATTCAAAAACTCCTCAAAAAAGCAACAAATTCCCAATAATCCAAACAAATTAAAAACTCTAAAATACACTATTATACAAATACTCTAAAACACGATAATGTGTTTACACATTTAATACCAACATTAATGTGTTTGGAAGGGCCATTTCATCACGACTCAGCTATTAGGAGTCTCACAATAACAGCACAGATTATATTCCTTAGAGCATAGAACTAGGTGGAGACACCATTGGCTCCCCTTCCCCTCTCTTTCCAAAGGTAGGAGATCGCCCACTATTTATATTTATATGTGTGCATAAAGTTTATGCATGTTTTTAGGCGCTCGCTAGGCGATCAATTGTATTGCGCAATATAAAGTATTGTTGAAAATTATCCGTACAGAATTAATATTGAATTTTGAAAGAAGAAAGAAATCAATCCTTCTCCGTGTGAGAGGAGGCCTGTGCCCAGCAGTGGGACGATAAAAAGAAAGAAAGAAAAATTGTTTATTGACACAAGCCATACATACACATAGAAATAAAAATAAAATAAAAGTAACAAAAGGTTGCGCCAAATAGGTCCAGTTTGCGCAATGATTTTAGCAATATTTTGTTTTAAAAATGAATTGCACAATATTATTATTATAATACTGCACACACAATGCTAGGTAATGTTAACAGGTTTTCAGGCCTTCTGCATATTCAAAATGTATGAGTGAGCTATCAGTGTTTCTTGATAAATACTCCTCCGGTTGGTAAAACGCTCTAAGCTACCTATATCCACTGATTTATTATTATTACTAATATAAACACACCTTTTGCGTGTCTGTCTGTTTAGTTTGACATTTATTTTGTGTGTTTTGACTTTTTTGGTAAATTTTAGAGGGGTGATGTTTTAAGGAGTGGTTATTTGTAAGGCAATTTATATAGGGTACATATTAGTATGATTATTTTGTGTTCAATACTAAATACTTACAGGTTAAATAGATTTCCTGGGTTGTCGTTAAAGTTGTGTTACTATTAGTAGACAAAAAGCTTAAATTACTTTGACAGACATTAAATTCTTGAATTTCAACATCTTGTCATTTTTATTAGTCTACCAATCCATCACAGCATCAGCATTTACCAGCAAATCTTAAAAAACCGAAGTTCATTACAAAAACAATGCATATTCAAACATTCAAACGCCCATACAAAGTTCGCGCCCTCCCAGACATAATGGCTTTTAATTTTTCAAATTGGAAAAACGCTCAATTAACAGTACTTGGGTGGAAAAAATCCAAAAAATCTGAAGAGGGGGAGGGAGAGAGCCACTTGATTATATAGACAGAAAAGATTTAGCATTAATTAGTACGATGCTCGTTAAGGGAGCAAACTGGATGGCAGGCTGGCTTGCAGTCTGTGAAGTTATGCTCAAATTAAAATTATAACGCTTCGCGACTGTTTTGGTAAAGGGGTTAGGCAATTGTTTGAAAATTATAAAAAAAATACACCCCAAAGTCTAAACTTATAGGAAATCCACCCTGTTGTTTAGAAATATTGGGATTTCGGATGTTTCATTATTAAAAACCTCTATATTTTCTTATTCTATAAATACGAAGTAACCATAGGTACACATGCAATCTATATAAACTAAGAATAAATAAGTACGTAATAAGGACAGCCAAATAGGACCTGCAATTCCATCTACATAGAATTAAATCTCAAATAAAAATGATTTTACTAAAAGTTAACATTTATTGCCCTAAAAAAGGTGAACATAATTACTGGACATTATTCGTTTAAAGTTTCGTAATTTAAGTTGTTGTCATAAAAAGTAATTGCTTTTAGTGTTAATTGCCAAAAGAGTGCTTTTGACCGTGCGTTTTATTTGCAACCAATACACAATTGCAACACCACTTAGAAAACCTACACTCATAATGATACATAAATAAATGGAATAAAAAATAATATCAAAAGTCAAAAGTTTTTTGGTTATAACACCAAAGTTATTGACCAACAATTGAATTTAAAGAGATCCTTAAAACTGCAATTTTTAACAATGAATAAAAGGCATATCATATCACTGAAATTCCGAAAACTCAAAAAAAAACTATTTCAATACAACATAATCCCATTTAACGGAATAAAATCAACCTATACGGTCTAGGAACAAAATAACAATCCTCTAAGGGAGACAATCTTTGCATCATAAAAAGTCAGTTCCCAGAAGATCAATCAACAGTTCTCCAAAATTCTTGGAAGAAAAGACATAGCAAAGTCTACCTGTAAAGTTCTTAGTATCTTCTATGTTTGATAATAGACCATAGACAAGTCTAGAAACAAATTTTTATTTCCAGCCAAATACATGCCGCTATATCATCATAATCCTCGCTATTGTAAATGCCAATCTCCATTCAATTTAAATCTAGAACGCAAAAAGACATTTCTAATTGAAAAACTCAATTAATCCATTTTCCAGACTCCAGATTTTCAGATAACATTCTAAATTCAAACTGGGGCGCAGACGAATTCATTCGACCATTCATTGGTTCAACCCTAAAATAATATGGAAAAAATTCAAAGTTCGAAATTCAAAGATGAATATATGGGTGTATATGATATATTGAAGTCTGTCAGCTAACCCTGTCCGCCCCACCTCGGCATCAATCGTAAAAACCAAACAATACCTGATAAAAGCCGTCATATCAACGTGAGACGTTTGATGTTGTGGTGCAAGTTAAACACTGAAGCGGCTTACTTTGAAATACTTTTTTCATAACATCAATAAATTAAATCAGGATATTTTCCTTCCTGGATTTCGATCATGTTTTGGCCTTATATACGCATTTATATTTTCAGCCTTGTCTTCATTTATTAATTACTGCTCTGTTAATTTATTTTAATGTCTAAATCCATTCGATCACGTGCAAAAAGGAGTCTGTATAGCTATCGGCACAAATCTTGAGCGCTGACCTTCATCTGCGCAGAAGTGATTTATTAGCAAAGAACCAATCCCGAGTGACGACTATGCCGCGATGCGCTGCGGTCCAATCACCGCTTTACAACGCCCCCGCGCCTCACTTCATACTACAAAAGGGACCCAATAAATTACTTCTGCGCAGGTGATGGTCAGCGCTCAAGATTCATGCTGATGATTATAACAACTACTGAAGTATTATTTAGTTAACCAACATATAAACTAATAACTTGTAAAAGCGAAATGAAGATACACCTTTTTCTACATGCTTTAAAAATATTGTTCACCCGCTCTAAGCGTTTCACACCCGCCTTCCTCCCATAACTTGCACCACAATATTGCTTTGTGTAAGTAAAATTCGATTGGCATGCCTCAGCCGTTTTTTGCTGTCATTCGGAATTTCAGCGAATGTCATCGTTAAGGGGTACGAACAATAAAGGGTTGTTTAAGGGCCGACAGTTTATTTGTATTTACTGAGATTAGTGGCTGCGAATTCATGATTTATGTGTATATGAAAGCTTTTACTTAATATGTTTCTGATGGATTCATCAAAATAGACATTTGGGTATTTAAAAATGTGTATGGCTCTAAATGAGACGTTACGTTACGTACCTTACAAACTTATGAACAACTTTTCAAATCAAATCATTAAAAAAATGTTATTTTCGTTTAAGGGAAAATTACCTATTGCTTATTTCACCAGCCCCTGCAAAACTAGTAAAAAATACAAATTTAAAGTTATGAGATATAAAAAATCTAATTTGGACAAACTTATAGCTCAATCTGAGCATTCAGTAAAGGTATGGTCCACATGCTATCGCTAATATGGAATATCGACGATCAATTCAAAAATAAACAAAACAACAACAGCATACAAAACAAACAAATCACCCGATATATCACCCTCAAAACTTTTGCTATCGATTATAAAACGACGGTAATCATTACGGTATTAATCATTGCGTAATCGTTACGGATTTAATCATTGTTGTACGTTGCTCGTGTAATCCAGTTTGTTCGCCACACGGAGCAAGGAAAGAGCGGAGATGCTATACTGCAGGTAGGTCAGGCGCCTTCATCTAGGTCACTAAGGCATGACTAAAATGATCAGTCACCGTTGACTTCTATCAACGGTTTTTACTATTACAAAAAATCCTTGTTATCCCGCATTTTGGCGCGCTCCTCAAAGAGATGTCAGCAACCCCGGCGGGCCCAACAGGGTCAGGGCCCGCCGGGGCTGCGGGATCGTTCGAAAGAGTTACTGCGGCCCTGGTATATAAAAGGCCTACGAAGGAACACGATGGATTGACGTGCTACTTTCTTAGAAGAATTTTCCTTATGGCACCTCCGCTAGTCATTTTGTTCTCCGTGGTTCGCCGTCATGATTGTATTATGGCTGCTTGATTAGAACTCTCTGATTGGTCTGTTTTGTTTCTATTGGTGCTATTCCAATTTTCTGGTGTCTTCTGTGAAAAATTAGTTCGATATCGAAGTGGTAATTGGACTTCGTTGGTTTGGATTTGTTGATTTTACTGTATTTTTCTATCGAAGGGATGTTTGGCGGGTGTGACAAATAGTTGTATCAAAATTGTTTTTTTAAGATATGATTGAATGAGGACCTGATTTTTGGGATATGTGCAGTTTTCTGTTAAGGTCTATTGTGTCTTTCTAGAAGAAAGTACTTTGTATTTTTCTATTATTATTCTTAATTATTGAAGATTTTTTTAAATTAAAAACAATGTGTTGCGATATTTTAACACGAGCTCTTTACTGATTCCCATACTTGATTTTGTATTGCCCAATTTTGTGGGCCCCAAAATTAAGCATGTTTGCAACTAAGAAATCCTAGTCACCATAAATCTTAACCAAAACCACACCTTATGCTAACATTCCTCGAAATCCCATAATCCCAAACAAGGTATGTCATCTAGACACTCACAGAACACGTTGCGTGTTCATTGATCACTGCCAACACAACGCCTACGATCAAATGACCCTTTTCCCTGTGTACCAACATAACAGACATTATGTATTATATCTAGCGGGTTTGACGGAACTAGAGGTACAATTAATGGCAAAGAAGGTATACAAATGATGTGAGGATTTTGGTATGTAAATCTGTATTAATATTTTAGTTAGAAGCTTAGACTAAGGAAAATGAAAATAAGACGGTTTTACTTGGAGTTCTTCTGCGTCTTGTGATACAAGTTGCTGTACACCATCGATATATATGTACTACGTACTAGATAGAACGTTCCGAACAAAAAGCTTACCACACTAAAATGCACTGCAGACTATGCTTTGCCCAAAACGGCAAATCAGAGCGATTTTGACACCTGCGTCACATGGATGTCTATGAAACGACAATTAAAAAATAGAAAATACATATCAAGGTATAAACTTACACATATAAACTATTCGAGAGTCAAGTTAGTAAAATTACACGCTGTTCATGCTATTACAACGCTTGTATATCATACTTTTCATTTATAATTCAATTTTACAAATATGCATTAATTTGTTCCCGCCCGCCATCTTAAATTATGGATTAAGAAAATCGTGCAGAAACAGATGTGCCATAAAACTGGCAGTAGGTAAAATATCAATGAAAACAGACTTCACTTTGTCATGGTATGTTCTTACTTCCAAGAAAAAATAATATGACCTCGTATGTATTTCGCTCGTCGTGGTGGCCTAGTGGGCAAAGAACCAACCTCTCGAGTGTGAGGGCGCGGGTTCGAATCCAGGTCAGGCAAGTACCAATGCAACTTTTCTAAGTTTGTATGTACTTTCTAAGTATATCTTAGACACCAATGGCTGATAAAAAAGGTGAAGGAAAACATCTTGAGGAAACCTGGACTATATAGTCTGAAATCACCAACCCGCATTGAGCAAGCGTGGTGATTAATGCTCAATCCTTCTCCCTGTGAGAGGAGGCCTGTGCCCAGCAGTGGGACGATAAAAAGGCTGTAACTGTAATGTATTTCGCTACTGAAAAAACACTACAACATATATCAGCGCGTTTAAATTAGCGAAAATTTGTGATAGCCCGGTTAAGAAAAAAAACATCGTAATTAATATTAAAAACCCTAAAAATAAGTTCCTGGTTTTAATATATTACATGATTTTGCATTCACTTAGATATGAATAAACTTTTTGATATATTACATGATTTTGAATTCACTTAGATAAAAACTTTTTGAGTAATGAAAAATGTAGGCAAAATACGAGCGAAAATATTATGTCACTTCTGCAATTAACATCAATGAGGATGACTACATGTCACAATACGTCAACAAGATGTCAACAGACGACATAAGCGGGTAAATTATTTGTATGGATGTTCTTGTCTATCGCTAGAATATATGTCCATGCTGTACACGAATAAAATATGGCCAATGTCACTAGGGGATAATGTATCGTCCCAATAGTGAAAATTTTTCTCAAATAGGTTCAATAGTTTCAGTGCCTTCAGGGTACAAGCAAACTAACACATATTACCTATATGTGTAGATGAAGGTTCAAAACCTTATATGTTTTTATTTGAATGGTTTCAAATATTGAGTATACCTAACCTTACCGATTTCCTTATGACGAATTAATCTAATTACCTAATAACTAAAGTAACAATATACTTGTCTTTCTTACTACAAATACGTTCCAAAAACACCGCCGAACTAAACAGAGTAGTATATTAAAAGAAAAATAGCAGCTCGTCGTCTCATAAGTGGCGGGATATCAAATAAATAGCGTTTCGGGGTGCGGCCGTAATGAGAACTGCCCCTTCAGTTACCGTCATTTAGGATACGCGGGTGTTGCTATACCCTTTCTAGAGAGGTTCTACCTAAAGGGTAGATTTTGAATTACGATAAATTGCTCACTGTTAGTGGATAAAAAGTAAAAGAATTGCTGAAAAAAACTTGAAAGCATAGGTATTGTTACACGGTGTAAAAGACAAAATAAAAAGAAAGAAACAAGTCGCTGGTTATGGAAATGTTAGTGGTGAATGATGATTTTATTTGTATCTCCAAAATAAAGTCAATTGTTCTTATTTAATTTTTGCGATTTTTCTCACAATCTGCTAAATAATAATTTTGTAATACATTAGAACTCTAGGATAAAATAATAAAGTTTACCTCATAAATCCTGTACTAAGAATTCTCTTATATATTCCATCCTAAGGGTCAAATTTAAAACCATAATAAACCAATAGAAATGATAACAAGATAATAATTTCAGTTGAAATATAAAACATTTGCGAGCCGGTTGTCGTTAAGGCGAATTTGTTTTCAAATTAAAATTAAAACCAGCCGCATTAAGCCGCCGAATCGTTAGTCTTAATTTGAGTTGGCTGATGGCTAAAGATTGTGCACACTGATGCGATAATATTGCTGGCTATATCTACAGTAGGTACACACGTAAGGATGCGAAATTGCGCAGTGTACTTTTGGTCTACATAAATTCATATTAACATTTTTGGTTTCTTTTGATATAAAGAAGCAACTCTAGTGAATGTTTGAATATTGCTGAACAATCTCTTTTAGCTAGCTTAAGACAAAATAAAATCTGGCAATCGGTAATTTAAACAAAATGCTTTGCTTTCGCTACAAATTACACCAAGATATTACATTATGTAATTTTGTTAATTAAAATACAGTAGTTACAGTACTTTCGTAGTTAATGCTGTCAAATAATACAGTTGGTTGACATTGAAAAAACAACATTACCTTTGTCCTCTTCACTCCCCAAAGGTAAGCCACGCTATACGCCACATATCATTGAGTGCAGCACGTACCTTAAATTGAAATGCACAGTCAGCCAGCCAGTGATTGACGAGCGCCGGCGGTAAGCAAATACGATCCAAGCGTTTATACCATACGACACGGTCACGACGCGAATGTGGGAAAGAAAAATGTGAATTAATAAAGAAAAAAAATACTGTTAAAAGTAAGAGATGACAATAAAACGTGTTTTTCTTTATTGGATAAGTCAAATATGATAATAGGTATAGGGGATACCTACATGTAAATGCAGTGCCGTCTATCTGCAAAAGTTACTTTTATTACTCATTGTAAGAGTTACATCAAGTGCTTTACCGACAGGGGTTTGATCATTGGGGCACTTTTGGGGCGGATTTCAGGCTTCTTACTATTTAATTTCAAACATCAGCTTCAAGCCTAAGTTTACCATCACCAAAGGCATGCATACTACCTACCAGATATTATCATTAGCCCCCTACTGCCGAGTCAAATCGTCGCCGTACAGTCTAAACACACCTAACCCTTGCAACACGCGAGTTATTAAATTAGCACGCGCGTCGGTAATTATCGGTCGAAGTCAAACGTCAGCATTTATCTATACATATATGGCTGAACAAAGCCGTACCTACGTCATTTTGTTCGGTAATAAAACCCTGCGGTTCGGTTATTGTTTTCATGTGTGATGAAGACTAATGAGCGTATGGAGGTGTTGCGAAATCTTTTACATGGTAAATGGGTGGTATTTTCATGAATTATTTGCAAGAAAATTATTAGAAGCTTGTATTGTTTTCAGTACTGAACGTTACAAGTAAGAAAATGGTGCCATCCCCTAATACAGTAGAATAAGTATAGCATGTCATAGAGATACACAAAAAGCTGAGTAATTTCAAAACTAATATTTTACTTTTTGATTGTTTCAGGTAAGTTAAACAGAGCAGCGTTAAACCTAGAAATGAGTGGTCTTTTCGACCGCACTTCAGCAAAAATCAGCTATGGTAACCAATCTACTTGAAAATGTAGTTTATACATAGCTCGATCTAAAATAAAAATAGACTATCAGCATCACTACTCTATCTTGCAAAGCGATATCACTTTTCTGAAGTATAAAAAAGTATGACTAAGCCGCATGAGTCATTTTAGATTTGTCTCGAGCTCGGAAAAGCAAAGCATTGTAATTTCCACGAGCGAAGATGACCATTGCCAAGTCTTACTATTCAGCTACTTAAAAAAAACATAGTATATCCCATAACTGTTTTGCAGAACCACCGGCACTTACCCTTTCTCTAAAATCCATACAAAGGCAGATTTAATAAGTATCCAAATGGTTAATACTAAGAATACCCATAATTTCAATCGGACCTCAAAACATGATTGCTATTCATCAACAACATGGACTCACTCCAATCGGCTTATCCCATCGAAGGGAGGGGGAGGGGACCACATCATGCATGTCATACCATCCGTAAAGTATTTACACCCAAACACTCGCCCACTAGGGACACAACCACACCTATTTACTACCACTTTACACCACAAATCCGAAAAGGTACGCAAATAAAACTATCAAAACAGTAGAACGTACCCATTTTATTCTATGACCTAAGTCCCTATTTCCATATGCATGAGTGGCAGAGGAACAAGCCAGTCCTGTTATTTATATATTCCCCTGGTTATCACATTCTGCACTCTATATCATTGGCGTAAGGTGCTTTATTCGACGCTTGAATTCTCGAGAGTCCATTTGACTAGCACACATTAGTAAAAGTTCCCCGGGCTCCAACATATGGTGGCCATGAGGGAGAGATTTCAAGGACTCTCTCAGTTTCTGTGGTGTGTGGGAAAGTAAATAAACTAGCCGCGTAATAAACGCAGACAGTTGAAAGCTTTTATTAATCAGAGCTCACAGCAATCGGAGCCTTTATAAATTATTCTAATGCTTTGAAATACTTTTCTACTTGGGTTTAGGTTTAAAAAAAATGAAACGCATGAGCTCTTATAATTGAAAATATTTTTCAAAGTCCATTTTGACTCGACTTTATACTTAAATAAAACTCCTTTTGTCGTTATTACAAATCTTTAAAACGCACACATTAAACCAAGGCCACATCAAATCACCGGTTGAAGAGCGCGACGCTGACGTTATCCGCCATCTTGTATCCCGAAGGAGCGAAAGTAAACTTCCTATCGGCACTTACTCGTGGCCACCCTACTTCTCACTATCCGAAATAAAATATTTATAGAACTGAGAGCACTTTTTCTCTTTGATTCAGTGGTTTTATTGGCTCGACCGTTTCGCGGTAATAAATGCTTTAGGGGTGGCCGTCCATAAATAAAATTAGTCACAATGAATGATTCTTTTAACTTGATTCAACCGTCATATTACCGATATCGTGGTGTGGTGTTGCGTTAGTTTTATCACCAGTAATATAGATAATTTTTATTGGGAATATCTGAGTTCCACCCAATTTATGGTCACTTTCATCAAGAGATAAGCTTTTGTGGTGGAGAGTGTTATTAATAAAAAAAGAATAAAATAAAATCGTATGTCGGAGATAATCTAAATGGATATATTTTACTGTAAAAACGCTGGACTGTCCCCAAATCTAAAGTGGTCATTATTATGAAATATTCGAAGTGTACTTTTCTTATTCCATATTGCATATTAATACATTACTGAAAATCAACATTTTCAACTTTCTTATCTAAAAAATAAGATCACATTTCCAATGCCGCCAAAAAAATCAATTTAACACTAACATGAACCAATTACATTGCAGAATAACGCTTAAATCAGTAGGTGGCTAAGTTTGGAAAATAATTTGAGTGAACATGAGTGAACGAATATTGTCGTGAGTGAACTAAGGTTGGTAACACGCGAAAGGTGACTGGTGGAGAAAAATGTTGGCGGTTAATAGTTAAGTCCATGGTTAGGTGTTGGAATAACAATGTTGTTTTAATGAAATTAATTTATAGGCGTCCAAACAGGCCACAAGTAGACCTAATTAGCCTAGTTATTGCTGTTAAAAAAACTTTTTTGGGAAAAGTAATAAATACCTATGAAATACTTATGTATTTTAATAGCATTTTCTAAATTGGGTTTTTGCATTTTAATAACCAGAATCAATTTTTCCCACCATTTTTTTCATCT
This sequence comes from Helicoverpa zea, assembly GCF_022581195.2. Classification (NCBI taxonomy): domain Eukaryota; kingdom Metazoa; phylum Arthropoda; class Insecta; order Lepidoptera; family Noctuidae; genus Helicoverpa; species Helicoverpa zea. Next base: position 11,940,168 of record NC_061456.1, on the reverse strand, counting down.
ATGTAAGAATTCATATTGTAAATGCAATGTAAATCAATATTTTGATGCGCTTACAAAACCAACTGCCAAAAGGAGATCATGTTACTTCTAGATACAGATCTGCTTACCCTCAGGGCATACAAGTGAGATATACATATATTCTATTATCGTTACAATGACTACCGATACATTATTAAACTTTCAACGCTCAGAGCATTATATTTTATTAAGAGCTAAAGTGCTATTTCTAATAGTTAATTTATCTTTGTGGTTTAAGTTTAAGATTGTGTTAAGGGTATTTGCTTCAGATGTTATAGGAGAAAAGTGTACGATGGTTTTTTTTTTTCAAGGGGAAGTATGATATATTTTTTTGTTAATCTACTTTTTAGTACTGAATAAAAAGACTTCTGAAAACAATAAGTTCTATACAGCAACAACCTGCACCGTCTGACCACAAAAACTTTTAAACGTCAGTTTATCACTTGTCTAAAAAAATGACAAATTACGACGTTGAAATAAGGTCCATTTTGCAGCCACACTTTTTTTAGACAAGTGTTTGACACATGTTTAAGTTTTTGTAGTAAGACCATAAAAATTTAGTGGCTGATAGTCGCTAATATATTTTTCTCCACAAATAAAGACTAAGTTAAACTTGTAACATCACTATTAACACAGTACCTAGTACTAATTGATTATTCGCAGAACCAGTATCTTCACAAACTGGCTTACCTAAAATAGTTAAGAAGGCACCAACCGCCAAAATGAACCATCATAAAACAACCGAACAAAAAATTTACCTACATTATAACAACCCCTTAAGCACTTCCCATGCTTAGTTTTTTCCCCTTAAGATTATGACTTAAATAATAGCAATTTTATTTTTAATACACACAGGCTAACCAACTTGATATCTTTATAAACGAGACCACATTTCTTGCACTTTGAAAAATTCAAGCGAGATTCAACCTTAAGATGAAGGTGGTTGGGTCTTTTTGGCCTGCGGCAGTGATTTTCACAGGGAAATAAAAAGGATTATTGTTAATGGGCCAAAAGCTTAAAGCGTTCGGATTCGTTTACACGTGTTTATAGTTTGTATTTACGGAAGTCTATATTTGTTGGTATGCGGCTTCGGAGACAGAAGTAGGATACAATATTTGAGCATTGTCTATGAAAATAATGCATGGGAATGTGAAAGATTGTCACTGAAGCGCAAGAAATATGTAAAGAGATCTATATGCGTATAATTTAACATTTTGAAAACTTGTCTTTATTACCTACAAGTTTCACATATATAAAACAAAATAAAAGCTACATTCATTTGCTTATTTTATGTCCTAAAAAAAGTATGTAAGTTATTAGAGCGCCGAGTTTATTTAAATAGCATTGTGCTTGAGTTGAGTCAGCTCAGCTGAATCCGGTTAGACTGGAAGCCGACCCCAACATAGTTTGGGAAAAAGGCTCGGAGGATGAGGATGATGTGTTTGAGTTGAGTTACGACTAATACAGCCTATTTTTTTAACTTTACAATTATAACACAAGCAATTTAAATACGTAAACAAAAAATAGCACCTTAAACCCAAAAAATTCAAGCCTACTAAAAAATTTAGCGTCCTCCACGCCTTCGCGAACATTGCCCCTACTAGATCGTTACATCGTTCTGGGGGTCATAAAACTATAATCACTAAGCTTGTCAGGCAAATTGCTTCATCGCAGATGCTACTGTCAGTCTTAATATTCTTGTTCAATAGTGTAAGGAGACATTTTGGTTTTGTTTGTTCATTTTGTTGGCTGTCTTTGTGAATGTTGGTTGCATTAATTTGTTGTGTTGAGTTGGTTACAAATTGGCAGACGTGTAAGGTTTTATTGGATACTGCTGCATGCCATATTAAAATTTAGCATTGATTTATCTTATATCACGATCAATATTACTGATTACGACGACGGTAGTACTTTACTTAGTTGTAGACCAGCCTAGTTTTTGCTTGAATGAAGGCAACAGTTTTTTTTCATTCAAATAATTTATAAAATATGCTGTTTTAGCAGTCTAGTTGACGAAAATAAGTCCATTCTGATTTAAATTCTTAACATAATCCGGAAAAAATATTCTTGTAATCGGCAAAACTAGATGTAATACTAAATAGTCAATAGAACCAGTCTCTGCAATGTGAATGTCATACCAATAGAACTAATTTCAAACATCTGTATCATGCTCTAAAATTATCTTAACAAAGAAGCCAACAAGTTCTATTCTCAAAACCAGTTCCACCTGCGTGGAGTTTAAACCTCTTTTTATAATACATTATCTAGGCATGCTCTTGATTACAGGCTTTGCCTTTATAGGCCTTACTGAGCTTTTAAAGGTAACCACCGTTAGTAGTGCCTCTAAGAACCGCATGTCTGGGTAATTTACACCGACCTCCCAGTGGTTTATGCTCATCTAGATTAGGAGTTACTGGCAACAGTTTAACATGATACATGGGAACTATCTCCTTATTAGTGGCGATAGTAGAAAAACTTGCGGAAGAATTCCATACGTCCTTATGTCACAAACCAGAATGGTCCTTTGAGGGTAAAGAGCCAACTAATGCAAGTTTTTCAACAGGTTGAAACTGTCGTTGTAAAAAATCAGCATAATTACCTAGATATCTACTATATTTTATAAGACTTCCTTTACACAACAAAATCGGTGTTTCAACTCTTCTATCTTCGAAGTCTTTCAGTCGTATCCAAATCGAAGTGAGTCTAAATAAACAGTGTGTCTCGCGGTTAATTCGGGGTCGTCAAGTGATTTGTATCCCACTATCCCGACTTCCCGAGTGCATTCGTTTACGTCAACGTGTGGTTTTAAACGAACAGACAGACATCGTGTTTGTGCGCTGTTATTTATTTTCAAACTATCCCCTTTGTGTATACAAGATGCTTCGGATTTGGAAGTCATTTTGACAGTCAATTTGGTTTCGTTTGCTCGTGTTTTTGTAGCTTTACGAGGTGCAAAATAAATATTTGGAAAGTAAATTGGTTAAAGTAATGCACTGTAAATTGGTTTACTGGTAACATAGTTTACGTCTGTTTTAACGCAACATTCTCGTATTTAAATCGCGGAAGCAGATTTTGATGTTATAAGTTCACTTTATTCTCGAACATACCTACATAAGCCGCGATGCCATGGCTGAGCAAATGTTAGCGACATTATAAAAAGTGATGCAAAATAATTACAAAAACAAATCAAGATAAAACATCTGACAGTACGTTTGCACCAGTTATGCCCAACCCTTCACTCACCGCAATATAATATTCCCCTTATACATTTCCGAGCCCTTGTTTACACAAATTCAGTACAAACATTATAATCCGTTGTATTTTCAAAATTATAAATACACTCCCATACAGATTTATTATTAGAAAATTATGCATATTTTACAGTATGCGTGGGACTTGAGTGACATAAAATGTGACCCAATGAATGTGTTATGGGTTGTGACCCCTGAAATGGAATCTGACTTTTTAATTGCAAAAAACTTATTAAGAATTTATTAGATATACTCGGCTTGTGATGCAAAAAATAACGAAGGCACGGTTAAACAAAAATAACCAATTATAAAAATTAGAGCTTTATTGAGTACAATTGAGCTGATGCAGTGATGACCTTTTTTTAAATTATCAAACATTACCACAAATGTATTTTTAACATGGGTACTTTATGTTTCATCATATTTATGTTCGCTTTATAATACGATAAAAATCAAAAATCTAACAAATAACGAGTTCATTTCTACACAAACTAAATCGAAAACCATCCAAAAAATATTATCACGTATCTAAACGACTACTCTCAAACCAAAACCCACCTAAACGCCAATAAAACAGAGCTCAAAATCAAACACCAAACTCCAAGCATCAATAGCCACTAATTCTTTCAGCGTAATTTGCTCACGGGTCGATGTGACCGCACACCACGGGCTGAGGGTTAAAATGTTTTCCATGTACACCGTCACAGTTGTCACCTGGCCACGAACGAAACACGTTTAACATAAACTATTGCCGATTCTGTGCCGGTCAGATGATGTGAAAACCTTTTTGATGCGGTAATGGAACTAATGTACAGTCTTTATATGTAAGTAAGTTCGTTTTTATGTGGACGACTTGTGGAAGGGTTGCCACGCAGTGAAGGATTTGGTTTGAATTTTGTGCGACTGTCTTTTTTTTTTAAGTAAAACTTTTGTTTGCCATACTTTTTATTGTCGTAGATGTCATCATCACCAGCCTTTTTTGGGCTATTGCACGACACAGGCCTCTTTTCATACAGAGAAAGAGTGATCATTAGTCACCGAGCTTGTTTAAAATAAACACGTTTAACATAAACTATTGCCGATTCTGTGCCGGTCAGATGTTGTGAGAACCTTTTTGGTGCGGTAATGGAAGTATTGTACAATCTTTATAACTAGTTCGTTTTTATGTGGACGACTTGAGGAAGGGTTGCCACGTAGTGGAGAATTTAGTTTGAATAAGCGACTGTCTTTTGTTTTTTAGTTGATCTTTTGTTTGCCACACTGTTCTAGTCGTAGAGGTCATCATTATATTATAAACATAGTTAGGAAAAGGCTAAGCAGATGAGATAAGATCGAGAGCCCTCTTCTCATTCAGAGAAGGATTGAATTGATATCAACAAGCTTGCTTAAGACGGATACGCGAACATTGTTTGCTAATTCATTTAATTTTTATTTTTTAAATTTTGTAAATGCGGTAGAGTATATTTATGTATATCACAATAATCAAGGAACGCCACAGGCAGATATTAGTAAATTATTACCATATTGAAAACAAATTAATAGGTCAATGAATCCTATTTAGAACAGATAGTGATATTTGCGGTTTGAATGTGATTCATAATATTCCGCTTTGTGTTTGTTATTGTACAAACTATTTACCTAATATTACTATAAATAAGCTAACCTATAGGATTAGGTACAATGAGCACTTGTAAATTATAACTTTATGATTATTATTTATTTTTTTCACAGAAATTCGAGTCGAATTTTAAACAATCACATTGCTTTTCAAAGCCGAGTTCTAAAACTCACAGATAATGGACTAAACTATGCTTTATACAGACTTTAATTAAAATTACCATGTTCATGCACCACAATACCCATTAAGGTAAAAAATTACTTACTATATTATTATTAAATATACCGGCTAAGCTATACTAAACAACATAAAGTTTCATATAAAATTTAAACAAACAGCTATACTATAATGCAGTATTACCATATTTAAAGCCAATATATTATGCCTGTACTGGCAACACCCACGTAGGTATTCGTGCTAGAACAGTTCTGAATAGCTTATGCGACACACCTTGGTACTTTCCACAAATACATTATTTTATTATGGCAATACTTAGCTCTTTGAGGTCGTTACTTTAAGCTGAGGTGGCAAAGTACCATCTTATTTATTGGATCTTAGGCTTATACTTAAAATATTTTATAAAGCTTACGCATTTGTCTTGCAATTACTAAGTATTTGGTAATCAGAAATGTATGTATAAAAATATTGCGTTTCGCGTTTGAAAGAGTTTAACAGTCTTTGTAAATTAACGAATACCGACATTCATGTTTGTTCCAATAAAAAATTTAGAAAAACTATCTCAGAGATATGGGAATGCAATTAATAGCAATAAATATTAAAATAGTTTATTCTAGTTCTTAAGTCACACTTGCTCAGAAATACTAATAACGTTTGTTAAATATTAATAGTGTTGTTGTTATAAATGATGTGTATACCTGTAATAGGCATACATACCAGTAATGTAATTTTTAACGTATTTTTATAACTTCTGTGTATGTATTGCTGTTGGTGTACCTAATAAATAAATAAATAAATAAGAAAGATCAATGAACTCGGAAAATCCACGATGATTTATTTACTTAATTCATCATCATCATCCTCCTGTCCTCAGCCCAATTTTATTTGCAGTCAATGCACTATGTTTTGTTCCTTATTTGTCTGTCTCTCACAAGAGCAATTATTTCCAGCCAGTCTTTCATGCAATCCATCCACCATTTCGTTATCTCTCTATTTTAACCTAATCCATTGGTGATCTCCAACCAAAAAACTAGGGCACAACCCTCCCCACTCGGATAAAAAACTAACTTTAAACACAGTGCAACAATTCCTGTAACACGCCACGTAATAAACAGAAATTAGCTCAGATGAACGCAGTCATAAATTGGTGAGATACGAGCTAGGATAGCCGTTTCGCTAGCTCGGTGATCCCGCATTACAGTCTAGTTTATACAGATAATACGTTACGTTTAGTTAGCTTGTTTAGTATTGCCGGATTAAATTGCAACCGTAAAGCAGTTAAGATTTTAACAGAAGTGCTGTTATACTGTAAACCAAGCTAATGTCAGTTTTTATATCAAAATAACTAGCTTCTGCCAGCGGTTTCACCCGCATTCCGTGGAAACCTCTGCACGAACCCGGATAAAAAGTAGCCTATAGCCTTCCTCTCGATAAATGGGTTATGCGCTTCTCAAAGAACAGACAGCTCTGCAAGGCCTTTACACCTAAAGCCCACCCCAGTGGGAAAAAGTTACCCTGGCCCTGGTACACGAACTGCACCAGAAGGAACATGGTGGGTTTTAGTCTGTATAAGTCTGACACTCCTTCACGTTGCACCCACAGTGAGAGGCGTCATTTGATAATATCCCATTTCTAAAAAGAACAAAATATGCAACTACATACACACAATACTACAATACAATATTACACAAAGCTCAACAATAAACTAAAACAAAACCAAAAATCGCTGATTAAACACGTACACAAAATACTTCAAAAATAAAACGAGTATTCACATAAAACTGCACAATGATTCCGATCAATATCTATCACATAAATAGTCCGTACAATTCTCGGAGGAAGGAACATGAGCAGATATGCTATAAGGCAGGTAGGTCGGGCGCCTTCTTGTAGGCCAAGTATCGTACGGTAAGCAGGTTCGGGTTTCTTGAGACATCTGTCAAAGATTGGTCTTTATTCATTGGTGATATGGATTTTATAAACATAGGCGGGATCCAAAAAAGGCGTATGAGGGTGGAGCTACTAATGTTCTTCGTCCAACGAACACCCATGTTTAGGCGCGACAGTTCTTAAGAGCTTGTGCGATATGACATCTCCGCTAGACATTTTGTTCTCCGTGGTAGAATCCAATACTAAACTTATGTATAGTATGGTACCTACTGTTATGTACGGTAGCGGTCAAGAAATGCCTTACATTCTAGCTCGTTCGGCCGTCACGTCTGCATTGAGCCAAAAATATTAATATTCCATGTTCAAGTAGGGTTGCTACGATTTAAACTATTTATACGTGTATTCCTAGTTTTAGGTTCTCTACTAAGTGCTTTTTGACATCACTAGTAGGTTTTGTGAGTGTTTTAGACTAGAATATAAGCTTTGTTTTAAGTTCGAGCGCATTATTGTTTTGAAAGTTTGCTCTTAGTTAAAAAGCTGTCATTTTAATACTGACATGACTTTGATGTAACAGTTATAAATAACGTTCCAAAAATACATCGATTTTTAAGATCTTTCTAGGACAAATTCAAGAGGTTTCAGATACTTAAAGATACAATAATACTAATCCGAATGAATATCTTTCTGTAGGTATTCATTTTCCTAATTTTAGTGTTGTCAATTCAGTTCTCAATTTGCAATTCAATTCATTTGTAAATTCAATAAGTTCTGTTACCAAAAATAACTGGCTATCTCAAACAATGTTGTGGAAATATGGTTAACAACTGTGTTTTTAATGTACTGATGATAACATTTTTTTTTTCATTTTGATATAAATAAATCAAACATGACTATAAAAATTGTTCAACTTGCTATGCTATTAAAAATCAATTCAAGTTTCATCTTCCTATTGACTAAACGACTCTAAACGCCAATTACGGACCCCCATAATTTCGATAGCCAGAAAATCCATCAATCGGTCTAGACTCCCCTACGAATCCGCTATTTATTTACGAGCATGCCAGCTTTAAGTATACGTTACGGGGAAATTTATTCTGCTGCGTTGGTGGTATTCCGTTGAAAAATTAAATACATGGAGATTTGAAATGTTCGTAATTTAAAATTATGTTGTCGCGGTTGAGTTATGGCTGTGTAATGAATGGTCCTTGCCTGTTGATCAAGGGTTGATAAAAGTTTAAATGCTGGTTCGAGATTTGAAATCGCGAGTGCCAGGTGCAGGCTGTAAAGAGGTCGAAACACTTGATGTGTGTGGAGAAATAATTTGGTAAAAATAAACCCCGTCTCAAAAGAATTCTAAAGGGAAATTATAAAACATGGGTTCATACTTTCCTGTTGTTTTGCAAACTCGATTTCCTTAAAATATGGATCTTATCTTTTCCTTATCGAGTACTTACTGCAGTAGCATTCGTTTTATTCCGTACAAGATTCTGAAGCAGAATTTCAGTATCTTTAGCATTTAAAAAGAAATCCTTACAGTAATACAGTAACAGTTCAAATGAATTCGCAAAACAATGTTGCCAGCATAAAAATTACGTCCCAAATATTTATGTATAAATCAAGTTGAACAGAAAAAATGGGTAGGTACAGCGTAAGTATCACTTACGGCTAATGCGTGGCTATTTTTTATGAGAACTGTGAATACATCAAGTGATCCCCCGGGACTTAGCGCGAGGTGGCTAAAAAGGTTGTTACTAAAGAGTTCTACTCGATAAAGATATGTGTGAATTATTGCAACACATTTTTTGAGTAAGGTGGCAACATTTGTTTTTATTATCATTGTTTTTTTTTTTGTTTATGAGAGATTGTGCTGTAAATTGTAATGTCGTTTACCTGAATATTGTAAGGTACACAATGGACTATTGTGAGTTAACCATAAAACGTGTTTACGACTTCCTTTAATACGTTTGCAGTTTGGAATACAAACGTAACTAGTATTCACTATGTCTGTATATTCTCCTATGTTCGAGTTACGGTTTAATATTTATCAAAATTAGAAGCACATACCTACCTACAAAAATCCTCTAAAAACTTCTCGCCTTAGTTTAAAAAAAAAAACAACTTCTACATTCCATTTATAAAACCATTTTAATTTCCTTTTTTAAAACATTCAAGCTTCTAAACAAACATTCAAACCAGCCAGCATTATTTATTCTATTACACAAAGAATAGAATTCGCAATAACAAACAGAGGTGGCATTACGGCTGAACGCCATAAACCAAACGGCCCCTGGCGTCTATAAAAAAAAAATATAGAAAAAAATGGCGGCCCACTTTCGCAAAGTCAGGTGGTCTGCGGCAGCCATCATTAATTTCCATTCAGTGTCGAATAGCCGGAATATATCGTGGCGAAATAGCTTCCAAGGTGCCGCTGTAAGAACACACTTAGTCTTGAGTACGGGACCGTTCTTTATTTTAAGTTGGCAATTGATTTTATACTGTTTCCATGTATACCATTCGCTTCGGTGAACGCTCTTGCTACGTGAACTTTATTCTGAAGCCTTTAAAATTGTTTTAAGAACTCTGTTAGAAAAACTGTTATTCTGAGAGATTTTAAAGTAAGGTACCTTGAAATGAGGTACTCTAAATGCACTTTGAGGTTAAAGAAATTGACAACTATTCGGGGTTTGCATTTTACTTTCTATGTTGGTTATTGCTAACTTGCCCTTCAAACAATTGCAGGTTTGCAACCGTGCATGATAATAAAAAAGACAAAAAGAAGAAACTTATAAAATGGTCCAATTAAGACCCATCCTCTGATCATCAAATTAAACTGTCAAAAAATATAAGCAATTAGTTGGGCAAAATAAATGTTTGGGCCGACCTTGCTGCGTTTGGGAACTTTCTAAATTCTTCACGCCAAAGGGCAAAGGGTGTGAGCCATTAATCATTGGAGATAGACAAGTTATCGCCTTGTAAACGGATCTAATTCCTTACAAGGTCTTTCTTCAGCTTATTGCTTTGATATATCGATAGGATTGCAAGTTTTACGGTTCAAATGTGTTGATTTTGATATGTCAAAATTGGTTTGTAACCTAGTCCAACATTATGTACTTGCCTGAGTTGCAATCGAACATGCAATGTCCGATTCGTATCTATAAAGTAAATAGGTGCTTTATTGCGCGTATTTTGTTAAATACGATACTTAAAAGAAAACGTAACATTGCAACGTTTCTCATCAAGGCATATAACACGATTACATTAAATGAAATTAAACAGTTCAGTCATTCAACTCGTAAAGATGGCACAATATTAACGTTATTACTACTGTTCACGAGCGAGCAACAAAATGTTGCGTCTTAAGGCTTGATTTAAACAAATTAAGCCCAGGGCGGTGAATTTCAGGACTTTTATAGGACACGACACGGCTGTGAACCGAGGTGATGATGCAATTAGTTAAATCTGTTCAAAAAATAAAGTAAGTATTATTAAGTAAACAGTAATATACATAAATACACTTGAAAGTATCCCGTTTTTTAATTGCATTTTTTTACATGTTGTAATAATTTTCTAAGATGCACATACCAAGTGATAGATTTGGTATTAATAACGCCTGTGCCTAATTCTACAATATGACCAACATTCTGCACCATTTAATCATACGACACGACCACGACTCCACTCAATCGTGCCCTCTAAAAGCTCCTCCCGATCCTCTTCATGAGAAATTAGCCAAGTTGCCGGGTGTCGGGGCAATTTCGTCGGCAACTCGGGAGTTGCGTGTTATATTGATGTAGGCTTATTATCTGCCGTAGCCTTGTACGGAGGTATTGTGGGCTGGCAACACTGATTTACCGCCGAACAAGGTTACACGATAGATTTTTTCACGTTATTTTTCTCCGCGTATAAAGAATTTTTTGGGAGCTCTTCTCGTTGACACTCTTGGCGTGTCTTTGATAAAGTGAACTTGTATTCTGTGTGCATTGTGTGTTATTCATTTTAGTATAATAATAATAATGGTGGATGTTTTCTAAAGAGGTTGTTTACTTGTTCTATTTTTGTAAGGTTCATATACACAGTTATGAGTTACCTGATTCGGTCAAAATACACTAATGTAGTCGAATTTTGATTTGCAGAGAGTTCTTAACGTCTCTATCCTTCCAAATTATGTCTCTATAATATTATGCCTTTGTAATCGAACAGGAATAATACAATTAAAATAAAACAGGAATCAAGTTCCTTTCTTCCTTAACTTTTGTTGTCTTAATTGCTCCCACTAAAGACTTTGTCAGAAAAAAATAAACGGGCTTTCATTACTTATAATTTATTTTAAACATAAAATCGTTAATTAGTATCTTGATAGAGAATATCAACTTTCATATTACACGATTGATTGGGCCACTGTGGCTCCAATTTGTTTCAATAATTTCGCTCCAATTTTAATGATGTTCATTCAGATCGAATGATATCGAATCAAATAATTGATGCTCATTCGTTTATTTTTTCGTTTTATTGTTAATATATAAGTTTTTATTTTATTGACATTAACAATGTCACTGAATTCGCCTACGACAATAGTCCGCTGTGTTGAAGAAAGTTTTATAGAACAGACTTTGTTTGTCAATGATAGATTGAAAGGTTGGTGACAATCAACGCAGTCTCTTTAAAGAAGGAAACAATATATTATGTATAATTTTTCTGCCGCAACAAAACTACAACTAGCAAAACTATCTTTTTACCGTACTTACTTAAGTATACATATTTATGTAACATAACACACTAACTCCGGAATATAGTTCAGCAGTGTTCTTAGTTTTAATGTGTCGCGGTTGAAAATGCTGTCAGAAGCTAGTTGTAAGTTAAGAAGACCGTATGTACCATACCTTAGTCACTGACTACTAACTCAGAACATTTAACTCCCTCAAAAACTCCTAAGAAATAAAAACTATCTATTTTGTTACAAGTTAAAATGATTTCTACTTAGTTTAAAATGCCCCATCTACTCTCATGTCTAACGATATTTATCCCAGAATTCGTTCTGAACTAATGTGTGTACTACAGACTAACCGCCAGCCATTATTTTAGTCCTCACCTTACTCTGCCCTTATATAACCTTTGACTACGTCATTATTAAAAACATTAACCTGATATTATCCCTACTAATATTATAAATGCGAAAGTAACTCTGCCTGTCTGTCTGTTACGCTTTCACGTCTAAACCACTGCACTAATTTTAGTAAAATTTGGTACAGAGATAGAGTTGACCTTGACAAAGAACATAGGATAGTTTTTATCCCGGACTTTTGAAGAATTATCTTGGAAACGCGATATAACCGAACTCTACGCGGGCGAAGCCGCGGGCGGAAGCTAGTGATAAAATAAAGCAATAGATATAATGTTATGAGATGAGTGATCAAAATGGGAAAGGAGATGGCCAAAAAAAAACCCAGATTCGACAGAAACTTCGTATGTATGGTTGGATTCAGTATAATGTGTAGATTACAAAAAGTATTTCATATCATCTAAAAACCATGGGGTTCTCTTTTTACAAGGTTTTTTCCAAGAAGATTTTAGTACATAAAAAGCTTAACTTTTCTGTTTGCAGTTCATTAAAAGTTGCGCATAGGGTAAAAACTTTACACTCAGGTGTACATATGTCTGTTATTATAGCACTATACACGAGTGATGGTTTAGAGCTGACCTGATGATGGAGAAGAGAGAAGGTCAAGGGAACTCGGCAATGGTAAATATTAACTACCTCGTGTTTGGGCTTATATTATGCGCATTGACGAGAACTTTTCACTTATGTGAATAAAAGCTAAAAAAAAAAATTTTTTTTACTTTTTTTTTTTTTAATTAACCTTTTCCAGTTCAGAAGTTTACACATAACAGGGAAACCTCTTCAAGTAGGTAAGGCCGGTACTTAGTCGTAGGTATATGGAGAGGTTCATGTCAATAGTGCAATGGGTGGGGGTCAAAACTCAAACTCAAGACGTTTTGATTACCAGGCAAACTCTGTAACTATGGTGATGTTACTCTTCGCATGTATAACGTTAGTGTTTTTTATGGTCCTTTATGTAAATAATCTTTAAAATCAACATAAATTCAACATAAGCTATTTTTGTGAAAATATGATATAGCTCCTATATCCCATGGATTACAGACTGGATTTTTGGCACCATCAAAGGTCTATCATAATGAACCCATTGGTACCCATTTCGTTGCTGTCGATTCTGGGTTTTTTTACTATGAAAATTTGGCCATCTCCTTTCGGTTCCTACACAAACAAATTAGGTGAAGAGTAAGATAGGCGTCGCTATTAACCATTCTACTGTCTCATTGCAGGGCATAGGTCTCTTCACATATCTATAGATTAAAAATTACCGTTAGTTACCACGTTTGCTCAAGGTGGCGAATGGGAACTAAGTCTCCCTAGAGCTTTCATACCATGCTACTCTAATAAACCCTAATGAGATATCACAAATTCTGCAATTATACCACTTAAAAATATCCTTTAAAACAACACGATGACACAATTATAATATTTTTAGCGACAAACTACAACAGAATACGCAAATAAAGCCGATTGTATTCATACAAACGTCGGCTGTCGAAAAAAAGCATCCTGTATGTCATGATTCATTTATTATTGTAAGGGTAGTTAGCGACCGCGGCGTAAAACTCAATTTGTATGAGCCCCCGAATTCAGGGGAATGGCATACACAATGAATTGCGGAGCGGGTCAGATTTCCAAAATAATGCTGTTGGACTTTTTGGGGATGGTCTTAATTGAATAGAATAGTTTCTGAGTTAGTGTGAAAAAAGAAAGTTATAATGGGGCAAAATATTTTTTTGAGAATCTTCTCTACGTTAAAGTTTGGATGAATACGTTTGTTTTTTACTCTTTCACTCAAAAAATACAAAAAGCTTTTTTGCAGTAAACATCTACAGTTTTTTTTTTTTATTTTTATTTACAGTAAACATTTATTTAATCGGGTACAGAACGGAAACTGCAGCGAACAGCTAATTACTAATATTTATTTTTTTCAGATAATTTCTGTCTTGTCTCAGTAACAGTAAACAATTAATTTTTCCAATATAGTTCACAAATTGATAGTTATTTTGTACCAATAATTCAGTTAAAAAAATAAATATAGGTACGTTTTACTTACAAAAAATACCTGACAGTATGATTAAGCCTTTATAGGTTGTTTGCATTGTTATTTTTATTTATTCGCAATGGCTATTAACATGCAGCAGACGAAGAGTTCTGCGAATTCAAACTGACGATTTTAACATTTTAAACAAATAAATATCTGTATAAATAATAATGAAATTCAGTGTTTCGTAGGTAACTTTTAAAATTGGAGGTATAGATACTGATACGATATTTCTTCTTTAAAATGTTGTGTTCCTAATTGAATGCCAAATACATAACTCTGTCTGTTATACTATCACTGTACCGATCTAAATGTTTGATACTCAGATTGTGGAGAGTCTAAGAAAGGTGTTTCCTCAAGATACCTGGGTAACCCTAGAGAACAGCCAGTACTTATTATAAACAACGTTAAAAAAAAATAAGAAGATTAGGTATCTAAAAAACTAGGGAGTACTTTTTGGGATGAGATTTTTAATTTCTTGCATTACGACTTTAATCATAGACATCGATTTATAATGAAGTCTAGATTTTTCAAATAATTAAAAGCACTTAAATCATGTAACGTGACCGCGATACCATCGGATGCGTGACGAGATCCATTAAGAGCTTTATCGGTTATATACAACGTTATATATCTTTATATACTTTACTAACGTTATCAAAATTAAGTTTATAGAAACAACACTTATTGATTAATACATAACACTGCAGGAGAAAAGTCACAGGATTGTCATATCGCATAGTTATTTTTTTTTGGCTCATTAGAACCTACTTACATGCTTCCTCTAAGTGGAAAAGTGAAAAATTGACGCAAATGATTATTAAATATTTAAACGGTGATATACATGATAATAACACCAATATACGGTATTAGCCGTACCCTTTACCCCCCCCCCCCTTTACCCCGTACCTTTTGCCCATACGTGTCAAGAAGACAATGAAGCAATTTAAATTTTTCTTCGACCAACCTTTAATCCGCCAATGACGACGACAAAACCACACCTACAAAATCACAACATTTAACTACACCATAATTCTCACTAACTGTTATATTGTAAAGTACAGCAATATCGCTCGAATGGTGTTTACAAACGCGATCGTATGCTCCTTAACTGCAAACCAGCCATGTTAAAAAGCCCTCTCGACACTGCCCCGCGCAAACACTCGCGAGCCATATCCAATTTGGTCGCGTAAAGTTAATTACTTAATTTCGGTTAAGGGGCATTCCGCTTTTGATTTATTAACATAATTCTGTAATTAAGTAAGCGTGACATCGGGTACGTTGATCTAGATAGCGTGCGTCGTATGCAAATGTGAAAGGGTGTTTTAATGTTGTATTATCTTTTGAATTAGCTATTTCTCAATTAATCTGATATACTTTGAATGATCATGCCTGTAGAAATAATGTAACTACTGTAACATGTTAATTGATCACCATTTTTACCATTCCAGCAACATCAATGCAAAGACCCACAAACAGCGACCACAAAAAAGTTTTTAATACCAATCTTGTAACTGTCAAAATTTTGAACAATCAAACTCTATGGTACATTTAAAAAAAGAACCGTTATTACCATAAGCCGTGTACAAACGAGCGACTTGTTAAGGCCCATTGTGACGATATTACAACGTAATGAACGCAATAATCTCCAGATTAGAATACAATGGCTCGTGTGAAAGTGCCTTGTTGATTCCAATGTGAGAAGCAATTGCTTGCACTTAGTGCTGGCTGGTGCATTATTGGTATTCTTTACAGTGGTTATTGTGAAGAGCTTAAGGTAATTGGGAAATTGATGTATTACTTACGTACATGGGTGTAAATAATCACAGGATCATATGTAATAGCCCACAATTATTTATAATAGGTACTTACAAAATGGTTTTGGATTCCGTGGCTTACAGAATTGAGGGTTTCAGATACGCAGTCACTACAAGTAAAATTAAACCGACTCAAACATACTTGGAAAAAAGCTAGCCAGATGCTGATGAAGTATAAGTAATCTCTTGGTTGTAGTCTGCACTTAGTTAACTATACACTAAAGACAATCTTAATATTGGTCAAATAAATAGTGTGTCTGAGCCCTATAATCTTCCAGCGCCAAGCAGGGCCAAGGCCTGCCGGGGCTGCGGGTTGTTCGAAAGAGATACCGCGGCCCTGGTACACAAAAGGCCTATGACGGAACACGACGGTTTTTAGTCAGTAAGAGTCTGACACTCCCTCTCCGCTGCTAACCCACAGCGGGAGGGGTCATTTGATGATTTTTGGCGTCGTTAAAAAAAAAAGGCCTATTATCTTCACTGCAGTGTTCTATTATTTATTACATAATATTTTAAATAAATAACCTCTACCTATACGACATCCTCTATCAATATAACTCAATCCCCTAAAATAACACTAAACACAGCTCCCTCCTACGGTTCTACTTATTCGCATTTAACATTTAAACACATTATTACTTAGGACCCAATTTAAATCAACCCCAAGTTGGTAACACCGTGAGCTGCATATTTTAAACGCATGCGGGGCGGTTAAGTTTCTAACCTAATTTCTATTAAAACTTCGACCAAGGTTTAGATCACTTTGTGAAATACTGGGGTGATATTGAAAACGGTTCAAGCTTTTCTGATTAAGGACTTTTGTAATGTGAATAAAGAGGTCTAAAACTAGCTGCATATTTCCCACAGTTTTATCCATAATCTGATGTAGAGTCGTTCCTATGATTCTTTGAATGAAATTCATTTGGCGGACATAAAGTTAAAAGTCCATTTTTCTTTACGCTTCATAAAAAAACTGAACTTCACTTTTGTTTAAGTAATTGGAGTGTTTTTGCTTTCCTGCATAATTATTATTTATCATCAGGCCAGAAGCCTATACAAAATGAGCTATTTTTATACGATATTCCAAAGACCTTTGCATCTCTAGATTCAAAAACATCCTGGAACCATTGAGATAAAGACTTGCAACAAACATTTAACGAGCATTCAACTGCACTATCCTACATGAGAACATCATACCACCATAAAATTACACCATCAATAAATATATACCACAAATGAAATGGGAGAGAGACAGGGCCATTCCCATCAAACTAAAAGACAGAAAGTAATCAATCGGTATTAATGACCGACCTTAATAAACGTAAACTCATTAGCAATCGTCAACCATCGTGTGGGAAGCATTTTGTTAAGCGATCAATATTGCAGTTTTTCATTACGTTAAGTACTATCTGCAACGGTTTGTGTTCTGGTGGTAAAGCAATCGAATGCTTTTAGATATTTATTGAGCGGTTGAAATTAGAATGAATTGTACTACTTTCTGTAATTGATGTGGTTTATGAAGTTCACAACACAGACATATTTCTAATCGACTTCAAAAAAAAAGAGGTTCTTAGTTTCAGCTAATTGCATGTGAATTTGTAAGCTATTATCCCACATTTGGCTGAACCGATTTTGATTCAAGTTTCAGCATATTATTTGTCATACTTAGGAGAAGGTTTCAGGTATATTATACGGATTGTCATTTGTCAATAGTCAGAAAAAAGTCCCTATTTTAGAAGAAAGTAAAAAACTTTCTTGGCAGTGTCATCTGAATATTACCTATGTACCTACCAAATCTTTAGGAAACTGTTTCAAAAACGGATAGGTTTATTCGATTCAGCCCCATACTTTCTTTATCAAGTATCACAATAGATAAAGTTTATCTTATTATAACCGAATGTATCTTTGTCCCCAGGTTGCGCTTTTCCATCTCGGTGGCATGGACGCTGGTTCCAGTCAGGAGTGATCCAGCCAATCCTCATTGAAAGCGACAGACTGTCCAACAAGGGACGGTGTTTGTCTTCTGAAGGGGACAAGTTTCTTATAGTTGATGAGTAAGTAGCTTTATATTCTTAACTAAAAGATTTTTAGGAGGGCAGGATAGTAACCAATAATGTGGTCTGAAGATCTGACAAAATTCGCAAGTAGATGCTGCACGCAGGCCGCTTCTAACAACCAGTCTTTTCAGAAATCGAAAGGGGGATGACTAAAATTATGTGGTATTTAGCGTAAAAAATATCGAAAGTTCTGTAAGAAATATGTAGATACTACAAGTGCGCGAAAAAAAGGTACTACATAATTACGTTCAAGCGACGTCTTAGGCGAGGAAGTAAATATTAACTTGAATCGATTATACTGCATTATGACTATCAGTTTTGGTGCCCTAAAATCCTTTTTCTTTAATCCAAAAATAAATTCCATGACAATTGGAATTCGGAAACCAAGAATCATTTCCATTTAAATCTTTTCGATTGTTTCAGCCTGTACCGTTGTTTCGATGTAAAAGAAATTAAATTAAAACAAAAGGGAACACTCGAAAAAGAAAGGGAATCTTGTTTACCTCATGTTTGCTACAGAAAAGTTTTCCCACTTGCTATTTCTCATCTTCGGATCTTTTAATAAAACTTTTAAACGCGTGTTCGGTGCAAATCTCGATCATTTCTCTTCCGTATCTTTTCTCTCCGTTTGGCTTGCGTCGTATTCGTTTAATCTCTCAATCTGTATGTCTTATCGAAAGCGCTTAGCGGCTCGTGATAAGGGGAGGCACATATCGTCTCGTTCTTATATCTTATACGGCTTTGCTGGGTTATCACTTTCTGTTCTGGATGTTGAATGCCCTGTTTTGTGTTTTGGGACTTTCTTTTAGTCTGAATGAAAATAGGGAATGGGGTTAGTGTCTTCTGGAAATCAGTTTTATACGCAAAGTTAGTTCTAGTTGATATAACAGTTATATTTTTGAATTGACTTCAAACATCTGGCTCTAAAATATACGAAGCTAGCCAAACTTACGATGTAATTTCTTTTGAATAAATTTTGTTTTAGTTCCTCTTCAATAGCATCAAAAAACCAATGTAAAATGGACTTTAACGTCACGATCCAAAGTTTAAAATGGTTTGACGAGTTCTGCCTCTATCTTGCCTCTCTGCAGTGGTGCATACCAGGTTCGTGTCTCCTGCCTGTAAATCTTCAATCTACTGCATTACCTGCTGGCGCCCTATATTTCCTACTACTAACTACCTCAGGATAAGCCCAAGTTTCCGTTAAATCGAGTAGAAAGCATAACTCGTCAGTTTTGACTATTACTCTCGATTGTTGGCTTTTATTTAATGACATTTGAGAATACAATTATGTGTATGAGCATTAAGCATGATAATTATAAAATAGCCACGATATTTGGACACTATCCGGTCCCACCACTATGTACCCATTTAATTAACTCTCCTAACACAAACAAATACCTAATTCCTAAAAATATCTCCAAAATCACGTAAATTTTCCACTAGTATTATCCTTCAAACATCACGTGCCTCCATAGATTTTTTGTAACAATGTTACGTCGGCCCCGCAATGCATACCGGTTCGTGTCTGGTGCCAACAAATCTTGAATCTATCGAGTTACCTGCTGCCCCATATCTTTCGCTAGTGGCCAGTCAGCTCCCACAAAGAAGGTTTAATATCGGCCTTATAAACTCTTGTAAATTCACACATTTTCCTGCTGATACGAAATGTTCGTGTGTTAGTATTTTTATTGCATCTTCCTGTATTTGGTCGCTTCTTTATTTTCTAGGTTATATGTATATTTTTTAACTAGATCACTGTTGTTAGCCATAGATAAAGCGTGTTGGTGGGGGTAGGATAGTTGTATGATTCTTTTAATTGAACCAGTTTAATCAAAGAATCTAATTCTATTTTATTACTGTTATCTGACAAAGCCCTGTTCCCTTACATTTATAACGTTCGATCTTGTAGTTAAACATGATTTTCTTTACTTCCAGAAAAGGCTGCTACCGCTGTGTTGTGATGCACGAAAAACATAAAAACGTTCTTCAGTATAAAGAAAGTAAGTATACTTTACCATTCTCACAATTCCCACCACATAACTTTGCATTTCATTTCCGAAGTTAACCATTTTAGCAAAGCTTCTTGTCAATGTCCGTCAGGTATGAACAAAAGCACAAAGAATCAAATAGCTAAGTTCGGAACTGCAATTACTATAGGCGTAAACTTTCATTTCATTGACGCTCCTAATAATCCTATAAAGAATATTTGCATATACTTGTAAAAAACCATAATACCATAGATCATCCCTAGCGTAGAATCCTCGACGCTCATATACATCAAGTTTGAACGAGTTAACGGTGTCCCCACACTACTTTAACCACCAAGGGAGTTTACTGAGCTCATAAACAGGTCGGCTAATTTTCTGGCGAGGCCCTACTAATGAATTACATTACCATTCGTCTTTATTTAGCATGGACTGTTGAGTAATGAGTTATGGTATATACGACGTTGTTATTATGGTAATATTGGTTATAATCGTAATGACGTCTTCGAAATTGGTGGCAGTGTTATTGATCAAATGTAATAGCTGTTATACTACGTCTAGCCCACAATCTTTATTTAGTAGTCTAGTAACCTTTAAGTTAAAGATAGATAGGTACTATTATATTCAATTCTTCATCAGTATTCTATATATTGCACAGATGTTACATTTTATAAAATTGAAACAATTTGTACCAAGCCAGGCACTGCTTAAAAAGCAAGTCCTAATTAGTTTCTAACACAAAAAATCCTATTGCAGAAACATGCCTTGACTGATAAAGGAAAGTACAATTGATATGATCATTCTTCTACCTGCGCTCCTATTTTCTTATTATAATTTCCAGCCTTCTGCCACCGAAGAGACGCGCTGCCACACCTGTGTTCGTTGATAACGGGAGACGCGCTGTTATATTCCATGTTCAGAGAGAACGCCGATCCCGTCGACTGCCCTTTGAAAGGGCCATTTTCTTTTACTTATAATAGGTAAGTGGATTTAGATCTATAGGACAACTTGTAGCAACAGATTTTTGTCTTGAAATTACCTTAAAATTACTACTCAGGAACTACTGCTTTCATTTAAATAAAACTACTTTTACGGATTTTATCGCGTTATATTAATATTATTTAATCCCGACGTTTCGGATCCTTTACAGCATCCATGGTCACGGGCAGACTAAGGTGTTGGTCGTCTTGATATATTAGTTACAAACAGCTACCCTACATTTTGTTGATTATTATTGACAATCCGATTCACGCAAAACGAGCTCACTGTATCCATAGGTCGAGCAGTTGTAGGCTTGGATTTTGATTTAATAGTTTATATGATGGGATTCCAAGCAGGTGGTATGCACCAGCCATCTTCTCTATTGAAATTTGGATGTTTTTTAATTTCAATAGCCTCGCGAATCATCCTAGGTAGGAATCGGTTTTCTCTTGTAAGGACTTGTGGTTTATCAAATCTGATGTAATGCTGGGCCTTGTCTAGTGTGTGTTCACAAACTGCTGACTGTCTGGAACGGCGGTTTTTGACATCGGCGATGTGTTCTTTTACGCGGGTCCCTATGCTTCTTTCAGTTTGGCCTATGTAAGAGAGACCACAATCACATTCAAGCTTGTATACACCCGCATCTTGTAGAGGTATGTGACACTTGACAGGTGGTAAGAATTGACTGATCTTCTTCAGCGGCTTGAAGTAGGTTTTGATTGAAGCTCGCTTCAAGATGTAGCCAATCTTGTCTGTGACTCCTCTTATGTATGGAAGAAGAGCAGGTAGACGCTCATCTGTGGCTGGTTTCACGCGGGTTCTGCGACGAGGGCGCGGTACTCGGAGCTTGTTGTCGTGCAGTACTTGCTTGACATGTTATGTGTATATATGTTATGTTAATATGTTGTAATATTAATATAACGCGATAAAATCCGTAAAAGTAGTTTTATTTAAATGTCTAATATTCGCGTAAGTGTCAGAAATCAATATACTGCTTTCATTTGAAAAAAAAACTGTGTTTGGTAGCCTATTTATCGACTAAAGGATAGAGTATATTTTTTATCTGGGTGCGTGAAGTAGTTTCCACGAGACGATATGTGCGCGAAACTGATGACGGCACGAAAGCTAGTCAATAATAAATTCATAATATTCCCAGAACCATAATTATGTGTGTGCCTATATCCTTTGTCCTCACACGTCATGATTTCACCACATCGCCGATGCCAGTCTGACAGCAATTAAGACATGACAAGCGTCACAGCTTCGCTCGTAATGACGTGTAATTAAAATCCGCTGGTAATACATTACCGATCAAGCGTCATACCAAGTAGGGTTTGATAGTGATGGATTATTTGTCATGGTTATTCAATGGAGTTGAGGATTTTGAAATTTATTTTTTTTCGCTAATTAACGTTTTATTTCATGAAAGCTAGTGAGCCTTACTTGTCTCTGTGTGTAAACGTGATTGGTGACTCGGCCACTACTCGCGCTCACAAGCTTCCGCACACAAGCAAACAAGTTTGGTCACAAACTGACAAACAGGATAACACAGTCCCTCCTTCTTCATTTACCTATACGTCTTCAATCGCAATCTTAACGGCTGATTCAAACGGCAACATGTTCCAGGGGTCACGGAGACTGCAAGAGCCCCGTGTCTTCAATAGAGAGCTGCACAGAAGATTCCAGACTGCTCCTCAATTACCAGGCCTGTCCTGATGTCTATGGCTCTGAAAGCACGGGTGAGTAACAATTTATTTAAATGTTGAAAACACTTTCTTGTGTTTTTGTTAAGTAAATAATTCTTGAAAAAAGCTCATTTATTTACAATAACCAAAAAATCTTTGGAATTTATGATCCTGAATTTCCTAAAAATGTATACGCAGGTGAAAACCAAGCTTTTAAACATAATGTTTGTATCTCTACACAAGGAAAAGCAAAATAGTTCGCAAATCAGCAATATTATTTGCGATCAGAATCTTTAGGGAATGATTTGCAAATTAAACATAATGAATACTTATATACATTATTCTCGTTCCTCCAGTTCTTTTCAAATTTATTTGTGATCAACGCAATATATACTTCCATTTCTCTCTCCTCTTCACATCAACATTCAAATGTTAGATTAACAATCACGAAGTTTCCCTCGTCTCTAAAACAATTAGTATATTTTAGACGTAACCCGTCTTGTTACAAATGGATCGGGCACAGTTCCAGCTTAGGTGTCAGCCATTGTTTCGATATAGTCGCGGTCGCGGCTGTCCGAAATAACTGCTGTCTTAAGGACATAGCTCTGACTCATTTGTAAATGGCTTATTGTTTTAAAAGCTGTAGATTTAGATAGGCAATTGAAATAAGCAAAAGTTTATCTGTTTATGAAATCTTTGATTTGGGAATATCTTTTTATTTTGAAGATGTTAAAAAGTTCAGAAAAGGTAGCATAATGAAAGAACAATGTTAGACGTCCATAGTAACTTAGGCTCAATAAAAATATTTCATGTACAGTGAAAATTCTTACAGTTTTTTGTGTAGTTTAATGTCAGAAGCTTTTCTATGTTTTCCACTTTTGCATTGAACTTCTCAAAACCAAATTATTCAAACGAAAAACCTGAACTCGATAAACAAAATCATTACTTATTAACATGATATTTTTTTTTGGGAAAGTTCTAGATAACAATTAACTATTTTATAAGAAGTTAGTATTTTATATGTAAATTGTTGTAGTAAAGAACTTTGTGTCCGTGAGAATTCAGTTTTAAAAGTTGATTGGGTGGGCCGAAACCTGACATTGTTCTTTCCTGACCTAACGTAAGTCAATAAACCATTTGCGGAAAATGTAGCCAATCAAGAAATTGAAACAGCTAGTCAGGGCGATTGCGACGACAATATCCACACAACAGCAAATGACCCATTTCAAAAACAAGAACAAATTATTCTCTCGAATAATAAACATCATTGCAACAAAAAAAGGGAAACGCGAAACTTCAAAAGCGTAATAAAAAAACAAGAGAAGAGAAAAAAACACGCAACAAAAAAAAGTATTTCTGCTCAAAAAGGAACATTTCCGAGCAATTCCCATAGTACTTCCCCTTTACGCCGACAGCGGTATCTATATAAAACTTTATTCGTGCAGTCGTCTATCTCAGTTGTCTACGTCAACTGAGAACTGTGCGTCTATTCTCGGATGTAGATTTCGAACAAGAAGTTAACAGACTATGAGAATGGCTTTCAAGTACGCCATTTGGACAGCAGTGTTGCTAAACGAAGTTCGTTTGCTATTTATAGGGGAGCTGTTATTATTTTTCTCTTAGGACTCGTCTAGACGTCTTTGTTTGTCACTTTCATGTTAGCTCTTTATAATGCGACTGGACTTTTCTATACCGGTATTCCATAAATTAACAAATCAATATGGTTATTATCGAAACAGTGTACAGCTAAAATCCCTAATGCCTCTAAGAATTTTCACTTGCCTCAAAATATTTTTGTTAATCTGTATCTTTATTATTGCAGTGGAAGAGCTAGAATGCCTGGCTACGTGGAAGGAAGGCAGTCTTCGCTTCTTGGTAGGCAAGCTGCATCACAACCACGCCACGAGCAACGAAGACCGGTACCGATGCTTCGTCTACGAGAAGACGAATGGTAAATAGAAGAATAGAAGACTTTATATAGATTTTTTGAAGTTTTGAATTTGTCATTCATTTTCCTTATCTTAATTTTGCAATTTTTTGTTTAACGTTCAGTTCATTTGCATTGAAGATGTTTTTCTGAGCTTTATTTGCTAAGTTTTTTTAACGAAATCAGAGTAGCAGCAATTCTTTAATTTTTAGAGCATTTGTTTCATAGATAATCAAGTTCTCAGTACAAAAATTGCACTACTCTGATTTATTTACCCCAACGATTGAAAGAACCAGGTCTCACACCCTATTTCTTCCACTCATGGGCTTCAAATATTTTCCTCTCCAATTTTAGACTTACTTCTGAACCCGCGTGTTACAGCCACTGGTACTGTGAAGGAGCAAATCGTCCCACCGGGGGGAGTTGAGTACAGGGTCGCTCAGTCAGGAGACGCTACCTGCAATGGACTCTTCAGTGCTACTGAGGGATCCAGGACTATGGCTCTTAAACGTGGTAAGTTTTTGTCGGTTCTGCTGTCTGTAGAGAGTATATTTCCAATTGATTATATTATAATTCTTAAGGTACCTATTCTCTTGTCATGAACATTAAAAATATTTTTTCTTTACATTGCATTAATCACATGATTCAATTTTTCAGCATGATAACGATTGTGGTAACACACGATCATCAAAATAAAAGACGAATTTCGTATTCATGAAGTAACGGGACTGGACTCTTGAATCAGTTTGAAAACTTATCAATCATAATGTGTGGCAGCTAACGCTAGGTTGACAAAAATAGGTCCAAATTGCAGACAGACAGTAGGAGACAATGCTAATGATCAATGGGAATTCCTTCCAGTATCAGTCCGCTTCAACTGCCAGTTTCCCTCCTGGATGACGTTCTCCCACACCTGGCACACCCTGGACTTCACCAGCAACTACACGTTCTACCAGCGGAACGCGACCCTCAGGATAACGAACCAGACGGGAGCTGATATCAAGGTGTACTGTGTCAATGTGAAGGCCAGCTCGCCGAGCGGGAACTCAGTGGCTTTGGTCGCGCATTGGCAGCATCATTGGTAAGAAATCTTTCATTAACCTTTGTGACTTTGTAAACTAAAGACTTTTGAACAAAGCTCAGTTACCTGGCAAGTTGCCCTAACAGTTAAAACAGTCCACATTCAGCGATAGCTTTCCTGGCTGGGGGATTTCTCCATACCCTCCGATCTGGGCATGTGACGTTATAGAGTCTGAAACTGTCTGTGGTCAAACTGAGTGAGAACTTGCCAGGGCAAGAGAGATGCTTTTCGGCCAAACAAATCAGATTGCTGCTTATAATGCAGTTCAGACAGCGTACAAAATTACAAAGTTTGCAAGAAAATCTCAGCCGAAATCCTCTTCTCCAGGTTTAGACTCCAGATTCTTGGATGTATTATCCTATATCCACCGACAATCCATTACCTAAGTTTTTTGTCATCTCACATTCCAGTGTGTCCCGCTACGTGTGCGTGGTGCTGTACCGGCGCGACACGTACATCGCGGAGCTGCAGCGCGGCGCGCCCACGTCGCGGCCCGACGACGCGTGCTCGCCGCACCACTTCAACGCGGTCACTGCGCCTTATGTTACTTTAGTAGGTGAGTGGCAATTCCCGTGTGTGTCGCTACCTGTGCGTGGTGCTGTACCGGCGCTGGATGATGTCGAGCAGAAGCAGAATAAAGCCCTTAAGTAAGGGTTGGGCCTCATCTGGCAGCACGGAATCGCCTTTTTCCGTCGCCCTTTCTCTTTCTGTCGCTTAGAACTACCATTTGCTAGACAGAGACAGAAAGCATAAAGCGATAGCACGCGGCTGAATCCTCGAGGCGATCGGCATCACGGACAAAATTCTATGGTCGGCAGGGACTCCGGAACGCTGAAGCGTGCGATAGCATGCTAATGCATCCTTTCAGCGCCGATCACTTGCTATCGCATGCTGTCTTGGATGATGATGACCGCCTTTTTTGTCTGCGGACTGCGGCAGCGCGCGTTCATATGCGTCAGTATACTGCAGCACGTGGTAGCATAGGCGGAACAAATGCGATTTCGTGCTGCCAGATGAGGTCCAACCTTTTGACGATTAATTTTGTAGCTTGACCATTGAGCCGTGTTCGCTATACTTTTGTAATTTGGTACCAACAGCATACTGTGATAGTTATCACAACATAGGTCTTAAGTAGCATTTTAGCTTTAGACTTTCTGGCTTTTCACTGCTCGACGAAAGCCAAAGATGCTCAAATGACACCTGGAAGCCACCAATTTAAAGTACTTTTTGAAATACAGGGAAACCGTCATGTAATTTCTTACATGACCTTATGGCCCAAGGACTGACCAAACAAAACCCTGCTTAACCTTATCATTGACTGACCCGTACTGCTGTTACTTAACCACGAGTTACTTCAATGCTTTCATTGAATCTAACCAAAACCCTTTTCTTTTTCAGCAAGCAATCCCGAATCAAAAGAATGTCCCTATTCCGGAAAATATGAAATCCAAAACCGACGCAGAAGAGACGTTAGATCTAGCGAAGACCATAGTGTTAAGAGAGAGAAAGCAATGTTGGAACATAATCGTAGGGTTAATGGGAGTAGGTTGTTCAATTTTAGCGTAAGCAACATGTCTAGTGCCCCTATGTTGAGGAGTAGACGGGAGTCGGACAGTGAAGTGTCCTGTGTGGTCAATAGCTACAACAGGCTGGAGGTCGGCTGCAACTCCGTCAAGAATATGGAGTTCTATTCTACGTGTGAGAATAGGGAGGTTATGACAGGTAAGTGCTGCTGTTTCTTTATTTATCAATTTTATATTAAGAGGACGAATTGGAATTTTTGGCGCCAAGGATCTCAATTTTTCTCAGTAAATACAAAACGGATCAAAATACAACTTGGTTACCTGAAAGTTCATGATATAAACCTTATTTTGTTAGACGTCAAAACATGATTAGGTAACTTTTATAACAGAGAAAAATATATCAAACATACCTCTTTTTAAAAAGAGATTCACATATTATGGGCAAACGGGACCGATTTAAGCCTCTTAACTTTTTTAGTAGTTGAGTATATACATACTCTTTAAAATTGTAGAAGGAATTTTTATCAAATTATCATTTCTAAATAATAAAATTACAAAACCATTTTGTCGCTTACGACTTTTAGTTATAAGCTAGCGCGCGTATTGTTATCCTCGCCCCGCTCAGACGCTCCGACCCCTTTTGGCGCCTTAGATGCGCGTGCCGGTTATGGAATTATTGTTGACCAATTCCTCGCCTTAATGTATTATGGACATATTCTCACAGTTTCATCTGCTTTTTTATGCCTTCTTTGAGAAAATCGACGAACGACGAAACCACTAGTAATCATTGACATTGTCTTTTCTGTTTTCAGCGTACACATGCCACGGCGGCTGGTACGAGAATGGCGCGTCGTTCGTGGTGACGACGCCCGTGACGCGCGACAGCACGGCGGCGCGTCGCTACTGCTTCGTGTCGCGCGACCACTCCCGCGCCGCCCTCGCCCTCGCGCGCTCCCCCACCAACTGCGACCGCGACGACCTCACGCCCGACCTCGTGTTCGACGCCACCGCTACTGGTGAGTGTGTGTGTACGTGTGTAACACTCCCGCGCCGCCCTCGCCCTCGCGCGCTCCCCCACCAACTGCGACCGCGACGACCTCACGCCCGACCTCGTGTTCGACGCCACCGCTACTGGTGAGTGTGTGTGTACGTGTGTAACACTCCCGCGCCGCCCTCGCCCTCGCGCGCTCCCCCACCAACTGCGACCGCGACGACCTCACGCCCGACCTCGTGTTCGACGCCACCGCTACTGGTGAGTGTGTGTGTATGTGTGTAACACTCCCGCGCCGCCCTTGCCCTCGCGCGCTCCCCCACCAACTGCGACCGTGACGACCTCACGCCCGACCTCGTGTTCGACGCCACCGCTACTGGTGAGTGTGTGTGTATGTGTGTAACACTCCCGCGCCGCCCTCGCCCTCGCGCGCTCCCCCACCAACTGCGACCGCAACGACCTCACGCCCGACCTCGTGTTCGACGCCACCGCTACTGGTGAGTGTGTGTGTATGTGTGTAACACTCCCGCGCCGCCCTCGCCCTCGCGCGCTCCCCCACCAACTGCGACCGCGACGACCTCACGCCCGACCTCGTGTTCGACGCCACCGCTACTGGTGAGTGTGTGTGTATGCGTGTAACACTCCCGCGCTGCCCTCGATAATTATTTTTTTCTTTCCACATCCCTATTACCAATGACGTAGAAATTAATGCCTTTTTTTCTTTTCAGGTGAATGTCAAGATCAGACGAGTCACCAGCCGGCGCTGAGAATATCCCTAACCTTTGTATTATGTCTCCCAATCATACATTACATAATACCGAGATGATTCCTAATGCACTAACACTACCTAAGTCATTTCGGACCCCTCACCCGTGTAATTATAGCTACGACACATAGACAGGCTTAGAAACTATATAGAAAACGAACTTTTAGTTATTAAAACACCTTGTAAACGTATATCATGCTATTTTTCCCGTTATTTATGTTATTAAACTATTGTAAATCGTTTAAAATCGATAATCATATATCATAGATAGACTCAATCGCCTAAAACATAATATTGCCACGTATAATATTAAAATTGCAAAATAACGTTAGCCGTTATTTTAACTGTTATTTCATTATATTTAAATGTACAATTTTAGATAATAAATTGACATAATAGATGTCGTCTTGATTGCACAAAATGCACGTATTTTCTTATTTCGAATTAAGTTTATGATTGTTGCCTCCAAGATTTTTTTTTTAATAAATAAACTATCTTAGTCAAATGCAACAATTTAGTAACCAACAATTGTAGTTACAAGTAACCGTTATTTCTTTAACGTTATGTAAGAAATGTGTTTTATAGTTTTGTTAATTTTTTTTAATTGATACATTTTTCATAAGATGTTAAATTATGCATCTTCTTGAGTGAACTATTTTTTAATAAAGGTATAAATCTAATTTCCCTTTCCGAAAATAGTAGTTATTTCTTTTAATTTATAGAACGCTAGATTAGTGTTGTCATACTTGGAGGCACATCTGTTTGGGTGTCTTGTATATAGAGTATCTATGAATAATATAGTGAAATGTCATCCTTGGACAAATAGGCCGAGTAATTTTCAGTGACCAGTTGCAATAAACAATATCTGTGAATAAACCTACATTCTCGTTTCCTTGACTTGTTAACTTTAATTTCTCGTTTTTCTCTGATAAGTGTATTTTCATCAGGGGAATTTTTTTCTTGATTAAAGTAGGAGTCTATTGGCCCAAGGATAACAAAATATTAGTTGACAAATGGTTGATAGATTTGATGAGAATGGTTGTGAAATTTTCTTGTTGCGACAGTTTACAAATGATGAACTCCTCCGCATTATATTTTTTAATAGCTACTATGCTTTGAACTACTTTAGTTTGCATAAAGAATAACCTCCTTGTTTTCTATAATCTTTCTCCAAATGTGCTTTTGTACTCCTTCTTGTAATTCAAGACGCATTTATTTAGCATTTATTTATTTATAAAAAGATTTAAAATGTAGTTTGAGGCTGCACATTAGTTTTTAATTCACCTGTTTACAACCTATCATTGATTTGCAAAGTCAGCAAACCTTTCTGTTGGAATAGAAAAAAAAACAATGAAATGCATTTTTATACACAAAATGTTCCGGTGGCTTATTATCACGCATAATAAAATCATAAATACAAATTAGTACGTTCCCTACAAATATGAAGCTTCGAATTATGTACAAAATCAATGTAAAATGTTACTTAGTAGCTAGAATAATTTTACGATAGTTATTACGTTATTTTTATTTAAACGGATCGTTTCTTACCTAACATTTTGTATATTTTGAATTAAAATGTAATCATAAGTTTCTTAGATACATAATGTAATAAGCACAATTTTTCTAAAGGCCCCATTTAGTTAGTGACCTTATGAAAATCATATTTAAATAAACATACAATAAAGTTATCGCAATGTTGCAAAAGCAGTTTGGGACAGCGACTGTGATTAAAGTTTCAGTGACATGAACGAACATGTACCTAAGGCCTCTGCCTCGAATTTTGCGGGCAGCGGGGCGGCAGCGGCGGCGGCGCGGGCGGTCACCGTTTGACTGGAGCTCACCGCTCGTTGCCCGCTCCCGCGCCGTTGTATTTGAGGGCCGGTCCATTTGATTATACGCGTAAGATCCTGCCGCTCCCGCGCCGCCGCCGCTGCCGCCCCGCTGCCCGCAAAATTCGAAGCCGAGGCCTAAATGGTTCAGGCCACTGATTATCCCAGTTTGATGTTGTATTGCACATCATCAACACTTCTGAAAATACCTACAATTATAGATGTGAAATACTTGATTGTCCCATTTGGCTCCTCTTTCTTGATTACTTTTTGCTCGTTAAAGCTATCGTACAATGCGTTTACAAAATATAGTTAGTAAAATTGTGTCTTAATATTACCATTTTACATCTGAGATACAGATACCTACTCTCTACTCTACCGTAAAAATAAATTACTGGTTGTTATTAACCAAATCAGAAGTGTTGTTAAACTTTTCAAATATCAGTGCTCAAAGTATAGACTAGCATAATATTCTTTTGTAAATGGATGGGGTCTAAATGATTGTTACAATGCACCATATAATGGTTGCTTCACTAACTTTGTACTATTGTATTTGTTACAACATTTTCACGAGAAAGCAATGTTTTCTCAAATCAAGCAATACTACTATAGGTAAGATTAGATAAGACTAAATTTAGGTAAGTAAAAAACGAATACTCATTTTGAGATCAATGTAAAATTTAATTAAGTTATTAGATAATAAAATCGCAACAGCAATAATATATTTGTATTTATAGCTATTGAGCGTTAAATTTTTAATAGTTAGTAGACAGTTGTGGATAATGGAGCTAGCGTTGTTGTTTTATAATGTGACAGAGAGATTATTTCTTTGTGGAAGCTAACTCGAAGGGAAATCAGTGTAAACTAAATTAAATAAAGAAAAAAAACCTTTACACTGGTTTCCTTAGAGGTGACCATCGTTATGTTTCCATTGTGTGATATAGGTACATTGAAATTAATTAAGTATATAGTCGTCAGCATGGATTAAAATAAACAGCGAAATTGATCTTGCTTTGTTTTATTTTCCTTCTTTATTTGAAATAATGCTAACTTAACATCCATTGAAGTATAAAAAGAAATAATAAAATCAATTTAACAAATACCTAAGAACTGGGGCCCGATTCTCCTAATTTTACTTACGATTCACGTTCGACTCGGTTCGACTGAGATCCAATCCCGACTTGATTACGATTGAAGCGTATGTGGCATTCCGCTATTTTTTCTTTGAAATAAACGTTTTTATCCTTTTCTGCCATTCAATAATGAATCATTTTGTCTGCAAATGATTTACGATTGCAAAATGATTGTACAGCAAACTACCGTATAGACCAAAATCACTAAAATAGCAGACCAATCGCAAACCAATCGAATGTCGTTGGAATACGATTGGTCTTATATTAGTAGCAGAATGCCTGATATGGTTAAACCGGCTATTGCGATCATATTGCGATTCGATTTTTATTCGATTTTAACATTATTAACTTAGGTGAATCGGGCCCCCGCTTATTCCCTATTTCTCAATCTTATGTTGACCTAATAAAATAAATGCACACCATACAATGCCATCTAGCGGCAGTCTCGGCGAAGTGGAATTCAATATTACTAAAAAAACCCCGGATATGATTTGAGTACTTTATGCAGGGAGGAGTAGATCCTGAATTATTTCAAATGGACCTTTCCTAGCACTGGACACACACCAATAGATGGCGTCAGAAAAAGTATTTCGGCAATGTCAAATAACGAATGCGCAATTCCATTTTACTTGTACCAAAGATAACTTTAAATATTAATGTTATTTGCGACATAAAGTAGGATACTGATAGTTTTTAAGCGTGCCAATCTCTTTTTAAACGGTTTTATTTTAATAAGTATTATCATCAAAATAGCTACAAAAGTAATTTAACGTTGTTTAATAACGACAGAAGAACACATTTCTGAAAGGAACGCAGAGTAATTCTTTTTAATTATGAATTAATACAATTGAAATTAATAAACGATACTAGAGACTTACAAACATAAACACTTTCTGTTATTTGATCTTTTGTTTAATTTAAATATGTACCTAATGTTGCTAAATTAATTTCACAAAAGAAACGGATTGCACGGGTTAATAACTGTTAAAAATAACGTTATTAAACATGTTACTGCGTTCTTTAACATGAACGCAACCAAAACGCAGTGCTGCCAACCGTATAAACCTAACGCTCGAATCAAGCTGTCAACATTCTGATAAGTCATGTCATGTGTTGGTGTTGCTTGGCTTGCTTGCTTTCAGCTTTCTTTACTTTGCTTGTACGCGCGTCGTCAGTCAAATGGACTGTTTATGTGTAGAAACATCTATCGCATAACACACAAATCGTAACAACAAACTTGATTGTTAATAATAAACCGAAACCAGCCCTGTACAGTGCCAATAACAGAAGGATATTTGGGAAATATGTGAAAGTGACAGTAGCAAAATCGACATAGTTTTTGTGTGATTATAATGTTATTTCGCATATTTTCGAGTACCGTCAGTCAGTGTATCGGCGTTAATAAAGAAGATGTTGCGCGTGAGGCATAGTTCTTGTGTAGTGGAGGACACTTGATCGGGAACACTATGTTCGAAGCGGGATAAGCGTACTCGACTATAGCACGATCAGCTATAATGCAACACGAGTGTACGCAGGAGGGCGGCAGGAGCAGGTACGAGCGGCGCAGGCCGAGCAAGGTGCTCAAGATAGCCGAAAGCTTCACGAACTTGGATGAGACGGCCAAGTCGGGCCGCTACGTGCGGGGCCCGCACTACAAGGCGGGCCGCAGGTATCGGGACGGCGAGAACGGGAGCCGGACTAAGCGTGCGGTGTGTTGTGATGATGATTGTGATAAGGAGTCAGGTGTTAGTGAGGATTGTGAGAGACTCGGTGACCGCAGGGTGACGGGCTCGTCATGCA
The DNA here is from genome assembly GCF_022581195.2 of Helicoverpa zea. Lineage (NCBI taxonomy): Eukaryota > Metazoa > Arthropoda > Insecta > Lepidoptera > Noctuidae > Helicoverpa > Helicoverpa zea. The sequence continues at coordinate 11,906,479 of NC_061456.1, read as the reverse complement.
CGGCCCTCAGGACTGCTGTGGCAGCACTCTATCCCTTCGACGACTTCACCCTCGAGAAGATAGGCTCCGGGTTCTTCTCCGAAGTGTTCAAAGTAAGTAAGAATCCCTAAGCCTTAGCTATTTCATTCAGCATTGTTCATTGTTACTGTTTTCATATTGTTTAGAGGTAGTGTATCAATGTTATTGTTTGTAGATGCAAACTTTGACATTTTTATCTTTTGATATTCATCATTGCAATAGTCAAATTCTTTCTCTATAATCTTTGATAATATTTAAAAAATTACAAACACTACTTTTCTAGCATCTTAGCATGAGTTGATGACCTGATGTTATAATCTGCAAAACAAAATTACATTAGTATGCATCAAATATAAATATGCAAGAAAACAGGTCTCATTAATAAATATTACACAAAAAAATTACTCAAACTCAACCAGATGTAGCTATGAATAAATTAGAAGACTTTACACTTTCAACAATCTCTTTAGAAATATTATGTATGATAAAATAATATTATAATTTAGTCTGCAGACATTAAGTCAAGTTACCATAGTATTCTCCTAAGACTTCTTAGAACTTATTTCTAAAACAGGATACACGGTACATCCTGAATTACGCCCCAAATATCTTCAATTAATTCCATTTGGCACCTTTTGTTACCTTAATGTTTCACTGCAAACCCTGGCATGGTGCCATCATTCTAATGGCCCTTTATAGTAATTTATTGGCCTTCTAAATATCTACCCGTTGTGGGTAGTCTCAGCAGTGTTATGATACCGCATAGCTGTAATATTTCTGTCACGTTGATACATTAATTCTGTCTTAGAATAATGTTTTATTTGGACAGGAGAACGACTTTCTTATTTTGTAATTTAGATATTATTACAAAATATTTAGACGCTAAGATTATTATTGATTTTAATTAATTATTGAAAGGAGATTGGGCAAGAATGTATGAAGTTTGGTCCAAATGTCCACCACGAACGAGACCTATATAATTAAATAGTCCACTTAATTTAGAGTAACTTTTACTAAGAAAGTAAAATAAAAACAATGCCAAAAAAAAGTTATAGCCAAAAATGTATTCTTAATTTTCGGTAGTTTTTGTATGTTATCATAATTATTTTTTATTTTATTCCACTTCCCTTTCCGCACTTTATCTAAAACTAAGATGAGTAAGACACATTTGCACATAAACAGCCCATATTTTTTTGCCCTATGGATGTACGAATCACTAACCAATTGAGGCGCCAGAAGTACTTGAATATACTCAGCGGTGCCTGGATCTAAGAAAGTTCGATGTAACTGTTGGTGTCTTCTCTCTAATAATGAACAATTCTATTTTGTCAGAAGTTACAGAAAGTACGAAAATCGAACATCACGAAAAGTCTTCAACATCAAGAAATTGAAAAAATCTATAAAATGTATTATTTGATTTTGCTATAACTTTTTTCTGGCATTATATTTTTTTTTACTTTCATAACAAAAAATGATCTATATTTAACGGGCTATCTAGCCATATAGGTCTCGTTCGTGGTGGACATTTGGACCGGAATCGCCCATTGTCCTTTGTTTCTCAACATCTTATCAGTCAGAATTTGAATGCATTCTATCTTTCAATATTTATCCTAATCTACAATACATTTTTCCTTAGCGTTCACAAATTGAATATCAATCTTGACTGATAAATATAATTCAAATATCCTCCCAGCTCAAATGTTTAAAAGGTGCCTTGCATCATAAATAAAATGTCATACAAAGTGTGCGGAATTTAAATCACTGTTAAACAGTCATTTAAAAGTTCACAGCCATTCACAAATATGATTGGTCCTATCAAATCTACACAAGTGACCTCATTGTTATTCAATAAGTGATTAAAGCTGTGACATGAATATCTATTTAGCAAATTGTAATATGTTTATGCTGTTTGTATTAGGGGAATTCAAGGCTACGGCCTTGGACGTGACCTTAAAAACAATTTGTGCCATCAAACTGATAACCTAAAATGTCATTCTATGGTAAATTATCCTTTTACGTAATTATTGAATGAATTTGTTGAGTTTTACTTAAAAACTTCCTCTGGTTTAACATGAGTCATACTAATTGTTCTTTAAGTAAATGAAGTCCTTTTCAGGGTATGAATAAAATATATGACCAACAATTAAGCCTCTGTTTTCCTTGGTTTTTCCAATTCACAGTGGATTCTAAATTGATTTTGCATACTGTATGAAATTCAAAAAAGTCTTTGTTTCATATGAAACTTGTAATTTTTCATACCAGTCTCGTCACACTCTGCTCAATGTATTTACACAACTGGCACCCTTAAGTGAAGTGAGTACATATTTCTGACACTGACATCATTTGTTAATTATTAAATTGTCCGATGTGTGGAATTTCATGAGACTGTAAAAGGAATTATCATATTCTTTGCTAGTTAAGTACTTATGGTAAAAACATTTGATGACTAATGTTTGTTTAAAACATTCTGTAATTATTTACGCTTGTTTTTTTTTTGCTATCTGTAATGTGTCAATGGACTTATTTATTATTACAAATACTTAGATACCTAAGTATATTTTTAGTTGTGATGTTTTAAAATGACCAGGCACAAAATCTTCTCTCAATTAGCACAGTTAGACCGAATTTCGTCTGGTACCAAATTCGACATCCTAAACTTGATAACAAGAGCTAACTTTTACAGCTAATAAGAATGGTAAATATTGAAAAACGTGACAATAGCGTAGGTGTCCTAATCACACGTTATTTCGTCATGTTGCATTTGGAAATGTAGAGTAAGCCAAGTTCGAATGCCCTTATCAAATAATTAATTCCATGAGAAGGTGTGAAATATTATTAGGACACTTTTTAATAGGCAATTGAAAACAAACCTAATTGCTTAATTGAAACGTTTATCTAACCCTACTCTAGTGTCTTGACGGCACAGCGCCCTATATTACTTTTACGATTTCGGTTAAAAGCACGTATTTGAGATAGTCTGGATTTTTTTATTCATAGAGAGGAATGATTATTCAAATACTATGTTCCTAGTAAAAACAATTTAGATGGAGAACCTGTCTTTCAGTTGCAAAAGCTACCATTCAAATCGCATTAATAAATAATAAAAATAAACTATTTTAAATTGATACACTCTGTCTAACAATTTTTACCTTGATTGATATCCATCAATTTACTATTACTACAGAACTAGTAATCGGCGTTGGAATTTAATCATGCCCATATAAAAGTCATATTTAATACCTTCATAGTTTTTATGACACGTGAGTAATAGTAATCGTAAGTTTATATTTCCTGCGTTTAACTACGACGAATCTAGAATCGTGCGGAAAAGGAAATGTCGTCAGGAAATAGAGTATCTACTCTTAAGGCCTATTGTACCTTGAAGGTTGACGCTGGACTGTTTTGATGATGAATTGCGTGTTCACTATTTACTACATTATATTATACGCATGTTTGTCCACAACTTTTTGTATGAAAATAGCCTTAAATGACAAAAATATAGGAGCACGTGATAATAGTGACGAAAATTACTGTGTGAAAAAAGGGCCAAGTTCGGAATACTTTGAGCAGTTTTTAATTTTAGGCTGGTTAATGTGGTTTTCATATTAACGTTAGTGTGTTGTAGCTTTAGATATGATACATATCTACGTGTATTGCACGAGTACTACGTGTATTACGTGTATTACACGAGAATTTTCCAGTACATCGAACTTGAGGTCATCAATCATAAAAACGCGCCGTTTGCGTAATCAAGGACCGAACTTAGTTTTTGTTTATTAAGAAATTTTTCGTGTAAAAAGTTAACGACTTTCGGACTCGCATCAAAATTGTTTTCGGTGTCTACTTTGTGGAATTTTATTGCGTTTTGATAGCAATACTTGCTTATATGTTTGGGATTTACCACGCTCAATGTGCCAAGTATTGATTGCCTCTAAACATTTCTACATGGATATAAAATGAAATTCCTTTTTGCTGTAATAAATTGTTTGTCCTAAATTGTTGACAAGTAAGCCGTCGGCGGAATAAAATGTATGTGGTTTTGACACGCAATTTTTGCAAAGACGTACTTAGTTCTTTAACGGGGATTCGTTTATCGAGAACATTTCAATCGGAACGGTCGAATAAACCGTGCCGATTGATGGCAGAAACTGAGTTTATTTGATTACAGTTAAAGTGGCGTGCTAATCGGTTTCGTTGCCACCTGTAAGTGGGGAAGAGGAATTAGTTCAAAGATTCTAGCACTAGACTTACTAACACAGAATAACATATTAAAACTATACTTGACTTCAATCGCTGTGTAGTTAGTGCGCGGAAATAAATCGTTTACTGAAGTGCTCTTTCGATTTCTCCATTAACATAGCTATGGATAATTTAAGCACTAATCATAAAGTTAATGCTGTTGCCTCTTGCATTGGATTGATATTTAAAACTGCATTTGATGCATAATTTATTTTGATCTTCAACAGCTTATTAAAACTATTGATCTTTCATTATGCTTGACATTTTGTTATTTAATTTATTGATTAACACGTCCAAATTCTTAGTTTTGCATTAAAAAGAGCAAGGACACTCGCATTATTAAAATTTAATACGACCTGTTTTCAGAGCATTTACTAGAAACTTGCTAAAGTGGACCAGTTTTCCTCAGAATTAAGCTTTTAATCAAAAACATTATTTTTTAATAGCGTATAGACTGAAAATAATATCACCTCTAGAAACAAAATAATCTCTGTAAAATACTTAGTCATCAGATTTTACGATTATGTTCATTAACTGAAACAGTTGGCAAAAATAATTAAATTTAATATTAAAAACACCGTAACGACGGTATTGTCCATTACTTGGGTAACTTAGGGTTAACGTTTGCGTTGTCCGAATGCCCTTTGGAAAGACGAAAACATTATGCCAAAGTAAATAACGCGATCCCTAAGAGAGACAATCTTTAATCTCCAACAATTGTTTGCCATATAATAGTGTTGAAAACATATAATTTTAATGTAATGACCGTCTATTTACAACAATAAGTAGCCGTGCCCTCTCGTCAGCGAGGAAGCAATGATTCATTCAAAGTCAGGATATAATCTTGTGCAAAACGCAAGGTTCACGACTCATGCGGTTTATAAAACACTTAATTATAGATCACCACGTGTGGTTTTCTATCTGGGAATAGGGTACGCTAATTTATTTTTAAATCTATGATCAATTCTTCAAGTACTTATAGTTCGGCCATTCAGAGAATGCGTTCCTGACACGTCGCGATTGAACTGACGACGTAACTTTGCAATGGCGTTGCAGTTACGATAAAAATATTTTTGCTGGTTGTTTACCGTTTTAACAATTGAGGAGCATTAAAACAACATTATTATATCAATAATCAATGAATGTTATTACGTCGTCAGTTCAATCGCGACGTGTCAGGAACGCATTCTCTGAATGGCCGAACTATAATTAGGTCAAAATTTGATGGTGTATAAACCAGTTATGTTCCGAAAATCAGTATCCATAATTTGTTTCCAAATTCAGCGGTACTCAAATCGTAAGAACAATATTTAATACCAATAAAAGCCCCAAAAGAGAATCCTTTCTAATTACAGTTAATTTAATGACAAAACAGATAGTCCGGAGCCAACAACAAAGCAATGGGTTTGAATTTTAATGAAAACTCAAGAACTTCACTAATCTCCAAATAAATTGGTCCTAAGATCCGCATAGTAAACATCAGTTTATTTAAATAATTGTTCTTTTAAGCTGTTTACTCAATACGAATTCAAGAAAGTGACCGCACACTACGTGCGTTATATTATGTAACGTGAACTACATAATTGCTTACGTACTTGTGTTTTGGTAGTAACATTCACACAATGTGTTTGCTAATTTGAGGAAACCAATATTTTTAGTTAGGAGATGCACGCGAATCTGTAATTTTGTTTGTAATATCATTTATCGTGTTGTAAGTAGTGAGGAACGAGTAGGTAACTTTAACTAGACGGGTATTGAACCTAAGATTTTTTTTATGTCAAGTTACGTGCTTTTGACACGGTATTTTGTTCCTGTCCTCATTCAATAGCTTTTTTACAACACATTTGTGCAAGGCACATGAAATTCGAAGTGAATTCAGCCTAATATCCACGACGTCTCCCTTCTCACGTAATCTTTGAGTGTCCCTAATAAGCTTGTTATAAATGGCTCCAAATCTTTTGATGTAGGTAGCAGTTTTGAGAGTCGGCAAACGTTTGATACTGTGAATTTTTAACAGAGAAATATGCAAACGTTTCAAAATGTTCTCTCAGATCTTTGAAGGGAATTTTATTTTTGAATCTTTTAGATTATCATCTAGCGACATAATATCATTTTCATCTAATAACCTTTATTCCTAATAAGAACTTAATACTTACATACATACTTACTTTAGTTCTCGTCCTCAGTCAAGGTAGGATTATAAATGAAATTCCGTCTAGGGTATCACCTTCAAGAAACCAACGGAACAGGTTCTAAATGCAGGCAATCATAAGTGTTATGAGGACGTTACTAATTGCAATGACATCTCTTATGATACTTAAAACATGTGTTTATTACACTCAGCCCTTTTTATGTTCACCCTTGTAGGGATTTGAAGAAAAATAAATACTTAGATGTTTAAGCTATCTATAAACAAATCATATCAGGTAATCTCGATGCTCAAGTTCTATTTCTTTTCGAACACCTTTTTCTTTCCAAATTCCAGTAAGCTCGATATTTTTACTAAAGCCTCACGAACTTCGATTCTTAACACCTACACACAAGATAAGATCTGAAACCAATATCTTAATCCCATTATCTTTATCTTCGCAGCTGACAGCTCCTAATTATTTCGTATCCTCGAATAGCATGTTAACAGGTTATCATAATTTTCGAAATATTACTGTTTTCGCTAGTCTCATCTGTATGGAGGGTTTAATTACAAACGTACAGCTGCTGCCAGTAAACGATTTCCGCTGTTTTTCGAAACTGCTACAATATTCTGCAGTTATGGAAATTAAATTGGAACTGCCATCTCGTAAAGACAGTGGCATTTTTTCTGATGAAAGAAAAAAAACAATTGAATTTATCACCTCAGTTCGAACTACAAATTAGAATTGTCAATTAGTAATGCAGAAATTGACGAAATAAGTAATTGCCGTTAATGAAGTCTGAAGTGAATTTTAAAATTAGTAACGCCACTGTCACACCGAAACACGAATCTTAAATCAACTCTGACAAGTGAATTACTAGCTGAGTTACTCTCTATTTTCTTAATGATTGTCAATGGTCTGACAAAAACTCCTTCCGAACAGTCGCACTGAATAGTTCTCCAGATTTTAGCAACAATGTAAAGATTATGCCAGCTTCATTTTACAGCTTGGGTGGTCTTGCGTTCCTTGCCATACCGAGAAGCTTTCACCAAATGCCAATCAAATAACAAGACTTCTAGAAACAATTCCGCAATCGGCAGCACCCTTTCACGTTACCGTCGAATTTGACCGGTTCATACGTTTTTGGGTTAATGTTGTTGAGTCCACTGATATCGTATGTCAACCTTGCGCCGAAGGTTGTCCGTATTATCGTGTATTTTGACGACTTGTTAGTGTTACGGTGACTTGGTCTAGGATAATGACCCATTAAGACTGGTTTACCTTGTAACATCAGCTGGTTGGCTTCGTATTGATTTTTATCATTGAGGTGTGGCTAGAGTGGTATCTGCTGTGTATATACGCCGTCATAGGTAAATAGGTTTTCGGTAGTCGGTATGTGAACATAACAGAATGAGCAATAACAGCTTTGACAAAATGAAAGATTATATGAGGAAACTATTTAGGGATATTTCAGTCTCCATATTAAAAAGTGTATTAGCTAATCTATCAAATAGGCTAGCGTTTAAACGACTATCGTTAGTTTCCTAGGTAAACAGTGGATGTAAAACTTTTCTTTATGACTAAACCAATTACCTAAGTGCTAGACATTTCACGTAGGGCTGATGTGGTGGGGTGCTATCCAGAATATTGCTTAACGCTTTAAAGGTTCACTGGCCTATTTTCTTAGTAAAAATGATCTACTTACTCATGTTGTAAAACTCGAAATAAACTTAGCGATAGCATCGAAGTATTTCTAGAAAGGGAATTCGTTCTATGGCATGGAATTCCCTACGCGTATGAATAGTACAAAACTATCGTGCTCATAACGCATGTAACCATTTAAATACCAGGAGCTTTCCGATGAAAAACGAGACAGGATTAAGTCGTAACATACAGAAGACCTAACGCCGGTCACTATAATGAATCACGCACAAATCTAACAGTTTATCATTCTACCCATAAATAGTTAATTGTTAATCTCGACGTCTAGAATAAACCAACTGGGGATTAGTCTAGACCATTGCGACGTTCTCGGCTGAATCATTCAGGTATTCAAAATCCATATTTATAACTCTGGCGATCGTCCATTTGGCTTATTGTGGGTATAACATAAAACATTCCCTTAATTTATGATGTCAACGAAACGATGAAAAGCATCTGGTATTACCTAATTGATGTAATAGTTGTTTGTTTTCGTTTCTGGTGTATTTTTGGATGTTGTTGATGTCGTTTCGTGCTTGGTGTAATTAAATAATTTAGTCTCGCTACCTCTGCAATGTCAACGTGTGATACTGATGTGTGGCTTATTTTCGCGGACTGGAATATTTCATTGGTATTTGTTGGTAATAACTGAAATAGAACCATGTACCATTAGCCTGACATGGAGTGGCTAATCTTATGTTGATTTTTATTCTAAAAGTTCCTATTTGAAAAATATTCTCTAGTTTCCTGACGAGCCTCGTTTCAAATGCTTTGTTTTAGAATGTAGATAATCTTCGCAGATAATCACCTGTTTACTTAATGTGTTTTCTCTACTCGTGGTCACGTTTACAGGCTGATTCCTTATTAACATACTTCTAATAGAAGTAAATTTTCCTTGATTATGCTGTCATGTACACGCTTTATGAGTCCATAAAGTATTCATTTTATCATTATTAGGTGCTTTACCTTCTACAACTTGTTACAATATAATATATTATGGCTGTAGTTTGCGATGCTCAGCAAATTGGTTTATTCTATTTTAAGATTTTTCATTATATTTCAAATACTTAGTTGTATTAAGATTGTTCTTATTCTCGCAGACAAAGCCTGCTGTAATTAGTTACGGGTCATTAAAATTTCATGCGAGAAGAATTCCCTAATTAGCTGCGTGTGATGTTTCTTAGGAAATTATATAATCTTCTCGTATTTGAATATTAGGTTGAGGCCGAATCTTTTCCATCGCTTTTCTAGTTATGGAAAGTTGTGCTTACAATTACATCTGTTCACATGCCACATTGTAAGACAAACGCATCCAATTTTATTCAAAAGGATTTTAATTAAAATGTTCCTCTAAACCTCGATTTACGATTATGTAAAAGTCTGGGCGTAGTCATTATTATCATAATGACTGACATAAGAAATTCGAATGCTCTCCATAAGGTGTTACAACCATTATTCGAGTTGTACATCAAACAAACGAGTCATACGAACTTTCATCCATACCATGATTGTGCATGACAAGGCTCGTTCAGTTTCGACTGAAGAATGCCCATAGTCCGCACATTTATATTGGAAAGTTGTCAGCATTGATGGAAACTTCTCGAAGCGAAAGTATTACATCTGGACGGTAAATGCTACACTTAATTTTCCTAGTTTCCCTCATATATGCGGAAACTGTAACGGTAGTGGACAGATAAGACCTCGCACCTTATCTAGCGATATTTTATGCAATGTTTGTGCGTACTTAGAATTGTTCAGAAAATTCGTAGCGATGGTAATCGGCCATTCGTAACGTTTCAGCGTTGCGTATTACGTAACAATGGTAAATAAATTGTATCGCTTCGTTGGGGTTGGTAATAGTGGTAATTGGTAATTCTTTAGCAAAATTACCAATTATTTTTTTGCTGCACATGCCGCGAGCGTGTAGACCGTCAGAATGTTTGGCTATAGTTTTAGCTAGCGTAGCTTGGATATTGTACTCTCAAAGGATAATCCCACCTAAGCCTTCTCCGTTGCTTCAGCGGTAAGCTTGTTGCCTCGTATCGAATTCCACTTGATCCTTTAACTTTCCTCAACCACCAACCTCAAATCTGTACACATTTTATGTCGTCTACGTTCGCCTTTCTTTTTCCTTTTTTACCCAATTCCCACCTCAAGATTAGCACATAGATTCCTTCAGTAATAGTATGTAGTTATTAGTTAACATTCGCAATTACGCACAGGTTACATGTCATGTTACGTGTATGACTATGTACTAAGCCTACTAGTTTTATTTTATTGCTCACCGCTCTGGTTGGTATGCGATAAGATTCAGACACACCTGATATCATATGTACTATTAAAATTATTATACGACTGCTAATAATAGTACTTACGCTAGAAGTTACTGACTTTATAGATTGCTTGTTTTATTATGTTCTGTAACTTTGCGAATTTTTACACACCGTGAAGTACTCAGGTCGAAAATTTGCATCGCTTTCTCACGAAACTGAAGTTTTTTATTTAATTTTTTACTGAAACATAGTTTTTGATTATAAAAGATAGTCATTTCTGCTAAAGTGCAAAGTTGCAATTTTCATTTCCAGTTGGTTTAATTTGAGAGACCTTCGTAATTAATATCTTCTTCGGAGCCTTGTTAAGAGCAGTTCCTGTCAGCAGTATAACTTTCCTTCAATATTAAATACATCCTGAAACTTCTGACGTAGGAGAGGAGGGGAGGGGTAGAAGGTGTAAATCCCACTTGCTTAGGTCAGGTGGTAACTTCAAACTTGCTTATTATGATGTCTGGTTTAATCAGAGGAACTTTTCCGACTTTGGTAAACTGACGTACTTGATTGTTAAATATTGATAGATTTTGCTTTCCTAAACATTTTATGTTCACAAACAAACGTTTCCTCATTGAATAAAAAATCAGTTCACTCTATACTCAAATCCCTTTGGCTCTGAATGTTTTTTTTATTTCTGCCGAAAAATCAGGGCTCCCTACCAGCAGCATTCAATTACCTAAATTGATGTGTGCAGCATACAGATCCTGTCAAACGAGCCCGGGGCCCTTCGTCGGTTTAATTCAATCAATTTCACTACGACTCTCCACGTCACGTGTGTATTTTGCTTTTAATTGTAGAGTAACCAGTTTATGTTTTGATCCTAAAGCCCTCTAGGTAAATCTCTGATCTGCAGAGGGGTCTCTTAATGGTTTTCAAGAACCAATTTCTTGACATTTCCCCCGTTTAATTTGATTGCTTTTAAATTTTGTTTATCCTCAGGCTCCGTCGAACTTCGTAACATCGCAATTGATGTCTTCTGTCTGAAGGTTTTTGAATATCAAAAAGTCCGTTTCGAAGAAGACAATAGTTACGGAATTGTTAAAATCAGATCTAGTATTTGTCTTTCTTTTGTAATTTGAATAGTAATTTCGTTTTCAGTTTGTCTTTAGTTCTTCGTTTTATTCTATTTGGTTTGGCTTAATTGTCTTGTCCAAGTTCGTTCTAGACATTCATCTTTCGCTTTTATAAGTCGGAATGGGAACAGACATAACCTTATTACGTCGTAAAACCTCGGCAGAATCGCCATAAAACATGTTCGTCTCATCTTGACGTCTTATCCGTGAGAATCTTACAACAATGGCGATCGTCATTAAATACTAATTGCTGTTTAAAATGACAGGCTGAAATTAACTCTTTTTGTTATCTCATTCGTGGCTTGAATTAATGCCTTATTCTGATTACTACTGTTTTTCGTCAATTTCAGTCTGTATTATACCGTCATTTTTTGCAACGTTTTACGTAGTTCTTTTGTTTTTCAACACGTTTCAAAGTTCTTGTTTTTGTTATCAATTGTATTCAATTTTAGGATTGTTTTTAAAATATTCTTATAACAATGGTATTGATTTTTTTGGTCTTGAACATTTTCTGTAAACAAATTATGAAAATTGTTACAACTTTATTGAATAAGCTGACGCTGTTGGATATTATTGCGATGGCTCCCTGGCAATTACTGTGAAATGTATGGCTTTTATGGAACATCGTCGGTCCAATTAGTGTTAGTGCTACTTAAAGCATACCCATCGTATGCAGACTAAACTTAACTAGCCAGACTACTTCACTTTTTTCTTTTAAACCATTTATTTTGCCAGCTGTAATATTATGGCATTGATATAAAAGGTGCTAATATTTATGCGCAATTTTATTTATATGTAGCAGGTCAAAGAGTTAAGCTGCCATAATTTCGCAACTGTCACAACTTTTAAGCATTTAGTAAAAGGATGGCCTTCACACATCAATCTATTTATTTTTAATGTCTTTAATTTGTGACTTTTTAATCTAAATGCAAATGGGTCCATTAGTGTTGCTTGTGTAGCTATCTATCTGGTTTCTAACAGTTTTTCAGCTAATTACTGCTTCATGATAAATTGGGTTGACGACCTCGCACAAAAACACGTATGTGGTATGTAGTTTTCACTCGAATGATGTAGCAAGTAATTAGTATGTGCAATGAACAATAAAATGTTTGCCGTTACTTAGATTATTCCTAACAAATCCTTATAAAGAACTAGAACGTAGAGGTAATCGCATCAATCTACATAAATGCGGTAAACAAAGAGATTGATGCAATACCCAACTAGTATTATCTAATAAACAATGCAGTGGTTACGTCAGACGGTGTCAAATGAATTTGTAGAAGTTTTGGACAATAAATCTTGTCAATTGTCAGAAGTATGAAACCGCGACGCTCGCGTGTGCAGCGACTGTCAATAAACTTTGGTATAGAGGTTGTTTATCAAATTAGGAGCTGACTTCGAAATTGTTTCTGGTATATTTGATTACTTGTCCTAATTTTTTCGGTCAAATTCAAGTATTTCCTGTTTCGCGAAATGCTTGCGTACAAATATTTTTTTGCTAAAAAATTAACACAGTATCGTCCACATAAACGAATGCGCGTTTGTTGATACAAATGGTATCTAGACATGATTCATCTTTTAGTTTTACCCAAATCTTATGATACATGTACGAAGTAAATTTTGCTATCATAGTATCATCTCATATCACTGTCAGGCTTAACATTAATGACATAACATATTTTACTCTTATCTGACGATAGCAGAAGGTATGATCTAGACGGTGCACGTAAAGACGCATTCATTCGCGGGCATTCGTTTCTCCTTCGGCATTCGAGAACAATTACCAATTAATCACACAAACATCAAATATTTATTACTCAATGTTCAGTCATAATCGTACAATAATAAACTATTATAATCAATGTATTTATTATGTGCGGTGACATCACACATAGCTGAAACATTATTGTCTGATGCTGCCGGAACAATCAATATGAACTCTGATTACCTCTCGATATTTGGCAGCTATTTGACCGTCGATTGGTTGATCGGAATTTCTACTAGAGGCTACTACGATATATCGATGCCAAAAGGAAGGGAATTCACCTGCCATGATATCGATTGATCGATGAAATCTGCTGAATTCCTTCTTTAACGTCCGAAGACTTGTAATTTATCGAGGTGTAAAGTAGACGAATTGTTGTTTTTTAATGTGTTGCTTATCTATCAATTGACCTCAATTAATATATACCTACTGAACAAGTTGTAACATAAACCAATGCTGTTTTGTTCCGGTACAAGAATTTTATCAAGCAATCTTTATAATCCTCTAATCTATTGGCTCACCGCCTTGCAAGACACAAAAGATATAAATGCTGTAACAAAAGCGACAATTTGTAAGCGATTGCATGAACGAAGCGCCTTCGGCAATGTTAAAAAGACTTCTTAACTTGAAGTAGAGATTTATGACCGAACAGGGAAGGTAAATATTAATAAAGGAAGTCTTAAAATGTTTACTCATAAAATCCGCCTGAAAGAAAAACATGTACTGACAAGTTTCGCCTTTTTGTCTACGGCATCATTAAATAATCGTTGCATAATATTAAACAATTGCGTACCTACATACAACAATTCCATATAAACAAAAATTACGACATCCTATAAAAGTTACATAAAAAATATTCACAATACACGTGGGATCCAACGTGTGTAAACGAAACTTTCACGCGACACTCTCGTTAGACTTTCGCCGGTAATTAAACCTGGCAGTAGAACAATAGCAAGTATAAGAAGCAGATCTCTAACGTACAGCCGATGTTGCTATTAATTGTCTATCGAATCGCCCACGCTTTCTAACACCGTACCATGTAAGTAAACTCACAACATTTTCACTGTAAGAAGCTAAAACCCGTGTAAGATCGACACGAACAGATGAGATTGATGAAGCAAATGAGACTGCTCACGATGGTACCGCAGGTGATGCTAAAAAATCAAGTGAATGAATAACGTGCACGTATGTAACAATGGAAATATTTTTTGCTCAAGGTTCGTCGGTAGAAAGTGTTTGAACGGCTAAAGATTAAACTTTATGGCATCTCGTTTGATAACAATGGCCAATTTAGACAGTGATTTGGGTTTTTCATTTATTTTTATTGTACTCCTGTACCAAATTGAAAGCCAGTCCATATTTTGACCACTGTCGTAAAGCATTGAAAGCTGAATCCCATCTGGAAGCCACACATTCTTGGAGTATAACAGAAGTTATACTATACAAATTACTGAATGATTAAATACCGATTAATAATGAGCCTACATAATTTTATCAACTCCGATACTGACAAAGAATCTATTATCTAATCAACACAACAGTACGCATGATTAAAACCAGCTTGAATGTCCATTAATTTGTACTCAGTTCCCACAGTTGATAAACAGTCATTTCCATATCTCTGGTCTCATGTCAGATATTAGAACAAGGGAGTCAATGTAGTCGTAATACTGAATACTGATCATAAATCATACCTTACAAACGTTCAAAGATTACTTGACATTTGAACAGATAGCCCAAGCCTTGTATTTGCTGTCTTTTAATAATTGCATGAACAAAATGATATTTTGCAATATAATTTCTCACCGCTAAATTATGTTTTTATCGTATTAATCGGTAATGAATCGTATCGGTTATTTCATGCGCTAGTAATAATGATAGAGGTAGCTTACGCAAATCGAACGTACACGTAAGTAGTTTATGGGTCATAGTCTTCAATTTTACTGCAGTGTTCAATTTAATTTGAAATTGTTTACCACTTACATGATGCTGTACTTCTGGTCTTGCTCAATGCTGAATATTTCTCATGGCAACTATGCGCGTGGGCAACAGAGTATCAGTAAAACATTGAAAAATTCGATTTGCTGTTTCATCCAATTTTTACATTCTGTCTTATCTCTATTTATCACCTACTCCATGTTGACGTACGCTTGAATATTAACGACTTGATATCAAAATGGCAGTCATAAATAAAATTAAGCGATACAATATTAAAGATACATAAAACTCTAACTTCATGATTCGAAACGTTGCCAAGTAGAACCAACAAAAAAGTCATAAAATTATAAAGTAGATTTTATTAATTTTCTTGTGAATAAAATGCCGTCATAAATCAATAATTAAGTATTAGTTTTATACTTTCTCACGTGTGGCTTCCGTTGATTGACGAAAGTCTAATTGACTGTTTCCACGCTATCAATTTCGTTTTCACCTATAATTATTTATTTACCATGTGTCTCAACAACGTGCATAGTTTAGTTAGCGTTTCTTCCAAAAATTTTTAGTTACTCTTTCATTTTTTAGCTCATTAAATGATTATTATCAAATCCGCACTGCCTGTCTTTGGAATAGGTAGTCTTCTATGAAACCAATCAACCAATTAACGTTATTGCTTTGTATGCTTATTAGTAGCACAATATTAGATTAAGGGAAATTATTCACCGAGATACCGATCTATAGATTCCAAATCATTAACAGATCCCGGTTCATGATCATTGATAAACTTCAATTCAATCTAATCAAAAAGTCGGATTTATTGAATTTAGCCGTCGGTGTTGAGTTAGATATACAAATGAAGAAGGAAATAGATAAACGGTCGATAATCGTTCTGAACTTGTGATAGTGATAATATTATACGATAGTGTCAATTAAAATAAACTTGACAAAATTATTGCCACATTATATCAATGTTGACCATAAAAGTCTCCAGCTAAACATGGGACTTCCATAGCACTGTAAGAATATGAGCATTAAGGCAGGGCAATGGGAAAATCTAAAATTGATTACCTCCCGCACTTTGAATAGATAACCAACTTCAAAAAAGGAAACAAGCAAAAGGCAAATAATCCTTCCGATCTTACGCTATCTCATCTCTAAACTAAGAAATAGAAGAAAAAGTCTGCTACCTCGAGAATCACTGATCCGATTTCCTCATTACTTACTAATTGATCTCATAGTTAGAAGTTTCTTACACTCTCTTTGTTGCCAACATTGTTATTAAATCTGAACTTGATTAAAGAAAATGTGGAGCGTACGATCTTCCGCGAGGCATAAAAACTGGGGCTAAGGAACTCTAATAATGTCTTTAATATTCCTGAGGTTTTTACACCTTTAACTTTTTTGTTATTGTGGAAAAAGTGTGTTAATGCCTTGAACGCATTACGGGTGATAAAAAGTAGAATTATTCATAATTTTATCTGCTTCGTTCTGCGGCAGTTCCTTATTGTTTTCGTCAGTCGCAACGAAATTATTTTTTTCATTGTCAATTTGATGGAGAGTTTCAAGATCTTCGCAACGTTCTTGATGCTTTAATGTTACTTCATCTACATTCGATTTTCCAAGCAATAATCGCATTAGTAATTCGTATATCGAATTGTTACTTCATATCTATGCATGTGTACGTGACGACGTAAGCGTAGACGCCAGAAATGTTTCGAAATGTCCCGAAATACGCACACACACAACAAACCGCGCCTATACCCAAGATCTAGAACACACTCCTCCAGGTACACTCAAGCATTATACTAAAAGCGTTTTGTTGTATAGGGTGAAAATTATAATAGAAAAATAACACATGCAAATCACTGCTTTCAAAGCCGAGGCCTTCCATTTATTATTCTGTTTCTGTTATAGCTTTATGCCTACAATAAAACCGTCTTGGGTCTTGTACCGAACAAAATCAAATGTCATATTACTATATCTACTTTCTATTCATGCATATTCTTCAGTACAAGTGCTCTTTGTCCGACCGTGGGCACCAACCGGTCTGACCTCTGAAAGCACCTGATTTTATATAATTAAATCTGTTTGTTATTCCTTGCGTATTCGTTTAAGTCACACTTATTTTAAGTTATATTTTATTGCTGTTTTAATTGGGTAGTATATGCTGTAGTATTGAGTATTTCAAAGAAAAACATAAAAAAAACGAAATCGCTTACTTCGTCGTAAAGACACGGAAGCCTCATTTCATCTATGATTATAGGTACTTGCGTAAGCTACTGGCAGTAAGTACTAAGTTAGTCATTTTGCGATCTGGCCTTGAAACAAAACATGAGCTTTATACTAGCATGGTCCATAGACAACAATGGCTGCGCCGGCGCTTAGCCCGGGTCGATGACCGCTGCACGGGTCGAACCGCGAGTTTTCTTAAACCGATCCGCTTATTAGGCATTCTGTAGAAGCAAGCTGGTTTTGTGAACCCGCTCTATATTAGTTACGTGATTTTTCTTGGGTCCATTCAGGAATGTTGGTTTTTAAGTGCGTTTGTAACCTTTGATTTGAACGCACGTGCTGAATGTTCCTTTGTGGGAGTAAGTCTCGGGCTGTGGTTGACTGAGTTTCCACAATGCTCCATTTTATTCAGCCATATTTTCGCTTTATGATCCTACAAGAATTTCATAACATGAATTTGTAAGAAGAATATAGCCAATATCATACTCGAGACATCAATAAAAAAACAATTAACTTTATTAAGCTATAAAAATAAGCACTATCTTGAGATAACGTGAACTCTATGCGTCCTCTACAAGCGAAAAAAGAATGCTTATTTATATTTATAGCTATCGCTTGGCCTCAGTCACCCCGCAGGCATAGCAACGTTATCAGTAACCCTGAAATGCCTGCATGGTGCGTGTCTAATCATAGTATACTATACTACAAAGTTACAGTGGGCATAAGAACTTATCTAAACAAAGACATTGAAACACGTCTAAGAAGAGTCAAGAACATTTACAAACACCGTCGGTGTCAATGAACTCCATAATCTTTCGCACGATCCATAGTCTTGTAATGGGGTTACAGTGAGTATTAAATTAACCATAGAAATAGGTGAGGAAGGATTAGTAGATAAGCTAAATAATTTTAATGGTAAAAGAGAAAATGTTAGTGACCATAAAAAATAAAAAGAAGGCAGACATAATTGGAATGTCTTTGAAAGAATCTTCATAAACAATTATTTACATTACCACACCTAAACGAAGTTAGAATACACAAATAAGACCGAGAAATGTTCTAAAATCAATGTCATGGTGATTCTCCGCGCTCCTTGGGTCCCATTGTCCCAAATCCAGATGGAGGGGTCAACGACCCAGCCAGCAGATTCCTTACACCTCGTTGATGATAATTTATTGCTGCATACTTAGCACATGGGCATGGGCATTACAGTCAACGAAACATGAATATTTATTAGAAGAATTTTACTATAGTATGTGCGGGTCCCAGGGGGATTAAGTGGGGATAAGCTGAAGAGTAAATGGAGGGATCGCGGCCTATTTCTCATAAGCTTCTCAAAATATACGGTTTTTCGCCATATTAATGTTTCGCAAATAAAGGCTTTGGGCACACATGAAGTTGCAAAACTAATCTTCCGTTTACATCTGAATGGTTATTGTTAGGTTAAACGACAAGACCGCTAGACCATAACTTTTACAACAAAATAAACTCTAGTAGGGGAACATTGTAATGTTATGAGGAACAATGGTTGCATCTTCAAGCCGGCAGGTTAAGCGGACTGCGCCCAAACAGGTCTGCTCTCGGTTCGAGCAGCGTTGGACGAGAGCCCACGCGCTGTAAATTAATAAACGTATCAATCGAGGGTTACGAACGATTTATCATCATTGGTGACCAAGGGCATTCTTGATTACAGAGGTTCCCAAATTTTTTAAATACCCTTTTTAATTAAAAAAATCCTTTGCAAGGTAAAAAACGGTCATTATACATGAGGTTTTCCTCTTTACGGTGAAAACGGAGCCAATCTTTTAGCGTTTTCTCTTTTCCTCCATTTGATCATGAAACATTGATATTAATACATTTCTTATACGATATTTAAGTAAAAGCTCTGCCCTTGTAGCAGGAAACAGATCTGATTAGATGAAATATATTTTCACCTAGAAGAAAACATTTCGACGCAAGCATTTCCAAGCCACGCATGCGAATACTTATTTCTTATACATACGCAATGTTATCTCGATCCCAGTTTAGAAATGTGCGTAAAGAGATATTAGCAACACGCACACATAGAATCAGCAAATTATGCGTTCTCATGACTTGCATTGTATCGTTGTAATGTTTTAATCATTCATTTAAAATTAAATGGAATTAGCTGCGTAAAGTCGAGTGAAAAGGGAAAACGTTGTTTGAATAAAACCAACAGGGGGTTACGACGGGAGAAGCCGTTTTTACTGTTCTAGCGTCTGAGGTTTGCGGTCGGGCTCAGCTGATTTGCTCTTTCCAACGAAGGGGAGAGCTTCTCCCACTTTGAGCATCTCTCCCCTATTAGTTTAAGTACTGTAGTGGCCCGCGTTTCCGTAACACCGTCTATGAAGTGAAGACTTATACCAATTTAGACTAGTTTGCCAGCCGTATCAGTTTAATTTGATTGTTAATTGATGCTGTATTTATTTGCGGTGCCGACGTAATCGTCGTTGATAGCATTTGGTATCTCACAGATAAAGTATAAATGAAAAATGGGCTTAAACTTCAGAAAACACATTTATTAACTTTTAGCAACACATGAGCAACACGCAACCAAAACGCCATGACAGATAGAGAGAGTAAGCAATATGTGTCTCACTCACACCAAGACCATTATTACATTGCACTGCATTGCAACCTTTTATAACACCCCCTCTCAATGTAATAAACTGGATACATATCTACTATTAACTTAAACTAAATTATCTACTGAGAAAAGAAATTTTGCAACTACTATAACAATAGGTAGGTATCTAACAAGATTATATGCACTTGAGTTACTTTAAACCACACATATCAACAAATTTTAACAGTGTATTATTTTTCAAAGCTTTAGTCAACATATCAGCAATTTGCTCCTCAGTTTTCACATATTTAATACATACTTTTTGTTTCTCAATAAGTTCCCTAATAAAATGATGTTTAATATCTATGTGTTTTAATCTCTTTACAGTGTTGGTATTAGCAATAACCATGGCAGACTGATTGTCACAGAATAAGATAGCTGGAGTTACATTTTTAATATTAAAATCACACAACATATTGCTCAGCCAACATGCCTCAGCTCCTGCCATACTCATTGCTACATACTCAGCCTCGGTGGATGAAATACTAACTGTGCTTTGCTTCTTTGAGCACCAAGAAATTAAGCAGTTTGCATACTTGAAGCAGTAGCCTGTGGTAGATTTTCTATCTGTGAGGTCTCCTCCCCAATCAGCATCACAAAATCCCACCAACTCATCATCATTACATTTATAAATCAATTTATAGTCTAATGTGTGTTTGATGTAACGCAGAACTCTTTTCAAAGCTACTAATAACGTGTTACTAGCCTTATCTTGAAATCGACTTAAGATTGATATTGTAGCACAAATGTCTGGTCTGGTACCACAAGCTGCATACATCAAACATCCAATTATTTGTCTACACACATTTTCAGTTTCTGTTGTACACTTAGTATTTTCAAGTTCTTTTACATTAAAATTCTGGTCCATAGGTGTGCTAATTTGTTTACATTCAGACATATTGAATCTCTTAAGTACATTTTCCAAATAATTTCTTTGACATAATACTGTAACATGAGTTTCTAAATTTTGCTTTACATTAATTCCTAAAAAATCAGAGACAAGTCCCAAATCTTTCATTTTAAACTCCTTTTTTAATACTGACTTTAAAAGTGACACAGAATTTTCATTGCTACCAAAAATCAACAAGTCGTCAACATAAACAAGTACATAAATCTTTTCATTTTCATTACACTTAGAGTACAAGCAAGGATCGCATTCAGATCTTTTAAAATCTTCTCTAATTAACACAGAGTTTAATTTATCATTCCAGTACTTTGGAGACTTCTTTAAACCGTACAAGGCTTTATTTAGCTTTACAATACAATTGTTATTTTCATAAGCTCCATCAGGTAATCTGATGTATACACTTTCATTTATTTCCCCATACAAAAATGCACCCGTAACGTCCATTTGATAAACAGGTAAGTTGAATTTTGTTGCAATAGCTATAAACAGTCTAAAAGTAGCCAACTTAGCCACGGGGGCATATATTTCACTATAACTTAATACATTTTCTTGCTCGAAGCCTCGTGCTACCAACCTAGCTTTATATTGAATGACATTGTTGTTTTGTTTTATTTTAAATACCCATTTAGTACTTATTGCTTTCTGATTACCTGGTAGTTCACTCACTGTCCATGTATTATTTTCTTTTAATGTCTGTAGTTCCCTCTGGATTGCTTTCTTCCACTCAGATGCCTCTGGACTCCTCATAGCCTCCTCATAGGATTTAGGCTCACAGTCTTCTACCAAAACATTATTACAGTTAAAGAATTGAGTCTGCTTTCTGACACGCTTGTTTTCATGGTTTATGGGTGGATTATCAGAATGTTCACCTTCACTACTATCAGTTGGTTCATATAAGCTGCCCTCAGAATCACTCTGTAAGGTATTCACTGTGTTATCACCTTCTTCAACAACTTGCTCTTGAACTTCAGCATCCTCCTTCTCAGCATCATTCGGGTTGGACTCCTCTATTTGGTTGTATACACATGGCACCATTGTCGCCTCTGTTTTTTGTTCTTTATTTTCTTTCACAAAAATAATATCCCTTTTTGTTTCTACAGTATTCATGTGTGGGAAAAATACCCTGTATCCTTTAGTTGTCTCTCCATAACCAACTAAAATACCTTTTTCACCTTTAGGGTCCCACTTACGCCTCTTTTCTTTTGGTATATGGACATATACGGGAGTGCCAAACACTTTAAGGTTGTTGATATCAAATGTTTTGTTTGACCATAATTCATATGGAGTTTTTCCATCAACTGAGCTTTTTCCAGTTCTATTAATTACATATGCAGCTGTATTTATAGCCTCTGCCCAAAGATTGGTAGATAAATTTTTTGCAAATAACATTGAACGGGCCGCTTCTACTAAAATACGATTTTCACGTTCAGCTCGACCATTTTGTTCTGGAGTAAAGGTCACTGATGTTTGGTGTACTATTCCTCTTGCCTGAAACATTTCTCGCACCTCGTTATTTACGAATTCAGTTCCGTTGTCAGTACGAAAAATCTTAATTCGATTTCCAGTCTCATTTTCAGCCCGAGCAATAAAATTTCTAATACACAGTTTAATTTCATGTTTTCCTTTAACAAAACACACTTCCCTGTATTTTGAAAAATCATCTTTGAACACGACGAAATATCTTGAACCCCCAATAGAACTCACTTCCATCGGTCCGCATGTATCTGCATGAATTATTTCACATGTCCTGGAGCTAACATTTTCACTTCTAGGGTAAGGCAGACGGTGAATTTTACCCTTCATACAACTTTCGCATGTCGCCGAGTCGGACAATTGAGTATTAACATCAACTTTATTATTCTTCAACACTTCTTTCACATAAGTCATGTTTTGATGCGCCATTTTCTCGTGCCATTCGTGCAAACCTGAACGCTTTGTTTCCGCAACGTTGGCTTCGGACGTATTTTGATAACGAAAGTTCAAATAGTACATGCTTCCATTACGCTCAGCAATAGCCATCACCATATTATTTTTATAAAACTTGCATTCATTTTCACCGGTTACAATAACGTAACCTTTACTTGTTGCGCGGTTCACAGAGAACAAATTGGTTGACAGTTCGGGAACATGTAATACGTTGTCTATAGTAGTGTCGATCCATTCGTTCCCGTTCCATACCTGTACAGCCACTTGTCCGCTGCCTTTGACACTAATTTGCGTTCCGTTTCCCACAATTACCGATTTACCTTTTACGGAACAATACGAATGAAATAGTTCGTAATCACAACACATATGTTCGCTTGCACCCGAGTCCACCAGCCATTTTGTTTTATTAAAATATGCACCAGATTCACTAATTTTGTTCATGACTACGAATGCATTACCTTTCCTTTCCTTGTCCTTTCTAAAACGGCACTGATTTTTTAAATGTCCTGGCTTATTACAATAGTAACATCTCACTTCCAAATGATGATTCTTGGAATTACGAAAGTCATCAGTCTTATTAAATCGGCACTCACTTGTATAATGTCCTAGTTTATTACATTTAAAACACTTTGCAGTTTTTCTGTTGTTTCTTTTAGCCACAAACGCTGCCGATGATTGCGAGCTTCCGCCTTTTTCTTTAATTCTCTCTTCTTCTATTAACAACCTAGCGACTAGATTATCGTAGGTTTGCTTATCATCTGGAGCGGATTCCCATGCCGAGACAAAATGCTTATAATCTTCCGGTAACGACATCAAAATCTTCGTTATAACAAACTTATCGGATATTGCTTCGCCGAGCTGTTTCAAGTGGTTTTGCATCTCCTGTATCTTCGATAAAAATACGGACATGTCTGAATTTTCATCGTATTTGAATTGAAAGAAACGTTGTTGTAGTATGTGGATGCTGGTTTCAGACTTCTGTTCATAGACACTCAGTAGTTTCTGCCACATACTAGCTGAGGTCTCACACGAAATGATATGTAACATGACTTCTTCCGACATTCTTGTGACCAACAACGTTTGAGCTTTCGCATCCTGAGCCATCCAACGATTTCGTTGTGCTTCATCCTCAGGTTTAACCGAAGTTCCATCCACTATATTGTAGACGCCTTGACCACGCAGTAATACGGACGTTTGAAATTTCCATATGTTCCAATTTTTGGCACCTTCCAGTTTTATAGTAAAATGATTGTGCTGTATGGGCTCCATTTTCTTCCTTCCTGTAGACTCTCCTGCCTTGTTGAACTTTTTCAATCAAGTAATTTCCTTCCCGACGTAACCTCAAAATTTTTTCCGCCGACGCTCGCCGGTTTTTGTACTTTTACACTACAGTATTTACTTTCCTTTTAAACTTTTATAATGTTCTGTTTTAGTTTATTATCTGGGCCCATAACCAGATAAAGTATAAATGAAAAATGGGCTTAAACTTCAGAAAACACATTTATTAACTTTTAGCAACACATGAGCAACACGCAACCAAAACGCCATGACAGATAGAGAGAGTAAGCAATATGTGTCTCACTCACACCAAGACCATTATTACATTGCACTGCATTGCAACCTTTTATAACACTCACTCAAATTATCTGAGAATTTGAGGCCTGTCTCGATTTTATCGAAATTGTTTATAAAACTTAATGCATTTCTTTGGCAACATAATTGTATTTATTAAAATGTTCCACAATATCAAAACCCAAAGTGGTGCCCGCGATACTGAAAAATGTACACTAATTTAAATTCATTAACGTTTTATTTTGACATAACGACCTACTTTACCCAAAGACGTAATATGTGTAACAACGTCATAAACAAATAATCGTTTATCTGAGCCTTTCATTACGTGCTAAGTGCAATGCAGTCGAGAACTGGAATCGATATTTATCTCGATATACAGTTTTCATAAAAACCTATTAAAAATACCGTTATGTAATATCGATATATTACGGACAGCAATTATTGCGTTCGTTTTTTCTCTCGACAAGGTTAAACATTGCCAGTTCAATGTAATTTGTTCTTTAGTTCGAGTTATCTGTAAGGTGAAATGTTTATCTGAAAGAAATAAGATGTTATAGTATTTTAAACGTTTTTACCAGAGAACTTATTATCTTTAATTTGTGTAATTCAGATCTGTAATCGACTAAAACGTTACCGGACAGACGATTGGTATCAGCGTTCTCATAATACATATTGTATGATGGATGATTCAATAGATCATAGCAGGATGACATCTACGTGAAAGCGACAATTAAACTGAAAAATACAGACTAGAAATACTCGTTCGCGATTGCAGGCATATGCATTGAACTCATTATTTTGCGTTACTTGGCTCTCATTTTACATATGTATGGGTAAACTTCTACTAAACTTTCCTTCACTTGGCCTGGCCTTGCGCCAGAATAATCGGAAATTGATAAGACAGCGTTCTTTGAAATTTTATTCGCAGCATATCTAATATAGGGCTTTAAAATATTTAACAGGTTATTCGTTTCAATCGTGGTTTGAATGAATTATGACAATAATATACAAGAGTTTGTTTCGCTTGTCATGACTTGTTTTCTGAAATTATGAATGGAAACATTTTGTCATTCATTAAAGGGCTACCTATTGTTAATTGATGCATATTGCATACCTTTAAAATAACGTAATTCCAAACAATACCTATTATGTTACAGTTTTAAACTTTTTTAACTACTTCAGCTCTCCTCCGTTCTGTTTCTAAAACAGTGTCGAAATGTTTTCAAAACGATCCATTTTTTGGACAATGAATGACGAGAACTATTTAAATATCCGATGCTAGTACAATCGATCTACAATTGTCTAGTTCTGATGTAGTCATAACATGATCTTGGATGTTTTTGAGTCGGACATCCTGCGGACGAACGTAATATGTTACGTAGCACAAAAACGCAGAATCCCGTCGCAATCTCTCACCACTTGCATGGCAACGTGTAACAGCTCGGTCAGGTAACACGGGTCGGCCGACTCCCCCGGCGACATTCCTCTCGCGACGAAATCGAGAGTCGACTCGTACGCAATCGTTACTCGACACTCGATACTCGTTAGCGAGTGGGATTACCGGAATCTATCGCGTTGGCGACTATGAGCTTGATGTGGGATTCGAGTTAATGGGCGGTGTGGAGGTTTCCTGGTCTGATTCGAAGATTTGTATCGGCTGCATACTGCATGATTGGGTTGGCTTAAATTGAGAGCGAAGCTATATTAATGCAAACGATCCATTCACACAGACATAAGCAAAAAACCGCATCAGCAGCTATATCAATTCCAACCTTAATCGATTCTTCTGCTATACCTAAGCATATGCGAAATTGTGTCGCACAATCAATACTTCAAGAGTCGCAAGATGACGCAAGAGCTACGAAAGACGGTATATTTGATATATTATTTTGCTCAGCATTGATGAATGTGTCAGTTGGTTATCGAGTGCAAGTTGACAACTGTCAGTTGGGAGGACAAGTGCAAGAGAAACGAGGACCAGTCTATTCGCAAACAACTGGTTGTCGCAGTATGAAATAGATTTTCTTTAGGTTCAATGTTTGCTGTAGTTTCTAGTGCTCGTCTATTTTATATGATGGTATAGACTTAATATACCTAATAGATTATTTTGTCCTAGAAGAATTTCTTGATTGGATTGGCCTTCGTTATCCTGAAAATTATCCATGCTCCCCAGTCGGTAGCGGTTAAATAGGAAGCATATTATTTTCAATCATGATGACTCATCTTTGTTTCCCTATTGATGAGTGTAAACTTCCGTCACTGGTCGCCATTTTTCTCATTGTTTAGCTGCCCCGTTCAAAAGGTCCCTTCATTGCTAAAACAATACTCGATATTTAGTCACTCGATCAATACCTATCCGGTTTGGTACGTATATGACTCAAACGGGCCAACACATTCAAATACCCAACGTGATTCGGGTGATATAGTATGGGTGTGAAACTGGGAACTTTTCCGGACACTGACAGAGTTATGGGTCAAGTTTTATGGCCCACATATAACTTCTGTTTGTGGATTTGGACAACGACGTGGGAGATGTTCCGTTAACTTCGACGTGACATGTATTTGCATATCGGTACTTTTTCTTTGAACATGTAAATTTAATGCACCGTAGTCCTTTTGGATGGCTTATTAAGCAATTAGTGTTGTGGACTAGTCTTACGTGGATGGAGGACGAATAGCGGATTATGCTGGCAGGTGGCTCGTTAAGTATTCTCCTTAATATATTATTAGTATGATACGACTCCGCCATCACATTTCCATCTGCCAAAGCTAGTCAATAAGGCTTATCTGGCACAACTACTTTTGGTCATTCGACCGAGGCCTATGATCAGGAGTCGACATATACGGCCTGATATGATGCAGCATAGTCATAATTCATTATAAACGACACATAACTCCTATATTTATCTCCCATTATTCCAAATATTAAGTCTAAACGACTCCATATTCAGATATCTTGACCTGAAATGCATGCACGTAAATCTTGCGTATGTTTGTACAACAGGTTGATCAAGTTTTGCACATTTTAGCAACGAAGTTGTTCGCCCCATTTGACATAATCTGATGGATGACTGTTACGAATTCATTACTCCTGTACCACGTCTAAACGTGATGAATGGCTATTTTTCTGGAGTCTCGCCGAATAAATCTTTTAAGAGAAGACATTTCTTTAAAAATGTGTTTTTGTATGTTTCGTTTCGGTATTTTTTACAGAAGCAACAATGTGTTTTGCTAAAATAATTCACAGACTCGTTTTTAAGACTTATCTTTACAAAAAATGCTTTCATTTTCTTTTTAAATCACGATTTAAAGGTGACCTCAATGCTGATAAATGAGAAGTGGAGTATCAGAAATGAAAGTCATGAATCGATGTCGATATTATTAAGGAACTGCATTGCAATTAGGGAATGCAATCCCGACTCGAGATTGCAAATTCGGGATCCCGCGGGATTAGAAATATCAATCCCGTGGGATCCCGGAATTTTCGGGATCCCGTCTAATTAAAAAAAAAAAATGAATTCAGATGACTGAAAAAGCTGTATGTCTGATAACTGCTTGTTTGTGATAGTGAGGTTAATTAAAATAACATATTACTCGAAAGAAAATAAAAACCTTTATTCTTTAATCTTACCAACTAAATAATAATCAGGTTGTAAGGAAATTAACGTAGGTAAATTAGGTAATCAAAACAATAAGCTTATTTCAAGGGAATTAGTAAAAAGAGTGATTTTGAAAATGACTCCTTAAAAAACAAAGTGTATTAATAGTTTCATCTGCTAAACGGCATCTAATGTCCGTTGCAATGTACCCCGCTGCTGAGAATGCCCTCTCCGACTCAACGCTGGTTGGCAACAGCGTGGCGAAGCAATTATATGCAAACTGCAAAAATCGCCCCCTTGTTCCTCCACACTCAAGCAAATCCATTTCTTTTTTAATGGTAGATTCTAATTTTTCTAAGCTCGTGGACGTATATACAGGTGCAAAAGGACTTGGTTGTGTGTGTGTTGCGTCACTGACCACTGCCGCCCAATCCCGTCAATCTCGAACGGGATCTCGTCATATGATGCGTCGGGATTGATCCCGAAAAATTACACGAGATCTCGCGAGATCGGGATCCCGCGGGATCGGGATTGCATTCCCTAATTGCAATCGAACTTAACCAACAGCCGAAAAAGGAAGGGTCGGTTGTATAATTTGTTACAAATTTTCAACGTTTCTTATACAATTAACACAATGGTAGTTAATTCTTGTACGTAATTACGTAAATTGAACAACAAACGTTGTATGAATGAGGTGTTTAAATTTTGTAACCGCAAACGTAACGAGGTTTAAGTTTTCACACACGACCTGGTATTATTAAACTTTGTTTCCGAGTCTTAGTAAACAGATGAATGACCTGGTTTTAGACGCTTTTATATGCAGATGAAATGTATACGCTTGTGGGGTTATTTGCCGACGGCTCAGTCATTAGGTGCGGTGTTATCTGTCTCAATTAACGTAAGAGAAATGTGTCGGAAGTAGTTTAGGATTTCGTTTGTGCTGTTCCTTTCACGGTTGGGTGGTTTCGAGAAATAGGTACAGGTGTTTGTCATCTTATTAAGTCTAAGAAAATCTTCCACTATTATGTCGTATAAAATCAAGATTATTTAAAATTCATCGGTACATTCTGATGGGTCACAGTACTCTTATAAACAATCTCAATAAACTAGTTGCGGCACAACAGTCAATACAATACAATATTTATATTGTAAGCCTTCCTCGTTAAATTACAAATAACATTAAGAAGAGCTCATAACGTTTTGAGAGTAGCTTCCGCAAACATTAACAGCAGCGCCTTACTCCGGTGACCAACTTATCTTCGCAACTCATGGTGGCGCCACTAGTAAAGACAAAATGTTTTGTATAATACATACAACATTAGTTCCATATTTAGCCACATGCAAAGATATAATGGTCGTACAGTTCCACATAATAGTTCACTAATTTCTTGACATTTCCTAGCAAGTATGTAACACGTTGTAAACACAGTTTGCAGTGATTACTCTCAGGTAACACTTTATATAACAGAGGTCGATTTTATAACTTTCGTGTCATGTTTTAATGCTTTATTTTCACCTGAGCGTGACTGTACTTGGTAGGAACATTGAGGTTGAAAGCACAAAATAAATACATGAAAGTCAAAGTTCGTATTAATTTTGGTACAGTCGCGAAGGTCGTTGAAAAGATTTCACAATGAATAAATACTTATCACTTGAATGACTCAATTACTTGTGAATACTGATTAAATGAGGACGATCATTATATTTAAAGATACTTACAATAGGCCAAGGCTGAAGAAGACATTCTAGCCATTAATCCTGACCACATGTCAAAACACACATTCTAAATGTGACATAGGTAGAGTCGTTGCGATTAATCGCCGCGATTAAATAGTTCAGAAGAACATGGAATATAAACTAACGAACGAGTGATATTAATCATTTTCTTTGAAGGCTGCGTCTCGTCTGTTACTACCGATGCGCAGACGCACTTTCTTAAAGATTTCTTGCTGTTTGATTTACTATATTTCGAAGTATAAAAACCTTCTTCTTTGCTATAGACTTGTATCTTATTAAATTCTAGATTTTTCTCAGTGACGACATTTGTTTCAGGTAACAAAATAATTTCGATTAAAGTTATCGTGCACGTCGTTGATTAAGTGATTATCGTTAATATCTAGAGATAAAAGAATAGATTCGATAAGCTGCCTGACAATAAATATGTAGTTCTATTAAAGTATCAATTTGATTGTTCCAATTTAGCATTTAAATAGGTATCTTGGTAAACATAAAATCCTTTTTTATCGCGAATTTGTTTATAGGGAATCCCGATAGTAGAAGGTTGTCTGGCCAATAATCCGCAACCCAATACCTCCTTTTAATAAACAAAATAAAACTAAGGGTATTGCTAATCTAATTTTGGCTATCGGCTTTTACATAGTTAATCTATAAGTAAGCCACGTGAGACACAAACAAGATTTGCACACGTGATATGTTTCAATATGGCTGCCATGATATGATGACCTTACAAAGTTCAAGTTTTGTTTGTTTGATGGTATGGTAGGTAGATAAATAGATTACGATGAACTTAGATACATTAGATGATAAACTTGCAGAAGTACCTTTGGGCTTCGAAATTTTATAAGGAAACATGAACGAAGAGAAGAACTGTTTAACGTACACAGATGACGTATAGGATAGGGAAATGGATGAAATTGTGGGAATTATTTTATACCTACTGCTCAGATCAAAGACCTACTGGATCAAAAAAAAGAAAATGATAATTTATTGCCGCTTCTGGACCTGGGCACATGATGATATGTGGATGAAAAATGAAGCTGGAATTAAATTAGATCCTAAGGGTCAGAGATAAGAAAAAGATGGATCCTTAACAAGAGAATTGAATGAAAATGTAGCAGTAAAAGACTCCTCAAGTCAGTAACACTCCTGAGTCAATAAAAAGATTAAGAAATATTTAAATTAGAAGGTAATGAGATGCTTACGTTATTAATGATGATTTTATAAATATATATTTGTATTGGGATCGCCGCGGAAATTATTTAATGTTACTTTCGTAATGTTATCACAGATAATGAAAGAATTCTTAATATGTGGCTGGGTTAGGTAAGGGCCCTTCACCAAATGATTTATAGTATGTGAAGGTAAATTGCTAATTGAAATAAAAATGAAAGTTCGTGTATTGTTGATTGCCTTAATTAAATTAAAGGAAACAGTGAGCAACAATGTATCCACGTTAATTGATGTATTTATTAACTTCACACTGACTAATTGAAGTTTTGTGTAAGATAATCTTTGGATAAATTGCTGCGAGAATTGACTCTCGAAAAAGAAAGAAGAATTAGTGCTTCTTTTGTTATTGTCCAAAAGGTAGTTTATCGAGATGTTTTTCTACGCATTTTAGAAGCGTCTAGCAAAAAGGAAATCATGAAGTGTCCGTTTTGGCCAGGCTTTTACTTCTTAGTGACTAGAAGCAGCGTGAAAATTCGGCGAGATTTCTCTGACTAAAACTTCTTAGCACTTTTAGGATTGATTGAGATTGAACAAACCTTAGCAAGGTAACATATATGTACATACAAATGTAGTTGATTCTTACACGCAGAGTAAATAACAAAATTACCATTTCAAACGAATAATAAGTCTTATCTTCATTAAAATCAATGTAAATGTCACTACAACTAACGGTCACATTTTATCATCGAAAAAAACTAATAAATTACTAATAATCGATATATCGTTTCACTCACTTGCATATTAGACTTGTAATTAGTTTGAACGAATATTCGTTTCATTATCTTACGACTACTCGTTTTCCCGCGATTTCACCTGCGTCCCGTGGGATCTGCCCGCACCGGGATAAAATGTGGGCTATGTTACTCGCAGATAATGGTGAAATATTTTTGAAAATCGGTCCAGTACTTTTCATTTTGTCAATCGATAGATTCGAGCTGCCCATGACAATGATGGTCGGCGTATGTTGGAGGAGGCCTCGCGCTTTCGTTTAGCAGTGGACGGGAATTGGCTGACATGATTATGATCATGATCTTACGTGCCTTTTAGCTTCTGCCCACGGCCCTGCCTGCTAAACGCAAACAAAACTATTCAATACAAGGGGATGACGGATTTGATAACAACAAGGATATAGTTCTATGATTAAGTATAACCTGTTCCTATAGTACTCGTTGTACAATAGGTATATCTATTGTTTTCTATGCATAATGTCGTGACGTAGGTTAATAAAGGTACTCTCACTCGTAGAGGGGTGAATTGCGGTCACTGGACGGATCTGTGACCCGATATTAGTATAGGTTTGTTCTATTTTCTCTGCCCTTATTAACGCTTATAACCGTTAACGTTAATACACTTTGTTAGTTAATAATACCTTACAAGAGTATAGAAGTTCACTTCAGACTCTTCAATAAAAGCTCTAAAAGATGACGTAAAAATAATGAATATTTATAAACAAAATCATAGACTGAACAACGTAATACTTGTCTCGTCAAAACCATGTCACTAAGGCTGGTCAAGTTAAATATTCACAGATAACATAGAATTCATGAATCACCACAACTTAATCGGTCACGTATGAAATGAATCACACATTACAATTCAAGCCACGCAAAAAGGACCACAATAAAACGTCATTTGTCGTAACCCGCAAGGTCGTAACGCAAGAATTTAAAATGACCAAGGAAAGCAAGTCGGAAGTATCGTGCTCGAAACTCGTAGAAAGTGCAAGTCGGTATAAAATTTACGGGCCGCGCCATAACATTGTATGTTAATTGAAATCACCAATTACTCGGGCGCTTTCTACTATAGAATCCCCATACAGTGTGTAATAACTTGGCGACACGCTATGCAACTGTTCTGTTACGAGAGCGTTTAGATTGCCGTGGCGAATGTTTAAGAAAATCATCTTAGAAATGCATTTGAAGAGTTATTTTCCTTGAGGTATTGATTTACCAGGCACGCGGTTCCGTATAGAAAGGCAGTAAATGATTGAAGAAAAAATGCGGCTCCATCGTCTTCGCAACGAAAGATAAGCGGATTAAAGGAGTCTGAGCCAATGAAACATTTCTTAAATATTTGAACTCTCCGGAGAGATCTGATCAGATGAGGATTGTTACTGAATCACTCGCAATAACATATGAGTCATCCTAGTGGTCAGAGGTTATCGCCTTTGTCTTATCTTTAATACAACATATAGACCGACTAGCAACGGTCATACAAACGGTATTTCAAAATAGATAAAACTGAATTGGTCAATTATTCTGCACCGCAGTTTAACAAGGCGCCAATGATCTAAGATTGGTTTTTAAACGATTGTT
Source organism: Helicoverpa zea (assembly GCF_022581195.2). Taxonomy (NCBI): domain Eukaryota; kingdom Metazoa; phylum Arthropoda; class Insecta; order Lepidoptera; family Noctuidae; genus Helicoverpa; species Helicoverpa zea. The sequence continues at coordinate 11,873,112 of NC_061456.1, read as the reverse complement.
CCGATTCCGTGACAAATAGACTTTGGATTGTGATTAACTGACAATGAGTTTGACGATTAACGATTAATTCTGAAGCTCACTTAAAACGCATTAGCTTAATGACATCTAATGGTGATTAGTTTAATCCGTTTACAGATACTTAGCCTCAATAACACCTGAACGGCTTTAATTAATTGGTAGGTTTGCAAGAAAAATTAATAACTGGAAAAATTCTTAGATATACTCGTAAAATTACCTTTTATAGCTTGATAAAAGGAGAAAAACAAAGAATATATGATGGCAAAAAAAAACTAAAATACTAGACTCGATGGTAAAAATGAGATTAGTGCAGGGCAGGTGCATAGCAAGCCGTCATACTAGATGCAACAGATTCTATCCTAGAACGAGTTGCGTGGTACCTTCAGTAATTGGATTAATACGTTATACAACGTTTTAATACAATTATATTACAACATTATAACATGCGAATGGATTCTTTACAATATAATTTAATCGTGTTTGTTATGTAGTTTTATGAGTAGGTTTTGCTTCCTTCTTTCGATAATTTTTAGAGTCTAATAATGTTACATGCGAAAATAATTTCAGTTTCATGCATTTGATTATGAAATTAATATGATCCTCGCGGCTATATACTATCCTTTATGATTTTTGAGCCTGAAGTAGTTCCCCGAGACACGGGTTAAACCGCAGGAAATACCTAGTTGTATGAATATAATGATTACACTGTATCTTATCAAATCGCACATGTGGCTAGCTGTTTTCCCGCTTCCCATATTAGTTTTTTATTTTGTGTTTTCCTCCAATCACCTTGGTCGAAATCACTTTTCCTTTTCCTTATCATCTTCAGCACAATCCGTCTACCCAATATTTTATGTCATCTGATTAATCAAATAGAAAACGTGCATCTAGTACATAGTACTTTCCCACTAACAATTGTGAACACAGGTGCTATCACCGCAAACGAAAAAACAACCAACCTGACTTACTGAGCCACTAAGGAAAAAGAATTAATTAAAATCAACAAACTAACCCACTTACGGCAAAAAAAACTGGGAACACATATATGTAAAATACGCCAGTGTACAAGTAAATTAGCAAGCGATCAACAGAGTAACAATTACTGACGATTTCCTCGTCATTTTACACGTTCCGTCGCATAAATAATGATTGCAGAAAAAACGGAACACGCCACGTTCGGCTCGAATGAAACATTTATTATTGTACTCAAGTAAAGTTGTCAAAAGAGACAGTAAATTCTGTTACTATGCTAAACTTTTATTGGATTATTTGTGTGTGCATGCGTGTTATCGTAGTATTAATAAAAATCCAATTACTTAAGTCGAAGCTGTCTAAACTTTAATACGCATATTACGTAGCAATTCTTTAATAAAAAAGTCATAAACTTGTTAGGTAGGTATAGTTTATGGCGCTAGTGTGGGGCACTGTTGTCTATTTGCGTCGTATCAGCCGTCACTACTAATTGTGGCTTTGAGTGTAACGAATTATAATTAGCATCGGCATCGTAGATCTTGTACAAGATGCTATAAATAAATTATAAAAAATATTCTAAATTAAACTATAGACTATACCTACTACAGAACTTCTTAAGCTCACCCATTATATGCAACTTGTTACATTTAGTACTATAAATATGTAAGCTATTAAGTATGTTATAACCTAAAACCGGTGGGGACCTGGTGACCTGTATCACAGGTGTTTCTACCTACCACAGGCGCCAGCGATCCACAACCAAAATTGTTAATTAGCAGCTTCTGTTTATGATAAATTTATTCGCATTTTTTGGCTTGTGGTGAGAAATAAACGATTTATTATTATATTTATTAACTTGGAATGACCATACAGAATCATAAATGATCAACTTTACACACCCAGAGAAACAAACCGTATTTGAAAGACTAGCCTTCGATCCATGTCCACACCAAAAATTTTCCAAATTGGTTCATCAGTTTTACAGTGAAAGCGAACCAGATAGACTGATACTTTACTTTTATAAAGGATTTGTATGTCGTAAGAACGAAGAGTGCACTTCACCGGGCTGCAAGTGTAAAAACGTAACGTTCGGCTCGGCTGACTCTGCCGACCCACTTGTGTAAGTAAAGGACTAGATAAGATTAATGAACACTTCTACACAATAGGTATTCTATTTTTATCTTTATATTGATAAATTATAATATAGCGTCATGTCTAGTTTTGTTGTACAGAACTACGGTATAATCTCAGGCATTACTTACTGATCCAACTTGAAAAATCTTTCAGTCTCATATGTGACTTACTGAGGAAATATGCCAGTTTTCATTCAAAAGCGGGAAGATAATTCAAAGTAAGCGTGTGAAACAGTGCGTTAATGCTGCTCTATACTAAAACATATAATAATGAGGAAAAATTATTTTGTTTGTTTTTTTGTACCCTAAAGCTCCGAAACTACTGAACCTATATAATATATTTTATCCCGATACGTCCAGTAGTTACCATGGGAAAATCTTCTATATAGTAAGGTAGTAAGTAATTACAGGAATGTTTTTTATCATGATAAATTCCTACAGCAGTGTAGTTATATGTTACTGACAACGACGCAGTCTTTTAAAATATAACCTATTGTTATAATATTTGTTGTATCATATCGTTAGTTATTGTTTCGTAGTTATTACGCAATAAAACAAACATACGGAAAGTTTACCTAATGCATTTCTATATGACGTAGCCTCGTGTAAACAAATACATTCCATGTTATTGTTGAAAATATCACATTCTTGATGTAAACTTATTGTTTTTAATCATGGAGAAAGGAAAGATAGCAGAGATGCCATAAGGAAGGTCCTAGTAACTTTCCTCGTTCCGGGAACACCCGCATTTTGGCGCGCTACTCTCTTAGGAGAGCGGGAGCGGGCAACGAGCGGTGCACTCGGTGACCGCCCGCGCCGCCGTCGCTGCCGCCCCGCTGCCCGCAAAATTCGAGGCCGAGGCCTTAGGGGGTTTGCATTGTGATACCTCCACTAGTCATTTCTTTCTCCATGTTTTTAATTCATTTCTATAAACAGTAGATAGATTCTAGACGGATTAATCTTAGGTATTCTTTACCATAGCCTATTTTTAGTAACAAAAATCGTATCGTGAAAAGCGAAATCTATTGTTATATCAACACTCGGGTTTGCTATTTTAAAGTGAATACTTTCTTATCGATACACAATGGTCTATCAAAAAAGAGAATCGAATCAATCGAATTACCTCTTTCACTTATTCATAAAAATCACTATGAAAACTCTTTGGCATCACGATATTGTTGAATGTCGGACGCTTGCAATTTAACTGTCAGAGTTTTACACTTAAGTGCAATAAACTTGGGTCGAAAACAAAATGATGCCTAAGATTAATTTTTATTTATCTTTTTTTAATCTACTCTTTACATCCTTTGAAGTTCACGCGATGACCGATAACTTATAAGGTTCAATTACCTTAAATTTTAACATGGATTTAAATTTCTGAAATAACATTAATCATCACAAACATATCAAGATTGGTTCAACACGCATAGTTTATTGCGTCTACGCATAAAATAAAAAGTTGAAATAAAAAGAATTTCCGGTGCAGTAGTCGCGTGCGCAGATGGGAGTGCTTGCGCAACGCTCGGAAACAGCGCAAGACGGGAACTGGATGTAGTGTAACTGTCTTTATCATCATTTTAATAGTGAAGCTATGAATGCAACGTTTCCGACGATTATGCCGCTTTTTGCTATGTTTTGCCGCTATAATTTATGCTCGATTTACCAATGTTTTGAATTTGCAAAGGTCGTTTTGCTCAATAGAATCTTTTATATGCTGATCTTTATTGAGATTTGATCTTTATATGGAAATAATTATATGTTATCTCTTATTTATTGAATCGCTTTTGCTGAAAAGCTTTCTGTGAATTATGCAAGAAAACGAGATTATAATGTATGTGTTAACTTATATCTTTTTATCCATTTGCATTAAACATAAATCGATAAGTTCAGAAATACCTGAATTATTAACAATAAATCGCCTGTCGTGAACCGCTTAAAGACTTTAATACAAGTAAAAAATGCGCATACACATTTACAAAATACCGCTTAAATATTAATGCATTGCTAAGCAAGTGATGCAACGAGAATTCTTCAAACTTTCTTATTGAAAATAATATATTACATGATCCAACAAAATATTACGATCGGATTACCAAATTGACAGTTCCTCATATTTATGTAATGAATGAACCGTAAATGGTATCAATGATGTTTCAGTAATCAAATATTTAGGCCGATTGCATCAAAAGTTCACGTAATTTTTACGTTCATTTATGTCACATACTTGACTAGTAGATGTTATTAATTTGCATCTTAATTTTAAACGTTCACTATTGTACAGTGTGTCAATTTCAACTGACCGCTAACGTGTCCTGGTATTTTTGTTAACTCACAGTGGCTGTTTAACTGTAGTGCATTTCATGAAAAAAATATAGTAACACTAGGTATAGAAATTCAAACTAGGAAATATCTTCGAAAATTAATATACTTATCTGCCAGATTAATGACCCATCAGCGCTAAGTTTATAAATATTTATTTTTATTTAAAAGATATCGATGTCGCAAGTAGCCGGAATATATTTATTTATTATTCAATACATACGGCATAATAAAATTTCGCCTTAAGTGTTGCACACCGCAAAAGTTGTAATTATAATCCCACCAAAAACATTAAATGTAAAAAAAAGCCAATCCTCTACGCAATTCCTCCACTGTAAAAAGTTTTGAGATCGCATAGAAGCCAAGTCCTGTTCTACTTTATTTGTAATAATAAATCAATATTTTGTGACTATATCAATAGTTTCGTTCACTTTACAATAATATTGACTTGGCCATGAGCACAATAAACTACAAATATAATACAGCATATCTTGGAGAGGTGAAAGTCAAATATGAAGTTTAATATCACAGAATTAAATACTTTTAGTTTATTCAATTGTTACTAAATGACCGACAGTCAGTATCATCCAACATCAATGAATTGCACATGTACTATGGCGCATGTTTAGTCCATGGTGATCTCAAATTAAAATCAGTCCATAATCAGTCCAATCGTAAAATCATGTCCATATAGAATTTATCAATTCAATGGTATTTACACATTATTACAAGGAGCGACTTTTAACTTGTGCTCATGGCCAAGACAGTATTATTGTAATGTGAACCAAACTATTGATATATATAGTCACAAACTATTGATTTATTATTACAAATAAAGTAGAACAGGACTTGGCTTCTATGCGATCTCAAAACTTTTTACGGTGGAGGAATTGCGTAGAGGATTGGCTTTTTTTTACATTTAATGTTTTTGGTGGGATCTAATTTATTTTTTGTAGGTCTCTTTCTTCTCTAAGTATATAACAAATTAAATTAACTTACATGCAACTAACTAAATATATAACAAACTAAATATGTACACCTAAAGTAGCACGTAAACAATATTTTTTTTAACCTAAAAAAATTCGAAATTGTCGAATTTTTTTATCGAATATCTTTTAGAATAAAATAGATTTATTTCAGAGGTAGATGACGCTATCACATGAAATTATTTGATTTTTTTTTTTTGGTATGGCATCTCGCAGTTCAGCCTAGGAGGCCGTGTACTGCTTAACCGGACTAGATTATTTGATTTTTTTTTAAGTACTACTTATACTAAGCTATGTAACGAAACCATAGCGCGATTTAGACCAGGACAACGCCATCTATCGAGCGAGCATGCAGTGTTTATCGCACTGCATTAATATGAAAGATTTTATCATTATTCATTTCATTTAAACCTAGCTTTTTTATTAATATGTTGTATATTTAATACATAATAACAATATACCACTACGTAACAATAAAACAAATAGTAAAATTTTGTACATAAATAAATAACAAAGTTATCAATGCAGTCAAAATTCATACACAATGTTCTTGAAAAACCGCAAATATAAATTTGTTTCCTATTTTTTTATTAATTTTTAAGGTTTTTATAATTTTCCCTTTATATGTAGCTAATAACCTATCTTGGTGCCAAATTTGAAGGTTCTAAGTTTGCTAGAAGTACCTTAGACTTTTGATGATCGGTCAGTGAGTGAGTCAGTGACAAAATGGTGTAACTTTGATCGCTCATAACTCGTAAACTATTTATTCAAATGTCTTGTAATTTTGAGACTAAGCTTGTTCTAATATTTACTCTTGGTCATCGAAAACCTAAACTCCTAGCTTTGTTCACATGGAAGATACAGGGGGCTGAAATAGCCGCAAAACGCTTCGAGAAAAGATGGTACGGCCGTGCCCGCTTTGCTCGAGTCTTGGCTGGGGCACTGCCGTGCCCTCAGATAACTTGTGTGGAAAAAAATACCTACACTACATATTAAGGTGCGTACGGATTGCGCGTACCCTGGTACGCGTACTCAGTTTACGCGTATCCGGAACGCCTAGTCCATACCTGCAGCTACGCGTTCACTCTTGAGGTACGCGTACCGCGCGAGCCAACTCGCAGCGCGAGCCACCGTCAGTCGGTTTTTGGTCGCGCGTCAAAGAGGACGCACGCGGCCGGCTACGCTATATTTGGACGGCAAAATGAATAAACACGCGTGTTCTTCGAGTTTCAATAATGAAAATATTATTCGATTTGCAAACTCATTCTCACAAAATTTTTGTCCCCACTTTCTTCATAATTTATATCTTCCATTAGCCTATTTCCACACTGAATCTTTCCCGAAACAATGTTTTCATCCACCATCTAGGTTTCCGTTTGTTTCTCTTTTTTTTTATTTAAAATGTGTTGAATAATGACTAACGCCGCAGCGGTGGTAGTGCACGCAACCGCTAAGTTTGTCGGAGTCATGGCGAATGACTGGGGCTCGCGGAGCGCTCTGCGGGCCTAGCATGGCGATTCTATCTCTATTCTACCAAGAAACGACAAAGCTCTTTCTTTCCCACTCGACATGTCTTCTACCCGAGCATGGCGCGAGCTGTAGACTCGCGTTTCTATCAAGAGAAAGACTTTCCATAGCAACGGATAAGTAGCTAGTGATGGGTCGCTCTACGATGAATTTACGTTTAGTTAGCCAAAAAAATGTGTCAATGCACTATTTTTCACGCATGAACCTATACATAAACTCACGTAACTCAAAGTAACAACAAAACGTATTCATCGAACTTATTTTTATCTGTGGAACTAAAATGGTTCATGTTTGTTTGTTTACAAAAAACGATTTTTGTTGTTGATTTTACTTATTTAAATATTGGTGATTACTGCGTGCGGCAAGGAAAAAGTAAGTAGATTTTGTGATTAAATAAATAAAGTACTGATTATTCCAATAGTTGTGTGTAATTAATCCAAACGAACATAATAATTATCCATACATACGATGAAAAGAACAAAGGAAAATAACATAATAATCTCAATAAATGGTGATTGGAGGCATTGTCTGATGAAAACTTTGCCATGCACAGTTCAATGCGTTCCTCACTGTTATCTTGCTTCCCTATATTATTGTCCGAAGTGTTTTTACTTTCGTCGTTACAAAACCTGTTTATTTACAGCGTACGAAGTCCCATCCAATAAACAGAGAAGATAGTATCGCGATCCATTGGGAAAAGAAGGCCACGATAAAGAAGAATAGGTCCGTATTCAAAAGCTGCTGAAAAAATATGGAAAATAACGAGTTCTTGGCATACAATGCTGACACGAGAAACATTCTATTAGTAAGTGTCTTTAAATAATATTCATTTACTAGTAATAGTTCTCCAGACTTGTTGGTTTCATTCTAGCAAAACTCTCATGGTTTGTTTTCAAAGTATAATTATGGCAATAATAATTATAGTACCTACCTACCTATTTGTTGCTTGTGTGATATAAGCAACAACTCTTAAGATAAAAAATAAAATGAGACAATCATTTACACAGAGGTAAAGGTTTATTTACATAAAATTAAGGCTACAGATAAAGTCATTTATTCAAAATAGGCTGAAAATCAGCAGCAGAAGCGGTGGAACAAACTCCCCAGCAACTCAATTCTGTCTGTATGGTTTGAAGAACTGTTGATATACAAAGATATTCATAATAGTTGCTCTTCTGTGAGTTGCAGCTTGTAGTAAGCTACCGCTAAGGTCATTAGTGTGTCTCTCTCTCTGCCTTTCTTCGGGAAGAGTTGTAGCATAGGCACCCTGCAAAAAGAAATAACTGTTTGGTAAAGAGTTTTTACAAGAATTATTTTACAGTATAATAAAAGAATAACATACTGATAGTGACACATTATCAGCATTCTTATTGATGTAATGAGTCAAGACCCTAACGCATGACTAGAATCCCCTGAAAATGAATGTTAATTTAATTTTGTGTTCTTGTTTCAGATTACAAAAAAAGGATGCTGAATGACAACTGGGTCGTCAGTTTACAAATTATAAATTATTGAAATGATATCATTTAATAAAGAATGTGAATATTAAAATCATAATGGTTGTTTATTTAAAATGTCATTTTTTTCTTAGCAGATAAAACTGTCCAATTCTAGAGTCATATAGCCTGCGCAGTTTGTTCTTAATGAGAGAATTATTGAAAATTGATTGTTTATGAACTCTGTCAGGATAATTGGCATTTATGTTCAGTATTTTGCACTCAGTATCTACAATCTGAAATAGAGGTTATATCTAATATTAGGTATCATCATCATCATCACAGCCATAGGACATCCACTGCTGAACATAGGCCTCCCCCTTTGATCTCCACAGATACCTGTTGGAATATATTAGGTATACTAACCTTGTATTCACTGCAAAAACAAATTGCTTAAAAAATTTGCTAACAGTGGTTAGTAATGTTGTTAATGACCTAAGCAGGACCCGAACAAAGAACCTGCAACAATTAAGCTTTGTTAAATATTTTTCTTCTGTTTAATTATTTTCTTGCAATGAAGGGCAATACCTACATAATAGACAAAATAATCTTAGAAACAATAATAAATGAATAGATCTTTCTATATTTAACTTATCTATAAGGACGAAAACTTTGTCATATTTTTGGTTGGAAAGCACAACGAAATAAAATAGACTGAAGGTACTTACATTGATATGAACAGGCAGACCCTAAGATATCCTAGGAGACAGATTCCGCACAAATACTGCACCATCTCTGCACATTTACGTTTTCAATGTCGAGAGGCTTAACACTCGTATAGCTCGTTCTTTGAGCTTTACACTGATTCTTCTCAGCATAAAAACTGACCACATGACGACGGTAGGACCCCGACATACTTTGTAAATGCTTTTTGAGATCTTAAAATTATAATAATATTCTTGTCTACTCTTGTCTAGGTCCGATGAGATGTAGAGTATTTGACATTTCATATAGAAAGTTATATCTACTCCCAAATGTCAAAAGTAGAGAAAATATAGTCGTCATGCTCGACGCGATAGACACATGTCGACGAAGAAAAGAAACATTTCTTTTCTCGATGTCAAACATCGCCATGCTCGGGTCGATAGAAATCTTTCTTCAATCTATCATTTTGTCGATTCTCCGGTAGACAAAAGCTGTTTCTATGGCGGTCATGCTAGGCCCGCTGGATCGATTGACCTCGCGTACAGGTTCGCGGCGGTGCGTACAGGAGCTGTACGCGTATCCAATGTACGCGTGGACAGTGTTTCCCAACTACGCGTAACACAGGAACGCGCTATCCGTACGCACCTTTACAGAAACGTCAAAATAGACACTGTTTACGTTTGCCAAACTGTGTTCATTAACCACATTGTTCCCGGATTCTAAAACGTGTAGCGCTGAACTGTAATTGGCTTTACGACGTGCATACAAGACAGGTGTTTAGACGCGTACAATTACACCTAAATGAAAGTGGGCGCAGATAACGTTGACAGGGAATGTACGCGTTGTCATCATTCTCGCGCGCCTGTCGGCCGAGGGAAATTCGCGATTTAACTGCGCTTCAAGCGATAAATAAGTTTTATTATTAATTTTAAATCTTACCAACGTTAGGATGTTGATGTCTGGGCTTGGCTGCATCCGCTGGCCGTATTTCAGCTTTATATTAATGCTTTTAAGTCAGGTTGCTGTAGTAAAATATGAGTGCATAAAAATAATTTTCACTTAACAATTTAGAGAATTATTAAGTGAAACGTATTGTAATCTTATGGCATTTCTAATGACGATGCAATTTCCGTAATTGATTACTGCATTCTCTTTGTGTTGACTTAATTCTTCATGACAACATTACCTATTGCACATACCAAAAAGAAAATTACAGCTATCATAAAAAGTCTAGCTGTTCACAATTCACGAGTAATCCGGCCACATTACAGCCGCTTCGCAATACGCGAAACATGCAGTGTCCCCAAATTGTCCCCGTTCACTTAGTGAGCATGTAACATTCTTCTATTCTATTCTATTTTTGTATATGGCAATCCGTGTCGATGTCAATTTCGACGATTCTGCCAATGACAAGTGGGATGAGAAGCAAGAAGTGCTTTTAATTAAAATAAATTTAAAAATATATATATATTGATTTAAGATGGTGCTGTGGCCGATCTTGTGTAACTTAATGTGTTAGTAGGACGGCACTGAAACAAACAGAAATATATTTACATATATAAAAACAACAACAAAATGTTAGTAACACATAACATATAATATATACCACAACCATACAAACTGTGGCCTAAATATAGGCCACAATTTATAATTTAATATTGTTTTGATTAATGAACATCAACAGCATCTGGAGCAGTTCTGGACAGGAGTGGGATAGGAGGGAACGGAAGTTAGTCGGGAGAGGAATTTTAAGTTTTTGGAGACGACCATATAAATCAAAGGATGAGTTGATAGGACAGTCAAAAAATATATGGTCCAGGGTACCTTCATCCAGTCCACACTCGCAGAGGGATGAATCCTGCACCCGAATTTTGCGCAGAAAGACCGGTGTACAGCAGTGACCTAACCGAATTCTGCACATGACTGAAATTACCCGTTTAGGGTATCTTTTGAAATTTGAAAACCACGGTTTTGGTTTTACAACCGGTTGAATGGCGAAATAAGAGCTACCCTTCCTTTTGCCTGAGATGTTCCACCATTCCTGCCACGAGGTCTCAAGACTCAATTTAGGGAGGTTTAGCAGGTCATGCCCTTGAAGGGAGAAGTGTGCAAGATCAGCGGACTCAGATGAACACGCATCTTTGGCCAATGCATCGGCACATTCATTGCCCGCTATACCGCAGTGGCTAGGGATCCAGACTAAGTGTACTTCTTTCTCTTGCCTAGAGCAGGAGAAAAGGGACTTTTTAATATCCAGGACAATAGGACAATGGAGTTTAGTTCTAAAGGGATTCTGGGATATGGCTTGGAGACAGCTAAGGGAGTCAGTAAAGATAACTCCACAGCTAATCTCATGGGACTCTATAAAACGACAAGCTTCCAATAGTGCCACACACTCGCCTGTAAATACTGAAGACTCCTTCGGACATCTGAATTTCAAAATTATTTTAGAGTTCTGATAGTAAACCGCGGCTCCAGTACAGCCACCATTTGATTTGGAAGCATCCGTGAAGAACTTTTGAAACCCAATCCATCGTTCACCCAAAACCGCATTAAAGGCCGAATTTGCAGATGGGGAGTTTTTGGATATGCCAATGTTATAGAATATTTTAGGGGTGAAGCAAAGTACTTCATAAGGGTAATTAAATAAAGGAAGTCTGGGATGTGGAGCAATGGGGGATTCTAAATTTTGAAAAAACCGATATGCTTTTAGAAATAGGGGGATTTCTTTGTGGTCCCAATATTTGGAGCTGTGACAAAGAGTGTCAAGCTCTCTGAGTTTTGGGATGAGGGGGTGAGATGACTTGGGAATAACCCTGGATAGGAAACGGGAAGCGAGGTACTGACGTCTCAGGGCTAAAGGAGGTTCAGCGCATTCGACCTGCAAGGCGTTAATAGGCGACGACTTCATGCAACCTGAGATGATTCGAAGGCATTGAGACTGAATCCTATCTAAACCGGCCAAGGCACCTTTGTTGCTTGGAATCACCAAGTGTGACCCATAGTCCAGGATACTGCGGACTAAGGCATTGTAGACCAGTTTCATAGTGAAGGGATGGGCCCCCCACCAGACACCAGCGAGAGCTTTTAGGATGGAGATTGCTCTTTCGCATCTTTTGATCAAATAATTAAAGTGGTGAATCCCGGATAATTTTGAGTCTAAGAAAACGCCTAAAAATTTTGATTTGTTACCTATGGGAATATCTTGTCCTTGAATGTTAACTGAGACCTGAGGGATCAGTCGTTTTCGGGAAAAAATCACTACCGAGCTTTTTGGGGCGGATAACGAGAGACCATGGTCCAAAAGCCATGTGTGCAGAGAGTCCAGGGAGAGACAGAGAGATGAGGCAGCGTCCGTAATAGATGGATTAACTACATACAACACTAGATCGTCAGCGTATTGTAAAAGGTGGCAGTCAGCATTAAGGCAGGAGCCAATGTCTGCTGTATACAGGTTGTATAGTAGGGGGCTTAGAACTGAGCCTTGGGGAAGGCCCTTCCACGTCTGTCTCACCTCAAATACCTCCCCCTGCACTCTGAGCATCAAAGAGCGAGACATGAGGAGTGCGCATATACATTGTACCATCTTACCCGGAATCCTCAGCTGTTGCAATTTTTGCCTGAGAACTGGAAGAAGGACGCTGTCGTATGCGGAAGAGATGTCAAGGAAAGTGGCTACAGCGGATTCATTTTTGGAAAAGGCTGTACGGATATCAGTAACCAAAATTGCCACACTGTCCATGGTGCTAAGCCCCTTTCTAAAGCCAAACTGACTACTCGGCAGTAGATCCCTAGACTCCACCAACCACTCAAGTCTATTTTTAATTAAATGTTCCAATATCTTGGCCAACACTGAGGACAAAGCAATTGGTCTAAGGCCATTCGGATCATCAGCAGTCTTGCCGGGCTTCAAAAGGGGAATTACTATCTGAGCTTTCCACTGTTCAGGAACCCAACCAAATTGATAGCAATAATTTATTATTCCTAAAAAATATTTTTTTGCTTCAAAACCAAAATGAACTGCAAATGAGTACGGTATGCCGTCTATGCCTGGGGCGGAATCCCTAACATGACGTAATACCGTATCAAGTTCCTCTAACGAAAATGGTTCATTCATAGGATCATCCACAATATTTACAGGCGGGAGCAGAAGTTCTGAGGAAGAAGGAACATAGGCTGGAGCTATTTTGTCAAAAAAGGATTCAGCAGTTTCTCTCGAGATAGGGGAAGAGATAGATGGGGAGCAGCCTCGCCTGAAACGATTAATGCTCTTCCAAACTGCTGAAATGGGAGTGGAAGGGGATAGAGAAGTGCAAAACTTAACCCAACCGCGGCGTTTCTTCTTGCGAAGAAGCCGCCGAGATTGAGCTAACACTCGTCTGTACCGTATAAGATTGTCGCTATTCATCGCATCATTGTACTGTTTTTCGGACTCTTTTCTTTCTTTAATAACCGATGTGCATTCTTGATCCCACCACGGGGGTGACGGGATTTTATTTCTGGCACAGTTGCGCAACGGAAAGGTAGAGTCTGCGCTTGAGGTAATGGCCGAGATAAAGCCATCGTAGCAGCTCTTAGCATGGCAGTGACCAGAAGAATCTTGAAAACTTGAAGTTAAATTTGGAAGCATACTAATTTTCTCCTCCAGTAAAGATGCAAACCTCGACCAATCAGGTTTGGACAAGTTGTACTTCAATAGTGGAGGAGACGTTTTCTCTAAAAAGGTTTTATTAATTAAAGTTACAACAATGGGGTAATGGTCGCTACCATGCGTCAGAGTAGTACATTCCCAATGAATTGATGCCGCCAACTCTACTGAACAGAATGTGAGGTCTACACAACTCTTTTGCTGTCCTGGAAGGGATCTACGAGTAGGGCTACCATCATTTAAGATGCAAAGGTCAAAATCATCCAAGATTTCTACTAAACCTTCCCCAAACGAATCACAACGATTGGAACCCCATCTAAAGTGGTGACAGTTGAAGTCACCCATGACGAGCACAGGTCCCACTATGTTATTCAAAATGTCCCTAATGGTGGTTAAAAACCTACGCTGAGGATGGGAAATATACACGGATAAAACAGTGATACCCTCAATTCTACACGCAACTATATTCATATCACCATCCAGAACCGGAAGAGTCAAGGTGGAGAGGGGGACACGATTATTAACAAGGAGAGCCGACCCTCCATAGCCATCAGATCTGTCACATCTGAGAATATTAAATAGTGGTATATTAAAACTGAGACTCGGGGTGAGCCAAGTCTCAGCTACAGAGCAAGCCAGAGGCTTGAATTTATTGAGGAGGAATATGAGGTCGTGCTTTTTATGCCACACGCTCCTCACATTCCATTGAAGGAATACTTGGCGAGGCGCCATTTCTAATATTTGATAAAAGGTTAGTTAGTTGGTAGGCAACGTTGGACGGTAATTGGGTATTATTGGTGGATAGAATTGTAGAAAGAAGTTTAATAAGTATATCTATTATTGAGGAAACATTACTATCAATGAATGGGTTATTCAGAGCGCAGCCATCAGGCTGTGAAGGTGCAGGGGAGTTAATAATCTGCTGATGGGCAGCTTTATCATAAGAGGGAGATAGAGGGGCATGGGTCTTTGGCTTAAGGAAAACAGTTTTGCGGTATGACTGAGTGGGGACGGGAATAGCTTTTGCAGCATTAGCATAATTGCGAGAAGTAAGTGGGACAGATTTGCTAGCTTCAGCATATGAAAGGGACTTCTCAGCCATAACCGTCTTAATGGCCTTCTGTCTACCCAACTCGGGGCATGATTTGCTATTTGCAAAATGATTCCCCGAGCAGAGCACACAGAATGCCTCCGCCTCAGAAGTGCTGCAACCATCACCAGGGTGATCATGGCCGCACTTACTGCAGCGAGGCTTGGACCGACACGCTAGTTCCACATGACCAAACCTGCAGCACTTACGGCACTGGATGGTGGGATAAACATATTGCTGAACCGGAAGGGAGGTGTAACAACAAAATACTCTTTGAGGTAATACTTGGCCATCAAAGGTAAGTACACATGTCTCTGTTGCCTTGAATACAGTCACTCCATCAATAACTACTTTCCTGCTTATGCGACGAACTTTCAGGATTTCACCACAACCTGAAGGGACCTGCAAGTATTTTTGGGCTTCCTCTTCATTTAAATCTGTGGGAACACCAGTCACAACACCCATCCTAGTTATATTAAAAGTGGGGATAGAGGCAACATAGCAGTTCTTATGTAAAATGCTGTTGATAATAAATGAGTTTGCATCCTGAGGGGATTTAAACTCTACAGACACACGGTTCCTACCAACTTTTTTAACACCATCACGGACAACATTGGTAATGTTATGTTTTTGTAGGAATATTCCGAAAGTAACAGGGTGTAGAGAGGTACCGGCGTTAGGCTGGGGCTCCAATCGAGAGACATGAACGATAAAAGGTGCCTTATCAGTAGCAGAGTACCTGCTGCGGCCAACTAGGTTTCTTTGTTGTTTTGATGGCGGGGTTGACACGCCAATGTTGGCATCATCTCCGGAGCGTTTCCTGGTATTCGAGGTTGATAGGGTCTGGGAGTCCGCGATGCTGCAAGCAACATCAGCGAGTTGGGAAAGCGGATAGTTGGGGGAAAGTGGAGCATATGCAGAGATGTCGGGAGGATCGGGATCGGGGGGTTTATTTTGATCCATTATGCTTGTAAAAAACTGGTTAGTTACCGAAATAACAACACACCACTGGTAACAAACAAAAAGACAACACACAAACACAAAACTAAGTCACAAAAGTTCACCAAAACACTTAAAACAGCTGAAAATTCTAGGCACACGTGCTAACCAAAGACACTCTGTGGCGAGAATCCATGTAACATTCTTGTTTAAAATTCAAACGACTAATCAGTTAGTTAATTTGTAGTGTTGGCGCGAATGTGGGTTAACATCCAGCTAAAATAGAACGTCGCTGCCGTCCGGCTGACGGGAACGATGAATTTTGGATGCGGTTGTTAGGCGGATCATGTTTTTTTAAACCGATATCATAGTACACAGATCTTTTTTTGCTTCAGTGTGGCCTAGTGCTAAATATTTTGTCTGTTCAAAAAAATCCTCAGATATGCGCTCGAGCCGGTTCTTTTTTGCGGTTTCCGTTTCGCTTTGTAGGACAAATATTTGCATGTCCCACTAATATTGGTGATAGTAATAAAGTGTGTGTGGTTTGTACGTAATGTCAGCCACAGGGAATCCTGTCGTGGGGTTATAGAATGACTCATTCATTTGACTCATATTTAGTTGACAAACACAGCTGTTCGATAAAATCAGTGTTGGCTACGATTACTTCCCACGCTCAACTTTTATTTTGTAATCTTTGGAATCTATCCAACTTAAGATCATTTCAGAATCAAAGTATATTATTTTACATTCACTTTGCAGATGTAAATGATATTCATAATGTTTTCTTAATGGCCGATCATGTTATGTTTTAAAATAAAACCAATTTTTATGCGAGAGCATATTATTAGCTTTCGTTTATTAACATCCTGATAAAAGTGACGATATAATATTTATTTGAATAGAAAGTTATTGCTTTATGATCGGAATTACAACATTTCTATATTATGCATTCATTAAGGATGTATTAATAGCCATTTCGAATGACGGCAGAGCTATTTATTTAAGTTGACACCGGTATAATACCAGTGTTAGACGTCATTCGTATAATGACGACGGTAAAGGATAACTGACCGCATTTAAAATAAAGTCTTAAACTAAGCAATACCACAAAATAACCATTGTATACAACAACATTATAATTAATTTACTTAATATTTACACATCATCTCAAGTTAATTATTTTCAGTCTACAAATTCGTGGTCCAATTATTCTGCAAGGCAGTGCAACTCGCCGCGAGGTCAATGTTTCCTAGCGCGATGTCAACGCGCGCGGCTTCCGTACGAAATGCTTCATAATAAATGTTATGTCACACGATACGCTTGAACACTACTATACTATGAAATATTATGTGGGTTTTAGCCCGGCTTTACAACGGAATGTGTCAAAGCGCCCTGTTTATTTGCACTACACTGTAGTGATATTTTTGAACGACTGTTTAATCGTAGGACTTATCTATGGCAGTGTTTGTTTATAAAGAGGCAAACTTTGTTTGTAATGGATAAACTCAAAACTACTGGACCGATTTTAAATACTCTTTCACCATTAGAAAGCCATATTATCTGTGAGTAACATAGGCTATATTTTATCCCGGTGCGGGCAGTAGCTCCCACGGGACGAGGGTGAAACTGCGGGAAAACGGCTAGTAATAGCAGATATTCTCAAATTCCGATATGTAGGGTCAATGACCCCTAATCGTATGGAGTTTAAGTTTAAGGATTAACGGTATTCTATGTTTCTAATTTGCATTAATGATGTACTAGTATCTTCATATTAATTATGCAACGGGTTTCGAAGCTGTTTAATAGTTCCCTGGTGAAGCTAGATTGCTTGAAAATTCATATGCTGTGAGTATGAATATAGACTGATTTTACCTTGTAGCTAATTTGATTTTTGTTTTATGAATCAAAAATGATGTTTGGAAACGAAATGATGTTTGCTGTTGTCAGCCTTATCTACTCAGGAAAATGTAATTATTAAACATTTTATACATTTACTTTCTCTTTTTTAGTATTTATGCTTTTTATTAATTTAATATCGATTAATTAATATTGCTAATTGTCACTTCCGCAGTTTCAAAAAATATCCAATGCACTTGAATGTGCTTAAAATATAATATCGACATTTCGTTTTTTAAATACGTCACTGGCTTGTCTAATAGCGATCAATTTTGGCCAGTAGGTCACATTATGACCAATCGCACATCGCTACGGATTCTCATACATTTGAAACGTATCGTAAGAATTAACAAATTAGCCGTCTTAATATTATGCGTCCCAGTCCCCCAGATCGCGGTATTATGTATTAAAATGTTAATTTCCCAGAATTGCACACTAACACACTTACGTGTTACGATTAATTATAGTTAATAACTGTTTTGTTATGTAATCTTTATTAGTGGGAATTCCTCAATGTTAACTCGAAATTGGATTAGAAGTTAGCGATGAACTGATTTTCTGTGACATCTGTTGTAATATTTGCTTTAACAAAAATGTTTATAGGAAAAAAAGTAATATAAGATTACCGGAAAGGTACGCATTCGTGTCCAAAAACCTTTAAGCAAAGTTGAACTAACACAGCCAAAAAAGCCTAAATCAAAATGGGTCTTTTAGCAGTACATAACGCATTTGCCTTTAAAAAGTTAAAGGAAAGAACAATAATATTTACTTAACCAACAAGAATTGAAGACTGTTGACTTCCAACGGCATTTTGACACGAAAGCCGGAGTCGGTAACTTAGAAAACGGGTCAATGTGGAAATCGTATTTTGGTTGTGAGTACCAATCATTTGATGAGCTCGTAGACATACAACTGTTTGAAAACACTAAATTAATGGAAGAAAATCATCAAAATAGAATATTATACAATGGCATATGTAGACATGAAAATATACCCTAATTGTATTAAACAAAATACATACAACATGAACAATTGCAATTGCAGACACAATATACATATTATGCTTCAAAAGCGACCCCTCGTAGGCTGGTAAGTACAATTTCACTAAAAACCTTACCCACCTCTCAATATTGTCTTCTAAACCCAGAAGTTAAGTAGACAGCCCACGCTACCCTATCGGAATAAATTAAATAGTTTGGAGGTCACGGCGCCCTCCCATGCCTCCTCATGCCTGCTCATCATATGGCGTGGCAGGTGTAGGGCCAAGGGAGCGTCATCGCGTGACATATGTAATGATCGTTATGCTGTTCATACATGAAGGGCTTCGGTTGTTTACGTTTTTTATGGTTTAATTAAGTAATTAGGGGTCAGAATTTAAAATCCCGATTAGTAAGCCCTGAATGACTAACCAAAATCCAACTTTTAGTGAGTAATATGACCGCAAATATTCTAGGTTTATACGTTATAAATGTTCACACAAGTAGGTTTATAGACGATGCTTTCCCACGTACTTTAATGTCATCTGCATCTTTCAAAGAAATGTATGACTAATAAAATACAGAAATTTCAAGAATTTCATACTTGTACAAGTTGCAGTGAGAACGGGCCACCCATTGCGTGGCGATCGCCCGTATCGTACCGATAGAGCCTTTATAGGGCGCCCAGTATATCTTGAGAGACGGCGAGATATAGAACTAAACCACAATATACTGAATTAGACATATTTTTACTTACTGACTTCGCGATCAGCGCCCCCCATGACAGTCAATGTATACTGGGCAAACTGTAACACGATATCCGCCGGTATGACATATAATCAGCAGTGTCGATTTCATTCCACTAAGTGTCCTTATGATTATGGACACGTCGGTACGTCTTTGGTCTTAATTTGTAATGTATTTTACAATATAAGCATTACCTATTGGCATTTAGTTGCAAAGATCAAAAAATACTGGCTCGTTAGAAGTAGGCCATAAGGGCAAACAGTGGGTGTAACACAAACGTTCGTTGATATTGTTATCAAAGCGCAGGTGGCTTCGGTTAGCACCCGTCTACTGATAGCAAAACGAGCATACAGCTGCCATATTTCCCAGAACCCGGAAACGTGGCGCCAGAGATGATATATCAGATCATCATCATCAAAAACATAAATTACTAATTAAACAGCCGCAAATTGCCATCACTAACAAGTCAATTAAACGAAATCCATAGCCGAACAGGTTCTACGGTGGAAGTTAAACCGCTTTCTAGGTTTTGTAGCAGTTGGCCGCATTCTCAATGTCACTACGCTGCCTTGCCCTTCCGCTGTGCCGATGCCGTACCTTACCGATGCGGCGCCAAGGTCAATGCTATGGTGGATTTGGTAAATGCCAATAGAATTTCTTTGTCGATTATTGAATTGGTTGAAGACGTTGATTAAGTGGGCCGTGAATACTTCAAGATTATGCAGAAGCTACCAAGAATTATCATAAATCTTGAATTCCAACACGAGATTGGCATTACAAAAATCGATAAGACTACTGGAATTTTAAGCTTAGCTTTTTGTATATTGGTTCTCCATTACAAGTAATATTCTAGTACGGTTATAATCAACTTTTTCTACTTGGCAATCAACAATTTCTCCAATCAAATGGATTGACAGTAAACACTAGTTTGGTGCGTATAATTCTCATAAAAGTAGTGACAGATGCGTGCGCAGTTGATATTGCAGGCGATAGTTGTAAGTTGTAGTAGACGACCTTAGCAACCCGTTTTCTTCAGCACACTCTTAAATCTTGCGACAGATGGTAACCAGCTGATACAACATCATACTTTATTTCATGTCTACTAAATGTAATATGTAATGTACAGCCTTATAAATATAGACACCTCTTCTGAATATTGCTATATCTTTGTTTATTAAAAGATTTGGCACTTGATGCAGTTCTTGTTACTACCACATCATCATCCTCCGAGCCTTTTCCCAACTATGTTGGGGTCGGCTTCCAGTCTAACCGGATTCAGCTGAGTACCAGTGCTTTACAAGAAGCGACTGCCTATCTGACCTCCTCAACCCAGTTACCCGGGCAACCCAATACCCCTTGGTTAGACTGGTGTCAGACTTACTGGCTTCTGACTACCCGTAACGACTGCCAAGGATGTTCAATGACAGCCGGGACCTACAGTTTAACGTGCCATCCGAAACACAGCCATTGGTGTCTAAGATATACTTAGAAAGTACATACAAACTTAGAAAAGATGCATTCGTACTTGCCTGACCTGGAATCGAACTCGCGCCCTCATACTCGAAAGGTTGGTTCTTTGCCCACTAGGCCACCACGACTTTTTCTTGTTACTACCACACTGGTCTTGAAAGTTGATGATCAGCGATGGTAAACAAGTTGCCGAAGTACCTTTTAAATAAATAAGTCAACGCCAGCAAGGCCTTCTTATATAAGTGTTGCCAAAGCCACGACTTGTTTACTCATCGCAAGCTCCGAAAATAATCAGATAACAATGGCTGTTCAAGTCACCAAGTAAACTCCAACTATTTTAAACATAGTACGCCTGTCTTTATTTCTAGCTCACGACATAAACACGCATTTAGATTCCCGTTTATTCTAGTCAGTTGACCTACAAAACTCAGAAGTTCTCTGTTTTCATTCCAAAGAAATTCCAATCGTATTTGTTCTTAAGGATATGTATTCACTTTCTCTAGCACGTAATTCCGTATTGTCCTTGTCATAGATCTTGGCATTTGGGGTATGTTGTATCAGAGGATTGTTTATTGATATGTATTGCATTTTATGAATATTAATCCCTTTTTATTTCTTGCATATTCCACGAGACAATTGTCTCCATATCATTGTTTTGCAATCACTGGTTAGTATTCTATTTAATGATAAAGTGTGTCATATTTCTGATCTGAGATAAAGCCTATGCCCTTTATAAGGAAAAGTTTTGATAACTTCAAGTTATTTTTACAAACAAGTTATACATCAAAGCTTACAACAGCAAGACTATTCGAATAAGGTAGAAACCGTCCTATCATAACCCAATAGCACCTTTTGTTAATGATGTACCTATCTAATGGAAACCTTTGACATGCAAGATCTTTATGGCCAGATTTACGCTCTGCTCTCTTTTTAATCAGCTCTATCTCAAATCTTCACCAATTCTAAACTTCTATCATTCTAGTTGGTGGTTCATTAAAATCTAAAGTCCATCGATGGTCCACCTAGTTTCGTGGTCAGGTAACCAGCAGTTTCTCAACGCGACAGATGGCACGGTCGCCCACGCGGCGCCAACGACACTCCTGTACTTATAATACGAGTATCATGTTGTATGGCTTTAGTTATAGCGGGCTTGTTCGTCGCACTTGTCTTAATAATAACGAAGAAGTGATTCTTAATATCATTGACGTATGGTGTTTCAAGTATTATGGAAACACCATCTTTTCAAAAGGGTGTACGTACATAGGTACTTTGAGTTCGGTGCCTGTTCTTCTCCGAAGGACTAACCATCTTCATAGAACCGTACTGTCTCGATAAAATGTCTGTTTCATTATTTGGAGTTTTCCATTAGTGGCTCTGTAGTCCAAGAAAATTAACTACAGGATACTACTATTTTTTTTGTCTGTGTGCGTAATTAACCCCCTTACTTATAAAATCTCTAATCACCTTCTAAGCAACATTTTAACTAATCACTACTTAAAGTCTTAAGTAGTGATTAAATGTTAAATAAGACATGCTTAAGCAACGTTTATAAGTCAGAATTTTCTTAAACAGCCTTTAAGTATTACTTATATTTAATTCACGTTTATAAGTAAGGCTGTATATCTATATCTCAAATATTGAAATTAGCATATCTTACTGATATTACGTATTTGCTGATATAGTTTCATATCACATTAATTCTTAGAAACCTCCAGCCAAAAATCTATTTCTGTAGATACCTGTTTTACAATCGTGAACGAATTTGATAAGTTTTTGTCAATGATAAGCGAAACACGATGTTAAAAATGTGAATTCGTCGATAGAAACCAGTTTTGATCTTGTAATATGAGAAGTGTGCTTCCTAAATTTTTTGTAATTTTTTGCCATCGTTTAATTTAGTGCAGACCTCTTTAATTTAGTGCAAGCTTAAGATCCCAAAACCTATAGCAATTGTTTTTTTTTTTTTAAATTTTGTTTCGAATCATTTTCCCTATTGTTGTATCCACTAGACAATCTTATCAGAATGGTTTACATAATATTCTATTTTTAGTGTTACAAAGTGATTACAATTGTCCAAAATGTTTGTGCAAGGTGTTGCACCAAATGACTGCTTCACGATTCTGCTTTTTACGTGCTCGATAACAACATTGTATAACTACATTTTGGCAACACTAATAATCTCATTTAAGTTACACTTTCAGGAAGTATTTTAAAGCGTATAAATTGCTACATTATTTTGCAAACTAAATATGTAATAGATATGAGTTTTGATTATGGTTATTATGTTTGATTGGGTCTTTAAAATAGTATTCTATTTTTAGCCCGACACGCATTTCAATTATCAGATAATGCGAGCAATTTTGTATTTGGTCACAGCTGTTTTAAAAATCTAATCTGTACTTACCTTCTTTCAATATCTTTTTCATCAACTTAAACTTAATATTTCTTATACATTTTATCTTCAATATTTCCACCTGAACTCTCGCCAGCAGTGACCCCACACCTCGACTGCACGACCGAGGCCGAGTTTTTACAACGGGTGTCAGTTTCACGCGTGTATGCTGTTTACGCTCATACTAACGTGAAACATCTTTGATCGTGTGCACTCGGCAAAATAACTCTGTGTGTACTATTACTTATTTTAATAGATAGTATAAGTGCTTCAGAAAGTTGAATATTCGTTGGTGATAGTAGCCCTCCGAGGATGAAGTCAAAAGTCTAAAGATCAATTTTAAGTAAGAATTCTCGTGATACCTCTACCATAATCATTACGAACCTGAGATAAACTGTCGCTCCTTGTAAAGTCCAAACCAGTGCAACTTTACTGAATGTTCAGTAACTAGTTTGGACTACAATTCGTAGGACCAACCAAGTTGAAGACAAGGCGGATGACATAAACTGATAAGCATTTACAAAAAATAACAAAAGTTGATCATGTCGTTGTCGCAATGAAGATGAATTGAAACTCGTTTGTCCATATCATTCCAATTAATTATAGCACTATTAGGACTAAATGGAGTGAATAGGCTTATAATGGCAGTTTTACGATCCTAATGTTTCGTTAACTAGAGATAAAATGACTCACATTGCTATCTGTTAAAGAATGTGTGGGGCCTGAGTCGCATGAACGTTCAGAAATAATTTGCGTATAGTTGTTTTTGGCGCCCAACGTGGGACTGCCACAGTTCGTCAATAGGGTATTTTAGTCTAGATGAGAAAAAAATTAAAAGTGTATTACAATGATTGTTTAGAGGAAAAGCAATCGGGAAATGTTAGTTTCACTTCGTAAGGTACATAAATATATTTTTTATTGCAGTTTAAAGTTTTTAGGTTTTTTTATCTGTCTTTGAACACTACGAAATGTCGCCGCCATGCTAATGACGTCATTACGGTAGTAAACAAAAGTGTATAACCTCTAAATATTATCCACATTTCCCAAAGTATTGATTCTTGAAGTAGTTAACCTATCATTAAAGAGTATATTTCATTAGATAGGTAATGTTAATACAGTTACTTACATCAAAGTGATCTTCACAAAAGTATAAACGAGATTTATCTGATAACAGTCCGGGATCTCGTCTCGCAACTTTTAACCAAGTGTTTCTCATATTTATATCCACTGGTACTTGAATCCATAATTTGTCTGGTGTTTTTACACTAGTGTTCTCACATTCAGAAACAACACACCAACGATACGGAGCATAATTACTCATTATTAAAATTTTCAATACATATCAAAATATGTATTACTGACAGCTGTAGTTTGTTTACTAACGTAATGACGTCATGACCAAAAAACAATCATGGCGTCCGTTGTGTGCCGCGTTTTCGCGAAATACGCGCGAAATTTGAAATTATGATAAAACAATTAATTTATATTCGTACATAACGTGAGAAAAAAAAATATTTTTAATTTTTTAGAGATATATTAAGACTAAAGAATTTATTTAAGATATATTTCAAAAATGCATGTAATACCCTATTCCGAAATTGTTCCGAGTGTTGAAATTTATCTTTATTAGAATCGATATTCTATTGAGTCGAAGAAGAAGTCTTTATTAATGATGCTTCGAAACAACACTGCTAGTCGGTGAATAGATATCATCCTCCGAGCCTTTTTCCCAACTATGTTGGGGTCGGCTTCCAGTTGGTGAATCTATAATAATATTATAAAGCTGAAGAGTTTGTTTGTTTGTTTGTTTGAACGCGCTAATCTCAGGAACTACTGGTCCGATTTAAAAATTTCTTTCAGTGTTAGATAGCCCATTCAACGAGGAAGGCTATAGGCTACTTTTTATCCCGGTACTGGAAGTAGTTCTCACGGGATCCGCTAGCAGAAGCTAGTAGATACTAAATTGATAGTACCGTCTAATAGATTATGAATAAGCTCAAGTCTAGAATAATAACGTGAAATATCTTCGTCCTTGAATTTTGAGCAGCTTACGTAGAAATAACAACTGTGAAGCCATTTGAAATATTCAAAGACTTAACAGATTTACTTGAAACTCTGCATGAAAGCCCCGACGGCTTGCCACGTAAAGTAGGTTCCCCTCGGGCGCATACCATCTCAATTTTACACACACTGAATCTTAACATATTAGGAGTAAAGTAACCTTCAAGGAGCATACAGAGTACAAAGTTCGTAACTAATATTGAATGTTCTTTTGTATTATTTGAAGAAACAAGTGACATCATAAAGCCACTATTGTCTTAAAAGACAGAATTTATTATCCAAGTAATTCAATAGCAGAATTAATAAAGAATGTACTAAAATCCGTTAACGCTCATGATAGGCCTCTTTTACACGAGCTGATTCCGAAATTCATTAAAATCGTTTTAAAAGGGGCTTACAATAGCCTGATCATATAATTTGAAAAGAGGATTTCGCTACAAATTGGATTTGATTATAGCTTTTGTTGTACTTAATGGAATTAGTATCCTCTGAAGGGCAATACCTACCTTTAAACAAGGAGAGGTAATAGATTCAGATACATTATTCGTCTTTGAATTTATGTTGTAAGTTTGGCAATTAGTGGGTAGTTTGAAGTACACCTGCAGATAACTTTATGGCTCTTTGGTTTAGAGTAGTTTGTGCGGTCATTAATTTTAACATAACTGTGGTAGAGTATTCACTCTCAAATATATCTTAAGAGCTCTGCGTAAATCTCCAGTCTGTCAAAAATGCTTAAAAGCAACCTCCCTTAAGCCGGAATTCATTGTTATAATCGGATATTCATGAATTGAAAATTCAATTCATATGAAAAATCTGCCAAGAGCTTTGAAATTTTATTTTAGTGCTATTCTCAGACCAACTGCCAACTAGGTCTTTTGGCTTCAAATAAAATTATCTCCAGTTCTTAAAGTTTACATTCTGAATTGTTTCGCCATTCACACAAGAGTTTTATCATGAAGATAACGGGAAAAGCTATGCACTTGTTTACCGTTACTTATCTCTGTGATATGGTTTAACATGATGTAAATAATATGTAAGCGCTCTTTTTATGAGGATAATATTACAATTAAGGAAAATTAAGACACCGTTATAAAATAAATGTTGTTATTAATGCTATTACTTAAAGGAAGGCTTATACCTATTTTATCAAATTTCGTAAGAATTTCCCAATTAGCTGTAACTATTTTCTTGGTCTACTTACAGGCCATTCCTATTCAGGATATTCCTTAGTGAAAGGAAAAAAGTTGAGTGTAGTGAAAACTAAATTATCTTGAAATCCATACGCAACAGTTAACAACTAATATAGAAACATAACACAAGCAAGAAAATTACACTTTATACACAACCAGAATCTGAAATGGATTTATGAAATAGATTCGTTAACAGCAATCTTTTTTACGTAAGTTATTAAATTTCGATACCTATAAAATACCGGAAGTTTGAGGATTTTTATGAAGCGTGCATGAGCGAGTAAAATTGTAAGAATGCTGAATGAAGTTGTAGGTTGTAAATCAAAAGTGGATAAGTATTTCATTGCTCATGCAACAAGTGGTGGCTTTTAGTATACTGCCTTATACAATAAAGCGAATTAAAAGGATAATCCAACAGAAGCTGAAGTTATTAGCATTAGATAGTGCTGACAACTACATGTGAACACGTGTAGAAGAGTAATATAGACAGCAATTAATTTGAAACATTGCATTGTAATGTAACAGTGCTTACTGCAACCATTAAAGAACAAACCAAAGACTAATCACAAATTCAACACGAAAAAAAAAGAACAAAAATTCACCAAAGCGGAAACGAATCGTAAAGAAAATTTCTTTTCGGCTCCCCCAGACCGCATGAATGTTCATAATGAAAGACAAAATTGAATTTTTATAGTGTAGTATATCAATTACGGACCGACCACAGTCCATTAAGCTCATAGGATCCGCACGGCTGATTTTATAACACGAATTATTTAAGGTTGGGAAAAAGTTGCCATGGTGATCTTGAGCCTGTGTATCCGATGTTTGATGTCCCGTGCAAATCATTGGTTTTGGGAATGTATGCTGTTTCTAATGGGTTTTGTAGAGATGATACCGTTATGCCTGTAGAAAAATAAAGACAGCTATAAAATACTCAAGATTTGATTTAATTTCACCTCAATCAGATATTGAAAACTCTTTACTTTTTATCAGCCATTGCTAAAATGTATGTTTTTACAAAATTATGGTTCACACTTTCGATGATACCAAACCAGAAAATTCCTTTCCACGTGGTATTTTACACCTTTTTTGCTCAAAGTATGAGTTATGATCCCTCGACTCGCTAGTTCCGTACCCAATAAAGGCCCGTCTAATTCCGTCGGGACGTTTTATTTGCGGATCCGAGATCGGAAGTCGTTGACATTTTATGAGTTGATCGCTCTCCTCGTTTCAGATTATTGTGATATAGATTTTATTAGCATTCTTTCGCAATTTTCTCTTTGAACAGCGGAAACTTTACGCCTGGTTTTACAGGCGTTACCCACTTATTAAGTGAACTAAACTCTAATCCAATTAGCTCACGAAGGCGTAATAAAAACCATTGTTCGCTTAAAAAAATATGGCTACCGATGAAAGTAACTCTTTAGCCACATATTATGTTGTGTATTTTTTTCATACGATACTACTCTTTCGAGGCTACGTCAGACCAATCCATCAAAATATTAACGCACTGAACTGGCATGTTATGAAAGGATAGGTGAACTAAATGTTAAAATTGCTTGTTGAGCGAAAATTACACCAACAACAACTAGAAGTTGAGCTAATAGAAAATCGAATTCCATGACACGACTGGAAACATCACTTGCATCATTGCCAAGATAACCAAAAAAATAATAAGAGATTATCAAGTTTTATCACATAGTGTGATAGATGGCATTCAAGAAGTTTTCAAACAACACAGTCTTGTTATAAGTGAAAAGTATTCTATTTTGGAAGAAGATAACAAGCAAACACCATTTCTTTCTTATCGATAAGATAAACAAAGACCTACTCGAAGCTTATCTGCCAAAATAAAAGATCACATTCCTCTGCCTATCAACAGAAGGTACAATTGATCATGGAGTGACTCATGCTACAGTATTGTCGGGAAGTAGCGTTTGTCATTGAGAGGCTACCAACCGTGGCTTTGAAAACGCCTAATCTGGTACGGATTGCCTACTACGTACCTATGGGACTGGCTTTAGCGATGGTATAATAATAGCTACAGATGATATATTTATTTAAAGTTACTGTGTGAATTATACTGAAATTGTTTGAATTTAGAATACATGGAAGGGTAGATGATAGATCGATGAAAGGAGTAATGAAAATAATAAAGTAGCTGAAATAATTATATATGTAAGACAAACTGAATGTACTCATTAGTAGGCAGTAGGTACATGAAGTACTCAGGAGGTAGTCATTTGTCACTTTACCACAAGCTGATGATTGTATACTAATGACGCTAGCAGTTTTCCTGACTGACGCACAAAAACTTTCCTTGTGTTATAACAAACAAACAACATTAATAGTGGCATTAGAAATAAGATGAATGGCATTAAATACATCACTTGAACCTTCTTCTTTATGATCTGCTTCTAATTTATCTCAGACAAAAGTCGTTTGACCTTCACTAATGCCAGTGCCATGGGTTTAGCTTGTGACGTCAGTCACATGTCAACCAGGACAGATACTTAACCATGCTTACTGAAGCACGAATCTTCAATAGTGACATTAATCATATCAATCAAATCTACCATTGGTTAACATTAACAACGTCATCGGCGTCGGCGCCACGTAGTCGACGTGTGTACGAAGTGTCGCCAATGTATTCACAAGACAATGACACACGTTAATTGACGATAGTCTTTACGTCGTTTTAACTGACCCTAAGGACGTATCAATATTAATAATTATAGCTTTGTTTTTGTGTACGACGACAATTACTTTGTGATTTGCGTCGTTTATTGTTTTTAGTGATATGACAATAAAGTCTTCAGCATTGTACTCTAGTCTTTGTGTTTCGACAATTTTATTTTCTAATTCTTCAACATTTGAAATAATTATATCATTCTCTGCGATCACGATAACCCAAAATGTTTTGTGAAAGTCCCATAAAACTTCGCCCAATTGTTTAGATGCGCACGCAAATAGACTATGGTTGTTATTATTTTGTAACTACATTTTGCTTTACAATTACAGCCATTATAATTCTCTACCTCAATATTAAATAAAGTTACCTTTCTAAGTAAACTTTCTTACATAAAGTTAAGTGAACAAAAATCTAGAAGCGTGTCAAGACCGTGACCTTTGACATTCCTTTCAGGTCTGAACGAAAGGTAAGCTTAAGGCTACGAAAAATAAGTAATTTCTATCTACTAGCTCCCATATCTGTTACAAAGGTAACATCGCTAACTTACTAAAAGCGGCTACGCAATAGATAGACAAATTAGACACAATGGTCGATTAATTAAATCGATTGTACCCAAAACCGCCATACAGATACATTACCGATTTATTATGCACGTTAACCGATGGCATAAATGTTAAAAAACTCATAATTTTTTCACCACTGATAATTGGCAATGGTCATTTGCAATAACTATTAGAAATGTTGACCTACAAAATGAATGAGGAAGTGGATATAGCACGCAAATCTTTGAAGAATGTGTAGATGATGATTTTGTTTCTTCTCTTAACGAGGAAAATATATCTTTAAATAAACCAAATGGTAATGTAATGCTGACTATAGTCACGTTTGCTCGCGACAAGTTCAACAAAATAAATCCGATGCCTTTGACCCAGTCACAAAGCACTACTAAGGCATCACAATACCCTGTAATCCGATTGGAAAAGATTGTCTATCGTTTTATTGGATATGTTTCTATAACGCATCACATTGTTCGAACTACGTTCCGGATTCGGAAGATCGCTCCCTGAAACGGCAGCGAAAACCTGCCATTGTGTCCGTATCCGCTGTTTTATGTTGTTGTTTTCCTGTACCATTCTTCGGTGTATATTTTAAGGCTCGTCCTTTCGCAAGGTTACACGCGCAATTTCCAGATGGTTCCATATCAATAGCTCGTTCATTTATCTTCCGTTCTATCGATATGTTGTCTGTTTTCATAACACGTCCACTAGTTGACTTCCGAGGTCTTGCGAACTCTGGTCTTCCACTGTCCGCATGCTTAATCATATTTATTGAGGAAACCTTTTACTTATTTCTTGAACGCTGATTCTACAATGTCAAGTGCGATGTACTGCAATAATGCGTTGTTATTCCGCACACAATTATTATTGTGTTCCTGATAACAATAACCTTCGCACGAAGCGTTATGCACATTAAAATATCAAAGAGAAAAACGTGAAAACGCGATCTCATTGCGCCAGGGGCCCCTTATCTGCGACTTACAAAGAAGAGTAGATATTTCACTTTCATAGTTTAGATCGAGATAACAGGCAAGCAGTATGACGGATGGGCGAACCAAGAGGCGCGTGATTACATAAACGTGAAAGTATTATGTCGACCAATTGAAAAGATCATGATTTAAATACGCATTTCACTATCGCTACAGTGGCTTTGATCTGGCGAGGTGTAACTGTTTACGTCAGTTGTAATGCTGTACGTGGCCGTGAGAGAGCATAAAAAGGATGGCAATTAACATTTGCCACGAACATTCCTAAGGAACATTCAACGCTGATCAACAAAGATTGCCGGTGGCTTGTTGCCAGGACGAGGAAAAATATATCCGACAAATCTTTCAGGATTAAAAAGATTTATATCAGGATAGTTGCGATGTTTTCATACAAATTCTTGGGATGTCATTATACAATACCCTGTCAGTAAGATGAACATTATTTATGCTCAGTTGATTTTCTCGTTATAGTACCTACACACAATAACTTTCATATATTACGTAGTTGAATTTATACCAGTTAAATTAGTAAAACACAGCATGACTTAATAATTTCTTTGTTTTCATTGTTTGCATTTCTCTTTAATCGTACTGTGCCTTCGGCAACGTTTTGTTCGCGTCATTTCGAATGGCAAACCACAGTGTATCTTTGTTTACCAGTACCTCCCTTTTATAAAAAAGGACATGGATGATGGATATATTTTTTCTCCCCATTACCACAATTCTTTAATCATACGCTTCGCCATATTCATTATGACGATTTTTTTGACTCTTAACATCTAAACCTCTGGTCATAAAGAAAGTGATTCTTAAATTCTCACTTTTATAGATAGTCGCAATCTCCAATGTTTGTAAAAAGGAATTATAAATTGAGGTCTTTAATAAGTGTCACTTGTGATACTGACACTTTTCTTTCACCAAACAATACGTGACTTCAATTGATCCGATAAAGGATAATCATTTCTATAACGCAGACTTCGATAAATATACCCTTAAAGAATACAAAGATACAAATCACACAAACAATTAAAAACGTACTTCATGTTTATGAGTACATTGCTTCTTGCAATCCTGTAATCCGCCACAACTTTGATGCTGAAGGATTAATGAACGTAGAACATATCGATATTCCCACTTTAACGTCGCTCCTCGTGAAACTAATCGCAATCGAATGTAATCTGTAGCGAACTAACTTATCTATCGATATCGGTATGCGAGCGTACGTTGCGTGTACACATATGCAATTCAAATCGTACGTAAACAAGTGAATGTGGCAACTCGAGATTTTGGAGCTCGATACACTTGATGTATAGTGTTGTGTACATGTAATAGTAATTGCAAATTCGTACATAGACGTAAGACGCAATGTAGTCTCTACTGAATGTAATGAAAGAGCATAATTCTACTATTATGGGATGTTCAAAATAAATCTTTAAGTATAGTTTCACAAGGAGTGAACATTTTAAATCAAAGTAATTCTCAAACATCAATCTAAACAAACAATGCCCAATCACATCATAATCGATTGATTACGTCTCTAATGTTTTTATAATAACACCGACGGAAGAGACGTTTTAAAGAAACAAAATGAACAAATCACGGAATACAAACAAAGGCGGATCCACGCAATTAACATGTTTTTATCGACAATATGAAGTAATTCGAGCAATCGATTGTAAAGAAGGAAACGGAGTTAATTTTGCTTGTGAAACAACCATGAATTATGATAGAATTGGAATGTTTAATCAGGATGCGTTTGCCGATGCTGTCTAAAAGAACCAACCCGTTGAAAGTTAGAAACTTAGAAATACCTAAGTATTCAAAACCTGAGTTTTGATAAACACACTCACTAATTCAATACCCGTTGGATCATAAATCATGTTTAGTTTTGTACAACTTTCAACTTTTTGAAGGTTAGCAAGTAAAAAAATAATTGAAACCCATTTTTGATACAAAACCGAAAACACCTAACCAAGTTGATAAAAACCTATGAAGCAAGGAAGTCAACCTGCCCAATAGAGCAGCACAAAAAAAAAGTAAA
The DNA here is from genome assembly GCF_022581195.2 of Helicoverpa zea. Lineage (NCBI taxonomy): Eukaryota > Metazoa > Arthropoda > Insecta > Lepidoptera > Noctuidae > Helicoverpa > Helicoverpa zea. The sequence continues at coordinate 11,840,330 of NC_061456.1, read as the reverse complement.
CAAACAAATCTATTACTTCATAATGTCTATTATCAAACAGCCAATGACCTTGCCACAGTTTGGCCCAACACCAAGTGCCGATGACTTCTCTGGCACTTTCTACTACTTTTTATTACCCACCGACTATCGAAACATTCCAACAACAATCCCAAATTGATACTTATACATCGACTGCTTTGTTCTAAAAAATATTAGAACGTTACGTTCGAAATCATCGATGTAAATGGTGCAGGAAATGTTGTCGAGGTATGCGCGAATATTATGGCTTTATTAATGGGTTTGTTATCAGCTGTCGTAACAGTTCATCATATTGTTTTCATTACTTCATGACGATATCATTCGGGTTTTCCACGGGATATTACTGATTACGTATCTATTTTTGATTCTCCCGTATGTAAATAACTATCGTTCTTAATTTAGTTACATCGCCAAGTGGGCTGTTTTTTGAACTTGAAGACAGCTTTCTATTTTGATTCGATCCAGATTCCTCCTAATTGAATGCTTCATCAGAAACATTTACATATCTTCGAAGCAATGTGGATTTTCTATTATGGCTTTAACTACTTTCTTGCATCTCTTTACTTATCGTTGAGCTGTTTGTCTAGTTGGTTAAGTTGTTTGTGTACAATTAAAATACCTTCCTTATAGAACAGTGTAAACAGAAACGAAGCGTAAGAAAATTCTTACATGAGTTTACTGCTACCAGTGAACTGTACCGTAAGTGTCGTCAACTGCATTAATAACTTTCATTAGGGGTATGATTAAATCTCTGCAAACGTAATTATATACTATTATTTCTCGAGCATATCAAGCAGCCGGCAATTTGTCTTCAAATTAGAGACCATCAGATATGGATCACGTGGACGTAAATTATACGATCTAAACTGAAAATGCAAGTTTAATCGTTCGTTCGGCTCACCATCTGCCGATAAACCAAACAGTAAACACTTCGTTTTAGCACACATATTATTCTAATTCTTAACAAATGCACCTGGAAAGTTCTCGAATAAAAATAGAGGCACCTAATTCAGTGGCAGATGCTAACGAAAATTAATGCCTTGGCGCACCTGCCTCGTTTGCAGTATCAACGTTTCGTTTGGTACATAGACGTGTCTCGACGTGCGGTATTCGGACATATCTTCACGCTAATTTCCCTCGAGAAGTTGGGCAGGAGTCCAACTACATATGAGAGCATTGGCACCGTTTGGTACGGGTGGTTAAAGGTCGCTACTGGTCAGGTTACTTACCAAAACGTTCTTATTCATTCATGCGATTGTAATTACGTCAGTCTGAGCAATTTTAGAGACAATATTTTAAAAGAAGAAGTTGCATTAGGTATACAATTAGAATACTAATAAAAACCGACTTGATAGAAGAACCAAAACCCTAAAAAAAACTCCATACACTGCTAAACCAATTAAAACTCATAATAGCAATACCATATCTGTAGGCAGATGTCTAGTCTGCTTTAATAGTCTCAGTTCTAAATATACCTCATATAATAATTCGTCCTACATTGTATTATTTCATAATTACCTAGGCGTGCCAGATAGCCGTGTGAAATGCTCGAGTTTATCTCGGGAGACAGTTATATCACTGTAATAACATTGTCGCAATGTCTTACACGTATTCTTGATCTTATTTGATGAGATTGTGGTTCTTGGCGATGTTTTAGATGTTTTTTGAAAAAGGAATTCTGAGACTTATGCCCGTTTTCACCAACAATCTATTAACGTTTCCCTAACTAAGTATCACTTACCAATAATAAAGTTTATAAGGGACACTTAAACTTTGGTGAAAACGAAATTTGTTTTAAGTGTTCCCTAAATGCTCTTAGGGATCCCTAAATTTAGGTATTTGTTGGTAAAAATGGGCATTAGAACTTTATTCTGTGATACTGAACAGCTTCGTTGCACTGTTACAGCTTTGCTGCTGTAACTTAAGTCAATTAATGGAAATATCACTTTATTGGTCGACAACTAGACATTGATAAATTAAATTTTAACAGAAATACCACCTAAAGTTTGACCTTTTATATTTATTACCTGGTAAAATTCTAGATCTTCAATCACAATTCTTATCTTATATAATCGAATATTTGGTTTCTGAAGAGTTCTGCAAATTCGAAAAGCTACGATGACTGATAATGAAATCCACAAGGGGCTTATTCAAATGTCAATTACTTCTAGTACTAATTGATTTCTCGATTTCTTCGCAATTTTAAGTTTTCTGGTTCATCGGGAGCATCGATATTATTAATATTTAAATCATACTTTTTATTACAATATTAAGCAATCATAAACATCTTGTATGATTTATACAATAATATTCGTTGCAAATACTTCATCCATATTAAATTGCTTTTAGAAAACATGGGTGCGTGATTAGAAATCTTTAATAACTCTTATTCTAGTTTGTTCAGCCTTCTAGAACTTTCGATCGATAAAAATAGATTCAAGTAAGTATCGTGATAATACAATCAATGCTTCTTGGATTAGTACATGATAATTAAGAATTTTGATGTACGATGTTGTAACATTATTTTTAGATGTAACACATATCGTGTAGGAGTGATGTAAGATATATGCATGTAAGTTTATGACTAGACGCAGCATGAAAACGCATACGTATTTTTTCGTGATTGAAAAAAATAATGAATTCTACGCTAATAATAGAAAGCTGTTTGCTTGATTAGTGTTAGATAGCCTATTCAACAGAGGCTATCCTTTACCTTTTTCTTGTTAGGGGCATTTATGCGTCCTATATTTTGCGCAATTAAACTGTTTTTCTTTCTTTCTTTCTTTCTTTCTTTCTTTACCAGGTTTCGCGAAGTATGTAGTTCTCAAACCGCTGACGGATCAAGTGTATTATATTAACGAGTAAATAAATGTTATGTTACACTATTTGCGACTGCTAATAAAAGTAAGTGATTTGTTTTACGACGTTCAGGATGGTAACAAATAAAGCACCTGACATAACTTATGACTTCTGGCAAATAAACTTGTTTACCTACATTTCATAATCTATTTATCTGAATTCAGGTAAATTGCAATACAGAAATATCTTAAAATATACGTCTCTTTCAGGTGCCAACCTTGGGAATATATGAATGAAAATAGAAAAGCATACTTTACGTTTATGTACTATGTAACTTATACTCATTCCTTGTATACAAATCAGAAGATATACATAGATGACATTATGGAAAAGAGTCTGCGTATGATAAGGTTTATTTTGGTTTATTCAAATTCGCTCAAAGCTGGACTACAAACTTATGCAATTAATCGAATCGTAATAAAAATAAATCGAATCAGCTTAAAAATACTACACCAACGTAAACTGTTTAAACCGAGTTTACGCCTTATGTCGTTAACTCAAGGACAGACATAAAAATCTAGAAAATTGACCAGATGCTATTTACTTTGGTCTGTCCAAATAATCCAGATAGACCAATGGTTTATTTGTTCAAGCAATAAATTCGTTATTCTTCTAACTGTTTGAAGTGGAAAAATTGATTTCAGCCACATTACTGCTTAGATTATAGATAGATTTTATAAGAGAGATTAATTTATTTTTTATAAATATCTATTAAGATTTGTAAATCACAAGAAAAACAAGATAGCTCTTACGTGAAATTCGTGTCGTATGTTATTAACTTATTGTAATTATTGTCTTCATTTTTGTGCACATAGAACTCATTAAAATCATCTCAGAAATTGCTCTGTCGTGATTCTCAAACAATAATACAAAAACTGTTTTATAATACTTAAGATTATTAAGATTGAGATAGCAAATCTAGATTAGGCTGAACACTATTACTTAATTTCAGATTCGTGAGACATTTTAGTGCATCCTATGCCTTGAGAAAAATCACACGGAAACTAAAACATTTTGTTAGTAGTAATTCTTCGGTAATACTTGTGGGAAACTGGTTTAGTAATGTACTGAAATTTCATTATGTTTCACAGACTCTTTGCGATAACTTTTTGGTGTAAAATTTTTGTAGAAAGTTTTATATCATCTAATTAGAATATGATGCTTTATGTCTTGAAAGTCATGCTGATAAATAATATGCATATTGATATTTAGGATTCAGTACATTAGGGTTAGTGGAAATGAAACAAACAAGAAATCAAAGTGAAATGTAGAGCAATCCTTGAAATAAAATACAATATCCTTCAGTAACAATTCCTTGAGCTATTTACTAAACGTGTACTAAGGACGTGACCTAATACTTCATGTGTCACGGCAATGACTATAATTTCCACAAACCACTTTTCATGATAACACTTACATCACTGTCTCCAACAAATTCAATACCTAACGCAAAATGTTTCCTCCTTTCCTTTAATTCTTACAAAACTATGCGGAAAAACGGTGTTCTTTCTACTCACGGATTCTGAGGAATTTAAAATCTTATCCTAAACCATCAAATGGAGTAAATAACTCGTACACACACGTAAGTGTTTACAATTCACAGTTGCATGTCCTGACGTAACCAGGCATCTCGAATTTCATCGCGTATCAATGCTAAGCCGCTCAATGGTACTTTAATGAAATGCTCTATTGATCGTTTGTAACGAGAAAAAGCAATGCCGAGATTCAATTACACTGTAATTGCATGTGTTGAAAGTAAAATCGCATACGTCGATGCTTAGCGATATTAACTTTCTGAGAAGACGAACGTACTGTTTTTATAAATGATGGTTCGTACTGACTTCCTTGTTATTAAGTGACTTGCTAGAATTGTCTAAGAAAAACTTCTTTGGACTTGAGCCAATTTTGCGCAACTTAGTCTTCTAAGATAAATCTTAAAGACGGTCTGTACTGTGCCCTGATGTTGGATACCGCAAACTGGGTCCTCTGCAGTAGAAGTGTATTAATGTTGTTTGTAAACAACGGGTGAATCACGTAACAGTGGTAATCGGTTTCATTTAACATCACAGTTTCAGATTACCGCACGTATTACGGAAACACATTGCTTAACACCTGTAGTTTAAGTTAGAACATAATAAAGATGTTGAAAACGTTAATAAATTGATGTCAATTTGAGACTTTTCCGACCAAATCTTGTAAGCGATTTATCAATCCTACTGACTTCTTCCCACATGTCTGAATGGCGATCAAAAGAGTTACAACAGTTTACGAAGTATTCTTTCGTGAAGTAGGCGCGAAGGAAGTTGCATCAGTACCACCTTGCCAGTATTGCCCACGTAGTGTCCCAGTTCGGCACACTTCGGGCCACTTCGGACCTCGCCACGATTGGCCCTTCGCTTGAGTTTTTGCTTCAATTGCAAAAAGGATCGAGCCGTTGTACTTTTTATTCATACGTTGTTAGGTTAAGAGCTATTGTTCTATCAAGTTATTGTTTTGCACGAAAAGCCATTTGAGATGTACATTGTTTTCTTGCTCTTGTTACCTTTGGTATTGAATTTTACGTAAACTGGAGGAGAGCAAAAGTCGGATGATTGTTTTGTTTGCTAAGTATTAATTTTGTTTTCTGTTTCAGGTAAGTCCTGGCATCTTTCTACTGTGGTTTTGGTGTTATTCGTAAGTAAACTTTTGTAGTTAATGCAACACTGGTAACGTAGGCGATAAATTGCTCTATTAATATTTTGTCTCTAATTGTGAACGGTGGCGGTTTCTAGACAATTCATTACAGCCATTAGTTTTTGCCATTGCTGAAATCTTATAGACACCCAATTACGAGGATTGCATCGGCGCACATTTTTCTCCGCCGCGTCACGCTCCCATAACCATAACGAATGACTTTACAAATTCCACTAAGACAAAACGTGTCTAATTATAGCTGTCCATTATAAGTGAAGGACGAGAGTCCTGGTCTGACGCATCAGTTCGATTCGTTCCACTTCACACGCCAGCCCGCGGTTATGCAGCACCGTATTTATAACATAAGCCCTCCGGTATTTAGACTACGTGTGATATTCTGTTGGCACTTGATCCTATTTATTTTGGTACTCGCATGTCTAAATGTTCTAGAGAATCTCGCACTGGAGATTTCCAACTGATATTGCAATTTGGGTGCAAGCTCTTTATTTGAATTGTCACTTGTGAGTCATGGTTTTGTTCCTGGCAGTTGATTCCATTCATTCTGTACATTGAATATGAAACATGAATGGAAGTGAGTAATCATTTCTCTATTAGTACACTTCTACAGTAATTCTCATGTAAGTTAAGGCAGACGTTCGTTCACTAAAAATCATCATTAATTTTTCATCCTGAACCAAAGCTAGGGCTTCATAAAAGTTTGAAGTTGTTCATATGAAACTCCTCTTCAATTTCAAGTACCTAATCCCTAACAGAATGACGTATAAAATCCAGGACTTTCCGAGAGTAATCCACTTTGCTAACTAGAAGTAACGTTTGTTTGTTTGTCATAACTTTTTAAATTTTAAACTCAGTCTTCATGTGTGCCTTTTGGGTTAATATAATTTCCTCTAGAGGCTGAAACTGAATTATTGCTTTATCTTAGAGCATTATTAAAATTAATGAGATGTATCCTCCTACGCCAAAGTTTACCAGCAAAAGTAAATTAATGATTCACAAAAATCTTAATATTTATGTATGTTATCATATCATATAACTAATAACGTCAATTATGATAAATAGACACGTCTACTTTCTGTTAGTGAACGTATAAAGTTACAAATTGATATTTTGAATAAAATACACAGTTCTGAATGTATGAGGAAGTATGCAAAATGGATTTCACTTATTCTAAATGATGTTTGATTGATTCGATGTGTATTGGGAAACAGTATTGTAACTGGTTTCTGTAAAGCATGCGGATATTAGATGGCAGTTTATGTAAACCCAGATATCCGCTATAACTATCACGAATGAGAAACTATAAGTGCGCGCAACTGTAAACGCACACTTGATTTATAAACGTAAAAAGACTGCCATAAATAAAGGAATACAAGACGAACATCTTCTGAACTAATGAAGATGACATAATAGTAACGAACACAGAGCATAATCATACAATGACAGTTGAATTTAAAGATCTTGTAATGTCACGGAACAGTCAATGTCTGAAATAACAAATCACGATATCTCCCACGGCGAACAACAAGCAGACTATTGATTTAACTCATCATTACATAAACAAAAAGTTCCGTTTTCACACAAGAATATTTACGTAACGAATCTTTCAATACTGTAGTATCGAGGAGGTAAGAAATCTACATCATAAATCCTACGCTAAGCCAAGAGCATTCTCAAATCAGTCAATACAGATATTGTTTGCAGGCATTGTTTACAATCCGACGGGGGTCTCAATAAACAACATGATAATATTTACAATAGGAAATCGTTCACTTCGAAACAACTGACGTTTTGTTTGAAGGCTCAATATTCAATGATCGGCGGAGTTATAAAAGTAGTGATGTCATCGAATTCTTCGATAATAATCGATCGCTAGTGATGATTGCTTCGTCTGTTAAGTAATGTGAAACGGGTATGAAACTTGCCTTCCAGTTTTATCATTCATTGCTTGACTTTCGCCCGGTACAGTTGCAGATTTCAGTTGCATAAACATCTTGAAGTAAATCTGTTTACAACACACTCTTCTGTTCGAATTCTAATTCAACGTTTAGTTTTTGAATTTCTCAATTATTTAGTTTTAACTGTTTACGCGAAATTAATCAAAATTTAAGCCACATCCCCGCCCACTTAAACGAAATATGTACGTAATTTTATTTTAACTAGACTACGTTTAAAAACATCTTAAGAATCCCCTGTCAACTATTTGTCATTGTTAACCCACTTTCGAAAATGTGCTTTTAGACCCAGCTGACATGCTTAATGATTCAAAATGTCATGACACTTTTCGTGACTATATTGTTGCCAAAAAATGTGTTTAGATCATTAAGGTGTGCTTGTTCGCTTTCTATGTTATATTGGATTGGAATTCTTTCGTTCCTTCACTAAGGGTACATATTCGGCCCACCTCCACCCACGAGGTCCATCGATATGTCGAAAATTTTACGATGGTCAACATTTTAAACATCTCAATTTATGTTAACAAGCAAATTATGCGGATTTTTTTTGCGAAATATCATAATATTGCATTACAGGGTGTGTCCATTTAAGGTGCTCAGTTAGTGCAAGAATGTCGGAAGGCGCTTAAGGGTGACTGGCCGTCTGATTCCTTGTGTATCGCCAAATTCGATGCGACATTGATACTTTCAGCACCCACTCGGTACCATCTGTCGCGGGCATAATTTCACTTGTACCTATATCGACGTTCATCTGGAAACGGTCGGCCTTGGTACAGATTCCAGGACAGTTAGTGTTACCGCACGTTCTCTATTAAACTGTCGTGTTACCGTTTCTACTGAAATTAGCCGCGGATGTGCGCTTGCGACTCGATGGGACTAACGGACGCCGCATTTGTGTCGTTTGGACGATTGCGTTTTGCGTTTCTCGGCGAGTCGCGCAAATACGACGCCTCATAAATAACTCCACTAATTGTCGTTACGCATCATTTAACTGTAATTCAGATTGCTAACACTTTTTTTCAGACTGAAAGTAACCCAGCATACTCGTATTGGGTGCTTTGCCATTCTGGTTCTAGCCATCTATTTCAACGTTATTTATTGTTTGACGTACTGGATATGTTACTTAATGTAATTCCACCCCGACCTCTGCCGCATAGATACTAGAAATTCTATTTCAATCCAGCGATTGAACGAATTATAGGTTGTAAAGGTGTGATATCGTTTTAGAATATCCATAAAGTTATATATTCATGGCGCATGCACTTTGTCAATTACTTTTATGTTCAATATAAGTTTTATAGTCGTATGTGGTAACGTTATCAGTAAAGAGTTTTCATTGTTGTCTCCTTTGTTCCAGAATATATATATTTCTGATTGAAATATTTATTTATTATTACAATTCTGGTACCGACTCTGACGTAAGTTTCCTCATTTGTTAAAATGTTCACTCATCTGAGAGTAATACAATTTGTAGAAATGTCTTATATTTCCATCAACATGATACTATCGTCAACATTCCTTATTTCAACTCTAACAGAACTTGATGTTTTGCTCAACCGGAAAAATGTAAAGCCATTTCTTCGTCAAGTATATTGGTATTACATTCTATAATTTCACTCCTCACATTTTACGTTTAACACCATCAATATTTCACCAGGTCTCATTTGATATCTGCATCTCTGTCTTTCCATAACGGTTGCCTTAAGGTGAAAGAGACGGCTGAATACTAGCGGTTACTCAAATAGTCTGCATTCCAACTGTCACATAAGAACTTTACATAATAGTTTTAATGTTCTGTTGAACTTTTGAATTGCTGTTTACACCAGAAACAGGAAAACGATACCCAATAAATCAACAAATACTGGAAATTTTTAAATCTAAATAAGATGTCTCAATCTGGCAAGTAAAAAAGTTTTGTAATGTCATTCCAAGAACCCTTTTCTGCGTGTTCGTCGGGCTCTCCCAAGTAAGTTAACTTAGTCCAAATACCTAAGCTTTCTTGCCTGCTCTGAATAAACAAGTAACAATGTTGTGATAACAAGAGCCAAACTTACCTAAAAACCTTCACTAACCTGACACTTAGGCAGTCCAGACTTTTTTCATCTTCTAACTTTACCTGTTCTACTTCTTCATCAACATCTTCCTCAATTTCAAAATCAATGAACAAACGCGATCATAAGTAGTATACGCTGTTTCCAAGGGTCGCGTGCCACCTGAATTGTGATTGTACAACGGGATCTCAATGAGAACAATTCTCCAATACGGTTCATTTTACCAAAATTGATTGGGGTCTTGAATTTTTGGAGATTGGCATTTGTGGAATGTGTTTCTAAAAAAATCTTGTCGGTCTTTCGTTTGATGGCGATACGTGACTTCTTCAATATCCTTAGGATTAAATCTGAGGCTATAAGCTATGCCATCAACAAATCAGAACATTTTATTTGTGCCTATAGCTTACATGAGGTCAGCTCCTACTTTTCCAATATTTGCTTAACGTCTTACGACAGCTATTGCTTAGTAAACAAGCTTTACAATAATAGTCTGACTATTTATCGCGAACGTGTTGAGTGATAGACTAGGTATTAAACTCATTTCAGTAATGAGTATTAAGATTAAACATGTCACGACACGCCCCAATGCAGGGGCTGGCGCAACATTTAGAAACGCTATCACCAAAGCAATGTACTCGCAAGGCAATATATCTATAATTCTTTCTCTTTTATATAACGGTGCACGAGACTTGCATAACGCGATGCATCGAGATATAGCCCCATTAAAGCTTCACTACAATTATGTATCGAATTATCTTTGCATATTCGTTCCTATCAGTCCACATGAGTGTCAAACTGTCAGGACTGGCCACATTCCTTCTGTTATGTGCATATGCATTTGTGGCTAATTGGATGGAAAGACTGAAGAGGAATGTGTTTCCATTTGACAACTATAAAATAACTTCAAAAGAAAAGCAAGTGTATAACCTAGTAATGGATCAAAGAGTCATCGAACCAAATAATTATTCAGAATATATGGGATTAAGCAAGTGAGCCCGTGCCTGCGGTATCCGAACATTCTAGACAATTATTTCCACCAATTAACCGGTGCCTATCCCAAATAGTACAAGTCTGATGAAACCTCAATGATCAAGTTAATTAAGTCTTTGATCACGAGCCACAAATCCGAACGTTGTGTCGAATGTGAGATTTCTAGGTCACACTAAAGCAGCATTGCAAATTTTTAAATAGGTACCAATTTATAGGATAAAGAACGTATGCTATGTATGCCGTTTACTTCGGCTGTGGCCTTCGGTGAAGCGTTTCGAAATAAGTGTTAGGAAGAGAAAATTCGGAGATAAGACACGAATTCAATAGCAATATAAGTAACGGTCGAGTAAACGTTTTATGATGAGTTATTCTTGCCGTGCTTAGTAATAAGTAAACCACAGAAGATTATTGTTTTTCATTACACTAGTTGTAAAATTACTATTTTCTTTACTATCAAAGCTAATGATGTAACACATGATCATATTAACAATTATAACAAAAGCCCATGCAATGACCATGTATCGGACAGAAGCAATGATGAATAGCAAAAAACAAACGATAGAAGACAATCCAGAAAATACCTGGTTGCTGCTGAAAGGATTTGAAATAAAAACAAAGGTACGCGGCGCACACAATCCTTTCACGTTTAGCACGGTGCATAAAAACTGCATTCATGTTGGCGCTAAGCCGTCCAGCATTATTTTTAGCTGGCCACAAATAGATGTGTGTCGCCCAACGCATACGCATCGCCTTTATAATCGGCGGAAGGGTACCACTCAAAATAAAAGCGGGAAGAGATTCTATTTCGGCGATCTCAGATTGATATAGTGTCCAGTTTGTGGGGAAATCTTATGGTTTTCTTTATGGAGTCGGTTTTTTATTATGATTTGTTGCTTGCTGTTTCTTTTTATACGATTCATCAACATGACAACATTACATTGTTGGATGATTCATTGTAAACTTTAAACAAGCTCTGCTTCCGAGTTTTCAGTTTACATCAAAGTATTGAAACAAAATACAATGTCCTTGTATTTTGTCAACTGATCTTTTATATTTTCATCATTCGTTTAAATATTGACATGTCATTTTAAGATAATATAATCAGATGTGAGAGAGATGTTGCAAAACGTTCAAACAAAATATTCAAATTTTTTGATCTCCAGCTGAGATTTAACTTAATGTATTACTAATTAATTGTTTTGACGTCTGTATAATTTAGAAGATGCGCAAACGATCCTTTGCTTTACGATGCACGAATAAATTAAAAAGTTTCAAAACATCCACAAAGAAGAAACTAACAAACAAATTGTTCGAACCGAGAAGGCTTAGGATCTCTAAGATTAATGGTTAACTTCAAACGCGTTGTTAAAGAAAAAGTCCAAAATGAATCCCATGGGGTCCAGAGTAATTTCTCAACACCGCACCTCGGTGTGGTTTTGAAAAATGCGTTCCTCGGCAATTTGCGAGGGGGAAGCTTATCGTACATCGGCCGTCCGTTACTTGCCGGAATACCGACGCCATTGGTGTTCGATACGGGATGCCGGATAGCGGACTTAGTTCCAAATGTTTGTTGCGCATTGATTTTAATCTTGTGAGTAAATCGTGATTTGCGTTTTTCTATTGCTGTTTATGTATCTTTAATTCAATGCGTAACAAATAATTTATTTTAAACTTATGTATATCCTGAATATGGCTAACAATGTCTTGGATTTGATTGTTTGAATGCGAAAAACGTCTTCATCGTCTCCTATCACTATTGATGAATTTAAAAGTATATTGATTGAATAAATCAACCGTACATTTCACGAAGTTCTATGAGCTAAGTTTAATCGATTCGTGTTCCTAGGCTGTTATCACAAGGCTATACAAAATGTTACCTATTTAATACTATTCATGCATGCATATTGTAAATAGCAACAAATAATAACAATTCCTCCAAGGTCAAGTTACCGTAAAGAACATGATCCTGTATAATAACTTCATACTTTTTAACGTAACACAATAATTTGACAAATGATTTGATTAAAAATAGTCTGAGATTAAAATTCTTTATTTCCATCTATCTGTATTCAATGAAGCAACTTTGATAGATGCCGCTACAACATATTTCCACTTACATACGTCTAGGAATTCTAAATGCAGTCTTGTAAAAAGTCCACGTATGTAAATAGTTTCCATAGCAACCTATCAGTTGGTAATATATGGTAACGATCCGGGCGTGCAAATCTGGAGTTCATCTTCCTCCTTATACGGATGGGACATGCCTGCAATGAACGAACGTGCATAAGTGTCTTTAAGACCACCACTTATTATATCTTCCTGCTCGTTTAAAACTATGACTCACATTTTATCCCCCGAGACGTATCCGAAAATAAGCATTAATCAGCCAATGTCACAAATATCAAAAGCAAGTAAAATGTGTCAAACTTCGAAGAAATAAAAATTAATTCAGACAGCAATGTCGTGCAACTGCCGTTAAAACTATTAAAATCCCGGCAAGTGTTAAAATGAAAGGAAAACAATGGCGATGTGCTGATAGACGCAAAGTATCTGTCAAGAGACGTCCGTCACGACTGCGCACTTCAAACATCCAAAACGTGTCTACCCATAGCCGTGAGCTGAATTGCCATACAATGTTCTCAAAAGAAATACAAATTTTCGTTGAGATACCTCGTCATAAAATAGGTCTCTAACAGCCTGTAGAGCAGCTATAACCCCAATTACTTAATGAAGCAGATTGTATTACAAGCTCGCGAAATAAATTTTCTTCGATCAATATCCCAATCTAAACATTCATAAACAACCTTCACTCGTTACCCGTTCGCCAAATCTGTTCTCATAATTTTTGATATTAATGCGCAAACGATTTTCACATGCAATCGTTAAACAAACGATTTCAAAACAAATCTTCTGGCAACGTGTCCGATTTGAGAGGACTTCTCAAATTGCAGCAGTAAATCCGTGCTTGATAGTCGACCGTGCGAAACACTAGATAGAATCTCCATTGTCCATATTTGTGCAGGGCACGGCCAGTTTGGGGTCAGAGTGAACCCTTATTATGTACGGCACTAGCTTGTTGCTTTTCAAGCGGTCGCAATTATGGAAATTTTCTCTGGAAACGTGGCCCGATTAAATATGCTTTTGGACCGTCTCGTAAGGATAGTGGGAAATGTTGCGTCTCGCTACATTAAGTTGGCAAGTTGAGTGCCAATTGGAGTTCTTTATGTTACATAGTGCCTCCGGACCGACGACGGTGGTTGCGTTTGTTTTGTATGTTAACTTTATATATTCCCTGTTAAGAAATAATTCTTCGTGTTGTACAGACACAAATTATGCTGCTCCAGTTCAAGCTTTTTGCAATAACAATTGAATATTTCAGTAGTAACTGCAACAGTGGCGCAGTGCCAACCGATATTAGAGTAAATTTTTAGCACATCCCCAGGATGTTGATAGCCAGACATTTTAGCCTCAATCAACAATGAAATTTAAATTAACTTAAAATCGGGTTAAGTGTTCCAATAAATCTCCACACAACCAAACCATCTCTATATAATTGTTCAGATATTCAGAACAGCGGAATCTAACTGGAGCACAGCACATGTATTTATTGGCTCCAAATCTCGATGCGTCCATTACAAAATGCAGTAGCATTATGAAGTTTATTGGAACATGTCCAATTCGCGATGCAGACATTGTTTATAGCACAAAAAAAGTTTATGATTTTGACAGTCGGCTTGGAAACGAAAATTGTTTAGTTAGTCACTCAATCATATTTTATGAGAGCGGATGCGGAAAGTTTGGACACAGAAAATGGTTTTTGCGGTAAACAACGTGAACTACTTCGTGTCCTAAATCCAGATAAACAGATCAAAGCTGAAAAAGAAAATAAAAGTTTGCGGATCTTGAAAGTAGACTGGTGGAAAATAGCAGTTTGTAACGATGAAGTAGGCAAAAATAAACTAAGTCATTCTCGACGACATATCTGCATCTTCAAAGGTCGACAGCACATGAATGGTTACAACGCATTTACTCCGCCTTTTCGCATTTTTTTTTATTTAATAACACATTACAACACTTAATGAATTAGTGGTACGTTCTAAGTTTTGGTAATATCTCTAGTACCTTTTTGTGGTCCACACATTAAAAAGCCTAATGAGTTTCTTTTGTATCCTCAACTATCTCACTTCAGTTTCCACATTATATAAAAGACCTTCAAAGCGTTGTTCATTTTGGACATGATATGATCCAAGTCATTTCACCAAATTCATCAAAGTATACGAATGAATGAAATATAGAATGAATACGGCCAACATCAAACGAATTTTCATTCCACACATGTATGTCGGTAAGTTCATCACAAACGAACAAGTATAAAAAGGATTCGATTTACAACGAAAGCGCTCGCGACAAGTTAGGCGTAAAAATACCAAATCCTGTTTAGGCATTGGAATGCGTAAACAGTGCTAAGAAACTATTGTTTACCTTGACTGTAGGTACCACAGTACCACGTATGGCTACCCCATTTTTGATTTTATATATGGTCAGATTGTGATTGGTCCCTTTGTTCTAATTGTTTTTAACAGTTAATGGTTCTTTGAAATATGAATAAGCAGTAGCAGCAGTTTAGGTTTAGAACTACACCGTACACACTTCATAATTTGTCCTCATGTTACGATCATCGTTCTCGATCGTTCGCTTTTTAATAAGTCATCTTCAAGCGTGAAAAAAAGGCAAATAACTTTAGATGCATGGATTTTCTTGGCCTTAGACAGTAGCAAATTATTTTATTCAGATCTACAGACCTTCGATGTATCCTCCAAGAGATAAACGGAAAAATTGTTTTACCCAATTGTAGTCTTCCATAAAGGATCTCCAATCCTGTCTTATTTACATCAAAACAAATAAATTCCCAGCCAGTTAATGAATAAACAATTTAACTGCATCATAATGTCCTCCAATATCATTACATTTTACAACTTCGTCCTCAGTATCGGCCGTCTTGATAAGCTTATTTTTAGTCGCCCATATGTCATACAGTTTGACGTCGTGCATTGCGGATTTTTATCTTATCGTTGTTACTTGCAAACATTGGCTTAATGTCGCGTTCTGACTGCATTGCTCGTGGAAAGATGCCGACGGGCGAATCTTGAGATTTTGATTTAGAGGACTGGTTTATTGCCTGTGTCTACTTCAGTGTTCTCTTGAATCCATTTATTGTTTAGCTTATGAGTTTTTATCAATATATTACCTCTTTGGGTGCATCAAAAAAATGTACTTCAATATTTTCTTACATAAAATATAAGTGCTATGGTAAATTTTATTAGTGTTCTTTCATAATTATTTGCAGCTATAAACATTGCATGCATGTTCGGAAAACGGTTATTGCATGTAACACCGCCCGAACTGACGCCCCGATCCCGTTTCCCATCGCTTCAATATCACTGGCATAATAACTTTATTTTTATAACCGGCTGTACGCACATGCCTTTGCCTGCACTTCTTCTTTTTCATTGCATGTTTTACTCGTGCGATGCAACGGGCGTGTTCCACGAAGAATTTTCAACATTCTTGCGTGCCAGGATTACGTGTTATCTTCAAGTCATGTAATAAAGACGAGATTAAATCCTTTTTTTGTTCCTTCTTCGAATATTGTGGGCGGTGTCCGAGCTATGGCTTCTTTCGCGAACTTAGATATTTATATTGTTCATTTGCAATAATAGAATTTGCATTTGCAAAGCTCTAGCGCAAATATATCCATATCACGTGCAATCACTAGCAACAGCGACATTTGCAACTATTGTGAAATGTTCATTAAAATTGATTGAACCGTTTATAAGCACCCATTATATTAAGTATCATTACCTACTTATCTATCCTACCACTATTGCAATAGTCAACGTACTCACAATATGTGTGTCTCAACTACCTCTTGAATGCTGTTTATATACGAACGTTTATACAAAGTTGCGCATTATGTCAGACTTTGGAAAAGCCTTTAGCAAAAACTCGTATCTTGTTTTCTCTATATCAACCAGGATTCTGTTAGCACTTTCATCTTCAATAAATACCGTCAATAGCTGGAATTTTGCTTTTTCGTAACATGGAATTCACGAAACTCCTCAGAACTCTGGTTATCCTCAAAGTGGCTACTCGTAAAGCATCATCATCAGTTCGTTAGCAAGGCTGTGTCAAGTGTCCCGACTACACCACTGACGGACAACCGCACGAATTGCTCTTCTACCGTCCAAACTTTCACGCGATGCTCACCCTTTTTCCTAAGACCGAAAGCTGGTAATACCTTGCACTTTTTTGGAGTAAAGGGTGTAAGTGATGACTGAGATTCAATTCGAGTGGGTGTCGAGTACTGTTAGTAGGTGCTACTTGGGAAAAAAACTGTTTACGCTTCTTATTAAGCAGGTATTTACTTTGGTTTATGGTACAGTGGGAGTGAAGATGTGGACCTTTGGGGCTATCGATAAAATATTTTATTGCTTTGCCATCTTTCTGATGGTGGTTTTATTAACATGTGGTTGGTCCGTTTGTGTACTTGTAGCATATTTGCGGCGGTTGGGTTATAGTCGTATTTTTGTTATGGTGATTTTAGTTTCTGACTTAATGTGTAGCAAACTGAAATACTAAAAGTGTATTTTCACTGTTTCTACAGACCTTTTGATAATCTGTCTTTATATATTGTTTTATTTACAAGATTCACTATTTTTTCTTAACATGACCAAAATGTCTCTGATAAAAAGTAAGTACATATCTAAATTAAGCACTTTTACATGTAAATATTTTATAGTCAGAAACTCCGTATTTTCCTCTTCATACTACGTTCTGACTAACCCCCGACGTTTGGCGGATCCGGAAATAGAATCTGCCTTTGAGTATTCCGAGTCAGACGTAGCTACTACCTACATTTCCTTACTAATAAATATTACATTAAAAAGCCATTTATCCTTAAAAGCAATTTAAAAATAAAATAAAGCTTTTTACCGTATTGGTTTTAGGTAAAAGGTATTTTCAAGTAAGTTTGAATAAATAAATCTCTTTGAAGACTGAATTAAAGTAAACTTTTCTTAAATAAACATGATTGGCGTCTCTTCAAGCAAACAATAAATAAAACTCTTGGACTTGGACGCATTCATCATAACCGTACCCTTTTCTTTGCAGTCAGCAAAGCCTATCTTCGTCTTCCACATTTTTCTGTCTGACATCATCTATAATTTCCAGCTATTTCATTTTTCACACCTTTTAATTAATTCATCAATACAAAGACAGCCTACCTGACAACATACGACATACTTAAATGTGAGATTTCGAAATCAAACACTGTGAACAAACATCGCCGTGACACTAGGACCTCTAATTAACACCCTGACGAAATCTATACTAATATTAGAAGAGGAAAACTTTGTTTGTTTGTTTGTTAGGTTGTAATGGATAAACTCAAAAACTACTGGACCGATTTTAAATATTCTTTCACCATTAGAAAGCTATATTATCTGCTAGTAACATAGGCTATATTTTATTCCGGTGCGGACAGTAGCTCCCACGGGACGCGGGTGAAACCGCGGGAAAACGACTAGTAATATACATATTTATCTTTAGCTATGGTTAATATTATAAAGCTGAAGAGTGTCTGTATGCGCTAATCGCAAAAACTGTTGCACCAATTTGAAACATTACTTCAGTGTTAGATAGGCGATTTATTAAGGAAGGCTGTAGGTAACTTTTTATCCGTATGTGTAGAGTAGTTACCACGAGATGATAATAAGTAAAAAAACAGGTTTTGTTGTGATATCTCATACCTTTTGTAGTAGGTCGTACTATCCTATATAATGTTATGAATGCGAAAGTTGGTGATGATAGATGAATGTTTAATACTCTTTCACGCAAAAACTATTGGATGTCTAGTGAAACTTAGCACTCTGTTATGTTCATACTGAGTACCTATAGTATCCCCTTAATACAATGCTTAAACCAACAAAGTAATCCGCAGATTAATACGGACTCTGAGAAAACTAACTTACCTCACGAAAGCTAAGTAACTAACCTACTTAGATTCGTCTCCAGGGCCCAATTTGTGTCTACAACAAAAATGTTCAGAACCTGTAAGGGTAATTTACCACAAAAGGGTATTAGAAACTAAGGTTGAATTCTTTCATATTTATATAATGTTATGTTAGGGTTCAATTTACATCAAGTAATTTTGAAATATACTTGAAAGGTCTTCCCAGCCAAAAAAGGCCAAGTTTACACAATCAGCTAGACTAAATTAAACCGTTACTAAGGCAAACGTACGATAAGCAACAGCAATATTGTGATATATGACGATCAGTGTTATTATAACTTCGGACATAGCAACGGTTTCCTTCATACAACAGCCTACTAAAATGTTTACCTTCATTTGTTTTGTATACAAACACTTCAGGTTATGTTTATAGAACATAGGTCGTGTATAATTTCGTCAACTGAACTTTCGCGGTGACCAATCATTAAAGTAAATAAACAAGCACAGTGTATTAGTTCCTTATAATACTATGCCAAGTTATCAAATGATCCGTCCCGCTGTGGGTTAGCAGCGTGTGTCAGACTCTTACCGTCTTACCACAAAAACTTTTAAACGTCAGTTTATGCCTTGTCTAAAAAAATGTCAAATTATGACGTTGACATATGGTTCATTTTGCAGACAAAATTTTATTAGACAAGTGTAAAACAGGGTTTAAAGTTTTTGTAGTAAGGCCCATACTGACTAAAACCCATCACGTTCCTTCTTAGCCCTTATGTACCAGGGCCGCGGTAACTCTTTAGAACAATACCGCAACTCCGGCAGGCCTTGGCCCTGGTTGGCCCCACTAGGGAATATCGTACCTTTAAACATAGCAACTGGCTTTCCCATACAATTGCCTTCTTAAATGTTTACCTTCATTTGTTTTGTTTACAAACACTTCAGGTTATACAATATGAGGTCGTGTATCATTTTGTCAGCTGAACTTTCACAGTGACCAATCCTTGAAGTAAATAAACAAGCATAGTGAATTAGTTCCTGATAATGTTATGTGTTTAGATAAGTATCAACCTTTTTAGTTATTTGTGTAGGTCATTTTGGCAGTAATAATTAATGATAACTTGAGTTTTTCATTCAATTCTTCTCTGAGATCGCATTAGGAAATTCTATGTGTTCAAAAGGCCAAGTATGTGTTATTGCATTGTTTTATGTGCTTAATCTACAATTTTGATAGAAACCTACGTATTTAAACAAAAATATTGCTATCTGCTACCTACAACATTGAAGGACCAATTCCTAGAAACCGGCCGGTAATCTAGTTAATCCCCAATTAATCGAAAAATGTAGAATAGAGACTGCCAATTATAGGCTCATTTGCATTTTCATATCTCATAATAATCAAAGGATTCTTAGAAATCATTGAATAATTACGATCACCTTGTTATTTATTATACCTAAGCTTTTTTTGATGAGTTAAGCCGTTAATCCTATTATGAAATGTTATTTAATCGGATCTGTAGATAAAACTTACATATTTATGTAAATCATATGTACTTACATAGGCCCATGTTTCTTACTTGTACAAAAATATACTGTCATTTTAGTTTCAAGCAAAGTGTCCTTATGCCTATTACATATAACTCCAAATATCATCCTTGTGTTTGATAGAAAAGTAGAAGGTTTATATTGGTATAATATAAACCTTTTATTTTTTATATAAGAACTAGCTTCTGCCAGCGGTTTCACCCGCATCCCGTGGGTGCTACTTCCCGTATCGGGATAAAAAGTAGCCTATAGCCTTACTCGATAAATGGGCTATCTAACACTGAAAGAAATTTTCAAATCGGACCAGCAGTTCCTGAGATTAGCGCGTTCAAACAAACAAACAAACTCTTCAGCTTTATAATATTAGTATAGATACATCGTAGCTCCGTAAACTACTACCGTAAAACCCATACAAAACAACAAAACGAACCCTCAAAGTTATATATTCCAATCATAAACCATCTTAATGGAAAGGAAATAAACACGTATACTCCTCTATATAGTTGACACAATATAAATGGTTATTTAATGTCTTACAGTTACTTCGCCATAACCGTAGGGGACGCTAAATGATGGTGCGTTTTCTTGCCAACAAACGCTTTCCTTGTGTGGGAAATATGTAGTGTTGGTGGAAAAACTATTCTTAAAATGTGATGGTGACTAATCTAGTAGAGAGTGTGGCGAGTAGTTTAGGGTTGTAATTGTAACGTTACATGCACTTTGCATTTTATAAAATGTTATGGTACCTATCCTTGTTTTTTTTTTTTTTAATTTATATTTGTACCTAATGGATGTACTCTTAAACCGACCCCTTGAACGACCCGAATCCTTGGAAAAATGTTGGCATAATGATAAGATGGGTGGACTCTTAAAATTGGGTATTTACACTTCAAATCTTAATTATCATATAATAGAACTGTTCTTTACCGATATTTTTCAGCGTCGAGCGCTTACTTGTGTGACTTTGCACCAATCGCCTTGAAAAGTTTTACTACTACTTATTGAACTTTTCCTTGCTCAGCAGTTCGGATTTTCTCAAATTCATAACCAGACGTGAACTTTTCTTATTTCATAGATCGAATCGCACCTGCATGTTTCTAGGTATTTCCTGCAACTTTATATTTAACTTGAAATGATTTTCTTTTCAAGGAAATAATTGTTTTTGTGCGTCCAGTTATCTTATTTTTATAAAAGAGTTAATATAATTATACGCTTATTACCTCCGTGTCGGTCACGTCAACTTGGGTTCACATCTAGGTTCATATGTAATAAACGGTTTGTGCTTATTAACGCTGGAATTATATTTCATTATATTCTTTGACCTTTGCTAGTGGCTAAGTTATTTCAAAGTACGTTATCATCATCATCCTTTGGTCCTAGCATCAATTTTATGTATGGGTCAGCATGTCATCTTCCATCCTTCCATGTCTGGCGTAATCTCATAACTCTGTCCAAAAAAACTTATTTTTTTGTGGGTTTTTTTTTTTCAAAACAAATCTTCCAGCGAATTATCTTTCACCTTGAAATTCTTCAATATTGACTTAATAGAGCAAACATCATCTATTTACAGGCACGTGACCGTTATCTAGATTAATACAAATGCGCATAGATAATGATAAGCGCTCTATTACATACTATGCACTTATTACATACTTACTACATGACCAATCGAGACTGTTTTTGGAAGTAGCTGGGTTTCTTCCATAACATTCTTCAATACCCTCATGTAAATGACAGCCAAAAAACGTATTCCTTTTTGGGAAGGCGTTTAAAAATTGATAGGAAGGTTGCTCAGATTCGCTGAAGACTTTATTAAGTATTTTAATTGATTGTCTACGGTCATATAATTAACAATTCTTCAACCTATTTATTTACTAACTTCCAAACAAAATTGGCTTATACTCAGTACCGCCTTTTCTGTGGCCTTAAATGTACCTTTCGGAGCACACAGAAGACTGACACAATTTTCTCCTCTAACATTAACGAGCAGATTATACAGAGTCACAGACACGCCATCGTATCGCACACGTTACGGTGTATTCGAACGGCAGTCTAGAAAACTAGAAACCCAATCTAGACTGCAGCACGATACAGCCTACATACATACTAACACTTGCATTGTTTACGATATACTGATAGTGATGCTGTGAATCTGCCGTCTCGATTAATGTGTGAAAAGTGAGAACGGTGTAAATGGTAATTGATTTTATATCGATGATTGTATGGCTTGGTTTGAAATAAACCTTCTTGGTGCAGAGTTAATGGTGATGGTTTACCTCAACGATATTTAATTTGCCTATAAATATGTTTGAAGAGACAGCAACGTAAATGAAAAGAAGTTACTGAAAATATGTGAAGAGTTTTATTTTGTAACACAACCAATGGTATGAAAACTAATTTATACACTGTTATATTTAACCAGTAATAAAAATTCATATAAGAATGAAAATAGAAGTAAACCTTACCTATTACTAAAAACATAAAGGTAGCTTCTTAAACAAGGTCTCCTTATAAACACTCCGCCATCTCTAACGAGTGACATAAAATCTAATCAGCTCCTAATTTTCACTTAAAGACTTGATGGTTTTCGCAAACGACGTCACGATCGCTGTCTACCTAGATAATTGGCTAGAACATTAATGACGTCATAAATGTACTCCTGGGATTGTAAGCGATGGCAAATTTATGGCTTGTTTGTACACTACGGTATGGGATGGAAGTTTGATGATAAGTAATGGGTTATGGGCTTAGATACTGAACTAGGTATAGATGGAACGGGAGCGATAATTTTGCGTGTACATGTTTTAGAGCTGTTTTAATATTAAAGATTTTGAAATACGCGCGTAAGAAAACGCAAACTTCAACACCGCCCCTTGATTCGGGGATCCAACTTAGGACTCAATATTGAATTCTGCAATTGCCCTTGTCAACAATAGTGATTCTATAATCTCAAATAATGTGACCTTATATCAAAATTATTACAAGAAAATAAGTCAAGTCTAAACTTATATTGTATTGTTTCAGGTAACGAACAAGACCTCCGGTAAAGTAATGGTGCTGAAAATGAACCAGCAGCGCGCCAACAGGCCCAATATGTTACGAGAAGTGCAGCTCATGAACAAACTAAAACATCCTAATATACTCGGGTAAGTGTTGCTTTCCTTTGAAACTTCGTTCCACCCCAGTAGTATAGCAGTTTCCAAGATAATCAAGTCTAATGGTCCTCTGCATTTAATACTATAAGTTCATTCAAGTTTGCAAGCATGTTGGATTCTGGGCAGAGCTAAAACCATGACGTTGAAAATATCTATTCGGACTTTATGCCTTATAAAGGAGAGCAATTAAAGCAAAGTTATTTTAAAATGATAAGGAAAAAGAATCTTACGGCGTGGGCGCTTCTAAATTTCAAGGTCCCTCTAATTAATTTTGAGACGAAATATTAATTTTATTCAAATATCTCGAGTCAAATTATGCATTATTAAATGTTAATTGCAGAACTCCGGAAACGTTTTAGTCATAAATCAGACAAAATATATTATTACAACAATGTATAAAATATCACATTTTGTGAGACAACAGAATTTGTTTGTTCGTTGAGGCATCGTTCGCTCAGTAACGTGACAAATATTTGAGCACCAAAAGAATATAAAATATAACGGCCAAGAGGGTGGCGGGAAGCGGAGCGTAACCAAAGAAACATGTTTGTGGAGTTCTTTGTCCAACGAATTTATTGCCCCACTGCACTACTTCAATTTCATGCATTATTCAAATGCAGTGTGAGAAACAGGAATTATGTGTTTTCTTTGGAACACCAAAAATTCTGGCCATCAATCTAATGTGTTGTAACCTCCTTTGAACTCATGTCATGTCTTCCTTCCTCATCCTTCAATCGTATAAAACAAAGTCGATTTCCCTCTGTTGGTCAAATTAGATCTCCTAAATAACGCAACGGATTTTAATGTGGTTTTCACCAATAGACAGAGTGTATCAAGAGAAATATTATAAACTGTCTATAAAATAGTATAGTAAAACCCGAGTGAAGCCAGGGCGGGAGGCTATTGATTCATAAATTCCGCAGGCGATCCAATACATCTCCCAGTGACTAAATCTTTTAAACCATCTATAAATCATCCTTTAATAAATTGCCCTAAATGATCCAACCTCTATACAAATGTACATATCCGAGCAAAGCTAGATAACAGAAGTCTAGTGTAGCATTCAAGTATTAAAGTGATTTATGATGTTTCCTACATTATACTCCGAATGAAATCGAGCGAAAATGATAACGATAAAATATATTTGCATACTTTAATTTAATTTGTTTTATGTCCCATTTTATATTACGCAGTAGCCACACGTGGCTCAAGGATTGATGATAAAAAGGACAAATAAGTTATGATTTTATATACGTACTTGTTTTTACATACAGATGCCTTTTAACCCCTTATTTCAGGGTCTTTGTCAAAAACGTTTAGAAATATGCATGGCTACATATCATATCAGTTTTATTTTAACCTCCTTGTTCAAAAAAGAAGTAAAACATCCTGGTTCTAAAAACTTCCTTAATGGAAGGGTGAACTCTCCCTAAGCACTAAAGTGTCATTAATTTATTTCCATGCCAATCCTTGGCAATTGAATTAAGGTTCCTTTTACGTCCACTAAAATATCTACAAAGGTTTCCCATTTAACGTCAACTTCCTTTACGGGTGACACAATTTCTTTGTAGGTTACAAAAGTGAAACTAGTTACTAAATACCTATTGACATTACCATATATCTGTAAAGGTTAATAGTATCAAGTACGAGCGATGGGGAGCAAGGCCGAAAAGATCAGTAATCATTAAATACATCATTAGCGTCTTCTAAGTAGCTATTAAGAACTACTGGAGACCTTTACAAACTGATTGCATTTGTATCCATGAAAACAGAATTAGAATTGTTATTTTAAACTGCACATTAATTAACATTTAAAGTATGTTTCAACATTTTATTATCAACGTTTGCGGTCTCATAATTATTAACTTAATAAATGAAATATTCATATGATTTTGGAAATCCCAAAATAAAGTTTACATTAAATTCCAGAGTTTTACCAAGGTTGAGCTCGAACCTCCATCTCTCGTGACATCGAACAAGGAACGTCTTTGTAACTAATTATACCAATGACGTCAGCAGATCATATGTCTGGCTGCAGGATTATTGAAACATAGCTATATTTAACCCGTCAACTATTATATGGGAACTTCTTTGTCCCTGCAAATAACAACAGGCCTTTTCAACCAAAAATCTCTACATGGAGTTTTGTGGCTACAATACTCTTTCTTCTTCATTCATTCATTCATATCATCTTTCGACAAATATGTATGAATGCATTTATTTTCATACACTAAGGCAAAAGTCGTGTCGTCTGGGAATGCGTGGAAAACGTATACATCATCTGTTTATAATATCGTGCAAGTTATGTCTAACTTCATTCAACTGAGATACAATACCGTAGAAAAATTGTTGGCGTTTTTTAAATTTTCCCAGATCAAACAAATCCTTGAAGTGTGTAAAGGACCAACATCCGAAAAATAAACATTCACAAGAAAATCCGTGTATCCCGATATTTCCAATACAAGACAGTACAGTCAATATGTTCACGCCAAGGAAGCCATAACTCTCACAAGATACAAACACTTTGTCCTGCCAAGGAAGATAACATCGCAACACATAACATAAATACAAGATGGCGTAAAAATCATAAGGAATCACATGTCCAGACAGATAAAGCCAGATCACCTTGATTTTAAGCGTTCTGGCAAGGAAACGAGAACGTAATAAGTGTGAATCTTTTGTAGCCACTGTTTTTATAAGACACTTTGTGACCACACCAATTGAGACTGTTTACGATTATTATTCCTCTCGTAAAGTAAACTCGCTTGCCAAAATATTCGCAAACAATTTAATTGCTCGGTTTCCAACAAAGTTATATTTTTTTGGAGCAACTAAGCGTGAGTGCGTGGTATGTTGTTTTATTAGTTTTATGGCGAGCGTTTGTTTTATTAGTTGATTTAGCTTTACCACAGTTGATTATTTTATGAAACTTCTTTCCCAACCTTCAGACGGTATGCAAACAAATATATTTCTTTATTACGGCACTGCACTACATCTTTATAATTGTGATGATCATTCTTAGCATGCGCGTCATATGCGGGTACAAACACGCTGCTAAGTAAAACAAAGAGTATATTCTCTGATTCTTCCTAATTTTTCACGTGTTTTGTGTTCCTGCAAATCCTTTAGTCTCGTTCAATTCTTTTACAATACAAGACTAGCCGATATCCGACATTGAGAAATTAGCCTCCGTATTACTAACATATAATACTTCTTTTATATCATAACATATTTCCCCATATAATAGCATTTTACAGTTTGCCTACATAAATGGTATTGATGCCAGATACCGTATTGCGGTTGGCATACTATCGATGGCTTTAAGCCTCACAAGACAAGTGTGAATTGCATTAAAGAACCTATTGAGAGAATTAACACATTTTTTAAATTTCTCCTCTTAATGTGTGAATATGAATCATGGTGAAGATATTTATGGAAAGGTCAACAAAAATGTTATATGGCTCTTAGTTCGACTTATGTGTATATGAAAGTGTCTCCAACGATGGCAAAAATAAAATTATAACAACCATTTCCATGTTTCTTTGTCCCAAAATTTCCCTGTCCATCCCTGTCCGAAAATTTTCGTAAATGGTGACATCTGCTGTGCCAGACCCTCGCTGATATAATTTTGATAACCTACCGACAGCCTGAATAACACAACAACACTTTTTAAAATCAAGCAAAAAGATTTCATACAAAACTTAAAAAATCGTGATAATGCTTTATGCGGTTTCGTTTGGCTGCAGCGTGCCCAAAAATCAAAACCATTTCAGAACTGTGTACCTACTAAAAAAATATTTGATATTTTTCATGAATACCCAAGTAAGCACATTAATGATTGTTTGTGAATGGTGCGAAACCCTTGCTGGTTGCGATCGCCACACAAATTCGTGGCCACCCTTTGTCCCGTGTTTGTTGACCAAACAACTGAGGCCTGATCGCTATACGTTCCGTCATCTACAGGGAGCTGCGTTAACTTTTATTGTGTTTACTTGAGCTTTTTTATTAATATAAGTATTGTTGAAAATATATCTCATGCTTTTCCGAGATTTGCCGAATTGAAGTGAAAGAAAAATAAAAAAAATAACTTTAAAGAATGGATGAAACACTATACCTTTGTCTATAGAACCCAAGGGGACCTGATGCAGTCTACGAGAAGTCATGGATTAGATTATTATTTATTGCCATTACTTCAACCCCATTTCAAAACAAATGCTTGCCTTATTTCTTGGATGCAATAAGAACTCAAACAACATTGTATGTCTTGTAACACAAGTTGACATTTATATTCCAAATATTTTAATATTCGACTATTTGTAAGTCAAACACGTATTGTTTTCAGAATTCATACAATACATTTAATTCACACGTACGAAGTCATTTCCTGATATCTTGTACGTACCTATTCTCTGGCAGTTTTTTGGTTCTCATTGTTTTTAATATGACATTTTGCGAACGACATTTCTTATTTGTTGTTAGCCCGAATTCAGTTTGCATAATATATTACGAAATGGACCAAACAATGGCACCCACTGTCCCCCATTTCGCCCATTTCCTGCTCGCTTATCTTCGGAAATAAAAACAATGCTTGCACTGTTCCGATTGTTTGTCTTACTTTTTTCTCATCCATCTAGCGCAGCTGTGTTTTAGCTGCTCTTTTTTTTTTAGTTTCACATCAACTGGCGTAGCATACATTTAAAAGGCAACGCGTTTAAATATCAAACCATAGTCCACAATACCAAGTACACGAATGAAGAAATCTGTGAAGAAGATTCAAACGTCGAATTATACAAAGGCACTAAAAGCCACATGATTAACGGTTGAGCAAGTTGCCGCGACCGCGCCTGCGATGATCATCTGTAATTTACGACGATAACCAACATTAAACAAACTAAAAGTGTCAATTAACTTTAACTCTTGCGTTCTTATTGCGTGCCTGTAAATACCACTTCCTAGGAATAATAGACTAGCTTTCTCCCGATTGTTGATGTTTTTTGACCTTATCTTATTATCAATGAGAGTTTCATTATAATTAAGCCCTCTTTTGTATCTTTGCACGCCAAGTTTTTAATTGGCAATTTACATTGATTAAAAGATGATTACTCGGTGAAGCCTTGACATCTGTCTCATTGCGTGATCATGATCAATAAGATAATCACCTCGTAACAGTGTGATTTTCATATTTTGGTTTTGCAACTGTCGTTATTTGTTTGTGCTCCGGCTCTCGTGTTTTGAAATTGACGTCACAGACGAAGGAAAATTGTGTATAGAATAGAACAACATATGAGAAGCATGTCTCTGCATTTTGATTAGTATTTTTGTCTGCTAACATATCACAGCCAGTCACGTCACTCCTTTAATGTCACAATCAGCATAATAATGATGTGTTATGTAGATGTGACCTGAGGAAAAATTTGTTGTGGCTGTCGCGCGCATGAATATATTTCAACAGTGTTTCAAGTTCAAGTGTGTCTCGTCTATAATCAGTTCTACCATATTTGTGCTGACAATTTCAAATGAGATCACATCTATTTGTTCAGTTGAATGTACGACAGGTTGATAGCCGGCGTCAATGAGGCCATCTATTGTGGCCGCATCACTGGGAATCATTATTGTGGCATCTCCAATCTTTTCCCAATTACTTTCGAGACCATACTCGCGCGACGCTCATTGTGCACACACTTTATTATCATAATCCGATTTCTAATCATCTGTGTGCATCGACCTTGATATTTCGCGTGGGAGACTTTTAAAGGAATGCATCTTGTGTTACGATTACAAAATTAAAACTAGATTACACATCGGGTCAAAGGCAAGTCATGCATTAATCGGGAGGCCTTGAATGAAGTGTATAATTAATGCAAGATCATTTTTTGTAATGCCTTCATTTGTAAACATAACAATGGTGCAATCAATCGTCAGTTGATTACGGGTGCACCTCAATGGGTGCTTCTCTGGTGCTAAGTAGTACATTCTGTACGCTTTCCACGGTTTTCATGGCACATGCAAGTCTCTTTTTGTATTGTATGAATAGGTTCACTTTCCCCCATTGAATGTGGTTTTCACATACGTCGGCAATAATCGTTTCTGTCTATCGAGTGATTTAAATCAATACAATTAATAACGTTCATTTTCTATAGCTATGCGGTGAAACTTAAACGGGTACATACTGAAATTAATGGGATTAGATACGTATTCTCACTTACAGATATATTATCTTTCCTCTCTAATTGCTGATTTATAGCTTATGAAATTGAGACTAGGCCACAGCGCTTACAGACTAAATTTTCTCTTGCAGCAACAGTTTAGTACAGTTAGTAGTAGTTTATTCAAAACGTTATTCTCTGTGAACATTACCCAGAAATAAAGAACGCCCAAATATCTAGGTAATTTACACAGCAGACAATATAGGCAAAAAGATTTTTAGATGTTTGATGATTGTGGATAGGACATGCTGCTAAATAATATAGGATAAGAGCAAGTGAAAGACGTCCTTAGCTAGAACATTCCTATTCCTATAAACAATAATCTCTAATGAATATTTCCTCTCATCCACAGCTTCATGGGCGTATGTGTTCACGAAGGCCAGCTTCACGCTCTCACGGAGTACATGGAGGGCGGTTCCCTTGAACAGCTGATCCTCAGCGAGCCGCCGGAGCCTCTCCCTCAAGCCCTCAGGGTCTCCCTCGCAGCTGATGTGGCTGAAGGCATGATGTACCTACACTCCCTCGGTGTCTTCCATAGGGATCTTACTACTAAGGTAAATATTTCAGTATCTTATTAACCAAAAAATAACCTTCGCAAACTTGAATTTCCGTTGGTCTGATACTTTTTTGGGTTTTCATTCTTTTTCTTTTGAATTTTTTACTACCCTATTCTTTTTTGTAATTTTTAAGTAGGGGGAAATATCAAACGATTCCTTCCGCTCTAGATAGAAGAGAATGGGGTCAAGACTGTACTGAATAACACTCCCATGCTCCTTCTTCAGCCCTTTGTGTTCCAAAGGTTATGGAAAAACTTTTGGAACAATACCTGCAAACGCGTCTTTTGCGCGTCTCCTGCAAACCTGTCTTGGATTATTTTCTACTTAATTTAGTTGCCTCCATAGGGCTTACGACTATGGCTGAAATATTTTCTTGTCTCATACTCTTGAAATTTTTGTTTTAACCAGTTTTCTGAATCATACAGGAAATGCAGAAACCAAAATAATTATGTGTGCACTTTGTACAAAGATTTGAATTAACCGCGTCATAATTTTGTATTTTCAGAATGTATTATTAAGAAAGTACGGAGAAGGCGACTATATGGCCGTCGTTGCTGACTTCGGCCTTGCAGCGAAAATACCTCATCCGTAAGTATTACTTGTATAGTGTAAATATTTTTTTTTTTCGTTTATCAATAACAAGGGGTCGTTTTTGTTTTATGACGTCCTAGGAACTGGAAATGGCATCGGTTTAGCCTTTTCCAGTTTCTGAGTTTGATTGAATAAACTGTCTTAGTACGCAGATGAAACGGCAAAAATAAAAATAAAAATTACATTCTAAAATTAAATCTTGGACCAGCAGAAAATCATTTCCATGGAACATTACTCCCATAGCAAGAACAAAACATTCCGAATTCGTGATCTCAAATCATAAACCCGTTCCGAATCGAATATAAAGTCATTACGGGTACCATGGGGTCTTTAATTAGTTACGTACTCCAATTCGCAGTCACGGCAACGCACTTCATTAAGGTCTAGCGGTACAGGAGATGTGAAACCGTGAAGAATCGATTATTCGATTATATATCGATAGAGGGCAGTTCTGTGTTACGTTGATAGATATTACAATATCAATGCTTGCTTGGCGGTAGTTGCTGTTAACCTCAGTTGTGGTGTTAAACGTCGCTTTTACACAGAAATATAATCAGTTACAGTATCCCCGAATAAGGAGTAATGAAAGATGAATAACATGCCTGCTAATATTATAAATGCGAAAGTTACTGTCTGTCTGTTACGGTTTCACGTCTAAACCACTGAACTGATTTTAATAAAATTATATAGTGGGTACAGAGATCAGAAGTCGTGGTGGCCTAGTGGGCAAAGAACCAACCTCTCGAGTATGAGGGCGCGGGTTCTATTCCAGGTCAGGCAAGTACCAATGCAACTTTTCTAAGTTTGTATGTACTTTCTAAGTATATCTTAGACACCAATGACTGTGTTTCGGATGGCACGTTAAACTGTAGGCTGTCATTGAACATCCTTGGCAGTCGTTACGGGTAGTCAGAAGCCAGTAAGTCTGACACCATTCTAACCTAGGGGTATTGGGTTGCCCGGGTAACTGGGTTGAGGAGGTCAGATAGGCAGTCGCTTCTTGTAAAGCACTGGTACTCAGCTGAATCCGGTTAGACTGGAAGCCGACCCCAACATAGTTTGGGAAAAAGGCTCGGAGGATGAGTAGGTACAGAGATAGAGTTGACCTTGAGAAAGAACATAGGATAGTTTTTATTCCGGACTTGAAGAATTCTCTTGGAAACGCCATATAACCGAACTCTACGCGGGCGAGGCCGCGGGCGGAAGCTAGTAGGCTATATTTCATCTCGATACAATAATAATTCTCCCCGGGGCGAGGGATAAACCGCGGGAAAACGGCTATTCACGCCATCAACTGACACTCCTGACACCCTTTTCTTCAACTATTAAAAATACGAATATTATTTTTCGCGTAACAAACGCTGTTTAAAAAATTATTTGCTTCTGTAGCATCTGAGCTTGAAAATACAACCCAATTAATGAAGGATTCTACTGATACTGGTCTCAGATTATACCAATTACGAACCTTCTCTCTTTCAGAGAGGCTCGTGACCGATAAGCTGGGTTGATTGACTGATCCTCTGGTTTATAGGAAGTGTAGTATTAACACTATTGTTTTGTGTGAAAGATGTGTCTGACAATAATGACAATTTTGATTTCGTCTTTTGGTTGGTCTATCTTAAAATCCCTTACATAAAATGCAAACCCTGGTACGGTACAGGAGATGTGAAACCGTGAAGAATCAATTATTCGATTATACAGGGTTACTGGTAAGTAGACCGCATCCTTTCATGAGGTGATAGTATAGGTCAATACGGACAAATTTGACCCTGGGATACACTGGGCAAAAGTTAACCTGTTTCAAGATAATCGAATTTCAAGATCATTTCGTAAAAAGTCGTCTAGGTACACGTATAAATTTTTATTATTAGTTAAACGTCTCGTTTTTATCGATTTTTGTGTGTTTTTGGATAGAAGATGAATCACTTCATAATAACAAACCATGAAACTGTACAAAACACAGAGGATATTTGTAGCAAACAGCTTTTTATGCTGAATTTCGGATCAAATTTTTGTCAATTACTTTTTTAGTAGCTATTATCTCAAAAATCTTACTCTACATTTTTTGTGCAGAGTATTTAAAAAACATCTACATTTATCTAGCTTTCCAAAAAGCTACAATAGTCAGCATAAAAATGTACATTCTCAAATAAAATTGATACTAACAAACTTAGGAAATCAAATCCGAAATAATGAAAATGAAAAAGAAAGCGTTAATAAAAGTCTAATAAAAAAGGTTTATTTTGTCAATATTTACACAATTTATAGCTCGTTTTCAATGTGTCCTCCTCTATTTCTAACACATACTCTCATCCTACTTCGCAGACCAGTCTTGACCACCCTACTTGTCAATTGGGCCCTTATTTGATTTGCCGCATCAATAATTTTTTCTTGCAGGATTTCTATCGTTGGTATAGGATGGCCGTCTTTGTACACAATTGTTTTCATGTGGCCCCACACATAAAAATCCATTGGTGTCAAATCCGGGCTTCTTGCGGGCCATGGTATGGGGCCTCCTCTTCCAATCCATTTATTCTGATAATTTTGATCCAACCAATCACGTACACCTCTTCGATAATGTGCAGGGCAGCCATCGTGTTGAAACCACATGTTCCTCCTCACACTAAGTGGTAAGTCCTCCATAAGCAACGATAGTTCGTTCGTCAGAAAATGTTCATAAAACTCGCCATTTAAATTATTAGGCACTAGCAAACCCGGCGAACTCCGTTCCGCCACCAGATGGCTTCGTTTTATGTAACATATTGTTTGGTGATATTTTTTTTTTTGTTTTTCCTGAATTTTCTTTGCTATAAACCTCACGGAGCCCGAGACCTTTCCAACGAATGCAAAACCGTGGAAATCGGTTCGTGCGTTCTGGAGTTATAGCGTCAGGGAGGAAAACCGGACTTATTTTTATATAGTAGAAGAAAAGTATGGTCCGATTAAATAGTTGTCGATAATGCCCATCCACACATTTAAACTGAACCTCCGCTGAGAGCCTTTTACTCGCTTTTTATTTGGGTTTCCGTCTGCTTTTGGTGCCCAGTAGTGAGCGTTATGGTAATTGGTTATACCGTCTTTGTCAAATTTGGACTCGTCAGTCCATAAAATTTTTTTTAGAAATTGAGCATTTTCAATATCGGCGTTCATCATAAATCGACAAAAATCCAATCTTCTCAATGGATCTCCTTCCTCAATGGCGTGTACTGGGGTATAATGGTATGGGTAGTCTCCAGCAGTATGCATTGTAAACCATACCTTCCACTGTGAAATTCCCAGACGCTTTGCAACAATATTTGTAGATGTAGTCGGATCTTCAATGAAGTGGCGTCGTATGAAATCTTCATCATCTACGTTAAAACGATTAGGTCTTCCCAAATCTGATGTGCGTCTTCGGAATGTTCCAGTTTCTCTCAGGCGGCGATAAACTGTATCGAACACACTTCGGTCTGGTAAGCGGCGGTCGGGGTAACGCAACGCGTATTCTGCCTGTGCGTTTGTAGAAATTCCTTGGCAAAACCCGTAGCACATGACTATGTCAGCATATTCTTCATTAGAATACATTGCCATGACAAAAGTCTCACAATCCAAATCACAGGAAGATATCAAAGTCCAATATAACAAGCCGAGTCAATAATAAGGAGCAGATACAGGAGTCCGATTTTAAAAGCCAAGTAGTTTTACAAAGATTGCACAGAAATAGCATCTACCACGTACGAATGACAACAATGACATCTAAAAAATCACTTATCTATTCCATTTGTGCAATTGCACTTTCTTTTAATTTTTTCTAAGAACATGCAGTTTCATTATGCTGACTATTGTAGCTTTTTGGAAAGCTAGATAAATGTAGATGTTTTTTAAATACTCTGCACAAAAAATGTAGAGTAAGATTTTTGAGATAATAGCTACTAAAAAAGTAATTGACAAAAATTTGATCAGAAATTCAGCATAAAAAGCTGTTTGTTACAAATATCCTCTGTGTTTTGTACAGTTTCATGGTTTGTTATTATGAAGTGATTCATCTTCTATCCAAAAACACACAAAAATCGACAAAAACGAGACGTTTAACTAATAATAAAAATTTATACGTGTACCTAGACGACTTTTTACGAAATGATCTTGAAATTCGATTATCTTGAAACGGGTTAACTTTTGCCCAGTGTATCCCAGGGTCAAATTTGTCCGTATTGACCTATACTATCACCTCATGAAAGGATGCGGTCTACTTACCAGTAACCCTGTATATATCGATAGAGGGCAGTTCTGTGTTACGTTATGATAGATATTACAATATCAATGCTTGCTTCGCTTGGCTTGCTGTTAACCTAAATTCAGGTCTTTTGTTTGGTCTATCTTAAAATCCCCTACATAAAATGCAAACCCTGCTGGTGTATTATTAATTTTGGTGGTTGGTATGGATTTCCTCCAAATTTTAACATTATAGCATCCATGCGAGCGGTTTTAATATAGCGTTACAAACAGACAGACAATTGAATATATTTTAATAACAGCTACTAAGGATAAGCTATCTCTAAAACATCTCAGTGTAGACACGCGATTTTTTCCACTTAGATAAAGATAAAGACATATTTCTTACAATTGAGGAAGGAGTAGCTTCGTGTGGTAATTGCGCCTTGTAAGCGATCTGTCGATGTGTGCGTGCGTACACGCATGCACTGTAATGTGAGTAGACACGCACGTCTTACTTTTATTTGTGTTTTATGTATTCCTGATTTGTATGAAAATATTATTTAGGTACCGCAGTTTTAGGACGGTTTTTTGAGAGTAATTTCATGAAAAATAGAGAGTATTACAACAATTTGTAGTAAATTCTATTCAACAGGCGTTCTTGGTTTTAAAGTTGGCTCCTAGCAACTTTACTAGGTATAGTTAATTCATATGAACAAAACTTTGCCGCGCGAGACGTCAAATTACTGACTTCAGTTGATTCTTGACGATGAGAACTGTAAATTAGCTTATATAATTAAACTAAACAATAACTAATTAAAACGAAACACAGCATATTACGTAAATAATACCAATTACTACACACACGAAGTGACAAAAATACAATATATTTCACAATTAAGTTGTCATACGCTGTCTTGGGCACGCTTCGGGTGTTACACGCAATTTCGCGTGTGCTTGTCCGTCGATAAGTACCGTCATACATTTATTAGGTACTCACTCTAAAATCTTGCCATGGAAATTGCAGAATGAGCAATGGCCGTAATGACTAACGGAGTTCCCCTTGACATGATTGATAATTCATTAATATATTTTATTGCTTGCAATTTTCTTTACCCTTTTCCGCAGATAACTTCACGAAGTTCTGATATTAAAAAAAAAAACATATTTTCCTTCTCAATTTAATTAAGTTCCCTCTATCTCCCTAATCTTTCTCCTTGATAAAAGTCCAAGGAGATGATGGTAAAACCGGCAGTTGAAACATTTACAGTCTGACCGCTTTCTAGCGTAGTTGACAGTTGCTTAGTCAGTCAGTACAAACACCGTAATTTTCCCTTGAAACTGGCACCTGTCAACTGCACGTTATAGTCGGTACGGTACCCCTATATTTCGTATATTTAACATAACATATTTTATATTTTCCCCAGGAACGGCTACCGGCTGCCGAGCGTGGGTTCACCGTGGTGGATGTCTCCCGAGTGCCTCCGCGGTCGCTGGTACGACCACCGCTCGGACATATTCTCCTACGGGATCATACTGTGCCAACTTATCGCCAGGGTAAGTGTATAAAATACACATTTTTTTTTTGGGAAAACTTGGTGCAGCGTGACGGAGTGTCAGACTCTTACTGATTAAAACGCACCGTGTTCCTTCTTAAGCTTCTACAATCCCGCTACTACATCAAAAAAGAAGTGAAACGATTTTTACTACATTGTTTCAAAAAACACTTGTGGTGAAGGGCGGGCGTTTTGGGGGCTTTCTTTTGTAAATTTTAACGTTAGAAAAGGGCTGTTTTGCGGCAAAATTTGAATTTATGAGTA
This sequence comes from Helicoverpa zea, assembly GCF_022581195.2. Classification (NCBI taxonomy): domain Eukaryota; kingdom Metazoa; phylum Arthropoda; class Insecta; order Lepidoptera; family Noctuidae; genus Helicoverpa; species Helicoverpa zea. The sequence continues at coordinate 11,803,693 of NC_061456.1, read as the reverse complement.
TGTATTTGGTACTGCCAGCATACGTACATGGATGGTGTTTATATTTTCCGTGTTCTGTCAGGTGGACGCCGACCCGGACGTGCTCCCGCGCACGGACAACTTCGGCCTCAACTACATGGCGTTCGTGGAGCTCTGCGACGAGGACACCGTGCCTGACTTCTTGAGGCTCACCTTCAACTGCTGTATCGTGAGTCTCGCTTCTTTTATATACCTTCGTCAGTGATGTCATTTCGTAGGCAGAATCAGCCATTTAAGTAGGATATGTAATCTAACCCAATGTTCGCTTTGATTGCAGTATGAGCCAAAAGCTCGTCCACTATTCCCGGAAATAGTGAACAAGCTGGCTGAAGTGAAGGAGAGCCTCGATGACGCGGCCTGGGGCTCGCTCACCAACAACAACCAGTATGAGAGGTGCGTATCTATTGGGAACTTCATCCTCCGAGCCTTTTTCCCAACTATGTTGGGGTCGGCTTCCAGTCTAACCGGATGTAGCTGAGTACTAGTACTTTACAAGGAGCAACTGCCCTATCTGACCTCCTCAACCCAGTTACCCAGGCAACCCAATACCCCTTGGTTAGACTGGTGTCAGACTTACTGGCTTCTGACTACCCGTAACGACTGCCAAGGATGTTCAATGACAACCGGGACCTACAGTTTATTAACGTGCACTCCGAAACACAGTCATTGGTGTCCAAGATATACTTAGAAAGAACATACAAACTTAGAAAAGTTGTATTGGTACTTGCCTGACCTGGAATCGAACCCACACCCTCATACTCGAGATGTTGGTCACCACGACTTTATTGGGAACCTTCCTTTGATAGCTTTCATAAATCCTGGGGTTATTTTGGAGGCTATTTATTTTCTGGCAAGTTGTGACCCTTCGTAATATTTGCAGTGAGGACGCGGACTCGTCGGGTCCGCGCTCGTGTCCCGGACTGTACGCGTGGCGCCGGCCGCAGCGCTTCCGCTCCGAGGGCAGTCCGCGCCATCACGATCATGAACAACGTGAGTATCTACTGCGTGGGGACACTTGTAGGTGTAGCTTTTCCCATCGTGCACGCGGGCGGTGGGATGCTATGATCAACGAAGTCGGCACAGCTCGAGCTCTTCCGTCTGCCATCGCCTTAGCTGTCGCTCCCGTCTGGTACGAATTTGTTAACAGGTTATTTTTATTGTGTCCATAGTGCAGCACCGGCGCTCGCTGTCGGAGCTGGAGTGGGGCGCGGCGGGGTGGGGCGGCGCGCGGGCGGGGGCGCGCTCGGCCTGGGCGCTGGGCGCCGCCCCGCCCGCGCCCCGCCTGCCGCGCCTGCACCGCCTGGCGCACATCATGCTGCTGCGCGACGCGCACGCCGCGCCCGCGCCCGCGCGCCGCGCGCTCGACACCTTCCGCGGCGTCAAGAAGATCCTCGAGCCGCACCCCGGCTCCGCGTCCTGCGCCGAGCTGGCGTCGCCGCCCCGCGCCGCGTCGCGCGCGCTGGACCTGTCGGACGACGCGCGCGCCGCGTCGCTGCCGTCCTCGCCCGCGCTGTCGCGCCGCGGCTCGCTGGACGCGCGGCCCGCGCGCACGCCGTCCGGCCACGAGCTGCGGCGCCGCGCCTCCTGCGAGAGCGGCATCTTCTCCGTGGCCAACGAGGAGCTGTGCCCCGCGCGCTGCGGCCGGGCCCGCGTGTGTCCCTGCTCGCTGGTGGGCTGCCACCGCTGCTGGTGGTGGCGCCCCGCCGCGCCCGCCGCGCCCGCGCCGCCGGGCGAGGTGCGCGCGCGGCTCTGCGCCGCCTGCCTGCTGCAGTACGACCGGGCGCTGGACGCGCGGGCGCGGGACGAGGCCGCGTCGCCCTTCCTGTGCGGCCGCGCGGACGACGCGCCGGCGGCGGGCGGCTCGGCGGAGCGGCTGTGCGAGTACCACATCCTGGCGTCGTGCTGCTGCGCGCGCTACGAGCCCGCCGCCACCACCAGCGTGTACACGGACAGCTCGGAGGACGTGGCGTCGCTGACGGGCTCGGACAGCCTGTACTGCGAGGAGCGGCTGCCGCGGCACGTGCGCTCGCTGCAGATCAGCAAGATCGTGGAGTACTTCGAGCGCAAGGGCGCGGAGTTCACGTGCTCGCGCTCGCGGGCGCGGCCGCGGGGCGGGCGGGGGGGGCGGCTCAGCGTGTGCGACGGCGCCGTGCGCTCCAAGCTGCCGCTGTTCGACAAGCAGTCATAGCGCGCCGCCGCCGCGCGCCGCCTGCTGCCCGCGTAGCGGCGTAGCGCGCAGCGGCGTAGCGCGCAGCGGCGTAGCGCGTAGCGGTGTAGCGCGTAGCACTAGTGACGAGCAGTGTTCGCGACAGAACATTGGTGGCAGCCGTACCGTTGACGTGACACATGCTGATGCAGTGGGTACCGCTGACTGCGTCCGACGAGCCGCCGGCGACTCTACCGACCCTGCTTCACGTTTGTTTGACTGATTGTAACTTCGAACTTTATTTATATTTGCAATAAAGGCGGAATTTGAGATTACAAAAATGGTTGTAGAGGAGATTAGTCGAAATTATCGGTGATTATAGTCAATGTGTGGTTGAATAGTCCTTTATGACGTGGCCTATCCGTATATTATGATGGCCTTTTAGTCGTTTTTAGTCTAAATATTATAGCCGTCGTCGCGTTCTGAACTTTAGTTTGGCTAACACATCAGATACAGTGTTGCAACCTGTAAATAATAATTAATTTTAGGTTATGTTTCAATAACTTTATAATTTATTTTTATGTTTCCAGTATTAAATATTACTTGCCAGTTTACAGCTACTTTAAGTATGTACATAATTTAAAATTTAAAGTTAAGTTGTCATAATAAACAAGCGTTGGCTGCGGTAGTACTGAACTTAATATGTTACGGTAGCAGTTAAATACTGATTGCGTTTAAGAGCTAATTTATAATTTAACTATACAAAGATTCAATCGCTATATTTCGTTAAACTTCGACAAAGTCATATTATTATTTAAAATTATTATTTACTTTGAAATACATTTTTTATATTTATCTTTACCCTACATCATAAATTATATCTATACTCATAATATACGGACAACATACGTCCTAAAATTATATAAAGTAACACAAACTTGGTGGTGCGTTGCTAGTCTTTTAAAACGCACCATTGTGTCGGAATCCGTCGTATTCAATAGTAGAAGATGGTGTAAACTACTTACCCAGATATATGGAATAAATTAATAAAATGTACTTGAGAACGAACGCCTCAAACGTGCGTACATTTAGAGCAAAAGGATGACTGATTATATGCGTTTTTTTCCTAAATGTACGCCCATATTGAACTAGACGATTCATAGATTAAAGTTTTGAGAATATAATAAATTGACCCAGTAAGAGATACGTACTTACCGTTATCACGGAATTTCAGTAAACCGAAGAATAGTAGCCATATAAAACGGTTTTCTCGGCTTTCATCTATGAGCCTCCGTTCATTTCACCTTCCACTTTCCTCTAAACAAAATATAATGTACAAATATGTGTCAAAAATCAGACCGAACTATAGAAAAACAAATGTTCTGTATTGCCTGTTACTTTAACTACTACCAATGTAGTAGAAATTCTGTAAATTCTCTATGATATTACGCAAAAAATATGAAATAGCAGGCAATACCGAAAATGTTATATTAATATCATATTTTTGTAAATACAGTATTAACATGGTGTATTTAAATATCATCGTCATCTTATAGTATATTTTACTTTAAAATCATGGTTATATTGTTAAATTCAGGGTATACATGGTGTAAATATTTAATGTTGAGATAAAATGTGAAATTCTTGAGCCGCGCTTGCGGTTTACATGTCAGTGCCAAAAACTATTATTTCAAATAAACAAATTATAAAATCACATGCTTGGTTCACTGTGGTGTTTCGTTCAGCATGATTAAAACCATGAAAAAACGATTGAAAACTGATAAAAAAATATTTGTCAATAATAAAATGACTTAACCAGCCGGCTGAACGAGGCGACATCGTCAACCAAGACCGCCAAGCATCAGGATATCGAATTAGTGTTGAAACTCATTATTTTATAAATGAAAGAGCAATTACGTGTCCGTCCATAGTTAGACGAAGAAATGCTTTGTACAGTTGTCCCATCTGTCGGTACACACCATTTTACACTCTATCGGGATAGACAAAAGGATGAAAATTGTGTTACACTGACAGATGGAACAAATTCTAATGTTGCTATTAGATATGGTCGCATTTCTATCGACACTTCGCCCGTTGCTCCCTAATATGTCCCAATTGTCCTAAAAGTACATATTTTGTACACTTTTTGGGACCTATTAGTGAACAATGGGCACTAATTGGACACTAAGACTGATAGTGGAAATATTTAGCAGCTTTTTGCAGCCAAACTGTCAGAGACAGTGTACTATAAGCCATGAGACAAATGTTATTAATATGAAATGCTGGACAGATGGCGCCACTTACGATTGTCCCTCTAAGAAACAACTGTCTAGTCTAGTGTATATAATAACACCGTCTCATGTCTTAATAGTGTTAGCTTTCATTGTAGTCCAACTATTTTATTCTTATTAAAATCATTGCTGTAAATATATACCATTGTTTTCCTAGCCGATTTTACTAGATAAACCCATTTCATTGTAATATACAATTGTCATATTACATCAATGAATCGACACTGATTAAATGGCGATTCAGAAATCGTTTTTCTGTAGTTATATTCAGCCAAAAACGAAATAGGATGGCGTTAACATAGAACAAACTGTACCTAACTATAAATGTAAGGGAATAACGCATTTTTAGCGTTATTTCGATTCAATTTAAATCATTGTGATGTGAATAAATAAGTAAATTGATGTTCTCTTTTTCATTTATCTTATTCGCTATCTCGAGTGATCAATAATATTAATATCTACGAACTGATCTAATTAGCCTATCTAATCACCATCAATAAATATATAATGAATCGGTCTCCTTTGTGCAATAGTAGTCAAATAGCGTTAAACTATTGTAAAAGACACCATCTTGAGATCGCGAATAAGACTAATTGTTATAAATATGTATAAAAAGTTGAAGCTAGAAAGCAATCAATAAAAATCAATTGATGATAAATGCTAGGTAACGGCCCTTTCACACGGCAGTCCAGTTTTTTGCAGGATACCGTTTTTTGCAGGATACCGTTTTTTGCAGGATCCCGTTTGATCGCAAAAGATATTACGACGGGAACAGCAATTTGCAGGATCCTGCATGATGCGGTTTGCTCGTGTGAACACTAGCATATAATATCTTTTGCGATCAAACGGGATCCTGCAAAAAACGGTATCCTGCAAAAAACTGGACTGCCGTGTGAAAGGGCCGTAACATGAAATTATTTCCAGAAGCTTTCATTGCAAAATTTTCCAATGTTTGAAATTCTATCTGTTACGTGAAAATTGTGTAAATCGGTCAATAGCCAAGGTTTATAAATCATTAAGTAAATGCAGTCTTCAATTCGACAACTGCACAGAAAAATTTACCCATTTTTAAATTGGCAACAGCTCGGAAAATTGTCGTGTGTTGACTAGCGTTGAATTTCCGAACGAATTGTTGCATTTTTAATATCGAATTCAATTTATTGACGAAATAAGAGAAAAAAAAATCAATGTAATAAAATCTATGGCATAGAAGCATTTCTAAAATGAAATTTTCGTTTTTTTTGCAGCTAGCTAGCAGCTTGAATCGCAATTCTTTTGATTGCAAATGAGTTCATATTTTATTTATTTAATAAAAATGTTAAAAACTTCACCTTAGGTGTAACTTTTCTCAACTATTAATTAATGTAAAAAAAAAGTTTCAGCGCTAATTCGGATCAGTGTTGCCAGATTTCTTTAAGGGTTTTCAAAGGGGCAAAGTTACACCGCAATAAGCATATCAGTTACAGATTGTAGGTAATGGTTAGTTATTTTTATACATTTAAGTTTTAACAGGAATGTCACACGACCGATTAAGATTATTTGTGCCACTGCCGTTATCCCTCATTCTTGTTTTAGCACCATTTATAACATGTTCTGTTTTGAAAAATAAAATGAAGCGTTAGTACTTTTATATATAAATAGTTATAATAGGACAATTTCAGACATTGCTACTTCTTATACAATCTTTTTCCCAAAATACTTGTAGATAACCTTTCAACTTTTCTTTAAAGTGAAAGCCCTTTATTCCAAAAACAACGGGGAATTCCCTTCAAGTATAAATTTTGTTTAGCAGTGTTATATCAACAAAGGTTCTTTACCTAATCATTAAAAAATACGAGTCATTATGTTTAAAATGTCTTCAACAACGACGATTGTTTTCAAAGTAGGTATCATAGATTATACCAAAACGGACGTGTTTCTACAATGCGAAAGATTACCTAAATACCTACTTATCGCGTCACGTATCTAGAACTTCTCGAACTTAGTAACATTTTCAAGTAGATATTAGTTACAAAATACGCGTTATCCTTAAGAGGACGAATTGGAATTTTTGGCGCCAAGGATCTCAATTTTTCTCAGTAAATACAAAACGGATCAAAATACAACTTGGTTACCTGAAAGTTCATGATATAAACCTTATTTTGTTAGACGTCAAAACATGATTAGGTAACTTTTGATAACAGAGAAAAATATATCAAACATACTTCTTTTTAAAAAGAGATTCACATATTATGGGCAAACGGGACCGATTTAAGCCTCTTAACTTTTTTAGTAGTTGAGTATATACATACTCTTTAAAATTGTAGAAGGATTTTTTATCAAATTATCATTTCTAAATAATAAAATTACAAAACCATTTTGTCGCTTACGACTTTTAGTTATAAGCTAGCGCGCGTATTGTTATCTTCGCCCCGCTCAGACGCTCCGACCCCTTTTGGCGCCTTAGATGCGCGTGCCGGTTATGGAATTATTGTTGACCAATTCGTCGCCTTAATAGCTTATTATTGTTTTACATTGTACAATTTCTTGTTATTATACAACATTGACTTTGTTACTATCACTTAGGTATATCACTATAAACACCGTACCTATTTCTGACAATAATTTTATTACTCACGCCTATTAATGTTAGTAGCTATCAAGCATCATTATCATAGGTAATAATATAATCGGTCGTGTGCGCATAATGTTAAGTATATAGGTTTGTGTACATAGCTCCTAACGTTCCTTGTTTTTAAGGCACTAACGGTTTAATGTAGAACATTTTATTGTACGGTTGTGTCATTTACATGCCCAGACTTATTATAGTTATAGTTGAAGCCGAGAGGCACCTACTGAACGAGAATTTGTAAAAGGAAGATCGTATTAAATATATTTTGTTTCAAATGCTGTTTTCTTTTTTTTTTTTTGTTTGTCCTATTCACTCATTTATTAAATTAGGTAAGTGTAAAATAAAGTCGAAATTTCACGAAATTTTTATTAAATATCACAAGTACTTAATCGGATATTTATTGTATTTTTTAATATGGATACCTCATTCTTCTTGTTGTGGTTTACATTTACATTTACATTCTCGGAAGGGCGGAGGCTTTGGCGAAGTAACTCTCTGAAACAGAAATTCAACATAATCACAAATAGCTCTAAGTCGGCCAGGATTGAAATCCTAACAGTATACGACTAACATGTGTCTGAAGTCACAGAGAAAAAAAAGCTGTGGTGGCTAAGTGAGTAAAGAACCAACCTTTCAAATATGACTGCGGTGGTTCGATTCCAGGTCAGGCAAGTACAAATGCAACTTTTCTATCTAAGTTTGTATGTACATACTTACACCACCACCTAGACTGACTCAACTGACTGAATAATTGGGAATTTATAGTAGGACCTACCATATTCTTTATTCTAATGGGCGAACTAATAAAATAAAAAGTCGTAAGTGGGTAGATGAAACACCAAGTTCTTAAGATCGATGCTGATGATCATGATGAACTAATTCTTCGGGTTCACAGGAAAATGCAATGAACATGCACACATAAAACTACCTAGCTATAGATACTTACTAGTACTCGTTTCTTAGGTATGCAGGGAGCCCCGTTGCGATTGCGTCTTATTGGTGAACCGTCCGGTGATAATAGATCGTTCGATGGCGGAGTAACAAAGCTCCCGAGCCCAACTGAGCTGAGTATGTAGTTTGCCTTTTCATTTTGCACCGATTTGAGCAACTTGAGCAACAATGCGAGCATAGCGAGTAGGAACCCTGTACTTCCTAGTACCATCTGCAAGGCGCTGAAGCGGGAGGGTGGGGGCTCAGAGGACTCAGGGGTCGCAGGCCTAAATCCTGCCGGTTCCCAGGTGCCGTCAGGCCTCTGACGTGCCGGTTGCCATATGTTATTAGGCTGTCCTGCCTGTTGCCAGGTGCCGTCAGGCCCCCGTACTGCCTGTTGCCAGGTGCCGTCAGGCCCATAGTATCCGCCATCCGGCCCAATGCCACCGCCGCCCGGCCCGTAGCCACCGCCACCACCGGGCCCATAGCCTCCAACGCCGCCCGGGCCATAGCCACCACCGCCGCCCGGGCCATATCCACCACCACCTTGGCCATATCCAGCTGCCGCCCTTCTCGCTTTTTCACGCTCCTTTCTCTGTTTTTCTTCAAAACTGAAAGTGAATATTTTGATGAATTCATATTGTTAAGAGAACATTAACATAAACCGGTAATTGGTCAGTGGGAAAACACGTATTTCACTAAAATGGATCCATCGACATATGTAATCTTCCTGATCTTAGCAAAACCCGCCCTTAAGACGACCCACTGACCAAAACTAGCCTTCCAAGAAGGATGGCCGACTAAGTCAGCAAGGCTTATCCTGTACAGATACAGGATTAGTCTATCCTCAGACAGTCTTGAAAGTCAAAGAAAACACAAACTCACCAGTCACACATTATATGTTTGATATCCGACTTGGTGATATTTTATTCGTTTGTTTTTATGTTTTATGCATGTTAGTTAGTGTTTAAACTTTTATTATGTTATATTATTGTACACTTCCATTTTGCTTGAAGTCCGTGACGGTGTCGTTACTGACAGAGTGACGTTACATATTGTTCTTTGTTCCGTCTTGAGAACTAATGAGGTCCTACTTCGTATCAGGTGATGCAATGAAGTTGACACTGAAATTAAAATATTTGGGAAATAAAAAAAATGTTAAATGAAAAGTGGATTCATGTATTTATCCTTATTGCTTGTTTTAAGAGAGAAGAGTAAGTAGGGACTTTTTAACCGATTGCGCGTACGACAACCTAGCTTCGCTATAGGTAGGTGCATCCTCTAATTTTCATTCGGCAGCTGATCGATCCATTCCTCATCCATTCACACATACTCATCATCATACATACATTACATTCCACATCGACGTAAAATATCTAATTTGGTTGGTTTTTGTACGAGCCCCGAGCATTCTATATTATCGTTATTCTGCATAACTTTTACGTACTTTTGACAACAGAAATACATTTTTGAAAATTTTTGATGTCATGGTTCATGAGATACTGCCTGGTGACAGACGGGCTTATGAAAATGAAGTTTTAAGCCCTTTCGGTAAGAATCCTAATGAACACACAACCTACGTTTTTTAGTAGGCATGTGCGTAACTTACTTTGCTAGTTTAACTTGTCTGTGTAATAAATCGTTATTAAATAACAAAAACGTTAGTCTTCCTCGATTCGAGAAAAGCTCAATACATAAGTAGATAATATACCTACCTTCCTAATACTTATAGAGACAACTTCATATTATCGGAAACTTTACGACTTTTTTAAATTTTCCTTAAGTCGATATTTTCAGGCGAGGGTAAGTTCTATAAGGCTCAGGTTGATCGATAACATAAACGTCAGTTTTCCTAAAGCAACTTTTTACTTTCAAAGCGAAAATTTATAGAAAACAGTTGCATATTCAATTCAAAGTAAAGAGTTGTTTTCAGAGAAAAACGGTCGTGAAGTTGAATGGTGGAACCACGGAGTAAAAAAAGATGAACGGAGATGCCATAATGCAGGTAAGTCAGGCGCCTTCTTCTAGGTCAAATTCGTACGGTAGGCATGACCAAAACGATCAGTTACGAGAGAACACAAATCACGACCAAGTTTTGCTCATTATTTACCTACATACATAGATACCTACCTAACCTATTCAGAGCCAACCATTATCTCTGTTCTTTCGTACCTACTGCGTTGTTGTTGTCCAAATAGTAATCATATCCAACAATTACATTAGCATAATGGTCCTACATTTTAGGGTATTGTGATTATAGTGTTTCAAGAAAGTAGAACTCAGGATGATACTTACGGGACCCGCTTGTCCATTCTTACAGGTACACTTAAAAGGCGCGTTGATCTGCTGGTTTACCTTGACTATACCAGGCTTCGGCTTCTCCTTCTTTTTCTCGTTGCCGTTCTTCGGTTGATCGAAAACCATTTTATAGTATATCAAGGTGAGCAAACCGGCGCCTACCACCATACCCGCGATGAACGGTATCAGGTTATTATTGTCTCGATCCCCCATCGTTATTTAACTCCGACCACGGAACGTTTCCTGCTATTATCATGTTTACATCGTTTTATAATAATTTTGCAAATAACTTAGACCAAAACTTGTGAACTTGTGACATGTTGACTGAATGACTTTTGAACCAAAGAGTTTTGAGTAAAGAGGTTAGAGGTGCTTACTTCAAATGTCTTTCGCAGTTTTTGTGTTTCGCGCATTCGCGGCATAGCACATTCTAATTATAGTTTCTTCTATTGCCTATTACTATTTCTGCGTACCCGAATAAAACCTACCCTACCTCATTGCCTTTCTGACTATCAAGTTCTTGAGGTAAAGCATGGTGTGTCCTCACTGAAAAAGCTAAAACTAGGTGTATGTACTAGTAGGTATAGGGCCCCTTTTACCCACGTAGCCCAAGTACCCATATGAGAAGAGGGACCGTGGATATTTCTTAGAAGACAGTCAAGTATTGGCAGAATAAGAAAGGTGCTTAAAAACATAATATTTCACTAAATAAACATTTATTAAGAGTATGTAATAAAATATAAATAATTAACATAAACACGCTTACACTTAAAAATAATACAATATTTTTAATGTCACTTCAATAATACAACATCTTAAAAACTAGTTACCTACATAGGTAGTGGTTTTATCGATAAAATATTTGATATAGGTAAAAAGATTCTTATAAAGACCTACGTATAATTATTGTACTTTACTTTTATACCTACTTATCTATCTTTAAACCAAAAAAACATGAAAACAGACAGACATGTGGAATATATCTGAATGCTAAAATATATTAATTCTTATTTTCGGCAAATATCAGTGTTTGTCAACTTTGACGATATGGTATCCAACTAAAGGTAATTTGTTCATCTCCACTTTAAAGGACAATGCCAGGGTCTGGGCTCAAAGTTTGCCCAGCAGTGGGAGTAGTTTCAGCTGGTTCCATAGTGCACTCTGAACACGAAATCCAAATATTTTTGAAATCGGTCCCAGAGGTCCCGAAAAAAACCGGTTCAAATGTTCTTCATAGATAGTCACTTAACAAAGCCTGAGCCATTTGCCCAGTAGTGAAAGTGGTCGAAATAGGTTCTTTACTGCACTATTAACATGAAATCCAAATATTTTGGAAATCGGTGCCAGAGGTCCCGAGAAAAACCGGTTCTAATGTTAAACTTGAACAGTCACTTTATGAAGCCCAAGCCATTTGCCCAGTAGTGGGAATGGTTAGAATAGGTTCTTTACTTCACTGTTAATACGAAATCCAAATATTTTGGAAATCGGTCCCAGAGGTCACGAGAAAAACCGGTCCTAATGTTCAACTTGAACAGTCACTTTATAAAGCCCAAGCCATTTGCCCAGTAGTGGGAATGGTTAAAATAGGTTCTTTACTTCACTCTTAAGATGGAATCCAAATATTTTTGAAATCGGTTCCAGAGATCCCGAGAAAAACTGGTTCTAATGTTAAACTTGAACAGTCACTTTATTAAGCCCAAGCCATTTGCCCAGAAGTGGGAATGGTTAGAATAGGTTTTTTACTTCACTGTTAATACGAAATCCAAATATTTTGGAAATCGGTCCCAGAGGTCCCGAGAAAAACCGGTCCTAATGTCAAACTTGAACAGTCATTTTATGAAGCCCAAGCCATTTGCCCAGTAGCGGGAATGGTTAGAATAGGTTCTTTACTTCACTGTTAATACGAAATCCAAATATTTTGGAAATCGGTCCCAGAGGTCCCGAGAAAAACCGGTCCTAATGTCAAACTTGAACAGTCACTTTATAAAGCCCAAGCCATTTGCCCAGTAGCGGGAATGGTTAGAATAGGTTCTTTACTTCACTGTTAATACGAAATCCAAATATTTTGGAAATCGGTCCCAGAGGTCCCGAGAAAAACCGGTCCTAATGTTCAACTTGAACAGTCACTTTATAAAGCCCAAGCCATTTGCCCAGTAGTGGGAATGCTTAAAATAGGTTCTTTACTTCACTCTTAAGACGGAATCCAAATATTTTTGAAATCGGTCCCAGAGGTCCCGAGTAAAACCGGTTCTAATGTTAGCCAGCCATTGTTAGCAAGCTTTTCACTGTTAACAGGATAAAAAAACAGAAATAGACGTTTAAAGGTAATTGTTGTTTCTCTTGCTTTTCAGTCTCTATCTACCACAATCAGACCTAAGTTCGTGTAGCGTCATGCAATTAATATCCGTAACGGCAATGGAAAAATCTTATCAAGACGAATAAAATAAGCTCGAACGGGAGGTAGTAAATAGATACCGTTGAGGAGTTCCCTCGTCTCACTGTCGTCTCCATCGTCAGGTCAGGTCTTAACCTAAACTGTTTTGTGGTGTCGGAGACATATACCAGAATGACAAGTTTTTATTCGATATGTGCTTACAATTTCCGAGAGTTCCCTATTGTTTTAAGGTTTCTATCACCAGACCCTGGACCGAATAACAAAGGAACCATTTGGAAAGTAAATCCTTTCAAATAATAAAATTATTGTTTAAATCGGTTGGTAAACGACGGTGTTATGCGCGTACTTACGTAAAAAGAATACAAACGAACTGAGAAACTCCTCCATTTTTTGAAGTCGGTAAAAAAAAATCTCGTTCAATACCTCGTATTTGTCGATTAATATTAAAATGCATTTCAATTAAGGTAATAAAAGTGGAATAGTTAAGAGTTCGTAGCATATTTTTCGTAATATTGAATAAGAGTCAAACCAGTTTTTCTCAGGACTCCTGGGATAGATTTCGAAATATTTCGGTCTGGGACCTATTATAAGCCTATGGAATATAATACACTATGCAGTTACTGTGGGCAACTCTTGAGCCCAACTTCCATACAAAGAATAGCATTGTCCTTTATTATGATTACACAATCCCTTATTTTTAAACACAAATACGTTGTTACTAGTTATTGTAAAAAACTACAGAAAAAGGGGTCTGAATATATCTGTAATCCAAGTATGCAGGAACAATTTACAATGCTGCAAAAACTAAGGTTCATATAACTATAATTTTGATTACATATCATACTTGATTATCAAGCAAATCACGTTCATTCATCATTGATTCATCAGTAACCATAAAGGCACTATTGGCTACACTATGTCATTAGAATTTTATTTTAGATAGGTTTATAAATATTCTACCGACAATAAAAATAAAATAATACGTCTCTATATCTAGCTCAATGCAGAAATTGAACACTTATTAAAATAAAGAAAAGTTAAGTTATAGTAAAGTAAATGCAATAGAGGAATGAAAATGCACCTTTCTATTTCAATGAATTAAAATTCATTATCAGTCAGTACGTATGTGAATCTAAGCTTTATTGTATAGCTGCAAATTATATATGCTTAAATATTATGTTTTACTTAAGAAGTAGTTGCAATATAGTAGTCGGCACGAATCTTGAGCTCTGACCTACATCTGCGCAGAAGTGATTTATAAGAACCAATCCCGAGTGACGGCTATGATGCGATTTGCTGCGGGCCAATCAACGCTTTAGCCCGCCCCCGCGCCTCACTTCATACCTCAAAAGGGACCCAATAAATTACTTCTGCGCAGGTGAAGGTCAGACTGGTGTCAGTGCAGTAAGTCTGACACCAGTCTAACCAAGGGGTATCGGGTTGCCCGGGTAACTGGGTTGAGGAGGTCAGATAGGCAGTCGCTTCTTGTAAAGCACTGGTACTCAGCTGAATCCGGTTAGACTGGAAGCCGACCCCAACATGATTGGGAAAAAGGCTCGGAGGATGATGAGGTGAAGGTCAGAGCTCAAGATTCGTGCCAATAACTATAAAAGTATAAAATAGGAGCATTGATCAAATATGTAAAAACCTGGCATTATAATCAGCGAATTCGGCAGGTGTCAGTAAATATTTGGCTACCAACTTATACTGTGTTGGCTGTTCTAATATTGCCAAAAGGGGTTGCAATTTAGCTTTGTAGTCATCTAGAACTTTTCTTTCAACTGCACCTATGAGGTTGTTCTGCTTGTTCCAGAAGTATGGGATGTTACCAGCAACCAGGGCTTCGTACAACCTGCCAACCATGAGCTTAAACAAAGTCGCAGGGCTGTTCCTCTGCCAATAGTCCGAGTTGTTAATCTTTTCTATCTCCCAGAAAAACAAGGTCTTGATATAGTAACTCGCAATTTTTTTCATGCCAAGCGAGTCTCTCAACTTTTTAATCTGAAAGAAATAGAAAATTATGTTTATCTGAATACATGGCTGTAACAGTAGGCTGGAACTGCGATAACTTTATTAGGTATAATTGTTATTTTATACAGAAATTTTGCGATTTCCATTGTGTCCTTAACAGAATTGAATTGACCATAAATGCAAGAGTAACGCTTTGAATAAATTACTTTGTATTTCATACTATCTTTGTACCAAAATACTTACAAATCGGATGGCCTGTCGCAGGTTGTAAGAATTGTGCATGAGCTCTCGTTCCTGGTTGTGCAGAGCGATGCGCCACGAACGCATTTGGTCGAAAACCACCGGAGACGCCTTGTTCGGCTTGCCCACCACCATCCAGTAGTCTTTCTTACAACGAGACGGTATTTCACGGTAACTGCTGCTTATCGGCCACCGATCCTCCGGAAACTTCAGACACGGCACTAAATCAACATCCAATTTGAAACTCTTCGAAGCGTTACTGATTAACAAGGTGAACGCCGGCCCAGACCCCGACTTGTCTATGACATAGGGCACCCCCTCCACGTAGGCGATAGGACGCGAGTTGATATTCATTGGGAATTTGTTGAGGGCCTTGTTCACTACGCTCTTGAACCAGTCAGTGAACTTGGAGCGTAGGAGGTAGTTGGAGTCGTCTTTCCATTCGTAGGCGGCGCGGTTGTTGAGCCACTCTTCGTTGTCCCTCATTGGCAGGCGTTGGAACTGCACACCCATCTTGAGTTGCACGAACCCTGGCGCCTTGGGCTCGATGGCAATGTCACTCTGTGCAGGGTTGAAGGGATCCGTCTTGATGTTCAAAGGCAAGCCAATCACAATGTCCATATCAAACTCGTCTGGTTTAACGATGCGCAAGTTATCGTAGTGGCTGCCAGCGAATTGCACCTAAAATTATATGACTAATATCAAATGTTTGTTATATTTTTGATCATACCCCATAGCCTCGATATAAACATATAAACACATATAAACTATATTTTTCGATTTCTACATTACATTACTATAAGAGAATATTTTTTACGTTTGGCCCTATGGATCTCTAGAAGAGGGTAAACATAATTTTATTGTTTGTTTGGATAAACTACTTTGTAATGTAATTTGTTTTTTTTTTCTAATCTAGAAATCGATTCTCCTAATTTTACTTAAGCAACATACAATTCACGTTCGACTGCGATCCAATCCCGACTCGATTACGATTGAAACGTACCTATGTGGCATTCCGCTATTTTTACTTTGAAATAAACGTTTTTATCATTTTCTGTCATGCAATAATCAATCATTTTATCTGCAAATGATTAACTATTGCAATATGATTGTAGAGCAAACTACCGTATAGACCAAAATCACCAAAATAGCAGACCAATCGCACACCAATCGAATGTCATTGGAATACGATTGGTCTTATATTAGTAGCAGAATGCCCGATATGGTTAAAACTGCTATTACGATCATATTGCGATTCGATTTCTATTCGATTTTGACATTATTAACTTAGGAGAATCGAGCCCCTGGTTAAACTAGCTGGAAGCCGACAGCCCAACATCGTTGGGAAAAGGCTAGGCAGATGATTACAAAAGAAAATCTACTCACCGTGCTCGAATATTTCCTATAGTATGGATCTACTTCTTTCATCTTCTTATGTAGATCTTGGAAAATGGTATCAAAAACTCTGTAGTGGATACCAAACTGAGTTAGCTTTATGTATCTAACATGAATGTCTGCTAGCAAAGCATTGAGGTTGCTAATGTTTGGATTGTCCGGGATGTTTGGTATCTCTTCAATAGTCACATTAGATGCAGAACCTCCCCTAAAAAGAGACAATAAGTCAATCACATATAGAAATAAAAATACAATAAAGAAAGAGTGGCAGAGACGAAGAATCAATTTTAAAAATATTTTATTAATCAGTAGATCCAATAGAACATCACAATACAAAGTTTTTTTATTTTTTTTCAGAGTTTGTATAAGAATAGGTACTCATTATGTACATACATACACAAAAAAGGCTCAGAACATTGGTAAACTATTTCATGAAATTTACATACCGTGATGTGCTCATGCTGCTCAACAAATCGGACAGGTATGATGAGACCTCGGATGGATTATTAGGTCTCTCACTACCACGTGAGGGAGAAGACCTTGTGGGTTCTATCCTTGGCTGATTCTGGGTAGATGGTTGCTGAGGTTGCCTGGTGCCACTGAACATGTACACAGCTCCTGCGACCAGGGCCCCAGTCAGGCCCACAGCGGCTGCTGTTACCCAAGGATTGGGGTCATTGTTGTTACCATTGTTATTATTCCTGTTGTTGTTGTTATTCATTTTTGCTAAAAATAAATATTATTTTAATAGGACAGTTTTTTGAAGATTTTTTATCGAATTCGACCATTTTTATTGCAGCAATTGATGACGCTACTCCTTAGAAAGCATTTAGGAGAATGGTACATGGTACATTTTTTTTTATTAATTGACTAACTAGTTTCTTCCATCGGTTTCATCAGTGTCTCGAGGGAACTACTCCCCGCACCCGGACAAAAGTTGTCGATAGCCTTCCTTAAATAGTTGGGCTATCTTACTCGATTTTTTTGTTCTAATCAGTAAACTATGTTATTTTAAATTTCCCGCTTTCTGCCGGTGCATACATACAAAGGCAGACGATAGATGGAAGATATGGCTAGTAAGAAAGTGTGTTTCACATTATAGGTTCTTAGGTAATGTTTTAATTGATTATTTTAGTTAGGTATAGTACATAAAGTTACTTACTTGAGTAGTTAGGTCGTAGGTATCTACAAAACGAGGGCAGAACTTTTGATGATTGATATAAGTAATAATTAATTAGATTAATTTAGCACACGCGATCAATCAAGTAGCAAGCACTGAACACGTCTGGTTAATTCAAAATTTCTGTAGTACAATGTTTGTTTTCGTTTTAATAAGTTCTATTTATAGAGGTAGATACACACATACCAAAATCTTAATGTTAACTACTTACTTCTCTTTAAATTCTACCATTTATAACTTACATATCTTCGTAAATGAAGGTTAGAAGTCTCGATATGAATTTTAATCAGACTATAGCTAGGTACGCATTTTACAATACAAAAAACATAACTTTTGTATACGAGCATATTCCGGTATGTTCCATGAACTGGCGCTTATTCCATATAAATAAGCGCAACGGTCATCTCATAGGTGGCATATATATGAAAAAAAGCGGCCATAAGCGGTTAAACGTGTTCAATTTTAAATTAAAACTCTTTTTCGTGCGAAAATGCTATTTATGAAACTGCTCCAAGCTCTTAACAGAGACGAAGAATGTAAAATTTCACGATGGAAATCTACGTTTATGCCTTAAGCAAATGTCTGCCAAAAAAAAAGAAATAGCTAACTATGTTATAGTGAGTATTCACAAGTCAAATTATAATATTTATAATCCTAGAACTTTTGCCGTTTTTTCCGATGGTAATGAATTATTTTGTAACTATCAAATAGTAGGCTTTTGTATTAGTGGCAACATTTAAAAATACTGGGGAATTTCCCGCATACAGTTTATCCAATATAGACATGATATAGATCATATATAGATAAACTTACAAACTTCTGCGATTAGTAAAATGTTTTAGCTATATTACCTAATTGTATTCCGCTTTTACAAATGATTTTTTCTTTATTAAATATCCAAAATTAACACCTTGACCATTTGATCAACATGCCATTCATAGATATGACAACATAAAGATTAAGAGACAAAACTGCATACCTGATTACTTAATTCACGGTACATTGAGTTATTTAGGTATGCCGTATTCATTAAAACGAATTTAAAATTATATTTTACAAATGATTTCGCTGCATATGTCATGTATCAAAAGGCTAATATCCAAAACCAACAATAAAAACAAATCCATTTGACATTTATGATTTTGTCTGAGTTGCCAGAATAATAAAGTTTTCTCTAATAAAGGGAATATTTGACATAAAATATACAACGAGGGGTATCTACGTTCATTAAAATATCTCCTTGCATACCCAATACTTTGAATTGCTCTCTCATTTTGCCTCACTTACTTCACTTGCTACACTTCACGACTGAGATCCAATCACGACTCAATTACGATTGAAGCGTATATGGCATTCCGCTATTTTTCTTTGAAATAAACGTTTTTATCCTTTTCTGTCATATAATAATGAATCATTTTGTCTGCAAATGATTTACAATTGCAATATGATTGTAGAGCAAACTACCGTACCAAAATCACCAAAATGGCAGACCAATCGCAAACCAATCGAATGTCGTTGGAATACGATTGGTCTTATATTAGTAGCAGAATGCCCGATATGGTTATAACTGCTACTGCGATTCAATTTTGACATTATTAACTTAGGAGAATCGGACCCCTCTCTCGGGTTGTGTTCGGGCTATGAGAGTGAAAGAATAGTGAGTGCACCTGTGTCTACGCAAATGCTTGTGCTATAAAATATGTCCTGCGCAGTTGGCTAATCTCCTTATATGAGAACAACCGCCGTAGTCGATAGTCGGCTAGGACTAGGAGGACATCATCCTCATCACTATTACTGATGCGGAATATATTATGTACATACATATGAACTCTAATTAGCCTATTCGTATATATTAAAAGAATGAAAGCAATTTAAAATTCCAAATAAACAAGAATTTACCTACTATATACAAATTATTATCAATTTTAGGTTTATTTATTTTCTGTTTGAAAGTGTGTTTCCAGAAATTATGGGTATTTTTTTTCAAGAATGTCAACACTGTCAATATCCCTCATGGAAATCCCGATTAGTTTCAAGTGTAAAATTATATCTGGTTTCGGTAGAAACATGGAACATTTCGCTTTCAACGTCACCGGGGTGCGGGGTGGATCGGCTGCCAAGTGTTTGTTTTATTGTTATTTAGAAAAGGGATAGTTATTTCATCACCGGGTAAGTAGATAACAGTGCCAATTATTTAACTATTTTTCTCGGCTTTTATAGTATTTTCCTTCGGCTGAAATTATTTAATCTGAACTGAAATTAAGAAAGCTATAATAGCAGTGAATTTACGATCCAAATGTTTGTAAAAACTGCTAGGAAGTGATTAGTGCTTAGTAGATAATATCTTAGATTCAACCAATGACTGTCAACTAAATCAGAATTCTAGTGCAAGACATTTTGTTTGTAATGATAATGATTGATTTACAATTCAAAATGGAGTAAGATATATTTAGCATAGAATATAAACTTTGTTGTGACTGTGATGCTGACTTCTGCCTGCTTCAATGCTGTTTATTGAATATAATGAAATTTTAACCGGTATTGTGTTAATTGTTTTGTATTGGTTATGAAAAGTGGTGCTACTAGTTGATAGTTGTCTTGTTCCTGCTCCCAATTTTAATTTAGGATTGGTAAAATGTGTCCCCCGCATTCCTCTCTGTCACTTGTCATACTAACATTCGTGCCAACTTTTGTTCATATTTGTTTATTGTGTTCCATAATTTTTATTAGTATGGATAGTATTTAGAATTAAGTATCTATCTGTGGGAACTACTGCCGGTCCCTGGATAAAGTATAGCCTATGTTACCTGCACATAATGTAGTATTCTAATGGTGAAAGAATTTAAAAATCGGACCTGTAGTTTTTGAGTTTATCCAAAACAAGCAAACTGTTTTTTTTTTTCTATCTATAATATTGTGTAGATATTATATAGATATAAGTAGATAGCATTAAATAATCCATCAATCTTTTCAAACTCTACCTCAGGCAAAAGAATGTTCCACACACTTGAAAGTCTTTCTTTCACTAAGGTCAACAAAAGTCTGGAACCTTCTAGACTTCTAAGGAGGTTAAATGATATAGATTTTTTTGGAAAATCAATTCAATGTAGGTAGTCTTGGCTTAGCAATTTTGCAGATGATATAAGCTAAAAACTTACACTCTTTTAAATCCTTGTATGCCGGAGCACAGATCTACGCGATAAATAATTGATTTTCCATTGTTCTCAAATAAGCAGCATTCAACAGGTTCATCATCCTCCGAGCCTTTTCCCAATCATGTTGGGGTCGGCTTCCAGTCTAAACGGATTCAGCTGAGTACCAGTGCTTTACAAGAAGCGACTGCCTATCTGACCTCCTCAACCCAGTAACCCGGGCAACCCGATACCCCTTGGTTAGACTGGTGTCAGACTTTCTGGCTTCTGACTACCCGTAACGACTGCCAAGGATGTTCACTGACAGCCGGGACCTACAGTTTAACGTGCCATCCGAAACACAGTCAATGGTGTCTAAGATATACTTAGAAAGTACATACAAACTTAGAAAAGTTGCATTGGTACTTGCCTGACCTGGGATCGAACCCGTGCCCTCATACTTGAGGTTGGTCCTTTACCCACTAAGCCACCACGACTGCAGCATTCAACAGGTTAAGGTTCAGAATATATAAGTTAAAAACATGGATACTCCTCTTAGGTTCTCAATCTTTTTTTTAAATATACTCCTAAGATAAAATCTATTCATCAATATACAACAAATATTTAATAAATAATTATCCTCTCTGTATTTCATGAACAGTCACCACCAAGCTTAACATGATATTCAAATAATATTACTGCATCCTCTTTTTACTCAAAATATTTTATGACTGACTTAATTTTCCTTTCAATTCATAGCAAATTAAAGGAGGAAAAATGCATTATTACTGAATTAATTAACATTTTGTTGTTAAGTTAGCTACTTAAACATAATCTTTATAATATATTTGGGTTTTTACAAAAATTAGGTAAAACCGGGACTTTCCCTATGCAATACCTATAAAGTTGTGTCTACTATTGCAAAACAAAACAAAATATTACAAATTAATAACCTTTTTAAATAAATGATTAGGTATATATATGCATTTACATTATATTCAATGGTTGTGACAAGGCTATATAAAAAAAAAACCGGCCAAGTGCGAGTCGGAATCGCGCGGAAGGTTCCGTACCTTTATTTAGAAAATGAGCAAAGAAATCACGTTTGCTGTATGGGAACCCCGCAACTATTTATTTTATTCTAGTTTTCAGTATTTGTTGTGATAGCGGCGATAGAAATACATCATCTGTGAAAATTTCAACTGTGACAGACGGACGGACAGAGAAGCGAAAACAATAGGGTGCCGTTTTACCCTTTGGGTACGGATCCCTAAAAAGTCGTGTTAGTAACAGTAGGTACTTACAGCTCAAGAATGGCTGAACTGTTTAAGATGAAAATTAGAAAGTCGGTAACTTAGACACGGGCATGGGCATAGTTTTTGTCACCATCCGGCTACGGGAAACAGTTATCTTGGCAAGCGGATGAGACCGTGGGCAGAAGCTAGTTTTAGTGAAATGTACGTAAGCTGCAAATGGACATAGCGACAGGCCCGAGCGACGCGGTAAAAAAGTCACAAAAAAAGATCCCGACTCCAAAATAAGACGGGTCGCAGGTACTAGATACGTCACACACAAGACACAACCCGCGGTGCGGTATGCAATAGAGTGGGCAATAGATTGGAACTTTCAAGAAATAAATGGGCATATGTTTATAAAATGGGGTGTTGTCAACACACTGTCCCAAGAACACAAAAAATAGTTTTTTAGTTTAGTTCTGCTTTGAACAATTTATTTTGCAGCAGATGTATTTGAAAAAGTTTCGCAAAGCCTCGTGTGACATGCAAGGTTGTAAAGCGATACAAAATACATCTTTTCGTAAGACAAAACCGTAAATTAGGCGTTATTCTGTGAAAAAGTCCTGCCTAGGCTTCAAAACAGTCCGGATATAAGACTTACATACTTAAAGGTACCTCTAGTTACGTCTTATTATAATGATTGTACAGTCAACTTCAGGTCAGTGGTAACAGTTTTATAGGAAAAGCGTAGTTATTACTATTGAGTTAAGGTGCATGACAATTACCACTGATGTGCAATCTACCGTACATGAAGGTTAGGTACAGTCGTTTCTTTGATAATCGGTACATTCCCAGATACAGATATAGAAAATAATGTTATTATTATTTTTAGTAGGGCACAGATAACGTTTATCTTTCTGTAAACAAAGAGAAAGTACCTAGATACCAGTACCAGTTTTGATTGTCTAGATTCGATACTTAACAAGACTACTAAATAGGTAATGCATTATATTTAGCTAGATAATATAAAATTGATTACTTAAGCACCTGCAATGAATCGTTTTAATTGTCTACTATAACAATGTAGGGAATTAAGTATCTAATTAAAATGTAATTTTTCCTTGTTACAAAGACTCTAATATCATAGTACATTCCCTAAATTTTAATCGGACTTCCCGGGAAGGCAGATAAGTAGGAATAATAAGATATATAGGCACATTATCATCAAGTTATGGACTCATTGCTACTTTGTGTTGTGTTTGTGTGAAAAGGTTCTGTGTGATAAATAAGTAGGTATCTCTACTTGCTACTTTGCAGCTGTGGTACGTAAGTTTTTAGTTTTTTTAGGGTTCCTTACCCAAAGAGTAAAACGGGACCCTATTGTTTTCGCTCCTCTGTCCGTCCGTCCGTCTGTCACCAGGCAGTATCTCATGAACCGTGATAGTTAGAGAGTTGAAATTTTCACAGATGATGTACCTATTTCTGTTGCCGCTATAACTACAAATACTGAAATTTAAAATAAATAATATTTTTGGGAGCTCCCATACAACAAACACGATTTTTTTGCTTATTTTCTAAATAATGGTACGGAACCCTTTGTGTGCGATTCCAACTCTCGCTTGGCCGGTTTTTTTTTTTCGTTTACAAGCCTTATAGTTTGTAGTTATGTGTGTAATCGGTAATTGTCGTCTAATTAATAACATGTATTGAGTGCAAGAGCAGTCAGCCTGTCACATGTCCTAAGTAAACGCGTTTAAAAATGCTAACATTAGTCAAAAATAATCTAGACAAGATTGTTCGTTAGCTCTCAGCAACGTTATTTGATTTAAAATTTTACATACAATAGATTTATTGATTGATAAAGGTACTTAGACAGATAACAATTAAGTGCCTATTGTTTTTAATAGTAAGTACTAGTAATAATATAGGTATTACTAGTAGAACCACAGACCCTTTGAATAAAGACCCATTTCCACTTTTATGGAGGTACCTACAAACTACATATTTTACAGCTGAATAACTCTATTTTGCTCCTTTCAGTTAATCATGAGTTCTAAGAAGAGAAGTATGGACTCTTACCTTGCTGAAGTGTTCAAGCAGTTCATTGCTATCAAGGATGACGACTTCAAAAAGTCGCAGGAAGTCTTTAAAAGTGTCTTCGAACAGGTCAAGCAAAAGATGGGTGAAACATGCAACTACTATAAGAAATACAGCAGTCAGGTAATTAATTTAACGCCCCTACTTTATTTCCTATGTCGCTTAATTTTTGCAAAATAATATTTATCAAATATCATCATATACACTGTTGTTTTAGAGTGAAGGAAACTTAATTCACTATTTATTAAGTTGATTATCGTTGACGCATAAAAACTCAATCAGAATATTAGCTTATATTATTGTAGGTACACTTTAAACTGTTGTAATGTTTTTTTACATAGTATAAAGAAAGCTACATCATTTCTTATTTTCAATATTTGCTTCAACGATTATTCATAAATAGCGAATTAATTAGCCTTCACTCAAAAATAATGTGTATGTATTGAGATTCGATCAATAGTATTTTCTATACAGCTGCGACGGCTAAGCACTTGAGAAGAAGCTACAATGTCTGCCCGTCCGTCAGATCATGTACGCAGGGAGCGTATCCGATGGCATCAAAGTGGGGAGGATGGACGAATTCGACATGGACATCGTCATCCGTCTGCCCATCAACTACCAAGACATCGCACTCGAAAACGAAGAGCCGGGCTTCGTTAAACTGAAGATCACGAACACATTTGACCATTTAGATAAGCAGCCGGACTGGGAGAAATGTCATAAGGTGACTCGCGACTGGCGGGACGCAGATAAATACTTCCTTCAGAATAAGTTTCGTCAGTGGATGCATAAGAACGTGCAGAAGGCGTTGAATCTCATGGAAGGCAAGGTGGACGTGAACGGGGATGTTTACTTGCTCACGTACAAGGAGTCTGGTCCGGCTTACACGCTGAATATCAGGAATGATGTGGGCACCGACAAATATGCGCTGGATGTGGACTTGGTGCCAGTCATTAAGTTCACCTACCCGCGCGTTCCTGAAGGTTACAGGTTAGTCAGAAAAATTGTTTAGCCAGCTTTTCATCCACATAAACAAATTAATTATATGATAACAAAATTCATGAAATTTCAGTAATTTCATGAAAGGGTTTCAAATATCAATCCAAATTTTCTCGTTTATAATTTTGTAGGTCAGCAGGAAATGGTGTTTAAAGACAGTTATAATTTCAGGGTTATCGAGGGACTGCAAGCGAAGGATTGGTTCCTTGTGCCGAAGCCCAACAAGGCGTTGACCGACAACACTCTGAAGAACAGATGTTGGCGCATCTCGTTCCAAGAACAGGAGAGAGAACTCATCAAAGACTGCCAAGCGTTGAAGACTACCATCAGATTGGTAAGGTTTCATTTATTAACTTCTCGCCAAATTTAATGGTGGATAGAGCACGGGTACATGCATATGGCTTAACCCTTGCACACCCCTCGCACGTTTGATATTATATGAAATAAATATCTCTTATTTGCAATAGAGGCCACAAATTCATACTGGCCAAATAGGCGATGGTATCAGCATTGATTTTGCCCTTGAACTCACTTAAAAAATATTGTTTACGGCCCGGTTAATAAGGAAAATATTTCAACAATTTCAGGTAAAAAAATTACGAGATGCTCTAGAAATGAAGTACATCGCTAGCTACTACATCAAGTCACTGTTTCTGAAGAAGGTCCATGACATGCAAGATAAGACTTACTGGCGCAATAAATTGAGTCTATTATTCCGTGCGATGGTACAAGAGCTGTACGACGCTATCTCTAAGAAGGACATCCCATTCTTTTGGAATTATGAACACAACCTCATTGGTGGGATGAAGCCCACTCTTCAGAAAATCTACTGCGACAAACTGAAGGATGTCCTAGCAGCTATCGACGCGAATGATGTCGAAAAAGTAGTGGGGGCTTTACTCAACGCCGAAGAATTAAAAGAGTTCAAGAAATCCGAGTTTTATCAGAAACAAGCGGAGCTGGCTCCATTAGTGGTGCAACATAACTCTTCATTTTCCTCGGAAAGTTGTTCCCAGCCCGACAGCGCATTGTCCGACCAACTTAAGATGTTGAACAGCGAACTTGATTTGCTCCGCGGAAACAGTCAGAACGACAAAAAGTTTGACGAGTTAGAAGATAAAATGAATAGACTGGCGGACAGACTCAGCTTGTTGGAATCCAGAATGGATAAGTTAGAAATGATGGAGCGCAAAAGAACTATGGACGATATTGTCCTGGGAGCCAATTCGATTAGTCTCAATGTTGGTAACTTGATCTCTATGGATTAAATGATAGGTTGGTTAGTGAGCTAAAACTACTTATAAATTTTACTATTGTCTATTCATACATTTTAAAAATATGTTTAAGAATTGCAGATTTTTAAACATCACGCATATAGAGATTGATTTTCTTTTTATATTATAGAAATAAGTTTTAATAATGAATTATGATAAAATTCCTATGAACTCCGACTATTATATAAATGTTATTTTAAGATTATATACGATATTTTAATTAAAGATTTTCTTAATAAAAATTTTGCTAGTATCTTTTACCAGTTACCCAGATAAGTTTTGAAATCTAAAACAATGGAAAAAACACTAATTACGAAGGCAAATCACATGCTTTTGACATGCAATCACGTGATTTGAATTTGAATGTATCTGACATCTGCGTCATGATATTGACGCATTGCTTTATTTTGATTAACCATGGTGGAAGGATTCAAAACCGAATCCTGGGCTTATGAAATTTTACCTGTAGAATAACTTACCTGTAAGTATATAAAATTAAATGCTTTCTTATATGGATCAACATGTACGTTCCATAAATAATGTCTTCACCCTAAAGTGGTTGAACATTGAATTCACATTTTGGTAAATAATACAACACAAGTGCAGCCCTTATGATATTTATTTCTTTGTTAAAAACAGAGTACAAACTATCGAGAGAAACTCCTTTTGGAAATATACAACGCGTATTATACATATAAACGATACTACCCACCTCGGAATACTTGTTGCACAAATATTAAAAAAAAGCAAAATTGAGCAATAATTTAGTGTACCTCTTTGCTTGGGTGACATTTTATTTATTGTATTTTTGAAAAACCCATATTTAACAAAACAATTGGCAATACATTTTTGGAAAGTATCCTTCTGATTGTATGTCGCTATTAAAAACAATTGTGTCTCGCGTATATCTGTACTCTATAATACAAGGGGTAATAGAGACCATCTCTATGGCATAATAGATAGAAATCATTGTGCATATAAGTACCAAACGGAATTTTGATAATGCATATCGGGTGTGTCGTTCATAATCACATTAAATGAAATGCGTTAATATACTGGTTAATATATGTCGATTAACACAAACAAAAACGAAAAATACGTAAAAATAAAAAAATGCATTTTTCAAACAAAGTAAATAGAATAAAAATGTGTGAAAATTAGAACACCATATAAAAGTCAGTCATTACAAACAACTGAAATTCTCCCTTGAAAACTGACAGCTGTCAACTGATCAAAACATACGATACTCCTAACTTTATCTCTACTTTACACATGATGTTGTAAATTATAAAAACTAAAAATGGCTCCTGTGGTTAAACCACTGAATGGATTAGGTTATTTTTTTTACAATTCGCCATAGAATATCATAAAGTATATGCGATAGGATTTAATGTGATTGTGAACGACACACCCCGTATAATCCGTCAAACTCAACACCATCTTCTGTTTTTTCAAAAAACCTGTTTGTTTTGTTCTGTTTCACCTTGATATATACCGGTTTACTTATATCACAAATGTTTTTTATTATACAACATTTAACATAGACTAATAGGACTGTCTTAACTGTAGGTACCCACAGAATGGGTTTCCCTAATAAGAAGTAAATAGAATAACTTTTAAGTGTAGGTACAACTTATGATTATTCATCGGGAAGTTATAGTCTATAATAATATTATAAAGATTTGTTTGTAATGGATAAACTCAAAAACGACTGAGGCAACCCTTCCCGAGTAAAAAAAACTATATTTTATGCTGGTACGGGCAGTATTTCCCACGGGAGGCGGTTGAAACCGCAGGAAAACGGCAGGGGTATCTATAAATTCAAACCATGCCAACTTTGTTTTTAAATTAATCATTCACATGTATCAATCAGATATCTTTATGTATAAGGTAGATCTGCAATCGCAGTGAGATGACGTCAGCCTTTGACATAAATATAATTATACCTATTATGCATATTCATTGACACAATGGAATATTTTTGCCGACACTTAGGAACGACCTTACCCATCAGTTATTAAGTAGACTAATGAAATACCTGTCAAAATTAAATCTGAAAGGATTTTTTTTGTTATTTATTGAATAAATTGCAACAAGTACTCCTTTAACGGTCAACAATACTTTGTATGAAAACAATTCTCAGTCATGGAAGTGTTCATTAATAATTTTAACTACTGCGCATAAAATCGAACGGATATGAGTGGCGCGATAAGCGTTCTATATTATTATGTATCGTAGTCGAGTCATTTTCCAATTCATAAATGCACAATTAAAACCCTTATTCAACAATCTTCAGCAACTGGATTAATTCAATCAGGTTTTAAGAATGAGCTAATTGTAGTCCTACAAAATATTGCCAAGCCTCCCATGAATCGTTTTTATCATAAGTCCCATATCCCTAATTTATTTACATGCATGATGTGACATAAAAACATTAATAATGGGGTTTTCTTAATTATCATGCGTTATATTTTAAATTATGAGTAAACGCAATATTTAATAAATAGGCTGAAACAAAATATTTAAATTCCAAAGTCATGTGAAAGTTTGAATGTTGATCTAATGATAATAAGCCTTAAGACGAGGTGTGCCTCAAACCGAGGCGAGGCATATTTTCCAACAAAAGGCATGGGACTGAATATTTTGAGACACAAACTGCGTATACAGACAATATCAGTTCTGAAAGCGATAACTTGGAAACCAACCCGAGGCACAACTTTGAGGCTCAAAAGAAAACCTTAAACCAGACTTATTTGTATATTTTGTAAAAGGCCTTAAATTATGTTAAACTATTTGTTCGGATCAAATCTACAATTCAACATTTCTAAACAATCTACATATGTAAGGGGAATCCGACATTCTGATGTTCGGCGAATTGAAAGTATTTCTACTAAAACTTCAGTGGTAAGGAAAGAATGGTTCAGAGATATGAGAACATTAGTTATGAGAATCTGATCGTTCTAATAATATAAAACAAGACATTTTTTCGAATTGTTTTTATAGTTAACAACCGATTTTCACTCTTGGAGACATAGCAAGTTAAGAGTAAACTTTAGCTATTATTGAAGGTACTCACTCACATATAGTTTAGCGTTAAATATCATCCTTATGCCTAAGATATAGGAGTCAAAATCGGTTGACTATCTTGCAAAATAATATTAATTTTAAGGTAAGCCGAAATTCTGTGAACCAGATCTGTGATATAAACAATTATATGGTAAAGGCTATGAAAAAATAAGACACTTACACTTTTATTACATCTTTTGCGTGTGGTATATTATAATATAGAAAAAGATAAGTTACAGCCATACAATATAAACGCACCATTATATAAAAAATAATATAATTATAGTTGAACAAATACCTCAAATAATTTTCTGCGTATGGAATGCTACATGTTTTCTTGCTATTCATTAGTTCACTCATATTTAGTACTTCAGTAGATTATTTACTTGCACAGATGATAAATTTGTTATCAATTTGTTCGTGTATTATACAGAATAGTTGCTACTTAGAAGTACAGTCAACCACAAATAAATAATTTATCGTGGCCGACTGTACTAAACATACTTCAAATCTGTAGACATGAAAGAGCTGAAAAAATACAATTATCAACTCTAATCACGTTAGAAATTAAATAAAGAAATATTTTAATTACAAAGATTTACTGCTACAATCTATGCCTTTGCCTATCCATATTGTTTTTAAATATAAAAATGTAGGTACTTTTTGTATTGCTAAGTATGAACACATGAACTTTTAACCGAGTACCGTTTGTCACTGTCAGTAAAAAGATCGTATTTACTACAAAATTAACAAATCTTTGAGCTTTATGAATACTGTACGGGCCAATAAGATTCTCTGATTTCACATGAGTCCTGAATTTCTGGCAGCCTTCAATGTGTTGCAAAGGAACATGGCCCAGTTATTGTCTAAATCTGTGGCAGAATCTAATACCAGATGATTACATCTAGTTAAAGGCGATTCAATCTGGTTAACCTATACATACGAAGGTAATCATTATTCGTTGATTATTTCTCATAACAATTGAAGAATTTAATGATCAATTTCTATAAATAAAGACTGATAAAAAAATAACAAATGTTTGGTGAAACTATTTGAGATAATCTTCCAAATATAATGCGTTTTTCTTTTAAATTAATACTAAAAACTTTTACACCAGACCCCGACAATCTTTAGTAACGGCTACATTCAGTTTCAAATACAGAATACAATAATTCACCCACGGCGCTAGTGTAGCATAGTCTATCAATTTCTAGGTTTGTCATTTCCATGATTATAAATTAAAAACTTTTCTAGAATAAATTATAATAATTCTTCATATTTTGGTACATTCTCCGCACAAGCCAGCGCCGTACGAAAACTTCACAATAGGGTTGTTTCCTAGTATTCAGTCAATTAAAAATAGGTATATGCACCGAAAGTTCACAAAAATAGAAACACGATAAGCTATATTATATTAATAATAACTGACCACATAATTTTTAAATAATTTATGAAATAGGCATGATGACAAATTTTTAAATTCCTTTGTATGATGTAGGTATACGTCTATTTTATATGAAAAATTATTAATTTTAAGAAAATGCGAAGTTTTTTTATCAAATAATTGCATTTTTCTCTGTCCACTTTGAATCCGGCGCGAAAACGCTTGTCAGTGTCATGTCGTCACTTGTGACGTCACGACTGAAATTACAAGACGCAAGTAAACAACGCTTGTGCAATAATTATATAAGTTTTTTGTGTTATTAAATATGAATTCGAAAGGGCATAGGTGTTGTGGGGTCCCCCAGTGTAAGAACACATCCAAAACAACTCCGGATAAGTTATTTGTGTACGTTCCTCACAATAAAAAAATACGAAACAAGTGGCTTAAACTTGCAAGGCGAGATTCAAAAGCAATATTGCCCACGGTACAACTTTATTTTTGTGAAGATCACCTTGATGTAAGTTATTACATAGTTCTCTAGATTCTAGCATAGTTTTTAATGTAAATAACTATTTCGAGGTTAGGTTTCATCTCTCATTGTTTTTAATTAAACTAGAATACTTACATGGAAGTTTTAACATTTCTAAATTCAGTTGAACAAAAATCTTTATTTGATGCCAAAAACTTTCCCAGCATTATGATATCAATTCTAGGCAAATTAGCGCTGTTTGCCTTGATAAATCCGGGCTCCATAACTCGTGTTATAAACAATTAATTAATTAAAAACAAAGATCGCAGTGGAAGTTCACAATAACGAAATGTGACGTTCGCGCGCTTTCGCGCGAGTTGTTTTGAGAAATGACGTCACGAGCTCTGATTGGTGTTCAAGATATCATGGCGGATTGCCTTATTTCGTAATTTTATTTTATAAAAATACATATTAATCACATTATTAATAAAGAAAACAATGCGCGTTTTATATTCCAAGCTTCAAGTTTAATTTAATAAATATATTATTTTAATGATTTTTGATTACTGTCATCATGCCTATTTAAATTTATCGTCTATTACGTCACGCCCTTGAAAACGGCGAATCGAGTCCGATGTCGTCACTTTACATTGACAATGACAAGTATTTGACAGTGACAGTCTGTGACAGGTATAACCTGAGAATGGTTGTGTTGTTTTCTTCAGTTTTTATTTGTATTTGAGCGAAAGAAACTTAGAAAAGAATTATGGAGAAAGGATTTATTGAAACTGATAGTTTTATTGTAGCTCAATTCTTTGCAAATAACCAAGATAACACAAATATAACCTCAATAATAAACACAAACTTTACGTTCCTTTGCACAGTTTTATTTAACCGCGTACACAACTCAAAACATTACAGGTATTTTCTTTTGTGCCCAATGTTTAAAAATAATTTAAATGTTTAAAATATTTGTTTTTGTATCTATATTATAAGAATACATTATTAAAATTTAAAAATCAATGAGTTTTTTCTAATTAGTTTCTTCTCTTTAGATGTGCAAAGTGTAAAGGAACACATAGTAGACTCTGACGTCACAGTCACGTGATCGAGCGTTTTCTGGGCAATGTTTTAAGAAAAATAGAAAAAAATCGAATACATAAAAAGTAAAGAGATTTAAGATGCAAAATTATAGGAGGGGTGATCTTTAAACTATTTAGAAGCTATTTAAATAGATTTTCGAAAATTGGAAACAACCCTATTGTCAAATCTATGTATATTACAAGATATAACTATATATAAATGTTTATATAAACATAATGTGCAGTCGAAGCGGGTATTTAATTTCAATTAATTACACATCTAGTGACTCTTCTATATTCGACAAAACATTAATATTGTGAGAATAATTTTATTGAATGATAAATAATAAATAAGGGTCCTTGATTTGAGTCATGAAGACACTATTTTACTTTTTTTTATTTAAAGTTTATTCCTTAAATGATTTACTGGAAGCCATTTATTATCTACTTGTCTACGGTTCCATTACGCTTCTATGCCGCCATTACTTCAAGCACACGGTTAGTCAAGCACATTATCCTAAATAGGAGTCTTATTTCCGTACAATTGCTTGGTCCTGGGATTGAAAATACTCGTAAAATATTGTGTCCATACCTCAAAATAGTATATATCACAAATGTAATACAT
Source organism: Helicoverpa zea (assembly GCF_022581195.2). Lineage (NCBI taxonomy): Eukaryota > Metazoa > Arthropoda > Insecta > Lepidoptera > Noctuidae > Helicoverpa > Helicoverpa zea. Next base: position 11,770,856 of record NC_061456.1, on the reverse strand, counting down.
ATATTACGTACATTGTTTATGTTATATACAGTTTGCGCCTAACGTAACATATCAACAAAATTATTCGCACATTATATACTTTTAAACTTATTTTTTTAGCTAACAATATGAGATAAGTATATTTATAATATATAACGCTAATATTATTAAGGAATCTAAATACTCTAACATGATAGTACTGCATCTAAACATATAGTAACTTTTAGATGGAACAAGTTTATGAGTTTACTTCAGTGAAGTTGAGACGATTGATATGTCCTGGTCTAACTTTTATATCAGTCTAGTGAAGTATCTAGTTACACGCAGCATGTGAATATTTGTCTCAAATCAATGTTTCTTATTTTTATTTAATCAGTTTCATGAAATAAATAAAATCTTTCTCTAAAAGGAACTATACCTTAGACGTTCGTGTACATTTCTAATGTGACAACATTATCTTTTCACATATTTATATAAAAGGCTTATTGCGTTTCAATAAATATTTCACGTAAATAATTGAATATATAACAAACGAAATTTCAGCTTGGCACCATTTTCAAACAATGAAAACTAATTGAAGCCAATGGTTGTTTTGTGACAAGATAATTTACCACATCATTTTGTTTTAGAGAGTGCATTACTCAAGCTAAATTTATTTATCGCGACACAAATGGATTGAAAGCACTTTTCACAATGTATTACATACGAATATTTCGGGCAAGACTCAAAACGAGGCATAGCCTCGAAGCAAGAAGGCATAACATGTGAATTAAGACACAAAAACAATAAAATGCCTCGCTGATACACGTTCAAAATAATACATTGTGTAAAAGTATTTTAACTCCGTTACAGTCGCAACTTACAAATAATGCAACAAGATCATCGCTTCAAACACAATTACTAAGGCGCAGTTCGTAACATTTTCATAGAAAAACTAAAGGTTTGTATCAATCGATATTTTATTTTTAATAATACAATTTCTTGAGCCATGTTGATAATAAGTCTAGTATACTAGCAATTTCACCCGGGGTCGACATCAGTCTCGTAACCAAGTATACACTGACTTTAGCCAACGAAACGAAATTTAAGACTTTTTATGAGGCAAGGCACCTCCTCACTTGGCTAATTATTTGTGCAATTAAAACAAAAATAAATTTTATTAGTATCCAAGTAAGTTTCTTTAGTCATCAAGATTTTACAACTGCCCAGATTTTAGGAACCAATCACGCGAGTTTAGAAAAGGCATAACTCGAGGCAGAAGTAAGTTCAAGCGAAACTGCGCCTTAATAGTATGAGATGTGTTGCACATAGGGCCGAGAGTGGCATTAACGTGCGCTGCCCGACTTACTGTGCGCGATGAGCCACTGTAGCGTGATGTCGATGTTGTCCTTCTCTTTGCACGAGATTGAGTAGCAGCATATCTCACGGTCTTGAATGGCTGACAGGTTCCTAACAAATAAATTGTCATTTTTATATTCGGTTTTTTATTAATATTGTAGGTAAATGTTGATATTTTTTTTTACTCCAATTAGCAATATCTATTAAAGAAGTACATGATTCATGTAAGGGAAAAAAATAAGGCCAGGTCATAGAAATAGGTAAATTTTTATCTAATAAATAGTACCCCCGTGTTCAAGAAATAAGGTTGAATTGTTGGTCCCGGCTATTTTTACAGCCGTTTTGGCAGTTTGTTTCCCGACAGACCCAGATATTGGGTTACCGGAGTAATTGGGTTAAAGCGGTCAGATAGGCAGTCGGTCCTTTCAAAACATTGGTATCTTACATTTCATGTTGGAATCATATTTTTTATACGACCCTGTTACCACAAATCTATATAGTCGTGTTAGTTACACATTTTATAACTCAAGAATGGCTGAACCGTTTAAGCTGAAAATTAGAGGGGAGGTAGTTTCGACCCAGGAGAAGGACATAGGAATTTTGTCACCATCTGGGACGCGGGTAGAAGCTAGTAAGTGATAAAATTACGATTTTTACTAGATAAATGAGCATACTGACATCCGCTCGATGAGTCCGTGCTCGTCGAGCGCGTGCGGCAGGTCTCGCTTGTTGCCGAGCACGAGCACGGGGATGCCCGTCAGCTGCTGCTTCTCCAGCAGGCTGTGCAGCTCGTTGCGCGACGCCTCGATCTTGTCCGGGTCCGCCGCGTCTACCATGTAACTGTTAACGAGGGAAAACGTTAATTAAACGGTGTGATTTGAGTAAACCTTAAAAATAGCTGTATAGAAAGAAAGAAAGAAAGAAAAGAAGAAAGAAAAAATATTTATTGACACAAGCACATAGAAGACAATAAAAAAAGTTACAAATGGTTGCGCCAAATAGATCCAGTATATAGCTAGAGCGGTCACGCGGTCGAGCTTTCTGCGTTCTGCGTTCGAGCTCTTCTACTACTACTTCCGCTTGACCGACGCGGTCAGAATGCCTCCTGTGTGAGTATATCTATATAACGTAACTAGCTTCCGCCAGCGGCTTCGCCCGCGTGGTGTGTTGATAAAAAGTAGCCTATGTGTTAATCCAGGGTATCACCTATCTACGTACCAAATTTCAATCAAATCGGTCCAGCCGTTTTTGCGTGATTGAATAACAAACATACATCCATACATTCTCACAAACTTTCACATTTATAATATAAGTAGGAAAGTAGGATATGACACAAAGAACGCAAAACTGACCGCTTGAACGCTTGACCGCGTGACCGCTCCCTGTCTGATAGATCCCTGATGCAGTTATACGCATGAAAGCTTTCTTAATGGTACAAAATGTATATCAGATAAAAGTGATCATTTTAAACATAATTACTATAATTATGCTTCGTTCATTTAAATAAAGACATAACTGCGCTTGAACAACGTCTACAAATTAGAAAAGACGTGTTTAAATGCGAGATAGAGCAGTAAAATGAAAACAAATTAAAGAAAATGTTATTGAAAAATGCTGAAAATGTACTTACACAATAGCATTAACGCCTCGGCAGTACCTCTCCCACATTGAGCGGAACCTAGGCTGGCCACCGATGTCCCAAACCTGAAAATACATAACAGTACATACATCAATCACACACAAACACATACGTACATACTTCAGCGCGTTTGTATCAATATTGTTACTCATTTGTGCAAAATTTTCTGAACGGATTTTGATGAACCTTTATAGTAGCTTATATATGTCCCTCAGGACACGGGTGAATCCGCAGGAATCAACGAGTTGTATACTTTAGCAACAATGTTTAATCATGATAACTCACTGAACCGCGTGCAAATAAATCGAAGGTGACACTTATATTTATCAATCATACAGAAAATACTGGTAGTCGCAAAACAGAATATTGGTACACTTGGAAATGTCTCAGTATATTGATACAAGAAAGTCTATTATCCTGTATCCCTATACATATCTGTGTGTGGAATCCAAACAATTCACTTCTGATAATTATGAAAAGCAAATATTTAAGCAATGTAATTTGCGACAATTATTTTAATTTAAGATGCATTGACGTCACTGAAATGTATTTCATATTCTTGTCAAGTTTTTTATGGATTATCTAGATGAAGGATAGAATGGCAAGAGAGGTAAGTAAGGCAAAATGGTCTTGCTTTACTTTGTCAAAAAATTGTTTGATAAAAAAATCTTTATACTTTGTAAATATTAAAAACAATACATAGCTTATTATTTAAATGAAATTTAAAATACACTAAGTATCTATTTAGGCTGGTGCAATTTAGTCTCTGGTGTCTGAGGGATAATGAACATTTATGCAAAAATAAATAATATAGTTTTATTTACCTTGATAGTGACGTTTCCTTTGGTGATTTTGCGCATGTTGAATCCCACTGTTGGGATCATGTCTTCACTGAACTGGCCGGACTGCGGAGAGCAAAAATTGTATGTAAGTAAATAAATATATTATGACAAGTAAAAATATATTGTGACAAAAATATTCAATTTGATGAGTATTTATGCAACAGTAAAGAAATCAGAAAGTATATAATAACAGTTTTCCTTACATTGTTAGTCAGAGATAATAGTCACAATGCATTCTATATTTTATTATTAACTAATTAATATTATTACCTCATTATAAACCGAGGATTAAAACGCAATGAATGTGAATGAATCAACACATCATGTAACATGCTATAACAGGACAGATTTATTTATTCACAAAATATATTACTGGAATGTTATCAACTTTTACTGATAAAAGATCATTTTGGCATGTTGGTTGTTAAATGTGTGGTGATATTAATATACATACATACTATTAACATTAATGACTTCGAAACTAAATAATTGTAGTAACATTTAAAAATTATGCATACATTTTGTTTCTAAACAATTCTTATTCTTTAACCTATTTTTTATTTAGAGTAGGTATATTATTATGTATAATGTTCTGAATACTTTAAATAATAGAAAACAAATGCCAAGGACATGTATATTATAGTGTAAACCAAAGATACATATTTTGAAACTTGAAATACACCAAATAATAATCAGATTACAAATTATTTACATAAAATATTTTAACTTGATATCTGACATTTAGTGAATGAACCACCATGGTGATGTCACCATGAGATTTATCTTTAATTTACATGGGTATTCAACCAGCTTTGTAAGTAAGTTGAGGCTTTAAAAAGCCATTCGAAGACTAGACTAATCACAAAAAAGGTATTAAATAAATTGCATTTTTTAGAATCATAATTTCAAAGATATATTTGGGTGTTAATATGATCCTTTACTTATGAAATTATATCAAAGATGCTGGTGTGGAATAAGAAGACATATTGCATCAACCCCAAATATTAAATTTGGATGAGGGCAGGGGTATGATGATGAACACATAATACATAATTATTTAATCGCATCTTTGTTAAAACTGGGGATAAACAAAAATACCTTGAATTCACCTACACCCAACAAAGTTACCCATTATTATTTACCATTTCTAGCATAATTTCTAAAAGATAACCCTGATAGAAACCATCTATTATATTGATCTCTGTATCCATTATAGCATAAAGAAAGCTTAGAATCTATAAAGAGATAAGATAAAGGGTAAATGAACCTCTTTGAACAGTCTGATTAAACTGACATTGGAATTGGACACAGATAACATATTGTTGATTGAAATGTGACCCTTTGAATTATGATATAAGCATAAGTACTATAGGTATCTGTTTGTTGCTACATTGCAATAATGTGACGAATTTTTTTTTGTTAAATGATATCTGGGAATGTCTAAAGGTCATAAATATTACAGTAATTATAGTGTCCAAGGATTGAAAAATATGCAAAAGCCTACAATTAAAAGCATAGCTACATAAAGCTGATATAACAAAACTTGGTAGTTTACATGAAACTCCACAAGTTGTTACTGCATGTAAAACTGTTCGTAACTTCGAAGTTAATAAAAAAAGTTATGTTACTTTCACCTAAGCTCCTAAAATATGTAAATGTAGTTCATGTAACAGTAAGTTCTCAATTTAATGGATTGAGATTACTTCATAATCCTTTGTTTTGAGTGACACACAAAAACAAATTGAAAGAACAATGAGTAATATGATCACATAATATCGTACGCAGCCGATACATAATACAATTAATAGAAAATAATAAAAGCCATCTACATCACTTATCCACGCATGAAGTTCGATCGGTGGTCCATTATCATGATCCGTACATTAATCAAAGCTATATTATGATGGCGTAAAGCGTACAAGGAAGTTAAAACAACACAAAAATATTGTTTTCAGATAATACTAACGGCAATGACGTTAACAAAAGTTGTTTTCCCCGAGTACTGCAATCCGACCAGTGTTAGCTCCATTTCCTCCTTCCAGAACAAGCTTTTAATCCAATCAAGGATACGATTGATTAAAGCAAGCATTTTTAATTATTAAACCACTGTGCTTTTTGCAAAAAACGTAATATAATGAACGCCTCTTCCGAAAATCTGCTGTACAATTTGATTGACAGATATCAATTTGCGTTTAGTTAGCACTTCATGATGACGTGTTATGAGTCATGTCAATGTATTTTACATATTTAAAATTATAGTGTAAGTAATGGCAGACCACGTTAAAATATTCTTATAATCAAGCTATTACAATTATTTAAATGAAAGTAAGTTTCCTTAAAAGTTTTTCTATCATTGAGAAATGGAACACTAGTAACTAAACGTAGTTTTTTTACTGTCAAAGTTTTAATGTTGCCATTGGCATAAAATAAATCAGTTTTTTAAAGTTCAAAATTGTTAAAGCAGTGTCTTTTAGCATGCGGTCATTTATTATTTAAAATAATATTTTTAAAATAAATGATTGTAGTGACAAAAATAAATAATTGTAAATAAATAATATTTAATAAAAATAAATAACTGTAGTGACCCTTAGTGAAAAGGTAGGTTTTAAAAATAAAATAAATAATAAAATTGTGACCTACCTTTTTACAGGTAGGTAATATGGCCAAGCTATGTCATAAATACGAAAGTTTGTTTCTCCTACATAATAATTACATAAAACTTATGAATGATATTAGAAACATTTGATAACCGGTTGACCACCTTTTTTTTGTTTTAGCTAAGGAAAATGCCTGACGCATACACACCGCCCGGGGAGACGGTGGGGTTATGTGGGGCTTGCACCCACTAAAAACCTCAGCTTTTGTGCCGTCTTCTACCTTTTAGAGAGGGGAAACGAAACCAAAGACGACTTTCGTGACCTCTCGGCAGTGGCTGACCGGTTGCCCACCTGGCCCTTTAGGTATGTTCCAATATACCCGAACAGGGGTGGATCCAGTTATTAAATAAAGGTTGTGGGCACATCCACCCGGTAAGACTTATTCCCATAAATACTTACATTTACATTTATTAAATTAAGTTATATAAGGGAGTACACAGTATGTGTGTTATGGTTGTGCGGCCCGGAGCAATCAGAATGGACAAAGTGAGGAACGAGTATATCAGAGGAAGCCTAAAAGTAGCGCCAGTGAGCGACAGAAAGATATAAAGTTCAGCGTTTGCCGTAGTACGAGGGCATCATGTGATGAGACGGTGATAAACACATACTACAAGAAGGGTGTTAAATATGAATGTGGGAAGATGTAGAAGCAAATGTAGACCGAGGAAAAGATGGATTGATTGCGTGAAAGAAGACATATAATAAGAAAAGAGTGGATGTGAGTATGACGTCTGACAGAGAGAAATGGAAGAAAAATATTTATTGCGCCGACCCCAAAAGACTTGGGAACAAGGCAGGAAGAAGAAAAAGTAAAGGAGTACACAGGCAGGGGATATGATAGTATTCACGTACTGCCATCGAAATCTTTGGCAGTCGTTAAGGGTAGGTAGTCAGAATCTAGAAAGTCTGATAACCTTACCTAGGAATATATTACTTAATGGCCTAGGGGTATTGGGTCGCCCGGATATCTGGATTGCCCCAACGTTGTTGGGGAAAAAGGCTATGCAGATGATGATAAGGGAGTCTTAAGGAAGTAAGTATAGGTACATATCAGGAGAATACTTAAGGGATTTTAATATATAGGCATAAGGGAGTTTATAGATGGAGTACATAGGGGATGTAAGGGAGAACCTAAAAAGAAGATATAAGTGTGACATTATACGTCACCCACTACGGCAGATCAGCCACTGAATCACCCCATTCGTACACAAATACTTCCTTTTATCAATGCACGAAATTCACGGGCATTAGGTAATCTATGTCACTGGTGCTACAAAACGTGCAACTGTTTATACATGTAACGAAACCCATTCATAACAAATGAACGCGGGTGACAGTGCAATCTCGCCCAGCCCGTGCTACCGCGCCCGCGAGCGCACGTTTGTACCACGTAACAACTAGGTATTCGAAGCTCGGCACGTTTGAAACTAATCCCTTATATTAAACGCAAACAGAAATAAACCTCCCTCGTAACACAACGTTGTGGGGATTCGTTCCAAGTAACACCGAATTTGTACAGGTTTTATATTTGGATATTGTTGAATAACAACTTACAGGAATAAATTACACAAAAGGCTCAGCCCACTGAAAAGGTTTTCCTTGTTTTTGAAATGTAATTAAATTTTGTTTTATAAGAAGTCTTAATTTGTGGACAATAGAGAAAGAAAATTTGTTTGCTCTTTTTTGTTACTTTTTCAAAAGATTGTTTTCTCCATACATACTTTTTTTCTTCTTCGGCATTCTTGAAGCTTTTTCCGTGTTTCAGACAAAAGTGTTTGATGAATCACTTACATAATTGCAGTTCTAAATTAAAAAATAAAACATTTGAAATTCAACTTTTTTTAACAAGCTGTTTTGAAGAGTGTCTTTGCCTATTTGTGGACTAGTATGAAAGCCCGGGAAAGAAACAAAATGCAACTAGTAATATTTTCACAGTTCAGTTGCTTTTTGCGAAAAATGTCTTCAAATTCTAGTTGTGAAGTGGATTTGTTAAAATAAGCATTAGGTACTTAAGTGCCTACTTGCGAATGATAATCAGTAGCCTTTCAAATCTTAGCTGAGGTACATACATTACTTATATCCCAATATTGCATACCTAACTTTATAAAATGGAAAACTGAAAAAAGGTTTGGTAGTGTACCTATTGAAAAACGCCGTTTTGGCACGCGTGCGGATATTTATATACCTTTGAAGATTTCGGCAAATTGACCCGCCTCGACTATATGAAAAACTTACCGAACTTATGTACTTATCGAAATTTAGGGTAGGTACCTACTAGAAAATCATATTTGATGGTGTCCAATTTCCCAAAATAAAATCTGACGAGCCGCACATGACCATAAAGCTCAGTAAGTGCAACGTTGATACTGAAGATATTCATACGGTATTCAAAACAATATGATTGTCTTTTAGGTACCTACGTAAATGTTCTTCTTACTCTGTTTATTATCACCGTGGTAAAAGAGGGCGTAAAATGTCACACCATGCATTATTTTTTTAACTTAACTTCCCCTTTTCATCAGCCGACTAGTATCAACGTCCACCTATTTTCCCTCTACGTCACATTCAAATTATGACATCATTCTTTGTCGACAAACTATAGACGGTGACGTGCTAATTCAATGATGGCGTCGCGTCGCGGTCTCGTGGTAGCAAGCGTGACGCCCCGTCCATGTCAATGAATATCGTGATATTGCATGCTAACGATGATCAATGGAGTCCTATAATCTTGATGTGAATTGGCAAAAATAACAACAAAAATAGAATTAGGTACTAAGTATGTTGATTTGTCCAGCCGAATCGAATTTATTTGCATATAGGTACCAAGGAGTAACAAGGATTTTTTAAAAGTCTTAGGTAGCTATTCTTATGTGTTCTAGTACCGAAGTTGTAATAAAAACTAGAAGCAATGAAAAATCCATTTGCTAAACTATTAATGCTGCGTTAATGGTGAACGCCATTAAAACTTCGTGACATATAAAAATTGGGGTTTTATTTTTTTACTATCCCCATCCAAGTAAAAAAAGCTTCTATAACCAAGGCGTTTTGTCACCAATCTGTGTTATAGTAGGCCTGTAATGGTAACCATTATGACTGTCTGTACTATAAAGGTTTTTAACAAAGCGTTTTGATTCTATAAGATAAAGAGCATTTAAGTTCTATAATTAAGCTCTTAGAACGCTTACAGGACCATACAAAAGAATCGTTAAAGTTTTGCACTATAATAGATATGTATAAAGTGATTATGGTACTATTTAGTACTATTAAAGACCTTACCGACCCAAAATGTATCTATTTTGCACTAATAATGCGTCAAAATTATTTTTATAGTACTAGTTTTGTAGTAGTATCAAAAACATAATTACAGGATTAATCTGCACTATGAAAGCACCTTACACAACTATTATTTAACCTTTTAGCTTTTTAAAAGCTCCCTCATTATTACTACGGGGCTAGTTCTGTAAAAGTCATGAAAACTCTTCTATAGACATAACCATTCTAAATAGCACTATTAGTGAGTCTGTGTTACTCATACGACACTAAAGCGTGACATAAAAGGATTAAAATGAATAATTAATGGTCTAATTACATCTATACCAGCTTTTCAGAATCAATTATATGACTAGTATTTCATAAATGGTGACACACTGTCGACACTGTAGCACATGGTTCTGTACAAAATATTTGTTTTGTACCACAACAGGGCTGTAGCAATAATGTTTCTTTTTGTCTAGCTAGGAATAAGGATGAAGAATATATAGAGCACCTCATAATATAATAGCATTCTTAAACAGAAAGTTAATTGTAAAGTAGATTCAATTAAATGTGAAATTGTCTGCATAACTTACGATTCTATGATGTATTTTGTCCCATTATGATAAGGAAAACTAGTTCCGAGTTTAAAAAAAAAGACACACGGTCTTACTACAAAAACTTTAACCACTGTTTTACACTTGTCTAAAAAAAATGTGGCTCCAAAATGAACCATATGTCAACGTCATAATTTGACATTTTTTTAGACAAGTCTTAAACTGACGTTAAAAAGTTTTTGTGGTAAGACGGTTAATGTTTCTTATTTGTTTATTAATTATAAACATGATCTATGGCAAGATGTATTTGAATGTATGTATATTCTAAACCTAGAAAAAATAGGGGCACTCACGGTCGACATCACAATAAGTAATATTAAAATAAAACATAACAATTATAGAAAAAAACACTTCGGCGGGCATAATCTCGACTTCTTGAGAATAACTATCAACAAAAAGATGCATACGCTAATGCATCTTTTTGTTGATAGTTGACATTAGCGTATGCATCTTTTTATTTAACAACATAATTATCACATCTTTTTTATAAATCAAAAATTAAACATTAAAATCTGTACTCCAATAAAGTCAAATCTACTGAGGAATCTTACAAGATTCCTGTTGATTTTGATGTTCAAATCAAAATCAAAAATTATATCTGCTCAGGAAACAATCCACGTCCATTATATATGCCATCGTTAATTTTAGTATGTTACGACGCAGGCAAAGCACTGAAACAAACGCAATCGTACAATTACTTCCAGCATTGTGACAAAAAAAGGTTTATTTTATAATTGGACAACGAACCCTATTTCGTTTTCGGTAACAATATGGCTGCTGTTTTCGGCCATGATAGCACATTAGCAGCACGGCTGAAACCAATGTGTACTATAGCAGCCATATTCGGGACCAGTCCTTATTTTATTAATTTTAATTTAATTAAAACACGTAAATTATAATGGCGCATTGTCAAATTTGAAATCAGCATAATGATTTTATCGATACAATAATTTTCGCAAGAGCAAGTTATGGGAGAGTAAGACCATATCGGTCCATGCATGTTTTATAGTATGTTATGTTAAGCAACAATGGCAAACGACATAAAGCATAACTTACCGATATATTTTGTTTCCTTGAAGAACACTCACGATTCACGATCACAACACAAACAAAATGGTCACCAGGGGCCCGATTCTCCTAATTTTACTTAAGCGTCATACGATTCACGTTCGACTCGATTCGACTGATATCCAATCCCGACTCGATTACGATTGAAGCGTATGTGGCATTCCGCTATTTTTTCTTTGAAATAAACGTTTTTATCCTTTTCTGTCATTCAATAATGAATCATTTTGACTGCAAATGATTTACGATTGCAAAATGATTGTACAGCAAACTACCGTATAGACCAAAATCACCAAAAGAGCAAACCAATCGCACACCAATCAAATGTCAATCGAATACGATTAGTCTTTTATTAGTAGCAGAATGCCCGATATGGTTAAAACTGCTATTACGATCATATTGCGATTCGATTCCTATTCGATTTTGACATTATTAACTTAGGAGAATCGGGCCCCAGTGTGATAAAAAAGATAACTGGAATCGTTTACGGTGCAAAATAGCACTATAAACATGTTTTGGTTACTTTTATAGTGCACTTTTAGTTACATAAACGTTGCAGACAACACCATTTCAGTACTAAAGAGCGTTTCTTGATACTTTTACATTTCAACTAAAGAGCTGACTTATCACCGTGAGAGCCTTTATGTAGTGTCTATAGAATAAATCCGTGATAATACTAGGGCCTAATTGGGGTTTTGTAAATGTTTACAACACCATTATAGTACTAACATGAACACTAATTAGCACGCTCCAAAACGTTCTCAGGACGTTTATAGTATCAAATTTTGTTTCTTGGGATGTACTGACTGAAAACTTAGGTACTTAACCAAAAAACGATTGGGACTCAAGTAAACGGTGTTACGTATCGTAGTAAGGCAGTGCAGTCTGCTACTTTCACAACACACCTCTTTGAAAGTCTGTGTCTGAAGCAAAAGTACTCCATAACCGGCATAACCCTGAACAGGCCAGCATCATAACCGCTTTTCTCTTTTTTCCAAAATTTCCGTTCCGGTCTACCGTTGTCACACCACGTGGCCGCGGCGTGGGTGCTGCGTCAACGCCACACCCACGCCAAGACGCGCCCGGGACACGCCTGGCCGATATTAATGTCTTATTGGATATTTTTCTGCGTGAGGCAGGTTTCAGGTAAAACTATAAGGCAAGGTGAGATAGATTTCTTGAAATATAGGTACCGCTTGTAGGCGTAGGATTCAATTATGGTAGTGATAGAAAGGATGAATCTATGTAAGTAGGTATTTAATTAGCCATCGACACTTTCCATCACACATCTAAATAAAAGCTTGTAAAAAGTTCCTACTTGTTAATGAAGTAGAAACTTTCGCTTTGGCCGTTTTATTTAAAAAAAGGTGAATAGATTTTTTCGAATAAAAAAATCTTCTGATTTCGCTGTTAGTGTTAGGTACAAATACAATGGTGAAGCATAAATATGTTTTAAGCTAATTATTACATTTAGATTAGTCATCATAACCACACCACCCCCTATGTTGCAGATTAAGGATCTCGTAACTTTTCATCTATTATTATAACCATAGGGTATACCCCGAGCGCCATTGACATATATATAGTACATAATATATATCGATGCCGAACGCGAAGTTGGTTCGCGCCGCGCGGGTTCAAGCGATAATCACGTCATAGCGGTCACGTGCGGGCGAGCGTGGCCCGGCGCGTCGGCGCGGCAGCCGCGGCAAACTTCTCGACACAAACCTTCACAAAACCTATGCAGGATCCTTCATACAACTCGACTTGAATTGAATACAGCCTCAGTATATCCACAAAGTCCTTAGTATTTGAAATATCTGCATTTTAGTGTGGAATGTTGAGTTCACGCATCGGAATGTGCGCCGGCATTCCGACGCCCCCCGTCCATATTTTGATGCCGCGCCGTGTCACATGACTGAAACCGGCCGGTGTTTGGTACATCCGTTCAGAGTGGCCGCGAAGCTCTTAGAGTGACGACGTTTGCAACACGCTCCATACATGCAGTTAAATACGATAACAACAATTTATATTTACTGTGATCGTTTATCGAAAATGGATTGCGGGGAACTAACTTAGTGCTACTGTGATTAGTGTTGAACGAATATACCCGTGACGGGAATAAAATGTAAACAGACAACTTGTATTTGATAAATCATCTGCAATTTGTGAAACACAGTGGTTTGTTGTTTTTGTTGTGGTCCCAAATGAATATGGAAACAAGGCATTACTGGGAGGAGAACGGACACTCCGTCAAGTATGACAAGTAAGTTTCATGTGAAATTATCTATTTCCTAGGCTTTCTTTAAACTGATTCTTCATGGTCATGTTTGACAATCGTGTTTGGTGTATTTATTTACAGGAAAGTCGCAGCGAGATACGATAGTAATTGAAATTATAGGGTACCTATCACGATTTACGCACCGGTTCTACTCACAATTTTTATAAGCAGTGCAAACATTTTCGGGTCGAAATTGATTAGGTATCTCTCTATCAAAATTAGGCCTTGTTTATTTGTGATGAAAGTTGATAATTTATTTATTTATAAAATTCCGGAACATTGTTTTGTTTAGGCTCGTTCATAAAAAACTTTCTCGCAAGTGACCTTGACCTGGAAATCATTATTCATTTCGTTTAACATTTTCGCTACTTCACGGTCTAAATTATTCGTATTTTGTATCTAAAGGCAGCTGTTTATGGACTTCTAAGTGATTTGATTAGTTTTTCATGAATTTTGCATTGTTATATTAGTAAGGACATAGGTATTTCGCCAACTGCTATAAATTCAGGTGGATTACCTTTTGTAAGCACGTATGCTGAAAATGTTGAATAATGTAGTTTTGGCTAATCCAGTTACATGAATTTTAATCGTCTTTTGACATTTCAAGGATAAAGGCATGTTTATCGATATCTGTTGGCTTCGACTTCTACTATCTACGTTTCATCTTTGTTAAAAGATACAGGTAACATGAATAAAAAGTATCGATATGTTTGTAGGTAGTAGGTAGGTACAGTCGACTCTTGTTAATTCAAACCTGCGATATTTCGAACCTCTCGTTAATTCAAAGTTATCACGAGTTCCCTACAAAATCTCTTTATATTTCGAACTAAATCAATACATTTTTATGCACTTGATAATTCGAACGAAAAAAGCATTGCTTTATAACAAAACAACGCGTTAATTCGAATTCTTAATCGTCCAACACTCGAGAATTCAAAGTTGCAGAGAGAAAGAGGCGGAAAGATTGTAAGCCAGAATCAGAGAGCAGTCTGAGTAGCAGCAATCTGTTTTGAAGCAATATGACGGAGTTGTTTCGAAAGATTCATTAATTCACATTATGAGTACATATATGCACACAAATGTGTCTTTAAACTTTTGATATTGTTATAAAATAGCAGTTAACAAATAATAATTGATCAACACTTAACAATTCGAAATTTTATTTATTTTCTCTCACAAATTTCGAACCATTTAATATTTCAAAAACTCGATAATTCGTAATATTTTAAGAGTCCCTCGAGTTTCGAATTAACGAGAGTCGACTGTACAACGTTTGCTAAAAGCTTTCCACTTGACTAAATTCAGAAATCCTAAATAGCTTCTTAATTACTTATACTTTTTCCGATTTAGGATTCTAACAATTAAATATTTTTAGGAATTTATTTTTTTGTCTTCCTCATAGGACCTTCGATATGGACCACTATGCATCATGCTATACTTCGACAGTCGGGTATACCCAAGATTTTTAGAATGACGCAGGTGACAACTCACCTTTGAGGCATTCGTTTGGTTGTTGAATGATACTTTTCTTGACAGAAATTTTTCGTTTTTAAACATCATATTACGTGAAAAAAAAACCTTCTTTCAACTTTTATTTCAATCGCTTTCTAATTTTTTTTTTCCTAAATGCAAAATTTTTAAAAGCAATCAACAAAAATCTCATGCTCCTCAAATTATTTTATTTGCACGGAAAAACGATTTGCATTGTTTGTTTTCTTTGCAACACAAGGAGCTATACTTACATCAAACATTATCAAGAGGTTTACTCATGATTCTCGACCTCTTGATTCTTGACCCACAGGCTAAAACTGTAGTTGTACCCAATTTATCAAGGAATTGTCCCATTGGAGTTTAATGTCTTGTTTTTGTTTAATGCACTCGGAATAGTAAACAAAAATAGCCGCGGCCTAATTTAGATCGAGCAGAAGATGGATATTGTGAATGATGTTTTATTTGATTATCGAGTTGAATAGTTAGCTCATTGAATAAAATAGGAAATGCATAATTGCAGCCACATTTATTAACTTAATGGTACATACGTACCAAGATCGGGGCCTTATCATATATCGGGATTATTCGAAAGAGTTACCGCGGCCCTTGTACATAAGAAGGAACATGGTGCGTTTTAGTCAGTAAGAGTCTGACACTCCCTCATGCTGCACCCACAGCGAGGGTTTCATTTGATGATTTCTCATGAAAAGAGGGGTAGGTATCCCTGGATACTTGGGATTTACTCAAATGAAAATCTTCAATGACCTTAAACCTTGTATTTATTTCCTTTTGCGCTATCGCAGCGATCAAGTCTCTAACACTATTTCAGATTTTTTTTTCTGAATTTTATCCATAAATGTAAGTTAAAATCTTATTGAAAATCATCTTCTCATTTAAGTAAATCGCCGAGATTCTGGTACAACAGCGTGCTACGCTCTACAGTACCTACCTGTCTGTTTACTCCAATTTGCAAAATCCATGTTTTCGTTTTTTTGAGTTCTGTGGGACTTGCAAAATTCTGATGTTCTATTTATAGTAGACACTTAGGTAGAATATATTTACCATTTTGGGAAACTAAAGAGTGCTCAGAATGACGTCTAAAATTGAGTGACAATGATGTCTGAATCTTAGAATCCATCCCTAGCTCTATATACCTACGGTCTATTTAGAAGACTAGGTACCAAGTCCCTGGGACACAAAGGTCTCCAGAAGACCCTTAATAGCGGATTTTACTAAATAAAAGTGTGATAGTCTTTACTAACTAACTGATGGGGTCATTTGATGAGTTCCATTAAAATTAATGCTGTACAAAGCACTGCGTTTGAGTATTCGGGCGTAAAACCATCTTTCTAGACGGTGAAAGTTGTAGTGTGAAGTGAGATAGAGTCCAGTCACGTTTAAGTGCACTATTCTGGAAAATAGTTTTTTTTTAGATTACACCCAAAATAATGATCTACCTCTGGTAACTGATTATGTTGATACCCTACCAAAATCATGACTAAAATTCTTGTAAAATTCTGCCGATACATGGACGATTCATTTATGAAGTGCAAAAGTCAACCGTAACCCAAAATAAGTCCCTATAAAGGAAACTTCTGAATGTGCTTATGTTTGAAAAGAGGAAAAATCCTCGGGTATGAATTAATAATGTTGCAAACACAAATTACTTACCTTACATAATTTCAAATTATGTAATTTGCGCAACGTTTCCTTTTTCTATAGCCTGAAACGGAAACCTCACATATTCGCACCATTTTCCTCTTTCAAATTCAAATCGCAACTTTTTTGTTTGGTTCTATTTTTAAATGGCGCTTTATTTAACCTCTGGTATTTTGGTCCGGCATTTTGGAAAACGATAATTATGCAATGACACATTTTATTTGTGGTTTCCTTGTATAAATATTTTACATTAACAATACGTTGAAGTTGTTAAAAGTTATTAGAGTATTTTTACTGCTTTGTTTACGTTTAAAGTTTGCGACGAATGGGCCAATAGACCTTGAGGTGTGCAACTGACGACAATGTATTTGTAAGAAATACCTACATCTTATCGCATAGTGGAGTAGAGTACGTGGGACCATGAAAGCCTATCGGTCACACAGTTGCAGTTACTTAGTAATTTAGCCGATACTAGTTAATAGGTAGAATATTCTGCAGTTCAATTAATAAAAAGGCTTAAAAGGTCTGGATCAAAGCTGTTGTTTCTTTTATGTAAGAGTAGCTGTTTGGGGTGGTCACGAGAAGATTGTTCGATTTATTTTCCTACTTAATTTTATCTTACTTAAGTACCTAGTTCAATACATAAAACTAGTTGCGATAGATATGTTATGGTCAACTTCATGGGTGTGTAAATCCGTGCCACTTGCAGCCAAAGTGACGTCATACAAACTTGTTTATATTTTATTTATAGCACAGAGTTCAATGCTACATATGTTTCAGAGCCAATCACCAATAATGCGCACCTGACTTTATCACGAAATTAGTGGGCGCCATATTTCATTTTACGTCTCTTTTCAAATCGGTCTTACTAGTTAGAAAAAATACATATGTATGTCGTTGGGTACTTACGTGCACTAGATAGGTACCTACATTACATAAATATATTCACGTAATACCTACAAATACAATGTATGCATCGTCCGTTACGTAAACTATGTCCGATAACTATTAAAATACGCTAAGCAGGTAGGTATTTCAGTTGCAGGCTGCGCTCGAAAATCCCAATTTGATTAATTCGACATCCAAATAGATTATTGTGATTTGTGGCGAAAGCGAAGCGAAAATAACACCTCGATAACACGTGACAAGAGCTCGGAGGAAGCGGGGCGAGGGGCGGCGCGGGGAATGCACGCGCCGTCGCCGCGTCCTCCACACGCCGCGCAAAACGTGACCGCGCCGACACGCACACATAGCCAACGCGTAAAACACGTATTATGCACGCACACATAAAGATACTCACGTTCGAATCGCCTGACTCTATTTGTGGTATACCCAACTGTTTTAGGATTTGTATGGTTTTTCTTATGAATACTAAATGGTTAAACTGGAATTATGTCATAAAGGAGTTATGTTTGGACTCTGAGCGGTTATAGGATTTTTAATTTTATTTCTGCTGGTATTTTTTGATTACGTTGTAAAGTTGCGTGGGTTGGATTTGGTAAATTAGTATTAGGGTGAAAAGAACGGAAAAGTTGGGAGTATTTTTAAGGATTCTTTGGTGTTTATGCTTTGATGTGGTTATGTAGGTATTGTACGTCAGACATATTGATCTGTTGCATAATGCAAGTATTATTCGAGGAGACGAGACATATCGCAGTGGATGCCGCGTGACGTGATTCATGCATGATACAACACACAAGTCCTACACGTAGCACATTGGAAATTGTTTATTTACGCACATGTTGAGCATGTACCCATATTTTTTTTCCTTTTTAAAGTATTGTCAGATTATATTAAAGAAAGAAGGATGCTTTTCATACTTCATTATTGGACTTCATCCTTTTTAATCTGAAAATCTCAGGTTTTTAAATAAATAATACAGCCTGAATATCTTTTTTTTCCAGATTTTTTATATTGAGCAGATACCTACTTAAGTATTCAATCCACATTTTTACAAGACTTCAATGTCACTGTTGTGCATGTTAATTGTACATAGAATATAAATAGAATGCTGGTGTTAAACAATCAGTTTTGGTAGAAATTGCTATTTTCAGCACTTTCAACATTGCTACTGTCATGCTAATTACGACAATTGATGCTTCTAAAATTTATTTCGATCGTTATTGATGTATTAATTTTTGGTAGATGTTCAAGTAAATAGGTACCTACTGTATAATTTAAATAATTTCCAGTGAGTGAGGCTCACTTTGAGTCTAAAAATATTTTCTTTTGAATTTTTATATTCGTGCATGAAAATATTAAAATACCATCTGAATATTAAAGAAAACCTCTCATTTCCTTATTAAAATGAAAGTTTACAGCACTCGCACAGTAACATAATTAAGATTAAAAAAAAAAAACTTTTTCTAATGCCATTGTAAATTCACAGTGATTTAATTTTTGCTGCTGCAGCTGCAATGTTTCATACCTAGGTTAATAATTAATTCTTATTAGATATAAAAGAACATAATGTTGTAGTAAGTATCTACTAAATAATATGTAAATGAAGCAGATCGATTTAGGAAGTGTTCCCGTACTCCCAAAATATGACAATGATTTTGGAATTTTCCGATACCCAGAGGCAAACAACGTGACTTGCCCATATCTACGTGGATACCTAGAAAATGGCACCTATAATACATAATTACTTACCCACCTACACATCTGTCTCATTTCGCGGGAAAACAGGCTTGATGTTATGAGGCTTCACTTAATTAAATATTCTTATCTCAACTAGACTTACTATGGCAAAAATCTACCTTGCAAATGTTGCCATGTCTACAGAGTTCACGGTCAAAGCCAATATTATTTTCAGCGTTCCGAAATATCATCAGCGTTTTTATTGACCCATTGTAGGGCACATGCCTGTCTCATATAAAGAAAGAACGGGCTCGTTCAAGGCAGATTGGCATTAATGTAGAATTAGAATCGGAAAGAGTTATGGATATACCTACATATATGAATCTTTTTCTGTGTACAAAAGGCTCCAAATAACCTCCAAAGTCAAAGCCAAAATCAAAAGTTTGTATTTCAAATAGGCCTTTACAGGCTCCTATAAACCAAAAAGATAGTCTCAATTAGAAGAGCCGGCAAGACTTCATTCACATCCTGCCGTCGCATACCCAAAGAGGTCATTTGTTGATCCCATCCAAAAAACAATGGTTCCGAAATATACGTAGGCCTAAATAACAGTGGATTGAATGGTCATTGTACTAGGAGAGCATGTTAGTCATCGGTTCATCGCAGCCCATTCGTCATAGTACACGTGTAGAGGTAGGCACGTGTTGCGAATACCATCTATTTACTGCTAACGCACTTTGCAACTCTGTTGCAGTGTAGGGTTGCCACAGAATTGTTCTAATGTGGATAATCGCTTTGAAAAGTTCAGCGTGTGACACATCTTCAACTGGTTTAACTAGCTAATTGTATGGCTAGGACAAAAATTATGCGTAAAAATATCTGGTATTTCCAACATTATTAAATGTAAAGTGTGCATAAAAATCACATAAGACAAAATTCCATGACTGTTAAAACGACGCAAATCCTCAGAGGAAAATCCGATTCACAGAATCTCATTCATTCAGACTAACTTATAACCGCCTCGAAGCCCTAAAAAAGAAAAGAAATCACAAAATCCCAAAATAAAATCGCAAAAATTTCCTTACTAAGTTACCTAAACAATGCTAATCCTAATCCGGAATTTTCCGAACGGATGGAGAACCTAGGTGCGGGTATTTATGTCCTACGAAGCACGTTTCCCACCCTTTTATAGAACGTGGTACATTTAATTACCACGTTGGAGTTTTCCTCTAAGGAGTATCAGAGGCAGTTAGGGGTTGGCAATTATGTAAGAAGCCCAGTTATTCTCGTACAGGGAAAATAACGGCTTAATATAATAATTACTTTAGTCAGCACGTTGAGACTGAATGGACCTCAATTAAATTAATGAATTAGAAGTGGAAGTGTATTCTTAGATTTGCTAAAGATTTGTTAATTTTGATCTGAATAATTTATTGTGGCTAACTTTGATTACTGGGAGTTTTATATTGTTTTAAATCGGATGGAAACGGCTGCTGTTACGTGCTTTTTACAACAGAAAGGTATTTATAAATTCATAGGTTTTGTTGTAAAGAGTTCTGTTTTAAAGATTAAGATCTTAGATCCTCGTATCATAATTATTTTTGGTGGCACCGATAATTGCTGCTCTAGCAATTGTCTAAAACAGTGATCTTCATTTTAGGAGATACTTCAATATATTAAAAACTAATACGTAGTTATATCATTTTAATAGATCATTCTTTTAAATTCGGAACCAACTCTTTTATTTTATTTTTATCAAAATAATTTATTTAACTATAAATATGTAATTAATAATGTCAAATAAATAAAACAACTTGCACTTTTAAATTGTCAAGGAGAATTTAGCCAATAAATCAAAGAATTTTAATATTGTTTCAAGCCACCGAGGTGACCGCTCATTTTTTCTTTATGAGAATAGGCTTAAGATGGCGACTGACAAAAAAATTTCAAGTATAAGAGAGTTCATAGCCCATACCCTTCGTTCCGTTCCGTTGTCAAAATAGTTGTCGCGATGTTCCGCCGCAACGCCATAAAGTTTGGAAAAACTATCAAATAAATAAGGCCTCTGAAAATAAGGTTATTCGTAACTCCAAAGTGAGTTATCTTTAACTTATTTTGTAGGTAGCTTGTGTTATTTTGCCCAGTGTCACTAAAGCTTGCAAACAATGCAGCTAGAGCAACACGTGCGAAATGACGTCATCACAACAAACAGGTGCCAACATGGCGTATCTATGTGTCAACAAACAAGTACTTAAGAGCACACGCTACAAGAATCTTTTAAAACTAAGTGATTAAAGTATTGACGCAATACCGGTTCATCTTTAGAAATTGCCTGAAACTTTTATTGTTGGAGAAATCCTTAAACTTGCATCATCATCACTCTTTCTATGTAAAATAAAAGACGTTATGAGTGATTCCTTAAGCATGATGATGTCATTGCAATTGCATATGGAGTGCATTTGATTGGAGGTCAAATGTTTATTGAATGCCACATTAATTTTCTTGCAAATAAGACAGAAGAATTCTGAGATTTAACTGCAGCTCTAGCGAGTCTCAAATAGTGGGCTAATCAATAGGCTTCTTCTTTGTGAGTCGATGGCTATCGAATCGTTATGTGGTTAGTAGTTTATACCGATGATTGTTCACGTAAAAATTGGAAGTCGATCCCAATATAGTTGGGAAAAGACAAATGAGGATGCTGGCTGGTATAGTAATCCATAAAGGCCTGGATATCTTCGCTATGTACTTAAATAACACATTGCAACCATTATGCTGGATGGTATGGCAACAATCTACGATTGTTCATTGATAAGATTTATGAGGAGCGTGCTTATGAGAATATTGTGATATTTGTGATTCTATGCGTTCCTGGTAGGTACTGTCACCTATATGAAATACTTTGAGTAAGATTTTACTCAAAAGTTGAATTACAGCTTAGTCCCCTATTGAAGAAGAGCCGGCAAAAACTATTCTTCTCCTACTTATGGCAATATTAATTTATTTACTTGAATAAATAAGGTAGTCGTAACGGTTGTTAAGTTCTATATTGTGAATCATTATGAACGAAATATTAATACCATTGATATTTGTAGTATTCAATTACGGATGACTAATTCAAGGCATGTAGTAATGGTAATATGAATTAGAAGATCAATTCATTGAATATGAAGTAATCGTTTCCTCAAGAGAGGAAGTAGCACGATTTTCAAATCCAAGGTGCAAAAGATACAAAATAAGTATACTTTTATTTGTGGTAAACAATATAACAAATAAAGATAAATAGACTAACAAACAAACATGATAAAATGCAGAAGAAGGAAGAAAACCATGCTTTATGAGCATGATGAGAGCCACATGATCCAATTAACACTTCGGGCGTTCAAATAAGCCGAGTAGAAAGAAAACGTTTCCAAGTACATAATTCAAATGTCACAAGAAATCCGATCATAATGAATTGGAAAACGTGACCCTTTTAATAAGTAAAGTTTTTATCAGAAGATCTTCGTTAATTTAAATTTTTAACCTTATGCCGTACCTACCTAAGGTGAACTTGGAGGGTGCATCACAACGTACCAAGCTTGGATTAGTAGTCAATTTAAGTTACCAGTTAAACACATGTTGATCTTCGTGTCCTTGATTTAAGGATACAATGATGTCATCAATTGAAGTCACAATCACCAGACGTCTCTTTCTTAATTAATTTATAAAAGGACATAAAGAATTTATTAAATGATTGCTTGCTTGATTGTGAAGTAGGTAAATCTTCCGCAGTGTTTATTTTGATTGATCTTTTGAATCAATTATCCTCAAATGTGATAACAGGTTCATAACCATTTCGTTTTCTGAGAGACGTGTTCGAGGCGCGTGACTTTCAGTAAACAGTGATAAGTACATAAGACTACACAAACATTGATTATGTTTTAAAATACCTGTGTGAGTTGTGAAGAATAAATTTATGGCATAATTCACATATTGCCATGCAATTTTGCCCATTTGCCATAGATACAGTACAAAGGCTCTGCCAAAAATAGATCGATGAAGTCATTCGTATGGAATAACAATATACACTTTAAATAAACTGGTGCACGTGTTGAGTTTATCATGATAAGGCAAAACTAACATACCGTTGATTGATGCGTGCTTGCAGATTATTTTACTACAATATTATATTTCAGATCGGGTTTATAATAAGTGTACCATTTATGGCCACAGTTCGTGTAGGCTGGTTCGGCGCAATGTACGTTAAGTTTTTTTTCTTGCAATTATACCGTGTATTGGCAGTGGATGACTGAGATTATATTCTGTTTCTATTGCTCATAAAAATGCCTTCAGAGATCAATAGTTAAGCTGCAATGCTGGGAACGCTAATTGTGTTTGTTATTTGTGCGAACATTTTTGATCCAAGGATATTGCCCTGTGGAACGCTGGCGATAATGTTACGTTTATCGCTGAAGTGATTCATATCAATCTGTTATTATTTTCTCCGTTTTTAGGAATAGTCTTTTAAGTCAGTTACGCGTTTTATTCTTTTGCTTAATAAGTTAAATTTTTCAGGAGCAGAATAAGCGGGATGGTGTCAGACGCTCTCGCCAGGTCTAGGAATACCCCGAGGCAAGTGCCTCACTTTTACTATCTATTTGTCTAGGTAATTGTCTCGTCGTCTTCAGCATATACTTTGCTATCATACAAATATAAGCGATTAATGTTCAAAACAATTTGCTGTTTGAGTACTGCAGGATAAGATAGGGTGTGATTAATTTCGTCTTTGTCATCAACGGCAAATGGCATCTTGGTTACAAAATTGTTCAAATTGCATTATAGCTTACAGAAAATGAGTAATTAAATCGTCATATGACCTAGGAATGAGTCGTTACAGTGCAGATTATTTCCAATACCTACTGCATGATTATTTATAATACGTATAACTTCCTTGTAACGCATGATGTTATCTATAGTCTCGATACGAGTTAATATGACAAGATTCATAAAAGCCATAAAAATATAATTTTTGTAACCGTCAGTGTGCTTTAAGCAGAATCTTCTAGTCTTAAGAATATCTAAGAATTACAGCCATAGTTAGACCAACACAGATTATAGACCATGACCTTTACTGCATCCAAGTAAGTGCAGTGAAAAACGTGATCGCAAGGTTATAGGTAAATAATATCTTGCACATGAATAAATAACGTTTCCAGAAAGTCTTAGCAATATCACCTAAGCTAGAACACATTGTCGTGCACGTTCGTGTATTTGCTACTGAAACCTGCTGTCATATCTGTGAGTGTATTCTTATCATCTGCTGAATCGACTTTGTGTGGTAATATCAAAGATACAGGGTCTGATTTCGACTGGCTCGCAGTTTGGTTTGGTTATCGTCTGAGTGTTACGTCACGAAGTCGGTTAGACTGTTCGTAGTTTGCGCAACGCTCCTCGTGGTGCACAACGTGACTGGCTGGCACACGTGTCCGCCCATGCTGTACGTCGAACACCTACTGCTTATTAATACCTGATACGATATTTAGATGTTG
Organism: Helicoverpa zea; assembly: GCF_022581195.2. Taxonomy (NCBI): domain Eukaryota; kingdom Metazoa; phylum Arthropoda; class Insecta; order Lepidoptera; family Noctuidae; genus Helicoverpa; species Helicoverpa zea. Next base: position 11,745,928 of record NC_061456.1, on the reverse strand, counting down.
GAACACTGTTCTATATTTCCTTTTTTGAAATTCTCTATTTTGAATATCGACAAAAATATCAGCTTTAGGGAAAGGGAAAATTCCGCTTCTTTTATGCAGTGTTGTGAATTAATTAGCGCTTGCGACGCAGCTGTCTCCATTATTTTGATTGTGAATGACGTTACAGACTCGTGTCAACTAATCAATAAATATTGTGATTGCGTAATAGGTAGTTTACAATCATTTTGCTTAGTTAACTAAGTATTCTCTATCTACGTTACAATTCAGTTTCGGCAATTATTTTTCTTTAACTATGTTATTGACGAAATATTAGGTGAAATAATCTTAGGGATTGATTACTCTGACTTTCGCTTTCACCTTCGGAGAAGTCAGCAAGCATTTCCATTCCACACATACGTATGATGTAGATTGGTAGATTGTAGCTCCGTGCCATTCGCTCGATTCGCATATCACGTTTGCGCCCACGCGCTCTCCGTCTTTATAAATAGGGCAATCACTTATTTTAGGACAATGTTTATTGTTTATTCAGAATGTGCCTAGCTGTTAATTGCAAGTAATGCGTTTTATATCGTAGATTGTGCAAGCTAGCAATCGAACGTTCTAGACTTACCTATGCCTTGTCCACGTGCACATTTCAATGTCAAGGACTTTACGTAAATGTCAAAATATGCAAACAAATGTAAATAAGTGTTAGGTAAGATTGTTCTGAGAGATGTTTTGTTGCTGTTTTCTATTGTTTTATAATAGACTTACTTATGTTACTTGAACGTTTAGAGAAGAAGGAAAGACTAGAGTCTTATTATTTATTTGGCAGTCCGTAGCCTGCTCAATGTTTAATAGCGTAATTAAGAGACGACATTGACTATAAGAATTAAATCTACAGATTCAATGTGAAGAACATAAGGAACCTCAAACCACAAATAAACCTAAAAAAAAAACACTAATTAAAAACAATTAATTTCTGCAAACCTAACAAAAACAGACAGAATTCCTGCATTTATGTACAAATACAGTCTTCTAGTCACTAGTTGTACTTGAAGATATTAAAATGCCGGACAATCGTGTAGGTGAATAAATTAATACTATGTATTTAATACGTAGATTGCACAAATGATCTGAGTGAAGCATTTGACGAAGGTAAGCACACTGGCGTAGCACGTAGCCTCCCCCAAGGCTCACTTGAGGTAGTTTAAGTACAGGGTCGTTTGCAAGTAAACGGTAACATAAAACTTCGTATGTGTCTAGTAAATAATTGTATGCAAGCTGCTTAAAAAACTGGTTTGCGACCGTGTACCAATGTGTCATAAAGTCATATAAGAGTTCCTAGAAAATATTAATTTGATGGTTATTAAACATGGCTTTGGTGATGCCAAAATAAAAGAGGGTTAGATTTATTTTCTACAGTAAATACCTAGTGGTAGTAAAAGTACATAGGTAACATCATTTCATTTAAAAGTAGAAGACTCAAAGTATGTACTGCTGGTATCCCGCGATTTTAAAATACCATACCTAAAAAAATACTCTTTTTTTAAAATTGGATGTGTCATGACATGGATGCGAGAAGCCGAAAATCGATCTCAGTGGCGTGCACTTGGAGAGGCCTTTGTCCAGCAGTGGACTGCGATAGGCTGATGATGATGATGATGATGATATGTCATGACACGTCTTATTCAGATATAATTCCGCAAGGAGGTTCATTCGTCTTTGTGTCGCCCTTGTCACGCGCTTGGAGTCAGGTGATGTCTTAACCTAGTTCCTCTGTAGAACCTTCGAACAACTTCCATGTTGTGTAGGATATTATACATATGTATAGATAGGTCAATGGACTTTTATCGAGCACGTGGACAAGATAACGTGTCAAGGCTGATTCAGGAAAATTGGGAAATAATTAGACATTTTTTTTAGAAATAGGTTGTTCGATTGTTGTCGTTGTTTGAGGCTTTTGTAATTACGTTGCAGTGTTATTGGCTTATGGTTATGCACTCTTTTTTAGGGTTCCGTAGCCAAAATGGCAAAAACGGAACCCTTATAGTTTCGTCATGTCCGTCTGTCCGTCTGTCCGTCTGTCCGTCTGTCACAGCCGATTTACTCGGAAACTATAAGTACTACAGTGATGAAATTTGATGGGAATATGTGTTGTATGAACCGCTACAAAAATATGACACTAAATAGTAAAAAAAAGAATTGGGGGTGGGGCCCCCCATACATGTAACTGAGGGATGAAATTTTTTTTTTCGATGTACATACCCGTGTGGGGTATCAATGGAAAGGTCTTTTAAAATGATATAAAGTTTTCTAAAAAACATTTTTCTTAAAGTGAACGGTTTTTGAGATATCAGCTCTCAAAGTCGTAAAAAGTATGTCCCCCGCCCTCTATTTTTATAACTACGGGGTATAAAATTCTAAAAAAAATAGAGGTGATGCATGCTAATTAACTCTTTCAACGATTTTTGGTTTGATCAAAGTATCTCTTATAGTTTTTGAGATAGGTTGATTTAACTGTAATTTACGGAACCCTTCGTGCACGAGTCCGACTCGCACTTGGCCGGTTTTTTACTTGTCTGATCGCGAGAGAAGGGGTGTTTTCGTTACGCACCATGAGAGAATGTGCCTCTGAAAGAGAAAAACCCTGAAAGGAGAAAAATCCTAATCATTTTACGACTAACATAATTGCAGTAGGCTTGGCTCTCTTATCAATTGTAGGTACATTCTACGTACACGATAACAGACATGTGTAAGCTATCATGTGATACGGAACAACGTTAGAAATGACTAAGTTCTCGAAAGACTACAATTTCCTCATTCATACAGTTGATTTTTTACCTCAGAAATTCTCGTAACGAAAATGTTATAAATAAAATATTTTTGGAAATAAGGAAAATCATCAAAAAAGTCTTCTTGACCTTTCAAAATTATTACGATGTGTTAAAATTACATAAACCAAAATTTCGTGAAACCTAAAAAATGAAGGGGAATTAAACACATTGTTTATCTCGGTTATGAACGAAAATACCAAAAAAGACCCTCTGGGTCTGAATTGAAATACTTTCTATTTAAAACTTCGTCTCTTGTTTGTTTGTTTTTCCTCTTTTTCAAAAACGGTTATATCATCGCTTTTCCTAACGTGTTATAAATAAGCAGTAAATACGAAGAAGGGAACTCATTCATTGTTTATGTTTAAGTATGAATCCGCTTTGTTTGTTTTGTAACATTTGTTGTTTGAGAACGAATTTTCACTCTTAGAGGAAAATATATCATTTACATAAGAACTTGCCTGAACTTCATTTATTAAAACTTGGCTGCAATATGTCAAAAAATTACAAAAGATAGCTTCTACTAGAACTGTAAACCTTGTAAAGCACTGGTACTCAGCTACATCCGGTTAGACTGGAAGACGACCCCAACATAGTTTGGAAAAAGGCGAGCTTCTAGAACGCCCAACCTTCACCACTTATTATGGGTTTTTGGTTGGAAGAAGTGGCTTAACAAACTCCCCAGCAACACACAACTAGGATCTAAGGAACGGTTTTCCAAGATGGTAGACAAAACATGACAGGACACAAAGTTCGCTAACTCCGTGTGTAGGTAATATGGATTCATTTTTATCAATTAAATAGTAGTTATAGATATGAACAGTCACGAGGGTGTCTTTATCAGTTCAATAAACAATTTCAGACATAAAAAGTGATAAGGTTATAGGTGTAGTTATATAGTGACCATTTTTAATTTCTCCATTATCTATCTATTACGCGTTGATTTTTTACTTACCTTGATTTTTGAAACCATTGTTTGTATTTTTTTTTTGCATGAAAATTTTATGGATTTTATTGATTCATACGATTCATAATTTCAGTGTAATAGATAAACGGTAATGTGGTATTATAGCTTGACCACAATGTGTTACAAACAGGTACAATCAATCCAGTTTATCTAGTCTATTATTTTTCGTACTTGTACCGAAAAACTCCAAAAGATCGTAAATTTAAATCGGAAATCGCCTAATCACAATAATTATTTTCTTATTCGCTTAATTTCGTCACGTTTGTCGGCTCACGTGCTTCACGTGTCGTGAACAAGAGGCGAATGAACTTAGTTTACCACCACCACGCTTGTCTAGACAAGACAAAGGCGTTTATTCAGCCTCAAAAGGATGTAAAACCTTTTTGCAATGTAAAGGAATTTATTACTTCCGGAAAACATTTTAAAAATAGTATGTTATTGCTTTTTTTGTTGATTCCGTCTAATTAGATCCGCTTTGTCGGCTAATTGTTTATTTCGGATTTTTTTCTGCTATGAAAAGTTGTTCAGTTAAAAAAACCATAATAATCAAAAATAGCTTTTAACTTTGCGAATTAAAAACGTGACTCACTACGTTTTTCGTCAATGGCTAGTCCCTGACTAAAGGTCAATTCTAATTATATAAAAATTAAAATATTCCGGCAAAACGATTAGGTAAACATGTACCTACCAATAGCAGAGGGAACAATCATCAATGAACTGAAACTGAAAAGTTTGAAATTAATAAAAAAATATTTATTTAACTATTTTGGTTTTCTCGTTCACTTGATCCATTTGTGTCCTGAAAGTACCTAGTTCTTATAAAGAGTACATTTATTAACTAAATACCTACTTACCGATCCGAAAAACTTTTTCGAGGTGAGAGAACCAACCCCTGTCTCATTCATCAGTCTTTACTTAATAATGTAGACTTTATTCTCAGTAGATCATCACAACTCTAGGAAACAGCCATGATATCATGATCATTGTAGAGTTATAAATATAGTACTTGTTTGTATCGCGTTGAAACTAGCAACGAGGTTAATGTATTGACACACGTGGACTTAATATCAGACTCGTGTAACAACTCTGAATAATAATATTAAAGAAATCTTTGATAAATAAATATTTCTATTAAATAAATTATTCATTCGTTTATTACCTTATTAAGAGTAAAAACTCCGTGCTCTCTCGCCTCTTTGGCGCGTTGCTGGGCAACGAAAATTAAAGTTTTCGAAATTGGAATTTATTTTAATTTAAATAAAAACGAAATTTAAAAATGGAATATAGAATTTTTATTTAAAAATATAAAGTTGCGTTTTGTTCGTACTTTGTTCCTTGTTAAACCGAAAGAGTTGTTATTCTGTGTTATTCTATTGCGCCACATCACGCGACTGCAATTGTCACGCATCATGTAACAGCAACAATGAAATCTATGACTCAAATAATAAGATTTCATATTGATTACAATGCAAGCGGCGAATGAGTCCGTTCAGTTCTGTTTACGTCACCACACGTGACTACACATTCGCGAATAGCTATTGAACGTAAACTTGCATAATTGACAACAATATTTAGACTTTATAACAAGACGCAATGAGTTCAATTTTAAATAGAATTTATGGCATGACACATTCCAATTTCGTCCCATTTGACTTTAAACATTGGGATGTTATGCTTTTAACTGAGATACAGATAAAATTGAAATTCACAATGATAGAATAATAATTTTAGAGATTGCAATTTGGATAAGGAAAACGGAAAATCATTTAAAAATACCTACGACTTTGTTTACAGCGGATTTGGCTGTCTATAATGTAATTGTTAAACCGTAGGATATTAAACTAACATTTATTTATTGCAGTTAAACGTTACGACGCACACCCCGACCTTTGTCATTTTTACCATTTTCCCGCAGTTTCACCCGCTTCCCGTGGGAACTATCACTCGCGAAGAGTGTCGCTTTCCAAAAGTGAAAGAATTTTTAAAATCTGTCCGGTAGTTTTTGTGTTTATCTTAAAAAAATACATTTATTCTCTTTATAATATTAGCATAGACAGCCACCTAATCCATAAACAAAACGTACTTCCAAGGTTCAAACCTGGAACACAGTGAGGAATTAAAAAAAAAACTAGTTTCCCGCTCCGACTAATCGCTCGGCATTCTCCACTCGCGCGCCGCACGTGAACGTGAAACGTTGCACGTGAGCGGTGACGTCATCGCGATGCAATTGCAACGATAAATATGAGTGAACGAAAATGGAGCATTGAACCAGAACGTATGTAGTTAGTGCAGCCCTCGAATTTTCCTTTTTACGAGTAACTACGAGGGGTAAAAAAAGATGATTTTAAATGGTTTTCTGAATGTCATTCCAGTTAACATTTAAATGATCACGATTATTATCACGTGAATTATCAACATAATTAGAAAATACTTGCAAATACATTAAAAATAATAAATTCTGTCTCGGAGTCAGGAACTCTACATAAAAACTCACTTTGACATTTACGAAAGTGTTTACTCAAAACTTTTCCAACTAAAACTATTTTTTTAATTAAAAAGAAACGCTTAAACCTTTTTCCATCCTTCAAAATCGCACCTATTTTGACAGCTACGCCAAATTCATAAAAAGAATATGTTCAAAACGTCAAGCGTCACGGTTCGAAAGCAAGTCGTGTCTTCTCGTCTCATATATCTACGTACGTAAGCACGTCGTCGGAACACGTGCCTCCACTAGGGTGACCATGAACCGCAAATAAAAGGGACAGTCCATTTTACTTTCAATGAGAACGGTGAAATACAGCATGTGTTGCAATTTTGTGTGAATATTTTGCAATTTTTATGGTCCTTCGGTCGGTTTGGATGTAGGCACAACAATATGTGTTGTGCCCTGTAATGCTATGCCCATGTGTATGTAAAGAAGAAGAAACCACGTGATTAAATGGAAATTTACAGCGGATGTTTTGTTTTGAAATTATTTTGTTAAACAATAACAATATAAAAATATGCTTTTGACAGTGGAATTTAATTTATTAGGTTTTTATTAGTTTATGCCGAAACCATAGTAGTAAGTCCGTTGATCTAAAAAAAACTAATACAATACGTAATAAGCTAATTTCACAGTTACAAAATGAATGAAATGATATTTTCTCTTTTCCTGATAATGGTCTTTAAAAACAAATTACTTGTTTCTTCATCTTGGTGTGTCGATGGCAGACTTTAAATTTTGGACGCAACAAAACTCTGGTCTGGTCATGGAACAATAGACATAAAAGCATGGTCTTTATTGACTAAAAATAAATCTCTGAAAAATCTGACATCTGAAATGGGGTCTAAAATTGAATAGATTTTATTTTCCCGTAAATATTTAGTAGACACAATATAGTTCATCCTTTCGCAAGTCTCGCCACGAGCCCACAACACGTGCTAAAGATTCAGTGACCATGACGGCTGCGCCTGCGCCGGCCCAGCGGCGAAATTATGCGGTTCAAGTTTTTGTCGATCTTGCATTACAGCTGTAATCGATGTTTTTTTGATGTTTTCTGCAGTAAATCGGATCTAAATATATACTAATATTATAAAGTTGAAGAGTTTGTTTGTTTGTTTGAACGCGCTAATCTCCGAAACTACTGGTTCGATTTGAAAAATTCTTTCAGTGTTAGATAGCCCATTTATCGAGGAAGGCTATAGGTTACTTTTTATCCGGGTTCGTGCCGAGGTTCCCACGGGATGCGGGTGAACCGCTGGCAGAAACTAGTAGTATATATTTGTTAATTTCTGTTATACCTACATTTTGCGCTAAGACTCAATGAGGCCGTAAATCATCCCAGATATAGGTGAAAACTATTAAACCGAAAACACAAAATATTTTTTTGAGTGTGCTTTGACTTTGCACTTTCTAATACGTTGGGGTCGACTTCCAGTCTAACCGGATACAACTGAGATACAATCTTGTTGCAAAAATAATGATTGTATTGTTTATTGATAAACGGATTACATAAGTTATTATAGAATTTCATAATCCACGGATTTTACTAAGTGTGAATGATTTTGGTTGAGTACATATCGTATGAGATAGCAAATTAATTAAAGAAAAACGTGATGTGTATGTTCAGGCACGTGAGTTTTCTGGCAACAGGCATTTTATTTACATATCTTTGTACAAATGTTTGTGTTGTTTTGTCATCGTATTTATAGTGAATGTTATTGCTAAGACAAGCGATATTGTTTTCTTAGTAACATCACTACGATTCTAGAATATTTTTTAGTATTTGCAACTTTTTTTAGCAAATTGATTTTTGATACTTTTTTAGGAATAATTAGATTCCTCAACAGGATTATCCCACCAACAGATCTCGCATGTTCATCCTACCAACAGTACCAACACAAAGCACATTTTAGCACATCACTATCGCGTTTTGTGCGTAGTTGACGGACGTGTTATCAGGCTTGCAACCGCTCGACGTTCTTGGACTGTCCCTTATTTCTTGCGCGTATATCGAACCTACAAGCACATGCAAGACCTTAGTATCGGTGCACCGTGTTAGTAGTGAGCGTGGTCATGTACTCACCTGTCGCGTTTTGTTAATGCTAGTGATATGAATATATTGTTGACGCCGTTTTCGAGGCCCGACGCGCGTGTGACGGACCATCTGCCAGGATTGCTGGCGTGAGTGATTTGTTTTTTTTTTGTCATTGTATTGTGACAAATCAATAGTTTATGTTTGACAGTGGTAAAGGCAATCGTGTTTCTATTGTTTTGACGTTAAACAGGAAAAAGGTTGTATTTGTTTGATCGATTAATTGATTGAGGCAGGTTGACATTTGATTTTGTTTGTATCTTGATTTCTCTCTGTTATGGGTCTTGTCGGTAGAGCCAAGGTAATCTGTGGTACCTATAGCTCTGGACCTAAAGGCTTTTGGAGACATTATAAGTGCTATCAGTCACTGTACCTTAATGAAAGTGTAGCTATTATCAAAGAATATGACTTTGTAGGTCCTATTTATTATAAGGGCGAACAGAATATCTTTGTTATTATAGCTATAGAGACACAGTCTGCCAGTATTTCGTTCCTAACAGTTGACAGGAATAGAGTGACAGTCTTTCGCTCCTAAATCGCTAAAATAAAGAGTTAAGTAGTATAATGTCTTGTATATAAATATATGAGTAATTGGAGAATATGGACGGTTGAAGGTCGCGGCTCCAAATGTTTGAATAAAATATAACGCCCTCACGTGGTCGTCGTAGATAACTTACCTATACAATGTGAGCGTACATTTCTAGTAGGTACAGTAGATTAATATATGAGATAAATGACTCTTTTATAAACAGAAACGTATTGAGCAGAACTACTGTACCTATGACTACCAAAAGAAACTTGATTGATAACAAGGCAAAGCTTCTAACAGAGCAATTTGGAAGGCAATTTGTGAGTTCAGCTTGTCATTTGAACGTCTTTGGCGGTTGTATTCCACGAGTTCAGAAGCTAGAAAGTCTGACAACCAGTTTTATCGAATAGTGAGGTACTGGGTTGGAACTTATAAAAGCGTATTTATTTTGACATAGAAGTAAGAGCCATATAAAAAAATCTAAGAAAAACACAGTAAGTAGACAGATAAAGGTATCCAAAATTAGCCACAACCGGTCCGACAATTTAAATTTAACTCAATATCTAACTTCATTGCTAAAAATAAGTTAATCTCCTCATTATTGCTAAAAAATATTGTGCAATAGGTTGAAACATTTGTAGTTTACATTAAGAAAAATCCAGCGACATAGTTCATACGATATATTTCAACATAGTAAACGTAATATGAATACTTGATTCATGCAATGGGATTATTGAATAATATAAGAAGCAATACATATAGTACATAATACCTACTCATTGTCATTAAATTACTCCCTAAACTGAAAATCTAGTTGCTACCTATCGCCATACAAAACCTCCTCATACTTGCTAATTTAGTTTTTTAGCAAGTCATTTCATATATCTACATCTATCAAAAAACCTTTCAATATTTAATCTGAACTTTGTCCTATATTTAAAATCGAAATTTTGGTGTCACCATTCACCGGTGAATGAATTTAACAAAATCCATGTAGAATGAATTGACCAGAACTCAATCCGTTCTCTTCTATACAATGGTAACATGAAAAAAAAAACAAATCGTAAATACGTTCGAAGTTCAAAATTCAAATTGTCAAAACAAATAAATTTATCTCTTTGCCGCGAAATCTAAAAATAAATCGTTCATGTGTCGGCAACGTCACGTCACGTTATAATTTTCACGTGCTCGCGTATATTGCTTATCTAGCAGACTGGTAGCATCATCGTGTGACCAATAGTTATCGTATTGTTTATTCGGTCATTTGGATTGGTCAAGAATCTGAATATTTAAGAGATTTTTTTTGTGAGTTTGTTATTCCGGTCAAGTTTATAGGGCTATGGTTAATTAATTTGATAAATAAGAACATCGGTAGATACCTAAGTGAGTATATGTTAAGCGATGTATATCAGATTTTTCTAAGGGCTCTAAGTTGCCTAGCAGTAACTAATTTCTCTTCGAAAAAAATCAGCGAGATTTTCATCTTGAATAATCATTGATGACCCCAAATGACTTGGCACTTTGGCAGGTGTCAGTTATTTACTTACACAACTTTTATTAAATAATATCGAGCAAGTGATGAAAACAGCACCTTTTTTTTTCCGACGTCAAAAATCATCAAATGACCCCTCCCGCTGTGGGTTAGCAGCGGTGAGGGAGTGTCAGACTCTTACTGACTAAAAACCGTCGTGTTCCGTCGTGGGCCTTTTATGTGCCAGGGCCGCGGTATCTCTTTCGAACAACCCGCAGCCCCGGCAGGCCCTGGCCCTACTGGGCCCCGCTGGGGTCGCTGACATCTCTTTGAGGAGCGCGTGGAACAACGCGCGCCGTCGACACGGGTCTGTCGTCTAATAAAACAGAGGGACGATGAGCCACCCGAACTCATCGCCCACAGACCCACGCCTACGGTGGCCGGGAGTCATCTCGCGACACCCGGCGCCCGTGGTGTCTACCTGGTCCAGCACGGCGGCCGGGATGAGAGGTGCGAACTCTCTGGCGTTCCGCCTCCTCCTTCTCGAGCATGACTGCTTCGCAGAAGGAGGCGACGGCATCCCATTCCCTCTCGCCCCGGACCATGGCCTGGATCAGGGCCGGAGGTCGCCGCCGCCTAAAGCCTCGACGATGAAAACAGCACCTTACACGTACATATTCTGTAGATAGGTACTACAGCGTATACAGTCATACAAAAGCCAGTCGCGCTCATTACGCTACAAGTTACTACCTATCCCCATTTCCTTTGAAACGACCAATAGATATCTACCATTGGAATCGCAAGCTATTCTCAATAATATCTCCGTGGAATCTAGATATAATAGGAATATGAGAATCTCGAATTCTCGATTACTATTCACGTTGTTTATATGAGTGATCGAAATTCAATGGTTAGGTATGTTCAGGAGGTAATATTGATTATGGTAATGGGATGAGTAGATCAAGTTTGTATTCACGGTTCCCTGTGGCTTATACACAAGGAATTTTCTACCTACACACATGACAGACCTACAGGCATGAATGTAACTAGCTTTTGATATTCCCTCGGTTTCACCCGAGTCCCGCGAGGTAGTAGTGCAGAGATCAGGGCCGTAACCTTTGCTGCCTCCGTTTTCTCACTCCAATCCCTCTGAAAAACAACATCCTAAATTCTGCCTGTAATTTGCATTCAAAACATAACCGGACTGTCTAATAAGCAACCCTTAGATTTCACATTGTAACAACCTGTAAACCTTAGATTTCTTCCCTAATAAACAAAAAAGGATCTCCGTTCCGATGTTGTCAGTCAGAAATAAACAAACACAAGTTGTGCCGCGACGGACGGCCTTGAGTCGTGCGTTTTGTAGGTCAGACACGTGACTGCACCTCCATCTTAAGTATTTATCATCCAATCACAGCTTACGGTTTGTAGTACACCACGGAGTAAGGAAAGATGAGCGGAGATACCATAATGCAGATAGGTCAGGCTCCTTCTTCTAGGTCAAATTCGTACAGTGGTTATGACCAAAACGATCAGTTAGGACTGTTAACTATCGAGGCGTTTGGGTTCTTTAAGACATCTGTCAACGATTTTTGATATTACAAAAAATGGTCGGGTTCAAAGAAGGCGTGTAAGGGGAAAACATTCGCATTTTGGCACGCTACATTTTTAGATGATTTTCCGTTGTGACACCTCCGTTAGTATTTTTTTTCTCCATGTAGTAGGTAAGCACATTCCGAGATCTCGTTGCAATTGCTGAATAAATCTTGTAGATAATTAATTATTATGTGATGCATGATGATATGATGAATCATGAAGTTGGTGATGTGATTTTTTATTTTTAATCGGCTGGAATTAATTCTGGCGACGCGCGTTGTTCTCACGGAAATAAAATTGAATTAGGTGTTGAAATAAAAACAATGTAGGATTATTTTGTGTGTCTTAGATCCATAGTAAAATGCATGAATTCTAAGAAAATTATACCTACTTAGTCAAAGCTTAGAATTATCGAAACTTTTCAAACAAAACGATAACTCGGATTCCCGATTCCATTGTTTCCAATAGGTTGAAATGACCTTGTGTGTGACCACGTTTTGTGATCACATGTCGCGAAACCCACCTTGAGCCATAACATAAGTTATACAATCTATTCACTTTTAATATATTTTGATACTTATCGTAGAGAACCCTAATTTCCTAACACGTGAGTATCCGACTGTACAATGCAAAGAAGTGTGATGTGATTAAATTAAAAATATTTATTTTTTCACATTACTAATGGGCTTACAACCTAAGTTATAAGGGTCTCTTAACGCTTTGAGTGTCACTGAAAGGTTGGGGAAATTAGAACTTGCCCTAGGTGTCCCTTATTTATGCCGGTGCAGCGGGAGATCGAGCTGCGCCGAGAGGAGCTCCGTCAAGTCCTAGTGGCGGAATGGCGGCAAAGGCTGATGCGCCCTACCGCCGGCCTTGCTACCGTCGAGGCGATCCGGCCAGTACTCGACGACTGGCTCGGGAGAGGGCACGGCTCCCTGTCATTCAGGGTGACGCAGGTACTGTCGGGGCATGGGTGCTTCGGCAAGTTTCTGTGTCGCTTAGACAGGGAGCCGGACGCTCGGTGTCACCACTGCGTCCATTGCGGGGAGGACACGGCGCAACACACGCTCGCTGAGTGTGTAGCTTGGGAGGAGCAGCGCCGTGTCCTCACAAACGAAATCGGAGACGATCTGTCGCTGCCGGCTGTGGTGCGGAGGATGGTCGGCAGTGCAGAGTCGTGGGACGCGGTGGTTTCCTTTTGCGAGGACGTGATGTCGCAGAAGGAATCTGCGGAACGGGAGAGGGAGATTTTGACTCCCTTCCCCGGTCGCAGAAGGCGCACCGGGCGCAGGAGAAGGGCGGACAACGCCCTCTTCCGCCCCCCATGAACGGGTTCAAGGGCGAGGGACTTGGGGAAGTTCCCGCCCCTACTCAGTGGACCCGAGGCGGTGGCACGCGCGTGTGTCAGCGCGTGCCCCTGAGATGACGACGAGAGACGGGGTAGGCGAACACCTCACTACCCCGTGCAAGAGACGAGGCCCGTGCGAGGGCCAGCACTAGTGTGGGGCTGCGGAAGAATCTGGATTCCCGCGGCCCCGCGCACACGTGCAAGGAGGACACAAGGGGGTTTTAGCCGGTAGGAGTCCGGCATACCCCTCCGCCTTTCCCCAGGCGGAGGAAGTCCATGAGGATTTCCCCCTCCCAAAAAAAAAAAAAAAGGTGTCCCTTATTTTGGTTTAAGGGACACTTATTTAAAAAATCATTTTAAGGGCTACTGGTGAAAACGGGCAGGCATTAGTATTTTGTTTAATTTAGAAAGTTTTATAACAGTAGGCACCTATATTATTTTTCACGCAGTATACAACATGACTCTTTAGTCACGAACTCATAAATATAATATGTATCGTGTACGTTTGCGTCAGTGTAAGTAGGTAGGTATTGTGGTTGACGTAAGCTTGTATGTAAAGATATTAGCTGTAACGACAACGTTGATATTTTTGCATCGCGAAATCTGATCGTTGAAAAAAAAACACGTGTTATAATGCAACGTGGGACATAGGAACTAAGTGAACGTAACTTCAAGTAAGAAGCAATTAATTATTACTTACTTCAGGATAGAAGTTCTCAGGGTTTGTGGCAAATAATTAATATGAAATGAAAGGATAAAGGACTTTAAACACACATTCTATGTACTAAATAACTCTGGCACATACTCTCTCTCGAGCGCGCGTAAAGCTAGCCAACTTACGTTTAATTCTGATCTTATCGTTTGTTGTCCCCTAAATCCTGCCTACCCATGGACATTAAAAGGATTTTTTAGTTTCTTAACGATGTACCAGACTTTGTTTTTACAATTGTGTTTCTTCTTGTTACAGCTACAATTCCAACGACGGCTTCAGCCGCGTGGCGGGCGAGCAGCTCAACTTCGCAGCGCCCTCGGAGGACGAGGCGGAGTACCCGCCCGGCGCTTATCTGAAGAAGGGGAAGGTCTCGAGGGCAAGTTATACTGAATATGCCCATTTTACTTACTTGTACATGTGTTTGTGTGTTGGGATGTGTGTGTTGCATGTTCAAGTGTTAGAGGGATCGTCCATATATTATTTTTTGGAAGTTGTATTTTTTTTTTTCAATTAAAGAGAAAATTTATTTATAAAATAAAATAATCTATAATACAGCATGCATTAAGCCTAAAAATGTTATGATGATTCTAGATGTACTTGCAGAAAGTCAAATATAATTAAAATAGTAGCTTGTTATCCAGCCATAAAAAACAGTCAAGTGAAAAATCATGAGCAACAATTTTATATTCTATTTCTCCAACAGCAAGACCCGATGTCGCACCGAATAATAGAGAAGCGTCGCCGCGACCGTATGAACAACTGCCTGGCCGACCTCTCGCGGCTCATACCGCCTGAGTACCTCAAGAAAGGCCGCGGCAGGGTTGAAAAGACCGAAATCATCGAGATGGCAATACGCCACCTCAAGTACCTTCAGGAACGCGCGAACGGTTCGTACGGAAAGCGCGCTTATTTGGTAAAATCGTTAGTTATAATTGGAAAACAACAGGAGAAGGTACTTTTGGATTAAACTCCAACCCGTCAGATCTTTGATTCTGTTCTGTGAATGATGAAAAAAGTCGTACGTAATTTTTATGGATGCCAAGCTTTATCAATACCTATTTGATAAAAGCTTGGCTATATTTTGCATTGTGCTACCACTATTTTCTAACATTAGACGTCATAGATAGGAATAATTCGATCTAATTGGTTGGAGTGTTTGAAATTTAATACAAATTGTATGGAGGCTTGATTATGCGAAAAACTTCTGACATTCTGGCTATGTTTTGTCAAATTGGTATAGATTTTATGCAAGTTTATATCAATATGTAATTCTATAAAATGTCGCAAATTCAAGCCCTAGTTGTTTTTTTTTATTTTTCAATTATTTCTAACTTCGTTTTGTATTTACCGAGGCAATCAGTTTAAGACATACCGAATATTTTCAATTGTTATAACTTTACTGTTTTTTTTTTTCTGCGCGAGTTGCTTCTTGGTAAATATGAGGCTTATTTTTATAAATCACAGATAAATGACAAATGAGTATATAAATCCTTTGTTGTTTTTTCCCACACCCAATGCTTTTATTTCTTGTTCAGTACTTATTAAAAGTCTGAAAAGTAAAATTAAAATTCTCATTACAAATCCTGGAAAAATCCAATGCTTTTAAAGTCAATCTTTGTTAGGCAACGATTACCCGTTAGGATTCCGGTAAAACTTCTCGTAACATGGTTTTCTTCAGAAGCTTTCAAATGTTTTAAGATTAATGTCAGAATACAGTAAAATAAAGCAACCTAATAACTACATCTGCTTTAAACTAGGTTACATTCGTATTCCCGCATAATCTCTGAATATTTAAAGTTAGTTCAACATTTAACAAGAGCATTTTGTAAGCCATCTTACAAACATACAGATGAATAAAGACAAAATCTGCAAAGTAACCGATAAAAAATAGTGTTCATTAAACAAATTCGTGGAAAACTAACAAGTAGGGCCATCAATGGAAATATTATCTTTCTTGTAATTACTCAATTTGATTCAGAGGAAAAATACGCACAGTTGATTTAATTTCGATACCGTACGTATTTAAAAAAAATAAGAGTGCAGAGTATTAGTTAATTTTAGTCAAGATTGACAACATGAAAATTGTTGACATGCTAAAATAATGACAGATTCTTTGAAAGCTCAAAACCTCATTTGATATGGTCTTTTTGCGGTGTTTCTAACAAACAAATTGGCTAGGCATATCAGAGTTAACTTACTATTATACATGATCAATATAATTGAAGTAAATGATGTAGGTACATAAATCAAATAGATAGATACACAAAATATAGCTTTTCCAGCATTCAAAAAAATCTGATTGAAAACTAACCTTCAATAACCTTGATACAGATTTTTTTATTGCTTTATTGATGCCCGATGATTTCCTTTCATTTTAACAAAATCCTCATCCTAATCGCATATAAACCATATTCAACACCATCGAATTCTTTTAAATAAATTCAAAAGTAACAAAAAAAATATGAAAACGTATTATTATTACATGAAAATATTGAATAGTAAAAAATACGAGACAATTCATCACATGGTTTATGTCCGAGTCATCATCACGCGCAAAATTTTCATTCATGTTTCGAATTCCATTATCGAATCACCTCAATCACCAAAAAGGTTAATAAAAAAAGACACGCTCATAACTGACACTGAAGAACGCTAATGTTGTTGGGAGTTCCCGCCGGAAGATGTTCCATCTTCGCGTGGGGTTCTGTTGTAGCTGCCGAGCGCGGTGCGGGAGAGGAACACTTCAGGGCTGGCTACCATGACGCGGTCGCCGAAGTGATGCGATTCCTCGTCGAAGTTCATGGCTACGGACCCGGAGATGGTCTGTGTGTGCAATTGGCAGCTCATATGCAGAGGCATTGCGAAGCTATTGCTAAAGGTATGTACTCGTTATGAAAGTAGTCCATCCATATAGGCAGGCAAACAACAACCAAAGTCCTAAATAATCAACGCTTATCACTTGTATTCCAGGTGAACCCGTTCCTCGGGAAAAAGCACGATCGCATCCCGGTTCATCTTCAGAAACAGCGAGTTCGTCGGGCAGTTCGCACGGCTACGCCATGAAGCCTGGCGTCATTGCTCAGGCCCCACCGCCCGCGCCACCACCATTCGCCCCAGATACGTATGAGGAGCGACCGCAAGAACACCCCTATTCTATGGAATGCGATAGAGGTAACCACGAAATTGTGGAATAAGCAGGGGTTCACACGGTTTTCGCGATCCAACCTTTACTCGTGCTTGAGTACCACTGGTAGTTTCTTACGGGATATAATTTGCTATGAGTTAGACAAAGGAACTTGTAGAACACTTCAGACTCAGGTAAAAAATCTGTTTTATCACTCGTATTCAATCAAGGATACAGCGATGGATACAGAGGCATCGTCATTTTTGTCTAGATACGGTAAGAGTAATGGTTGAAACAACCTAAATCTTTTGCATAATTATCGCTTGGTATTGTAAAAAGCACAAATATTTATTTGTCTAGTTTATTACTATAGGTTCAAGAATTTGCCGTCACTGCCCAGAATCTGACAGGTGCGTTTGCTTTACCGACGAATCAACGTTTTACAATCTGATGTTTTTATAGTACGCGATGGAAGGAGATATGCAAGTAAGATATACTTAGGACTGAGATCTCGACGGACTTATTGCAATTTCAATTTGCCACTTGATCGCAATTCGTAATGCAATAGTTCGATGACCTTTGTCATAAAAATGTGACTTTAATTCTAATATCGATGTTTTTCCCTATAGTAGCTCAAACACCTATAGCAGGAGAGGGCGAAGGTCTGCCTGAATCGGAGCCCCTGCCCTTGGACGGGCGACGTAAGAGAGAGCCCACTCTACGCACCGTGAGGAAGCCCGAACATACAGAAGATTACCTTCATTCATACAAGTTCAAGAACTCCATAGAAAGGCGATTTTCTAGATCACAAGATACTGAGGTAAATAGATTAGATATATAGATACAATCTGTTTTCATTGTCTAAAATGAAATTGACTTTGACCCAGGATTACATCGAATCATATCTGTAAAATCATTCTGTAGGTAATTTTGGTACAGTTATTTTTAATTGACTTTCGTAATATTTTGAAATAATTTTGATTCATAATAATTTGCTGTAACTAGGTCACATATAGTAACGTATAAAAGGCGTAACCAAAGAATTTAGATTAAGTGCGACAGATAAGACTTGTATTTGTCACACCTAGGCCGTTAAAATATGTACCAAAAAAATAAAGTTGGTAAACCAGCATTTTCATAATAATTTTAATATATGTTGGGCGGAGATGGAAGGAGTTGAAACATGAGCCTTAGATGAGATGAGAATGAAATTAAACCTGAGATTCTAAACTATAAAAAATTATATACCTATGGAAAATCAAAAAGCCCTTACGTAATTTATGGACGGGCCCTTCGCTGTATTAAGTGAAACAAACGGTGACAGATTTAGGCAAGATACTTGCGTTCAGTGACTACTTCTAAACTTGAATATTAAGAGCTTAGTTTATAGTACCTATTTCATTGAATAGTGTTATATTTATTTACAAATTACGTTTTACCAGGCGGCCGACATGCTGGCCCGCACGGCGCACGCGCACGGCAAGGTGTACTCGCACAAGCGCCGCCGCGCCGCCAAGCCCGCGCCCTCCACCTCCACCTCTAATTCTGGATCCACTGAAGACGCACGAGACACCTCGCCACAGGTAAAACATATTCTTCTAACATTTTTGAGGGTTTAAAATTACACACTTGCGGTCTACAAAAAATTACCTTTGTTGTCTGGGAGCTGCTAAAATATATGGATACATCATCCATGAAAATGACAACTATCTAGCTTTCACTGTTCTTGCAATACAGCCGCGTGAAAGGCGGAGGGACGTGTTAGTAATAGGGTCCCGAATAACTAAAATTTCAAAAAAAAAAGATTGTTTGAATCGAAAAATTCATATATTAAAAAGTGTCCTTCTATCATGTATTATGAAAGGGATATCAACTAAAAATGTGAATTTTGTACAGGACACGTCAAGCGAATCGCCTCATCATCATCACTACGACAAGCCGCCTCCACCCGCCCAATATGTTCCTGTTTTCGCGTTGAATGCTCTTGGTAAGCCATTTTTACTATAGTTTGTTTTTTTATCTCGTAGACTAAACTGACATTACGAGTGTGGTCAGTTTATTGCAAATTATAATTATCATAATAGTGATGTGGCACGACCGAAACTTAGCATTAATAAAATCAAGTTTCGGGTTTTTACAGTAAGTCATCCAGAAATAATGGGCTTATTCTTGATGATTACGCTTTTCGTTGCGTGGTCAGATATCCCTGGCAGTTTGTAGCACGTCGTGCAGCCGTGTGTACGTACATGAATTGTAAATATAAAACTTTGAATGAATATTAAATTCGTCTATTATAGATAAAAAGTTATGATTCAACAAACCGGTATCGTAAGTACAACACTGCACAAAAAAGCTAGCAACATTATTTGTAAGTTTGACATTTTGCAAGTGTCAATTTAGTCTACGAGATTAAAAAACAGACTATACTTATTTTTTTGTCATCGATTACATTTCTAATTTTACACTTGAAATTAACATACACAGCAAATCGATATAAAGTTCATTAATTTTAAATTCTACTTTTACAGGAAAATATTACGTGCCGCTAAGTGTTGACTACGCGTGTCTTCAGAGGCATCTCGGCCCCTACGATGTACTGGACGCAAGAGCAGTGCATCTAGCCGCGCCATTACATCCCGTCACCATCCACGTTAACTTTCAACCCTGTCTCAACTATCACGTCAAGAGGGAACCCAACGACCGAGACCAGTGGCGGGCTGTATAGACCAAAAGACACGTATCCAGTGCTAACAAGTCTATGCTACGACCGCCATCTTGCTAAAATTATGGCGCTAACTTTTAAAATGACAGCTAATATTTCAAAATATATTTTGGAGCTAATTTAAACCATATTGGAAAATGAAAGAAAGATGCCATAAAAAATAAAAAGCCTTCTGAGCAAAGTATTTTCATAAAAAGAAAACATATATTTTTGTAATCAAAACAGCTGGATATTTTTGAGATTACATAATTTGTATACTTACCTAAAGAAAATTAGAGACTAGAATGTCCGAAGCAGGAAAAGCATAAAATTAGGTGTCTACTTACTAAGAAAAAGTGGCGAAGTTTGAAAGTTATCGAAGGTGTTGGAAAGTTTTATCATATCAATTAGGAACATATTAGTTCAGCTGATAAAATATTTTTGAACCTAAAACTGGCATAATCTTCAGCTGTTCTAGTCAATTGTAAGTCGAATCCAAGTGCAATGTGGAACGTTGCATATGTAAATACTTACAAGAATACCATATAGAAGGCAGTGTTTGTTTAAAAATAAATAATTTATTCTGTGGGCATAAAATGAAAAGGACATTATTAATCTTAAGTTTTTAGCTATGAACACGCTATGCCCATAGTTTCGGCGGAGGCGTACTGTGAACGTTTATATGAAAGACAACATGGTGTGGACAATGTTTTCAGTGTTCTTAGTTACGGCTGTGATATAAGAGTAGTCAATATGTAGCTGACCGCTGCGGTGCTTTATTAACAGGACAGGAGGATGGTTCCACATTTGATACTTGCTATATTAGTACAACAGTACAATATAAAATTAGAATAAAAAGTCAATCAGTGTCAGCAAGTTGGAAAATCATTATGGCTTATCTTTTGTAAATAATTATTTTTAATATTGTGCTGATATAGTATCAACTGCAGAAGCAACTCAGATTAACTGATGATAAATCCCCTCAGAAATCAGACGTTACTAATAATTTGAAACACTATAAGCTGATTCAAGGCCAAACAAAACTATTTTTAAGACATTACCTTTCCCACCAAAATTCCACAGCCTTACTATGCAGTTTAGCATACAGGAAGTTGCTGCTGAATATTGTTTCAAATGTTTTTTATTTTATTATTTTTGATGTGTTTGGAGGTAGCGGTGGAAAGAATTTAAGGTGTGGTGTCCTCTCTTGGACAAGATAAAGACTGAGGTTTTTATTTAGTGGTAGCGTTATGATTGTTTTAGCATTGGATTCTCACCCCACATATTATATACAGCAGGTTAGAGTTCAATGTGCAAAAAGTGTCAAATTTTACGTAACGTTCTAGATACCATTAAAATAGTCTGTTACTATAAATACTTTATATTTTGTAAATAAGAAATAAATGTTAAATATTTTATGGAGTTCTGTGTTTTATTGCTGAATCGCTTACGAGATATTTGGCGCTATCCAAACATCGGCCTACATAACATTTGCTGCTCTTGCTACGTGGCGAATCCGGCACGAGTTCCCCGTACACTAGAGGTGTACTGATACTACCGAGCCGCATCCGGTGAGATAGTAACACCAATCCTAACATACTTAAGGGAAAAGGTCAGCCCAGTATCATCGTAATGATGAGGGTAAGGAATAAAGGAAAGGCGCTACATTCAAACGAAGATTTTATGTAATTAATTATCATAACATCTTTTATTCTCTAGTATTATTTTAAATTTTACATGCTTAGTTCAAACATTGAGAAAGAAATAATAATATTTAACATCTGGATAATATACAGCTTTCTATTTACGATCCACTTAGCGTTAAAAAATTATATTAATATATATATATTGCAAAATATTCCATTGTTACATCGAATACCTTACATAAAAACATATCCAACGGGGGAGCGGGACAAGCCGAAGGTGGGTGCGATCACAAGGAGTCGGAAGTACCAATAAACTAGCTTCATAATATGGCAAACGATAGAGTGCGCTTTTTGTTCACCATAACAAAATATAGCTTTCACTTAACATTAACTATTATAATATATATACACAGACGCTTCTCTACGGGTTGATATAATTAAGAAATTTTTTATCACAAAGATTTTCATCTAATATTCTACAGAAACGTTAAAATGTTGGAGTGCGTTTTGTTGTCACAAATCCTTATATATACAGTTGCTGGGCAGCCATTATCTACGAGAAGTTCAAAACTACGTCTATTTCAAATGCTACTGTAAGGTACTATTTCATTTACTTGTAAAGTGAGAGGAAGAACTCTATTCGGAAGTATGTTTGCTACAAAATGCACATCAAAACGCATTCCAGCAGAAAGATATCAAGCAATTAATTACATCGTTAAAACCAGATCGAAATATTTACAAATCTATTAGACACGAGACCGACACTGTCGCTCCAGTCGGGCTGCGAATATGTTGAACATTTCATTAATCTACATTTGATTCAATAGAAAAAATCATAAAAAATCTTCCTACAATTCTTTTTATACAATACAAAAATAATAAAATCATGGATTAAATAAAGCTGTTAAAATATATTTTCTGTGTGTTAATAACTATGTGTATTTGCCTTGAAGGCGTATTATTGCAACGTATTTGACTATAATCTAAGATTTAAAGATTATGCGTAAAACACTTAAATTTTTAAGTAGAAGCTTAGTGACGTCCCGAGCGAACGGACCAGCGGAGCTTATCGCAACTACATAGAAACCTTCTAAACTGCTGCACGAAATAGGAAATCAAGACATTACTTAATCAGGACAAGTTAATTGAGAAGACTCTTCGATATGTACTTTATAGTCGCACAGCTCACCTGGATTCCATGAACATAATCAATTCATTTTCGAAAAATAAATAACTTGTCGTCAGAAATTGCGTTCAACAATCATCAAGACTGTAATTGACACGTAATAAACAGCGAATGTTGCCAGAACATCAGATTTATACAGACCGCAAAAAGCACACAATCTAATTTATAAGAGGGTCCCAAATAAAATAGCAGTGTAGGGAACCCCACGTTTTGAGCAACGATTTGGATGACACGTCAGACACTGGGCATCAAAAACGTAGTTTAACTACATAGATTTACTCTAAATTGCAACGATATCCATATTTGGATTTATCTAAAAATGGGGCATAATCCACCAATAATAAAACACCGATCGAATAGTTACTACTACCAAAATATCAGCGCCTTTGAAGTTTAACAGAAAAGCACAAAATGTTGTTAGAATATCTATATTAGAATTGTCCTTTTCAAAAGAATTGATGCACAGAAGATGTTCCAACCGATTCTACACAAAATGATGTTAGAAACGTGATACTGAAGTTAGTATTAACTAAGCATGTTACTTGCGACACCGGTTCAGTACTCAGGTACGAAACATTAGACCACTAGAAGATATTTTGTAATGAATTAGACTACATAATCTGTTCTAACGGTTTCCGTCAACAATCGCTCTGTGGGCCTTGGACAGTAACTGCGAAGGTACTTTATCACTGTTGAGTGCGCTAGTCGCTTATAAGTAGAGCTGTAAACTAAACCTAGAGTTCCTATGGAAGCCTACCTAAATATAACAAACAGAATATTTTGCAAGTGAATGCACATAGCTTCCTTAGATCACTGGGTGCTTCGGTGATAAACACTATTTTAGCCCGAGGTTATTCACAACATTGATTCGTTGTTATAATAGTTATATACAGTCGGCAATATATTAACTATTGTAAATTTTTGTATATAACATTCAACTTGAAGGTCGCTGTAATAATAAACAACATTTAATTACATAATAAATGTAAAATAGAAGAATGTCATCACACATTTCCAGTTTTCGACTCTGCAGTTCAGTTCTTACAAAATAATGTAAGATAATCGCTGTATAGCGCTGAAATGCAGAGTTTAAAACTGTATATTAAATATTTTACAGTTGTTAACATAATGCTGTGTAAGCAATGTGGTACAATCAACTAGCTAAATAACAACCTATTCACAATTCGACAACGACGGCCTGCCAACTTCTGCAAACAATGTACACAGTACATATCTCATAAAACTTCTACAAACGTTGATCTGTAACACATCGCGTCGGCTATAGTACATAGTGGCAATTTATTAACAAAAAGCACACAGTACCAACAAGTAATCAGTGTTTGTTAAGAAACTGCATTCAGTATTTGTTGTGTCAAACCAAATAGGTATATTTTATTAGTACTAATGTGATTGCAATTCATATCAGTCAAATTCTCGACCTCTTATCCAATTTGGATGCAAAAGCCACGCTAAACTAAGTCTTCGTACACGACGCCACTTTGCAACGCTGTAATTTTTAAATAATTTTAATTTTATTATGAACCATTCAGTCCATGTATAATACTTGAATCATAACCAATAAATATTCGTTCGTCCGCGCTGGCGCTGCCGAGTGGCGTGGTGCCGAGTGTCGGACACTACTACCCAGCTGCCTCAACATATCCTTGTGATGATAGACCACACAAACAAACCTCTGCATAGTATGCTCCACTTAAATAATAACACAGATTTAACCTCTAGAAATGGCTAATGCGCATCTGTATTAAAACGACTCTAAATTACACGTGAAACCTCTAACACTAACAAGAGACCTAGAACTAGGACGAGCCCTCGGACCCCCTATATATGCTAGAAAAAACATAAAACAAATAATAAAAACAACTATAATTTACTTAAACATTATGCGTACAAAATCCTAGCCATCATTCCCTAAACGCACTATCGAATAAATCGATAATAAATAAATATATCAATAAGATACATAAACATTGTACATATATAAAAAATCTTTCATACCATTATATATATACGTTACCGAGTAGGTTCCCTATATTATATCTTAACTCTCCTATATACAATATGTACAAAGGGAAATAAAAACAATTTGTACTTGCAGAAAAACCGTGGAAAATAAAAACATAGAAGTAAAACGGAAATATACAATATGCGCGCGTCGCATCTAACGTACACTCATAGAAAAGTTCCTTTATGCTAGTTATTATATAATACAGGCGACGGACCGACGCCGTCTGAGATTTACAAAAATAATGTCTTATGTGTGCTCCGCAGACTACCTGTCGCCCCGCTTCACCGCTGCGCCATCTGCCGGACAAACCACCAGTTAGAAATGACAACACTGCTTCCGGTTACATGGTTTATTGCATGCCAACATAAAATCTATCTACATTTATGTACACAAGTTGCGCTTTCTATGTTTAATATATTAAATATGGAGAAAATACCTTACAATATTCCTACGTTATAACTACAAATACGATTACACAAACCAAATACTTCATAAGTAAAATCCTAGTTTAGGGCTCCTTATTTTCAACGTAGCAAGTTTCGGCCGTCACCTAAACTACCTATTAATAAATCTGTTACCTATGATTACAAAAATATTGGATTCATACACCCCTCCTTCCCCACTTTAGGCCCTTCACTCCCGTTTTATACCCATATGTTGTACTGTACATGTTATTATTCCATTGGTTATCGACAGAGTCTGATATTTGCTCCATAGATTTTTGGCCCCAGGGGTCTTCGTGGCAGTTTGATGGGGCCGGAGGTTGTATTTGGCCCATAGGGGGCATATTGCGATCCCTTCGGGTAGAGAACAAGTTGTGTTGGTTTAAACTGCCAGTAGGTTGTTCCGTAAAGTGGTTATGTCTCCAAGGGGGCATACCGGTGTTTTCGGTAGGAGGTCTCGCCTCTTCGTCGTCGGGTAAGGCGAGACCGAACTCCCGTCGTAACCGCGAGCTGAGGTTCTCTCGCTGGCGTTCACTAGCTGTCGGCTGTGCGTCGAACACACCTGTGAAAACAATTATTAAATTTTTAAACAATGGTTCCAATCATAAGTTTCCTATATTCATTATAGTTATTTTATTTTCGGAAATCGTTTTGGGTCTACACAGAACATTATACGTGTACCTACATATAAATATAACATTGGCGACAAATATTGCTACCTACTGTAAATGTTAATTGCATTAAAGCTTTAGCCAAATGTCAAGTGGTCGTCATCCTGTTTATCATCTCATATCTGAATGAACACTGTCAGTTTAGTTTGCGACGCAATACTACAACATGTACTTAGTGTACACTATGCAGCGCTAACATTGTCTATGGTCGCTTGCATATTAAATGAATCTCATAATATTCCACAATTCTGTAGAATTGTATACTCAACGCCACTTTAATGTTGCACTCATAAACTTTAAACATTCTAAAACGACTGAAAACTAAAGCCGTAACCCCATTCTGCGCGCGTCACGTTTACCGCGATCGTGGTCTAAAAATAATCAGTACTGGTGCAGTTTACGAAGCAATTTGCCTCAATTATACGAGTGCAATTTGACGTTGTATAAGTAGCTATGTAGTAGGTGTCGGATTATCTCAGCGACCGACCATGTGGGCGTTAAATAAAAAAAACCTCGTATGAATATTAGTAAGATTTCTGTGCGGCGTAGTTGTGTGTTTACACTTATAGTCAAGGTCGCCTCGGTAATGATTTTAGTCTTTATTGCGAGTTGCGAGCTCCACTGCTCACATTATAGCTTTGTCTTAAACGTTTACACAGAGGTTCTGTTAGTTTTATTGGCATGCTTGATTGTTTCGAGTACTTTGTGTGAATCATCAATATTTTTGTTGGTACACAGGGCATTATGTTCTATAGTATTTTTGAACGTTTATAGGGCCCCTCGCTATGGTGATTTGATTCTTCCGGGTTGTATGGCCTTGGTAATAGATATAATACGCAATATTGTAAAAAAATTGTCTTTGGGCAATATAAGAAAATATTTCTATGAACAGAAAATATGCTTTTTTTTCGCAGTTACTTGCAACTTCGCAATAAGCAAATTACACGCGTACACAGGTAACAAATAAACTCGACATGCGTTAAATCGCTATGGAAACACAATGACATAACAACAGCAGTGTTTGTGTGAACCGCCGTTATCAATGAATTAAACACAAAAACATACAAAACGTCGATAAACCGGGGGTCGATTATTGCATAACGAACCAAGTATACACGAGTATGCATTCGTTATATATGTATCTATATTATCTAGCAGTGTATGTCATACATTATGTGCGATTCATATGCGTACACAGTAAATGCATGTTGGAATTTAAATGCATTTTGTATCAGTACAGAGATGAATAAAGTGAGTTTTTTATATTTTATCAAACAGTATTGTTGATGCTGATTGCTGATGATGGAATCTGAAGCCAATTTCAGTATTAATTGATTTGTATTTTAGCTTTAAAAGAGTAGTAAAAAAAAAGAGTTTTTTTCGACATATCAATTCAGTTCCTCTTACAGTTTTTCGCTCGACAGTACACATTTCCTTTGGAAAGCGCATTCACGAGGGGAGCGTAATAGCACTACGCTAATCGTGTATGACAGCACGTTATACCGTCGCGGGCGCATCAAACAATTGACTCAATCAATTGCTAGCGTGCTCCACTACACAATATAATTGTATACAATGCGATCATGCGAGCCTATAATCATATTGTCAATTATATTGGCTTGATTATAATTTCGTCAATTTTTGTGCTTAGTAATGAATATAATGATAATGTCGGTATTATTTTTGAAATCTCCGTATTTGAACTTTAAACACCTTCAGTGAGAGTTTAAAGATATTTTTAAAATTGGTAAGTTTTATCTGGTTTTCTGCAGCAAGTGATACCATAGTAGTTTTTAGTCCCCAAAAGTTGGTAAAACTTTTCTCAATCCGAAGTGAGATTTCAATTAAATCTCCGTTCCTAGAAAGGCTAGGCATATGCTTACCTTTAGGCGCATGGTCAGCAGTGAGCTCCCGATGCAGGCGCTGCTCGAGCTCGTCGGCGGCGGCCTGCGCGGCCAGGTCGAGGCGCTGCGGCGACAGCGACGCGGCGCCGGACGACTCGCTCGACCACTCGGCCGGCGCCTCGCCCGCCTCGTTGGGCGAGCTGGACGAGCCGCCGCCGCCCTCCTCCACGCACCCGCCCAGGTGCCGCTTGCGGTACTCCGTTATAGAGAGCTGCGGCGTATATAATAATGTTGTTGGTAAAAATTCTGTGTTGGGGATGTTGGGTGGATTTGCGATTTTTGGGACACTGCATCACCAGACAAAGACTGAATGGATACGTATATGAGCATCTTGTAATATGAGCAAGAAGGAAATGCAATCCCATGATAAGATCTTGACATACATAGTGTTTTTAAACGAAATCTTAAGTCGAAGTTAAATTCCAAACAAAATCAAGCAGATCAAGTCAACTCTTGATGGCAGCACAATTATAAACATTATATTGTATGGTGTTTACTGGATCGATTCATGAGCATTTAGAATCTTCGGTTAGCCGATAACTGTGCCCTAGCATTAGAATAACATCCGTCGGCGTATCGGTCGACGCTCTGTTTTGAAACACTTCGAGCGTCACTCAACTAGAGTATACTCTCTGATAAACTATATTATTATTCGATTCATAAGCGAAAGTCTAACCTCTAACATTTACTGATGATTAAAACCAGAGATAACTAGACATACATTACATAATACCAGTGCAAACAAAAACATGAATGTAGGCTACTGAGAAGTCCTCATTAATACAAATATCACGTGGACATCAGTATTGGCCATTATCTAATCTGTGACCTTGGTCTGGTTTTACGTGACACAACAGTATTGTGCATTTAATTTGTAGGTACCTATAGAACTATATTTTTCATTTGCCTTCTGCAGCAGTGAGGCATATGCATTATTATAAGGAATTCATAAAAGGAGCTGTCTACTCCACACACAGACTAACATGTCTGCAGTTTTAGAAAGCTATGTCTATTTGATGCAAACAGCTTTCTAAATGATGATGGCTTCACAGAACAGATTTTCTTATATAGGGCTGATTGCTAATACACGTAGAGAAAAAAAAATAACGTCTATTGAATATGGGGTAAAGAAGATATAAGTGACATAATATAAGCACTGACCTTCCTCCTGACAGGCTTGGGTTTCTCGAGGGGCGGCGGGTTGAGGCGCGGGTCGTGGGACCGCGGGCAGTAGGGCTTCGCCAGCGGCTTGGGCGACGGCGCCAGCAGCCGCGCCTTGTTCGAACTGTTCAGCACCCCCGATAATATCACACTGTTATTCGAGTCCATATTGTTCACTCGCGTTAATATTGCCTGCACATTCTTCAAATCGTCCACCGGCGTAATACTGTCCTTGTCAAACAAACTACTATCTAAACTTGTAGTCCTATCTATTGCACTCTTTATTATAGACATGTTTGGTACGTTCTCGTTTATTGAACTGTCCATGTTGAACGACTGTGACATGTTGCTGAATATACCGGAGAACAGCCCCGTCGAACTGAACCGCGACGAGAAAGGAAGCGTTGAGTTCTCTAATACGGACGGCCTATCGATCGAGAACGGTTTCTCGATTTTGTCAAGCTTTTCCACCGGCGATGACGGACGTATCGTCTTCACAGGTTTCATGGGCTCTTCTGGCAAGGGTATGGTTTCAGGCGGCGGTATGACGGGCATCGGACTCGGCTCCTCGGGCAGCGGGATGTTTTCAGGAGCTGGGAGAGGTATCGACTCAACAGGCGGCAGAGGTATGTTCTCAGGAGAAACATGCACTTTGACGTCATCGTGAATAGAATTGCTCATCTCGTCGTGTATGTCTCCATTGATCTCTATCGATTTGGAAGACGTGTCGTTCTCGGTCCGCAGTTGCACACTGATCTGATCGTCTACCATGTTGAGGTCGAAGTTCAGATTCACTTTCTTCCGTTTCTCTTTGGGCTTCTTATTTCTACTTTTAAGTATTTGTATGTTCTCTGTGTGGAATGAGTGTATTTTTTTCTGTATGTCGTCCATCTCATCACGTTGTGGTGACGAGTTCCCGCTCGTGTCGGCTGACTGGCAGCTGTTTAACTTGTCGGTTGGACTCTCAATTCCTTTCACGTCGATACTACTATCGACTGATTCCTGTATTTTTGGCTGCGCGGGTATCGTAGTATCTATTTCCATTGGCACGACTTTGTTATAATTACTTTCTTCTATTTCAACATTATTGTTATTTGTCTTGATGTCTTCAGGTTTGGGTATTTCAGGCGGATGTTCGTCTTCAGGCGTGGGCACTCCAATGATTCTCCTAATGTTCTCACTGTCATGCGGGCCCTTAATGTTCATGTTCAACACGTCATGGTCTATATTGCACTGGTCGTCGGAGCCCTGGCCGCTGTCCGACCGAGTTCTGTCCCTACCGTATATACTATCCATAATATTTCTCACTTTATATTGCCTCGTCAACGCTTGCGTGTCATCTTTGACCGGCGAATCCTCTGACGTTAAAATAGGCGAAGTTTCGTCATTACACTGCATAAAAAAAGTTTGTTGGTTAGTACCTTTATAGACAAAAATCTCTAAAAGACAATTGCTAAGTTACTTACAGGCACAATAGTGTTCTGTTCGCACGAAAGCGATTCTCTGGCTAACCGCCTCTTCTTCAATGGTGTCACCATTTCGTTTGGCGGAGATTCTGGAACAAAGACGTCTAGAATTTAACTTAGATATACATAGTCCATGAGAAAATGCCAAAAAATTGTATTTAGCAACTGTAGAATACAAACCTGCAACAGGTGAATCACTCTCCTCGCTGATGGCTTGTCGGAGCCACCGTTTCTTGGCACTATGCTGCGCTATGATCGGCGTGACCACCTCAGCTACTTCCGTGGGCGGCGTACTCCTAGTTATTCGCTTGGCTTTCTTCGGAGGCTTATTCCTATCTCTACCAGGCGTTCTAGGCGGAGAAAGTCTAGATTCTTCTTCGTGGTCCAAATCGTGTCCACCACTTAAGTCACCTATAATGGTAGACGCCACTCGGACCAAGTTTTCTAAGGACGGCGCAGAAACTAAGGCGGGTCTGTAAGGAGACCTATAAGGCGATGGCGTCCGTTCAGGCGACCTCCCTATCCATTCTGTGGCCATTGTTTTCTTTGTTTTTGGTAATTTGAAGGCGGATTCTACTGACCCCACTGCTGCTTCGACTAATAGGCACGCGGAGCTTAGTCCAAGTTCCTGAAAACAAAACATTTGGTATAGAAATGTAAGGAAGATACATACAAGAGACTTTTGTATCAACAAGAAATATAACTGATATCGTGAACTAGGTAATTAAAAATGTCTATAGGTAAATTAAAAATCTGCAACAACATAATTATTATTATCCATCATTTAACTTGACTCTTGCCAGAATTCAATATGAAGTAACATAGTTCCATTAACTTACCTCATGCGGTACTTCATTAGCCCGCTCATTATGTTCGACGGGGGGCGGGACCACGCTGTCCCGGCGGGGCGGGGGCGCGCGGGGCGGAGTCAGGGGAGTGGGCGGGGCCTCGTCGCCTGACGTCACCATGTCGCTGTCGGCTGAGTTTAACCTCCGACGATTCGACTGAGATGTTGTCCGGGCACGGCCCTTGCGCCTAGAGAAAGTAAAAAAGTCAATATTTGAACATTTACCCTTATTACCCTTACATTTACCCTTAATAAAAAAAAGGGGGGCTGGCTATCAAGCAAAAACCACCTAAGAAGTAATTCTGTGATTTCATAGTTTTTGTTGTAATGTAGCGTGTAATGCATAACAAGTACTTGTACGATTGTGTTGCAAATACTAATTCTCAGTCATTCGGATTTTAGACGAAAATCATAAATATACAAAATAGAAACTTAATAACAATGAGAAATATTCATGATAAAGATCAACTTGAATTGTAGATTTCAATAACATTTATTGGTTATGCATCCAATCATAATGTTCCAATCTACTGAATATCACTATAAACCCATAATAGCATTTCTTGCGTAGGAGTAGAATCACTTTTCATTTTAATGGTATTCTGCTTTGAATGTAAGTATGTTAGTAGACAAACTTTTACACATAATTTTCAGTAAATTATCATAAATTATTTTATTTTGTTATCTTCTGATTGGAGAACCTAGGCATTGCGGAAACGATTTTTTTATTACTAGCAAAATAATCCCACTACATTTACTTTTAGACAGTCTAAAATTGAAATTATGCCAATTATTTAGCAAAAAGAGTATTCAAGGAGGTAATGTAACAATAGACCGTAGAGTACTTACTTTTTCCTCTTTTTCGTAGTGTTGTGGACTTCTTCCTCGTCGTCTTTATCGTTCGCGTTGGGGTGCGGATCCGACTCTCGCCTCTTCTGCCTTTCTTTCACTTCCTGCTTGCGCTGTTCAGCCTTTTCCATGCGTTCAAACGCCTTCATTATAGCTTCCATTTTACGTTCCTCGCGCGTCTGTAATTTTGACACAGGTTTAGAATTTTGTCTGGTCCCAAGGCTAGGAGGTGAAGTTTCGATTGAGTTCTTCGAACTAACCATTTTCCTCTTTTCTTTCTCTTTGTTATTAGTCTGTATTTTGTCTTGAGAGTCATCTGTTTTGTCATCCAGAGAGTCCTGGTTCACGCATGCCGTTCTGCTTGATCTTGAAGATCTGTCGTGGCATGCTGACTTAGCCATGAACTCTCTTGTCACAGGTCTATCTTCTTCTATTTTTGGTTCCTCTTTAGGTTTCTTTTCTTCAACTTTTTCTGGTTTTTCCTCATCTGAATACACAGGTTCTTTCTCTGGTTTAATAATCTCCTTTGCCTCTTTTTCTTCTACCTTAGGAGCAATGAAAGGCTTTGGTTCCTCTACAACTGGAAGCGGAATCTCGTGTTTTATTTCTTCGAATTTCTCTTCAATAGGTTCCTCCTTGCAGTAGTCTGGTTCATCCAGGTCTTCAGGTTTCATTTCTTCTTTGGCTATTAGATCTATTTCTGGTTTTATATCTTCTACAGGCTCAGGTTTAGGCGGTTCATCAAAGTTTAAGGCCATCACTGCTGATGATTTAACTGGTGACAGAGGAGGATACTCATGTTTAATTTGTTGTGGAGATTTCTTCTCAGATTTGATTGTTGTAAGAATTTGTGGCGTAAATTCCTTGATTGGTGTGGTGACAGCTGGCGCGAGTGGCGGAGACACTGGCGATGACGAACTGAAACATCTATTTCTGCTCCTCTTCTCCCTTGGCGGATAATCAACGCTCTTTCTCGACGCTAATGTGTTAAGGCCGTTCACTTTGCAGTGTTTCGGGTTACCGCAAGCGCAAGGCTGCTTACTGCCGTCAGCATCGTGACCAACAGTAATTTCAGTATTAGACTGAATAACTCCTATAGATACCAAATAAACATGTAATGTGCCCTTAACAATGCAATGTTGCAATTCAGCGTTAGGTTTACATGATCTTCGGACGAATCTCGCTTCGTTGCCGTATGTTCTTGTGTCAATACATATTTGAGTGTTATCTTTAGGCAGTCTGTAAAAGAACACGAAAGGCCCCGGCTTTTGGCTGCCAGCTCTAGCAGAGTTCTGGAGTTGTGGCCTGTGTTGGTTAGACAACATGTACTTGCCACGTAACTCTATTACTGGCGTGTTTTCTTTCAAGTCCTTTGTTGCAATTAAAATCTTACCACCAGCGTGAGGCACAGTGGTACATAAATGCGCGTTCATAGCATACGCCATGTTAGGAGTATTGCCCAGTTTGCTGCTATACTTCATGATTTTAGCTCTCAACTCTGGACTGTAATGATTCGTCACGGCTAATTCGTACGAGTCCTGGAAGTGCGATTGATTTGACATTGTGGAGTTATATTTACTTCTGTTCAACATCATTTCCTTCTTACGTTTGACTCGCTTTTCAGATAGTTTTCTCTTGGTGCCTTTTCTGACTACTTCTGCTTTCTTAGGTCTCTTAGGTCCCCGTTTGGGTAACGCTAACGAGGGCTGTGGTAAAGGCGGAAGCACTGGGACGTTAGAGTTATAAGTGGTGACACATGAGCCGCTTGTATTGGTATACGTAGTGACAGTAAGTAACCGTTTCCTTCGCTGTCCGGGCTGTCGACTGCTCTCTGACGAGTCAGTGTCGGAAGCACCGAGTGCGCTGAGTTCCTCTCTCTTTCTCATCTGTATCGCCCGCGCGTGACGTCGGTCGATGGGTCGCGGCGAACAGATCTCGCATTGGTAGGCGTCCGGTATGTTCTGCCGGTCGATACCCATGCAGTCCACATGCTGCCACTCGCCGCAGCGGTCGCAACATATCATGTACCCGTCGTCATGTGTGAAGTCACAAATGCATCTCGTCTTCCCCTCTTCCTCGCCTTCGGGGGCAGTTTCCGTATCACTACCACCTCTGTTAGCTTTCCTGTCGCCATCTATTGACGATATCACAGATGCAGCATCGTCATCGGGCGGCGGCGCTGGCGTCGGCTTATAAGTGATCGGCGCCATTTGTATTGAAGAAACGGGTATAGGTGTTCCAACAACACTAGTAGGCACTGTCAAAGGCATTTCGTAAGACGCGGTGGACATGATAACAGGGGAATTACGTTTTAAAGGACTCATTGGTGACGTAGTGAGAGTGGGCGAGATGATGGCGGGAGGCGGGCCTGTAGACACCGGCGTCGTGGGCGGAGTGGCCGTCGGCTGCTTCTGGGCGGGCTGCGCGTAAGTGTGGTCCAACATCACGAAGGCTAAGGGCTGGAATGAATACCTCCTTAGTTCTTCGGAAAGATTTGGTCGCTCTTCCATGCCGATAATGTCGTCCTCAGTAAGTAATGTTGTTTTGTCGCCCCTAGAACAAAAGAAATTTGCAAGTTAATAAAACATGCCAAAAGTATACATTTTAATTGTAGGTCAAGCTTTATTGCCAATACATTGATAATGTTTATAGTTATATACTCACACAACAATCCTCTTTTGATTTATAGGTTTGACCTCAACTGGTTCCTCAGGTGAGGGCAGCATAGTTGTTATATTATGGTTCATAGGTGTTGGACTGGTTTGCAACATCAACTTGGGTTGTGACAAAGACTGCAGTATCTGGGCAGTCAGTTGCTGGTTAGCAGACACTTGTGATACTGTGGAGATAGGATTATCTGCAGGGCCATATGTCTGAACATATCTTAAATTGGGAGTAGACCCTGATTGCACATAGTGAGGACCCTTTGGTAAACTTGTGCTGATTGGAGCTGTAGAAATCAAGACTGGCCCACATGGCGACTGTAAAACTAAACGCTCCCCTTTTGGAGGGAACTTTGATAAAGATAATGGCTGGCTCTTGTGTGTGGGACTGCCCACTTTCTGTATAATTTTCGATGCATTCGAATCAACAACTCCATAACTAGGCTGCTGACTTTTGTATGTGACGCTGGCAACAGGCCAAGACTTAGCCTCAGATTTGTTAGCTGACCCAGTCTGTTGTATTATTTTAATTGGCCTTGATTGATTCTTCTGATTGGAAACTTGTCCCGAGCTCTTGGATCCCTTAAAAGTATTGACAGATTTTCTTCCAGAATGTACAGACATCTTATTAGGTCCAGAGACAACACGAGATAATATATGGCATTGTGTGTTGCCCGAGGAGGCAGCAACCATAGCATTAAGATTAGCACCATTGTTTACCTTATTCAAAGTTTTATTTAAGTTTGTGCTTTTGGTGAATGTATGACTGTAGGGCACGTTCTTGATAGGGCTATTGTTCACAACATTTGGCGATAAAGTGGAGCAGCCAATCAAAGACTGACTCTTCTGGGGTTTAGTACAGAGGACTGAATTACTCAGTTTGTAAACATGACTTTGTGTTCCATACACAGGAGCCATTTCTTTCCCAGATAAGTACTGTTGATTATAGCTAGGGTTCTTCGGAATAGATATATTGCTTAAAATCTGAACTTTCGATGCCTTGGGTCTGCTCATGAAGTTTTCTGTGACAATATTAGCTCTTCTTACAGTTTGATTTGTGTCATTAACATAACTTTCACTGGTGATAATGATTTGTGACACACCAGCTTGTGATCTCTCATCATCAATCTTAGAGTCATTTGTAGCAGCACTGGTTGCAAGAATTGTAGGCAGCCATAGGGTCTGATTTCCAGCTACATCTTGTACATTCTGTATAGATGTTATGTTTCCAACAGCTGCATCAACATTAATTGTAAAATTCTGAGGCAATTTTGTGACGTTTTGAACAATTGCAGTGCTCAATGGTGCTTGTATGAGGGTTGTGGAGTTGTCTACATAATTGCCATCATTTGAATCTTCGGTTTCTTGTAGTATGGGGTACGCTATGCGCCCTACGTTATCAATGGCCTCTTCGAGCCTTACAATGCCAGAGAGGGAGTCCACAGACATATTATCTGTATCACAGTGTTTCTCAGCAATGTGATATTCAACTTCTTTGTCTACTTTGTGCACAGATTGAATGATACTTTCAGGATTTGTGGAGTCAGGTTCAGGATCACCTTCAGTGGGAGACAAGGGCACAGCCCTCAATACAGGAGTTCTCACACTAGGTACATTCATATTTGTTAATTTGTGATCCAATACATGTTCGTAAACATTTTCACTGGAGGTGGCCGGCCCGTAATCCTATAACAAGACATTAAAATAAATTAATCTTTGTGGTGTCAGTCAACACAAATGATGCACATAATTTTAAATTAGTAATTAAATGAGAACTTTTGCATAAGTACTTGAATAATTAGATTTGAAATTGTACATACTGCTAGTGGGTTTGTTCTCTAACTTCTGATGTAACTAAGAACTAATTAAACATGATAGTGCACTTCTACTTCATTACTATAAGAGATTTGCGCATGATAGGAGTCACTAGTTACTTTACAAAAAGCATACAGTGATAGTTGATACAATGTCCCCCAAACAATGAATTTATTAACATACAATCATCATATATTGCAGACTTTCAACAGGAATCATGGAATTACAATCATATCAAATGCCCTCATTAAACTTATGATATATTCCACCGTAAGTATACATAAAAATATTTACACATTACTCACCAAAAAGCTGTAACACTAAAACTTTATAGGATATCAATGAATACACCTTTCTTTTCAAAATTTTATTTATTACAATGTCAAGGTTCTGAAAAAAGGTAGACTGCCGAATAATTTTATTTTTCTAGTTTATAGACACACTTATATAAATAGGGTAGTAAAGAAGTAGATACCTCTCACTTTATATTTCTATTAGTACCTAGCAATGAGCTTAGTGCCCTTAGTGGAGCAAATTAGAAGGTGCAAGAGGGATTTGTGAAGTTGTGCAACTTAATAGTGGTGAAGGAAGTAGGAAAGCAGTGTAGGAACATGATGTTATTGGTTACAAAATCATAATATTTACAAATATAGTGCTAAGTGAGTGGCTAAGTGTCCAAGTCAGCAGGGCTGGTCAGGGACCTTGGTAATGGGTGTAGTGTAAATAAATACGTGGTACTCACTTGCCGGGCCGCTGGTTCGTATTCTGATGTAGCTGACATGCTGTATATACTATCATCTTGGGTCAAACCCGAGATGACGCCTTGGAGTGCACCTCGGCCCCCAAATTTTATTTCATGTGACTGCAACCGAAAATCTACCCTTTACCCATATATCCTCAAAATGATCAGGTATACGTGCGATGTACACCATAATGTTCTTGGAAAAATATTTTTAGTCCACAAATAGGATACGACCGCCGAGGTCATTGTTCCACAAAACTATTTGAAAGTCACTTTATTTCGTTCCCTACGAGAAAATATAAAGAAAAACACTAAAATAATGCATAATATATGAAAAAGCAATGGAATAAACGCGTAAAATAAGCGAATAGGTTAATCCACTGCCGCCATTATTGTAGCACGGAAACTGAAATGACTTACTAATAAACATCAAAAAAAGTAAACACTGTCTTTAAATCAGAATTTATCCTGATGTTTATCGGTTTTATTCAGATTTAATCGAAATACTAGACATGAGAACGCCACTTAATCCCCTTAGTAACAAAGACATGAGAAATATAAGTACATACGAAAATGAGGTTTGTGTATTTATATCACCTCCATAAAATAATAATGACTTACTTGAAGAGATATCATGTATTATTAAGGTTTTTAAAACAGAATACACCAAATATTTATAGAAAATGACAACATCACAATAGTTAGGCAGAATGAAATCCAGATGTAAACACTTTTCCAGAAAATACTGAAGGAAACTTGTACTGACCTTTTTATGAGCGATTTTACAACACCTAGGACGTAGCGAAACTATTTCCATCAAATAATTGCATAGCACGTAATAAATAGGCCTCAAAGTCCGTAACTACGACCAAAACATTCGCAAGAGTCGAAGATGGCGGCCATTGCATTTTCTTGATACAAAACAACGGGGGTTTCATGAAACATGTCGAACTTCTAAGTACTTCCGGTCAAATGAGTGAATATAATTTTCTTTAGGTTTATGGGGCCAAAGAAATTACTGTAAATTCACAAAATAAAGTAAAAACATGAGTGTGAATTTATAATACCAGAATAATGTGTTATAATGTGTAAATACTTAAATTTCTATATAAAAAGGTGTTCAGTTTAGTTACTAATAGTTTATGGATAGAGTTAATAGACATTTTTTAAATGTTTTTTTATTCCAAAGTAGGAATAGACACAAATGAGAGTTTTTTCTGCGTATGAATGCGTTCTAAAATAAACAACCGTCTAAAATAGACAAATGTCTATGTTTAGTAGTTTGTAATGTTAATTTTACGATCTTGGCCATCTTTTAGTTTTTTAACTTTCATAGATTTAAATTCAAAAATTTATTATGAACTAGAGGAGCCCGTTACTAAATAACAGTCGCATGAGCTTACTTGAGCAACGTTTAACAACAAAAATTATACGAAAGGCCCGCTGGAGCCGCAGGTCATTATCATGTTTACGTCGTGAGTCCTAAAGCATAGAAAAAATCGCGCTCGCTCCGCTCGTACCTGCAGTAGCCATATCCCTCTGTTTTTGCATTTGCCAACAATCAAAAGTTTCTCAACTACAAATACGTATGGGCTACATTTTGAGTAATTTTTGTTTGTCCTCAAACATAACAATAATGTCGCGTTCGCTCCAAAATCTTGCGTTTTCTGTCTCTAGCATGAACTTTTGTTTTTTTTTTTTTAGTACCAAAACTTGATATTTACAGTCTCCGCAAGAGACTGTAAATATCTTCGTGACCTGAGGGGCCACCTGAAAAGAAGGACTACGAGATAGTAAGAAAGCTTTATCGCGGCCGTGGTACAAAGAGAGCTCAAGAAAGAATAGAGATGGGTTTTAGTTAGTAAAGTCTGAAGCTCCCTTCCATTTTCACGATTTCATCACGTAAAGGGTCATTCGATGATTTTTCAAAGGGGCCATCTAGACCTCTTCTTCTTAACTTTTAACCCGTCTTATGACGGGTTCCACTTTCCGTAACTTCTTCTTTCACTTCCCTCTATCCAGGACATCTTCCTGTTAGAGTTCGCTAATTTTCATGTATTTCTTTACGACACTCTACCACCGTAGTTTCAAAGGGGCTACCTAGACGATCTATTCAAAATCATTACGCAATTTAAGTATTTCTTATCAACAATTCCAAAAACTGAAAATACAAATGGGATAAAAAAAGAAAAGAACTTAGTCACATACTTATCCAAATGTCCCGAGAGATTTTGAAATCAATTTGTTCCGATTTGCAGAAATCTTTATTTTATTGAACTATACCACAGATAATATATGCAGCCCTTTATGGCTAAATTAATTATATACTAAAGAAATATATTTTATTAAATAATATATTTTCTGTCGTCTAAAATATTTTGTGTTTTTATTTAGTTCAAGCCTGTAGAAATTTACTTTATTTTTACTAAAATTAGTGCAAAAAGCTTAAAAGCTACTTACCACAAAACAGGCATAATCCCTTGCTGTCAAGTACACGTTTTCGAGTAGAGGTTATGTTGTTGTGGAGTAATTATAAATAATTTTTTTCTATTCATACAATTAATAATATTGAACAATGAGTGACTTTGTATTAAATGATACAGACTCTGAAGTTGATTCTGATGAAGAAGTAAGTATTTAACGTTATATCTAAGTTTGTGTTTGCTTTTCCACCTGATCGTTTCTTAACTATATTTCTCTTGATTTATGTATTTTAGTTACAAGAAGCGTTTGCCAAAGGCTTGCTAAAGCCTGGTTTGAATGAGGAAATCGAGAGAATTGAGAAGAAGTATGTAAATAACGTGGCAGACTTGAAAGTGAAGTTGAAAGAGTTTCAATTGAAACTACCATGGGTAGAGTCGCTAGATCTGGTGACGGCTGTGGCGCCGATGGCACCTGACGTAGCGATGCAGATGCAGGAGACAGCGCAGAGACGAAAGTATGTATAACTCTTTTTTATTTCAAAATAAATAAACTATTTCATAACATTGCACATGGTGTAACTGTTGTGGTCTTTTTATTTAATTAAATGTGTATTGATTTCATAGAGGAACTGCAGTAAATCCAGTCAATATTCTTTAGGACTATATTATTAATAAACATAATGGAAATTTAACATTGCCTGTAATGCTGAAATTACTCTTACTCATAAAAACGAAGACTAAGTAGGGATGTGATGACTTATCCATAGTTGAAAGCACTAACAGTTTTATAATGTTCTTATTCTGACTTTGAATAACCTAACAAGTACCTTTGGAAACCTTACAGGAATTTAAAAGAGAACAGCAAAGGAAAGGAGGTTTATGACCCAACACAAGATCCGGTACTGAATGAGTTCAAACGTGAGAACCTCTTACATAGACAAGCACAAGCTGCTGTAGTTGAAGGCATCAAGAAGCTGAAAGAACTTGGAATTCCTACTAGAAGGTATTCTATAAAATTATGAACTATAGTAAAATTAATTCAGTCTCATATAACATGATGTTTCCCAATTAATTATCTTGTGTTCACAGAATATTTGAAAAGTCTGTCTGTCTCTTGTATGCGGAGGCATTCAAGGGGTTAAAACTTGGTATATGGTTGTACACTAATCATTCTTCCATCCATGTAAAGCAGTGGTCCCAACTGATTTAATCAGAAACCAACCTCAACATAGTTTTGAAAAGGCTAAGCAGATCTTGTCTGCATCATAAGATTACTTAAAGAAGTTCTTCTTAGGAAAGATGGATGAAACAAAGTCTTACACATCAATGCAAACTCCAATATGTCTTATGCTTTCCATTTATTTATTTTATTCTTTTTCTATTTTTCAGACCTGATGACTACTTCGCAGAGATGGCCAAGTCTGATGATCACATGCAGAAAGTTCGCAAGAACTTGATGGCCAAACAGGCAGCACAGGCTCGCACAGAGAAAGTTAGACAGCTCAGAGATCAGAAGAAGATTGCTAAGAGAGTTCAGGTAAAGAAATTAATTATGTATTTGTAACTATTGAAAAAGGAACTACAATATATTAAAATGGAGATATTTTAGACCCTTTCAAGTTGTTGAAGCAAAAAGTTCAATAGCAATTTAAAATCCCAGCCTGGGGTTAATTTAATTTTCTATTCATCTATGATATATTATGTTAATTCAGTTTTTGCCTTTTGCTACTATTTATTTACATTAGATACTTGTGGTGTGCATCAGATTTATTGTACATATTTTTCTTAACACCAAACTGGTAGTGATGAAGGGTGGGCGTTTTGGGGACTGTCTTATGTAAATTGCAGATGTTCAAAAAGTGCTGTCTTGCAGCCAAGTTTGAATAAATGATTTTAATTATTTTTTTGTTTACTAAATTATTCTTTCAGACCGACGCCAGACTAAAACAAGCAGCAGAGAAAAAGGAAATGTTAGAACAACTAAAACGTGTGCGCAAAGGCAAGTCTTCCGACTTAGGCTTCTTAGACGACAACAACAAAGGTAGCAAAGGCAATAATAAAGGAAAAGATGGCAAAGGACCACAGAACAAGGTCAATAAACGACGGGCTATGAAAGACAAGAAATTCGGTTTTGGCGGCAAAAAGAAAGGCTCCAAATTGAACACGAGGGAATCTTCAAACAATTTCGATGGTTTCAACGGCGCCTCACAGAAAAAGCCTAATAATTTCAAAACGAAATCCTTTAAGGTCAACAGTAAGAAGAATCAAAGACCCGGCAAATCTAAAAGGAAGAATAATAAGAGATAAGGATTAAAATAGGTTTAATATTCTAGAATAAATATTTTTTGGTATAATAAGGATTGTTGTTTTATTTATCGGGTTGATAAACAGTTGACATTTTGTTAGGATAGCTTATTTATGCATATCTCTAATGTATTGCAATAAGAAAGGCATTCCTTACTGGAAATGGGCTTTCCACTAAGGTAGGTACTAGATAAAGGGAATGTACCTAATTAATCATTTGAATCAAGACAAGAAAACTTATGGTCCAGAGTACATGGTTTCACATTCTCTGTGCCTGATTCAGACATTATAGTAGGAAGTTAATACATACATACATATATTGGCTCTGCAAGCAGGCCTTTACAGTTATACATAGCGGTAAGAAGGTTACTGCTTTTTAGGTCTTAAACGCGTGTCTTATCTTTGCCATGGATTAGTTATCGATTAGTTATCGGCTCTGTACATTTCTAGTAGTTCTAAAATAAAAATCTCTTACTTTTTCAAGGAATTTAGGGTTCTATTAAATAAGAAACTATTCTCAGATGTACAAAAGTGTATATTTCTACCACTTGCGTCCCTTGCCCTTCTTCTTCTGTTGTTGTTTGCGCGACCACGCGCTGTCGGTTTGCTTGTCGACGCGCGGGCTCTTGGCGGCGGTGGCCGCCGTTGCTGTGGGTGTAGGCTGCTGTTTGCTCATGTCGCTGGAAAAAAAAATTGTACCTCATTAATATCATGTATAAGAAAAGATTATTAAATGGTTATTATGTAAGCGAAGCCAGGGGAAAAGAAGTTAAAGAAGAAATAGAATTCGTTATTCAAAAATCTTGTATCTGTCCATTCATTTGAGAAATTATATTGGCATTTTGAACCGGTTTCGCTTTCTTTTTAAGACTATGTATTTTTTAATTGTTTAGACTTTAGAGTAGTCAAAAATATTAAAGGTAAAATCGTTACTAGGCTGTGTAGGTAGAAACAAAATATCTAATTCAATATGTCTCCGGAGTGGCGAAATTTTTAAACACATGCTATTATTCTTAAGGTGCGTACGGATAGCGCGTTCCTGTGCTACGCGTAGTTGGGAAACACTGTCCACGCGTACATTGGATACGCGTACAGCTCCTGTACGGACCGCCGCACTATGGGACGAACCTGTGCGTTTCATCTCAAAAATCTGTAACTTTTTAGTTTCTAGATATTTTGCATTGAAATTTTGTATACGTATGCCTGAATAGTTATGCTATTGGATAAATAAAACATTACAACTTTAAACAATAGATTTATTACGAAAAAAAATAATCAAATATAAATTTTTAAAATTTTCCATACAAAAATTAACTTAAACGCTTAAATGAATTATTTGCTTACTTGCATTACAATAAAATTATTAATTAGTTAATAAAAAAATATGACATAATTTTAAACTAAAAAAAAAACATGAATCTACTCATCACTTGCCAATATTAAAAGCTCTTTAGCTTCGTTAAGTAGTTCTTTTGGTATCATAGTACTGGTTCTATTTAAGCTGGATATATAGGGGTCAGAAGTATACAACAATATGTGCAGAACGTCTTCCATTGTGGCTGACCTGGAACACTTTCTAGCGTGATTTAACCGATATTTCTTAGTCTTTATTACGAGCTTCTTGAGCATCTTCCGATAATTGGCCTATTGGTAAAACTGCAAAATGTTCTATTATTTTGGCACCATGTATAAGAATTTTGTGGACTGAAGATGGCATATAGTACCAGTTATATTTACTCACGTATAACTGTGCAGTCCTCAGCGCATAGTCACCAAACTTAACTGCGTTTACAGAAAATCCCGATGACATGGTTTGCAGAATGATATATAATCTCTTGATCAACTCTTCATCGATACCAGTAATTTCTGCAGAACATTGATAGTTTTGGAAAAATCTCCTTGCCGTATTACCGTCATTGCTATTTCCAGAACCTTGACGAGGTTTATCAATGTGTAAACCAAGCAATTCCCGGAAACGAGTTTGCACGTACTTCTTTTTTTCTTCTTTGATCTTCTTGTTCTCTGGAGTCGTTGCAGACCACTTTTGAAAACCTAGATTATAAGAAATATGCAGAATCATTTCCATACATCTTATCCACGCATGTAAGGTAGACAGTCCATATTTAAACGCGTCTTCATTCTCAATTCTCGCAGTTACTTTTGTTAAATCGTTCATCTGTCTAGGAGTTGCTCCACAAACAGTACACGAAGAACTAGATGGAGTCTGCGTTAACACTTGAGAAACTTTCCCATCGATCATCGTCATAAACAGCTCATGTTTTACTTCTATAATATTACCTTCTATTGCTGCGGGCGTTCGAGTTGGAGTTAATTCATTAATTTTTGCTTCAAGATCACTTACAACAGTGGTAGTTTTTTCAGGAGTCTCTTTTGCTAATTCCAAAGAAATGGGTCTGCAATATCTTACTGAAGAACAAGTTGGATTTTGCCATATGACTTCTTTACTTTCTTCATCCACTATATAGTCTCAATGGTACAAGTGAAACTATAAACATATTAGCATCCGATATTTGTTCATTCTCTTCAGGTAAAACTTGTTTATA
Source organism: Helicoverpa zea (assembly GCF_022581195.2). NCBI lineage: Eukaryota > Metazoa > Arthropoda > Insecta > Lepidoptera > Noctuidae > Helicoverpa > Helicoverpa zea. The sequence goes on along the minus strand of NC_061456.1, from coordinate 11,701,380 downwards.
TTCACTTTGTCCTGAAGATCCGTCACAACCCCATTTGCTGTATAGTTTCAGCCGGGTGCAATTTTTAGAAACCGTGTTTATCTTTAAAATACGACAGGCAGTGTGGTCTAAGAGATCTTGAAGGTTCACTTTGGCACTGATATTCGTGACGGATATGCTTGACGCAAGAGGATAGCAGTCTTTTTTTGCTTCAGCCAATATTTGGTATGATGGCAATACAGAAAAAAGGTTCTTCTCAACAAGTCTAAGCCTCAAGTAGGAATATTGAGCTTTGGATAGATCAGTCTCAATATATATACATAATGCTTCTTCTTTAGTATAAGAAGGTACACTATCTGAACTTCGTAAAATATTTTGAAGAATGACTTTTTTCTCCTCCTTTTCTGTATTCCTTATAATACTCACAATCGAAGCTTCATTATTTTCACCCATTGACCGCAGGCCTTGTACGTAAGCGTAATGAACATGCCCCATTCCGTACTCCTGGAGTAATTCCATGTTTTTACGTTTTTTCGTACTCTCCGAACATGCGTCATACGGTTTTGTTGGTCTACCAGGTTCACCAGATGTATTCAAGTCAGAATTTTCAGATGTTGAAGTACTGCACGAATTTAATGGAACTTTAAACTCACCATCTAACCAATTTGTGTTTTGGCTTTCGAAGCGATCTTGTTTTCTTTGAGCTTTCGCCCATTTTTGGTTACAAGTCGTAATCAAATTTTTTTGGATACTTTGCATAACCGTTTTCACATCTGTTGTTGATAAATGGAAATTGTCCAACAAATATTTTTCAATATCTGAAGTACTTTTTCCGCTTATTATCTGAGCACATATATCGCGTCGAAAACAAACGAATTTACTCATTTTTAATTTTATTATTTTGCAGTTAGTCACACAAAGAAAATATCCGGACACATTGATGAACATGCTGAAAACTCGAGTATTTATAGGACCCTAGTATAGTGCAAAACCAATGAGAAAATTGATAGGAATAGTTCTCACACCAATACTGATTGTAATTACCACAAAAGATAAGAAACTATGCTACATGATTTTTATCATACCTGTGGTTAAGAGGTTCACCGCAAAAAAAAAATATCATGAGAAAAAATGTCTTAGTTGATATTTCGGCTTCCAGCTCGAAATGGCGCAGTAATGACGCAGGTTTTTTTTATTTCCCTGTAACACTGAATAAGTAAGGTATCTTAAAATGTCATTAACTCAACACCGGCAGCCACCGATAACAACAAAACCTCCACTTGAAAATTAGAAAGACGTAAAATTTCCTTATGACGTTTAAAAATTTAATAAAAAAACAGACAAAAATATATGTCAAAAAATCATAACGGAATCGTAAACAAGAGATCTTTAGCAATCCAAAAATGTATAATACTAATATATTTCCTTGAAGGACATATAATGTATCTTAAGTTGAACTTCTATAACGAGTAGTCTAGTTAATATGAAATTTTCACAGTATTCAGTTTGAACGTAATTTTTTCCAAGTATAACATTTTTTTTATTTTTTTTTCCTTTGCTTTCGGAAAGTTCTATTATTAGTGAATGTAAAACAATCAAAACAGTTTCAGTTACGCGACCTTTGTCTCAACCATTTTTGAGACGGAAAATACTGTTTGGTCCCATAGTGCGCCGCGAACCTGTACGCGAGGTCAATCGATCTAGAGCGCTCCGCGAGCCCCAGTCATTCGCCATGACTCCGACAAGAACACGCGTGTTTATTCATTTTGCCGTCCAAATATAGCGTAGCCGGCCGCGTGCGTCCTCTTTGACGCGCGACCAAAAACCGACTGACGGTGGCTCGCGCGGTACGCGTACCCCAAGAGTGAACGCGTAGCTGCAGGTATGGACTAGGCGTTCCGGATACGCGTAAACTGAGTACGCGTACCAGGGTACGCGCAATCCGTACGCACCTTTACAGAAACAATTATATGATTATTGAATCAAAGATTCTGAGATATATTTCTAGCACTCCTCTAATAGTTTAAGCAATATTTTTAAACTTGTATACGTACTACTGATCAGTGGCAGTGGTGGACATGCCCTGGCTGCCCTTGATGACGTCACGCCTCACGCCGCGACGCTTGCGGTACGCAGTACGCTCGTACTTCGGCAACCATCTGTGGAATAACATAACATTACGATTTAGCAATATTTATAAGTATTTTGTACTAATTATTTTATGAAATCGTATCTTAACGGCAGCCAACTCAACGCGCCTGATTACCCGGCAGTCAGGGCTGGGCTGCCGTCAGTGTCCGCGGACTAGTTGCAGCAGCCAGACGTATTTCCGGGGTAATAGGTTCTTCCACGTCTATATCGGTCGACGAAAGGATCTAGACTAGTCATTGATTGGCTGCATTAATATTCTGGCTGTCGCAGCCTGACTAAATAGTTCTTACCTTTCTGGGTCCGGCGTCTTGGAGAGGTCGGCATTGGGGGGAAGCTTGGTCTTGCGCTTGCGCTTCTGTTTCTTCTTACCGAGGAGTTCTGAACCGGGTGTTCTAAAAAAAATATTGAAATTGAAAACTTTTCGAGTAGGTAGTAGTAGTTATTTAATCGTACTTTACATAAATATTATAAAGGCGAAAAGATGTGAGTATGTTTGTTACTTCTTCACGTGCAAACAACTAATTTTTGATAATAATAATTTTGAATAAATAATAGTAATTTTGAATTTAAAATAATTTATACATCAAAATATCATATTGGCTTTTGATTCGGGTGTGGGAAGTAGTTCCCTCAGAAAGCAAGTTTTTCAAAGCTAACGGAAGGTATATAATGGTAATATTTACCCAGGTGATTGTTCTTGTTTGCTCTGTACAGTTTTCTTGACAACTTTAGCTCCCATCATCCATTTAGAAGATTCTAAGGCGTCTATGTCGATCTTGGTCTGAAACAGAAACCATTTATTGTAGTGATTTTTATTCATCAAGTGGATATAGTAGATAAATCAGGGGCCCGATTCTGCTAATGTAATAATGTGACAATTGGATAGCAATCTAATCGCAATAATAAGTTTTAACTTTATATCGGGCATTCTGCTACCAAAATAAGCTCAATGGAATTCTAATGACATTTGATTGGTGTGCGATTGGTTTGCCATTTGGTTGGTCTATCTATAGGGTAGTCTGTTCTACAATCATATTGCAATCGTTATTCATTTGTAGACAAAATGATCCTAATGGATTATACTGTTTTAGCACAAAAGGATAAAAACGATACGAACGAGAAAAAATAGCGTAATGCCATATATGCTTCAATCGTAATTGAGTCGTGATTGGATTTCAGTTGGATGTGTATCGCATGTCGCTTAAATAAAATTAGCGTAATCGTGCCCCAGTTTATATGTAATTGAAAAAAGTATATCGTTGAACTGAAATAGAAGAATCAAATAAAGAAAGATAAATCAAAGTCAAGTAGAAGTGATAAATGTGGGAAATTATTTTGTTATTGCAATTATTTGTTTTACTTCATATTTTGAGGGATAGCTTGTATTATTGATTGATGTATAAGTGTTGTATCTTGCTGTTTTTACACCTTTTCTTATACAGAAAAACATAAAGTGGGTAATGAAAAGCGAATGTTTTTGTTACTCTTTCCTTCAAAAAAAATCTACCTTAGCCTAAACATTAAAACATTAACACCAACCTCTAACTCATGCAAGGGCGGCAGATTAGCAGCCAGCTGCTTAGCCCTGGGCGGGTCGTGCTGCGCCAGCGCCTTGACGAGGCGCGCGAGGCTCCTGTGGCCGGCGGGCGCGGCGCGCGCCACGGCCTCGTGCGCGCGCGCGGCCGCGTGCGGCGCGTTGGCGCGGGCGTGGACTGAGGCTGCTGCTCGCCAGACGCTTATTAGGGACGCGAAACGCTGGGGGGTAGAGTAAATTTGTGTTTTGGTTATGAAACTTAGAGTAAGGGTTAGTTTTATTTGAGACAATGTTTTCACACATGTTGAAAACATAAGTACGTCGAGGCGCTGATGAACGAACGACCGGTATAACAACTAAGTCATCGTCCGCCGTACCGAACGCGAACTTATTTACTTTATTTATTGTGTTAGTTTAATTCGGTACATTCCCACTATTGTCATACTTAGCTTATACGAGCTAATAATAGCTGTACTATTCCCAACAAAGTTATCGAAGTTTTAGTACTACTAATACTTTACTAAGACTTTGAATTCCTATAGTCGTTAAATAAACAACATTTTGCGTAAGTAATATAAAAATATGGAAAAAAAAACAAACCTCATCATTATCATAATGCTTATAAACATCGGTAAACAGTTGTGAGGCCTTCTCATACTCGTTGTCGGCACACAGCAACGTGCACAGAACTCCGATCACTCCCGGACGATACTTATACTCGCTTTCTTCTAGAAGTTTCACTGCGCCTTTTCTGTCACCCTGTAATGTAATAAAAGAAAAAATAATATAGATTTTAACTCAATTTTAAAGTTTTATGTTTGTTAATAATGTTACCTATAAAATCATTTTTTTTATCCCCGTTCGTGTCGGATTGTCGTCCCATCAGGCTATGAGAGTGAAGGAATAGGGAGTGCACCTGTGTCTGCGCAAATGCTCGTGCACTATAATATGTCCTGCGCAGCTGGCTGATCTCCTTATATGAGAACAGCCGCCGTGGTCGAAGTCGACCTTGAACGCCATTTTTATTATCTATACTTTTCTTACCTGTCCTCATATGGGCACAGTACATAATATTTACTGTACTCATACGAGTACAATGTCCTCACCTGAGCCAGCAACACTTGTGCGGCTGCTAATGTCAGGTCTCCGCCTTGCTTGAGCAGCAAGCTGACGGCTTGATTCCTCTTGCCATCCTTCATTAGACTGGAAGCTTCGACTAAGGCAGCTCGACGTTCCTTGCCGAATTCCCGGACTAGTTTCACGCAGCATTGCTTGCAGAAATCGGGCTGGAAAACAAGGTAAAAGTATGTTATTATCAATGTATATTATGCAAGCCCCCAGGGAAAAGGGTTGAATTCCCCAGCGCGTGGGGAGGCAGCAGTCTAGCAATGGGACAACTTTCGTCTGTTAGTATACAAACCAATACAAGCTGATTTTAACATGTTCGATTTGGTCTTGGAACGCTAAAAGTTGGTTCCGGCTGTGATTTGAACAACTTTGGCAGTCATTACTTATAATCAGCAGAAATCTGACAACCAGTCCTCTATAGGATATTGGGCTACCTGGATAACTGGATTAAAGAAAGTTTTGGCAGTTGTTAAGGATAGTCAGAAACTAGAAAGTTTGACAACCAGTTTTGCCATGTAGTATCGGCAATAGCTCTATGTAAAATACAGCTTTGGTTCCCAGTACCACCCCAACATAGTAAAAATACCACACAACACATTCTCACTCACCTGGTTAGAATAAATAGCGAGTATAGCCTGGTTGCAGGTGATGGCGGCACGTTGGCGGGAGTTCAGCTTGTGTTCCAGCCCGTCTGCCGTGGCTGCCTTCATGCGCTTGCGGGATTCAAACACGTTCGTGTCTCTGGAATGTAGCGTTTGATAAATTATTGTTTTAGTGTGAACTAATACAGAGGATTAAATAACATTACAAACTTAATTATTTATAGTATATAAGTATATAGGTATATTAGACCATTAGGTATTTCTTATTTTTCGTATATTGTTTTTTTGTTCCACTTTTGCGTGTCCGTTTGCCAGATGGCAAAAAGCCTCCTCGAATCTTCTCCATTCTGGCCTTTCCATGGCCACTCTACCCCATGTTGTTCCCGCTACTTGTCTAATGTCGTCGTCAAACTAAATAATGTAGCTAAAATCGTGTATCACTTGGCCTAGTAACTTAAGATTTGAAGTTTATTTTTAATTTATTATTTTAAAAATGCTTCATGTTTTCCATTTTTGTGGAGTATTTTTTAAACTAGACAATAGAATTACTGAAATTAATCCGGTCGCCGCCTCCTCCTCCTTGCCTAGCTGCTGCAGGAGGTATGCTAGTATATAACAATCACCTGTTAATAACAACAATATTGTTGCTAGCAATAGCGACGAGCGCCTGATCGCTGGGCTTGTCCTTCAGCACGTTCTGGTAGATTGTTGCTGCTTCCTTCTCTTTGCCCATTTGTTGAAGGCAGTATGCTTGTTGGACCCTGTAAATAAAAAAATAAATAAGAAACTGTGTAAAACACACGACAATTATAATTTTTGAGACTATTCGTCGAAAAAGTAAAGAAAAATGTTACTATAAACAGCAACTATAACCAGATTCTAGTTAGAAATCGAAAAACACTTCTATTACCATTTGCAATCCGCTGCACATGACAATTGAGTATGTCTTTAGGCGCAGTTTAACAGTTTGTGTTATTAGCTACATCATATCTAAAAATGCTTCTATTCGCCCTCTTGATTACAAATGAGAGTATTCACTCATATGTACCTGATAATAGCAGCTTCCTCCTTCGCCTCCTCCTCAGTGCCACCGTCCTCCAGCACACTCTCACTGCAGGAAGACTCCGCTCTCTTCAGCACTGGGAGAGCTTCGTTGTACTTGCCGCGCATGGCTAATGTACTGCCTGCATTGTAAGCTAGCTCGTACGTGTTCTCGTCAAATTGAGGTAGATCTGATGACTGAAATTTAAAAGGTATATGTAAGAAACTTTTCTGGAAAACAAGCTATAAACGAAAAAAAACAATAATCTATTTAAGAAATATAGAGCCACAGACAAACCCCCTTTTTGGGTAGTTAAAGAGGGGTAGGACAAACAATATAAGAAAGAAGTATAATAGCTGGGAGAATATATTTCTCAAAATTATTTTTACTCACACAGATTATTTGTGTAATTTTCAGGACATGAATTTAATGTACATCCAAATTAAGTGTGAAATAAGACAGACAATGCAAGATTGATAATTTTATTATTGCCCTGAAGGCTTCAAATATGTTTCATCATCTTTTCCCAAAAATCAATAGTAGTTACAAATATAATTAATTTGTTAAGTAAACTTAACAATGGCAAAATATGGAAACCTATTTTATTGTACTTACCACCCATGTTTGCAAAATAAATGATTTGATTTGAAACTTACAGGGTTAAGTGCACCAAGATTAGCCACAACGGCAGACATGTTGGCCTTCCTCTCATCTTCATATTCATCGGTGGTATTCTTCACAATGTCTCGGTACAAGTTGTAGCAGTCTTGGTAGTGTTCTAGGCGGTATAAGATTTGAGCCCTGGAAGATAAATAGTGTCATTTTAATTAATTTTATGAAAACAATAATCACCTTAATTTTAATTACTGATTTACAACTATGCTATACTAACTTTTGTCAACAGATTAACTTGCTTCCTGAAGAAACTATTTTCCAGACACAGATAAAGCCTTTTTATTATTCTAATGTGTAATCTGTAGTATTGCCAAGTCTTATCTAGTCTATTGAGCTGTCTGTGCATGAGGAAGCAACACATAGGCATTTACAGTAAAACATTAACAAACCAATTTAGATAAAATTATCTCTGACAATAGGAATATGTGTAGTAGCCCAAGATCAAGTGATAAGATGAGTATGTGAGTGAATTCTACAGTTGCATTTTAAATATAAAGTTACATGCCTTAATTCTTTCAAAGCTGGTGTCAGCTCAGGAGCATTATCGACAGTTTGCAACGCATCCTTGGGGCAGTTGAGACGGTACTGAGCGTACGCCTTCTCAAAGTGCAGATCGGACGCTAGCGCAGCATTCTTGGTGTTGCAGAGAACTGCTAAGGCTTCTTTAAAGTTGTGCAGTTGAATCAGGCATACGATCTTGCAGTGAAATGCCTTCTGCTCGTTTGGAGCTATTTGAAGGACTGAAACGGTAGGATTGGTGAATTAAGATGTAGTCATCAAATTAAGAAGGATATTGTATTGTCTTTGTAGTATAACTTTTCTAGTAAGTACATAATATATTGCTGATAAAGAGAGATAATATATTGCTGAGAACATTCTGACAAATGTGTTTGAACCATAAATATGTGTGATTTCTTTAATTTTGTATGCATTTTTTTAGTTGAATGATAGTCAATAGGCTGACGCCTAGAAGCCCATTTAGAAAACATGAAGATAACATAAACATATGGCATATTGCAATAAGTTGTAATCAATGTCATCAAACCTGTTTGCAGATCACCTGTTACTATGGCAAAAAAAAAAAAAAAAAAACAGTTGGCTGTTGGATATTGAAGCCCAAGCTACAAGAATAAACATTACATTACGTGAAAGTTAGTAAAATATGTAGTTACCTAATGAATATTAAGTAACTTTTTAACATGATAAGGAACTATATAATGGGTGGGTATTATTATGTGCTGTTTATAAACAATATATTGTAAGTACCGTTGTATCTGACTAGAGGATGAATATTACAGCTTGTATTAAGACGATTTTAATAGAATTGATAAGAAATATACAGCAAATCGAATGATAAGTAAGAAAGTAGCATTCGAAAGTGTGGTTATCTCTATTAGTCATTTATTAATGAACTGTCGCATATTTTGGGAAAATATTCCGTGTATTCACTCCTTACCTTTTCCCGTAGCTTTTAACGCTCTATCATAGTCACCGCTTTGGCAGAATTTATTTAATTCTACATAAGCCTGAACAAGATTATTCTCCTTGTTGGCTGACATTTTTGACAACTGACTACAACTTGGCATGTCAAACGTCAAAACGTCACTGCTTTTCTGCGATCCGTTTTATGCATATTACGGTAAATTAATAATCGGCAGAAAGTATAAAACTTAAAAAAACTCGTCCGTCTTCAATAATAATACTTAACCCCTCTGCTCGACAAGATTTTGACATATGACTTTACCGTTGATTCGGCGGGATATTTTGAATCGCGACATGGAAGTCAAAAATTTGTACTAACTTTCAACACATGAATTCTAAGTCCGTAATGCCTGATCAGAAGTATTTTAACTATAACTTTAGAGCTCACTTATTTGACAACAACGTGCAAAGGTCAAATGGGGTCAGTTAATTCAGAAAAAGATAATAATTACGGTGTTTTTAAGTCTATCGAAAAGTTAGGCATTTCAAATTTGGTGAAAACTTACCAATAAGTAATCGCATCACTTTCTCAAACACAACACAAACGTCATATTTATAACATTTTCAATCCGTTGCAATACATTTCGTGCACTTATTTATGTTCAATAACTAAAAAATCAGCACGTAAAATACACAATAAAAATGAACAATTTACAAGATCAGTCAAGTCACAGACAAGTAGAGTTTGGAATGGAGTATTTTTTTTTTTCAATCGGCGGTGTGCATTCGATACCTAAATCGGAAATTTATTATAAATAATCGAATACCAATTTTATATATACCTATTTTTTAATAGCAACTTATTTCAATTTTATTTATTAATTTTAAATTATAGGTTCAATTTGTTTTTGTTGTTAAGAAAAAAGATATTTAAGTTTTTAGCATTAAATTTTTATATGTATTATTTATTTTGGTGTTGCGTCATTCGTAATAATTTTTTAACTTTAACTGAATTTTTATTACCTATTACGGAATTTTAATTTATTCTTATATTATTTCTCAACAATTCTAACATTTTTGTTTCGGCGGAGGGTATGCGGGTGTTCTGAAATATAATGCAATTTGTAACTACCAAAGGTATGTACTTATTTGATGATGAGAAACAATAATAATAATTGATTGATTTGCCCCGCAGGGCATCTGAGGCGGATGACGGGGAGTAGCGACCCCGCGGGGCTATATATCCGAGTGCTCCAGGGAGAGTATACTGTCCCCCATCTCCGGCTTGCCGGAGTGAAGCATGACGGGGGAGAGGTCTCCCGCCTCTTGGCTTGCCTTCACCGGCCGGTCAGAGTGGAGTCGCTAGAGTAGGGTTAGCAGCCCGCTCGGAGGGTAGGTGCCTCGTGGTAAGTGGCGAGTGGGCCGGTGATGCTGGACCCACAGGGAGCGCGTGATCTGCGTTTAAAGTCCGCCGAGGTATCCTCACCCTTCAGCCGCTCATGTACCTGTTGCCCTCTTGTTGCGATTTAGCGACTGATTCCCGGGGGCCCAGTAAGTGAGTTGGCGAGTCTCCACCTGCCATTTTTACGTTTATTTATTACATTGTTATCGGCAGGTGCCATAGTTCCCGTAGTTTCCCCATTCCTAGTCCACTAGCATCCCATCACAATAGCCCAAGTAGTTTTCATCCATAGTTAGCAATAGTTTAGCACAGAACCGGGCATTGTCCTTGGGTACATTTCTATAGTGTATACAGGGATAATCGTCGGTTTTGTGTCACCATTTCATTAAAGTTGTCTCAAAAGAGCTTCAGCGTGTTGGCTTCGGCCCCACGTTCGCCTTCCAAAAATCCGGGACTCTGTAGTCCCGTGGTCGGTTAGAGACATAATAATTGATTGATTTTAAAGTCACCAAATATTTTTAACCGAATCCCAAAAAGGAGGTGGTTCTCAATTTGGATGTTTGTTTTTGGTCGAAAGGGTATATTCCCCATATTTGTTATTAGGTCCAGGATCTGATGATGGAAACCTTGAGAAATCGAGGGCAGCTCTCGAAAATTGTAAGCATAGATAAGGTTATAACTTGACACTCAGATGTATATCTGATAACACTATGAGACAGTAAAGGTTTGGAGCTGACCTGATGATGGAGACCAGAGAAGGTCGAGGGAACTCGACAACCGTACTTCTCTCGTCTCCATCTCCTTCACTGTTGCAGAGGCCTCGTAAATACGAATAATATAAGCACAAACACGAGAAAGTTTAAATATTCAGTTGTCGAGTTCCCTCGACCTTCACTGGTCTCCATCATCAGGTCAGCTCAAAGCCTTCACTGTTGAATAGTGCTACCAGGCAAACACCTGAGTGATAAGATTTCAACCTATGTATTTCTGCAACTTTCGAAAGTCGCCCTCGATTTCTCAAGGTTCCATCATCAGATCCTGACCTAATGATAATGGGACCACCTCGGAAGTACACGCTATCAAACAAAAAAAGAATCATCAAAATCGATAAATAAATGGCTGAGTAATCGCGTAACAAACATACAAAAAAAAACGGTCGAATTGAGAACCTCCGCTTTTTGGGAAGTCGGTTAAAAATAAGTCGGCGGCGGCCATCTTTCCATCTTGGACCAGCTTTCGATGAACAGCGAACTATTTGCCCCTTCAAACAATAAAATCGTCATAAAATTTTGCGATAACTACACCTAACTACGGCTCTCGTCAAATAGCTTTGCCGCTCAGTTAAAAAGTTGGAAGTAACGAATCGCCATTAAGTTTGGCAGATCTACAGGAATCCTGCACATAAAACACCCGAAGAATAAGTCTTCATTTGCCGTCTTCAGAAACCCTAAAAACCGAAGATTTTTTTTATTCCGGCTACAACGTATTTTCTATCACTGATTTTCTAGCATTTTTTTCAAAATAAATTAAGTCATTTTACTTTTCCTAATTTATTTTCAGATTATGGTAAGTATACAAAAGTGCAATTTAGTAATATTATAATATCAAATAATATAAAATTATTAAATCGATTCTTTATTTTAACGAATCGGATCATTCGATGCAAAACTTCTATCACCGTCGCCATCTTGTCTATGCGTCTTCAAATTTAAAAAAACAACTAATGTAAACAAACATGGCGAGTTCGATCAGAATTCCCGGTAATTACGATTGGATTTTAAAAAGGTATATTTCTAACGGGATGCTAAATATGAAAGGTTTGAATGCGTAATAATAATTTAAATTTATTTAGTTATTTTATTTAGTACTCACAAATGTGGTTTGATTGGAAAGAAAATAAATATGAGCGTAAATAATTAGGAAAGTGTATGACTGATTCGCAGACCCCAATTGGGGTCTAAACCGAGCTTACGGTGACATTGATGTTCAGACCCCGATTGGGGTCCGCTACGGATTTGACGGTTAAACCCTTTTCCTGAGTTTGAAAAATATTACACGGAAAACCGCATCAGAATCGGGTTAGCCAAACGTGAGATAATGGCACACACCTTTTTTAAGTCGGTTAAAACCCGCATCATCGTTTTTTGAAACTATTTGATATCAACGCTGTATAATGGGGTGCACGCAGGGAGATTAGGTATACTTAGCCATCCATCGTCCTACCTGGCTACACAGGGCAGCTGTTTCTTGGGGTTTTTGGCGAAGCAGAAAACTAGTTTCGGTATAAGTCCTACTGAGGAAACCAGTTGTTCTCCGTTTCCAATTTGTTGGCATGATTTGTTGGTTATAGCCCACAGGGGACCGATTCTCCTAATTTTACTCAAACGAGATACGATTCATGTTCGACTCGATTCGACTGAGATCCAATCCCGACTCGATTACGATTGAAGCGTATGTGGCATTCCGCTATTTTTACTTTGAAATAAACGTTTTTATCCTTTTCTGTCATTCAATAATGAATCATTTTGTCTGCAAATGATTTACGATTGCAAAATGATTGTACAGCAAACTACCGTATCACCAAAATCACCAAAATAGCAGACCAATCGCTCACCAATCAAATGTCAATCGAATACGATTGGTCTTTTATTAGTAGCAGAATGCCCGATATGGTTAAAACTGCTATTGCGATCATATTGCGATTCGATTTCTATTCGATTTTGACATTATTAACTTAGGAGAATTGTGCCCCAGGGGCCCGATTCTCCTAATTTTACATAAGCAACATTCGATTGACGTTCGACTCGATTCGACTGAGATCCGATCCCAACTCGATTACGATTGAAGCGTATGTGGCATTCCGCTATTTTTTCTTTGAAATAAACGTTTTTATCCTTTTCTGTCATTCAATAATGAATCATTTTGTCTGCAAATGATTTACGATTGCAAAATGATTGTACAGCAAACTACCGTATAGACCAAAATTACCAAAATAGCAGACCAATCGCACACCAATCAAATGTCAATCGAATACGATTGGTCTTTTATTAGTAGCAGAATGCCCGATATGGTTAAAACTGCTATTGCGATCATATTGCGATTCGATTTCTATTCGATTTTGACATTATTAACTTAGGAGAATCGGGCTCCAGGTCATGGATTTCTATATACGATCGCTGAGGCGTCGCAATATTGTTCTAGGCATAACAATATATAATATTAATACACTTCATATATTTTGTGATTGTTTGTTATCGGTGTAGCTATACCAGCATGTTTTAATACTTTTATGATGAAGTATTTTGTTGGTCCTGGACTTTCCTGGATGTTTAAATTGTGTTTAAAACTTTGTCAAAAACACACAAAGTTTAAAACACATAAACGTCTTCAACGAACAAAGCGATGACAAAGTAAATTCGGCCGAGAGTTTTATTCAAAAGTATAAAAAGATTGTAAAGGAAGCATTGTGCAAGTTGGGGCGCTTACGTCGCGGCGTCGTGTGTCGAACTCATCAAAGTTAGACTTGCGGAAGTTCCGCGACCAGCCAGTTTGTTGCTAGTTTTTGAACGTCGAAAAATTGAAAATTGTTGCACTACAAGTTCTAGAAATGTAGGTCATGGCGTGTTGGGTATGGGGATGCCATTGCAACGATTAGCTATAGTCTATCGACTTCACGTCTAGGCTAAAGTGTTTTGCAAGTTAGGTACACTAACCGCTATCCCAGTCAGGGCCGTCGTCTGACTCATCAATTTAGTAGGTAGGTAGGTACACCTACATATTGTTTAAAGTCAGAGGTCCTGAACAGGAAATCCCAGTTGAAGTTGTGGGCCTTCATTATTGGGGGGCCAGTGTCTACTATGCCCAGAGGATAACTAACCTTCACGCCTTACTGACTGTTAGAGGTAGTCTGTATTTTTGCGGTAGTAGGTAAATAAACAGGGGCCCGATTCTTCTAAGTTAATAATGTCAAAATCGAGTAGAAATCGAATCGCAATATGATCGCAATAGCAGTTTTAACCATATCGGGCATTCTGCTACTAATAAAAGACCAATCGTATTCGATTGACATTTGATTGGTGTGCGATTGGTCTGCTATTTTGGTGATTTTGGTCTATACGGTAGTTTGCTGTACAATCATTTTGCAATCGTAAATCATTTGCAGACAAAATGATTCATTATTGAATGACAGAAAAGGATAAAAATCTTTATTTCAAAGAAAAAATAGCGGAATGCCACATACGCTTCAATCGTAATCGAGTCGGGATCGGATCTCAGTCGAATCGAGTCGAACGTGAATCGTATGACGCTTAAGTAAAATTAGGAGAATCGGGGCCCAGCTCATCCAAAGTGACTTACAGTCTACACGACGTCGACGTTTGCAAACGAAAACGAGCCCGAGTAATTTTCAGCTGCAAAACAAGAACAAACATTCAAATTGGATAATCCGTATTTACTTATTTAACTTCTAAACCCCCTAATGACACCATCACACCATGTCCCCGGTCACAGGCCAAATTCAAACACGACCAAAATTATCATCCGTTACACGTTCCTAATTAATCACCCCAAACAAAAACAGTAAAGTTTAACATAATAACGGCATCAATGTCGCAGTCTCGCAGTGAGGATGTCGCAAGACAAACAACGTTAAAGTAACATCTATTGTCGCGGCGTCGGACGACCAACTCGACTTTTAATCGCATTACTAGAAGTTGGCGCGAACTTCAGCGGGAAGTTTCGTATTGCTATCCGGACGGAGTCGGCGCGATTGCGGTTTCTAAAGTAATTTCTATTAGGTGGAAGCTAGTAATGTTTAATCTAGCCGTCTTTAGTGGTTAATGGTGCATTGGTGTTTTGTATTTTTTTGACTTGATTAGTTACACGCACGTCTGTGTAGAGTTTCTTCAGTAAAAAAAGAAACAGCCTATATAGGTAATACCGTTTTCAATATCTTTGCGTTCATACTTCGAAATATAAATATAAATGGATGCCACTGAGGCTTGGCTGTTTAAACATATTGTAGATTTTAATTGGTAAAATTTTCCTTTATACATAAAAGAGAATAGCCAAACCACTTCATGTATGTCGTGTGATTATGTGACAGACAATGTAATTTTTCCGGTCCATTACCGGACCTGCCTACATCATTTTATTATTTTAAAGCTCTCACGAAAAATCCATAACCTTCCACGTGGAGCTTCACTTACAAAATTACTCCACGCATACTCTTGTTGAATTAAATCGTTTCAAGGTGGGAGGGGGCCGTATTTTATCGAAGCCCGCTGATAAATTGCGCGAAATTCAATTTAAACGGGTAATGTTTGTGTCCGTATTACTACATCACTTGGCGGCGGCCTATAAACTCTGCCGGTCCACTGAACAGTTGAAATATTGTGCCTTCAGGTACCTTCTCCATAAAAATATTGGAGTTAGTGCACGGGGTCGTGGGAGTATGTCGTAAAATCTGTTAGAGTATTAGGCGGGAGTTTTTGAGACTGTTGAATGGTTTGGGACAGCTGCGGGCTTCGACTTGGTTGGTTTTGGTACATAGGTACAATTAGGGTAAAACTAAAAGATTAGGGTAAAAGTAAAACTAGAGGAATTCCCAAACAACGATCTGTGGATGCAGTTAGACTAACATCGTAGTCAGTCTCACATATTATGTCACACCTTCCCACAGAATAGTAGAATAGGTATGAAATGAAGTGATAGGTAGCAATATTTTTTGTCCGGGTGCGTGGAATAGGTAATTCCCTCTGGATACGTGAAATAAAACCGCGGGAAACAGCAAATAAAAATTATGCAAGGCTGGATTAGGCAGCATTTCTATGTTCGGATTTAAATAAAATGGGTAGGCTGTCTCTTAAAAATAAAGATTAGTTTTAAAAGCAAAAACTTTATTTTGCTATTCAAATTACCCATCATTTACTATACGAGTGTCCCCCTGATAATCTAGTGGATTAATGTACAAAGTTGTGGTCTAGTTCGGCTTAAATTTCTTCATGACGGCTATTACGGTTTATTTATGTTCTCATAAAAATTGCAACCAAGGGACCAATGTAGCACAACTGTCAACCAACTTTACATGTAATTTATCAATATAAATTCCTCGTTGTACTGACTAATTTTCGTGCAATACGCAAAGGGATAACAGATTAGAAAATTCCGTTAGTCTTAAAAAAGGTTGACCCATTTGTTACCACGCGGGACACTTTTTTTCCTGACAAATTGCCTGAAAGTAATTTTAAGCCCAAGACCAGTTATTTATGTACATTACTTTAGCTTTATTTACGTTCAGCACCGTGTTCATATTCATTTGTGCGGTTCTTTGATCCCCTGATCCACTGTTTTATATTAGCGAATACAAATATGGAGGTAGAGTATGTTAAGTATAGGTATGTAACTATATAACATGACTTAATGAATATTCATCTATCTATACATATAATAAATCTGTAAAAAAACTGTGTCTGTACATTGAATATATTAAAAAAATAATAATTGGGTGGGGTTTAGAAACAGTAATGGAGCACAAATCCAAAAAAAAAATTCTGTCTGTATGTCTGTATGTCTGTATGTCTGTATGTCTGTATGTCTGTTTGTTTGTACACGCTAATCTTCCGAACTACTGAACGGATTTCAATGATTTTTTCTTTGTTGTATCAGTATTAAGCCTGGTCAACATATAGGCTATAATTTATCTTCGAAACTTGAAGACCTGATGCAGAACTCCAACAGACCAATAAAACTATAAGAGATACAAATATGGTGCCGTGGCAAAAATTGTTTCATTTGATGAGCATTTTCAGCTGAGATAATAAATTTTAAGATCTGGAACACCTGATGTGGAACCCCAAGAGCCCAGCTTCTCTGTACCATATACAGGTATGACGTTTTAGCAAAAGTTGTTCAATTTGATAAGCACTTTCTATTGACTTATACAAATTGAAGATCTAAAACATCTGATGTGGAACTCCAGGGGCCCAGCTAGACTATAGCATATAGAGGTATGACGTTTTAGCAAAAGTTGTTCAATCTGATAAGCACTCTCTGTTGACTTATAAAAATTGAAGATGTAAAACACCTGATGTGGAACTCCAGGAGCCCTGCTAGACTATATGAAGCATATGAAGATATGACGTTTTAGCAAAAGTGGTTCAATCTGATAAGCACTCTCTATTTACGCATTTTTCTTTTCTCTCTCACACAAACAAATTATAACGAAGATACAACAACGCTTGAATTTCGTGTTAAGTCACTGCTTAGTACAAATTTTACATACCTAGACGTGGCGTCACGAGCCCCCGCTCTCTAACTTTGTTGCGTTATTATTTTGTATGTCTCTTCCAGACCTCGGGACTACAGAGTTCCGAATTTTTGGGAGGCAAACGTGGGGCCGAAGCCAACACGCTGAAGTCCTTTTGAGACAACTTTAATGAAATGGCGACACAAAACCGACGATTATCCCTTTATACACTATAGAAATGAATCCAAGGACAATCCCCGGTGGAGGTCGTTAAAAAAAAGACAATCCCCGGTTCTGTGCTAAACTATTGCTAACTATGGAGGAAAACTACTTGGGCTATTGTGATGGGATGTTAGTGGATGACAATGTTTTAGGTACATGTAAAAACGGCAGGTGGAGACTCGCCACCTCACTTACTGGGCCCCCGGGAACCAGTCACTGAATAGCAACAAGAGGGCAACAGGGACATGAGCGGCTGAAGGGTGAGGATAACTCGGCGGACTTTAAACGCAGATTACGCGCTCCCTGTGCTTACCATGAGGCACCTACCCTCCGTGCAAGGCTACTAATCCTGCTCTAGCGACGGCTCCACTCTGGACGGCCAAGCCAAGCCAGAGGCGTGAGACCTACCCCTGTCATGGTTCACTCCGACCGGCCGGAGATGGGGGACAGGGGATGGGGCCCCGCGGGGTCGCTACTCCCCGTCATCAGCCTCAGATGTCCTGCGGTGCCTATATCTCATTATTATTGTCGTTATTATCTCAAGAGCCTTTGTCCCAATTATGTTAGGGTCTACTTCCAGTCACGATGCAACTGAGTACCAGTGTTTTACAAGGACCGACCGCCTATCTGACCTCCACAACCCGGTTACCCGCTCAACCCAACACCCCTTGGTAAGACTTACTGGCTTCTGACTACCCATAACGACTGCCAAGAATGGAATGTTCAATGACAGTCGGAACCTACAGTTTAACATCCCCTCCAAATAACGGTCATTGGTATCCAAAATATACGTAGAAAGTACATACGAACTTAGAAAAGTTGCATTGGCAGGCACTTGCCAGACCTGGAATCAAAGACGCACGCTCATACTTAAGAGATTGGTTCTCTACCCACTAAACCACCACGAATTCCACTAAGTCACCACGACTTTGTCATCTATTTAATGTTTTTTTACGTAATATTTTTGCCACACACAACTTAAATGCGGACTAATTAGAATCACTACTTTTATCCCTATGTTCACGTCTATTGCGACTATTCAGATCTTTGATTTTGCTGACCCCGTAGTCGCTGGCATAAGGGACAGGATCCGCGTACGAAGTCGCGGGCAGAAGCTAGTTTATTAATATTCTAGTTAGAATTAGCAAAATGTTGGCCTTCCCTTGTTATTATTCGGAGGATCCTAACTAGTATTTACAATTAGGCATATTGTGAGTAGGCGAAATAATTAATCTTATTGTCGTACCCTAACTGGCACCTGGCGCTAAGCCCCGCCAGAAGCCAGAAGGCAAGCCAGCCTGTAGCCAACCTCATTCTAACAATACTACCTAGGTATAGTAACGCCACAGCTGAAGTGACATCGCGTGGGTGGACCACATTACAAATGAAGGGTACTTTTAAGACGTACAAATTAGGCATAATACTTACTCGAAGTATTGTTTCAATCACTGCCAATTTATCATTAGCGACATTATTGTTATCGGAATTTAATTGTAATATGCCTGTAGTCCATTAAATATGTGATATTTTTGTTATTTTTTCAGAAACTCCATTTAAAAAAATTGGTTTTATCTTCTAAGTTAACCATTAAAAACTACTGCCTTCCTCGCATGAAATTTCAAATTCACCTACCCAACCTCACCAAGCATTTTCCTCTCAAGTGAAGTATTTAATTTCACTTCAACGACAATTCCCGTCTCATTACAGTAAACGAAACGACATCCGATGCATGTGGATGATGATTTGACGCAAATTGGACAGGTGTCAGGAATGCCTGCCGGCGCGGAGACGAGCCTGCGATCCTTAGATTCTACTCGTCGTTAGTAGTATACTAGACTTAACGAGTTTGGTTCTCGAGGTGGTTTAGGGTTGACTGCTAAAAAAGACGATTTTTATATATTTTTTTGTTTCTTTATACCAGAATTCTACGTGGATATAAGCCAATCGCTAAAACCATGTTAGCATTTTTTGTGACTATGGCCAGATAAGAGACGAACACCTTGGGAAGTATAAGCAGAAATCACAGATCAGATTTTGTTAATTGGCCACGACCATGAGTGTTGTCTGTTAATTTAGAATTATTTAATTAGATAATTATTATATAATTTAGAAATTTCTTTGTTTCGGAAATGTTACTAGATGCTGGAGACATCATCCTCATCCTCCGAGCCGTATGCCAACTATGCTGAGGTCGGCTTCCAGTCTAACCGGATGTAGCTGAGACAGTTCGTTTATAAATGGACACAGACACACCATACCAGATATAACTAATTCTTCCGTCTCATAGCTATCTGCGACTGTAGGTATACTTGAAGGCGTTCTTAATTAACACATAACCCTCACACTTTACTATGAAAATTTACCAAAGGTATAGTATCTTTAACGGATGCTGAAAGAAATCCAAAAAAAATATGTTTTAATTTGGCTAACCCTATCGAGAATGGGATGTCAGTAAACCACCTCAGAGTAGAGTCGACAACGATCGTTCGCTATTGCCTAATAAAGGCCCGTTCGTATGAGATTTCAATTTGGCAGCTCAACTGGGCTTCATTTTGCGAAGCACGACACGTTTCGAATATTATTAATGGGGTGGAAAGAGAACGAATACGGAGCGTTAGATAAATTTCGTGTTAACAGAAATGCTTGGTAATGGCAGCTTTAACGCTTGAATAATAGTGTCCATCAGTGATTCTCAAGCATTTACGGACTGAATTCTGGTTTTCAAATATTTAAGCAATTATGTTATGCATCGACCCGTTTGGATTGTTTATCAGCTTGTGTGATAAATTAAGAAATCCTGGTTAAACCAACTGTTTAGGAGATATTTGCGAGAATTTAGGTATCTTTCGCAAACAAAGTTCAAACAGCCAAATGAATCAATATGCAAAGTACCCAGATTTATAAATCTTCTTATCGAGTCTGAAACGAACTGCTATAAAGCTAAGATAAAGTACCTATTGCAAGGATTTTGATTTAGGTACACTATTTCAATTTCGTGCGAACTGACTTTAGACCCTCCATAAATCTTCATATATTAGAAAAAGTTTAATCAATTTTATTTTATTACCACGAAAGTAGCTGTAGAAGCGCTGATAAAAATAGAAACTGCAAAATAATATTAACATTAAGAAGAGGCTAACGGTCAACAATAGGGAATGTTTGACTGAGGATCATGATCACCGCTTTAATAGATGTATGACGTTACACTTATTACCTAGGTAATACCACGTTATGTTCCACGTATGGTATCCCACGTTTCACTTATCACTTAAGTAAATATATTAATGCTAATTACCACGTAGAACTGATTGCTGATCATAGTCCCGAATGCAGTAATGCGTTCGACGCTACACCTGCCCCTTCGACAATCAATGAAAACTTCTCCATTTTCAAATCACAAAACCAAATGATTCAAGAAATCATGTATTCATACAAACCAGCTCAATGAACATAGTACTTCGAAGACAACGCCATTGTCTCGCGTTCACACAATCCGTCGCTGTGAAGTAGGTAATACATCAAAACGCGACGCGTCACGGCTTCAGCCCGCGGATTCTAATCAGCAGGAGATAATGAATCTGTAGTCTGCAGTGTGAGGCGTGATGTAATTTATGTACTTAGATTTTGTATATCGCCTTTAAAGGTAAGTGAAGGACTCTGGCTTTTACAATGAAAGGAAATAGAGAAAGACGACGGTATGTGCATTGACAATGAGCCTATAGAACTCTTTAATGAAAGGATCAGCAACGATTTAAAACAGATGTTTTTGCAAACCCCACGAAAAACTTCTGGAAAATCCGAATAGCACATTAAACACAAAATCCTCATTGAAATCGAGCCTAACAGTTCAATTATAGGAATCGGCTCTGCGCGAGGTTCCTGATCGCCTACATCTAGATTTGATTCCTTCTAACTAGACATCACAATCCGTTTACCGCATCCGACTATTGAAAAGTTTTCTACAATGTGCACAAATTTTAAAGCGCTTTAATTTTTTCTATATATAAAAAGACATTATTCCCATGGAGTTTCTGTGAAACACATTCATTTAATGAAGCATAAAACAGCCTTTGACTTTTCCAAAAGAAAATTTCCTCAGAGCAGCAATGAAACAAATGACTGTCTTCAAGTAAAAAGACGGTAAAAATAAAAATAAAGCAATACACAGCGGACTGTATAATCCGTATGCAATTTTTCTACGTCTACTGTGGAGGCGGCCCCGTGGGTTAATTTGGCCGATATCGGTGGTGCGCGGTGCACGCCGTTCAGCGGGCGATCGCACGGAAAATTGGTCTCCTTCGCCATTTGATTATGTACCAAGATCCCGTGCGAGAATTTAGACGATTTCCCGTGAAAAATAAATTGGACAATATGAGAGTCAGGTGGGGAATTTTTTAAAAGCTGTTTTTCGAATCGCAATTCTGTACATGAAACTGTTTAAATAGAATAGTGAATATACTCGTTTAATGAATTAATTTACAAAAAATATAGAACTAAAACTGTTTACCTTTGATGATTTGTAGCAAAATAGTAGTTAGCACAGCACGTTTCTCTTATAAATCTATCTAACAATGAAAAACTTTTTCCTCAAAATTAATTAATTATTTTGTCCAAAAACCACAACATAATTTAAAACACATTCAAATACATCAAAATATAAATAATCGATGTTCATTTTTTAAATATTCGCTCCCACTAAAAGCGTTGATAAATCCAATAAAGCACATAAAAGTTAATAAACAGCGGAAAAGCCTGTTCATTCATCAGGTGCCGGATAGTTAGTGTACCGAATGTATTTTTAAACTGGGTTTTAATTAAATGAAACGCCGAACCTTTCAGCAGTGGGAGATCGCGTTCAATGAAATACGGGACATACCAACAGTTCACACGCTTTACCAGCTCTTGAGGATATACCTAGGTTTTAGCTTGTTACTGAATCAAGATTTTTATCTAAGACCTATCTAAGATTGACTAAATAAAAATGATTTGCTTCTTATTTGAATTTTTAATAGCTATGTGGTAAACATGGCATTAAAAATAGTGTTTGCTTTATTTTAGTGAAAACAATAAAATACTAGTATTTTATTGTGCTATTATGTGCCTGTGCACTACCTACTCCCTGAGTGCGGCCCTGGCGTTGATTATAAATTCAGCATTTTATAACAAAATATGTAGGAAGAATACAAAACGTATCAGGTACACAACGAAGTACGTAAAGCAATGCATAGCACGAATAGCATCAGAATGCAACTTTAAGCCATCCATAATACAGCATCATATCTCAAAATATTCCGCTAAAAAAAGTTTTTCACCATAAAGCTAAAAATAACGCAACCCACTTTTGTAGAGTAGCCTATTTACGTCGGAAAACTGTTTTTATTGTTATTTTATTTCGCGAACTGTGTTGTTTAGACTCGGGAACAATAGCCTGGGAAGCTCTCAGCCGGGTAACACTGGTAACAGTCAGGTAACACTGGTAACAGACAGGTAACGCCGTAAACAATGACTTTTGGAACAGTTAACAGTTGGCTAAGTTTCCCAATTAGTGGTCGCGTGATTATGACGAGCGAGTCCTACAGTGCTATGTGATAAATTGTTTCCTCTACAATAATGTTTGACTGTCTGTGAGAGAATGTACTATCTCATATCTGGATCATGTTTTGGCATAATTAATTAGTTCTGCAAAACATAGAACACTTCTTTTTAGGAAGTGGTGTCCTGGCTTGGCTTTTCGCGTATGATGGTTTTGTAAATGCTATCATTTTAAGTTGGAATATGGCACTCAAAGGTTCTGCTTTGGAAAAGTGATTGAGCTAGGAAGCGTAGGCGCGAATTTACCATTTTGTATCGTAGTCAGCAGTCAGGAGGTCTTTCAAGTCATGAGGCAGATCGCTTTATGAAAATATTACCTACTTACCTACTTCAGCCAAATTGTAGAAAACAGGGGCCCGATTCTCCTAAGTTAATAATGTCAAAATTAAATAGAAATCGAATCGCAATATGATCGCAATAGCAGTTTTAACCATATCAGGCATTCTGCTACTAATATAAGACCAATCGTATTCCAACGACATTCGATTGGTTTGCTATTTTGGTGATTTTGGTCTATCTAAACGGTAGTTTGCTTTACAATCATATTGCAATCATAAATCATTTGCAGACAAAATGATGACAGAATGATTGATGATTGATATTGAATGACATATAAGGATAAAAACGTTTATTTCAAAGAAAAAATAGTGGAATGCCACATACGCTTCAATCGTAAACGAGTCGTGATTGGATCGCAGTCGAATGTGAATTGTATGTCGCTTAAGTAAAATTAGGAGAATCGGGCCCCAGTATTCAAATACAGGAACCCCATTCAAAGCAAACTTAGAATCATTCACAAACTTCTTAGTACTTACTTAGCCAGTATTTCTCTAACAAACTAGGTTGTTTACATACAAAATGTTATTCACAGCGAGTAAGACGTCGTGTGGAGCACCGAGTACCGGGCTTACCTAATAAAGGACTGCTTCTACGTTCCGGCATGACGTTTCCGGATCACATTATAACGTTGAGATTCCGGCTCGCTTGCAAACAAACTCTCATCTCCTGTTTGTAACAAGTAGTCCGTACTATGGAGGTGTGTACTCGATTTGTAGGTCTGTGGTTTGTTCAGAAAGAAGTTGGGTGATATGATAATTGAACTGAGATAAAGAATTATTAGATTGCCTATTCAACGGGAGGCTGTACCCATACAGCCATTTTTGGTCGCAGATATGATAAAGATGTAACAAGTCGCAACAGTTTCGTAACTGATACGACACAACGTGACTGTGTAGGGATTAGCTTTTATGAGTTGTAACGGTTCAGTAAAAATGTGACGGAAACTAGATTCAGTAACTTTGTGTGGTCGCTGTGTCGATACTTTACAGCTTAATTTGTAACCACACATTTTAGAAACTTTGCGTTTGGTTTGTAACCAGTGTGCAATGTTGACACAATTGTGTTGTAACTGGGTAGTAACATGTGTAGTCGATGTTCCAGAACACTTTAACAATAACTTGCATATATAAAAACATGACGAGAGCCAGTTATTCTCAAACTGTCTATGTTTTCTGCCATTATCAACTATTTAATGAAATTTAAAATGAGTAAACAACCAAAAACCTTACGTAAATTCCGATGGACTTCAACTTTTTACAGAAGAGTAAAAGAAATAAGTACGTCCCAAAATATCTCAAGTACCTAATTGTACTCGTACACTAGTTTTTTTTTATTATAATACCTAATATTTTTTTCATGATGTGCATTGTTGGTAGGGCACATTGACGGATACCCATTTTATTGAACTTAAAACTTATTCTTTTCTAGGCCATTTACAGGAAAACAGTACGGAATTTAGTGGAGGAGCTTAGTGGTATAGTCCCTAGTGCCAAAGTTTCAACTTTCGAGCTCCAAATCGCTGTTTTTTTCGTTTTCTCGGCCAAAACAAGACGTCTTCGTCTTTAACTCAAGTACTCGGCACAAGCGATATTAATTCTGATGAGCCTCCTTTGGTTAGAACAATGAAAAAAGGCATCTTGACTTGATAAAAACTTTGGGAAACACTGTAACCAAATATTAAGAGAAACCATCTTAAAAATCTAGTAATTTTGTAACAATTTACCGTAACATGTCGACACGTGTTGACACATTATCGTAACTTTGTGACTAGTTGCGACGAGCATATTTTTCATAACAAACATCAAAAATGTTTTTTCATAGTTCATTATTTATCAATTTTATGAGTAAATCTTGCTAAAATAATTTGTATTAGGATTAAAATATTTGATATTGTATTTAAATGGAAGCTTTTAAGCACTCGATGTGCATAATTTTATATTTTTATTTTATTTAACAAAAGTTTTTCTTTCGCCAGAATTATGAAAACATGATATTACGGTGGCGCGTTGGAAATATCAACATATTCAAAGAAATTACACAGTAAACTTTTTTTCCCAATAAGATTTGAGCATTATAAACCATATTAATTAATGAAAACTAAAACTTTGTTAACTTACCTTGAGTTCATCAACTCAAGGTAAGTAAACCATCATTATGGGATTTCTTGTATTTTGTATTCGTCGTGTCACTCAAGCACGAGCCAACGAAATTGATCGAACGAATGAATGATTGAATGATTAGTGCTAACTCTGGTTAAAATATGGTAACAATGTTACGACACGGCGACGTAAATTAGAAACCAAATGTTACTTGTTTATTGTGTCGAGATCTTCCCCATTTTTAGTTGCAGCGACGGCGCTAACACGGAACGTCGACGAGATTATGTTTCGAGATAGATCAGTGTCGACGCTAAGTGTCGAAACGGTTACGTTATGTTCGCAAAAATGGTTATATGGGTACTTTTTATCCGGGCGCGCGATGCAGTCTACTGGGCGCCGATGAAACTGCTGGCGAAAGATAGTCATTAATACCTACAAGAAAACATTAATTGGGTCTTATCGGGTTCACCTATTTACTGAGCTCTAAGAGTAATGAGGTAACAATAGCACCATCATTTGGCTTTTCTTGAAAATACTTGCGTCTAAGTCTTGATTAGTTGTTAGATTTTGAGTCGAGATTTTCCGAACCTGCTAATATGCAGATTCCTTTTCGAAAGCTCATGGTAGTGGTCCAGGCATTTCACATAACATTACAATGCATAGTCTTTTGTCACTTTAGTGGGGAGTTACCAGATAATTTGTACAAGTCAAGCGATATATTTGTGTTCCTAAATAAGCCCAAATTATGCATGAACTGAGTTGTTGGAAGTATCTTAAAAGAATTGTGCACGTAGGATAACAACATATTAATTAGTTTTCCCGTTTGGAGTTGGAGTCTGCCTTATTTTTGTCCGTGGGAAGCATAAATATGTACTTAGTTTACGACACGTTTTAACTTAGTAGTCGAATAAAATTGACCGTGAAAAATAAGATTGTAATAGGAAGACATTTTTTCGAAACTCCTCTTAGTTTCTCGGAAAAGTGTTTTAAGGTACCTACAGGGGCGTAGCTACCGCCGTATCTGCCGTATCAATTATACGGGGCCCCCGGGCCACGGGGGCCCCAAAAGTGTGTAAGGACAAAAAATAAAAACTTCCTAATTTATTTTATTTTACAAATATCAAAATTCTGAAAAGCAATTCTTTTTTTTTCCCGCCTTAAGCGTGCGTTCAAAAGTTAACAACACTACATCGTTATGGCGGGCTGCGGGACTTCCCCGTTTTACTTACTTCATCTTCAACTCAGCGGGGAATCCTTCATCGATATCGCGATTTACGTGTACGTTGTTGTAATTTACATTGGATATTAAACCACGGAGTTAGTAGCAGCATAAGGGGGGGGGAGAGGGCGGTCCGCCACTGGTACCACGTCTCGGGGGGTGCCATCTCGGTCGACACATATCTGCACGACCAGGATGGCACGGGCAGAAGGGACAAGTGACTGACTGACAAGACACTGAGGGTGCCATTCTAATCTGCAAAGCCTAGGTTCACTACCAGTCACTGCATGCTATTCAAAGAAGACGGATCGCAATCCATACAAAATTGCCCCACGTCCTATAACAATGTGACGAATCTCAAAAAAAAGATAAAAATGTTAAAAATAATATGGCATACTCTCTAATTTCTTTTTTTCACACCTTCATATGAAAAAAATGCTTTAAAGATTGTTTAGGCGCTGTTACGAAAACATCGTTCATGGGACTATTTATGGAATATTTTATTAAATTATTTTTTTCTCAAAACTTAAAAATTTCACACTGATTTTTAGGGTATAGTTAGAGAGCTGATATTTTCACAGATGATGTATTTCTGTTGCCGCTATAACAACAAATACTGAAAACTAGAATTAAATAAATATTTTGGGGGGCTCCCATACAACAAGCATGATTTTTTTGTCCGTTTTATAAATAATGGTACCTACGGAACCCTTCATGCGCGAGTCCGACTCGCACTTGGCCGGTTTTTATAAAACATGTTTGGGTTTTTTATATCCCAAATTTCAAAAATAGCTCTTTATAAGTTTGCAATGACCCGTTTCCGGTTTCTTTACGTTAAATTAAACCTAGCAAAAACCACCACGAATGATTTCTACACGATTTTTAAGTACTTTTATTTACAATTTTAATTCATGATTATTGGGTGCTCAATAGTTAGTCCGCCGCGGGTGCCACCCGATGCTACGCCGCCACCGCACGGAGTGCAGTGCACTGTTTATTTACGCGCTTTATATAAATGTGCATTAAATGAGTGAAAGGAAAATAGATTATCCCAGCGGCGCTGAGAAAAGAAAAAGTTAACAGAAAAGGGAAGAGGTTATAAAAAAAGTGCCATATAAGGGCCTCCAAACAATTTTTTATACGGGGCCCCGACAAGGCAAGCTACGCCACTGGGTACCTATTTAGATTTACTTTCCTTATAGACCCTTGTGTTCGCCACAATCAGGTAGGCCGGTAATATTCGAGGAATTTTGGATATTTGTTTAGGAAAATGGCAAATATAAATATTTAAAATTTTCTGCAACCAGTCATATTTTTTACCTGAAAGAACTAAAAAATAAAAAACCGGCCACACTCAGTCTAGAGAACGGGAAACTACCCTAGTTTCCCGTTCTTACTAATACTTATCTCGAACTCATCAACTCAAAAAATATTAATACTTAGAGCGAAATTGCCAAACTACAGCGACATTTCTCAGGAAATTGGTATACTATTTAATTTGTAGGTAATTAAAAATCTCACAATAACATTTTATGTAAAAAAATCGCGCGTAGAAAAAGGGAGCGTCGTACCTATACTTGCGGCACATTTGGCATGCCTTTGATTTTGAATCCGAAGCAGAAAATCCGCTTGTACGAAGGCGCAGGCGCTGTCATAGAAATATACATAAGTACGTAACTTAGGTAGGTACCTACACATTCTTCTGTAAAACTATCTATCAACAAATCCTCGAGAAAGGTAGGCATCTATAGGTATGCACCAAATTAAAAACAGTGGAATGGACCTTCGTCAGCTGTCACTGTCCTGGACTGCCGTTCGAAATTTAATTTGCCGCCATATTAAATGGGGGTTGCCATATACTACCAGAGTTGTACGGTAGAAAATAAATAGTTAATTGCATTTAAGTGGGCACATTATCCTTCGTCATCGACGTTGGGGGCATTCGGTCAAGTGGAAAGACTATTTAAGCAAGAACTTCAAGTTAAGAAAAGGGTGCATAAGTTGTTTAATGATTTTATTATATGATACCAGCCTGAGACAAAAATCCTTAAATAGTAATATAAAATGTCCCGCTTTTCTCTCATGGTTAGGTATCAAGAAGCTCCCTTCGCAGAGACATACATTTTCCACTCTTTTTAATCGACTCTTTTTAAACCAACCATTATTGTAATAAATTGTATTATTATCAGAAGATAACTCAAATTCAACAGCTCGATATACCTAAAGGCACTTCAGCACAACTCCAAAGGTAGACTAAATTAGGCTATTTATCTAGGGTGTAGGTGCCAACGGAGTTAAATTACGTCAACAGCTAATCCAAACTAAGCCAATCTAGTATCCAGGAATTTACAAAATACTCTGGTACGTGATTGAATTTTCGAGTGATTTGGGTAACTGATGTTTTCGACACATAAAACTCTTAGGTAAGCGAGCGATTTCGTTTATACGAGTGGATTCCCCCTGCGTTTATTGCATTTTAGAGTTATTTCATGTTGGTATTTTCAGGTGTTCGTTCCAATTTTTGTCGTTAAGTTAGTGGTTAGCGTAATTTGATAACAGATTATCCAACATTTAGTAAAAGGCAAAATTTCTTTGAAAAATACTTATGTAAAAAAATAGCCAAGTTCACAAAAACGTTTAGTAAGGAGAATAAACTAGTTTCAATCATTACCTATTCCGCGAACTCAAATTCCGAACATTAATTAAATAAATTAGTAATACGCCAGTGATATACTACCCTCTTAACATTTCATGCATTAACCCTGTTGTCGAGTCCAAAAGTTGTTCAAACTACAAGTAGCTGTGGAGCGAATTTCACGATTTACACACATCGAGCAAAATCGATTAAAACCAGTCTACCAGTCTAATACATTCTACATCAGTGAAAGTTGTTGGCAACTCAGCTGATAGCCCTTTTGAGACCTGAACTGTATTAAACTTTAAATTGTAAGTGTTTTTGACTTTTATTTATTTCTTGCGCTGTCGCCACGGAAAGTTCCAGTCCTTTCGATCTACTAAAGTTTAAATAAAGCAAGTTACGCGTCAAGTTAAGCAACGAAGTAACAGTTTTAATTGAATCCAAACAATTGCATCAGCAAATTTTACAAGTTTGTAAGCAAAATGTTAACAAAATGGGGAAACAAGGAAACCTTTACGATGTTCCACAGATGTGAAGATCACTCTTTTCCGTGCATACTGCACGTCTTTGTATACGTGTAGTTTATGGGCAAAATACTCACAAAAGTCCTTTGGTTCCCTTCGTGTCCAATTTAACAATGCGTTTAGGGCGGTTTTGGGGTTGTCTCGTTTCTGTAGCGCATCAGGCATGTTTGCAGCAGCGAACACCGACTGCTTTAACAGTAACATGCGCAAAAGAGGTGCTGCCTTGGTGCGCATGGTTCGAGCCAGCTCCAATGCCGCTCTAGCAATGATAGCAAATAGACTGGACTGTCCCTACATACGGCATTGCTGTGAAAGACACAACCCGCAATGTCGAATGAAGAGATTATTTTAACAAAATGTGACTTTCATTTCATTTTATGGTGACATGTAATTATAACTTTGTAGTAATGTAATTTTAATCGTATTTAATGAATTAATTGTCCATCTTTATTAGGTAATTAATGTATTTAATTTTGATTTTAATTTATTTTTATTTTACTTAATCAATTCTAAATTTCTATATTTTATTTTATTGGTAATTTTTATTGTTTTATTTATTATAATATAAATGGCAAAATTGTTATATGTTATATTGTTATATGTGTCAATTTTAATTAATTTTTCGTAACTATTAAAATTAAATTAAGGTCTATGAGTGTCACAATATGGGTTATGATTACCTGAAATAAATGTATTTTATTTTATTTTATTTTTATTTTTTATTTTATTTACGAAGTCTTCTTTTAACGTTGTTCATACTCATTGGTTTATCTTTTACCTAAACGTAAAGTGAAGCTATAACGTCATTTCTATGAACTGCTTATGAAGCTTCTGGTAGTAGGTATCATTACCATCTGAAACTCTGTGCACAAAGAGCCAGCAACATAGTATGCGACGACAGGGAGGTGGCTCGAAATGAAATATTCCCAGAATAATTACATTCACGGGGACGAGTTTCCGAAGTCTGTGTACATTATACGCAGGGCGCAGTTAACACAAAATTATGCGCTTAACGGCACTTGTGTAACACCGCGCCCGCCGCTTCTTATAAACACATCAGGCTAATCTGACTAACAGATCTCGAGTCTTAACTCGTTAATTCCACTCAGATTTGTCTAACCGCACAATCAGGAATTCAACAACAAATCTTGAGTTATAGCAATTACCATGTAAATTTGCGAAGTTCGTGAAATAATTTAACGCGGTGTAGTCGCTGGATTCAAAACAATTTATATGTTAATTCTGTAGATATGGACTGGGTTCTGTACACAAACGAATTAGAGCCGAATGCTCCCGAACCACAAACAAGCCGGCACGTTGTCAATCGTAGAATCATCTCTGCTTTATTGAAATGAATTAAACGCGACCATGCGACCACTGTGAACTGTAAATTGTTAGAAAATTAAACATAAATCTAACTTGATTGTTAAATGATTCTAAATGCTGAAGACTTCAATTACTTAATCTTCATCATAAGCCAGCTAGTTAAGTTCGCAAGTAGACCCTAGGAATGAAAATTGGAATCCACAATGAACAATAATCCACAATCTTTGAAACGACTACTTATGTCTAAGTTCAGAGACTAGCTTGAAACACAAATTTCACTGGGTCAGCGAAGTTGGAATATGTAGCTATGCAAGGTGTAGCTCTTGGATTAAATCCTGGCGAAACAATAATGTTGCACTGGACACGAGACGAAATTCAATTTGCACTTGTAATCCGGTTTTGACCATTTTGAATCTAAGTTTATGAATTTCAAAGGTGTGATAGCTAATAAGTGTTCGGTGTAATCAATGCTGTTGAAAAAGCATTTTCCCTGTGTAATGGAAGACTGATAAAATTTCATACAGTGGAAATCTCTACAATATTCAAGTTTAACAATACCGAACAAAGGAATATCGGTTCCGTGTCAACGAAACCGACCTAAATCGACGAACATGAATATTTTCGAGCCATTTGCACACCGATCAGCACAATAGATTAGGTGGAACGTTGCGGCCACGGCAGTATACCACCAACGTTATTCGTCTCTGTTTGGTGAAAAGCTTTAGCGAGTAAGCTCATCAATTTGGACCGACAAAATCGTGTTGGTAATTGAAAACACAGGCGTCGGGACAGTGATAGCTCATACGAGGGAACACACAAATATACTACACAGCACTTAATCGAATTCAAATCTGCAACTGCATTGCAATCGAGAACTCGCTGAATCAGAATCGATTAAGCTCGAAATTTCTCGTTAATCGATTTAGTCGGAATCTTGGGAGTTCTCGAAGTTTGCTGGCGTTAGTTAATATTCGTCTGATTGTATCGTATTGTAGGGTATCCGGTCTAACGCCGATGGATTTCTATCGAGACTTGTTCGGAAATTAAATTTGAATTTAAAATATGGGTGTCAATCAAATGGGGATATTTCGGCGTAACCGTGATTAGGGAAGGTGTGATTTATGGGCAAAGTCTTATTAAAATATGGCGTCTTCAAACTTGGGGATTTTTATTTCATTATGGAAGGAATTTGAGCATATAAATTGTTTTAATTAAAGCTGCTTTCCCACGGGTTTGATATAACAAACAATTACAGCATCCGTTCTTCCGTTCCCTGTGCGGTGTTTTGGCCGCAAGCCAGTCTTATATGCAATACGTCAGGCCAGGCACATACATACGTTCCTTGTAAAGGGGATTTGGCGGTTATGCCAGTTATGATAAGCGTAGGTAATCGTTGTAGAAGGTTTATGTCCTTTGCAATTTAGAATATGTTAAGGATATTCAATGAAACACAAAGTAACGTGGTGGTTTTCTTCAGTGATATGATAGTACTTATTTGATATCAAATCTTGGATGCCTATAGTTCGCATCGCAGAACAATCTACATAGTATAGTACCTAATATTCAGATTAATTGTATGGACAGGCTCTTAGGTTTGTTTCACTTTTATCAAATTCCATATTTTCACTACCCTTTGCTAACAAATATGTACGTTTAATAAACGGGTTATTCCCGATTTTCCCCATCCTAATCCCTATAGAAAATGAACCCTGGTTTTCTATAATTACATTTTATTTTGTGAATATTAAATGACTCAGTTATTTTATTATTCTTTCATTAATATTTTCATAAACAGAATTCCGCCGGGAAGATTTCAGTTATGTCCGTAAATACTGAAGGTCCAAATAACCCCCGAGGACACGGTGGACCACACAGTCCAGGTGTGCCCCGCATGGGAGGGGCACCGCCGGGTCCTCGTCGAGGCTTTGGGCGGCGGCGACCTCTCGCGTCCGGCCCTGGTTCAGGCCATGGTCCGGGGCGAGAGGGAATGGGATGCCGTCGCCTCCTTCTGCGAAGCGGTCATGCTCGAGAAGGAGGAGGCGGAACGCCAGAGAGTTCGCACCTCTCATCCCGGCCGCCGCGCTGGACCAGGTAGACACCATGGGCGCCGGGTGTCGCGAGATGACTCCCGGCCACCGTAGGCGTGGGTCTGTGGGCGGTGAGTTCGGGTGGCTCATCGTCCCTCTGTCTTCCTAGACGACAGACCCGTGTCGACGGCGCGCGTTGTTCCACGCGCTCCTCAAAGAGACGTCAGCAACCCCAGCGGGGCCCAGCAGGGCCAAGGCCTGCCGGGGCTGCGGGTTGTTCGAAAGAGATACCGCGGCCCTGGTACATAAAAGGCCTATGACGGAACACGACGATTTTAGTCAGTAAGAGTCTGACACTCCCTCACCGCTGCTAACCCACAGCGGGAGGGGTCATTTGATGATTTTACGTCGATAAAAAAAAAAAAAAAAAAAAAGGTCCAAATAACAAGGGAATTACGGGAGAGGTTATTTTTGACCGGAAAATAAAAATTAATAAGAATTTTTTTATTGCTTTTTTACTTTGTTTACGATGCAAGAAAATAAATTGAAACGTTTTAGTGCTATTTCGATTATTTACTACGCTATTTAACTACAATGTTAGGTAGTTGCTCGAACTTGGCTATCGCTCTACCGTGCTCGTTTTTTGTTTAATTTGTGCTATTCAATAGGGTGTAGAAGCTGTAGCTCGCTCTTAGTATCTGCAAAAATAAGATAGGTATATTAACGAACCAAAAATTTGCCTAAGCAGGCAGAAAGGTAAAAGGTTTTCGCCAAACTTCTTGACGGCAGACGACATCGCGCGCGAAGCTGTGCTGGGCGAGGGTCAAAATGTTTGGACTACAGTCATTCATGCGCGTACTTGGGCTCGGAAATTAGCTGCAAACCGCCTTCATGTTTGGAGAAAACTGTGTTTACTTATAATTTTATCACTTCTTTATTTATAGACTGCTTTTAAATACATAGACTGGGACATAAAAAAATACAGACTAGACTGCACACAATGCACACTTTTTACAAGTTTCCTCGCAAAAAGGATGCAATAACAGCTTACCGCAATAAAAGTGGCCAGTGACATCTGATTGAAAGGCCCCGCTTTGAAGACGAGCATCTTCTCCGTGGTCAGACCTAACAGAGCCACTTCCCTTTGCAACTTGTTATTAGCTTCAGGCCAATTACTCTCAAAAGTACTGTAGCTCACAAAGGTGCTCTAAAATGTTCAAATTAAGTCTTTATTATTCGAGAAGCGGACTTGAAAGTTTTTGTGCGGATGTTTGCAGTGTTAGATTGCTTTTTAGAATGATCAAATTATGAGAATATTGTGGTGAAAAATTGCTGCAGGCTATATGAAGTGAATGACTGAAGGTATCTTTCTGGGACCACTGCACTTTTGACCAATTTAGGCAGATTTTGAAAAAGGCTAAGGTGCAATACAGATAAGTAGGTGAAGCACAATTACCTCATGAGTAACTTCATTGGCATACCAGTAGAACAGGAGCAGTTGGATCAAACACGCCATCACAAACAGAATGCTTGATACCAATGTAGGCACGTCGTTTTCAATCTGAATAGGAATGAAAGATTTTAGTAGGCAATGGTTTTACTAAAGCATTTTATTTGCGAAAAAATTCAAAGCTAAAGCCGGGAATCGCACCATAACAATCTCAAAATTTGCTAATTCATCTTTAATGTTGTTTTTATGACGAAAAACAGTCCAAAACTTCTCGTTGCACTCATAAAATCACTCATTCCACGTTAAATAAACAAAAGAAAGTTTAAATCTATTCTAAAATCACAAACACATAATGAGCCACCTACCTCAACAATCTGTATAATACAAACGCCGAGGTTCACTGAAATCACCACCAAATACACGAACATTACCGGGGATATCAGCGCGTTGAATATTCGCGTGTACCTGCAACGATTTAAACAGAACCGTAATTTAATTAGAGCCCAGGGGATGACCGGGGCGGTCGCTTGAGGCACCCAGCTTCAGAGGGATGCTTGAAATCTATTAAGGCACTGGAAATATCTCGCCCGTCGGTGAGATCCCTAAAACAATGGGGACGGGGGAACCCTTATGGTCAACATTTGAAATGTATTCCAAATGTTATGGGACGTATGTGATGTGAGAAATCAATCTTCTCTTGTTGTTATTTTCTTTACTGTTAAAAACAGATCACACGTTATTTTTAGTTAGAAGAATAAAGAGCCTAATTTACTTACTCAACCAAAGTGGTGTGGAATCGATGACATTCCGCGATTTTAAGATGGCTTTTCATTGGATTCGTCACGTCTATCATCATCTTACAACGCAAGCAGGTAATCTTCAGCTGGCCAGCGAAGAATATCATGATTGAGACTACGAGAGTATCCCAACCCACCACGTAGGCGCTGACAATATGACCTAACACAGTTTGGATCAACATGGAAATGTAGTAGCCAGGAGGTTCCTTCTGAAATGGGGTGTAGCCATCAAAAATGTTCAAATAAATACTAGTACCGTTCACATTAATCTGATTCTTTTGGTACGGTTCAGTGAAAATGCTAAAATTGGAGAAGAAAGCGAGAGCCCAAAAAAAGTAAGACACTTTCCGATTCCTCTTGATGTAATCGTAGATTATTTTGTATTGTTCCTTGTTACTTTTGGACAGTTGAGCAAGTTCGACTGAGGACATGTAGTCAATTACTTGCTGCCAAGTCTTATAGTCCTTTTGAAAGAAACAGGATTTGACGATGCCCATATGAAATGGAGCATACTGCAGAATCAGTTTCAGGGAGCTGGCGTTGAAGTTGATGAAGCATTTGATGTACTGGCTGAAGAAGAATGATATGGTGATGTAGAAGAGAATATGTTTGAAACGACCCACTAAGGTGTGGCGGTTCGGATGCCAGAGACCCGTAAATCCTAGCAGTTTTAGATGAGGTCCTACAGAAGGATATGCAGGATCCTCGAGGAATTTAAAAATTTGCATGATCGAGAATTTTGCCCACATTTTGAACAACTGAACGATCTGAAATCCCGACATTAAATGTGACTAAAATTTCTTATAATTGGCGTGAGAAATTCTACGTGAAATGCAGTTGTTACATGTATTTATTAGCGAATAATGACAGGGTGCTTTTGCTGTTCAGATTTCTTGTTAAGAATTCAGCTTGCGACGTACCTATGTAATTTCCATATTTCCTATATAATTACAATGTACGAAACACGAAACGGTTCTTTGGAAGATGTATGTTATTTTATTAAATTGTTTCTTTTTATTATTTTAGTGATATTTAAAATATTAGTTAGGAATTGGAATACACAGTAATAAATGTGGCGCTCCATAGGGCTTTCATTTTGATATGCACAACCCGTAATCACAATACGACCACAACGCCCTGCCATGACGAACGCTCCGTTTGACGAAAAGACCATCATGGGTAATCCTTTCTGAATAAATTTA
This sequence comes from Helicoverpa zea, assembly GCF_022581195.2. Taxonomy (NCBI): domain Eukaryota; kingdom Metazoa; phylum Arthropoda; class Insecta; order Lepidoptera; family Noctuidae; genus Helicoverpa; species Helicoverpa zea. The sequence continues at coordinate 11,664,764 of NC_061456.1, read as the reverse complement.
ATTCATATTGCATAAATCTGTGCCAATGTAAACCCATCTGCATAATGTGCATTACTGTTCATACACGTAAAGCACACATTGGGAAGCCATTGCCAGATTAAACAGAAATAAAATAACAAATCGATGTATGGTAATGACTGTACTTGAATGGAACTCAATAATTATAGCGATGACACGATAAAACTATTTATGCATGATGCAGTCGATGGTCGATGTTAATATTACCTACTTGTAATGAAATGGAAGGTTCATTTTGTTTGTTAAAGGATTAATAAAGGAGTACGAAATTGCCTCTTTATATTTTTTTGTGGAAGAGCATAAAATTAACTATCATAAGCACTCAGGTAGAGAATCAAACAAGTTCGTGGAACAAATCGGGACAAAGAATAGCAGTTTTTTTTGCGGGACGGCAAATGTATTAAACTTTTAACACTTTTAGAATAGCTAGCTTTACTACACGTTTCTGCTTTAACGTCTAAACATCGGCTGTTAACATCAATCCTGGCAGTCACAATATTTTACTGTGCACGCCATAAAATATACGGAGACCGACGAATAAAATTAAGCGCCATCGATAAAGTCCCGAGGCCATTACGGAGATGACAAAGGGGTATTGAAAGATTGAAATTATGATATCGAACTGCCCAGTTATGGACTCTCAAAGAGATGTTTAAAAGAAAATGGTCACAAAGTAAAAATCTTAAGTAGGTATGAGTGTAGAAAAAAACACAGCTTATCTTCAGTTGACGGTTGAAAGTTTACTTAAGCTTGGGTTTCCTAGGAAAGCGGTGCCGTCATATAGCGGCCGTCATATTACGGACGCAAATAGACGGTCGTCTTTACGGTGATGACATGTGGAAAGTTCCACGGCCGTTTTAACACACCGTCATAAACTTTTTGTTAGTTGTATCATACTTACTAACCTTTTTTATTTAATATTTCTCAAATTTCACGACACCAATTCTGTTTTAGTTGATTTTTTCTATAATCTTTACTTTTTATATTATATATTGCTTCGTGGTTACGAACGAAATCTATTAAAATTTCGTCGTCCTCGCTGCTCCAAGAGTTGTAACAAATTTTTGACGTTGTTCCGGAAAAAAACACAAATACGTATTAAAAAAGTTTCACCGCTTTCAATAAAACGTTCACCAAACTATCTGACACCGTCAAGACGGCCGTCATGCAAATGGCGGCACCGCTTTTTGAAGTTACGGCGTCAGTTACCGCTCTCTAGGAAACCGCCCCATTTTGTTTACATAGACAACGTTCTGGTGACGTCATTCACTGCTGTATTACGGCCGCTATATGACGGCACCGCTTTCCTAGGAAACCAAAGCTTTAGGGAGGCAATTTAATTCTATTGTAGGTACCTACTGAGCAGATTATCAAGATAATAATTTTAATTCCGAACCCACCTATTTATTAACACTTAAAGCTGAGCTATGACTCAAACAGTTATCGAATAGACAAGGACAATGAAAGTGCGTCTATTTCCGAAGTCTTAGTAAGAATCCCCGCTGAATGTTAAGCCTGTCGTTATGTCAAGATAAGATCGCTGGCGGAAATTAAGAGGAAATTGTATTTGTTTCTTATACAGCGACGATGTCACAATAAAAGCGATATCCCTTGCCTGACTCTAGTATTATAAATAAAGGTTAATTTTCTATTAAAATCAGTCCTTAGATTATAGTTAGGTTTTAGTTTCATTACCGGGTAAAAACGCTACTTAGTAAAGTTCTGGGTCTACCTGGGTCTACTGGATCGAGAGAAAAAAACAAAAAAACATTTTTTTTTTAAATAGAATCTATCTAGTATAATTTTGTCTCCGTACCTAAAAAACCTAGTTCTAAGGCTGAGGCCGCACTACGATTTTTTTCAGCAAGCGGTTAATCGCTACAACCGCGAAAATGCTTGAGACGCACACACCATGATAAAAAATCGCGATACGACCCGCAGTTTGGAGATGAATTTCAAGGTAGAAGTATGTGTTGTTGCTCTGATAATAAGAAATAGAATAAGAAGACATTAACGCAAGAAGATAAGAAGTACCTATCAAATCTTTTGAGACCATCCTGATATTTAAAACAAAAATCGTTAAAAAAAACCGCTTGCTGAAAAAAATCGGAGTGCGGCCTCAGCCTAAGCCCGGCCGCAGACATCCGGTTACCGGATACGGTTTCCTGATCAGGAATTCAGATTCGGGATTCCGTGTCACTAGCTCACACATTCGGTTTTTTTCATTCGGAATTTACATGGCCAGTACGTAAAGAGGAACCATATTGAAGGCACGACATCATGGACTATAACGAATTGATTGCTGTTGCACTTTTACTGGCGCTAAACAAGAAAAAGAGGAAACGACGTTACTGGGTACACCCGTCGAAAGCTCAAAGATTATCCGAAAGTGAAGTCAATTCTATGTTAAAACAGCTAAATTACGAGCATACCCAGAATAATCATTTATTAAGTATTATAGAAAGTTCATTAAATCCTTTGATGAACTTCATAAATGTCTTTACTAACAATAATGGATTGTATATCTGAATAAAAAATGATTATTATTATTATAAAGGCATAGATATGAGAGATATAAAAAGAAACTCATTATTTTTGGGTATTTATTTATGTAAATATGTGTACGTTTGTTAATTGTTCAATAAACAGGATTTTTTTTTAATATTTAATACAAAAATAAAAACATATATAAAAAGTCAGGTACAGGCGGGCTCTGAATGCTCTGATACACGTCCATTCGGAACAGGGCTACCTTGATTCAGAATGAAAATTTCCGTATGTGTGCGGCGGTCGAACCAAATTGTTCGCGAGCGCTGCGTTCGGAATGACGTCATTAGGTTTTATTCCGTTCTGAGTACCCGAACGCACGGAGAAAATTTTAAACCGAATGTCAGGTTTTTTTCCGAAAAAGTAAGAACGTGTGCGCTCTTGTGAACATTTTGTATGAAAAAAGAGCATTTCGGTTTCCGAATCTGAATTCCTGATCAGGAAACCGTATCCGGAACCCGGATGTCTGCGGCCGGGCTAAAACGTAAACAAAAACCGCGCCAATCAGCACCACCCTTGTAAAATGGAACGTACAAGGTAATCGTTCCATTTTACTGATTTTACTGAACTTCACATAACTATTTAAATTTTACAAAACGTCGTTGAATGTAATTAAATACGGTATTTTTTGGTTTGTTTAATTTAAAAACATTCAATAATACACTATTAGTAAAGCCTCCTTGTGTAACGTACCCTTTCTAGTTTATGTTGTAAAATGAAACGTTATTGTGACGCGCTGGCGCCTGCTTCGGGATTGGCTGAAAGCGTAGAACGCGTCTGTCACTTTCAATTTAAATTTCGACTGCTGACGGTTACTTACTTTGACTGTTAAACGGTTATGAAACGGAGTTCCGATTATATTTATATTTGTTATTTAATTCAATTAATTAACGAGACGAACCGTTATAACTTGTGTTTAAGTTGCGAGCTGCTAAACTGTGTACTAGTGTCTTGTGTGCGAGCGACGGGCGTCTTCTTTTAATGAGATACTTTTGTGGTCCTGATTGAGCGTCACTGAAAATGGTTAGAGTGGAAAGACCGAGGCAGGTCGGGCAGAAGGGTCCGTCCACTGCTCTTGCACCATCGAAGAGCGGATCAACGCAAAACATGGCTGCAAACGTCAAGGTTGTTGTAAGAGTTAGGCCTTTGAATGAGAGGGAATTGGAATCGAACACCCGCGTCGTCGTAGACGTGGTGGACGATAAGATGCTAGTATTCGACCCTAAAGAGGAGGCCCAGCCTTTTTTCTACCAAGGAGTCCAACAGCCAAACAAAAACTTTTTAAAGCGCGCCAATAAAGAGTTAAAGTTTGTGTTCGATCATGTTTGTGGGTTGGATGCGACAAACAAAGATGTGTTTGAGACAACTACAAAGGATATTTTGGCGTCTTTAATGGAGGGCTACAACTGTTCAGTGTTTGCGTATGGTGCTACAGGCGCAGGGAAGACATTCACTATGATTGGCAACAATGAGCACCCGGGCATCTCATATTTGACTATGGAACACTTATTCTATACTATAAACTCTTTCGAGCATGAAAGGGAATTTGATATTGGAGTTTCTTACATTGAAGTAAGTTGTTTTAAATAATTTTTATGGCTTCAAACTAATCAATAGAGGTAGAAGTTTCAAGCAAGTTTTCTATGAGTTGTTTAGTTTTAACCAAGCATTAGTTTTCTTGTGGGATTGACCTACAAACATCTGAGTACATATTAATCATGAAAGTAATTAGCTACTGTGTGGCTTAACTTAGTGTTTATTTGCTTGAGAGTTGTGTTAGATACTTTTAAAACTTTGTAGGTGTATGGACTTCATTCAAATTGTGTATAACACATTATAGGTAAAGATAGAACTTCCATTCTTCTCTTAAATTAACTTGTTTTATAGCAACAATTTACTTAACATATTATCATTGTTTTGTTAGTGTTGCGAAGTCATTATACAATGATCTATTGACTATAATATTTTCATTCTTATCCAAAGAACAAGTAACCACACTCATTGCTAAAAACAAAATATAAAATTACAGGTATACAATGAAAATGTTTACGACTTACTAAAACCATCAAGCACACCGCTACAACTGCGAGAAGACTCCAAGTACGGCGTGATGGTCGCCGGCCTGACCCTGGCCAACATCAAGACTGCTCGGGAACTGCTCAACATGCTGGAGAACGGCAATAAGAATAGGACACAGCATCCAACGGATGCTAATGCTGAGAGTTCCAGGAGTCATGCTGTTTTTCAGGTTTGTTGTAGTTTTTAGTCACATTGTGCTTAGGTTTCTCACTGATTTTATGCTATAATTGGTACTTTAGACTGCACATCAGTGGTAACTGTCATGCACCTTAACTCAATAGTAATAAGTACGATTTTCCTATAAAACTGTTACCACTGACCTGAAGTTGACTGTACCTAAACATTCATTCATTTTTCATTTGTCATCTATCTTACCGACCATGATGAGGTGACTTAACTGCTGTGAAATTATTATAGTTCAGTATAAATCATGTCTTCTAGTTTATGAATATCATGTTGGTACTGATGCAAAGTTGAAACATCCAGTATTCTAACATGCTCATTTTGTGAACTACAGGATCAATTTGAAAAGGTCATTCAGCTTTACCTCACCCATTTAAAGAGGAAGGCTATGCCCTCAATTTTATCCAGATGCATGGGGTATTTCTACCAGGATGCAGGTTCGAGTAGAAAGCACATATAAAGGATACATTTTGATCTTCTATAAAAATCTTTTCAACATTTTCTTGTGCTATCTGTTGCTTTGAAACCTTCAGTACTTGGTTACTTAAGCCAGCTTATTTACCAATCACCAGGTATACGTACAAATGCGCTACAAGACGAGCAGCCAGCTCCGCATAGTGAAGCTCTCGATGATAGACCTGGCGGGCAGCGAGCGCGCGTCGGCCACGGGCTGCGTCGGCGACCGCTTCAAGGAGGGCGCTAACATCAACAAGAGCTTGCTGTCTTTGGGCAACTGTATCAACAGGCTTGCTGATGGTAGCAGTTATATCCCTTACAGGTAAGGGTCTGAACGTATTTTTGTGATAGCCATGAATATACTTGTCTCCCAGACTCGTTGCTAAGAGTTAGATAGGGTTTTTAGGTCCACAACCTGTCTCTGCCTCTCTGCCTACAGAACAAGGAGGCGTTTGATGATTTCACATCCATACTGGTCACTTAAAATCATACTGCGCTTTGTTCACAAAATATTGACCTTATAGTTTCAATCTCTCAGTTCATTAAAAAAATTAAGGTATGATAACATGCAAATATGTAATAATACAGCATACAAAATACAGCAGTTTTCTAAATACAGGACTCTTTCTTATACCAAGTTATGTTTCATAGCTTTGTGTCAGTTAATTCATTCTTCTTACCCTTTTCTCTTCCACCAGAGACTCAAAACTCACCCGGCTCCTAAAGGACAGTCTCGGCGGTAACTGCAAGACAGTTATGATCGCCAACGTCTCCCCAGCAAGCATCAGTTACGAAGACACGTACAACACACTGAAATACGCAGCCAGAGCCAATAAAATACAACTGAGCATTAAAAAGAATATTGTTGACGGTGACATGAGGCTCTCGCAATATGTTAAGATTAATGAGGAGCTGAAGAAAAAGGTTAAGGAATTGGAGGCGAAACTTTCGTTGTCTAGTGTTAAAGTGGTGTCGAGGGAACCGGATAGGGCGAGGGAGAAAGGTATGTTGCATTATAATCATTGTAACTATACTTCTTGCAAAACTCAATGGTGGTCCACATGTGGCCTATATCCCTTTCCCAACTTCTTTACCCACTCGTTTGATGTTCCGTGACGGCAAAAAGTTTGGCGAGAGTAGTCTTTTTTAACAGATTTTCAGTGAATAAGTCATATGCTAAAGAACCAGTTTACTCTAACACCAAAGAGGTACCCATATTCATGTTCATTTACGTCATTTCAAAATGACACAGTAAAATACGAAAACTCATTTACCAAGTTGTCTAATATTAAAATTTTCATCTCATACATTAGTCATAATGGTACATAGTCCATACCACGTTATATATAATATGGCAAGAATCCCTTATCTGAGGCAACTGTTTCCCCCAGCTGTCCAAGACTGGCGCAAGCGTATCTCCGAGGCGGAGGCAGTGCACGGCGCAGTAGAGGAGTCGCTGCTGAGGCTGATGAGCCGGCAGCGCGTGCTGGCGCTGCGGCAGCGCCTACGCACGCGCGCCTTCTCGCACGTCGCCGACCTCGCGCACCGCTCCTCCAGCGAGGCTATGGAACAGGTCAGATTTTATATGTTTTACTAGCCGTTTTCCCGCGATTACACCCGCGTCCCGTGGGAGCTACTGCCCGCACCGGGATAAAATATAGCCTATGTTACTCGCAGATAATATAGCTTTCTAATGGTGAAAGAATCAGGGACCGTACAACCCCGAATATAAGTTAATTCTTTCGAAAGTGTTACAGGTTATATGGCTGCAGTCAATAAAAGTGTTATCTCTTGGTAGTGTTAACCTTTTCAAAACCCTAACGTTAGGGTAACCCTTTCAATAAGTTAACTAGTACAAGATGTTACCGGCTCATGTATGATATCCAATTGAAGTAGATAACCCTTTGAAAGGGTTTTTCAGGGTTTTCAAAGGGTTTTAAATCAAATTATTTTAAACTACATAGGAGAAGGGGAATAGATTTTGACCTTGAAAGCTTGGAATCATTTACAATTTTTCATAACTGTTTCTTACTCGTCTATAATATTGTCTTGAGCGCAGTCGGTTACAAAAGTTTTCGTTGTTACTGTTGTTGAGTTTTATTAGTATTGTTTAGTTTTTTATTTAGTGCTTATGATTGTTTTGTGTATAAATACATGGGTTAATTGAAAAATGAAAATAACAGTTTTTTTCACGATTGTAAATGCGCTAAAGTTTTTTATTTTTTTATTAATAAAACCTTACCGCAGACTTGGGGGTCCGCGCTTTTATTTACATTTTTTACTTAATTATAATTTTCGCCGTCTTGGCCTCACAAAAACTTATGTCTACTGACTTCTAGTCTTAAGACTATGTGAGTCCACCACGTATTTATGTATTTATTTTAAATATTTTATATATATATATTATTACACAATACTTAACACTATACGCATGGACTTAGTTTCATATGATTATGGGACAGGAACGGATTGGAGATTGGTCTCATTTCCCGCTAGCGACTAGGGAATACCGCGTGAGAGACGCGGTCATGAATTTGGAGCCTCCTGGACTTAGTGTTTATGATGACGACGTTGTCGTATGTCAGTCCCTGAGCCTCGTAAATGGTTAAGGTACGCGACCCTTCACCGGACCCGTATCCCTGGCTAATAAAAGATTTCTCTTGCGTATGAGCCAGGAATAGGGTATTTTGGGCAGTGATCGATACTTGCGCTCCTGTTAAACCCTTCAAGCTCAGGGAATGAACATGAGACAGCGACGTTTTGGAGTGGACGACGCTGAGTGCGAAGGCCACATCCACTGGGTTACGGTGGGTGCAGAGCAGCTCCTGTGTGATGCCAGCCACCAGATATGGACGGGTATACTTTAATGGGAAAAGATTTTCCCTGTCCAAATATGGTAGCTGATTCACGTCTCCGATGAGGACCACCTCGCTTGCACCAGACAACTTTACTGCCATGACTATGGCCCCAAAGTGGTTCATGAGAGCTTCGTCTACCGTCAAACGGTGACATTTCTCATTTGGATTGAACCCGATGGCTAAAATTGAGGCCATAGTGCGCACCCTTGTCTTCGCTCTATCGCCCAATTGGTGCGCAAGCTTTCCTCTTAGATCTTTGGCCGCTTCAGTTGTCGTGGTGGCTACGACATCCCTCCTCTCGTCGAAGTGTTTCACTACCCAGGTAGTTTTGCCGCACCCCGGCATGCGGCACCCCATTTACCCATCTGATATTGGGTACCGCCCAAGCTTCCATCGATGCTGAGGTGTCTGAGGTCCCAGAAACGGTCTGTGCCATTTCAAGGATACTATCCTCCAGCATGATTTTGGTACATTTGGCGGTAACCACTATCGGGTCATCGTGTGGCGTCAGGAATTTATTTTGCCGGTTCGCTCCGTTGCCTCTTCGTCCAGGGCCACGAAACCGCTCTTTGCGCTGTAGGCGGCCATGTACGACCCCGTCATTTCCCCTGCAATGATTTGGGAGTTGGCGTTGTCGTCTACCGCCGCCTCTGCGTCCTTCAGTAATACCCGGAGCAGACCCTCATTTTCTCGACGGAAGGTCAGCATGATCTTGTTGCAATTTCTAAGGTTTACCTCCTTTGTGGCCCTTACAAGTGCAACGTATTCCAGGAAAGCGTTTTTGACATGGTCCGTGATGCCAAACACATCGCGAGAGTCGGTGGGCGACCTGCCCCTTGTCCGCTCTTGTAGGCTTAGGCTTCGGCGACTCGGGCTCTTTGGGCTTTTTTCGGAAAAACCGCTCCACTGCTGATTCCTGTTTCGCTGTTGGTGATTTGCGACTGACCGATGAGAATGGTGCTCAGGAAAGAACCGATAGCTTTAAGGCGATTCCGCGCACGAGCGTGCTCCTCTTTGCTGGTGGTATTCCTTTGCTCCTTTGCGGTTTTTGCTGGGCTCTCTCCAGCCCCGGATCTTCAATTTTTTTTAGGCGGGGCAAATACTGAAAAATGCCGCCCCGCCTGCCTACCTAATTATGTTTATTTTCACCAAAGAAAGTCACTTTTTTGGTAGGTAAAGGACTTAAAAAAAATGTCCAAATCATTGTAGGCTCAAACAGTAGGCCAGATTAATTTATGAAAGTCGAGACAGATTAATGTAGGTACACAAAAAGTTAATAAGTTTTAAAAAGCGCTATAATAAAGTAACAAGCAATCGGAAGCGCAAACTTTTTTGTTTTTGAGGACTCCTTAAATATCTTTTTGCTACATTTGACTTATAAAAGGTAATATAGCGTGGATTTGATTTATGGATTCAACAAGGTAAACCGGTAATGGTTATGTAATATTGCGCGAGCGAAGCGAGCGCCAAATTTTTTGAGTTTACGACACAAAAGTACCTACATTGTCAAGGAACAAGTAGCCGCGTGCGTAGCGAGCGCGAACTTTTTTAAGTTATTTGTTTGAAGACTCACAAAATGAAACAAGGAATTATGTACAAATAAAAAGAAACCGTGATTAGAGCGAGTGCCATTTGCGTTCGTTGATTCGGTGCGTCAATAAAAATAAAAAACCATCTAAAAAACAGTACATAAATAGCCATTTAGCCGCGAGCGTAGCGAGCGAGAATTTTTTCACTTAGTTGGAGGATGTTAAAAGTGAAAAATAATCAAAATGATCAATTAAACAAAGCGAAGGCGACTTTTTTTGAAACTACGGGTGTAATTTCATCGAAATTTCCTGGTGGTGGAGTGGGGCGTCCCGCGGCGCCCCTGAGACTGAGGCGCCCGGGTTATTCGCACACGCTGCACCATAGGTTAAGACAGCCCTGTAGGTAACTATTATGGTTAAAATCAGGCAGCCGCCTGATTTTGCCGCCCCCTGAATTTGCCGCCCGGGGCATGGGCCCCGGCTTGCGCCCCCCCCCCCCCCTAGATCCGGGACTGGCTCTCTCAGACCTGCTTTGCGCAGTTGGAGGCCGGCTGTTTTTTTTTTTTTAACGACGTCAAAAATCATCAAATGCTGTGGGTTAGCAGCGGCGAGGGAGTGTCAGACTCTTACTGACTAAAAACCGTCGTGTTCCGTCGTAGGCCTTTCATGTGCCAGGGCCGCGGTATCTCTTTCGAACAACCCGCAGCGCTGTAGGGTTTCCGCGGACTTAAAGGAAATTCAAGGTTTCCCCTCTGTCCTCGTATACTACCACCTCATGGTGTTCCGAGGCTTTTAAACAGCCGAAGCGGTCTGCGACGTCACCTCTTTTCTATTCAACTGCCATCGCGTCGACGCTTATGGTGCGAGTCGTGGCTGGCGCTTCTTCTTCTTCTGCCTCTGCGATCTTTTGCAGAAGTGAGCACACCTGAATGAATGGAGTCTCCTCTCTCCACTCGAGTATTGCGATCGTCTTGCATTTGAATCGCAATAGTCGGCATCGGTGAGAGGCTACTTTCAATTGAGGCAGTGCATGGTACTTGCTGCCTTTTTTGGTTGTCTTGGTGGTGCAACCGTTGAACAGGGCGGCGAGGCCTGGTGCAATGGTTATTCGAGCTCCAGCTCGACTCGAGCCCATGCAGAAGCTTATGCCTATTTTTTCCGCTTCCCTGTTCATAAACAAGGCGACTCCACGCAGTCTTATGCCTGGCACTCCGTCTCCTCCGAATGCCAGAAGCTGTGCGATGGGCATGGTACTTGGAGCTGACTGTTGACTGGTGGGTGATTTCTGTGTTTGCGCTGGTTGTGAGTTGGTGTTAGTAGGTCCTTTGTGTGGTTGTTAATTCTGTGTGTGTTGATTGTATGATAGTCGTTTGTCTGGTTGTCAGTTCTGTAGGTGTCTGTTCTGTAGATGTTTCGTGTATGGTTGTAGTTTGTGTGGTTATCGGTTGAGTGGTTGTTGTTAGTGTTGTTGTCGATTGTGTTGTGGTTGTCGGTTGAGTGGTTCTTGTCTGTGTTGTTGTTGACGTTAAATGTGGTTGTATGGTGGTGGTGTGTATGGTTGTAGGTGTGGTGGTCGTAGCGAGTGTAGTGACTGCGCTGGTTTCAGATGGCGATCTGTTCTGATTTCGCGGAGTACGGTCCGTTTTGTTGGCCGCAGCTGCGACTATGGCTAGTTTGCTCGCGAAAGCAAGAAATGGTTTCCTAGTAGCCGGTTTCCCCATGATCGTGTGGACTGTGGACTGACTCGGTTTCGATCGTGTATTCCAGTTCCATTCTGTCGTGGCAGAACCTTGGACACTCGAAAAGCAGGTGCCAGACTGTTTCATCGCAGCTGGGGTCACAGACGCACGAGGGACTGTTTTTGAGTTGGAATCTGTGGAGATACGCTGAGAATCCTCCATGCCCGCTTAGGATCTGGATGTGTGTCGGTGTAAGGACAGCTTCTTTAAGTCTTCTTTTTGCCGCAAGGACATTTGGAAAGAACACTTTTGTGACCGCTCCTGTGCTGCAGGATTCATATCGCGCTTGCCACTTTCTGATACGATACGAGATCTTTGAAAATACAGCGGAGTACATTGTAATCCGCTGTATTTTCTGTCCTCCTTGGCCAGCTGGTCCGCTCTTTCATTCCCTGGAGATCCCACGTGGGCCCTCAGCCAGAAGAATTTCACGTCTCTGCCCTCCTCTCTGATGTCTCGGACGCATCTCTTTATCTTTAGTGCCAGGTGATGTGTGACAGACGGACTCCTCAGCAGCTCAAGCGACGATCTGATGCGCTAAAGTTCGCAGAGCCTATGTTCAGACTCGCCAAGACACAACGGCCGTATTGTAGTTTAGAACTTTAAAGTAAAGGCACGAGATATAAAATTACAATATTTGTAGTCCCAATGGGTTACTGTGTTACAGTCGTTGAAGGGGTAACCCGTTCAAAACGTCTTACGACAAAAAAGTGTAACCCATTAAGAATGGGTTTTTGAATACACAGGTATCAAATCGAAAGGGTTTGAAAGAGGTTATCCATTGATAAGGGTTTTCGTAAAAAAGTGTAACAAATATGAAATTGGTTCTAAAACAACACTTTGTCAAAACCCTATCAAAAACCCTTTCAATGGGTAACCAAAATGGTCCCTGGAAAGAATATTTAAATCGGTCCAGTAGTTTTTGAGTTTATCCATTACAAACAGACAAACCAGTTTTCCTCTTTATAATATTAGTATAGATTGTAAAAGTAACTGTATAGTGGAAGTTGGTAGTTCGTACAAATTAAGTTTTCACATTATTTTTGGTAAACATTTGTATGGAGAAAGGTTGAAAGATGAATAATCATATGTATAGAATTTTTGTTAGTACATTTATACACTTTGCACAGCTAGCGACTAAATAACAACAGTCGACTAGCGTTTTTCGTACTATCAACTATATCTTATATATTTGTAGCAATTTTACTATTTAGAAACCTAATAAATAAAAACCTTTAAAAAATTGATAGTTGCCTGAACTACATATAGTTGCTCCACGTGTAAAGCGCCTTAGGAATTGTGGAAGAACCTAATTTGAATACATACAATGGCCATGTTATAACTGATAAATCTTCTCATTGATCTTTCTCACTGCTCATCTGGGATTGGTACAAAGCTGCAAAGACTTCTTCCTCCTGTCCTGTTCCCAATTTTATTTGGGGTCGGCGCAATGTCATCCTCTTCCATTTTCCCCTGTCACTCGTCATACTGACACTCACTCCCTTCCTATTCATGTCATCTTTCAAGCGATCCGTCCATCTTTTCTTAGGTGGAAGACCTACATCCATCTACATTCATACTTAGCGCACACTTTGTTGCATGCATATCATCTCTCCTCATTACATGCCCATACCATGACAATCTTCTACTTCTCATCTTTTCTGCAAAGTAATTGATTCAATATTTCACAACTTATTTTTTTACTTTAGATGTGCACAGAAGAAATACCACGTCAAGAACGCGCAGCTGAAAGTTACATGAAACAATCTGTACATTTGGACTCCAAAGTTATGACCGCATGGACCAAATGGGACGATAGCAAAAAGAAACTGAACACTCTTTGTGAACAAGCTCTCTCCGCCTGTCCCGAATTAACCGACTTTATTGACAAAGTACACTTAAACACCGAATTAAGACAGATAAATGCTAGAGACAGTTTAAGGCAGAAACTCATGTCCATACAATATGGAGAGATCGACGCGTTCACCGAATACATGAGCGAGATGCCCAGTATGTTGAAAAAACTGTATCTAACGCTCAAAGGCTATGACAAAGTACCGCCAGCACTAGCGTCTGAGTACATAGAAATTATGAAGAAGGCTAAATCAGCTAAAGGCATAAAATGGTCGGATGATGGCCACGAAGGCGACGCACACTTCAAATTCATCTCAACGTTAGACCTAAGCAAACCATCAACGACATTAGAATCCAGTTTCTCAAAAAAAGACGACATCCCCGTAGACATAACTGACAGTGATGACTTAACCGACGTAGAAAATAAAGATCCTATCAGGTTATCAGCGAAAAAACGCAAAGGAACACCAATTAAACTGCCTAATAACGAAACCATTATAATTAATGACTCCTTCGAGAGTTTAGACACGACGAGAAACTTGAATTCTGCAAAGAAAATCAAGAGAGAATATGACATGACAGCTGACGTTGAGAACTACGGTCCCATAGACCCTAAGGACTTGAATTCGACGTTTGTTTTGACTGGCAAGATGGAGGAAGCTTTAAAGAAGGCGGTGAAGACAGAATTTAAGACTGAAATTGTTCCAGAGAAGAGGGGGCTCATGGATAGGACGAATACCATGCCGAGAGCGATCAACTTCGGCGATAGAGGTACGTGATGCTGCTGCTAACTTTCTCATTAAACACGATAAAGGAGAGGAGTTATAATTTTAACGTTTCAATCTTATGACAGTTTAATGACCTCTCAATCTTAAAACATTGTAGCTCGAAACATCTACTAAGAAATAGACGGGCCGATTTTGATACAATATATATGATTAGGTACCTAGATTGTGGTTGTCTTGTTATTTACTCGACTTAACCTACCATTAGGATGTCTAAGTTTGCAGAATGTACCCTCCACATTTCTAACATTTTAATGTTATTGAAAAATAATGCTTTTTCTAGCCAAAATAGTAAAGCCAGTGGTCGGCAAGGCGATGCCGTTCCGTCGGCCGGCGCCGCAGCCCAACCCGCCTGCTCGAAGCTTCGGCTTCGGCTCCAGCGTGCCTAGAGACGCGCAAGCGCAGAGGAACGTACAAGGTAATTATAAACCTTATGCATGTTGGAGTAAAGGCTAGTTTCACTATTGAGTAATGATTATTTTTCTAGCATTTAATTAATTGTTTGTTCATGAAAAACTAAAGGCATTTCAATAGCCATAATTATAATCTCTGGGAAAAATTGTCGATTCATGGTTCACTTTAAAATTTTGATACTGTCAAAACATGAAGAAACCAATTGTCGTAATGTAATGCATGCCTTGTATTTTATGCCCCTGGTGTCATATGGTCATAAACCAGAACATTACACTAAGCGGTATGATTTGAATTTGTAATTTAATTTGGTTATTGGTAATAGCTATGGACTGGAAGCCGACCCCAAAATGATTGGGAAAAAGGCTCGGAGGATGATATTGGTAATATCTATATAGACACTTGGATGTAGTGAAACTAGCCGTGTTGTCATTGTGTGTCCCGTCCATTGTGTTGTTGTAGTTTATTTGTTTGTAGACCTAAAACCTCAGAATAAAACCATACAACATTCTCAAATTACATACATAGCCAAGAAATATTGTTGTCATCACAATTTACACTACATTTGAATGCACGCATACATGACATCCAAACTTTACAAAAATACTTTTCACAATTTATGACATAACGAAAGTGTGTGTTTGTTAACCCACTAACAATTCCCTTACATGTCGTGTCCGTGTGCCGTTTAACAAACTAATAGACTCGTTGGGTCGTGGCAAGACGAATGTCACTCAAAAGTCAGTTGGTTACAAAGCAGTGAGAGCGCGGGACCGCTTCCAGTCGCATCCATACTCGCGGCCGCCGCCCATCTCCAGGAAGTGAACACAGGAACACAACCAAACTGTACAGAGTAGGCTAGGTAACACGTTTGTACTATTAGCACGTCCCTAGTTAAGATAATTCGGATTATAAGAACATTTCTAGATAATAAAAATAAATGAACAAAATCCTGCCCTGTAAATTAAAATTTTATTGAACTAAAATATTTAATTTAGCCGTCACACAGGATTAGTTAATTAAATATGTAAATTATAATTTTAGAATACGTTACGATATTTTGGGACTTGAATTATGTAACAAATTAATTAGGCAACTAATTAATGTTGAACAAAAATGTTTGTAAAGGCTTCGAAATTTCTAATATACGTTTTGTATAGTCGAAGTTTGTTACTAATTACAGTTTGTACACAAAACAATTTCACGGATCTGTAGGTATAAGATATTCAAATAACATTCGTGAAAATAATACGTTTTGGACTTTCAATATGTACTCAAAGTTTGTGGTGTGTATATTCGCGAAGTTTCGGCTGAAATTTAATCTAAATCGGTTAGTATTGGCATACGTCAGACTTATTGAATGTGTCGCTTCAATTTGATGGTCGCTCTGCAAAGCTTAGTTTTGTCCACTCAGGATTACTAACACTGTGGCATAATTGATCTAAACTCTTTTGATCTAAAATATTTGCTCTAACAAATAGACTTATGAAAGTATTGACATTTATAAAATGGGTGTCGAAAATAATAACTGACGAACACTTATTAACATTTGGACTTTATTTATAGTAGCAACCGTAATTTTGGACAATTGAATTCGAGAAGTATCGTGATAATCAGAAGCTTCTCTATGTGTAAGCTTATTTTTTGAAAGAAATATAGTATTACACATTAATGTGGCTCTTTGTTATCGCGATGTTTTTTTAAATAGTATTAATTTCCATGACAAAATTTACTTTTAATGTCAAAAATAAAACTGAGTTATGATAAAAATGTTTAACCAATTGATTTGGTTCCATATTATAATTTACCAAGACATTATTAACTACAAGTTTCGACTTTCATTCAAATTAACTTTATAAAGGCACCTGATTACTGATGTATTCTTTCGTTTTCTTGACGTCTTCAAAAACTTCGTTTCTATCATTTTTATTAAGTGTAGCTATAACAGTAGTTTTAAAATATTGCTTTAATATTTGTAAAGGTTTTGTACTCATATTGATGTTTTACAAAATGTATTATTTATTGTTTTTTATAACTTATTGTAACTCTAGATTTTTATTGAATACCTTCTTGTAATTTTTTACCAAACTATTGAATAAGGTTTAATATATTCCATCTATTAAGCTGCGTCTTAATTGTTGTGAGATATATACTTTACCGCAAAGGAATACGAATATGTTTTCGTGTTTTACAGAATTTTTCTACCACAATTTCTATAACTTCATTTCTAAAGCTTTGTGTCAACTGCGCAATGAAATCGAAACGAGAATTTCATACTTTCGGAGGTTGTCACAACTTCGTTAAATGACATCACTAATAAAGTATTCTTGCCGATATATTTTTTATATGAAATTGTACTAACTTAGATTTACTTTTGATACATAGATTGTTTTTCTACACGTATTAGCTTTGCATTTACTTGCGCCTTTGTAAATGATAAATTTCTTGTACATGATATTTAGAATGTATAAAATAACTAGGACAGGGGTATATTTCTTTACATAATAATAAATTTTAATAAACTTATATTGCACTGGGTTTAAAATGCAAACAAATATTGAACTATAAATAATACAATAGGTTGACATCAAAGATTGGATAAACTTTTCAAGTTGGTTTCGTTTGGGAAGTGTCTTCTCTTAATCAATCAGCCACGCACCCCTGTTGTAAGAATATTACATTGTAACTAATATTTAATTTAATTCTCATGAATATTAACTCTAATGACTGAATATTATTTTGTATTTTGTTTTCTAAGATTTAATTATGATTATGAGCAAGTTTAATTAAAGTGATTTGAACACCTGATCAGTATTTTTACTTCAACAATTCTCAAAATTCTGTATCCTCCTTTGTTTTGTTTGTGGGAAGGTACCAACACTGCACAATATTTCGTCTGCATAGGGGTTGTTCATACACACGCGCGAGCCTTGAGGAATAGTCTGTTTTGTACACAATTTTCTAAGCTACAGCAAGCTTCTTCTAGGATTTTTTTCCCTAATAAGAATGATAGGCAGTCATACAAAAGGCAAACCCTAATCGAAACAGTAATTGGGGCCCCCTTAGCATTTCCGTAGTATCGAACACCGTTCCAATTTACCCCTCGAAGCTCTCCCGTCAATGCCTCTTCACAGTCATGCGACACTTAACACGCCAACCTATGTTAATTTATTCGTATTTTTAACTACGTTCCTCTCCACTGTGATCTGACCCGTATGTAGACCCCATTAGATCCGTGTGCACTTCAGCACCAGAGTCTAATTACGACGGGTACAAATTGAAGGCTTTGAAATACACCCCGGCTTTCTACATGCTTCCTGTACCGTGCAGCTAAGTTCAAATGAGATATTCGATTCCAAAATTTGCACATACACAACGGAATTTAGCGGAATGCTGCGCGAAATGTGAGCGTTTCATAGTTTTCGTGTTTCGGTGGAAGTTTTTTTTTTGTGAATGGAACGTGACGCTCTATTTTGAGCTGTTGCATTTTATTTTTGGTAAATTATAGATTGGTGTGACGTCTTGCGTTTGAATCAACTACCCCCACCTAATTATCTTAACCTAACCGCAGGCGTTACTTAATTAGCTGTCGCTGCTCAGCTACTTGCGACTAATTAAAATTGACGGCACGTCCCGATTCCTTTGGCGACCGGCCCAGAAGGTAAAATAAAAAGTCGGGCTCAAAGGTGTCAACAAAAACGCTGCCGACCCCTGAACGAACCGCAAATGAATTGATTCGGCGCAATCAATTTTTTCCCGCCCTTCTAGCTCGGGGCCCAGGGTAGGTACACACCGACTCATTCACTGCGGCTCTGATTATCGGTCAATCATTCAGTCTCACCGTTCAGTTAACTGGAAAATTGGTAATTATAGTTCGGCCATTCAGAGAATGCGTTCCTGACACGTCGCGATTGAACTGACGACGTAACTACATTCATTGATTATTGATATAATAATGTTGTTTTAATGCTCCTCAATTGTTAAAACGGTAAACAACCAGCAAAAATATTTTTATCGTAACTGCAACGCCATTGCAAAGTTACGTCGTCAGTTCAATCGCGACGTGTCAGGAACGCATTCTCTGAATGGCCGAACTATAGGTAAAGGTGATAAAACGTGGAGTGTCTGTTAGAAGATAAAAACGGTCAAGGGCGTATTACCACGTCTTTTGGGATCAGAATAGTTATGCCGTTTAATTTTATTGGTGATCAATTTAGCTGATTGCATTGTACTCGCCTAGATGACTCGAAAAGCTGGCTTTTAAAGAATATGATTTGTAAAAATGCCCGGTTATGGTTTGGTTTCTTATTGCTTTATTTCTACATTTGTACGTCTTAATGACAACACATAGCGTTCTAATTATACATACGTAAGATCTTTATTTTGTCAATACCTACCTATGTTTTACAAATAAAAATATTCTATTCTATTCTATTTCCTTTGCTAAAGCCCAGAAATTCTGCATTTTTATAGATCTGATAAGCTTACACTCCAGAGTATGCCGCCGACATCCTGGAGTTGATGGCGCCTGAAGGACTGCTCCTATTAGGTACAGGACAATGCTATTTGATTTTAGAGTGAGTATGTAGATTCCAGCTAATGTTTTGACGTTCAAACGTGTCAGAATCTACGCACGTAAATAGATATCTATGGTAGTAATCCCAGGAAGCTAATATGGACAGGGAAAACGAAAAGAAAAGTTGGGATAGCAAAAAATATAATCCGCCTTTGTATGAACCACAAGATGGTATTTCTATCTACCTACTTACTTATACTTACGGTCTCTGCGGCTCGTAGGTAGAGGGTCCTTACCTCGAAATTGTCCCCGGACCTCGGGATCTATGTATTTGCATAAAAGTAATTATAGGTATCTTATACGTGGGTATTACGCGTACATTTCTGATACGGTCTGTTGCCAAAGCTCTGTTAACTCACGTATCGAAATAATTTATGCGATACTCAAAGGAATACAAAATCTGGCATTAAAATGATTTTTTTGTTCCATGATCCAACTGCTGTTCCTAAAGTAACAACTCAGTAACAAGGATACTCAGCACAAATATAAATTGGTCAAACAAACACTTGAAAAATATAGGTAACCATTTTTCTAAAGATGACCCACCCAAAACAAAAATGTGAAAGACTGCCAAGTTCGATAATATGGGAATGCTTCGCCTATAAAAGAAGTGAGATCTGAATAAGTACCAAGTTCCATACACATACCTCAGTTAAAAATAGTTACTTTTTAATGATGTTACTTGGCAAGTTTTCATACACCTTGTTATAAACCTACTAAACGCAATGAATCAAGTATTTAATTTTCTATTAAAACTTGCGAAGTAACATCAAAAGTAACTATTTTTTACTGAGGTATGTGTATGGAACTTGGTACTTATTCAGATCTCACTTCTTTTATAGGCGAAGCATTCCCGTATTATCGAACTTGGCAGTCTTTCACATTTTTGTTTTGGGTGGGATTTCATTTATTTTTGTAAGGTTGTTTATTTTATTTTTTTCTTATGATTAAGTTAGTTAAGGAAATGTCTCATTTATACTATCTTTCAGATTTTTGAATATGCACTATGCTTCTTACAAAGAAATAAACTAGATTAACTAAATGGACTAGATTTACAAACTAACTGACATGACATGTTATCATATATCATGTTCGTGGATCAAAGTTACACATTCGTTATTTTCGAAAGTGACTCACACTTGGCCGTTTTCAGATTTTTACTTTACTTTGACTAAATACAAACCTTTGTAACGAATTTCAGATCGGTACGACCATTCGAAGATATATTATATAAATATAGATAAATTTAGTTCGTTTTAGTTCCTTACGGCCAGTTTCTTCATCAAAAGTTAAAGTTAAAGTTATGGCTAAAGTAATGTCTAAGTAAAAGTAACGGTCAAATTCAATTTTTCTATTAGTTTTGCTGTCACTTTAGCCTTGAAAAAACGAATTTGACCGTTACTTTAACTTTAGACATTATTTTAACTTTAACTTTTGATGAAGAAACTGGCCGTTAGGGGTATTTTACACCGGGTATAAAACACCTTCATTATTTTGAAACTGACTCACACTTGGCCATTTTCAGATTTTTCCCTTTACCTTGACATAAAGACCTACCTCCATGCCAAATTTCAAGTCAATACGACCATTGGAAGTGGTCTAGGTTTTTGATGAGTGAGTCAGTCAGTCAGTCAATCAGTGAGTGTATAGTAAAAATAGCGATTTTCTGACGTCAATATCTCAAGACCTACAATAGGTATATTAATGAAATTTTGTATTTTAGATAAGTGAGGGGGTCTCAACAGATACTAGAAATTTGATATGCGTAAATAAAATAGATTTTGAATTATAGGGGGGTCAAATTTGGCCTGAAATGGTTCGTGTAATATAACCCACGGCCGGTGTGTCGCTTTTTTTTGCTCGAACTTGGCGGACACACTGCCGTGTGTCTAGATATGAAGATTGATGTGGAGTGAAAACATAGCCCGATGGGACGGAAGGTGCGATAAGACCAGAGAGTTCAGGCGCAAGACAGACATTTACGTGCTCTCCGATGCACGGGTTTATCAATCACCAACTACGAGATCACGGGCTGCTTTGTGTAAGTACCTATCTAAAACTCACAAAGTGATTTCGGCTCGACTCAGGAATCGACCTCGTGCGCAGCAGTCGCAAGTGCGACCACCAGACCAAAGAGGCAGTCGCGTGAGCATATATTGTAATCTACAAAAGAACGGAAATAAACCCTATTACGATTATTTAAACTATTTTCCTCCAAGTTTCTTCAGGTATCCACTACGAGTATAATACAATCCTTTGTAGCACCGAGTCGGACTTCCCGGGGGGACAGTTTCGTCGTTCACAGCTCACTACCCCCATCTGACAGTAAACTTGCCAAACTTTGGTTGTTCCGCGTTCAGCTTCCTTTTTACACGTGTGGGTTTGTTGTTCTTTCCAACTCCGATAGAATAGGTATACGGGTTAAGGGAAGTATTTACTTTGTAGTTTTTAACGTATCGCCGCCCGCCGGTGTGGTTTGTTTTAGATAATAAACGTGAGAATTATTTTTGTTTCCTTATGTACTGAAGATATAATTAATAGGTTACAAATGAATACTGTAGTTTCATCAAATTAGGTTAGAGTTTTTCCTTTTTGCCTAAGCTGAAAAATATTTTTTCAAGTCAAGAATAACTACTACTACGTAACATGACTACAATCTTCATGTAAACTTCAATATAAGAATTAATATTATGTATTTGACTTCATAAGTCGACCACTATGCCGCCTTCTGCTAGCTAGACAATTTAAACCATTTATTTTGCTACACATACATGAACACAAAAAAAATATACATTTACAAAAAAATACAGCGTAGCAAGGGTTCCATCTCAGTATAATTTGAACATAATGAGCAGTAAGTTCCATCCCATAGAAAAATTTGGCCTTTGACGCACGGGGATCTTACGGAAGTACCTAGGGCTATAAAAGTGATAACATAGGGGTATTACAAAAGGGAATATTTAAAAAGAAGAAAGAGTGTGACGACACAAGTAAATATGGGTCTTGGGCATGCCCACAGTGTCCATTACAGTAGATCTGTCACTATTTTGTCGTTGATAAAAGGCGGATTAATATTTGGATACATACGTAACTTTATTTTATCTCTAAAACTTTTAGGGCTGATTTTTCAATCGCCAGATAACTCCTATCTGAGGAGTATTTTTAACGTTTTGACAGCTTTTGTATGGAAAATATGTCAAACCGCCATATTTATTCCTCAGATAGAAGTTAACCGATGATTGAAAAATCAGCCCTCAATTCAATAACTTTTTCAAACACCTATGAACCGGTGCTCAAAAGACGAGAGTCCGAAACGGAAATCTACGGTGACATGACACACACAAAACATATCAATGTCAAAACAATTACAATTATTGTCAAAACGAGACTGCATCGTGCTGTGCGTGCCGCATTCAAAAAGCCGATTAATAGTCTACGTGTGAATTAAATAATTACTGAAAGAATTTCCACTTCCAGTTCATAATTCAGGTAAGTCAAGTCACAGAAACCTAAATCTGTTCTCGAAAACGCCCCTTTTAGGTTGTTTATTGTCAAAGGTTAGGTTAAAATGTACCATTTTATATAGTTTCGACATCGATATATATGTACTACGTACTAGATAGAACGTTCCGAACAAAAAGCTTACCACACTGAACTGCACTGCAGACTATGCAGTGCCCAAAATGGCAAATCAGAGCGATTTTGACACCTGCGTCAGATGGATGTCTATGAAACTACAATTATAAAATAGAAAATACATATCAAGGTATAAACTTACACATATAAACTATTCGAGAGTCAAGTTAGTAAAATTACACGCTGTTCATGCTATTACAACGCTTGTATATCATACTTTTCATTTACAATTCAATTTTACAAATATGCATTAATTTGTTCCCGCCCGCCATCTTGAATTATGGATTAAGAAAATCGTGCAGAAACAGATGTGCCATAAAACTAGCAGTAGGTAAAATATCAATGAAAACAGACTTCACTTTGTCATGGTATGTTCTTACTTTCAAGAAAAAATAATTAAATTCGCGAAAATTTGTGATAGCCCTCTTAAGAAAAAAAACATCGTAATTAATATTAAAAACCCTAAAAATAAGTTCCTGGTTTTAATATATTACATGATTTTGCATTCAATTAGATATAAATAAACTTTTTGATATATTACATGATTTTGAATTCACTTAGATATAAACTTTTTGAGTAATGAAAAATGTAGGCAAAATACGAGCGACACTTCTGGAATTAACATCAATGAGGATGACTACATGTCACAATACGTCAACGAAATGTCAACAGACGACATAGCGGGTAAATTATTTGTATGGATGTTCTTGTCTATCGCTAGAATATATGTCAATGAGTTTCGATATGTTCCAAAATAAACGTGTTTACAATGTTCCAGGAATCCCAATCGTAAATTAAATTCTTATATACTAAATTAATTCAGGCATTTTCGATACAAGTAGTGTCATCTATTAGGTTTTGCCGTCACTACATTTTCTCAGATTTTCAGTACATAGTTAAAATTTTCTGTTATTGAAAGAAAATGTGTAATTTTTAATGTGTTTTATGCTCCGTTTGTGTTTGCAAAACAACAGTACAGATTAAATTTTGTGGCGGTAAGGTAACAACTCTTTCATTCCGAATCAATTCTTTTACTTCGCTGAAATTTTATTTCAACAGTAGTTACTATTACTGATACCTATTTTTAGGCCTGTAAGACAATTTTTAAACTTCTGTTAGATATTAAAGTGAATTGTTTTGTCTGTTAGCAATTTCCATTGCAAATAATTTGTATCAATTTAACGCGCGGCGCGGCAAATATTTGAAACGACTTGCATAGATTGCATCATGCAGTATATAGGAGGGAACCGTGACGCGAATGTCGCTTAGCAGCTGTTAGCCCGAACTTTTTAGGTCACCAAACTAAATTCACCGTTCGACATATACACATAGAGAGTGTTAATTAACTTAGCAATCCAATTAGTCGCTTTTACACGCCCTTTAGTCACACGTTTCATTCATAGTTTCAATGTACGTTAAATTAAATGGGTTCGTAATTACATTTTGTGACTATTAGTTAAGAATATTGTCGTAAGATGGCGTTGGTGGCTATGGTTTTCCCGCCACTGCATTTTAGCGGGAAACAGGGAAAGTCCTGGCGCCATTGATCCATTACGATGACAGTTATTTCATAAAAGCCCTTGAAACATATTAACATTATAGTAAATATGAATCATTTTATTTATAAGTACTTCATCACTAGTCAAACTGTTAATAACTCTCCAACTTTATGAAAAGGAAATATTTAAAACGGCTAGCATACGGTAAAATTTATCTTTCGTAAGTGCGTTATCGCGATTTCACGCCTGGAAATTCATAAGCGGATTGAATTAATGCAATTGTTTTTTTCGTATATGATTTCTGGCTTCACTTATTATACAATGAATTCAGTTGTTTGTTCATTCTCTTATCGCTTAAATGCCTGAAAACCCGTGAAATAAGTCCATGGCACATGGTATTTTTTTAAAGGAACATTGTTCCAAATCGCTGTAACATCCTAACTGCGCGCGTGAAAACAAGTCCTGATAACAATGGCGGCTAACCGAACTTCCCAATACTCTATCTCTAGTAAGCGAAAGAGATAGATAGCGATATAGGGAATGACCGTTAAATAACATAACCAGGTATCTAGTAACAGCTCTCAATTTCTATAAACGATCGTCAATTGATTCAATGTCGTTGTCCGATAGTCTGATAAAACGAGTTTAGATTTGCACGCGTTACAATTTTGCAGACGATTTATTATACAATGTGGTTAAATGTGATGTTTCGTTAATAGTTTTTGTAGTCATTCGTTCGCTTCGTGATTTTGTATACCTACGTTGCTGTGGTTATTACTAGTTTCAAGGTATAGTAACACTGGCGATACGATATTTTTTATTAATTTTTACATAGCTTCCTCGTCCTTAGTAGATTCAGACATAGTTCATATGTAATTGTTTTAAAATCTTTTTGCTACTAACTATTAATTTATTACTACTGCTATCGTCAATTAATAAAATTGTCGATGGCTACACTTGAGCAGTTCGTTATTTCTGTGAAAGATAACTCTTAATTACACTGTGGCTTGCATCTTCTAGCTACCAATTATATAAATCGTGAACTTCTTGAAGTACATAACGTGCTCTGAAAGACACTGTGTATTGTCAAATCTTCCGGTGTTCCAGTAATCTTGTAAGTTTAAAATATTACCCTTATCTAGATTTTTTTCTAGACGCTGTAACCCACTTTAAGCTTAGCAACCAATACTAAAAGAAAAACATGCAATCTAAATGGTCCGGGATTCCGTCTGAAATTCAATTAAAATATTTCGTTCTGGTTCTTCTATTGTTCGTTGAGAACTTTTATATTGAACTTAAAAAATGCCGGGATGCAATTCCGGGATATTCAATAACGCTTAGCGAATCAGCATTTTTAGGGTCAGATTTAATATTTGAGCTGAAGTCGGAGCTAAGATAGATAAGTTAGGTGTAAATGCAAAAACTAAGTACCTACGTGAACGTAAATATTAAGTGAACGTAAATGTAAATATTAAGAAATTAGAAACCAAAATAATGGAAAATCCTTATTATTTATGCATAATATTCTCGGTAAAAAATATTGAAAAGTTGCTGTTACTGAAATTACAAAACAATTGGTCGTAGACGTTTGTAGACATAGAATTGATGTCATGGATCCGTATTGTTCGGGTTATAGAAAATAAACACCTAAGTCAATAGTGTGTACAACTAGGACCTACTATTTGTTCGAATTCAGTCTCTATCCTTGGATTGTTAAATGGGTTTAAAATGGGTGTCGTTAGTTACAGTTTTTCAAGTTACAAAACCAATTTTTGATAACTGAAAAAAATATAGTTATAATTACGTTAGAAATATCGTGACCACTGTATGATTGTTATACGTTTTTAATTTTCTGATAGTACAAAACAATAATTTATTGTTAATTCGTGTCAGTTGTATGTGACATACTTTTTATCAGATTTCTAGGTTACGTTACTATGTCTTATACGAGTTCATTGTCAAGGTTTTCGATAACTAGTTACAGCTCTCCAAATCCAAAATTATCTAGGTTTATAGTAATAGTGAAACGGGTTTTTAAAAGGTCAATCTTTGACATGTCCGTAAAGCATAAACTACAAACACGATAATTTTATTAAAACGAAAAAAAGACTGTTGTTATTCCGCGAATGATTATTTACTATTTAGGAAACGATAACCTGCTCATTGATAAAGATTCAGTAGACAAAATAAATTGGCCGAACTGTTAACTAAATTATTGTTACCTATCAACTTAAAAAAAATGTCTGCGTTTTCACCAAACACTGTTTGAATAGAGATAGTTTATCCGCTAAACCGTCTATAGGGTAGAGTTTTTCACTGACCCCTCCACCCTCGATTCAAATCAACGCCACTGGCCGAATGTAACCCAATTTCATAATAGAATTTGGTCGTATTTAACTCCCGAATCTAGTGGCCCAACCGACACTTCAATTCCACAAGTAATATTTGAATTAAACCGGAGACGATTCGACGCCCCTGGGGAACAGTGTCGCCAAAATAGGGTACTGGTCTACGAAATGGGCTGGCGGCCTCAACACGGCCCGTCTTGTCAGGGTTAATTGATTTATGTATTCCACTCCCGTAGGCTCAGATTAATAGATTTGTTGCTTAAATAATAATCCGTGATGAATTTAGAATTGGCAATTTAAGTTAGTATGGAGATTCGACGTTATTGTTGTTCCAGATTATATCCGGGAATTGGACGAGATTTGTTGGTGAGCAGGTCTTTGTCAATTACTTTTTGATGGATCGGTTTATTTCGTAATACTGGGTTATTTATTTGTATTTATGACATCGCCATTATTCCTTATTATTGTTACTCATTTTTGTTGTATAAATGTCAGAAATCCATTCACATTACAAGTTAGGTAAACGTTGTATTTCTTTATAGCTCGAATGGCTGTCTACTAGGAACTCCTGATAGACATTAATAGCAAACAATCCTCGTCGCGTATTTACAGTATGTACATGGCTAGTACGCAAGCGTGTGAAACTAGTCGCAAATAGATTGGAATTCACTTTTTATACAAAGTCTTCCGATGTATACAGCAGCAGTACGCAAATACTCGCATATATTTTGTAGTGGCCAAAGTATCTTGCTTTGTTCCATAATATACAGTGCTAGTCCGCATGCAAACTAATCGTGTATACATTGGAATAGGCGCGAAAAACTTTACGATTCCAATCTATTCGCGAGCAGTTGCATGCTCGCCATTTTGATTAAAACACGACCTAGTATTTAATGTTAATTTAAATATTAATAATGCTCGTTCAATTAAAAAACATTGTATTAAAAATTGAAGTTAGTGACGAAAACGAATCGCTGCAAAACCGACTCCACGTAGTCTTGTCTGCCCTACCCCTAGAGTGCAATTCAAAACCGCGTAGGCGCAGAGGGGCGAGGCGGCCTGCGAGCTGAGGCGCAGGTAGTTTCAGCGCTCGCCGCCGCGGCTAAGGCTGGCCGGCTGAGCCGGCCAGAAAGCCGAAGCTGCGGCGGTGAGCGTGAAAACCATCTGCGACGATAAGCTCGCATGGGACCGCCGGAGCCCCGCAGCGCCGGAGCCGTGACAGAAGCCATGCTTGCTGCATGTTGCATGCTTACATTTTAAACGTACTGAGTTAAAAAATTAGGAGCTAATTAAATATATTTTATGATGTCATTTAATAGTATTTTAGAAGTTTACTGTTAGAATGCCTGCTACAAAAGATGCTAAAAAATGCTGAGTTGTATTTAGAGTGGTTTACTTAGAAGATAACTAGTGGCTAAGATAGTATTATTTAGATGCTCGTTAATTGTGACTGACTTAATAATTTAGAAGGCAACATACATTTTTGGGGGCGAATAATGATATTAAAAAGAAGCCTGTTTAATTAGCATTTTTAATAAACAAACTCAGATTCAAAAGCTATTTTTATTTAATGCTTTACCTAATATTAATTTTGTGTAGTTAAAGTTGACCGTGTATAGATTGGAAAGATGCATGTGCACGTCTGAGCTACGAATTATACGCGAGCAGTACGCAAAATTCGTGTATACTTTGAAATCACAAATTAAAAAACAGCATTACAAAGTATCAGCGAGCAGTTTCCTATGGATGCGTTTTGGCTATGTACACTCTGTAAATACGCATCCTCGTCCCACACTATTTTCAATTTGCGGTAACAAAATACACAGTTGGGCTCTTTGTTAAAGTGAATCAATGCTTTTAAAGTGAACGTTTAGTAACTCTGAGTTAGCCGACTCATCCTTATCCTAATGCTCTCGTTAATGGTTCAAGTTTCAAGTTAAATTCGGTTGCTTAATTAACTCTATAAGTTATTGGTTCTCGGTTCATTGTAAAACTAATGCAATCTTTGGGTTTGCGAGTTACTTCATATTCTACCAGTTTATCAACTTGCGACCAATTATTTAAAGGATCTTTATTTAAAAACCAAACTGCGTGCAGCCTGCTTGCTTATTCGCAGTCAGGAACTGCACGGCTAACTTTTTGTGTACTAGACTATTAACGCTAAAATCCATAAACTTGTTCTCGTAGCAAAAAACAGGCTTCTTTACAACTTTCCCGAAGTTTGTTTATTAGCTAGTGTACAGGACTTCATTAAAACTTTCTTTAGCCTTTTCCCTGCATAATAAGTCGTTAAAAAAACTAGGTAATCGCCTTGAATAATTTCCTGTCCATTGACTTAGTAATTTGATAGCCGTAAGCAGGTAAAGCCGTACTGTTTCGTGTTGACAGGATAATGACAGGGAATTTGCTTAATGATATTTGTTCGCTATCACGAGCAGTTCACGCCGGAGGGGACTTTTGTGATCTCTAGTTCTTTTTTTTGATGCGTGGTGTTAAATAAATTGCGGGGTCAATAGGTAGAATTTTCGAGTATAAGGATTTTAGCATATTTTTTTTTGGCGGTAACACTGGCGTAATAATTATTTTGTATTTTGTTCCAGATCCAATATGTGTGGAATTTGGGCGTTATTTGGCGTTAGCGAAGACTTATGTCCACTATGTACGGAAAGCTTTGTGGCAATTCGTCACCGCGGGCCCGACGCGTGGCGCTTCGAGGCCGACGCTCGGGAACCATTTGCGATATTCGGCTTCCGGCGTCTGGCCATCGTTGATGGTCTGCACGGTATGCAACCGATGAGATTGCATCTCTATCCACGCACAAACCTCATTTGCAACGGAGAAATTTACAACTACAAACGGCTGCAGGCACAGTTTAAGTTCCCATATGAAACAAAGTGTGATGTAGAAGCCATCACACATTTGTACCACAACTTTGGTTTCCAAAAAACTGTGAAGAACCTCGATGGTGTATTTGGCTTTTGTCTGATGGACGGAGAGAAGAAGAAAATATGTGTTGCTCGCGATCCTTACGGCGTCCGCCCCCTATTCGAATACTGGGATCCAGAGAGGGGTGTATTAGGAATCTCATCTGAAGGCAAAGGTCTGATCAAGTTAAAGCAAAACGGCAATGGCAGTGCCACTTTGAGACAATTCCCGCCGGGTCATTACGCGCAATGGAGTATATTAGACGATGGTAAAGTTAAGCTTGATTTTATTGAGCGATACACGTCGCCTGGTATGCCACCGAACTTCTTGCCATATACTTCTGAGACTGACTTGGAAGGTAAGAGCATAGAAGAGAAAACTGCGCTTCTTTTAGAAGCTGCGTGCGAAAAGAGATTGATGTCTGATAGACGTATCGGCTGTTTACTTAGCGGTGGTTTAGATTCATCGCTGATTGCCGGGTTAGTTGTGAAGCTAGCCAAAAAGCACAACTTGCCATACAAGATACAAACATTCGCTATAGGAATGGGCGATTCCCCGGATTTGGTAGCGGCTCGATCCGTCGCTGATCACCTGGGCACTGAGCATCACGAAGTACAATTCGATGAAAATGACGTAAAGGAAGCATTGGACAATGTGATATATCATTTAGAATCGTTTGACATTACAACGATACGTGCTAGTCTGCCTATGTATTTACTGTCTAAGTATATTAAAGAGAAGACAAACACTACTGTTGTGTTTAGTGGCGAAGGAGCCGACGAATTAGCCCAAGGCTACATTTACTTTAGGGACGCTCCTTCCGAAAATGTTGCACATGAAGAGAGCTTGCGTTTGCTTTCGGATATTTACTTATACGATGGCCTCCGCGCGGACAGGACCACTAGTGCTTTTAGTTTGGAGCTCCGTGTACCGTTCTTGGACATTCAGTTTACTAACCACTACCTTAGCCTTGACCCAAAACTACGTCAACCGCAAAACGGCATTGAGAAGCATTTGTTGCGGAGTAGTTTCGCTAAGAGCGGATTACTGCCGGACACGATACTGTGGCGTCATAAGGAGGCTTTCAGCGACGGCGTGGCATCTGTCAAGAAGTCATTGTTCACTATTATTGGGGAGATAATTGCTGAAAGGTCGATAGAGGAAAATGTTGTGTATCCAGGAGTACAGCCTAAAACAGCTGAATCAAAATACTACCGGTACGTGTTTGAAAAGTCTTTCCCCGGCCAACATGTGTTTACTCCGTATTATTGGATGCCTAAATGGGTCGCCGGGGTTTCAGATCCTTCTGCGCGGTTTATAAAACATTACGCGGCTAACTAAAGCAATTTCGTGACTGTACAAAGTTGTAGAAAAACTTAATTTGCGGCAACCGCTTATTTATTTGGCTCTCACGATTTAGTTTTTTCGTCTATTGTACATTTTATTTGTATTTAAATCTCAGGGCAAGGTTTTGTAACAATTTATTTACGATCTTTTCCAATCTTCTATCCCATTTATTCTGTTCTAAATATTATTACACGTAAATTGAGTAAAGCTACGAGTACCTATCTAGATTCCTGTGTGGAAGTTCCAATTGAAGTGTAACAGAGTGTGTTTAATTGACTTGCGGCCTTCCGTACAACTTGGTTCTCATTATTCCCTGGCCGATTTAGAGAGTCCCCAGTTTGAGTATAAATTACTTTGATGAAAATGTTACTATGATTGTTGCGGTTATTGAATGTTATTGCTCCAAGCATTTTGTTATTGTTCTGTTCATATTCATAAAGACCTTTATTTTATTTTGGTATTTTTAATACCTGATGTATTTTTTGACAGTGTTTGATCTTGTTTTGCTTAGGTTTAAGTGTAAACTATTTAATTTCGGGAATAGTGGGGAAATTACCTCCAAGAAGTTTTTACGTAAGATGTTATTAAGTATTATAAGACTTAAATGTTTTTAACGAAAGGATAGTGTAAACTTAAAATTCAAAATTGTGTGATCTGATACCTATGTAAATGTGTTTTCGTTTTATTATATGTATTTATTAATCTGACTTTAATGCTTTCATTTGTTTTTCTATTCCCCAACGTTCTTTAAAAAAAGTACCGGAGCGAGAGTTGTATGGTTACTTACTCAACTCGTTTAAAAATACTTATTTTCAAAGTATTTTTATTATCCATCGTTTATCGAACTGACATTGTCAGGCAACAAAATGAAGCTTTCAGCAAAATTAAATTCTGTTATTGGGTATTGCATCTTACAACCGTTCACAATTTTCAGGCATTCAGTAAATATTGGTCTTAAACTGCTATCATGTGAAGGTATTTAATCTTTCGCGTTTTGTAGGTATATATCATACCATACCGTTGCATCGAGGAGTGAGACAAGGGGATGTTATTTCCCCGAAACTGTTCACTAATGCAATGGAGGATATGTTCAAGACGCTGAACTGGAAAGGACGCGGCATCGACATCAATGGCGAACACATCTCTCACTTGCGATTTGCCGACGATATCGTCATCATGGCGGAAACGCTGCAGGACCTACAACAGATGCTGAACGACCTGGCTGAATCTTCTCTACGCATCGGCCTACGGATGAACTTGGACAAAACCAAGGTCATGTTCAATGAACATGTTCTACCGGAACCGATAGCGATACACGGCGCCGTTCTCGAAGTTGTTCGGAAATATGTTTACCTCGGGCAGACATTGCAGTTAGGTAGAAACAACTTTGAGGACGAGGTGAATAGGAGAATTCAGTTGGGTTGGGCTGCATTTGGGAAGCTACGTCGAGTCCTAACATCGTCGATCCCACAGTGCCTAAAGACAAAAGTCTTCAATCAGTGCGTCCTACCTGTCATGACTTACGCAGCCGAAACGTGGACACTGTCGGTGCGGCTGGTTCACAAGTTTAAAGTCGCTCAGCGGGCTATGGAAAGGGCTATGCTCGGCATTTCTCTGAGGGATCGCATCAGAAATGAGGTAATCCGTCAGAGAACCAAGGTCATCGACATAGCCCACCGAATCAGCAAGCTGAAGTGGCAGTGGGCTGGCCATATTAGCCGAAGAACCGATAACCGTTGGGGTAAACGAGTTCTGGAGTGGAGACCACGCCTCGGCAAACGTAGTGTAGGACGTCCTCAGGCACGGTGGAGTGATGACTTGCGCAAGGCGGCTGGCAGGAGCTGGATGCGAGAAGCCGAAAATCGATCTCAGTGGCGTGCACTTGGAGAGGCCTATGTCCAGCAGTGGACTGCGATAGGCTGATGATGATGATGATGATGTTTTGTAGGTAGGTACACATATTTACAAATAATCGGTAATGAAACGCCATACCTACATTATGAAGATGATGTTTTTGTGGAGAAGGTAGCACGGTAGAATGTGAACAAAACGGTATTTCATAGCGCAGTTCGGTATACAGATATAAATAGGTGTTAGCAACTGGATCGTATGACATTCCCAATTAGCTGACTCGTAACTAGGACTACACCTACATCATATTTTCCCAAGACGCCACCAACCAAAACAGCAGCTAACAAATCAACAAAGTATTGGCTAATCAAAGAAATCAATGGACGACACGTTAATAAGAAAATGAACAGAATTCAACATGGAATCGCAGTCCGTACTCTCACTAAAGAATCCGGCAAGTTTCCCGGCTAATGGAACGGATTCCTATAAAGGTCGGAAGCAATCCGGTGTCGGATGCCGACCGGAATGCCGATAGACCGTCGTAATTAAAACTGCCACGTATTTTAACTGATATCCTGCCACCTGGATTCTTAGGCCGGGAGATCGTTTTGGAAGTTTTTTGTGAGTTGAGATTTTTCGTTTTTGTTTAATTTTCCAATAATGTTCCATGCTATATGTATTTTTTAAATAGGGCCTAATCACGGAGGAGAAAAGACTAGCGGAGATGCCCTAACGAAAAATCTCCTAACAAAGCAGCGCGCCAAAATTCGGGTGAGCGGGGGACGAGGAACGTTACTGTCTCCACCCGTGCTCCACCTTTATACGCCTTTTATGGGAAGCCACCCATTTTTTGTAAATCCATCTAGCGTGGAATAGGATGATTAAAATCTAACCCTAAACTAACATCGACCACTAGTGACATACTCAAAAGTAAAGTAAATACTCAAAATTAATAATTCTTTTAAAATAGTAATTCAATTAGAAAGTTTAAAGAAGCATTCATTTGAAATGAACGAAGAAAAAGAGAGAGATAAAAAATTTAGAAAATTAATTGTTATATAAGTATTATTTTGTGCAGAGAACATGCCCCACAACAATTTATTTACTCCTCCAGAAATGAAATAGGTATCTAGGAACCATTAAACGGAGACTCGATGAAAAATCATTTTTATTCACCACGGGTCTAAAATACCCGCATGGTGTAATTTATGTATCAACTTATGGCATTGTGTTAGTTCGTCTACTAGCCACTATGGCATCACAAGCACGAAAATTCGTTCTATTTGTTCTAGAACCGTGCTGCGATGACTGTTGTTATTTTCGATGTTGCCACATTACGAAATTCACCAAGAAAAATGGGAATTAAAATTATAGGGACAGTGCTTATCAAATTAGAGTTTTCACAACTGTATCATAACGGCGCATCCACTAAATAAGTAGCAGACTTTATGTGAGTCGGATGTTGCTCTGAGTAAAGGTACATTCAAAAAGTTTGTACGGCAAGAGAGATATACCTATGTAAAACATTGCTGATCTATTCTAATATTATAAAGAGGAAAACTTTGTTTGTTTGTTTGGTTGTAATGGATAAACTTAAAAACTACTGGACCGATTTTAAATATTCTTTCACCATTAGAAAGCTATATAATCTGCAAGTAACATAGGCTATATTTTATCCCGGTGCGGGCAGTAGCTCCCACGGGACGCGGGTGAAACCGCGGGAAAACGGCTAGTGATGAATATAAATAAATCTACATAGTTAGAGTTATGATTAATTTTAAGATAATTGCAGCTTTTTTAAATAAGACCTTTTTTAAGAATGGGTGATTGCATTTTCGATGTCTGGTAGCACTTAATTTTGTAACGGGTCTCTCTGTCTTGATGAACACAATTTTACTTCAAATATACGTAAGTCGACTACTTACCGAAAGATGGTGTTTTTATAATATTAAATTTTCATGATAATATATCATATGTTTTGGTTTGTAAATAATCTATAAAAAAACTTGTAGGATGCAAGGATAAATGAAGCTGCTTTTTAAGGCAAAAATTGGTACCAATAATATACATTGATACAAGATTGATACGAAAATAATACAAATTCACTTAGAGGTTCTAGAAATGCAGCTATTCGACGACAGATGTCTCTAGCAAAAAATATGTTTTAAAGCTAAAATATTACTTACACGTGAAATGTTATCCTATGGTATGTTTGACTTTGGATCCTGAGCAATTTCTACAATTAATGATAGCGCATTTCATCGTTTTAATCGAGTAACAAATAAAATCTGTTGAAATTGTGGTAAAAATACAACCATGGCAAGATGTCAGTTTGATGTAAAGGACGGTATATGGGCGGTGTCCAGCCACGCCTGCCGTGACGTAGCCGTGACGTATTTGACCTACCTGAAGGCGCGTGACCTACCTGCGTTAGGGCATCTCCGCTTGTCTTTTCTCCTTCGTGGGCCTAATACATATTTTGTGATGAGCTATTTCCTAAGGCTTAACATTTTATTAGTTATACTTCATCCATACTTTAATCTAAATTGAATTACAAACTTTTGTTATATTTTTTTTTTTTATAGGCATAATTTTTTGGTGAAAACCATCGGAAAATCCGTTCAGTGCTTTTGGGGTTAACGCGTGGCGTAAGATTTTGATAATAATACATCTATTGCATTCTATTGCTATTGCACAAAGAATCCGTATTTTAATACGTACAGCAAATATGAAACATCCCTCTGTGATATCAACTACCAAATTCCATAAGTTCATAATTTACCGGCAACAGTTTATATCAAAAATACCTAACTCCACTCACATACCTACACCAGTTTGAGTCCATGTTGCATCCGCATCTGCATGCCGTAAAATAAAGCGACGAGTACTCATATAAAGGACTCTTAAACCTCGCAACTATATGCTCAGATGCTCACCAGTTACCGTGAACGCAAGTGTATTTACGGTGTAAAGCTTTCGCGAGTACTAACACATCTTTTTGTAACACTGTAAATATTCCCCGTTTTATATTTTATAACCTTCGCAGGTTTTGCACTTGGAAAATGTGATGTTTAATGTTTTAGCTACAGTTTAATTAGAACCAGCAATTTTGAGGAATTAAGTGGGTAGATATTAAGGAGAAGTAGCCTATGAGTGAAAACGAAGATAAGATAGAAGTTCTACTGGTCATATGTAGTTTCCTTTTTTTTCTCGATATTATAGCAAAAAGTTTTGTTATTTGATTAACCTAAGTATTTATCAGTTTTAATTTTCCATCGGCAACTGGTTTTTAAACGACGTTACAAATACAAGAGAAAGGCTACCTAAAGTAACTACAACAGTCTTATGAAATCCCTGGCTACTACCTACAAAAAACCGGCGCAAGCTCTCGGTCTATCGAAGAGTTTTCTTCCTCTAGGAATTCTGTTCTATCGCGCTGCCGAATAGTTGTCGAACATTATTCGGGACAATTGGAACGGTAAAATAAATCATTGAGACAAGTATTTTTCTTGTTACATTCATAATTTTAATAAAGAACCATTCATGTTTAAGCACTTTCAAAGATTTTATGAATGAACTTTTATTAATTTAATTTATAACTGGCCGTTGTTGAATGGGTTCTTTTATTTCGAGGATAAAGCTTCTAATTTTAATTAAGTATAGACTAGGTAAACTACTTTTGATTAAAAGGTACGTAGCTACCACACCAATTCCAAAAAAAAATATTTCAAATCCTTTCATTAGAACTCCGTCGATAGGTAGGTAATCCTAGTTAGGTTGAGATCTGTGCCTAATTTTATTTACACTAAAGAAACCTACTTTGATACCTACACACTAGACGGCAAGATCACGAATAACACCTAAAATAGAAATTTATGTCCCAAGAAACACGTTTGTACCTACAAATAAGTATGACCTTCCGTCCTAAGTACAAGGTTTTACGAACGTTTCACCGGGTTCCGGAGATTAGATCAATTTTATATCGCTACCGTAACCGGGGTGACACCTGACTGCCTCGTAAACCGTATGTCGTATTCACTGACCGACATTTTGAAAATGCTTTATGGTTCGCGCCGCCATTTTTTCTAGCCGCGATATTGCGATAATCGGCCAAGAATAGTTTTATTTTTTACGAATTTTTAATTTGGAACGTTTTGATTTTGCGCGTTAGGTCTGTATATTAGATTAGATAGATGAAGGATATATTGTAACGATATAAGAATTGGTTTAAGTACATATTGTACTGGTATAGAAAAGCAATTGATTGATTATTTTTTCTTAAACAATATTGATGTATGGTGTACCTATCATAAAAAAATACATACTGAAAATTACTTAGATAAGCAGGTAAGAATGCAAAAGCAAAAAGTTTATACCGCATTTATAGGTCACAACTTCAATACCGTACAAAAATATAGAAACCAAATACGCAAAGAAAATGATACACGAACAGCATGTCAAACACACTCTAGATTGATGTTCGATAAAATACCCCCGTGGATAAGGTGGGAATTCGACGGAAACCGATGTTTCTTACACCTCCGGGACACAAAAACTTTTGTAATAAATGCGTGTAAAATAGTTTATTTTTTCTTGTAAATTTTCCTTGGTAAGGAAATCTTTTGAAAGTTTGTTTGAAGGTATTCATGTTCGGAAAGTTTGTTAGTACCTATGGCGTGTCATGTTGGGTCCGCTTCCAGTTTAATAGGATGTCGCTGAACATTATTATTTAAGTCCCTTCAAACTTTAAAATATAGGTTTAAAAATACGGTATTTTTACATCTAAGAAGTAAGTACCTACGTCTATTCCTCCAGGTTTCAGAAAATACCACATGTAGGTTTCATACTTCTACAGAAATACTTGAACCTAGTTAGATATGACTTGCAAGGAGACCAAATTCAGCCTCAAGGCATAAATTGCATAGCACAAAATTCAATTGGGTTGTGTTGTGTGTCCTTGTTATAGGAAGGTCTCCTCTTTCATTAATATTAAATATCCAACATATCGTTGGGTTGTTTTGACATCTCTGGTTTTGTCCTAATTGTTTAAACGTTCAGCCGTCTGCCATATGTCGGCCTTTTGTGCAAAAAGTATACAAAGCGAGCAGACCTTATATCATTGACCTTAGTTCGTCCTATATTAGGGACTTGGTCCTAATATGATATTACGTAGTACGACTGACTGATAAATGGATTCAGAGTTAAATAATATTAACTAGGTAATGTATTGAAGCTGTGCTGTTAATTTTTGGGAGTCATCATCATCATCATCCTCCGAGCCTTTTCCCAACTATGTTGGGGTCGGCTTCCAGTCTAACCGGATTTAGCTGAGTACCAGTGCTTTACAAGAAACGACTGCCTATCTGACCCCCTCAACCCAGCTACCTGGGCAACCCGACACCTCTTAGTAAGACTTTTTGACAGACTGCCTGGTTTCTGACTACCCGTAACGACTGCCAAAGATTAAAATGACAACCCAATAACCCCAATAAGCCGTGACTTCCGAAACCCAGAAGCACGGAAGATTTTGTTTTTGTAGTATTTACTCCTAAATATTTCAAACACTTATCCAATTTTGCCAGTTGATCACTAGGCAAGGAGTGTAGTGTGGCGCCTTGCTTGTAATCCGCGGGGAGCCGTAACACTCGAGTAAGCTGTTATGAAGCTCGGTTACCCTCTACGTATGGTTTTGCTAATGCACACGGATATGCATCAGAGATATATGTGTTAATGTGAGGGAATCTATATCAATATTTTAAAGCTGAAATGTTTTTTTGTTTGAGCGTGCTAATCTAAGGAACGGCTGGTCCTAGTTTCTCGAGGAAAGCTATGGGATTTATATATAGGCTAGATTTTACTTTTTTGTTTTTGTACCTATTTCTTATTGTAACACCTATACTTATTATTGTTGTTATAGGTACTATGTAAGTAAAAAGTAAGATATGTCACGTAAAAAAATGTTAAAGCCATTTTTATATCTTGTTTTAAGCAGCATTTATTTCTAAATCTTTTAAAATAAATTGCAACCTCACAAAAGCAGAAACCTTATGCGCCGAAAATATAACTCCCACCGCGAAACGTTACTAAGTCGGTAAATCTAATAATTTATTTTTCCGTGTAACCACAATCCGTTATTTTATTAGCTTGCAACACTGCCGCCGTGAGGAATTAAAATATTTATGTTCATTGCCTCGGGCCCGTTTAGGAGAACATGGCCATTGGAATTATTTTACGGTTTTAAGTGGCCCTTCCCTTTTAGTATTCAGTGCGTTCGAGTTATGATCGGCTGTCGCTCCCTCCCAAGCACCCTCGACTACTCAGTAAAGAGGCGTGTCTTTATCCATCGTGTTTTTAAAAATGGAATTCAGAGCCATTTTGTTTTTAAAGATTCACTCTGTAAGAGCTCCGAAGCTTTGCTCACTTTGTAACTCTGCTATATAAATCAGTAAGTCCTTCCGCGAATTCTTCAGAAAACAGAACTAAGACTAATATCATATAGCGCAAGTTTTAAGAGCTTAGTGTCAGTCTTCGAGAGTCCTTGCGAAAGAGTTATGACGGCGCTCCTTAAGACAGCTTAGTCAACAACTCCTTTGTACACCATTTGTAAATTGTTTAGAGAATACATTTTCAACTTTCCGTGCACTTTCACGAGTGTTGCCATGTTTTGCCCACCAATAATTGACTGACAAACACGCTACATTTTGTATCGTAGTTTTTATTTGCGTAAACTTTTTATTGATGTGTTAATAAAAACATTTAACTAAAAACTCAGCGGTGCTTCATTTCGTTTTATGTATACTGCTAGAAAACACAGCTCTAAAATAAAATACGAAGTTTTACCATCTATCAGCGTAATATGAACGTATACTGGTGTTGAGATACTTTAATTTACATTCCTCGTTTAACGGGTGAATATTAAGACACCTCAAGGAAATGAGCAGGTTACTAGAGCGAGTTATCTCACACAGAACGTGATAAAATGCTGATTATTTTATAAAAGATCAGATTTATTCCACTTTTATCCCACACACACCGCGTTTGAAGCTATCTTGGCGCAAACTTTTCGCGCTTAAAATTAAATTATTTATGTGCCCTCGCGAAACGAATAATATTATATATTTTTTGTCTCTGGAATTTAATATTTTTCATTTTAACGTGTTTTATGAGTCGCTTTCATTGAATTTTGTTGCTGCGTTATTTTTGATTAAGCGCTACGTTTTCCTCCGACTGGGGCTTGTGAAATTTTAAATATTCTGTGCGGGCGCGTTTTCGCGCGGAATTTTCTTATTTTATTCATTCGTACAGGTGTGTTTGTTGAGATGTTATGAAACGGTGCACTCTGTACGCATACTTTTGTTCGCGATATTATTTTTGTCGCTGGAATATGCGTACTTTTTTACTTAAAGCCTTTTTGTTTTTTGATGAATACTCGTTATGCCAAAGCACGTGTGGACGTATAGGTAAATAGGCTTACGGTTCCGTATACAATGCGGTCTTTATGTAATGTTGAATGTCTACAAAGTAAGATTTTGATATCCAAATCTTCCGATAATGTATTTCTAATCAAAACAACAACAAGGCAACCGCGCACTTCATTCAAAATTACCTTTTAAAACAACTCCTTAAATAATTGAACCGGTAACTTCAACTTGTACATTAAACTTGATATATTCTCTTGTAATTCCATAACGAGTTTCATTAATACGTTAATGGATTACTTGAGTTTTGCACAAAGGAACCAGTATGACGCCATATTCGATCGAGACGTTAATTTCCGTACTTTTGTTGCTTGATCGTGTAGCGTTTGTTTTTCAATATCCGCCCCTGTCTTAAACGTATACTATGCAAATGTTCTGTGTTCTTTTTAATATGTTTGTAACGCACGCCCGGATTGCGGTTTTGGTTTCGTTTCTTGTGGGATGGTGGAAAAATTTCTTTGTTTATTTTGGTGGTAGGTTGTGACTTGCTTTTCTTAGTTAATTCGTGTGAATTTACCGTGTATATTTAGCCAAATCAAGAATTGCTCCTTCATCAAATCCAATAATTTCATGAAGAAGCTTAGAGTACGCATCATTTCTTTAATTAAGTGTAAAAAAGAATGCAATTCTCATTTAACAAACAAACCTAAAGGTAAGAATTACACCTTTATTTCTAACCGGGTCACATACAACCGCTTATTTTTGTTATCCGATTAACTTATCAGAGGGTTTTACACAAAAGATTCGCCCTTCGTGGGTGAGAAATCACCTTGTGCCTTTTTTCTCTCTTTTCTTAAGCCAGCGGAGTTTAATTACATTTGTAAATTAAGCAATGGGACGGGGAGGACGTGCGCTGACTTCATATAGGGTTTAATGCGAGAAATAGATTCTTTTGTTCTTATTGCCGTCGGTAATTTGGTGGCAGACTGCTCCGATTATGGTGGCAGTCATTAATGATTTGAGGACGGAATTTTGATTGGTATTGGGGTTGTTGAAAAGGTTTTTGTAGAAATAAAGGTTTTTTGCTTCTTTGTGGGGTGGTTAATTATTGTACCTGTGTGTTTATTTACGGTTGAGGAGTCGTGGTGGCCTAGTGGGTAAAGAACCAACCTCTCAAGTATGAGGGCGCGGGTTCGATTCCAGGTCAGGCATGTACCAATGCAACTTTTCTAGGTTTGTATGTACTTTCTAAGTATATCTTAGACACCAATGACTGTGTTTCGGATGGCACGTTAAACTGTCATTGAACCGGCTGTCATTGAACGTCCTTGACAGTCGTTACGGGTAGTCAGAAGCTAGTAAGTCTGACACCAGTCTAACCAAGGGGTATTGGGTTTACTTGCTGGACTGCCACCGTGGGATCTGGAGGCGAGGGTCTTCTTGCGCCTGTACGACTGGCGCGAGGAGGCTCAGCGCCGGGGAGAAACCCCGTTGCCGCGGCAAGTTGTCGCGCAGCGGGCGGAGCTCCGGCGCGATCTCATGGTGGCCTGGAGGGAGCGACTGTCGCAACCCAGTGCAGGGCACGCCACCATCGTGGCGGTAAGTCCCCTCTTTGAGGAGTGGCTCGGGAGGAGTCACGGCGCCCTCACGTACCG
Source organism: Helicoverpa zea (assembly GCF_022581195.2). NCBI lineage: Eukaryota > Metazoa > Arthropoda > Insecta > Lepidoptera > Noctuidae > Helicoverpa > Helicoverpa zea. The sequence goes on along the minus strand of NC_061456.1, from coordinate 11,623,050 downwards.
CATGACGCAGGTCCTCACCGGACACGGTTGTTTCGGGAGGTACCTGCACCGCATCGGTCGTGAGGAGGCGCCCGGGTGTCACCATTGTGCGGACAGCCCCGAGGACACGGTGGACCACACAGTCCAGGTGTGCCCCGCATGGGAGGGGCACCGCCGGGTCCTCGTCGAGGCTTTGGGCGGCGGCGACCTCTCGCGTCCGGCCCTGGTTCAGGCCATGGTCCGGGGCGAGAGGGAATGGGATGCCGTCGCCTCCTTCTGCGAAGCGGTCATGCTCGAGAAGGAGGAGGCGGAACGCCAGAGAGTTCGCACCTCTCATCCCGGCCGCCGCGCTGGACCAGGTAGACACCATGGGCGCCGGGTGTCGCGAGATGACTCCCGGCCACCGTAGGCGTGGGTCTGTGGGCGGTGAGTTCGGGTGGCTCATCGTCCCTCTGTCTTTCTAGACGACAGACCCGTGTCGACGGCGCGCGTTGTTCCACGCGCTCCTCAAAGAGATGTCAGCAACCCCAGCGGGGCCCAGCAGGGCCAAGGCCTGCCGGGGCTGCGGGTTGTTCGAAAGAGATACCGCGGCCCTGGTACATAAAAGGCCTATGACGGAACACGACGATTTTAGTCAGTAAGAGTCTGACACTCCCTCACCGCTGCTAACCCACAGCGGGAGGGGTCATTTGATGATTTTACGTCGCTAAAAAAAAAAAAAAAAAAAAAAAAAAAAAAAAAAAAAAAAAAAAAAAAAAAAAAAATGGGGTATTGGGTTGCCCGGGTAACTGGGTTGAGGAGGTCAGATAGGCAGTCGCTTCTTGTAAAGCACTGGTACTCAGCTACATCCGGTTAGACTGGAAGCCGACCCCAACATAGGGGAATTGGGAAAAGGCTCGGAGGATGATGTGTTTATTTACGGTTGGATACCTCACAGGAATGACTTCCATTCTCGCTGTTTTTATGGAGTCTGATTTGCGTCAAGACATCCTTTGACTTTTCCCAACTTTGCTGAGGTCAGCTTCTAGTCTAACCGGGTGCTAAGTACCAGTGTTTTACATGAAAATGTCTTAACCCAGGCAACCTGATCATCTGGTTGTCAGACTTTTACGCAAGTTAAGGCGACATTTCATCAACATGAAGCATATTATGTATTGTTTGTTTATAATGTGAAGACGAACTTAATGATAAACGCATCCTCTCAATTTAAGTATATTTTGTAAGACATAAGTGGGTTATCTCCACCGACACAAAAATAAATACAAAAATAAAAACACCTACAATTTTATCTATAAATAAAAAATAACAGGAACCGTACACAAGTTGTACTGTGTACAGCACTTACGACTGATTGATCGATCGTTCCCAAAAATAATTCTAAGCTTTCGACGAGAATTTGTCACTAGAACGACACCTCCGGGAATTGAGAGAAGGTTCCCGAATGTTTCGAGGGCACTTTTGGAATTCCCGAATTTGGTTTCGCGGTATTTTATAGGCGGTTTCGGTATAATTTCAATCATTTTATCTGTGTGGCTTGGTTATTTAAATGTTGTTTGTTTTGGTTTAATTAATAATCTGAGCTACTGTTGGCCCCTTGCATAAATAAAATTAAATTAGAAATTGTTATGAATATACTAGAGCTGTTTGTGAGCTTCTTTTAAAAAGTTTCAACAAAAATACCAAAACCACAACGCACACAGCTATTCCGCCTTTTTTCAACTATGTTGAGGTCGGCTTCCAGTCTAATAGGACGCAGCTGATTACCAGTGTATACATATACATACAGTGTATATAGTTCTCATGGAGTGTCTGCCTATGCAACCTCCTCGAACCAGCTAGATGTCAGACTTTCTGGCCTCTGACTACCCGTAACGACTGCCAAAGATCTTCAAATGTCAGTCGGGACTCGACATAACAAGATTGTCACCCATCCACGAACCGACCAAAAGTTGCTTAATCCTATATGTACTCGATTGACCCGCACAGCTTTGACTTTGTCATGAGCTCAACACACACAGCTTAGGGTGCGTCCACATCTGGCGAATGCGCCGCAAATGCGCAGCACGCGAGCCGATCGCGAACTGTCCGCGAGCTGCGCGCGTGCAGTCACTGCAATAGTTCGGTGCGCCTCTTTAGCGCAACTCACGCAAGGCTCGTATAGAGCGCGCGAGCGGCGCGCGATCTGCGCGCAATCAGTTCTCGCTCTTACAGTTCCGTATATTGGCTCAGTACTATCGAAGATGGCAGACGTCGCGCGCCGCCTGCGCGCCGCTCGCGTGCGGCGCTTAGGTCGCGCGCGAGCTGCGCGCGGGCGGCGCAGAAGCGGCGCACGAACAAAAATGCACGCGCGCAGCTCGCGGACAGCTCGCGATCGGCTCGCGTGCTGCGCATTCGCGGCGCATTCGCCAGATGTGGACGCACCCTTACTTACATTGAAAGAGCCCCCACATCTTCAAATGTCACTTCTATAAAAACAAGCCGATTTCTTACAACATAAAAACAATATAATTCCAAAATGTTTGGCATCGAGTATTTTATTTTATTGCGAGTAATGCGAAGACGGATGGCTGTCGATACGGTTCTTAGAGCAGTTAACTGACTGAAACCGTTATGAGCACAAGTTTTTATATGAAAAAGCCTGCCAATGTAGGTAAGCTTGGGGGGAAGGCAACGTAATAAATTGTTATAACTCTCCCATGCATTTTCGATCACATCATTCCACATAAGCAATATAAGCATTGCAAAATTGGTAAACCCAAATCTAAACTTGACGCACACATATTCTTGACGCATACGTACGAGTAGGTATGTGTCGGATACATGATACTTATAGCAGAAGGGAAGACACGGCAATAGCTTTTCCAGTTGGTTGAGTGCTCTAATGACGGCTGTCGATACGGATACGGATCGTGTCGCTCTCACAAGATATTGTATTGTTCCACCCACATCCGCGCTGTTTGGTGACGAATCGACGGAGTAACTTACTGATAGGTAGCTTAGATTGTGTATTGTCAACTTATAGGTCAAATAATTGGTGATAATTACAAGGAAAGTAATGTAAAATTAATAGAATGCTTTAGTGCTGATGAACAATGTTCCGAATAATATTATTTTTATTGGCCAAGCAGCCCATATGGCTGGCGGCAATATAGGTTTTTTTCTTTCAATTGGACCTTGGATGATCGTATTTTTTGTTCCGAAATGTAAAAATTTACTCGTGTTTTGCATTTGCCACAAGAGGTACGTTTTCTCTATTTTTGTTTAAGAAGTAATTAAAATTAAAGAAATATCTTCCATTTTATTATGACTACGTACAATGGTTAATGACTCTCGTCTCAATTAACGTCGATGTCCGTCGCAAACATGTCGGACACTGTCTCCTCGGTTCAATTCTTGTTAAGAGCGACCCGCGCGTTAACTCTTGTAACTGAGATCTTGTCATGTGGCCATGGAGTATGAGGTTAACATGAGAAACTATGACAGTTTTGGTTGAAAGGAATGTCAGAAAGTAGTTATGATGGGATGTGAAAAGCTCAGTAAGACGATATGAAAAAAATGTTACATTCACACAATCACAAAAGAGGGGTGTTTGAGGCCTGTCTGTGTGTGTGTCCGTCTGTGGCGTCATAGCTCCTGAAAGGATGAAGCTATTTTTCAATTTAGTTACACGTTTCGAAATACTGCAAAGGCAGATGAGTGATTCATATTTGAGAATGTAAAACCACTTTGTTACCTTTAAAGCAGACATTAGTTCCTACGCCTTTATAAAAATTAATTGCGTTACTAAAGTAAGATACTTAAGTATTTCATGGAATATATGAATAACGTATTTATTGACTATTTCACCACAATTTAACAACAATACTAAGTTAATCTTCAAAACAGCCGCACTATCCATATTCCCTCTAACTTCCTAGCCCTCCCCTGTAAGGGTTCAAGTCATCTGAACTGAGATAATGTGTCGGAACACTGGTTGATTAATTTCGTCCCACCAGACACCGTGCTGAGCAAACCTTGTGACACACTAATTAATCTGGCGGACATATCAAGTATTTTTGGAGTGGAGGGTCGAAGGTCAAATGTTTCGTCTTTATGAGTGAAGACGGTTGTTCCTGTGAAGGTTTGGATGTCTATTTGGAATGTAAATAATGGTAGGGTATGTGATGGTATAGTAAAATGCCTATTATACCTACTATCAGTGCTTTCAGGCACTATAGTAGTATAAAAAAATCGTTTTGTGGAAGCGTGCGACTAATAATAATTCTAACTCTAATGACACTTTTTTTTTGGGAAACCATCAAATGACTCATCCCACTGTGGTTTAAAACATCACTTGAGCGATTGATTGTCCTAGATCAACCACACTTCAACCTTTTACAAAAATACAAGCATCCACGTATCTCTAATTTTCTTTTTTTTAAACAAATCAGCGCCCAAAAAACCTCTTTCTAAAACAGATTAAACATTCCTGAACCCTTCCACGTCCAGCTAGGATGTCCCGTGTCTGCTACTGCAATTACTTGCCCCAAACCGGACCCAACTTGAATTCCAAATAATGTAAATGCGAAATTGAAATTATATGGAAATCCTACGGAATTGCATGAGACATGTTGTTGGGGAGGTTTCATTAATAAAGTTCTCATTATTGTTTTTGGTTCGCTGTTTGTTTGAAAAAGGTTGCATTGCAGCTAGAAGTTTGGTTGTCATTTGTTTATATGGACGAAGTCAGAGCGGAAAACTATTTCTTTGTGATATCGTTGAGGAAACCGATTAAAAAAACGCAAAACGATCAAATCTTTACGGGACCATTGTAACTACATCATAAATTTTTATTTTAAACTGATTCCAACTGTCTCTTTACGTCGTCACGAGCTATTCTCAGCAATAACAAAAAAACTTTATTCATAACTCGAACGATTAAAAACTTTGACTTCCTCCTAGATGATATTTAATTCTAATTTCTGGCCAACTCATCATTGTAAAAGAAAAGCCCCGAAAACATTTACCAAAAAAGAACCACAGCGTTTTAATAATTACGAGCAACTTGGTGAAGTTCGATTCGTCTCGAAGATTAATTGTTCAAATCGCTCCCCATTGTGCGGCCGTGTTGACGCTTTGGGACCCTTTCATGAAATTCGCGGGCTATTGTTTTGGCCGGATTTATAAAAAAGTTTAAAAAACTTCTTGCTGAGCACCGTCCTTCATCGCCCGCAAAACACCACCAAGCCTCGACCCTGCGTTCTATGTTCACGGCTGGAGCAACCCCAACATATTTTTTCGACTGCAAACAAAAACTTGTAATCGTAATAACGAGGTCACTTTTTTGTTTTTCGTCGGTCATTTAAAACTTTCATTAGTGAATTCGCGCGCTTAAAATTTTTCAATTTATTCCCACTTGAGCGTCGGATCGCGTTTTCTGTTGCAGTCGCAGTTGTGTTCAAAACACGGTTCTTTACAGCGAAATATTTTTAAACGAAATGTGTCAAAGTTTAAAAACAGATACTGCATGAACAATTTTTGCTGGCTCTCAATTTTTACATTCTCAACGAAGCTACGTAACGTAAGGGAGTAAATAAAGTTGAATTGTTAGATATCCTGACGACTTTATTCTATTTTTACTGTGTTATAGGAAAAGAGTGTCCTCAAAAACTGTTTAAACGTTAAACTTTACATAAAGAAGATTACAGTTATAAGAGTGTAAAGATTTATCAAAAGAACACACATATGTAGGTACCTAAATATGTTTCATTTTATTTTACATCATAACAAAAGGCGCAATAAATCCATCAATCAATCCCTGAAACGTTATTAACAGCAATAAATAAACAAAGTCAGGGTGTCGAGAAATCAGCATAAGGGTGTGTACACAAGGGCCGACAGATAAGTTAGCCTATTTGTTACTAGGCGATGCCGACCCTCGTCCGCTCAACAGATTGAGCCTACGGGAGACGCGATGGATCAAACTAAAAATATACAGCCTTTCTACACCGATATACGAATATTGGATGGGGCAACATTATTTTGTTTTTTTTTTTTTTGAAAAATAATAGTGAGGCTTGACCCGTTGTTGTATGTCGAAGTGCAGATATACGCGAGAAACAATCGATTTTCTATTGTTTTATATTTAGCGACATACAAGCAGTTAAAATGTATAAAACGGGATTATTTTACCTCGCTTGTTTGCATCTGCTTGTTGTATGGTAACTGCTAAACGAATGGAATGTTTAAATGTGGTATTCCTTATTTAAAAATACACAAATAACTATAACCTTTTGTCCAAACGACTCCAGTTTTCCTGCACGTTTTTTTCCAAACTAAAAAAAAACTATTTTATTCACACAATGAATTGTACAAAGATAAAACAAGATACAAATTAAACGTGAACTGCCTCCTCCATACCTCCTACCTTCAGCCTTGAACCTGGCACATAGAATCAGGCTATCCCTCATACGTACAACTCCCGAAGGATACCTGCTTTGTTTAGTGCGGTCTGCATTGATCAGTATGCTTTCCCTCTTACATAACCGTTTTATGTAGATAACCTGGCTTTTTAGAGGCTTTTGTAATCTTCATAAAGTTGGGCACTTTGTTGAAATTATTTGAAGTAAGAATGGAATTTAAAAACTTTGACCTACAGTTTGTACAAGTCATTTCAAATCTTTGGTCGTTTCCGGTAGCCAGTAAGTCTGACAACAGTCTAACCAGGGGTATTGGGTTGCCCAGGTAACAGGGTTGAGGAGGTCAGATAGGCAGTCGCTCTTTGTAAAACACTGGTACTCAGCTGCATCCGGTTACGCTAATTATGAGATAAAAGGTAGATAATAAAGAAAAATCGGAAAGGAAAGGTACCCCTTTAATAGTTAGGTAAAACTTTTTTTTCTACGTTTCGAAGGAAAGATGAGCTCATATAAAATCCCTCTGGGATCACTGTGCAGATTAGTTTTAGCTGACATAAGACTTGATTGTCTTTGAGGAAAATCAGACTAAACAGGAAAATCAAAAAGCTTAGATGTTGACAGTTGGTCTTACAGTCTTAAAGTTCTATGGATCATCTTGCTGCCAAGATACCTATAATCGTTGCTAATATGATAAATGCGAAATTGTTTGTTTCTTATGCTTTTACTCTGAAACACTTGAACTGATTGATATAAGTAAAGGCATGGAGATAGGTGGAGATCTTAGAGTCCTTACTACGTAGGTTATAGGTGGTTAAAAGTATAGATAAAAGGCACAATGAAAGTCGTCTAAAAAGTTCGGAGGTTACCTAAAAATTCAAACATGACTTATTCAAAAATATGATTAATGATCAATTTTTCTAAATTTACAAACCCGAGCCATTTGGCGCAGACATTCACTAGTGACTAACAGTCAGCCACTAAAATCTCTCGCGTTATTAATGTTTTAGTTCTAACTAATGTATCGTGCGCTGATTACAAAGTCGCTTGTATAATTAATTTGTCTGAGTGTACCTGTCTTGTGACTTGTGATTAATTACTGCGTTTTATTATAATGTTGAAATCATACGGAGTCTCGATTAAGCTTAAGGATTTGGGAAGGAGTAATCAAGGATGTGAGTGAAGGCAGTTTTCTTTATTACGGATTGTGAGAGAAAAAACTTTCCGTACAATGCGTATTGGATTATTTAGGTACTAGCTGTTGCCCGTGGTCCCACCCAAGTCTCGAGGGAACTGCTACCTGCAATCAGGTAAAAAGTAGCCTACGTCTAGGCTCAAAACTATCTGTGTCTCAAAACTATCAAAACTATCTGTCTACCTTTAATTTAAATCAGATTAGTAGTTTTGGCGTTCGAGTCAGACAGACAGAGTTCACTCGTAACTACCTAGGCATTGTGTTTGTCTTGTTGAATCAATATTTTTTTTTACTTTTTTCCTTTCTTTTAACAAAAAAAGCGAAAATTACCCATTTATTCCTCGAACTCTGTATAAAATTATGTCTAAAAGTTATTATTCTATTACACCGTCCGTTTCCTCGTATCTACATTTGAATGTGAGCGTGTCACAAGTTTTGTCCCAAAAGTTATACAATACGGACTTAGGAGTTTGATGGCGGTGACTATGGTCACACTGGGTCATGTATTTACAATGGATTCTGTAATTTGTTCCGTTGTGTTATTATTCTTTAAACCTTTTTTGCATTTTTTGTAGCTCCTTTTTCATCTTATATGCATAACCTGCTTAGCCGTTTTCCAACTATACTAAGATGGTCACAATAAACTTAATAGATTTAAAAAGAAACATGATGGGTTTTAGTCAGTAAGAGTCATACTGCACTCACAGCGAGAGGGGTCATTTGATGATTTTCCATAAAAAAGTCATATAATGGTTTGCAGTCACGGGAGCTCTTAATAAAACAAATAAATATTACACTACACTTAAATTAAAATTATATTAACCCATAATTCTAACAAAACTTTATATAACCAATCATCTATTATCCAAGACGTTTTCCCAAAACAATCTTCGTAAACGCACAGTCGCCATGTTGTTTTCTCCCGCCGTACAGAGTATAAAGTTTCGAGGGTCTCCGTTAGAGGTCGAAACGCGGATAACTAAAGACATATCGACTCTTATTTAGTTTATTGGATGGGTTTTGTGAACGTAAACTTAGTTTGGGACAGCAGCCCTTGATCCGATCTTCTTGTTTGTATTTTCAGTTTTCTGGACTGTTCCTATTTTGGTTGTAACTTATGTAGTTATTTTTGATTCTGTGGTTTGTAAATTCGGATCATAATGTCATTTGAATATCTTTGACAGTTTGACAGTCATTAAGGGTTGTCAGCAGCCAGGAAGCAAACCAGTGTTACTAAGGAGTATCTGGATTGAGAAGGTCAAATAGGCACAGGCTCCTTTTATACACTAGTGTCTATGTAGCTGCGTCCGAAAGCTAACCCTAAGTTGGGTTTTTCCCAACTAGGCAGATGTTACGAAGGGATACTCTTTATTGTTAATTCCTGTTTTGTATGGCCTGTGGCCAACAATCCCTTTTTATTTCTATTCTCATTTATCTAATAACGTAGTGGCTGACCATTTTCTGTCGGTGGTTTTAATAACTATGTCGTATTATGAGTTAATCTCGTGAATCCTTAGTTGGAGTGATCCGCAAGATTAAGACATAGTAGAACTGGTTAATGTGGCATTTCTTTGTTCAGGTTCAAGGTGAAATGTTCTGTTAAATAACCCAGACTTTTGCGTCAAAGAGCGTTAAGGCATATAATCTTAGGAAACGTGAAGTTATAGGTACAAACTCTTTTATCTCAACCCAAGGAACGCGAATCTTTCTAGTCTTGGGTAACTCGCATCAGTCCATTACCCACCATAATTATTTCAATTTGATGTTGCCATCCTAAAATGTCAAATTTCCCATTTTGAAATTAAAATAAAATAATAATTGCCTCTGAGCAATTAACTTAACAACATAATCAATGATTTCAATTATGAATAAAACAACAGAACGACGTAGCTATTCAGAGTTTAATCGGCTGTTATTTCACGGTTCCGTATCAGTTGATAATGACGTAATAATAAATTATTTTAGTTGACAGCGCTGTCCGTTTTGTTATTAAATGAGAAATTATAATAGAATGCGCGGTGCCATTAGCAGAGGATTTTTATATTGAAGTGATTATTTTTGTCGTGCGAAAAACTTGCTGATTAAAGTCCTCTTGAGGCTGAAATAAAAAAATGTATCCAATCATCATCTGTCGAGTTTCAGATTAATCGGGCATGTACGATAACTAACTTGAGGACAGCAAATAGGCAGTTGCTAAATGGAAAACACTGGTACAAGTACTCAACAACTGCATTCGGTTAGTCTCGAAGCCGACCGGTTACGTAGTTTCGTAGTTGTATTCAATCACACTACAGTCAACTGGCATCCATTTATTTTAGCTACATCATTTTATATCTTAATCGCTTTGTGAACTTACTCTATCGTCGCCTGTATTCGGCCGCACCTGAAAATCATTGAATGGATGTTTCATTTACCTAGAATCAGATTTCATTAATTAGCCAACTATCTTTTGTCTAATCTAGTAAAACAATGCGCATTGACGGCGATATTAATTAATTGTTATTAAGTGAGACGCGCCATTTATCATGATTTTCGTAAAATTTTCTATAAGAAACATCGTGTCGGTTGTTCCCTTAGAAATGTTAGCTTTTGTCTTCTTGGTTTGGTGGTAGTAATATTGTGTGACAATTCTGTTCATCACTTGAGTATTGTTGGAACGAGTCATCTAAGAATATTTTATAAGAAAACATATTATTTGCTATCTGTTCCCCGTGGTTCCATTATAGATCTTGTTGCTGCATGGGATAAAAAGTGAGCTAATGTGCTTTCACATGCTGTAGACTAAATGTGTAAACAATTTCATCACAATTAATTTAATAGTTTTAGCATATAAGATGGACTTTGAAATAAGCTGTACTTTTCTGCATGATCCCTTTCTGATTTTTTTATACTTCATTGCATCTGAGTTCAAATCATTGCTAAACAAACTGACCATCTGTTCAATATTAATTCCGCCATGTTCCCTTCATAAACAGATAGGAATTTGACAAGCTGCGGTTAGCATAACCTACTGAACACCTGACAAACACATTGAAACCATAATGAACATGTGTACGGGGATTAGACAACATTTGTCATTACCATCAAGTGCATTAATCCTAATTAGTATGGTTTGAGTTTTGGACCCTTGATGAGTTAAAATGTTTGATATTTCCTGCATGATTGTAGTCACAATATTTATGTCAATAGTTTTAAATTCAGCGGAATTCAAAAAGCCTTAAGTTACGATAGTGCGTATATAGAGTACGAAGTGAAAAAAGTGGTAAATGATCCTAGCTATTCTATGTGGTCCATGTTTAGGGCAGCTTGCTTAGTGCTTATAAAATTACAAGCTGCTTCAATAAATGGGCTACTAATACTGAAAGAATTTTCCAAAGCGGACCAGTAAACCCTGAGATTAGCGTGTTCAATTAAAGAAAAACTCTTCAGCTTTATAATATTAGTAAAGATTATTTTAGGTGCACAATCGTCACCAAATACATATATGAATACTGAATTATTATCCACCTCTCCAACACAACAAATCTAATTAAATATAAAGTAATTAGTAATATACCTACTGCTACAGATATTGGCGTACCTACCAGTTGGGCGTTGGGGTCCCTATTAAACTTTATATATCCAAACATTTGGCCCTACGTTACAGTCCAGATGTTACACAGTGGTACAAGTTATGAAATATTGCGGTTAAACGTATCTATTTAATTTTATATAGACGTTCTCTATTTTGAAGAGAAAAGAGGCATATACAAGGAGGATAAATATCAGGCGTACGGATCTATCATTCATAAGGTTAAGCAACGCTTGGTGCGGTCCGTACGTGGCATCTTGTCATGACGAGTTCCTTCGTTACATTGGTTAGTCCCGGCTGTCATTTGAACATCTTTGGCAGTCATTATAAGCTATATGACCGGGGATCTCAGGATATTTAATTAATAGATTGCAAATAACTTCAACTTCGTTTATTGACTGATTGGGGGTCAAGTGACGAAGTTAATAACCTACCCTAACCTAACCTACCTATAATGACTGCCAAAGATGTTCAAATGACAGCCGGGACCAACCAATGTAACGAAGGAACTCGTCATGACAGCAATTCTGACAATCAACAGGGTTGAGGAGGTCAGATAGGCAGTTGCTCCATGCAAAACACTCGGACTCAGCTGCCCGTGCCGTCTCACAACAGCCGTCTTAGAAAATCTAATGAAACGCTACTTCTTGTAAATTAAGCCATACTAAATGTCCGTAGACAAGTTGAGAACTACGTAACTACGGCAGCTGCACTTGCGTCAATATATTTGGATTTTACACCGATACAATAATATATAAAGTATTACTTACTGTAATGTATTACTTGTTTTGCTAATGCTTTGTGGTCCGGTCGATTAATTTGTGAATACACCTAAATTGTTCGGTGTGTGGATGTGACTATAAGCAAGGTTTGAAACTGGCAAGTACTAATGTGTCTCATCTAGGTACACAAATATTGTAAATCTGAAGAGTTGGTTTGAGACCACTGGTATTTCAGTGTTGGATAGCCCATTTATCTAGAAAGTCGATAAATTCAAAAGGATTTCATTTATTCATCTGTATCTGTAGAATTTAAGGTATTTCATTCCGTATTGAAAATTACTTTATGATATCAACTTATTCAACAGAATATAATTGGACATAGGTACAGTGAATGCTTTTGATATTTTCGATCCTATTCATAAACTTTTCAAGATGTCTATAAGCAGCAGTAGCCACGAACGATGAAATGGGCTGCCAGGTACTTAGCCACCTAATTAAAAGAAACCTCACGTTTTAATTCCGCTAAACGTTTGAAACTCATTTAGCGCCCCAGGCACTATACATTTTAAAACACTGAATAAAATTATGAAAAGAAGAATTAACGAATGCTCTATTAAAATTGCAATGCTCATAATTTAACAGGTTTCTGAAAAGTTGCGTTAAGTGCACACTGCAGACTAAACAGTTGACAAACTTTTTTTAAAAGAAAATTAATCTTGATTACAATTAAAGTTTTCAGTCGGTCTGATACCGGCTGATACCTTTAAAATGTGCGTACTAAAGGTGTAAAACAAACTATCGGCCGACTAAAAGTGTGCAGTGTGCAGATACTTTACATTTCATACTTATATAATAATATTTCTATATTAGTACGAGATACGTTTTCCGGGAACAAGCACGGTTCGAAGCCCGTTAGTGCCTTGTACTAAAAAAACAGAGCCTTTTATGCATAAAATACGAATTTTTGTTTGTAAGTTTTTGACGTAGCATCCCGTTTTCGAGGCTTCAATAGACAAAGCTGAATGAAAAAGCTCTAGGGTGAAGGCTCCTGTTTTCGTCCACTGTAATATACATTTTATGCAAACATATAATTATGTATTTTGAACAAGCTTCAAGCGCCTGATGTTTCACCTACGTCCTGAGGAAACTATATGGTGTATATTATTCTGATATGCCTATAAGCCATCTCACTGTCAAGTTTTATCAAAATTCATTCAATACTGCTTACGTCAACGAGTAACAATCATAAATCCAAGTCTTGCAAACGCGTTTATATATTTTTCTATACGAAGAATTCCAACGCTGGACAAAAAGTCCATAAGTCGTTTAAATATTATTGATATTAACAGACAACTTGTGCTTTTGCATTGCTGGTTTGTATTTACTTTTCTAATATTCTTTAACAAGGTGGTATTTAAGAGCTATTCCAAGATAATCATGGCTAAAGTATTACACCCGCCATGAAACCAGATCTAAACTAAAAAATAAAAACAAAGCTTTTAAAGTAAACGCAAGTAATTAACTTAATTATTGTGATGAGCACAATTAAGTTAACCGTTTTAATTCTTAATGGAACGCTCTTTTTTAACGATTACATTTCTAGGGTAAGTTACTGAGATAAACAGAGCGTTGTACCTACCCGTTTTTAGGTTAACAGGACTACGGCACTATTATTATATACTTTTTAAGTATTTTTGTGAATTTACTACGTATTATTTGGTTATTATATGTATTATACTAGCTTCTGTCATCGGTTTCACGTGCATTCCGTGGTAGCCTCTGCATGAACCCGGATAAAAAGTAGGGTATTGCCTTCTTCGATAAATGGGCTAAGTAACACTGATATTTTTCAAATCGTAACAGTGCTTCCTAACATTAGCGCGTTCAAACAAACTCTTCAGCTTTATAATATTAGTATTGATTAATGATATTTTGTGAGTAAATGCTAACTTATGTATGGTTTCCACCTTCTTATCATTGTTGCTGCCGAAAGAAGTCCACTGATTGATCTTCAACAACCCGCATCTACTGGTGCACTCCTGCCTCGGCCTGCACACGATGCGTCCTCCGGGTCGTGAGAACTTGAGAACTTTTCTGCAATATCGGCCATCTGTTTTGCGAGGTATGTGCCCTGCCACTTGAGCTTAGCAATTCTTCTTGTAGGTATAGTTATCGGCATGAATCTTGAGCTCTGACTTTCTTCTGCGCAGAAGTAATTTATTGGGTCCCTTTTGTGGTATGAAGTGAGGCGCGAGGGCGGGCTAAAGCGGTGGTTGGCCCGCAGTGCATCGCGTCATAGCCATCACTCGGGATTGGTTCTTTGCTAGTAAATCACTTCTGCACAGATGTAGGTCAGAGCTCAAGATTCGTGCCGATAACTATATTTTTTATTGAAAAGGCGTGATGATAGGGTTAAAAAAGTGATCTTGATTAGTACTTCTCTTAGGTTACCAAAATATGTGACACATGTTTTTATTTTAATAAAACATAAAAAAAAATTACTGCGGTGCACTCCAGTCAAGCGGTGACCGCCCGCGCCGCCGCCGCCGCTGCCGCCCCGCTGCTCGCAAAATTCGAGGCCTAAGGCCTCTGCCTCGAATTTTGCGGGCAGCGGGGCGGCAGCGGCGGCGGCGCGAGCGGTCACCGAGTGCACCGCTCGTTGCCCGCTCCCGCGCCGCTGTATTCGAGGGAATTATAATTTATATTCGAGGGAATTATATATTATGAATATACGCGTAAGATCCTGCCGCTCCCGCGCCGCCGCCGCTGCCGCCCCGCTGCCCGCAAAATTCGAGGCCGAGGCCTTAGGGTTATCCGAAAGATGGACTAATTATTTTTTTCACATACCATGCAAATTCTATAGGCCGGTGCATGGTCGACAACAAGTGTTTTTACCCTACAAAGTGAAACCTATAGCCCCTTTGAATGTTGACGGTACTGTAGGAATTTTTGATTTTATTTCTGTATGAAATGAACAAAGCGTTGGATTCACGTACGAACAAGTTTTTTGTTTTAAACAGGGTGTTTGTTTTCAATAAGTGGGTCACGTTGTGCATGATATCGTATTTTTTTTGTTTTAATTAATACCTAATCGAAATAGGTAGTTTGTTGCAAGTTTTAAACGTATGTGAGAGGCAGTTTTTTATTGTCGTATCACTGGAAAGGACAATGCTATTCTTTGTATGGAAGTTGGGCTCAAGAGTTGCCCACAGTAACTGCATAGTGTATTATGTTCCATAGGCTTATAATAGGTCCCAGACCGAAATATTTCGAAATCTATCCCAGGAGTGCTGAGAAAAACTGGTTTGACTCTTATTCAATACTACGAAAAATATGCTTACGAACTCTTAACTATTCCACTTTTATTACCTTAATTGAAATGCATTATAATATTAATCGACAAATACGAGGTATTGAACGAGATTTTTTTTTACCGACTTCAAAAAATGGAGGAGTTTCTCAGTTCGTTTGTATTCTTTTTACGTAAGTACGTGCATAACTCCGTCGTTTACCAACCGATTTAAACAATCATTTTATTGTTTAAAAGGATTTACTTTCCAAATAGTTCCAGGGTCCAGGGTCTGGTGATAGAAACCTTAAAACATTATGGAACTCTCGGAAATTGTAAGCACATATCGAATAAAAACTTGTCAATCGGGTATATGTCTCCGACACCACAAAACTGTGGAGGTTAAGACCTGACCTGACGATGGAGACGACAGTGAGACTAGGGAACTCCTCAACGGTATCTATTTACTACCTCGTGTTTGAGCTTATTTTATTCGTCTTGATAAGGTTTTTCCATTGCCATTAAGGATATTAATTGCATGACGCTACTCGAACTTAGGACTGATTGTGGTAGATAGAGACTGAAAAGCAAGAGAAACAACAATTACCTTTAAACGTCTATTTCTGTTTTTTTTTTTTTAACCTGTTAACAGTGAAACCACTATCTATCTGAATGTTATTTCAAGAAAAGAGGTTGTTAGGTTTGTGGCTGCTTAAAATGGCTTGCTAACAATGGCTGGCTAACATTAGAACTGGTTTTTCTCGGGACCTCTGGGACCGATTTCAAAAATATTTGGATTCCGTCTTAAGAGTGAAGTAAAAAACCTATTTTAATCATTCCCACTACTGGGCAAATGGCTTGGGCTTCATAAACTGACTGTTCAAGTTGGACATTAGAACCGGGTTTTCTCGGGACCTCTGGGACCGATTTCCAAAATATTTGGATTCCGTCTTAAGAGTGAAGTAAAGAACCTATTCTAACCATTCCCACTACTGGGCAAATGGCTTGGGCTTTATAAAGTAACTGTTCAAGTTTAACATTTGAACCGGATTTTCTCGGGACCTCTGGGACCGATTTCCAAAATATTTGGATTTCGTGACAACAGTGAAGTAAAGAACCTATTCTAACCATTCCCACTACTGGGCAAATGGCTTGGGCTTTATAAAGTGACTGTTCAAGTTTAACATTTGAACCGGTTTTTCTCGGGACCACTGGGACCGATTTCCAAAATATTTGGATTTCGTGTTAACAGTGCAGCAAAGAACCTATTTCGGCCACTTTCACTACTGGGCAAATGGCTCAGGCTTTGTTAAGTGACTATCTATGGAGAACATTTGAACCGGTTTTTCTCGGGACCTCTGGGACCGACTTCAAAAATATTTGGATTCCGTCTTAAGAGTGAAGTAAAGAACCTATTCTAACCATTCCCACTACTGGGCAAATGGCTTGGGCTTTATAAAGTGACTGTTCAAGTTTAACATTTGAACCGGTTTTTCTCGGGACCTCTGGGACCGATTTCAAAAATATTTGGATTCCGTCTTAAGAGTGAAGTAAAGAACCTATTCTAACCATTCCCACTACTGGGCAAATGGTTTGGACTTTATAAAGTGACTGATCAAGTTTAACATTTGAACCGGGTTTTCTCGGGACCTCTGGGACCGATTTCTAAAATATTTGGATTCCGTCTTAAGAGTGAAGTAAAGAACCTATTCTAACCATTCCCACTACTGGGCAAATGGCTTGGGCTTTATAAAGTAACTGTTCAAGTTTAACATTTGAACCGGATTTTCTCGGGACCTCTGGGACCGATTTCCAAAATATTTGGATTTCGTGACAACAGTGAAGTAAAGAACCTATTCTAACCATTCCCACTACTGGGCAAATGGCTTGGGCTTTATAAAGTGACTGTTCAAGTTTAACATTTGAACCGGTTTTTCTCGGGACCTCTGGGACCGATTTCCAAAATATTTGGATTTCGTGTTAACAGTGCAGCAAAGAACCTATTTCGGCCACTTTCACTACTGGGCAAATGGCTCAGGCTTTGTTAAGTGACTATCTATGGAGAACATTTGAACCGGTTTTTCTCGGGACCTCTGGGACCGACTTCAAAAATATTTGGATTCCGTCTTAAGAGTGAAGTAAAGAACCTATTCTAACCATTCCCACTACTGGGCAAATGGCTTGGGCTTTATAAAGTGACTGTTCAAGTTTAACATTTGAACCGGTTTTTCTCGGGACCTCTGGGACCGATTTCAAAAATATTTGGATTCCGTCTTAAGAGTGAAGTAAAGAACCTATTCTAACCATTCCCACTACTGGGCAAATGGTTTGGACTTTATAAAGTGACTGATCAAGTTTAACATTTGAACCGGTTTTTCTCGGGACCTCTGGGACCGATTTCAAAAATATTTGGATTTCGTGATAACAGTGAAGTAAAGAACCTATTCTAACCATTCCCACTACTGGGCAAATGGCTCAGGCTTTGTTAAGTGACTATCTATGGAGAACATTTGAACCGGTTTTTCTCGGGACCTCTGGGACCGATTTCAAAAATATTTGGATTCCGTCTTAAGAGTGAAGTAAAGAACCTATTCTAACCATTCCCACTACTGGGCAAATGGCTTGGACTTTATAAAGTGACTGATCAAGTTTAACATTTGAACCGGTTTTTCTCGGGACCTCTGGGACCGATTTCAAAAATATTTGGATTTCGTGTTCAGAGTGCACTATGGAACCAGCTGAAACTACTCCCACTGCTGGGCAAACTTTGAGCCCACACCCTGGCATTGTCCTTTACCTACTTATTGAATTTGATAAATTGATACCTTAGAAAGCGATGTTGCCATTTAGACGGACCGATCGAAATATGTTTATGAAATTAAATGTCTGAATTATTTAAGGAAGTGTCCACTAAACTGAACGCACAAACAATTTTCACAAGCGAAAATGCTTTGTATTTGTATCTCATAAAGCAATTAGGATTCCATTAGGGTTAATTCCCACTGAAAGAGCAGCGGCCGGCAGCGGCCGTAAGAGCACGGACAATGTAAGAGCGCGGCGCGGCGCGGCCCGCCGCGCTCGCGCTCAATCACTTGCATTTACGGCCGCTGCCGGCCGCTGCCGGCCGCTGCTCTTTCAGTGGGGATTGACCCAAATAACTAACTTCCCGTATACGTGTAACATCAAAGACAGAGACAATGTTTTTATTATCTCTCTTCTTCACTGTATATCTAGCCAGGAAGTAAGCAAAATAATGTCCAGCAGTGGACTGCGATAGGCTGATGATGATGATGATGATGATGAAGTAAGCAAAAATTGACAAAACTAGGCAGTAGGTATAAATGACAAGTACTAAACCTTCTGCACAATATTCTATTCATTATAATAAGTTCGTTAGCAAGCCCTCACTTCCATAATTTAATGAGAAGCTGTCTTCTGTCAGGCACAGAACATCTTGATGAGTGTGTAGTCGAATTTACAACAAAATTGCAATATTTTGTGTATGGAGGCACGGAAGCAAAGATTTGTACACTTGAAACACAACGTCTTTGCTAATTCTGTAAAAAGAAAATAAAAATGTTTGTTTGTTAGGCTCCGAAACTATTGAAACGATTTGAAAAATTCTTTAACTTTGATTTCTGACACTAACGCTACTATTATGCCCGTTTTCACCAACAACCTCTTACCGTTTCCCTATCTAAATGCTACTTTTAATAAGGACCCCTCCCAATTTGACACCTACTTAAATTCATTTTCACCACACTTATACATGGATCCCATAAGTAAGTGACAGATTACTAGTTCTACAAACGATAATGCAAAGTCGATATTTTATCGATAAAATGATTTTTCTGTACTTCTTAAGAAATAAACGTCTATCGAGTATATATTACTAAAGCCTGTGAGTTTTTTTTCTTGTGATGTTATTTTAATTTAACTTAAACTACATTACGCTATGTTTTATGCAATAAAACAGTAAAGAGGTTTTCTATAGGTGAATTTTTATCTATGTCATTCGCGCGTTTGTCAAATTGACTGATGTGTATGTTTACATAGAGTAAGGTTAATTTTTGGGTTTATTATTGTTGAATAGATAAGTTTATTTTGGCAGAGAAGAGAAAACGAGGATAAACCTTTCTTACAGAAGAAAAAGACAAGCTAGTGAAATTGCTGACGTCTCATAGAGACACAATATTAAACAAAAAACGGATGGGACCACGAACGAAGCCAAAAACAAAGCTTGGATCCAGTCACAAATAGTTTTAATGCGATAGGAACCGTTTACAGGTAAATGTGAATAATATCTGTGTATAATAATATAGTGTATTAAGATATTGCCGTTCAACTGTGTTCCTTGTTTTACTGTGGGCTTCATTGTATTTTTGTTCTCCATGAGTTAATGGATTTAAGTTTGGGGTTAAAATTATAGATTCATTATATTTATTTAGTTTCAGGTGGTGCGAGAAATTGGAAAGACGTGTAAAAACATGCTGCGCCCAGCCCACCTCAAATTGAATTGGTGCAGGACAAAGACTATAAAACCACATGACTGCGCATACAGTGCCCCGACGCTCGCCAAAAGTTAGCGATTTTGCGCGTACTATAAGGCTACGATCAGTACGATCCTTTAGTAGCGACCAAGTCTATGACCTGCGAACACGCTAAATTATTGAGGATTTTATTTAGTAAAAAACAAAAAAAATGCCTACATGCGCGATGAAATGGTGCGGGAAACAATCCAGGACATCTAGTTACAAAAAGGATGGCATCGGCAAGTATCAATACCAAAATTTGGCTTTGATTTAATTGTATTATGAAATACCACAGGGGTCTATTTAAATTGGTGGTTGGTGAACCGCGCTCACGCTCGTTGATGTCTTTTGGAAAAGTCCCTTTCTTAAACGGTTTTATTTAGCTCACCCCGTTTGTTTTATTTATTCTTGGGTCAAATTTAGTAATTCAAATGTAAGTACCTTCCTGTTGTCAGATTGATCTGAAATTTGGTACACACCTTTAATTCCGATGACAATACAATATAGTAATATCAATAACATTGTAAATCCAATATGGCCGCCGATACAAAATGGCGGATTACATATTTTTCTACAACCCCCTCAATATGGGTATCAAATGAAAGGGCTACTCAAGTAGAATACTGTCAGCAACCCCAGCGTTGCCCAACAGGGCCAAGGCCTGCCTGGGCTGCGGGATTGTCCGAAAGAGTGACCGTGGTCGTGGTACATAAAAGGCCTATGACGAAACACAACGGTTTTTAGTCAGTAAGAGTCTGGCACTCCCTCACCGCTGCTGAACCATATATAGAAAGAAGAATATTCGGTAGGCATTATCATTAAATACTAAAAACTAGAAAATAAAAAATTGGTAAAAAAACTTTTAAGTTAAACGGTTTTATCTTATGTGCACTGAAAACTAAAAAATAAAAAAAGAGTTACTTACCTGTCAACCTACGTAGGTGGTCCCGGTCATATTAGACTAAAATAAAAACGTGGGGCCCTCTGAAATCCTACCTATGGCAAAGCATATCTTTATACTCTGGTAGATCATGAGCTCGGCGTTCGCTGGTTAAGCCGCTACGGCTGATTATTGATTGTCAAAATCTCCAGTTACGATTATAGTAAGTCGATGCAATCCACACCTATTATACCTCTAGAAGAAAGTACTACAGCTATAGTTAATGGGCCCCACGTTTCTATTTTAGTCTAATATGACCGGGACCACCTACGTAGGTTGACAGGTAAGTAACTCTTTTTTTATTTTTTAGTTTTCAGTGCACATAAGATAAAACCGTTTAACTTAAAAGTTTTTTTACCAATTTTTTTTTCATTAAGAAATTCTAATACGTCCATCTCTTTCTTGCCCTTTGTATTCTTATCGATGAAATTTGGGCTGTTACCTATAAGGATGAAGTGGATATCGATAATAGTAAAATTTACATTGATTAAAAATGTTTTATTTTGGCTAATGAGTTAATTAACTGACCATAGACCAAATTACTTTTAATGTAATAAAAAAAAATATTTTCATTTTAGATTTTTTAAGATTCCAGAAATATGGAAAATTGGTCCCCAACAATAACAAAGAGCTGTTTGCTCGAGGCACTCTCAATTGTTTTGAATATTTAAAACAATGCCGACGTTTATTTAGTTCAGCGATTCCAACAATGTTTTTGCCTATCTTAGTTTTTATAAACCTCATAATTTTGGAATAATTACATCGTGTACCTATTTAAAATATATCAAGAAATATGTAGACGTTCGATTATCGTTTTTTACCAAAAACAATCAGGATCCTAAAACGTTAATTCGAAAAAGTTATACTAAATTTATTAATTTAGTATAACATTTTAAGAATCAATAATTTTCTTGTACGGAGGTCTTTTTTGTAATAGACTGATTTTTATCAATTATACTTATACGATTTTTATTGAGTATTTATTACTACGATGAAATACATTTTATCGATATTTTTTAATTGAAAGAGAGCAATCCCTTGCTGAGCGTACTCATGCAACTCGACCTTGAACTGACCAATAGTAGCTGCGGATTATGTCGCGTCCCCCGGCCCGCAGTGGTGAGTTGCGTTCTTAGAAGAAATTGGCGAGTGCGCTCTCTAGTGGTTATTTACTTTATGGTGCAGGAGGATGATGATAATGTTTGGTACATCATATGAGGACTAATATTAAAATATTTGTTTACTATCTTTGTTTTAATTTACATAATTTATTATGTTCAATGTTAGCCTTATTATGTTATGTTTTGCTTACCTCCAGAGGGTATCCCCTATCACCTAGGAGATAGGCTCCTCCATATTCACCATTTTCGAATCATTGGTATCTACTGCAGTTTTGGTATTTAAGGCCTTTTCAAACCTGAGCGATATTCGCTGCCGCTGTGGGTAGAGGTAGATACCGCGCGGGTTTCGCTCAGGTATTTAGTATCAAGTATAGTTACCGGCACGGATATTGAGCTCTCGGCGGAAGCGTGGGGATCGCTTTGCGGACTGTACACAAGGCAATAAACCAATAAATGGCTTCTGCGCAGGTGAAGGTCAGGGCTCAATATCCGTGCCGATAACTATACCGCGGCTAGAGCGACCTGAGCGATATTCACTGCCGCTGTGGGTAGAAGTACATACCGCGCGGCAGCAGCGGCATGCATCCCGAACATCAACAGTAATATTATCGCATACCCACTGGGTTTTCTCTGTCGCAGGTGGTAGCGAATACCGCTTAGGTCTGAACAGTCATATTACCGCATACCCACAGGGTTTTCTCTGCCGTAGACGGTAGCGAATACCGCTTAGGTCTGAATAGGCCTATAGTTGTTCCGGCCACCGCGAAACTACATCAGTGATCACCAGATTTGCATCTGTTATGGTCTGTATATTTATGGACATGCAGGACTTCCTATTTTTGAATAATTCAGCGACATCACGACCTAGCAAGTGCATTCATAGCAAGTGATAACCTATAATCTTATAAAAAAGTCATGATCATCGTAGGTACTTATTTCTCAGTCTCAGGCTCTTTCACGTACGTGGTCTTCTAATGATTATTATTTTACATATCCACAACCTCCACAGCTTCTAAACTTTCTAAAAGTTTACGTTTCACTTTTTTTTTGTTTTTTTTTTGCTTTTTAAACATGGTATTTTTGGTGTTACATAACATATAAAGGTACATTTCACTATCCATCGCCAGAAACGGTTCAAAATATGTTTGTATTCTGTAATGATAATGATAGGGGTTGTTTAAGCAGGCATCAATCGGGCCCCCAAGTTTAAGTGAAATTTTAAGGTTATAATTGACACCTAGGCTTTGGTGAAAATGAAATTCTTATTAAGTGTTCCGTAAATGCTCCCTAAATTTAGGTATTCGTTGGTGAAAACGGGCATTAGACATTTAAATAAAACTACTTTTATGGATTTTATCGCGGTCGTATTAATATTATTTAATCGGGTATGTGAAGTAGTTTTAGGACGTGAGTGAACCGGCGGGAAACAGCTAGTTTGTTTGTAAAATATATTCGCTTTTTGTGAAGTCTTTTTAGTTTTGCTCAGTGCGTGTACTATGTACAGAACACGGACATACAATATGTATTTACTGAACCATATTTGATACGGTGATGTTTTATTTAAGCTAATTAGTTTATAGAGCTCTTTGTGAAAAAACTCGTTCAGGGTACTTCCGTATACAGTCACTTATACAGTGTAGCACTTATACTTATGAAATACTAGCTTCCGCCAGCGGCTTCGCCCGCGTGGTGTGTCGATAAAAAGTAGCCTATGTGTTAATCCGGGGTTTCACCTATCTACATACCAAAGGACAATGCTATTCTTTGTATGGAAGTTGGGCTCAAGAGTTGCCCACAGTAACTGCATAGTGTATTATGTTCCATAGGGTTATAATAGGTCCCAGACCGAAATATTTCGAAATCTATCCCAGGAGTGCTGAGAAAAACTGGTTTGACTCTTATTCAATACTACGAAAAATATGCTTACGAACTCTTAACTATTCCACTTTTATTACCTTAATTGAAATGCATTATAATATTAATCGACAAATACGAGGTATTGAACGAGATTTTTTTTTACCGACTTCAAAAAATGGAGGAGTTTCTCAGTTCGTTTGTATTCTTTTTACGTAAGTACGTGCATAACTCCGTCGTTTACCAACCGATTTAAACAATCATTTTATTGTTTAAAAGGATTTACTTTCCAAATAGTTCCAGGGTCCAGGGTCTGGTGATAGAAACCTTAAAACATTATGGAACTCTCGGAAATTGTAAGCACATATCGAATAAAAACTTGTCATTCGGGTATATGTCTCCGACACCACAAAACTGTGGAGGTTAAGACCTGACCTGACGATGGAGACGACAGTGAGACGAGGGATCTCCTCAACGGTATCTATTTACTACCTCGTGTTTGAGCTTATTTTATTCGTCTTGATAAGATTTTTCCATTGCCATTAAGGATTTGCATGACGCTACTCGAACTTAGGACTGATTGTGGTAGATAGAGACTGAAAAGCAAGAGAAACAACAATTACCTTTAAACGTCTATTTCTGTTTTTTTTTTATCCTGTTAACAGTAAAACCACTATCTATCTGAATGTTATTTCAAGAAAAGAGGTTGTTAGGTTTGTGGCTGCTTAAAATGGCTTGCTAACAATGGCTGGCTAACATTAGAACTGGTTTTTCTCGGGACCTCTGGGACCGATTTCAAAAATATTTGGATTCCGTCTTAAGAGTGAAGTAAAAAACCTATTTTAACCATTCCCACTACTGGGCAAATGGCTTGGGCTTCATAAACTGACTGTTCAAGTTGGACATTAGAACCGGGTTTTCTCGGAACCTCTGGGACCGATTTCAAAAATATTTGGATTCCGTCTTAAGAGTGAAGTAAAGAACCTATTCTAACCATTCCCACTACTGGGCAAATGGCTTGGGCTTTATAAAGTAACTGTTCAAGTTTAACATTTGAACCGGTTTTTCTCGGGACCTCTGGGACCGATTTCCAAAATATTTGGATTTCGTGACAACAGTGAAGTAAAGAACCTATTCTAACCATTCCCACTACTGGGCAAATGGCTTGGGCTTTATAAAGTGACTGTTCAAGTTTAACATTTGAACCGGTTTTTCTCGGGACCTCTGGGACCGATTTCCAAAATATTTGGATTTCGTGTTCAGAGTGCACTATGGAACCTATTTTAATAATTCCCACTACTGGGCAAATGGCTTGGGCTTTGTTAAGTGACTATCTATGGAGAACATTTGAACCGGTTTTTCTCGGGACCTCTGGGACCGACTTCAAAAATATTTGGATTTCGTGTTCAGAGTGCACTATGGAACCTATTTTAATAATTCCCACTACTGGGCAAATGGCTTGGGCTTTATTAATTGACTGTTCAAGTTTGACATTAGAACCAGTTTTTCTCGGGACTTCTGGGACCGATTTCCAAAATATTTGGATTTCGTGATAACAGTGAAGTAAAGAACCTATTCTAACCATTCCCACTACTGGGCAAATGGCTCAGGCTTTGTTAAGTGACTATCTATGGAGAACATTTGAACCGGTTTTTCTCGGGACCTCTGGGACCGATTTCAAAAATATTTGGATTTCGTGTTCAGAGTGCACTATGGAACCAGCTGAAACTACTCCCACTGCTGGGCAAACTTTGAGCCCACACCCTGGCATTGTCCTTTCAATCAAATCGGTCCAGCCGTTTTTGCGTGATTGAATAACAAACATACATCCATACATTCTCACAAACATTCACGTTTATAATATATGTAGGATGTAGGATGTAGGATGTAGGATGTAGGATTTCTGCAGTGTTGTTTCACTAGTGTATATGGAAAGTTGAAAGTTAGTAATAGGTATACAAGAGTTTGTTTTTAAAGGGTGTTTATTTAAAGATCTTAGCTATAGCCATATAACTTATAGATTTTTAACATATGTATATAGGTACATTAACAAAATTAAATACGTTTTGATGCACCATCTAACTTCATTCTGCTACGCTATCTACTGCAATAACTAAAATAACAATACAATCCATTGACTTTTTAATGGATTGCTTGCGTTTTTACAGTCAGATTCATCCTTTTTTTTTCAAATTTCTTCTAAAACATACACACACATATCTACACGTCTACGTATTTTTTTTTATCTAAAAACTAGCTTAGCTGAAATTAAATAAGGCCTTAGGTTTAGTAGTCACTACACTTAAATACTACTTAAAACTATTATAACAAACAAATGATTCAACTAATGTTTTAGCTTAAATTGTTAAGTCGTGGGTCAGAAAAAGTGGTGACTAGAATGTGCAATTATGATAGGAAATCACAAATATTGAAAAATATATAAACCGCCTAAATATGCGTCTTCTTTCACTTTTTTATGTGAAATACTATCGTAGTAACATATCTACTAAGAGAGGTGATTATGGGATTATACTACGAACTAACTTCAACAAAGTTGTTTCTTATGGGTGTTGATTCGTCAGCATTAGACATAGAAACATAACTAAGAAGTGCAATAAACTAGTATCTATGGCATATTTTTGTGCATACTTTTATAACTATGGGTTGCGAGAACAAATTGTTCAGTCATATGTTGTGTCATGTTTCAAAATATGCCAAACTGGACTCTGAGGAAATTACTGTAATTTTTTGTTATCCGTCTATAATCCCTTCAATTTTAAATTACCTATTGTCAAACAGATTTCATGACAATGTTTCAACCGTGCCATAAACCATAGCCGTAGCATAAACCACTTGCCTAGTAAAGAAAACATCTATATACAATTCATTTGGAGGTATTGAAAATTCAGGAATCATTCTTCAGATGATATCCGCCCCAGGTTTTTTTTTTTAATCTTTAACCTCAGGACCCAGAGCCTTATCAATGCCCGTATACACGGTAGCACAGACTCTCTTATACCCTCGCTTGAACAGCATCACGGACTTGCCAAGCACGAGTAGCTTCTGCGCCTTCCTGTGCTCGCTCGGAGGTGGCTCGTGGCTGCGCTTCGAACGACGATGGAGCTGGATCTCCACGGCTAAGGATATAGCTGGAAACATGGAAAATCAGCTAATACCGCCAATAAATAAAAGAAATAGCATGTCAGTTTTTCCGTTGGTACTATTTCGAGGAAAGTATTAGGTACTTTTAATGTGATGCACATTAAATGAACACCATTGCTATCTATCAGACTCAATTTATAAATCAGATTTCGGTTGATTGTTAAAAAAAATCCTGTGGCCTGTTCGGCAATCAAAATTAAACTCTGATGCGGAGTATTTGTTCTTATGAACTAACCAAGCCCAAATATCTGAAACTTCAGACACGTGAATAGGTAGTGTTCTAACCCGAAATATCTTAAATCATAACAGTGCAACTTTACAATCATGTCACTCCTACCTGCCAACAGATGTCCGATCCCCAGCAGACAGAAGGCGCCTCTCAACATCCTCAAAGAGACAGGTTGCAGACCCTTAGCGGATTCCCCTTGTGGCTGCCAACATTAAGAGTACGCGCACATTACAAACTTTAAGTCGGCCAATAGTGGGTTTGCTCTCGTAGATACAATACACCAAGAAAATTTACAACACAGGAAATGACAAATCAAAAACCGGCCAAGTGCGAGTCGGACTCGTGCACGAAGGGTTCCGTAAATTACAGTTAAATCAACCTATCTCAAAAACTATAAGAGATACTTTGATCAAACCAAAAATCGTTGAAAGAGTTAATTAGCATGCATCACCTCTATTTTTTTTAGAATTTTATACCCCGTAGTTATAAAAATAGAGGGGGGGGGACATACTTTTTACGACTTTGAGAGCTGATATCTCAAAAACCGTTCACTTTAAGAAAAATGTTTTTTAGAAAACTTTATATCATTTTAAAAGACCTTTCCATTGATACCCCACACGGGTATGTACATCGAAAAAAAAAATTTCATCCCTCAGTTACATGTATGGGGGGCCCCACCCCCAATTCTTTTTTTTACTATTTAGTGTCATATTTTTGTAGCGGTTCATACAACACATATTCCCATCAAATTTCATCACTGTAGTACTTATAGTTTCCGAGTAAATCGGCTGTGACAGACGGACAGACGGACAGACGGACAGACGGACATGACGAAACTATAAGGGTTCCGTTTTTGCCATTTTGGCTACGGAACCCTAAAAAGGACAGTACAATAGTCGGTTCTATCGCTAAACAGCAATTTCTTCCAGACGACCTTCGCATGCAGTTTGTTTGAAGAAGACATTGAAAACGGGCAGTTTAGTGTGTACATCATCTAGGTTATATATAATTTATAAGTATGCGATAAATACCAAATGTACAAAAAATAAATTGCCAATAAACTTGTAATAAAATCAGTGTGAAATGAAAGTACACACGTAACAACGATCAGATATTTGGCCGGTATCTGACTGATCAAAAAACTTTGATTGGAATCACGATAAAAAAAATATGCCAAGCCAACAGTTGGTCGACTGTTTAGTCTGCAGTGTGCGCGTAGTCTAACTCCGATAATAAATCAACTACAATCTAAAACTTACTGTTTATAACCTCCAGAGAGCTTATTTGAAAATCAATGTCATATTGAAATTAATATTTCGGACGAAAATTATTTCGTGGTAAAGCAATAAAATTGGGATCTATTGCTTGTTATAAAAATAGGCGTCGATTTTTTTATAGTATATTTTGAAATGTAATAGCAAACTTGTTCATTCATGGCTAGTGTCATTAGCACCAAAGATGGGTTAAAGTCAGTAAAAATCTGACACTTCTTGCTACTGCACCCATCATCAGATTCAGAGAATCATTCGATTATTTTTTATGTTGGTTTAGAAACCCATTTTACATACCACTAAGTATGTTATGTTTAAAACTGGACTTACGTTAAATAACTATAGGCTATTTAATATTGTACATAATTGAGTAAATAAATCGATTTGTTAGTTATCATACCGCTTGTGACGCAGTTGTAGAATCCCCCATCAGCTCATTTCCTTGTTTGTCACTCTCGGTCACTGGGTCCGACCTTCTAGCTTGTTCTGGAAGATTCTTATACTCGTCTGTTGTCATCTTCGCTATGATGCCAGCTTCGAATAGGGTCATTAAGCTAAAATATTGTACAAAGTGATTTTTATATATTTTTTTTTTTTTTTTTTTTTTGTCGGGACACCTTTTTCACACACGGTCGGTTAGCCCCATGGTAAGTTATTTATTAACTTGTGTTATGGGTGCTAATACAACTGATAAACTACATATAGCTACATATATACATATTTATAAATACATATCATAACACCCAGACCACGGCCAACAAGCATGCTCATCACACAAATGTCGACCAAACCGGGAATCGAACCCGGGACCTCAGGTTCGGCGGTCCGGCATGATGACCATTGCGCCATCGAGGTCGTCAAATAATAATTAAATATGATCTTTTTTTTTATCAAAGGTGGTGTCTGGTATGGCACTTACACGTTGTTAAAAGTCTCCAAATAGGGACAGCCAATTTGCAGAGCGATGGCTGAATATCTTGTGTACAGTTTTTCACTCAGGTGAAAGTTATGTGATCCTGCAATAAAGTTAGCTTGATACATACTAATGTTTAGCTACGTATTTTACGTAAATGATGATTTATTTAGTGAGTCCAAAGTTTACCCTATGTCTTCGCAACACAAAACTATTTATGAATTTAACACTTCGGCATTCGTAAGCCATTAAATGGCTAACTTCAAAATTGCAAAGTTATTTGGGGCGAGGCGTAGTCCACACGCCGTGCGTTGTGCGAACTGTCGTTGTTGTACAAGTGGAATCAGATTTAGTTTTCAGTTTTTGTTTACCTCATATAAAAACTTTCCAATAGTTATGACCTAGTTAGTACATACCAAATCTCTCAGTATCATAATACAGCGTCTCCCTTCCCCCTAACACCGCGACTCGTTTGTGAGACAGCACGAGTCTGACTCCCACTTCAACATTGCGCACGCGTTGCACTCGCTGACGACGCATTAGATTGGCCAGCCGACCGTACACTCCCGTGCCGTTCTGAAGGAACACAATAAAAAATTAGAATTGAGAAATGGCTTATAGGGTGAATTTTGTAAACGTTTGCGAATAATGAACACGAGTAGGCATGTAAGTTCATTCTAAAATGAACTTGAATTTAAAGACGACAGTGAAGTCGTGTAACATACAAGTTGCCTTAAAACCTTTCTCGATAAATCGGACCAGTGGTTCTTGAGATGAGCGTATTCAAGCAAACAAGCAAATCAGCTTTATACTTATATACTTTATACTTATAAATTCAGTGCTATACATTTTTACTAGGAATGTTTTTATCAATATGTAATGGATTGCTTTTACTATGCGTTCATAAAAATACTTTTGGGTACGTGTAAATGAAAACAGAAATTGTTTTTACTTCGAAATATAAAAAAAGTCATTATTTTGTTCATTTTTAACAGATTTCAGTGAAGCTTAATCCAGGATTATTCACCTACATCGGATTTATTGCCATGTTATGTAGCGTAAAAAGCTTAACTCTAAATAAAAATATTGATACGCTTAGCAGAACTTAAAAAAAAAAAACTTTTACTGCCTAGCGAAATTCATTTTCACTCTCTGTATTATAGACACGCACTTAAAAGTATATTCAAAAGCTAAATACTACAAATATAAAAGAACATGTCTTTATAGGCGTCGAAGTACGAAACCCTCAAATATTCGTGGTGGACAAAATCTTAACTATATATGTAAGTATAAAAATATTTCAGTGTGAGATAGCCCATTTATCGAGGTAGGCTATAGGCTGTTTTTTATCCGGGCGCGTGAAGTATTTTTCACTATACGCAGGTAGACCCGCTCGCACCAGCTAGCTATATAAGAACCAACAGACTAAAACCTTCCTATCCTAAGCCTCATTCAAACCCTTACCTCCAAGATAGCCAAAGAGGAGCTATGGCTTTCCACCACCAGTTCATATCCATAGTCTCGCATTGCTTCCTCAAGCGCCTGCAAGGTCCCAATAGGTCGTTCCCTCGAAGGTTTGGCTATCAAACTGGTCAGGTTAGCTGAGTACATGTCGCCGATGACGTAGGTCGCTCCGAGAGAGATCAGGACTGAGACGAGGCGAGCTTTGTGGGTACTGGATGGTTCTTTGCTGGATGCTGTAGAAGGAATTTGATCGTAATATTGAGAGAAGAATGAAGAAGAATTGTGTCTTTTGATAAAGTGGTATTTAATTACTGCGCAATGCCCATTTCTAATACCTTACGTGTGACGTAAAAAGACATGTGAGTGGATATCTTTAAGTTAGCAAAGATAATAGAGTGCGACTCGTAGGCAAGACTATTGGGCTGTATATAATTTGTAAATTTTGAATGATTAATACCACACACAAAGCGCTTTCGTTTTCCAAATGTGACGAGGTACAAATAACTATTTGTTAACCCTTTATGTAATAAAGGAACTTAACGTTTTTTACAAAGATTCTCACATTGTCTCAAGAACAACGTAGTGGTGAACCAACAGCAACTACTGAACAGTCCCAGCTGGTCACATTCCCGTCGTTGCCATAGCGACGGGGCTGCGATCACTATCCAGAGCGCTGGACCAGTCACTAGAAGTGTTGCGAATACTAGGGGCCATACCTGTTAAATTAAAAAAATATATAGAGAACGCATAATTAGGGTGTTTGAAGTATTACATTTTATGAAGCTACAGAACTAGCTAAACATCATAACTGAAGCTGCTAAATAATTTGAAACTTGAGGCTGCACATCTTGATTTTGATTCATCTTTTAACTACAAAAAATTGGCCAAAAATTTTGTGTGAAGCAGACTTTTGTATACTTAATTGTTTGTCGGTTTATTTTCGTAAGTAGATCTCAACCGACTCAACATTTCAACTAGTAGTACTTATATACAGATTGGAAGTTTTAAAAGCTATTTCTCTTTAGGACTGCCTTTTTACATCCTTACTAATATTATAAATCGGAAAGTGAGTTTGTTTGTTTGTTTGTTTGTTTGTTCCGCTTTCACGCCGTAACTACTGAACCGATTGCTTTGAAATTTTGCAGACGTAAAGTTAGAAGTCCGGATTAAATAATAGGGTACTTTTTATCCCGAAAAAAATAGATATTCCCGAGGGAAAACAAAAATATTGTTTGCTTGATGGATGGATTGTAGATGGCGCTGTGTGTCGTTTAAAACAAGGTAATATATTGCAAACGAATATAAACATGTAAATTTACAAGCTAAATGATACGATAATGAATCCCCGAAAATGAGGAATTCCCGAGGGATGATGTACAATTTGTTTAATCGTCTAAACTGTTTTTTTTACATCTACTTATATATTGCAAACGAATATGAACATATAAATTTAGAAGCTAAATGATACGATAATGAATCCTCGAAAATGAGGAATTCCCGAGGGATGACGTACAATTTGTTTTATCGTCTTAACAGTTTTTTTTACATCTACTTATCCTGAAATAACTATAATTCAACGAATTACTAATTGGTATAAGTATTAGTTAAGTTATTTAGTTCTTGAGGTATGCGATAGATGGCGCTGGGTGTTTTTAAAACGTGGTAACGATGTGTTTTTAAAATACGTAAGAAGTGGAATGATAGCTTTTTAAAACGTGGTGACGTTGTTTTTTTTAAGATACGTAAGAATTGCAATGATATCTCGCGCTTTAACCTGTAGCTCATCGTATCCAGCGTTACATCGCGCTTCTTAGATTTTTCCGTGGGAATGAGAAGTTTTCTTATAGTTGTGATTTATACCGCAATATAACCGAATTCCACGCGGGCGAAGCCGCGGGCGGAAAGCTAGTAAATGATAATTAAGAGTACTATGAAAATCTTCAAACCTTACCTCCCACTGAAAAGGTCTGATAATCGCCAAGGTTTCGCTCAATTTTGCTGGAGCGTGAGTGAGAAAAGCTCCAGAGTCCGCCAGGGTCATAAACGAGAACTCCACTGCTTGCAACCTTTCCCATGTCATTGTTACATCGCCCAGGAAGAAATCTGCTTTCTATGGATAATATTTGTGTGTTAGCGCACATAGATAGACTGTATTTCAATGAATCCGTCATGGGTTAAACTGAACTTATATAACGTCGCCCGGCAGTGAAAACCTCGGATGTCTCATTTCCTCATTTTTTTTTTTATTTTTTCTTTGGATTGATAAACTCGATAAGCACAGATTACTCTAACAAACTTTCGAATCAGATACTCCTAGCGCCATCTATGACGTGCTATGAGAACCTTGTATCAAAATAGGATCCACCATTTTCGTCTGAGAAACTCGCCAGTGCGGTTGATACTAACGTTGTTCCGGATTAAAAATTGAAGAAAGTGTGTAAAAAGTGCCCAATTTGTGTTGTAAAGTGTCAAAATACATCGAAAAGTAAGTACTCTTTATGATTTAATAAGTTTTATAAAGAATTTACTACTATTTCTAACGATTTTGTCTTGAAATGTATTGCTAGCCTCGTACTCGTTGTATTATACATATGAAAAGCTTGTAAACTGGGTGACGGGTTTTTCACTGCCATCATACCACTTATAGATAATCTCGTATGAACCTTTACGAGGTTTTCACTTTGAATGCAACCATCTATAACCACGTTTAAGCCTTAACAAGTTATTCACACTTATAGATATAATCTTGTATGACCCTTTACGAGGTTTTCACTTTGAATGCAACCATCTATAACCACGTGTAAGACTTAACAAGGTATTCACACTTGTAGATATAATCTTGTATGACTCTTTACGAGGTTTTCATTTTAAATGCAACCATGTATATGCCTTAACAAGTTATTCACACTTCCGGATTTTTTTCACAAACCTCGTATAGGTATACCTATACGTAATTTCTTAATATAAAATCACGCAAATTAAATTTTCGTATGGGCAAATGCGTGTTTAATATTATCATTCACTTATACACATCTGAGTTCTGATTTCTTATTTTTTCATTACAGAATGCAAGAGTCTGAAATAGAAAGTGAAGAAAATGATCAGAATTCCTACATTGTTGGAGACGATGTTACATATTTGAAAGACTCGGGCAAGGAACCTTCTATCAATACATTAATTCAGCAAGATTTAATGCAGTTCCAACTTCCAGAGCCCATCTTAGGTTCAGCATGTTTTATTTCTTCAAGTCGTACTGATTCGCCAATTTCTGGCGAAATATTACCATTTTCACAAGATCCCATGCTAAATGCAGCTTGCAAGTTGACTACCTGTTCTAATTATGATCTTGGAAAATATTCTCCAGAAATTGTACCAAATCCACGACGGCGTCGTCGTCGCACAAAGAAACCCACATCTAATCAGATGGCTCCAGAAAATGAGCCACTGCAGCAGCTGCAGCTACAAGCGCAACTAAATAAAGTAGATTGTCATTCTTCGAATGTTTCTGCACCAAAGGACTTAGTTTTAGACAGTAAAGGACCAGTCATAACTTCACCTGAAATAATACCCGCAAAAAAACAGTGCACTATTCAAATAAAACCTACGAATACATCCCACAAATCTCGTTCACCTGATCTAGAAATACAAGATCATACAAAATCTTCGCAGTCACGAGCTTTGATTGAAAAACAGCATGACACCGACTATCACATGACAGACACTAATAATAGTACACCACAACCAGAAAAAAAATATCACAGATCATCCACTCCCATACCAATTTCAATAATTACTCTAAATGCCCCGCGAAACAGTAGTTTTGACGTGGTTGTTGATGAACTTCCCTTAGATTTAAGCATGAAAGAATATATCACTCAGGATAACATCAACAATAACCATCAACATTTACCTGCATGTGAAGGAAAAATGCCAATACCGCCAGTTTCTTCAACTTTTCACACGCCGTCATCGCTTATTTCACTATCGCTTGCAGTAATTTCAAAGGAGTCCTTAACTTTGCTAGTGCACTCTTCAAAGGACTTATTACCAACGGTTGAAAAACAAAGCTGTCCTATACCTTCTACCAGTAGAGCTGATTCGGTGTCTCCACGTCCTTCCTTCAACTTTGATGATCCGTGGAATAGTGATTTTTCTCCTGACGATGGGGATCCCGACTATCAACCAAGTGAACAGTTAAATACATCACATACTTCAAATGAATCGTTGACCCTAGAACCAGTTGATGAGACAAGAGTGAAGCGAAAACGGGCCAAGCGAGGCAAAGCAAATAAAGAAAACTGGACTTATAATCAAAATAAAATTAAAAGAATGAAGGGAGAGAGTTACAGTGGGAGGAGAAAAACAGAAGACGGCAAAATTGTGTTCGATCTTGAAAAAAATGAGCGTAGTGTTCAGCCTCGTTGTGATCATAATGATTCTTGCAAATATTTTGATTGCTACAAATTAACAGAAGAAGATCGAAATATGTTATTTAAGAATTACTGGAAGCTATCCTGGGATACAAAAAAAATTTGGGTACAACAAACTGTTCAAAAACTAGGTGTTTCCAAGCGGAAGTGTAGCGGAAACAGTTTTCGCAGAGGTAATACTTTCAAGTACTCATTTAATGTGTTGGGAGAAAAATACAAAGTTTGCAAAAAAATGTACTTAAATACATTGAATATTGGCGAATGGTCTGTACATAACTGGGCCAAAAATGAAGACAGAGATGAAGTGGCGTCGGAGTCTGACAAAACCCACAGAAATAACAGCGTAAAAGCGTTTGAAAACATTGGAAGAAATCATGCAATAGAATTTTTAAATAATTTACCAAAATTAGAGTCGCACTACTGCAGGAAGACGACAAGCAAACTTTATTTAGAACAGATATGGCAAAGCAAAGAACAGCTATACAGAGAATACGTGAAGCAGCTTTTAGACAAAGGCATTAATGAATATAAAGTTTCACAGAAGATTTTCTTTCAAGAATTCGATGCTATGAATCTGTCACTATTTTCACCAAAAAAAGACCAATGTGACTTGTGCTGTGCCTTCAAAGTCGGGAACATTGCAGAAGAGGTATATACAGCACATAGAGAGAAAAAAGAAAGAGCAAGACAAGAAAAAACCGCAGACAAAAATAATCCCGATCCTGAGACAATGGTATTTACTTTTGATTTACAAGCAGTGCTTCTATCACCCTCATTAAAAGCATCTGCACTTTATTATAAAACAAAACTCAAAGTACACAACTTTACTTTGTTCAATATAAAAAATAATGACGGGTATTGTTATATTTGGCATGAATGTGAAGGTGGTCTTTCTGCAAACGAATTTTGCAGTATATTGCAGCACTTTATTAAGCATTACATTCCACAAAACGTCAAGAAGATTATTTTTTGGAGCGATGGATG
This sequence comes from Helicoverpa zea, assembly GCF_022581195.2. Lineage (NCBI taxonomy): Eukaryota > Metazoa > Arthropoda > Insecta > Lepidoptera > Noctuidae > Helicoverpa > Helicoverpa zea. The sequence goes on along the minus strand of NC_061456.1, from coordinate 11,586,999 downwards.
CACGAATCAGAATCGAAATGCTATACTTGCAAATGCTTTACTGCAAATCGCTGTCCAAAAAGAAATTACGATTACCCAAAAATACCTTGAAAAGGGACACACTCAAATGGAGGCAGATTCTATGCATTCCACAATAGAACGACAACTAAGAAATCGAGAAATTTACTCCCCGGCCCAATACATAGATGTCTGTCGAAATGCACGTTTGAATAAACCCTATGTTGTAAATTATTTAGACCACAGCATTTTCCGAAAGTTTAGCTCAATGCCATATTTAAACTCTATAAGACCGGGCAAGAAAGCAGGAGAAGCAACTGTGTTTGATTTGCGTTGCATTGAGTACAGAACTGACGGAACTATTTACATAAAACAAGAGTTCTCCGAAGAATTTGAACAATTACGCAGAAAAATTAAAAAACCAAGAGACTCAGACTCAATGCCTCGTCTGTATGACGCAAGGATTCCTATACCTCGAACTAAATACATCCATTTGCAGGAACTTAAGGAAGTTCTACCCCAAGACGTTCATTTATTTTATGACAGTTTACCCCATGAATGTCCAGGTAATGGGAGAAATGGAAATATCTGCACGTGCAGAAAAAATATTTTGAGCGAAGAGTCTTAAAATATAATTAACAATGAGTACTATTTTGTGCAATGAGACTGCTTAATTAAGACTGATTATTTGAGATTAATACTAGTTCGTGCTATTGACTGATTTAATTAAGAAACATGAATGGATCTCACTATTAACTAATTATTAAGTAGTACTAACTAACTAATATTAACTAGTTTTCGTTTTGTTCAAAGTTTTATTTTTTATCGTGTTTTTCCTAAACATTTTACTTATTTAGTTTAAATAAATTGCGTAAATTATTTAAACTAAATTACACATTAAAATCTTTGCTAGATTAAGTACCTATTACGACATTTAAATCAAGAAATTAAAAAAATCTTTCTTATTTTGTTTTGTTTGTACAAGTTTATACTTTTGGAAGAAGTCTTTTCTTTAATAACGCCTTTAAATTTAAATTTTATGGTGTGTTTTATTGTTCCCTTACGTAATACTATTGTTTTTTTTGTAAACATGGCAAGAAAATACAAACTGATTCCCAAAACTGTACATTGTTTTAATTTGAAAACCTTACATAATCTTTCAAAAAAATATTAAGTTATGATGAAAACCTTGTAAGTCACATCAAACTTATTTAGGCACACGATATAGAAACCATATGATACGTACCTAAGGAATGCACAAAATCTAAAAAAAAAACAAAAGGTAATATCTTCCCCACTCATACATTTTTTTTCAGTAGACAGTTTTTTCTTCCTCCTGTAAAATTTTGTTATAAACACTTACGTGGTTTTCACTGCTGGGCGACGAATTAAGGAAGTTTGTAAGTAATTTCGGTGCAACCGCAAGCTTCTAGCTGTGTGTTATCGAAGTTGACTGAAGAATCAAGTATGCAAGACAATAAGACACTCTTTACTCAAAAAGTTCCAAATAGCAACAGCCAAGAATAAAGCTTGAGCCTTGTCTGAAGATGGCCCTTATATATTGTGGAGCTACTTTAATTATGTCATGTGTTACAAAAGCCAAAAAGGTTTTGTTATTTGAGTGGCCTAATATTAATCACGGTTACGAAAAAATACTATAATCTTTAAGGAAACCAAAAAGACCCTTCTTTCATAAAGTTATAATCGAAAATAAAGACACAATAAGCAATGTTTGCTGTATTGTTACCAAGTATTTTCCTTTTCCTTAAGAAATTATTTTCCTCGTACTTATTGTAAGAAAACTTACCCGCTTCCAGATCAGGCCCAGAGTGCCCTTGAAAGTTCCGTTACTTGAAATACTCGACCCTTGGCTTCTGTCTGGTGGGTCGTAGTATCTATACCTGTAGAAAATTCAACCTTAAATTTAAGATGGCAGGGTTGAAAATCACTTGAGGAAAACAAAACTTAAATTGCCCATGATCAGTTTTAATTAGAAAAGGAAAAGTATTACAGGTGAACTCGTGTAAGTATTTAATTAGTGACGTAAATAGCTTAGCGATTTTAATTTGTTTTTGTTTGGGGTGAAGATGTTTTGTGAGGGTGTGTGACGTCATAATTTGTTGGCTTACTTGAAGTTGAGTTTCTTGGACATGAGAGCCAGGAGTTTGTCATCGCGACCCCCGGTAACTGTGATGGTGTTATCATTGTTGTATTTCACGAAATGCCATGGAGGTGCCTGCGGGGATAAATGAACTTATATTACATTTGATAAACATATGTGTTGTGTTGAGATCACTATCTCAACAAACACTCACTATATAGTTTGTTTGCATAACGTTTGCAAATTGGTTTGATGATATCCCGATTCTTGATTAATGATCTACCAAAGTGCTTTCAAACTCCTGGTGGACTTTATAGATATGTATTTTACTTCCACTTAATTACTTTATCTAGCGTTTGTTTTTACACATTGACGTGCAAACGGCGGGACGGATTCTGATAAAACATATTACCTTAATTTACTTATCAATATATTTATCAAACTTGATAAGATTTTATAATGCTTTACTGCAGTTCTTCATACACTATTTCAAAAGAGAGGTGGTCTTATACGGGACGACTTATTGTTCACTACTTACTAAATAAAAAAAAATGATTAAGATAAAACATGAACATACATGCAACACAGGAACTTCAAAGACCCTTCCTCTGAAGTTATGGTAGACCTTGTCCGTGGGTGGCAGGACAGGAGACTTGTACAGGGTTCCCGCCCACCAGTTCACCAGGGTCAAGTGGTTCAGACGGTCCGGAGTGCCCTGGTTGTAGTAGATGCGGAACCTTGGAAAGAAAATAGGGGTAGGTATAGAAATGGTTTGTTCAGCAGTGGACTGCAATTGGCTAATATGATGATTATAGAAAATGTGATACTGATCTTCCAGTATTTCAGTTTGTGGCACTGTTGGCTTTTGTTTTTTTTTTTAATATAGAATGTTATATAACGTGTATCAGTAGTTATGATACGTAGGAGTTTCTAATTTTAAACAAATTGAATTTTTGCGCCTACTCAGAAGTCAGGTAGAGGTGAAACAATCATTTTATCCAAAATTAACATCTAATATTTGTTATTTCATCAATCATTTTGGCTTTTTCATAATTTGATAACAAACACCATAGGTTTGGACTAAAGAACATTGCTTTTTCTTTCTCAAAATAAAAAACAAATTAAACAAACCAAACAGTATTGACACTAATTCAAGAAAATCCTAATGTAATTACAGAAGACAAGTAAATTAAGCACGAACCTTATTGAACAATATTTCCACGTAAAACCTTCTTACAAAAGTAAGAATGACAGCTTTATTGTGGTAAGCTAATAAATAATAAGTCCCTCAATGTTTTCTTTGGCGTTTATAAAATAACGTTGGCCAAGTCTCAATCGGGGAACATCCCAATTGAATTACAAGCTTCGTGATTGTTCGGGACTTTGTATTCGTTGGAGCTATTGAACTTCAGTGAGGAGAAATGTAATTTTTAGAAATACCCCTAGGCGGAGTGGTGGGGCAATCAGACGATGTCGCGTACTGGTGGACGCAGAAAGGTTTGGGCAGTTGAGACTTTAATGACATTGTTGTGGGCATTTTTTTCTAAAGGCGAGAAATAATGCGTTACATTAATACAATGTGCGTCGTGTTGCATTAATTACGTAGCAGTGAACAATGCGAAAATGAAACATATTTTTTCGATTAAAATTTCAGCTTACGGTCTATCTAAAATATGATGGTATATTGTGTGTAAAATATCATAGTCTGAAGAATATTTTCTTAGTTTGCAAATAATATTGTTGTTGATAATTAATTGTTGTTTCGTAGTTTAATATTAAATCCGAAAAAGTTCTGTGCAAGAATGTACTAGAAATATTGTTCGAGATGTTCATATGGTTGACGTGCTGCCAGACAGTGTGTATTGTGTGGACTGCTCACTCTCTTTAACGACTCACTCTAGTACCTATAGCTAGCAGTTTATCGGCTGGCTCACTTAGTTCTTAGAAAAAGTGAAGATGTAGAATATTGATAAACTTATTTTACGCATTATTAATGATATTATACTTACCTAGCTGAAACGGTTTGGATATAGAGGCGTTTCCTTGGGTCAATTTACATTTTTATGCTAATATAATAAAGAAGAAAACTTTTTTGTTTGCTCCCTGTATGCTCCGAAACTACACTATCAAGGAAAGCCACACTATTCCCGAGTAACATAGGATATATTATAACCGGGTACAGAAAGAAATTCCCCTGGGGCGTGGGTAAAATAGTGCGAAATCAGCTAGTAAAAAAATGTTTCATGATTAAACACAACGCACGCTAAAATCCTCACTGACCATCGCTACACGCATGTCAAGCACATTATTCCAATATAATCGAAAACGAGCCCTAAAACACTAAACAATAACATATTATGCATTATAAACGTCAAAATGTCAAAATATTGAAACACGCATTTGTTTACTGAGTTGTGACGTCACTATGCTGTGTGAAATCGGTTAGCGTTCCAAATGGAGCGGAAAGCGATGTTCATCATTAAATGAGAGAGTTATTGAGTGTTACTGGGTTATTAAAGCCTGGAAAATGCTATTAAATGCTACTGAACTGTGTTTAAAGTAGTTTTGGGAGAGCAGTTGGTATACAACGAAATAACGTTGAAAGTAACTGTAAGGTTTGACTCGACAATCGGCTTCCTTTCTCATCGAATTCCTTTGTATTTGTATAAAACTTCAGCCACTAAATATACATGACTAACTATAGGTTATACGAACATTCAGAAGTAATTTTATCTCTATTTTGAAGAAGTATTAAAAAATATAATATTAAGGTGAAAGTTGCATTACCCTAGTTTGTGTATCAAATCTATTTTTGAAGAAGACTTGCTAGCTATTACTGTTTACACAATTAATAAACTTGAAAAAGGTGCCTAATTAAGAAAGCAATAGCTAAGCATAGTCTCTTCAAAAACTCACAATGTACAATCTTCACAGGTTATTAACATATTTTTTCCGCATTCTATAGACCTCGGCTTGTACTGGTAACCCAATTACAATGTAGGTAGGTATCTACTTATTCAATCATTTCATTATCCATTCATTACTGCTTCATCATGATTTCCATTATATTCTAGTGCAGGGGTGCCCAAGTTTTAATATACGACCCCAGTTTTAACAGTGTTAAATGTTTTTGGTAATTTCATTAACGTGATGTACCGACTTGTAAAGTTAGAAAAAGATGATTATGAGTTTTTATGTTGTTTGATTAATTTTATCAATGACAGGGAAGAAGTGTGTGATAATCACTACGTTTGCTACGGATTTGAGATTCCGGGCTTTCCAGACAGATCTTAGACGAGAATGAGTGATTGTTAAGGAAAATATCTAATAATATAGGCCACTGGAATTAAATTAAATTTATTTTGTATTTTGGCAAATGGTTTTTCTAGAACTGCAGAAACTGTATAGTGATAATGTCATTTTTCCCGCGCGATTACATTTGTCGAAACTGTCAATGTCAAATCTGACTGAAGTGCTATAGTTCGGCCATTCAGAGAATGCGTTCCTGACACGTCGCGATTGAACTGACGACGTAACTTTGCAATGGCGTTGCAGTTACGATAAAAATATTTTTGCTGGTTGTTTACCGTTTTAACAATTGAGGAGCATTAAAACAACATTATTATATCAATAATCAATGAATGTTATTACGTCGTCAGTTCAATCGCGACGTGTCAGGAACGCATTCTCTGAATGGCCGAACTATAGGTAGGGTAGTCGTGCCTCGTTGCAGCATAAAGTTTAGCCAACCCTATTGTTTCGTTGATAACGAGTATATTTATTTTTACTCTATTTGGCGTTGAATGATTTATCGGCTTGATAGTTAATTGTGGCGGTGTTTGTAGTTAATAAAAATGTACAAGTTAAACATTGTGTGTTGGTTTTGATCAACCATATTGGTTAAGCCAATGAAATAGGAAACTAGATAATTTTAGATGTGATGCATCCATGCTCCAACTAAATTAATGATGCAATACTGCAATAAATATTAGGGCCAAGGGAAAATATAATTGAAGCTAACAAAACCCGATATAAGTAGATAACAGAATATGTATATCAATTTACAAGATAATTTACTGATGAAACATTTCATAGGATTTCATGAACAGAGTTCCAAAATTCGCTTCATCTAGCGCGCACGATTCTGATAGATATGCGTTTACCAATAGGCAAACTGTCAAACTTCCAGTTACCCTACTTATAGGTACATAAGTAGGTATGTATATAAGTGTGTTTTTTTGTTATCCCGTTTCAGACAATACTATCCCATGGAATTAGAAGTTTCATATTTAGCCTCAACACAGCTTAGGCAAACATATAGGTTACCTTTTATCCGGGTGCGACAGCTCCCTCTTGTTGCAAACCATAGATGTAATATAATAAACAAGATTGCGCACGCTCGAAATATATATTTACGAAAATGAACTCTATTCCAACGCAATAAGGTACTAAATTTGTTGCATAATACACAGAGGCAAATCCGAGCCGAGAGGGATAGTTAGAACGGAGGCCGTTTGTCTCTTTCTAACACCTTGCCAGCATAAAAAAAATGTTGTGATCAACAGTTTTGTCTTCCCAAAAAAACAATTGAATCACATATATTTTTATCTTATTTTAACAATTGTAAGTCAACAAATTAATAAAAATCGCATTAATTTATTATACGAATAAATTATTTATATAAATTATTATTCTTAAAACATAAACAACATAATTTATTTTATTTTTTTTCTAGCGGTAACCCTGAACATTCTTGGCGCGTAATCAGCATTTAAAATTTTGTTTATATTTTTTGTATTAAATCAATTTAAACTATTTAAATGGTGAAAAAGTGTTGCGTTTATACTTGTAAAAGTGAATCCTATGGTGGTTGCAATATATCGTTCCACAGGTTAGCTAATAATAACATTTTCGTAAACCAAACAACTAGGGTGCCCATGAATTCTTGTAATGAGTGAAAATATGGGTGATGGATTTTAAAACTGTTGTACTATTGTTATAGCTTCCCAAAAAATGAAGAAAGGCGACATAAATGGCTCAGCAGTCTATATATGAAGTAGAAATACAAAAAAATCAGTCTTCACTTCGATTAAAAGCCTTTATAAGTATCTTAAGGTCACAAACTGCGTAAGTTAAAACTTCAATACCAATCTGCGTTTAATAATCTTAGCAAATTCGGATTTGTCTCACATAGCTTAATCTCATAGTCACCCTATTAGAAAGGGACAGACAGCCTCCGTACTAACTGTTTCACTCGGCTCGTTTTTTGGATTTATATGCGCAGTCCTGTTTACTAATATTATGTCTATGTTGCAAACTTACACGCTCTCCCTCGGGTTGGTGATGACAGCGACCCTCATGGCTTCTTTCATGGTCATCAGGAAGGTATCACTGACAGGACCGTACGACCAGTAGAAGAAGTACAGTATCATGCTGTGGATTAGGTTGTTTTCTGTCAACTGGAATTAAATATGTAAATTTAAATAAAGGCAAGATTTATTTAAATGTATATAAATTATCAAATTAAATATATTTATTTTTATAATAGAAACTAGCTTAAGGCGCAAGTTCACCGAGAACATAAAGGTACATCCGTTAGCCTTAAACCGAAGCAACTTTCTCACCGTTTCGTTTTGCAGCCACAAAATAAAATAGATACACAATTAAATTGTCAATAGATAAGTCTCAACGTATCAACAAAATTATATTTTAATATTTAAGAAGTATTCAGTATTTGATTTTGCACCGCCAACCCAACGGGTATCAATAGGGCGACATGGACAACCGCGGACATAGCCGCTGCGGTTCGAATTCATATTCCGAAATTCATTGCTTTACTAATTCTTGTTTTATCTAAACGATTTTTGCATGATTTTATTTTTTATTTTAGTAGGTAGTAATTTATTTGAGAGATATATTTATTGATCTGCGTTAATCTCGGAAAGAATTTTATTTATTTTTCAGTCACTTGCAGTTACGTTTACTATGGTTTGTTGTATTTATTAACTTTTTAAATGATCACTTATCTTTTTGCATTAGTTTTTTCTGCGTTTTCATAGAAATACTCATATCAAAATTTTCTGCCAAATTCTAGTAGAGCTTCTGCGTAGAATTCCTGCTATTTGGTAACTACCGCGGTAGTTTGTGGTACACCGCGGAACTTGGAATCATAGGTAGCATTGCCATCATTTTAATCTACCTGCTATTGATCGCAGACCTCATCGGTAACCCGGGTAACATCAGAGCTATGGACTATAGTTTTCGTTTTCCATCTATAGGTACTAATAGGTGTTATGTAATCTAATTGTTCAGAAACTACTGCATCGATTTGATAAATTATTTTACTATCTAGACACACGGCAGTGTGTCCGCCAAGTTCGAGCAAAAAAAAAGCGACACACCGGCCGTGGGTTATATTACACGAACCATTTCGGGCCAAATTCGACCCCCCTATAACTCAAAATCTATTTTATTTACGCATATCTAATTTCTAGTATCTATTGAGACCCCCTCATTATCTAAAATACAAATTTCATTAATATACCTGAGATATTGACGTCAGAAAATCGCTATTTTTACTATACACTCACTGACTGACTCACTCATCAAAAACCTAGACCACTTCCAATGGTCGTATTGACTTGAAATTTGGCATGGAGGTAGGTCTTTATGTCAAGGTAAAGGGAAAAATCTGAAAATGGCCAAGTGTGAGTCAGTTTTAAAATAATGAAGGTGTAAATGTCCCCTAAGGAACTAAAACGAACTAAATTTATCTATATTTATATAATATATCTTCGAATGGTCGTACCGATCTGAAATTCGTTACAAAGGTTTGTATTTAGTCAAAGTAAAGTAAAAATCTGAAAACGGCCAAGTGTGAGTCACTTTCGAAAATAACGAATGTGTAACTTTGATCCACGAACATAATATATGATAACATGTCATGTCAGTCAGTTGGTAAATCTAGTCCATTTAGTTAATCTAGTTAATTTCTTTGTAAGAAGCATATCCAAAAATCTGAAAGATATATCTGAGTATAAATGAGACATTTCCTTAAATAACTTAATCATAAGAAAAAAATAAAATAAACGACCTTACAAAAATAAATGAAATCCCACCCAAAACAAAAATGTGAAAGGCTGCCAAGTTCGATAATATAGGAATGCTTCGCCTATAAAAGAAGTGAGACCTGAATAAGTACCAAGTTCCATACACATACCTCAGTTAAAAATAGTTACTTTTTAATGATGTTACTTTGCAAGTTTTCACACACCTCGTTTGTTATAAACCTACTAAACGCAATGAATCAAGTATATAATTTTCTATTAAAACTTGCCAAGTAACTATTTTTAACTTTCACATTTTCCACCTTTCACATTTTTGTTTTGGGTGGGTTACATATAACCGACTCAATCCCTGGGTGACAGGCTACTTTTTATCCAGATGCGGGGAGAAGTTTCTTGAAACAAGGGTGGAGGCGTGTGGAGCAGCTAGGAAGATAAAAAAATAATTAATCTGGAATGTATATAGCCACTTTCTAGGTACCGATGGTCATTTAAATTCTACAATACATGGGATTTTTATATCCCAATTTCAATGGATCCCGAATAAATTAATATTCCGAATAAATAATGTTTGTGTTGTAAATTAAAATTGTATGTTGAAACAGATACAGTTGCATGCTTTTAATAATGTTCAGAACCGTTAATAAATTCAAATAGAGAGACAAAAAGTGATTTATTAATGCAGTCAACGAGATATTTTTAATTAATGAAATCTACGGAAATTGTTATTAAGTACGTTCCGATGTTATCGTCGAACAACGGGATGAGGGATTATTGTTTTAAATTTTTGTTTTAAAGTAGATTTTATTTCTTTATTTACAGACCTATTCAGTTTTCATTTGTTAATTACCGAGAAAGTTAGCACTCGTTCTTTTAATATCTTAAGTAAGGAAACGAACTAAACGCGTTGGAAAAAAATATTATTGTCTATGAATTCTATTTTATTTATTTATTTATTTATAATACTTTTTGCACAAATAGTACAATGGCGGACTTAACGCCTTAGGCGTTTTCTCCCAGTCTACCTTTGGGTGGTGGGGAAATAGTAGTGGTAGGTGCAGTTATTAGATATTATCTACATGCAAAGAAAAGAAATATATATATATATATATATAGAATATATGGACAATAATAAATAAAATATATACATACATACATATTAAATATATACATTCAAAAGAACTTTTTTAGATCTTGACATTAAAATAAAATAATTCGATCAGTTCAAAATTCTAACACTAAAATACCAATGACTTTAATTTCAAATGAGGTTTGAATTATGTTCTTTACAAACTTTTTGGTAACTCTGCCCACGACACTTTTAATGGATTTTAAGAAAAGAGTAGTTATGTATTCGTCAATTTTATCATGGTAATACACTCTTTCAAAATTAATTTAGGTATGATTTAGCCTAAATAAAAGTACTAACATAAGCAACATATATTTTGACATAAAAAAAATACCTCAAAAAGTATATTCTCGCATTCATAAGGTTCACATAGAATCAAGCTGGTTCTTTGATCTGACACATCCAAAGCCTTTCCCAGAAACTCGTAATACTGTAACAAAACAACAATAAACAGATATACGTTAGATTTTAGTACAAAATCGTTATCAGCCGTGGTGTTTCGGAAACGGGGCTGTTAGGTTTCAAATATTATTCTGATTTAATCTATTAAGTAGTCGTAGTGGGTTTGTGTACAATTTCATATTATAAGCATATATGCTATTACTAACAGTGTGATTGAAAATTCATGCTCTAATAAAATGTTTTATTTTGTGGTTGTTACCTGTCAGAAAAACGGTTTGTTAGATTGAGTTCTTAGGAGTAGAGCAGTTAACGAAATAAATAAGCGGGAAAATCAGAAAATAATTGTATAAAAAGTGATAACCATTTACCAATTCGCTGAAAATTAAATTTAAAAAATCTTTTGTAATTGATAACATATTCTTTTTGTCCTTTTGCGAAATAAAATAAATATAAACCTTTTGTTTGTTTTCCTTTGTAGCGATGTCCAAGTTGGTAGTGAGCACTTTGTGTTGGCTTAACAAGCGGAGCAACTCGAATATGTCTTGTGACCTGTAAACAATAAAGCCTTTTTAACATCAATAAATCGATACCTACATATTTTTAAATGAGTACTGTAATATTCTCAACTGTAATAGGTACGCGAACAAAGAATATACCTATGTAAGTGCGAGTTCTCAGCTAGCATGTCTTCGTGCACTCATCATCATCAGCCTTTCTCTCACACAGAGTAGGATTAAGCGTTAATAGTTCGCGCATTAAGGTTGCAATTTTGCGGACATTTTAATTCTGGATTCTGGATATTTGTTTTAGCAAGAGACCAGAAGAAAATGTGTGTGCATTACAGTACCGTACAACGGTGAAATCGCCTTTGTTTAACTCAATAATAGCAACCAAAAATACCACAATATAGCTTAGAAAATAAACATTCAGACATTTTTTCGTAGTCTAAACACCGACACTATCTCAAAACTCACCTGATATTCGTGGAATTCCCTCTAACAATAGTAATGGCTTTAGTAGGCATTCCTTCAGCAATATCCTTCACGGCTATAGAAAAGTCTTTGGGTAGACTCGTCATGACATCTGACGTCACATCTCGAATGTCGAAGAGGCTTTGCACACCATTTATAAGTACTAATATGAGAAGTAGCTCCATCTTAAGTTATTAAGTAAATTACAAAGTAAAGATTTAATTACATAAAGCACAAAAACAGTCCTGACTTTAATCAGCTTTTGAAAAATGATTGACTAAAAGTTCATCAATTTATTGAAATTAAGAACCATTCCGATTAAAGCAGTTTCATATGATACAATCGATTCATCTTTTCCGTAGTTACAAGGCCACATTCAGCACATATACTAGTAGATTTATTATTTATTTTATGAAAGGTAACTTCACAGCATACATAAAATTACTTAGATAGACTCTATTTTGAACATCATATCATCATATCATATCATATCATTTATTGCGTTCCACAAGTTTTCAACATCATCACAACATCGACAAAGTATGTTAAAGATTTTCCAAGAAGTCTACTCAATGAAATTCCGTCTCGAACGTTAAAGGCCAATAGACTGAGTTGCAACAAATTCTGTCTAATATCTTATGATATAACTACTTATGTTATAGTTTAGTCATAGAGTATTTGTATCAGATGCGACAATACTGTCTTTTTTTGGGTGATGTAATGACCGCAGATTGTTAAAAGAACGCCGAGTTTTTTGCTTTATTGATATTGAATGATTTAGATTATTATCAAATAGTTTACTTATTTCCGTTATTCTGCCCTCAACATAAATGTTCATTTTGCGATAGGTATTTAAAATTATCATGCAACAATTTACGAATTCTTCAGTACCTACGTTCGAAATTATTTTTACATAATTTAATTTTAAAGAGTGTTGACGACAGCATAATATTCTGGATGAGAAGCAACAACTAAAGTGCTTTTGTCTTTAAAATCATACTACTCCAAACGCTCACTTCCTCGTAGGCACAATTCACGACTTCACCCTACCACATCTACATTAACCTACTCTACACGTTCGTGCAACCAAGTATATCGGTCCCCGACGTAGATTGGCGTTTGACGAGCTAAGTGGCTACTTTTCATCGGAAGGGCCCGCATGACCGATGAGTTGAAAGCTTTGCCGTGTTGTCGGCTACATTCAACACCTTTGGGTTAAGAATGGGGTTATGTGAAAGTGATGAAGGCTGGTTATGTGTTTGAATCTTTGATGCGCATAGTCTTCATGTATGTAGGTATATGCCTGCAATGGCTAAACCCAGTTTAGCCACATGCCATCATGTGCAATATCAATGTTGACTGCTTTTTCCCGTGGTCCCATCCGACTTCTGTAGAACTACTTCTCCTAACTGGATAAAATATGTTAATTTCCCAAAATTCAGCCGATATTAGCTAGTCAATTTTAGCAATAAATAAACTACATATTTTTAAAATTAAACAGGCAATGAAAATAGATATTAAAATGAAACAGAAAAACTAAATTGGTCGGCCTTCATTCTCCCACGTCAAGTCAACGTGATTAAACGAAGGTCGTTGCGATATTATAAATAAGAAAATATTAATATCAACAACGTCCTATTATGGTATATGGGTATGCCTTGTTATGGTCTAGATTAAAAATATGCTTGCCCAGGGAAATCAACAAGAAAAATTTGACAAGTTACTCGCAGTATTTCAATGTTTTTTTTTACTGCACGTTTTTATTTTTATTTTAAATGTTATTCTTTTTTTACTGTAAATGTATTTAACTGTTCGCTGCGGTTTCGTCCACGTCTCCTAAGCCAGTAAATAAAAAGTAGCCTGCATTCTTTGTAGAAGCTGTAAACTATCTATCTTTAACTTAAACCGGTTCAATAGTTTTGGCGGTACTAACAGTTAGATAAGAGTTACTTTCGTAGTTACATGAGCTAAGAAGTACTTCTGTTTTTATTATTATCCTTGTCTATTGTACTTTGGGCAGCCAATGTGGAGTCATGTGCTATATAATGAGTTTTAATTAAGGCATGAAAATAACGATTTAAATAAATGAAATTCATTAATACCTATTTATAGCTTTACCAATGCTGGCAGACATTTGCGAATATCGCTGATCATATTTATTCAGAAAACTATACTTTGGTATCATAAAGTTTTGGGTTAAAAGAGTATTAATTATAAATAAATGATTGCTGAGAAGAGAGTGCATGTAGCAGAAATGAGAATGCTGAGATGGATGTGTGGTGTTACAAGAATGGATAAAGTGAGGAATGATTACATTAGAGGAAGTCTGAACGTAGCGCCAGTTACAGAAAAGATGAGAAGTAGAAGATTGTCGTGGTATGGGCATGTAATGAGAAGGGATGATACGCATGCAACAAAGTGTGTGCTAGGTATGAATGTAGATGGATGGAGAGGAAGAGGAAGACCTAAGAAAAGATGGATGGATTGCCTGAAAGATGATATGAATAGGAAGGGAGTGAGTGTCAGTATGACGAGTGACAGGGGAAAATGGAAGAAAATGACATATTGCGCCGATCCCAAGTAAAATTTGGGAACAGGGCAGGAGAAAGAAGATTGCTGAATTCCTGTCATGAGTTTGTTGTAATTATTTTCGTGTAAAATAATAATAATTTATTTATTTTTATTTAATTTACCCTCAGCGTTCTCGCGACCCCTGACGTAATTGACAATAACTAAATTAATAAATCAATTTAATAAATACCCACATATTTTATTTTCGTAATTACATGATTTTAAGAAATACTTTCCTCTGAGACATTCCTTTGAGTTTACTGTTAAAAATAATCGTCTTAAAAAGTTTCTAGAGTAAAATTAATTCTAAAATTACTCTTGTGCATTTCCAACAATAGTTTATCCGGATAATGAAGTAGTAAAAAGAAAGGTGTCGGGTGAATCATTTATCCTCGGGAGCAATTTAACAGTAGAAGTGGAGGTGCTTGATAGGCTAGCCATCTATCAACTAGGTACTGTCGGAGGGGAATGAAACCAATGTATTATAGGTAGCTTTTATTTAGTTCTATACCTTGGTGTACGAAGGGAGTTTTAATAGGTGCATATAAAGGTCCCTTATCATTCACCTTATGAATACTCACAAAATATACTGGCTGATTCCCACTGTGGTTCCACTTGCATAATCACAGTATCAAAAGGTAGCCGATGTCCTTAGTCAGGCTCTAGGCTATCTGCGTACCATATTTCGTTTCAGTAGTTTTAGAGTAAAAGCCGGACAAACACATAGTTACTTTCGCATTTATAATATTACTAAGTACTTTATATTATTCTTTTGCTTTTACTCGGCAAAAACTATAAGCTTTTGTTCAGCGCTGTAGTCCACCGCTTGTTATCAACAAGCACAAAATTAGTATAAACTACTTTTAAACCGTTTCATAGAAATATGACAACGAAATAAAATATCTCTTTCTTGCCTCAAAGTGGTAGAACACGGTCCCACCTATCATATGTCACTTGTTGTCGACTTGAGGGTCGCCCTGTGAATTATTAATACACCTATGAAATATCAAAATGTTGCCACTACCATCATCTGTCTGAAATATCATACTCACTCACTCTAATAAACTCGTCACTAATAAATACGATATTATTTTTTATATTTATCACTGTTGATAGGTCAGATAAATCGTACCTTTTCGTTTTTAGCACCTCTAGCTGTAAGCTTAGGTATTCGTAGTGTTTTAAGGTGCTCAGATATCTAAGCAAAACATGCATTTATACTTCTCGTCAAACTCGATGGCGTCTCGCTACTTAATTCCGAGCTTGTGGCCCTTACTAATTACCCCTGGCATACCTTTACCGCTGACACACCTGAAAATGATTTTTTGCGTAACGCCATTAAGTCTGGCACGAACATCAAGTCGTAATATACCACTATTTGTATAACCTTCTCAACACTTCTATTAATAGACCACAGAGTCCACAGACCAATAAGGTAACAATACCCACTCTATTGTTCCAAGTTTGAAGCTGCCAAACCTATCAGACAAGTATAGATTCAAATTACCAACTTCTGAATTATATTGTCGTACATATGGCTGATATTAGGTCCGTATCCCGGTAGATCTGGTCGGCCATTATGCATAAGTTGTGTATGTAAGCTGGCATACACTGTGCATTACCTGTTGTATCACCGAGTCGTGCCGTGCCAGAGGAAACTATACACCTCTGAGACCAGTTCCTTTAGTTAGGTGGTGCAAGAGGTGGAAGGGTAGCGGGTTTTGGAAAGACCTCTGAGGTCGATGATACCAAATTATACCTCTTAATTTCCGCATCTCGAAGTTTTGTTGATAATTAATCTAGAGTGTCCATTTTTGGAAAACGTTGATATCTGGTAATGGCAATCCTAGCAAATTAACTGAACATTCTGCAACTGTGAATATAACATTCTGTAAGTCAGCAAACCTCTGAAACGTTTGAGCGCGAAAACATGCTATCAGTAGGCTCCTGCTGACGCTATTTTGGTGGAATCTCACCACAAGGCATGTTTGTTTTTATCATCAAATCTTTTCCGCTTCTAAACTGCACCATACCCACAACACGTCACACAAATTCCAACCCTGTTCCCATAACAATAGAGTCACATACACAATACAGCTGATATTTCACTCGATATTAATATTACAAGGTGGGAGCATGTGGGGACCGTATAGTGATAATGTTTTTCGAGTATATTGTTAGGTTAAACACTTAAAACATATATAACGGAACTGTTTTTTCCCCTTTAATATCCTTTATCTCTTAGGCTGCTGCTGAAATATTTTTGTAGGCCACGATGGCTTTATTGAAACTTATGGAGTTAAGAGAGTAAATATATGGGTAACGTGCAGTTAGGAGGTACTAAAAGTATACTTTGTCGCTAATATTTTGAATATTAAACAGTTTTCTGGTTTAAGTGTGGTCTGGTCTCAGTCTCAACAGTCACGAGAAAAGTTGAATCGGAGAGTTGCGAGTAACTCTTTCTGTCGAGCTTTCACGCCCAAAAATGAATCGATTTAAATTAGGTAAGAGTAAACAAACAATCTTAAGCCCGAGAAAGGATTTAGGCTAGTTTTTATCCGCAAGATTGTGTCTTCAGAATGCTGATGGAACTCGCGTGGGAAAAGAATACCAACCATTGTATTCGTTGAATCTAATTTGATTCAGCACGTCTCTAAAAATAATACTCGACGTTTTTCACCGAATTTTCTTAACAGAAATAAACAAATTGAATTCTGGTCTAAAAATTAGTATTTTCAAAGGTTATTTCTGTCTTATTGTGTTATTTTTACAGTTAGTTTAAGCAGCTTAATCTAGTTTGTGAAGTGCGTAATAAATGAAATATTCCCTTCATCTAAGGCTGTCATGTTTCATGAACATAATTTTGTACAAGTAATGAGCTTAATTCGTAATGTTATTTGTTAGGTATTGCGGGTATTAGGGAATTTTCAGACCTATTTAGAACTAGGTAGGCGTTTTCACATAAACGATAATCTTTTGTGGTAACTTAATATTTAAAACTGGTCACAATTTTTTTTATTATGTGTTTACCTATTTTTACCCAGGCACCCAGGTAACTGGATGTGGCGGTCAGATAGGCAGTCACTCTGTGTAAAATTCTCATACTCAGTTGCAATAGGAGACTGAAATCTGACTCTAACATTTGAGGAAAGCTGAAGTAAATGATGATGCATTTTATTTCTGAATATAACCCAGTGGACTAGCCAATACCCGTGACTTCATGAATAGACGCCATTCGATTCCTGTTAAAATAAAATTGTATATCAATTATTGAAACGGAAAATGAAAATGGCATATACTTACTTACATAATGGTGTCCACGGCCGATTTCGGCCACGGCGGCTGTTCTCATCTAAGGAGATCAGCCAGCTGCGCAGGACATATTATAGTGCAAGAGCATTTGCGCAGACACAGGTGCACTCCCTATTCCTTCACTCTCATATTACTTACATAATAGGCATATGAACCACTCGAACTGTCATTTACATACCTATACCACCACAAAACATTTTACCATCCACCTCCTGCATTTTAATATTTTTAAATAAAAAGCAAAAGGAGTTTATGTCCCTTTGACCTCACTTAATACAGGTACCTAAAGGAAATGGCTTTTTATAAATCGTCTACAAAGGGCTCTGGGACGAGTTTCTAAATACAATTAAGACTGCACACTGGAAACTTTTAGTCGGCCGACGGTTTGTTTGGGCTCATAAATCAGTGTGAAGATGAATAGTCCCCAGGCCGGCGAACAAATTTTTTTTTGATACATATACATTTAAGACTTTGTGAGTACCTTCCTTACGATGAGTCCGACAAACTTTTCGAATGCGCAAATTTTGGTGCCGCTGCGTTTTTTAATGCTTGACTCCTGAAATTGTCGATATGACGTCACTATGGCTCTTCGTACATACACGTTTCATTTTTTGAGATTCGTTTAATAAAGTTAACTAAAGAATGGTGGTCAACTTGTCCGATAAAGATCGTGCTGCGTTTGGAGTGTCCACCATCCTGAAAATGTCGGTATGACGTCACTACGACTCTTTGTATATACACGTTTCATTTTTTGAGGTTTGTTTAATAAAGTTAACTAGAAAATTGTGGTCAACTTGTCCGATAAAGATCATGCTGCGTTTGGAGTGTCCACCATCCGAAACATGTCGATATGACGTCACTGTGTCTCCCCATACATACATGTCGGACAAATACAACAATAATAGATAATACTATTCTTATTGCAAATATCGACTTGTCCGACAAATGTAGTGAGTCAAATAGTCAGTTCGAAAAGAAAATGAGAAAAAAATATTACAATTGGAAGAAGTTTATTCTTTTTGTCAATTTCTGACTTAAATATTCACGTGCATTATTTAAGTATATTAAATTAGCATACTACTTACCAATTTTAATTACTATTTTGGAAAAAGTAGCCTGACTAAGACGTATTGTTGATAGTTTATATTATGTTAAGGAATAATATCCCACATCTATTAATGGACTATATATCAATCAAAAGGTCTTTTTAAGCGCAACATTTTGTCTCAACATACCACTTATCAATTCTTAGTATTTTAGAAGATATAGCCCAAATAAGGCATATTATCGATAGGTTTTACTATGTTAGGGAATAATGTCCCACCTCTAGGTATGAACCATATGTCAATCGAAAGATCTTTTTAAGCGCTATATTCCGTCTTAACATACCACTTACCTTTTCTTAGTGAAATGAAATGAAATGAAATGAAATGAAATGAAATGAAATGAAATGAAATGAAATGAGCCATATTTCAATCAAAAGATCTTTTTAAGCGCAAGGTTGTATTAGCATAACTCCGACAAATTGATAGTACTTTAAAAGCTAGAGCTTTTCTAAGATTATATTATCGGTAGGTTCTGTCAAGCTAATTCATTACTTCTTTAGTAACAAATTATATATTATTTGAAAAACCTTTCCAAATGAAACATTTCGTGTTAACATAGTTCCGACAAATTGTTAGTAGTTTAGAAGCTAGAGCTTATTTAAAATTATAATTATTGATAGATGTTTTCAATTAAATAAGTCACATCTCTAGTATAAATCATTCAAAAGACGTTTTTAAATGCAACATTTCATATTAAAAAAACTTCGGCGAATTGTTAGTATTTCAGAAGCTAGAGCTTATATAAGATTATTTTATCGATAGGTGTTTTCGAGTTAATAAATCCCTCCTGTAGTAATGATACATATATCATTCGAAACGACTTTCTAAATGCAACATTTACTATTAACATACTTCACACCAATTGTCAGTACTTTATACCAAATCTTAAAATATATCTATATTTTCCGGACGGTGGACACTCCATATGCAGCATGATCTTTGTCGGACAAGCTTACCACAATTTTCTAGTTAACTTTATTAAACTAATCTCAAAAAATGAAACAGGTATGTACGAAGAGTCGTAGTGACGTCATACCGACATTTTCAGGATGGTGGACACTCCAAACGCAGCACGATCTTTATCGGACAAGTTGACCACCATTTTCTAGTTAACTTTGTTAAACGAATCTCAAAAAATGAAACAGGTATGTACGAAGAGTCATAGTGACGTCATATCGACATTTTCAGGATGGTGGACACTCCAAACGCAGCACGATCTTTATCGGACAAGTTGACCACCATTTTCTAGTTAACTTTATTAAACGAATCTCAAAAGATGAAACGTGTATGTACGAAGAGCCATAGTGACGTCATATCGACAATTTCAGGAGTCAAGCATTATAGTTCGGCCATTCAGAGAATGCGTTCCTGACACGTCGCGATTGAACTGACGACGTAACTACATTCATTGATTATTGATATAATAATGTTGTTTTAATGCTCCTCAATTGTTAAAACGGTAAACAACCAGCAAAAATATTTTTATCGTAACTGCAACGCCATTGCAAAGTTACGTCGTCAGTTCAATCGCGACGTGTCAGGAACGCATTCTCTGAATGGCCGAACTATAAAAAACGCAGCGGCACCAAAATTTGCGCATTCGAAACGTTTGTCGGACTCATCGTAAGGATGGCACTCACAAAGTCTTAAATGTATATGTATCAAAAAAAAATTTGTTCGCCGGCCTGGGGACTAGAATGGTAATACACACATTACAGAGGGCAGGCATTTAGTCGGTATTAGACCGACTGAATAACTCTGATTAGAATCAAGATGTTCTCTGAAAAATATTTTTGCAACGATCGGGTCAACTGTCGGCCTACTGTTTAGTCTGCAGTGTACTCTCTCAGGGTACTCCTAAATTGAGGTAAACATAATTTAAAACGTCATTCTGTCTCTATAAATTTCAAAGGGATGAAGGAGACAGAATGACTTTTGTCTTCTGCTAATTGTATTTAGTGAGTTTTGAACGTCTTGATTGAAGATGTGTGCTTTCATCAGATTGAAAGGTACTGTAATTAATTTACGATGAATAAGTTAATTTGTAGTGTGTATGTGTGTGTCTGTAGCTTAAGGTACCCATTGTATTTAGTTTTAGTCGTAATAAATCACTCGTGGCGTTTACACGTATGTTTTATTTCATTCATCGACTCCCCGCAACCCGCACACTTCATGGCGACCCTGCCATGCGCGAGCGCCGCGGTGTAGGTTCCCACCTACGTACAACCGTTGCCGGGTGTCGCGTATCGGGCGAATACGGCGAACTCAGCGGATTCCTGTGTGCCTCGGTGCACCCAGTTAGAGCCTTTACAATACTAACGTTATAAAATGGATATAACGCAAGGAACATTCTTGAAAAACAGTCACGTACGTCGATTCAAAAATGGGCAATAGTTATTCAAAAACGGAAGACAAGGAGGTGATAATAGCACAGAATGGAGGAAGTAATACTGCGGTCCAATCTCATATCCAGATAAATAATATATTATTGGCATCGGCCTTGACGATTTTCGCTGTTATAATCGTCATATTGATATACAAAAAGCTGAAGGACAGACAAAAGAAATGGATCGAGAAACATGTTGAATCGCAGTTTATAAGAAGAATGCGTTTGCGGTTGTCGGGAAAGCGAGATCGTGAAGAAGGAAATGAACCCGTGTGAAGAAAATATGTGAATTCCGTGTCAGTGAGCCCGAGTGAAAATAATAATTTAAATCGTCATACTTCGTATGCGTATATTATCAAATCGTAATCAAAGTCAAGTTTTCAAATAGTTATCTCTTAGTGAGTAAATAAAATGAACCAACTGTGTGGCGTCATCTAATATCGACATAATAGGAACTATAAGTGTCCCGATTAAAAATAATCAATAGTTATATTACTGTGCTACTCTATAATTGTTACTAATGTTATAGTCTTATAATTATTTCTTGTATCTTGCAGCAGATTTCAGCCTAAGTATTACGGAATGTCACTTGGCCTTTAAATATTGGAATTATTTTTCGTGTAAGGATCAAACTACGAGGTACCTACATTTTCTTTATGTAAGTATGTTTTAATTTCTTATTAAGTATATGGAAAAAGAGATAGAAATAATTTTTAATGAATTATCTGATATTCAAATTAGTTTGAGGAAGTTAGGCCCTCTAGAAGGTTACAATATAAGAATAAGGTTAAGGAAAAAATATTAAAAGCTAAAGAATTATATTCGTCGTATAAAACTATTATTAGTATATTTTCTGAGCAAAAAAGCTCGTTAGAATTAGCTGAATATGTTTATGAAGTCTTGAAGGAGAGAATAGATGTTGTTTACGGTAAGATTTTATCGTATAATTTTCAAAGTGACGTAGAAACAACTACTTCAAATATGGAGAAGTTTGAAATTAAAACTGCAACATCCTTGATACCAGTTATGGATGGTTCAGAAAGTACGACAGAAAAAATCATAGACGCAGTAGAACTATATAGCGATTGCCTAAAGGACACAGACCAGAAGAAATTGTTAATTTCTTTTGTTTTGAAAACAAGGTTAACTAAAACTGCCAAGCTAAAACTAAAATCCGAATATGGTGACGTAGCAAGCCTTTTACAGGATATAAAAACTTATTTGCTTACAAAAAAGTCCGCGAATGCAATACTTTGTCAATTAAATAATTTGAATCAAAATAATATGTCTGTCTGTGAATATGGAAATAAACTATCAGAATTATTTATAGACCTCACTATTGCGCAAGCTAGTGGTAACGAAAAGACATGCGAAATACTGAGACCTATAAACGAGAAACTCGCTATCAAAAGATTTTCCGATGGATTAAGAAATAAACGCTTAAGCACTATCATTTCAGCGCGGAACTTTTCCGAGTTAAAAGATGCGGTGCGTGCAGCGGAGGACGAGGAGCTGGGGCAGCCCTCGACTTCCGGTGTTATTTTCAGCGCGAGAGGTAAGTCAAACAACAGATATAATAATAATTTCACTAAGAGAGGACATAATAATTATTATAATCGAGGTTTCCACTACCGTACCAATCATAATAGAGGTCAAGGATATAATAATAATTATCAGCAATTTAATGGTAATCCCCGTGGTGGATATACACGCGGAAGAGGTAATACTTTTTCAAAATTTGTAAATAATCATAATTCTTCAGGATATTATCGTAGTAGAGGTACTCGAGGTAGGAATAATCAGCAAAGAATTTTCTCAGCTGAAGGGAGCGAGAACCGCCAAACAAATAACGAAGAAACAGAGACCAAAAACCAGTTTTTTCGGTCCTAAATATTATGACATTTTAACCTGTAATAAAAATGTTAGGTACGTCTATTTAGATATTAACAATTGCAGGTGTTCATGGTTACTTGATACCGGCGCGTCCATTTCCGCTGTTTCTAAGAACGCCTTATCAGAACATACTACTTTGTATGAAGATAACATTATAATAAATGGTATCGGTGGAAAAGTTTGTTCAAAAGGGTATATTTATCTTACTTTGCGTACACAAAATAGTAGTTTTAATCACAAATTTTATTTGTTCGATGATTTACCATGTAAGATTGTCGTGGTATGGACATGTAATGAGGAGGGATGATACGCATGCAACAAAGTGTGTGCTAAGTATGAATGTAGATGGATGGAGAGGAAGAGGAAGACCTAAGAAAAGATGGATGGATTGCCTGAAAGATGATATGAATAGGAAGGGAGTGAGTGTCAGTATGACGAGTGACAGGGGAAAATGGAAGAAAATGACATATTGCGCCGACCCCAAGTAATATTTGGGAACAGGGCAGGAGAAAGAAAGAAGAGATTTACCATGTAAATCGGATGGAATTCTTGGTTTAGATTTTTTATCGAAATTTAATTCACATATTAATCTAGAAAATGATACTTTAATTCTATATAACCAATGCGAAAATATTATACCACTATATGTGACACCATCTATTTCACATAATTACTTAACTATTCCTGCGAGAAGTGAGTCCATTCATTACATCTCAATAAAGAATAATAAATTAAATAATGACTGTGTTGTTTTACCACAACAACTACAAGAGGGTTTATTTTTAGCAGCATTAATAGTCAAACCAATAAATAACATTATTCCCATTAAAATATTAAATACTAAAGAAGAATCAATTACCATACCAACTTTTCAACCAGACCTGCACTCATTAAACGATTACCAAATATGCCAGTTTAATAAATGTAAATCAAATGCAGAGAGAGCTAATACGTTGTTAGAATTATTAAAATTGGATCACTTACATCCTACGGAGCGTGGGACTATACAAGCAATTTGTACTAAGTACAATGATATCTTTCATCTACCGGGTGACAAGCTTACTACTACTAATTCATATGAACATAATATTTATTTAAAACCGGATGCTAGCCCCGTATATACAAAACCATACAGGTTACCACACAGTCAAAAACCTGAAATAAATAAACAAATCAAACAAATGTTACAGGATGATATTATTGAGGAAGCTCAAAGTGAGTGGTCTAGCCCCATTTTACTTGTGCCAAAAAAGTCAAATGACGATAGCAAAAAGTGGAGATTAGTAGTAGATTATCGTAAATTAAATGATGTTATACAGGATGATAAATTTCCACTACCGAATATCACTGATATTTTAGAGTCTCTTGCTGGTGCCGTATATTTTACCCATTTAGATCTTAGTCAATCTTATTATCAAGTGACCTTGAATCCCGAGTCACGTAAGACTACTGCCTTTACAACCAATACTGGACAATATCAGATGAAACGAATGCCGATGGGTCTTAAAACCAGTCCAAGTTCTTTTTCAAGGGTAATGACTATAGCCATGTCAGGTCTAACGTATGAGAAGTGTTTTGTTTATCTTGATGACCTTGTAATTTTTGGACGTAATTTAGAAAGTCACAATAAAAATTTAATAGATGTTTTTGAGAGACTTAGAAAAGTTAACCTAAAATTAAATCCCAGCAAATGTAATTTTTTGAAAAAGGAATTATTATATTTAGGACACACGGTGTCAGCAGATGGAATTAGTCCAGATAAAGCTAAAATAAAAGTTGTTGAAAATTACCCAACACCAAAAAGTACAGAAGAAGTAAAACGTTTTGTTGCATTTTGTAACTATTACCGGAAATTTATAAAGAATTTCGCAGAAATAACTATCCCTTTAAATAACTTGTGTCGTAAAGATGTTCCCTTTATATGGTCTGAACAATGCGAAAACTCATTTAAAATCATGAAAAAAGCATTAGTATCACCACCCGTTTTACAATATCCAGACTTTTCAGACGAAAACGAGTTCATTTTACAAACTGATGCTTCTGGCATTGCAGTAGGAGCAGTACTTTGCAATAAAGATATGAGACCAGTCGCTTATGCAAGTCGACCCTTAAACAAAGCTGAAAAAAATTACCCAACTATACAAAAGGAATTACTTGCGATAGTATGGGGAGTAAGATATTTTAGGCCATATCTCTTAGGTAAAAATTTCACAATCATGACGGACCATAAACCATTGTTGTACTTATTCGGAATAAAAGATCCATCGAGTAGACTATTAAAATTTAGGTTAACATTAGAAGAATACGATTTTAACGTTGTGTATATTAAAGGTAAAGAAAATGCCGTAGCCGACGCATTGTCTAGAATTTCAATAAACTCAAATGAATTAAAATGTATAAACAATAAAATAATTAATGTAATGACTAGAGCGCAGAAAAGGAAACTAGAAGATATTACAAATAAGAGTGACACTCAAATCACCAATAATGACACAGACTATCGGCCTGATCAACCGAGAATCGTGGAATTATTGCGGATTCCGAGTGATGCTATAGAGATGATTTTAATAGAAGGAAAAGAATTGAACAAGATTCGAAAAAGAATGGGTATAGAAGTAGAAACCGAGTGTTTTGCTTTTTCCCAAAATAAGAAAGTTTTATACATTAATCTTGATTTCAAAGCACAATACACGCGAGCCGTTTTTGTGGAGAAATTAAGTGAATTAAGTAAAAATATTAATGTCGACGAAATATGTATAATAAAAACAAATAATAACGCGTTATTTATAAAAGAACTAATACAAGAGATTAAAAGTAAGCATATATGGACCGGTCCACGGATATGTATTCTACGAGGTGTAGAAAGAATTGATAATGAAAATGATAAACAATTTATTGTTAATGACTATCACCTACTGCCTACTAGTGGCCATGCAGGCATTCGTAGAATGATAAATAATATTAAAAGAAAATATTACTGGCCAGAAATGGAAAAAGACGTAAAAGAGTTTGTAACAAAATGTGAAAAATGTCAAAAATCTAAGTATTCACGGAATACCAAAGAGCCGATGGTGATAACAACCACAGCTTCATTTGCTTTCGAGAAAGTATTTTTAGACTTAGTTGGTCCTGTAGATCAAGATGTAGATGGTAATAATTATATACTTACGTTACAGTGTGAGTTAAGTAAATTTGTTGAGGCTTATCCTCTTCAAAATAAGGAAACGGTCACCGTTGCTAGAGCATTTGTTAATCAATTTATTTTAAGGTTCGGAATCCCAAAAACTATAGCAACAGATAGAGGCACTGAGTTTATGTCATCTACTATGATAGAAGTCTGTAAACTTTTAGAAATTGAAAAATTAAACTCAACTTCATACCATCATGAGTCGATTGGTTCACTCGAAAATGCACATAAACATTTAGGTTCTTTCTTAAGAATACAATGCAATAATTACCCTGAAACGTGGAGCCACTGGCTACCCTTTTGGTGCTTTAATTTTAATAACACTGTACATTCCTCTACAAAATATACACCGTATGAATTAGTTTTTGGAAAACCAAGTGACATTCCGAGTAGAATAAGTACTAGCATAGAACCTTTATATAACCCAGATAATTATAGTTTAGAATTAAGATATCGTTTGCAAGTAGCACACAGAGACGCACAAAATAATTTGTTAAAAGGTAAACAGGTGCGCAAATCTGTATATGATAAAAACATAAACCAAGTCACATATAAGAAAGGTGATTTAATATTGTTAAAAAATGAAACAGCAAATAAATTAGATACTTTGTATAATGGTCCATTTATTGTTATTGAAGATAAGGAACCTAATGTAATAATTATGAAAAATAATAAAGAAGTAATGGTACACAAAAATCGGACAAAATTGTTTAAAAAATAGGAATTTTGTTTTAGTCTCAGGTTTGTTATTTTATATATAAAAAAAAAAAAAAAAAAAAAAAAAAAAAAATTGTATGTCAAATTTTTTTTTTTTCTCCTACCCCTGTGGTGTAGTGTGTATGTGTGTGTCTGTAGCTTAAGGTACCCATTGTATTTAGTTTTAGTCGTAATAAATCACTCGTGGCGTTTACACGTATGTTTTATTTCATTCATCGACTCCCCGCAACCCGCACACTTCAAATTGTTTTATTTTACAATTCGTGCTAAATCCGTTTCGCGTACATATTTTATTCTATTGATGTTTAATTTGGTTTCGAGTGCTTCCTTTATTTACTCAACTGTGATGCGGAGGAATTCTTTGACGCGTAATTTAGGCACATGTATTGTCAATTGTTTTTCGTTCCGCCCATACAAATCAAGCGATAAGATGTCGCTCGAAAAAACATAGCGAAAATTCTGCTAGTGTGAGCACTGTATCATACTTTTATGGTATGGTCTGCAAAGTCCCATTGTAGTCGTCAAACTTGAACAGCATTACTACAAAAACTTAAACATCTGTTGAACACTTGTCTAAAAAAATTGAGGCTGTAAAGCGGACCTTATTTCAACGTCATAATTTGTCATTTCTTTAGACAGGTGTTCAACTTATTTTTAAAAGTTTTTGTGGTACGACGGGATAAGTTTATAACTAAATATATACTCGAGAAAACGTTATATGAAAAAGCCTTATTAACCACGTCCAGATTAGTTTATGCAACAAAATTATCGATGTAGTACTCGTAGGTAGAAAACATGCGCGCGGTGCAAACTTGTCGAATCTCAACTTGTTTGTTTAATTATAAACTTGATGCGGTTCTTTGGTGTTGTTCACTTTTAAACAGTAAACTATATGGAGGTTTATTATAATGTACGTTGGTGTGTATGAGTTAATTTAGTTGGATAGTGTTAGGGGGGGTTACGAACATCTTACCTTAGCTCCAAGGTGTTTTTTTAGGTAAAAATGATCAATAGGTGCTCTTTTTTGACTTCTCAAATTTTCTCAGTGCTGAGGTATAGGTGTAGGATATTTAAATATTATTTTGGCTACTTTGTTTATCTTATGCAGCCGATGTCGAGGGCAGCAGCTGCTTATTGAAATTCATAACTATATGAACATTAAATAAAAGCTTAAAAAAAAAACTTATCGCATACCAAATATCAAATGGTTTTCATCACAGCAAACTCAAATCACAGCTGCATTTCAATTAAGTACAAATATATAAATCTTCTCATAAAAAAGACCCCTCAAAAAGGGATTACTTAATCCCCCATAAATAAAACAACGGTAGTAATGAATTAGTCATTAAGTCTAACAGCTCGTAAGACAATCATAATGTTGGTTATGCCTCAAATTAGCGCGATTACTGGATCGTTGTGTCGTTAACTGTGCCTCAATGGGCCTTTGTTTTATTAGGCAATGCTTGCTTTTACAACATGTATGAATGTAAGATATATTTTTTTTAAGTAATGACATGTTTTAAGGGAATTTTTCCTTTTAATAAGTGGAAAATCATCCTGAAATTATCCCGCTGTTCGTGGAGCGGAAGAGAGTGCCAGTATATTATTGACTGGAATCTAATTCTATTCCTTCTGGAGCCTTTCGGGTTACAGGGCCTCGGTAACACTGCCAAACCCGCAGAGCCAGTTCCTGCAAGGGAGTTTACAACTATTAATGACGTCCAGACCACGGCCAGTCGGCACCAGATATCAACCATGTTGGCTGTTCTCTCTGAAAGACGAATAGTGCACAAGCAGAGCAGAATAAACTCATACAGACTAAACTCATTACTCATTCCATATACAATTAACATCGTAAAGATTAATATATTCGTTAACAGCCTCCCACTTAATCAACCCAAATAAATAGCATTAATAATACAGTACATGTATCTACCTGATATTTCCTGTCCCCACTCCGGAAAGACTGAACGAATGGCTCCCATTCTCATAAATGATCGTCGTGTTAAGTGAACTATTATGTCATTAATTGAACGCCTCATTGGGCCTCGTTTTTAATTATCCGGCCCGAGTGTGGGTGTATGAATGAAGGGTATTGTTGAAAAATAGTGATGAGCTCATATTACTAACTTGGTTCCTATATGAAGGGTTCGAGTTAGGGTTTGATCGAAATTTGTGTGAAATAAAGATATGGAATTTGTTTTATTTATTGTACTAAAATTAGTTTTTAACTGTTCAATGTGAATTTAGTGACATTTACGTATTTCAAAATCCTAATTACATACTTTTTCGTAAGCAGCAGTATTTTTTAAAATTTAACCGACTTCCAAAAACACTAAAAAGCCAAAAAAAAATAATTTTAGGTACATCTGCCTAGAAGTCGGTGTCTAATGGATGTTCCTAAGTTAATTTTGCCACCGACTTCTAGGCAGATGCACCTAAAATTAGTTTTTTTTGGGTTTTTAGTGTTTTTGGAAGTCGGTTAATTTTTTTTGTAAAAAAGTGTTTTATTTACAGCTTTTCAGTGATATGAATAGCTGTCATTATCCGCATAAGGAGAAAGTTCTCATCAATACAAATAATTTAAGCTCAAATACGAGGTATTTTACATATCCAGTTGTCGAGTTCCCTCGACCTTCTCTGATGGTCTTCATCATCAGGTCAGCCGCAAACCTTCACTGTTACAAAGATCTCGTCAATACAAATAATATAAGCCCAAACACAAGGTAGTTTACGTATTCAGTTGTCGAGTTCCCTCGACCCTCTCTGGTCTCCATCATCAGGTCAGCTTCAAATTTTCACTGTTGAATAGTACTTTCAGGCATACACCTGAGTGTCAAGTTTTTACTCTATGTATGCCTACAACTTTCGAAGGTTGCCCTCGATTTCTCAGGGTTTCCATCATCAGATCCTGACCTGATGACTATGGGACCAACTGGTAGCTATATCGAGTCGAACAAAAAAAGAATCACGTAAATCGGTCTATAAACCTCGGCGTAATCGATGTACATACAAAGAAAAAAAAAAACATACCGGCCGAATTGATAACCTCCTCCTTTTTGGGAAGTCGGTTAAAAATGACACACAAATGTTGTCTTTCACCTTTTACAAACATAATGGCAAAAAAAAATTACTTAACTAATTATGATTTCTTATAGCTTCGTTCTGAATCCTTTTTCACTTAACAAAAAAAATACAAAAAAAGGTAAAAGAGGCTTTTGTGTGGGTTACGTTGTATTGGGATTCGGCAATATTTTAATTAAAAGTCGTTAGATTTCTATAATATTTGTTTTATTTTTAAGAGCACAACTTGACAAGACATGACAAATTTTTCTAAGACAGAATCGCGCACGTTTGTGGAGACACTATCAAACAAAAGCGTTTACAAAGATATCTATCTTATAAATTTATTATTCAATACTCCCACTTAAATTTATAAGGTAGACGTTACAATTTATCAGGCACATATCTCAAAAACAACTTACAACTTATAGGCTACACTCATCACTATAAGTTACTACAACTTAAAACTTTTCTCTAGAAACAAAACTTTTAATTAATTAACAAACACTAACCATATTACACAATTCTCAAAACCTTATCTCTAATTGTATTAAATTTTTGTACTGGCAAAGCTTTAGTTAAGAAATCAGCCAACTGATTTGAACTCTCAACATATTTAATAACAACAACATTCTTTGCCACATTTTCTCTAACAAAATTATATTTAATATCTATGTGCTTACTTCTTCTATGAAATACAGGGTTGTTAATCAACTTAATTGCACTCTGGTTATCAACATTTAAAATAATTGACTCTTGTGGTTCTTTGATGTCACACAGAAATTGTCTAAGCCATAATATTTCTTTAGCAGCTTCACT
This sequence comes from Helicoverpa zea, assembly GCF_022581195.2. Classification (NCBI taxonomy): domain Eukaryota; kingdom Metazoa; phylum Arthropoda; class Insecta; order Lepidoptera; family Noctuidae; genus Helicoverpa; species Helicoverpa zea. Next base: position 11,556,281 of record NC_061456.1, on the reverse strand, counting down.
TGCCGCCATGTACTCAGACTCAGTTGTGGATAATGCTACAGTACTTTGTCTACGACTAGACCAAGTGACAGGACCTCCATTCATCAAAAATATATAACCAGTATTAGACTTCCTAGTGTCCAAGTCACCTGCAAAATCAGAATCTGAGTACCCAACTAATTCACCATTACCTTTATAAACAATACACATATCTTTAGAATTAATTAGATAGCGCAAGATTCTTTTCACAGCTACAACATGTGAAGGACCTGGGTCATTAACATACCTACTAACAACATTGACAGCATAAGCTATGTCAGGTCTAGAAACAGACGACAAGAATAGCAAAGCTCCCACTGCTTCTCTATATGGGAAATTAACAGACTCTTTACTTGTATTCTTAGACAAATGTACATTTACATCAGCAGGAGTACTACTACTCTTAGCATCAAACATATTAAATTTATTTATTATCGTTTTAATATACTGTTTCTGACTAATACTTATACAATCTTTTTCTCTAGTTATTTCCATACCAATAAATGAATTACATTCTAAAATCTTAATATCAAACTTTTGTTTAAGACCATTTAATATATCTGACAAAACATCTTTACTTTTCGATAATAATAATCCGTCATCAACATAAATAACTAATATTACTTTGACATCGTTAAAACATCCTACAAAAACACAATTATCAGACGGACACGGTTGGAAACCATAACTAGTTAGAAAAGAACTAAACTTCTCATTCCAACATCTCGACGATTGTTTAAGACCATATATAGATTTAATCAACTTACAGACTTTGGAAGGCTGAGTTTCCAATCCCTCTGGCACCTCCATGTATATGTCCTCAGAGAGCTCACCGTACAAGAAGGCCGTCTTCACATCAAACTGCTCGATGTGAAGCTCGTCTCTAGCAGCGATGCTCAGCAGCACCCTAATCGAGTCGTACCTGCTTGTGGGGGAAAAGGTCTCATTATAGTCCAAGCCCTTGACTTGTGTGAACCCTCGTGCACACAGTCGTGCTTTGTATCGTACTATTTCTCCATCTCTATTCTTCTTTATAGCAAACACCCATTTGCACGATACAGGCTTCTTTTCACTTTTGTCGGTCAGTATCCATGTCTGATTTTCTTCATGTGATTGAAGCTCTTCAGCTACAGCTTTCTTCCACAGATGAGAATTTGGACTTTTCATAGCTTCTTCATAACTGTTTGGAAGTTCATGTTCTGTGAAATTTGCTTCTAATCTTTTGTCTCGACGAGGACGTAATGAGATGGTTCTTGGTTCTTCCTGCATCAAATTTATACCTCTTGGAGGAACATAACTTTCATCCATATCTTCTAAACTCTTCATACTTTCATCTGATGATATTTCTTCAGGTTCAACATTTTGAGTTTGGGTTTCATTTAGCGGGGTAGATACTGTAGAATGTTCTTTTTCTTCTTGTTCAACTGTCATTTCTACATATCTTTTTCTTTCTTCCAGCATACTACATTCATCAAACTTAACATCTCGTGATATTGTAATCTTCTTGGTATTTTGATCATACATTCTATAATTGTCGTGGTCATATCCAACTAACAACATCTTCACACTTTTCTTGGCAAGCTTCTTTCGCTTTTCCTTTGGAACATGTACATAACCAATTGATCCAAATATTCTAATATGTTGTAAGTTAGGCTTCACTCCATGCCACAGTTCAAATGGCGTAACATCTCCCGTCTGGCTTGATGTATTTCTATTCAACAAATATACCGCACAGTTAACAGCTTCTGCCCACAAGTTTAAAGGAATATCCTTTGCATATAACATTGTTCTTGCAGATTCCATGATAGAACGCATCTCTCTTTCTGCTCTCCCGTTCTGTTGTGGAGTATACGGCGCAGTACGTTCATGCGTTATCCCTTTACTCTCCAAAAAAGATGTGAATTCTTGGTTTACATATTCAGTACCATTATCTGTATGTAGTATCTGCAAATCACGCTGAAATCTATTCTTCACAATGGCATTGTACTTCAGAAAGCATTGAAATACTTCACTCTTATGCTTCATAAAGTAAACATGGCGATAGCTTGTAGCTCCATCTTTGAACAACACAAAGTACTTCATACCCGATACAGAAGGTTCTTCTATAGGACCGCACACATCGCTGTACACAATTTCACCAGGTTGTGTTGGACCTCGGGTAGATTTCAAGAAGGGGCGTCTTGCTTGCTTTCCATATTGACATGCTTCACAAACAAAATTCTGATCACCGCTCAATGTAACTGGAATCACACCATTCTTTGACATATTTTGAAGTTCCTTGACATTTAAGTGTCCTAATCTTTCATGCCAAACTTTTATATCCGTTTGCACAACATTACAATATTCTTGTTTGATTGTTTTTATATCCAATTCATATAAATTGTTCTCTTGCAACTGTGCACACATAACAACAACATTGCTCTTCATTATCATAGCATTCTTATTGTTCTTCACTATGACATATCCTCTTCTAGTAGCTGCACCTTCAGAAAACAGATTTCTTCGTAAATCAGGTACATACAACACATGCTCAAGTCTACATCTCTCCCATGTACCATTAACCTTCTTATCTATTAATACAGTTCCTTCGCCACATACCTTTATACTCTTCCTGTTGCCCAATTTAACGGAATTGTTGCATTGAGATTCGTTCAACTCGCAGAAGTATTCTCTCCTGTAGGTCATATGCTTCGATGCACCACTATCTAAAATCCATGCGTCTTCATCATGTTCAGATGAGCAACCTTCTGCGCTGAACGCCATGTTGTTGGTTTTCTTCTCATTGTACCTTTTCTTAGGCATCCTGCATTCTCTTGCGAAATGACCCCTTTTGTTACAATTGTAGCACACGAATCTGTGAGTTCTTTGTTCTGACGTTGGTTCTGACGTCTTTTGTTTGTCCTCATTTCTAGGTTTAAAATTTCTTTTTGACGTAACTAACGCGTTTTCACTACTCGATTCATTGGCTAGGCTGGCTTCTTCGTCAACTAAACGCGACGTAAGAGTTTGTATGGTCTGACGATCTTCATCGAGTGACAACCATGCTTGTCTAAGAGAACGATACGTTGATGGCAACGTGCTTAGAATCTTCGTCATAATGGCGGTGTCACTTATTTTCTCACCCGTCTCTCGCAGCTGCTTTGCCAAACTTTCAACCTTTGACACGTGCTGTGCCATCGTGTCACTGGCACTATACGAGTATTGATAAAACTGCTCATGAATTAACATCTTGTTGTATTCTGACTTCTGTTCATAGATAGCTTCTAGTTTTGTCATCACTTGTTTTGCGGTTTCGCAGTTTTCTATTAACGATATCTGGTTTAAATCCATCGAAGAGGTTAAGATAAACATGGCCATACCATCATCTTTATCCCACTGCACTTGCGAACCGGCTTCTAAAGGTCTTGCCTTCTCTATATTTAATCCCTTCGCTCTTAATGCGCATTTCACTTGAAATTTCCATTGTTTGAAATTTCTTCCATCAAACTTCTCGATTTTCATTCCGTTTGAAACCTCCATTTTACGGTCACTTTTATATCGGAAATAATCCTTGCTCTTAACGAACTAATAATTAAAATATATGCCTAGTTATGTGCCTGGGCCCATAACCTATTGGGATTCGGCAATATTTTAATTAAAAGTCGTTAGATTTCTATAATATTTGTTTTATTTTTAAGAGCACAACTTGACAAGACATGACAAATTTTTCTAAGACAGAATCGCGCACGTTTGTGGAGACACTATCAAACAAAAGCGTTTACAAAGATATCTATCTTATAAATTTATTATTCAATACGTTGTTTCATAGGAAGTCATTAAGGTTTACCAAGAATTCGATGTTTCCGTAATAGGTAGAACAAACATTTACATCGGCAGTGAAAGGTTAGACGATAATAGTTTCAAGCAGTATAACTGATATTCCCTCATATTTCGTTAGTTCCAGGAAACTGGAAATAGACTTATATATCCACAAGTAATTGTATACTAGCTTCTGCCAGTGGTTTCACCCGCATCCTGTAGAAACTTCTCCTTACACCTAAATAAAATAACCTGTATCTTTCCTCGATAAATGGGCTATCTAAGAATGAAAGTTATCAAGTTAGTCCAGTAATTCCTGAGATTAGCGCTATTAAGTAAAACAAACGAACTCTTCACGTTAATAATATTTTTTTCATCCCAGCATCTCGGAAAGAGTAGTTTTACCCTTTGATATCTGAGCGCAAAAGTCGTTTTTATCCTCTAGAGCGGCAAAGTGATCTGAATTTAGAACATCGTGTGCAATACTCCATTTGTGACAATCTTGATAAGACTTTTCAAACAAATACATATTAAATAAATAAAATACTGCTTAAAATAATTATTCAATTAATTAAGTATTTTTTATTATTGTTTTTACACAGATTTTTAACGTCGTTTCATTTTTAAAGTGAGTTTTCAAATATGTTAACTTTAATAGGTACATCTTTTTAATTTGATACTCGTATGTGCGCGCCATTTTGTTTTTTTGCATTTAGTTATTTCCTCGATGAGGTGGGATGAAAAGTTACGTGTTGCACTCGAGTGCAAAGATTTTTCACCTTGTGCTCTTTTGATTCCCTCGCTATCGCTCAGGATTCTAAAATTGAAACACGAGCGTAGCGAGTGTTTCAATAATTAGAATCCTTCGCTTGCTCGGTCATCAAAATTGAGCCCGCGGTTAAAAAGCAACTTTGCACTCTTGTATAACAAATAACTATTACTACATATAACTACATAATGTTACAGTATATTGATGTTAGTAACTAACGGTTAAGAAGATCAGCACCTCGTGGATGTCAGTCTTTATCCCACCAAAAGCATTAAATGTAAAGAAAAGCCAAGTCTCTCTACTCAATTCTTCCACCGTAAAAAGTTTTGAGATCGCATAGAAGCCAAGCCCCGTTCAACTTAATTTGTAATAATAAATCAATATTTTGTGACTATATCAATAGTTTTGTTCATATTACAATAATATTGACTCATTTTTCTTGGTCATCGAAAACCTAAACTTCTAGCTTTGTCCACATGGATGATACAGGGGGGTTAAATAGCCGCGAAACGCTTCGAGAAAAGGATGGAACGGCTGTGCCCGATTTGCTCGAGACTTGGCTGGGGCACTACCGTGCCCCCAGATGATCACAGATTGCTAAGTACATACATATATCTCATACCACGATTCTATTGTATTCAATGTGTGTATGAAACCGATCCTAGTAGAAACTTGATATATTCAGCATTTTCTAGGAAAACTTACTCAATCAGTCATTCGTCATTCGTGAACGGTCTAATTATCTTCAAGTCAGCGTACAGAATTAGTATTCAGTTATTGTGTCTAAATTAATTAGTTGACAGGGAAAAGGTGATGATCTCAAGATTCTAGTTTGAACGGACTGCTTATACATAACATCCAGTTTGGCACTTTGGGAACTGGACACTTATGAAGCTGGATTCCACGGGCAAGTGCTTGAACATACTCTGATGTTTTAAAACCATCCCGCACCCGGATAAAAAAAAAACTCATATTAAACTATGCTATTTAAACATATGTGCTTTGATATCTACGGCTATGTTCCATCAAAATCGGTGAAATAGGTTTTCGCTTGATAGATTTATAATTCAGATCAACACATTAAACTTTTCCCTTTATTTTATAAGTGTCTATTGTATGATTAGTTTTACCTCTCACCAACTTTGTACCTAGGTATAATTTGCACAACAGTCGAAAACTGCACTAATGCCCGTTTTCACCAACAATCTCTTAACGTTTCCCTAACTAAGCGTCACTTAGAATAAGGGCTCCCCCAATAATAAAGGTTATAAGGGACACGTAAACTTTGGTGAAAACGAAATTCGTATTAAGTGTTCCCTAAATGATCTTAGGGGATCCCTACATTTAGGTTGGTGTTGGTGAAAATGGGCATAACTCTCTGTATTGTACCGAAGTATTTTAAGATTAAGTTATTCGTCTGCAGTTCAACTTGGGGCTAGTTAACGTTGTTAAGCTAACTTGTCTCTTCGATAGACCAAGAGACACAGAATGAATTGTGGAAGTGTAGTCTGGGAGTTCGTAATTGTTATTATATTATGCATTGTGTTTATAATTTTTCATTTAAAATATATATTTCAAATGTCTTAGTAACTTTTTCTAATTATGTGTAATATCACCAACCCGCATTGAGGAAGCGTGGTGATTAATGCTCAATCCTTTTCCGTGTGAGAGGAGGCCTGTGCCTAGCAGTGGGACGATAAAAAGGCTGTAAAAACTCCATTGTATAATACATAAGTATCAATATAAAAAATAATGAATAATATTTTTACCAAGTTAACAACCTTTTGCGAAATGAACTTCCACTACCCACTTATTCATAATACTTAGCGTTACAATGGCAACCGTCTAAAACCCTCTCAATTCTTAGCAACAACATATTTCTCCAAAATACTTGTAACTTTTCACAAAAGACCTTCAAAAGATATTTATTATCAACGTTTTTACTAGCTATCGATTCAACCGCGGCAAACAGTTTTTCAATGGTCAGGGTGAATCTTAGAGTATTTGACTAACCGGAACCGCCATGAACATTCCCAATTGCCCAATTACCGACTTTACTTTCCCAAGCCTTTTCCCTACTATATTTGGGTCGGTTTTCAGTCTAACCGGATTCAGCTGAGTACCAGTACATAAGGGGAGTACATAAAGGGTGTATATAAGAGGAGTACATAAGAGGAGTACATAAGAAGAGTACTAAGGGGAGTACATAAGAGTACATAAGAGCAGTATATAAGAGGAGTACATAAGAGGAGTACATAAGGGGAGTACATAAGGGGAGTGCATAAGGGAAGTACATAAGGGGAGTATATAAGGGAAGTAAATAAGGGGAGTATATAAGAGGAGTATATGAGAGAGTACATAAGAGTACATAAGAGGAGTATATGAGAGAGTACATAAGAGGAGTACATAAGGGGAATACATAAGGGGAATACATAAGAGGAGTACATAAAAGGAGTACATAAGAGGAGTATATGAGAGAGTATATAAGAGTACATAAGAGGAGAATATAAGAGGTGTACATAAGAGGAGTACATACGAGAGTACATACATAAGGGAAGTACATAAGAGTACATAAGAGGAGTATACAACGTTATTTTTTGTTTATGCAAAACCTGATAAACCTATCCAGTATTTTTATGTAAAGAATCTATGTACGAAATTTCAAAACCGTATCATGAAAAATCACAAAGTTATAAGCTTGTTAAGTTACGGGACTGTCCGTAAAAATACATAATCACCACAAAACGCACACATGCCGCGCAACGCGATAGCACTGTGCGCTCGCGCCCGCTATGAACTCGCCGTGACCTTTGTTGTGCGAGAATAAATACCTATTTGTGGTGTCCAACAATATATTCAGGTTTCGCGCAAACAAAAAATAACGTTGTATAAGAGGAGTACATAAGAGGAGTACATAAGGGGAGTATATAAGGGAAGTAAATAAGGGGAGTATATAAGAGGAGTATATGAGAGAGGACATAGGAGTACATAAGAGGAGAACATAAGAGGAGTACATAAGGGGAGTACATAAGGGGAGTACATAAGAGGAGTACATAAGAGTAGTATATAAAAGGAGTACATAAGGGGAGTAAATAAGGGGAGTTTACATAGGAGTACATAAGAGGAGTACATAAGAAGAGTAGGTACACAAGGGGAGTACATAAGGAAAGTACATAAGGGAAGTACATAAGGGGAGTACATAAGGGAAGTACATAAGAGGAGTACATAAGGGAAGTAAATAAGGGGAGCACATAAGAGGAGTACATGCGAGAGTACATAAGAGGAGTACGTTAGAAGAGTACAGAAGAGACTACAAAAAAACAAAACAATACTCTTTATCGTATTAGGATGGATTATATAGTGTTTAGACGACCTGCGCTCTCATAACAATACAAGGGACGTCGATGTCGTCACCCATAGGTTAAATGCTCTAAGGTAGGAATTGAATCCCACCCTTTCTCCCCACCACCCTTTTCAACTAGTTTAGAAAAAATAAAACCTCTCGCTTGAATGTAAACCGCTTTTAAAACGATACCTCAGGAAAGCTGAAGTATTTCCTGAAATCAGATTTTTAATTAAAACGATAGGATTATTTTATTTATTTTTATTTGGATCCAGTTGTTAATAGTTATATAAATATGAAGGTAATTAGAATGTACGTGTATAGGTAAATAGAACTATGATTTACAACTGTTTGTTGGTTGTTTTTTGTACTCGTACTCTAAATCATCTCCAATTTACATTTTAAAATGAAATTTAAAAAATGCTCTATTAGATTTGATTTATGTTAACGCAATTAATTTGCGTTGATTGAAAATGGGTAGAAAAAATAACCGAGCCATCTGCTGCATTTGAAATTAGTTGTTATTTATGTTGACCCTAAATTTTAATCGATACGAAATAAAAAGCCTCATTTTTTCAACGTATATTTTGCGTTTATATTTCTTAAGACACCGATTCAATGACCGATAAACAGGAACATTTCAAAAGGAACAAAATCATTTTCAGATTCTAAAAAAAAAAAACAGTATTTCACACTCATTCTTAATTTAAATATTATTATACAGCAATATTATTTATGCACCAATTATGTCAAACCATCTGACAGCCAACCTCCTTACTCACTTAACAAAAAGAAAAAAAAAACAATTGCCTGGTTAAAACCTCCGTGGTTCCTGATCAGTATTGGGAAAGCTTTTAGAAGATGAGACGACTGGACGTAGTGCCCTCGCGTACTGTGACACGCCTCGATGACCGCCGGCATTGCTTATTTACTTATATTGGGGAACTAGCTATTACTGGCGGCGTTGCTTGCGTACCTAGTAGTTTTAGGGTAAGGCTTTACTTTGTAGCCTAAATGTGGGGTTTCTTTTTGCGTAACAACAGCTAAAATTTATTTTCGCAGCCTCGGAAAGCAATTAAACGAATGTGGTTAAAAGTGATATTTTTATAGCCTATAATTATCTTTAGAATTTCAACTACATGCAACAAAATCAGTTCAGCGTTTTTCTGAATGAACAAAGAGCTACCATTAAAGTAGGCCACTTTCAAACTCATATTCAATACGTTTTTGTAAGAATCCTGTAATTCTAACAACACAGAAAGACAGGCCAATTTATTTATTACTTCAGTTAGTATATCGAGAGGTAACTGGTGAAGGCTAGGCTGATCAAATTTACTGTCAAGTCACAAGTCAATTTGTGTGATTGTTTGTTGTTGCGTCTCAACCGCTGCGGTTTGTGATTAATTTAGCTTGTCATTGTGTTATGATTCGATTGTTAGGCGATTTTATATCGATTAGTTATCGAATAATTGAATAGCTATTTCTTTACAGTTTTTGTACATACATATACAGGTGTGCGTTTTGTGTATTTATGATGTTAATATGATTAATACTAAGTAACTTTAATTCTCTGGCATCAGATTATTCATTTGAGTAAATCATGTCTGTATGAAATACCGATTTCAACTTAGTCAAAATCGAGTACAAAATCTCGTAAATAATAATAATTTAATAATAATTTATTTATTAACCAAAATCATACATAGATACATGAAAGAGAACTCAATATACATGAATATGGAGCTTAATTCTAGGGTACATAGATCTATGTTCAGAGATTGAAACCCTGCCTCTTACACTAGGACATCCTGTATTATAAGAGACAGTGATTCGGCCATTAATTATAAATGTATTAGTTTTATTTATGTAGACTAGGTCATAAGGCCCAGGACATTAGCGAGTTAAAATTTCATTCAGAAAATGGCGAATGCTCATCAACAAAAACATGAACTCTATTGGAAAATAATAAACTAAGCAGAGTTTACACGCGTATAATAAATTCGATAACACTAGGAATAAAAATGCATACATTCAAGAAGAAAAATGAACATCGCCCAAAGTTTCCTGCAACATAATCACTAAAATGTAGGAACATTTTAAATTTTAAACCGAACCTTATCTTGGCGCACGAAAAATAAATACTAACAGGTACGTTAAAGTTTCCTCTAGTTTTACTAGCAAAGAGCCGGGTCGTCTCCGACCCATCCGGACTCAGGTGCTAAAACACTGAGATAAACCGACCAAGGCCGGAAGCCCCGACCGCAAACGACGCCACCCGAATTCTAAAGCGCTCCCAATTCACCCAGGTTATACTCGCTCAAACCAAGGAGCATTGCAGTTTAATTAAAACCTTTTTATGAAGTATTGTTCTATTTTTAAACTCATTTCGTCACATAGTTTATGTTAATTTCTGTGCTTTTTAAATACTAGTTTTAATTCGAAGAAGGGGAACGTCTGTTTTGTAAAATAATGGAGTCCATTCATGTTTTTAGAAAGTACTGCAAAATTAAAAATACCTGTCTATTTCGGGAAATGTAGTTTATTATTGCTGCCAGCAGTCATTTTGAACACATTTTAATTTGATAACATAAGTAAAAATTCTCATACATTTTAATATTTCCTTCTAAAGACTACTTCACAAATACGCGACATCCGGTAAGTGTAGACAGGCCAGCCTTGAATTCTTCGGCCACACTGAAGGAAGCTCCGAACTTCGCTGGCGACATAAACAGACCTATACAAATATATTAGCGGCAGTTTATCGGCTCTTTTTACTATCCTCCATTGAGTTTGGTTTAAAAGGATCCTGTTCAGTCAAGCGGGGTAAAGGATATACTGAAATCTGTGTTAATAGTTGCGATGCGAGTGTGGTAGCTTAAATAGGGATGGTGGAACTTAATACGCATTTGTGACGATTTACTTTAATATCTTTGCAGTAAAGACATATTATTTGCGCTTATATAATAAAGAAGGCTAATGTAGTTTATGACGTCTTAAATCGATCGGTGATCTGACTAAGATAGGCAGAAGTTTGATGCGTCAAATTACGCTTAGGATTATAAGGTCTATGTTTCTCTATGGATTGATGTAATATAGGATGATGATGATGATAAAGAACTTGGGACATTTTAATGCTAAATGCACCAATAAGGTTGGTATTGATAAATTCGTTAAACGATGCCGTTAAAATTTTCAAATGTAAAGTCTGGCAAAGGTTTTAAATACCACAACATCTATAAAAATAATCAAATCACAATATTTTTTTTTTTCAGAAAAATGCCAGTCAATCAAAGTATCTTAAACTGTTTTCCAATAGCAGTCTGACCTTTACAGTGAAGGGTAGAAAAATATTTTTTCAGTCGGATACTTCTTAAAACACTCCGTCATTTACAATATTAAGAATCTGTTTGTCTGTTTGTTTGGGACAAGGTCAGGACGTGAAATGTACTTGGCAACAGGATCTGTATTTTAGGGTGAAATTATATTTATGAAATGTCTTGGTAGAAGGTGGCTTCTTGTTAGTTTAAGGGCATTTATTGAATACTAGCTCTTCGTTTCTACTAGCGGTTTCACCTGCGTTATGTGGGAACTACTTTGTGCAACTGAATAAAAATCAAATCAGCCCTTTGCTCTGACGCATCCGGCCGTGCTGGGGCGGCATATTGGGCTGACATAGTGTAGTCTCAATATATGACACGTCATCGATACGAAAGAAGAAGAAGAAGCCCTTTGCTGTACCTATTGGTTTCTGAAGTGCGTGCAAGCAAACAAGTAAACTGTTCAGCTTCGTAGTATGATTATACTCGTAGATTCTTATATTGATTCGTCATACATGTAATACAATTACTCGATATTTCCAGAATATTTGATGTGGTCCTGTAGGTAAGTAGCGATCTACTGTACATTAAACTAATCTACTTGATAAGTGTAATACCTACTAACACTCAAGAGTAATGGAATTATGACAGCGGAATAATCAAATCCGGATAAATTCAATCGTTCCATATAATCGGGCTAATTCTCGTTTAGGAAGTTGCAGAGTTCAAGATCAACTCTGTTGGCAAGGAATTTTGAACTCTAAAATTGTAGTAATTATGTCGATATTTGATTGAAGTTTTTGCATGTCCTGTCCACTTTGTTGCATTTGAAGAATGAGATTCTAATTGCTAAATCGTTGATGTTTTTGACAACGCATGATTTTGTAATCTCGGTGTTTATTATTTATTTATTAGCAAAAGTTAGTTCATAATTTAATATGTTTTTATATACATGAAATCAGAACTTTTGAAGTAAATTATAGTTAAAGACACAGCCACAGTTCTATCATTATTGAGATCTCGAAACTTCTAGAACTGTTTCTCAAAAATTCAACCGTCCAGCAATCCTCACACTTATCCATTTCAAATTCGAACGAACGGTTCCTTATTCGAAATATCCAGTCAAGTCACAATCCAGCCTACCTGGTGGACCCTCCTAAAACCGAGGACATTTCGGCCAGGAGAGTGGCAACACATCAACAAATTGATCAATGTTGCCAGTGTATTGCGTAGCTCTTGGGTCTGTCGCACACTTTGAATACCAAGTGGCACGGATTTATTCAACTATAGGCCCAAAGCATACGCGTTTCTTGTAGAGTTGGGCTATTAATAGGCGAGTAATTTTTCAGGTTATTATTTGGATGATTTTCTAACACCATCATGGAGTTACTAATGCAACCTCTATAGACATTCAGTGTCCAGTACCTAGATTTTTTCTGCCATAGCTTTTTTGGTGCGATTATATTTTGAAAATGTTTCCAAGCCTTGGCAAGTAGTTTGCCATATTACATCGCTGAGCTCAGAGATGCATTGCATAATAAACAAAATAGTTCATATCTCTTTATTTCATAGGCAACTTTATGCCCCTGATCATGCATAGTATGTACACTACTGATAATGAATGTTCTTTAATTGCTTTCATGATTCTCGTTTTTGCTTTGATTTAATTTAAAGAAGTAGCAAGCAAATAAAATCATCTGAATAAAGGTAAAGCCCTTTCTGTCTTTCTGCTACTTCTTTAAATTAAATCGAAGCATAAACGAGAATCATGAAAGCGATTAAAGAAAATTCATTATCAGTAGTATGTTAACTCATGGATGAAATTGTATGACGGTTACATTCACAGCTTTTATTTGATGATTCCTTCCATCCATCACCAGCCATCATAAACTCGCTACATCTTATAACTTATACCACACTTAGGACGGCATCGCACAGTCAGCTTGCACGCTTTTATCGTCTTTGTGGTAAAGGCGGCCATATCTTAAGGTTAGGCCCCTAAGAGCGCGGGATACACAGGATTAGGAAGAGGTTTGTATTATAACGGACCCTAGTATTAGCTCTGTTTGTATATCTAGGTTTGTAAATTGTTACAGCGTAGGATTTTCTTTATGAAAGGTTTTTGTTTGTTTAGGTTTTAGAGGTCACTTTTTGTGTGCTTAAATATAGTTGTTTAAAGTAGTATTCAAATTGTTTTGTATACCTTTACTATTAATTTGTTGATAGTGAGAAGGTATCCGATTGTTACGTATGTATGTTAATGAGTTTAATCATCTCCCTGTTCATAAATAAAACGGATTTTGTGTTCGGTTGTTATGTTATAATCTCTTGTAATTAAATTTTATTTACTTACGGTCCTGATGGTCATATTTACAATATTTTAAAACGAAACTTTATTCAAATAATATGTTAACCGCGCTCATAAAACAAATAACACATCTAGATGTAATTATGTAAGTATTGTGATTAATTTAAATGTAATTAAAATACTGTGGGAGACGTTCGCCCCGGCGTAAAAACTTTGTGTTGGCGTATTTCATATGCCGTGTGATCAGCAATGCGCTGTTTCGTATGATCTATTCCATAAGCTGTCCAACGTTCAATATCGAATACTGCGCGATAAAAATACGTCGCGTGATAATTACGCTTTCGTGTAAAACACTTCATTAAAGCATATTTCTAAGCGTATAAAAATTACACCCGTGGCTGACCAACTGCATTCACGAAATGGACTAGGTAAACAGTTTGACAGTTGTCAATTTAATCGCTCCCGCTCAGCTACCATCAAAGCAACTCGCTGACTCTCTGGCCCCACTCTAGATCTGTTGCATCAAACATTTCCGGGTAGCGTTTACGGCTTAGTAAATGTTCTGTAGTACATTTGTTTACTACAAAAAGCTGTTTTTTCTACTAAGAGTTCAGTGGAAAGTGCTGCTGTTGTCTTAAGATTTGAACTCGCTTTGTTTTCATAGTTATGACGCGAATTCTACGTTTTTTAAAGTATGCTATTTACAGACCGGTACTGTTAGAAAATTATATAGTTGTGAATGGTGTTGATTTTGAGTGTCTGTTTTTTTTTCATTTCTGCCTCCTAATAACTGATTAAGATATTTGAATAAGGCAGGAGAAAACTCGGCACGATGTTACAAACATACATTTTCATAAAAATTACGAAAATTGTGAATTTTCAAATGCAAATGATTTTTTAAAACTAAATAAAAATGGAAATTATAATTAGAGAAAAATAATCATCCCAAACTATTTTCACACGCCGTACACTAGTCCAAAAAATAAATTCACACTAACACAGCAAAATCTAACGTCAACACAGTTTACATCTACACGATCCTCACTAACACAAAAAAAAAGTTCCAGGAAGAATGTCTCACGTTATTCTCGTCACTAGGATAATAAAAAAAAAGAAAATTCCGTAAAAGCAAAGCCGGAGCTCCGAGGATTCGAAATTTGATTATAGCCAATTGGGGCTCGTGTGACGTAGCGTAGGCACGTGTGATTGGCTAACGCCTCCTGACGCAGGACCGTGGAATGTCTAGGTATTTTAGTATTAGGATTTTTCGTTCGGATAGTGTATTATGTAGTGGTAGGCCATTTAAAAGGTGGATTATTTATACTACCTATTATGATGATGCTAATGTACAAATAGTAAGTTTACACACACACACCCTATGCACATTTCTTGATTTTTTTTATTTCCTTATGTTTAATGTTCGTCAAAACCTGAATGTCGTAATTCGGACCCTCAAGACACAGGCCTAGTTTGAGGGTCATTGCCAAACTTTTATTGTAATTCCTTTTTGAAGACTAAATAATTTTCTTTTTTTTTAATTGTTTACAACAACATCTAGTTACATTACAGATCTATTAATACATATATTCACCCGCGGAATTTATTTCTTTATTTCTACATACTCCAAAAATATCCAACAAAACCACAAGAAAATCCAAGAATAACCTCAACACCAACACAAACACATGGGATTGAAATTCAAATGACGTCACAGAGTACAATATGAGGCGACAGCCGGAGGACCTCAATTAAATCTGTCGTGTACTTTTGATCCCATTCTAATTACTCCGACACGTTCCTCTGATCTTCCATTTAAAACTGCGTGCGGCCACAGAATAAGATTTCGAAAGGATCCGGGATGCAAAGCTTGATGCAAAGCAAAGAGAATTTTGAGTTATTTGGGAAGGAGAACTTGGTTCTCGTATAATAATTGGTAAATAGATTATGTCTTTGAAAGAGCTCCAGAAACCTAGCATTTTTATAGATATCAATTTCGTTTGTTAGCCTATGTAACTAACCTTGATATGTGCACTAACACTTGTGAAAGTTGTGTACCAAAAATATGGCAATGTAAGGGTTACCATTGCCTTTGCTCAGAAATTAAGAAAGTAGTTTAAGATAGCTTGTTGGGAGGATTTAAACGGGCCTTTATACAAGCTGTTGATTTGCATCCGTGCCATATTCAAGGACGTAATTATGCTAATGATTCTCGACCCAAATCAACAGAAAAATTGGTACGTAATTTTTTTTTTCGGAATTCCGTCAATGTTATCTAGCCGTATTTAAACTTGGCGCGTGTGTTGCTGGCCTTAAAACCGTGCTGCGTCCTCACACAAACGCAAACACAAAGCATACACAACGATAATTTATAAACATTCATACAATTGGATTACTTCTGAAATACTACGACATTACAATGACAAAAAAAGTAGTGCATATTAGCTATTTTCCGTCTACTGTAATTCCAATCGATTATTTACGTATTTTATGTCCTCCTCCTGAAGTATGGCACAAATGCAAATCAACAGCTTGTATTGTTAGTACGTCATCAGCATCATCATCATCAGCCTATCGCAGTTCAGTGCTGGATAGGCCTCTCCAAGTGCACGCCACTGAGATCGATGTTGTTAGTATGTATTTTAACATAATAGAGATATAGAATTAAATGTGTCGTGTACTTTTGATCCCATTCTAATTACTTCGACACATTCCTCTGATCTTCCATTTAAAACTGCGTGCGGCCACAGAATAAGATTTCGGAAGGATCCGGGATGCAAAGCTAGAGAATTCTGTGTAATATTAATATTTAGAAGGGTTGTGCCGTGGCTCAAATAAAATTGGGAACAGTGTAGGAAGTCGACGATCTGACAGTATTTTTTTTCCATTAAAAAAAAATTGCCCTATGTTGCTTGCCTATACCTCTGTACAGTTATCTTTAAAATATTTGCTTTAAGTTTAGTAGTCTTCAAGCACGACTTCTGTGCATGGAATCGCAGGTTCGATTTCAGGGTCGGGCCTGCGTATAATAATACTCAAATTGTGTTCGATATGAGTTTTTGAATATGTAAGAGGGTTGGTGTGCAGGAACATTCCATAAAAAGACGAGAAAGACAGGGCAGTATCAAAACATTTTTCAACACTTTTCTACTAGTCAACTTGTACCTCAAAGAACTTAATCCAAAAGGTAGATTTCATTACTTAGATCTACAGTAAACAAGTGAAGGTAACGTGTGAATGTAAATAAAACCGTTACTTAATTAGTGCGTGTAATACTCGGTATAACGTATAATCCTTGGATTAAGGGCTTCCACGGTTTTGTATGTAATTCGTATCCTCTACCTTATAAATGCCTAAGTCTCTGGTTTGTGTTCTACTTACGCCTAACTTCACCGACAACGTAAACGTAAGTTTTCTTCTTAAAAAATTGTTTGCCATGAATTTGCACGTTC
The DNA here is from genome assembly GCF_022581195.2 of Helicoverpa zea. Taxonomy (NCBI): domain Eukaryota; kingdom Metazoa; phylum Arthropoda; class Insecta; order Lepidoptera; family Noctuidae; genus Helicoverpa; species Helicoverpa zea. The sequence continues at coordinate 11,539,279 of NC_061456.1, read as the reverse complement.
GATTTTTAAAGTAAACTGTTGTTTTAGGTAAAATTGATGTTTAAATTGATGGTGAACTCAGGCCTTGGAGTTTTGCTAAATAATTTAATACCTGGTTTTATAACTTTTAGGTTTAACTTAGCAGCTGCTTAAATCTGGCAATGGCTTAATGAGCCCCTTTCAGGTTTGGCACTGCTGGCTCAAAACTGCGGGCTGAATTTATAAAATAGCGTATACTCATGTACCTATGCCTTAAACATATAACTTTCACCTAGTGACTTGGTCAATTTCTCTAAAACTCGTGAAATGTGCGTAAGGGTATTTACAAGTTACCCACACTGCAGCAGCTGCGGCAACTTGGTGTGTGAGTAACTTACCACGGCACTAATCCCAAATAGACTTTCTTAGCCTTATGCCCGTTTTCACCAACAATCTCTTAACGTTTCCCTAACTAAGTGACACTTAGCATAAGGGCTCCCCCAATAATAAAGGTTATAAGGGACACTTAAACTTTCATGAAAACGAAATTCGTGTTAAGTGTTACCTTAATTCTCTTAGGGGATCCCTAAATGTAGGTATTTGTTGGTGAAAATGGGCATAACACACTACGCACTGGCTGGTGTGGTAGACTCGGCTTAGTTCCTATCAAATGTACGAGTTTAGTTTAAAAAACACTTCCGTTGTTGCTTCGCAATAAAATGTGTAAACGCCGTAAGGACTTTTATTATCTACACTTTTAAATTATGAATAAATTAATTTCCACACAACTGGCCGCATACGCAATTCAAAATAAACCGTCAACAAAACAAAGATACACACATTCAAAACAATGATTCGCTCGTCGGTTGCCATATATCGCGGAAGTGTATGTGTCAAATGTATTACAGAAATATGAGCTTATGCAGGCTGTATGAGATCGGCTGCACATAAGTAGAGAGTATATTATGACGTATAAGCGTGCCCGAGACTACACTGCAGACTAAACAGTCGGCCGATAGTTGTCCCGGTAGTCAGGCAATGGTTTTAGTCGGTCTGATGCCTGACAAATACCTGATCGTTATTGCTTTCATTCATCTTCATGCTGATTTATGAGCCCAAATCAACTACCTATCGGCCGACTAAAAGTTTGTGGTGTGCGCGTAGTTTAAGGGTTGTTTTTTTATTTATTTAGTATTTTTTATTGATTCCCTTTGCAAAAAGTAAGATGTGAATCTTACTTTTACTTTAAAACAATTGGAAGTCTTGGACAAAAATGACTGAGTTGAGCAAAGCAAACCTGAACTTAAAAATCTGAAATAATATAACACTGATTACTTGTCGTTTCATACAGGTGTGCGCAAATAATATAGGGATAGTAATTTTTCTAAATAGAAAAATATTACACATTCTGCAAACAGCTGATAAAATCTACAAATAGATTTACTCGTTGAAAAATATGCCTTAATAAAGTAATCAAGCGGCCAAGCTAAGGTTAGCAACAGCGGTAATAAATTCCTTGTTGTAGCCTCAACAATGTCCAAGCGCCAAGTCAAACGTAGCCGGCCGATAACCGAGCCAAGCCACTGAATCAACTTTAAACTAATTTATTAACAGCCAAGACGTTGTTATTAACACCATTGAGTGGCTCAACAAACAGTTACTGCGAACATAGCCTTCTAACGTCATTATTTAGTCCAATTTGCAGAATTAGCCTGATAAATGAGAATTAGCGTTTTCGTAGACCGATGCGCGCGCCGTAGCGCGTAGCCTGCTACGGTGCTACGAGCTCAGTACTACCGCGCCGGTTGAGATCACCGCTACGGTCGTCGCGAATCGGTCCAAATCGTTTACGTAGGAAAGCCATCGTATGAATTGTGACAGCGATTTGTGATTCGTTTTAGTGTGTGTGTATGTGATAAGTGTGTGTGAGTTTTTGGTTAGGTAAGTTGTTTAAATAAAAAAAGGGATTTAGAATTTGAAAAATAAATTATTTTGTTGGTTGGTGTCAGTTTTCCTTATATCGCTTCATTGATAAATAGATGAGTAATTTAATTATATAAATAATTGTGGTGTAACGACTATACTTTGTATTTGGTTTGAAAAAATCTCGTTTCTGTTAAGGATATTAAATTGAGGAAAATGTCTAACAACTCTTTATGGTTGAAGGATTGAGTCGAAACCATGTTTATTTAATAAACACAATTAATTAGGTAACTTTTTTATCTTAGTATATAAATATACCTAATTAACATTAAATGGAACAACTTATATATTTGATAAGATTTAAATCTTAATAAAAATGTGCATATACTAAAATACATTATACAATATGAATATGTAATTAAATTAAATTTTCGTTAAATAAATAAATATTACAAACATAGTGCACAATTAAACAGTCCTCCAAATTGAATTCCCTGGAAATTCCCGAGGGATTACAGCTGCCCAACGGGGGAATAGATTTTGATGAAGATTACTCAGAAACGTCTCTTATTAACTATTTTTTTGTTTGTACGTTTGAGGAAAAATGTATCGTATTATTTAGTTAATACGGTTTTAATTGGTTCGGTTTGAGAGTGCAAAATTGGTTTGCTGTTTCAAAAAGATTTGTGCTAATAATATGTTTTACTATTTCAAATAAGAATTGAAAGATATAATTATTAAATGCGATTAGTAGATAAGCTTCCAACAGATCTGAATGCATAATTTCAGATATAACATTTGGGTTTCTATCGGAAGGAAAACAACTATTTCCCAATTTAGTTTAATTTTACGGGTAATTTAAACTGTTCTCTTTAATGTTATTTATTTCAATAAATAACATTAATTTTATTGAAACTCTGTGAAACATACCACAAAATATACACGACTAGCTTTCGCAAGGAAATAGCTTTGCTCGGAAAAGCGACAATCCGAGTTTACAAACAGCAATATCTTTAATTTAATGGTAATATTACATTTATGGTCAGCTATGTATTAAAAGCTTTTGTTTTTGAAAATTATTAACTAACTTTTATGATATTGCTATAAATCTGCTTCTGAGATGCAATTTAGGTTGTATTCAGGCATATATTCTATAGTTCCTATATCTTAGTTAATGTTCATGATTAACAATTAATTTCACATCTTGTCTGTCCTGCGTGTCTTACCTAAGTTTTAATTTATCTCTAAATCGTGACTGTAGACCAGATGAATATTGAAGTCCACACTTACCTACAAAGCAGCACGTCTGTCTAACGCGCTTTCATGCCAAAACTACTAAACTGATGCCAAAAAATATATATGTACATAGACTATTTGAATTGTTTTGTTACTCTTTAACTATTTCTGTAGCAATTTTTAATTTAGTCTCAACTTTACCAACTAAATAAATAGTGGCAAATAGTATTCCGGATATAACTGACAAGAAGAAAATACAATTTAAGTTAAGAACAAAAAATAAAGCGCTGGTCACATAAAACAAAATTTTGAAAATGGAACATTCGTTTCACAAAATGGCCAGTCCTCAATTTTTATTTTATACTCGCGTTATTCTCCCGCGAACATGATAATACAAACACGCTGGATAAGTTGCTCTACCAACATTTATTTCCTTCAGGCTAGCTAATTATGTCTGTGTTAGCAGTAGGTTCACCACAATAGCTTAAGTTTGTACTGGATAGTTACGCAAACTATTATGCTACATAATTCCCTCACTAGTTACTTTGTGTTAAAATAATTAGCTATTTTAAGAGAATGGTCTTAGCTTCTGTTTTATGCGAATAATACAGCTTAATCTTTGGATTAGAATGGTCATATATGTAATTTCAATTATTTAATTATTGCCTTAATTAAATTTGAATTTAAATTCTTTTAAACTTTATTTAAACTTTATTTTGGAATGTCGTGAATAACCAGAATTCTCATTGCACTGAAGTCATCCACAGCTTGCATTTTTTTGACAAAACGGTAATTATTGTTATTATTTATTTGATTTTTTTTTCTTCGTTATTTGTTTAATCAACATAAACTAAAATTACATTATGCTACTGTTAGTACTTTTTAGGTCCAAAAAACTAGTTCTCTCCTACGGTTCTACCCGCTCGTGTTCCATTAGATTAGGCCCTTAATTACAACCTGTCGCGTAATCCGTTCTCAGTTGACGTTCCCTGCGTATAAACTATTAACTTTCTACCTGCCAAATTTTTGCTTTTTGAGATTACCTAGAATTAGAGTTTTTCAGTGTGACTCTAATTAGCAATTTGATTTTTAAATATACGTTTGTACGTGAATTATTTTAAAAAGCGCAAAAAATAGATAGAATAAAAAAAAAACAAAACTATAAATTAATGTCGTATTCTACTGTTTCTGCGCGAGTCCTACTAATATTATAAACGCGAAAGTTTGTATGTATGGATGTATGGATGTTTGTTACTCTTTCACGCAAAAACTACTGAATGGATTTTAATGAAACTTTACAATAATATAGCTTATACATCAGAATAACACATAGGCTACAATTTGTAAACATATTGTTCGAAATACTAAACCTGCGCAGACGAAGTCGCGGGCACCAGCTAGTATCTTATAAACTGATAATTTGCTATTATGCCTTTTCATCAAAATTCAGGTTAGTAGTAATTTATTTAAATTACTTAATTTATTAAATTAATTAGCTCTAAAATTCTATATAGTATAACTCAAAAGTTTTCAATCCACATTTATAAAACACTTGCGTAAAACACGTTCTACTGTTTAATTCTAAAGTTCTCAACAAACTATTTCAACATACAATAAAAAAATAAAAAAATCCTAAAAAAAATCTTCCACACACGTCCTTGTGTTTATGAACCGACCTCACGGGGTATCGTTTGCACAGGACGACACGTATGATTAATTTGAGGAGTCCGCATAACTCCGCATAATTCCGCATCTACCTGAGTTACGTTACGACGAATAACTCGCATCAATCATGCCACTGATGTTTCCCTGTTTGTTTGTTTGTTTGTGGAGAAGTAATGATGCTTTTGGGCAATTTTAAAGTTTGAGGAAACTCGAGGATTTAAATATCCTCAATATTTTAATGCAGGTGTGTTATGACAATGTTCTTTATTGATGTACATTTGTTACAATAAACAGGTACATTATTATAGCCAAACATATTTCATAGAATCTGAACATCTGAAACACAACATTTGAAAATATTACAGAATTCTTTGTCATAAGTTTGATGAAGTACATTTGTACTGTATTATTTAAAGTATCCTATATCCTTTGATTTGAATCTATCAAAATAAGTTTTATCGTGAAAGCGCACCGTAAATGCGTCGCAAACTAGGTAATATAATTTATCCTTCATAACGCATACATAACTTACCTGTTTATTGAACTGTTTTGTATTGAGTCATATTATTAAATAGAACTCGATGCACGTGGGTTCTAATCACCTAATTATGTATATCTTACTTTAATCGGTCCTTTTTGTCATAACTTACAAAATTTACAAAAATCTTCTGTTTTCGATTTAAATTAACTTACTATACATAAGTCTTCATTCAAATTGCTTCAGCAATAAAGAAAATAAAACTAAAATTTTCAGGCTCTAGAAAAAAAGGTATAAAGTCTTTATACCTTTTTTTACAATAGGTACTTTTATTCGAATAGTCGAGAATAATAAAGTAGAGCACTTTACCTACCCAGCCAATCGCACTTATAAAATAAGAAACATCAATTATAGGTTAACAACAAAAATGTACCCTACAGCGCTGTATCGCTTTTTATTTTTTTATATGGAGGCCAGTTACTTTTGTGACGTTGATGTATGAAGTAACACCTCATTTGTCACTAGCCGCTGAAAGGTTCAAAAGAAAATGATGGACATCGTGTTATAATACGTTGTTCACTTATTTTTATTTGTGTCGAGTTGCAAAAACAATTGTGGATGAAAAGACTTTTATAAGCTAGTTTTTTATATCCAAACTAATATTATAAATGCGAAAGTAACTCTGTCTGTCTGTCTGTCTCTCTGTCTGTCTGTCTGTCTGTCTTTTCTTCACGCCTAAACTACTGAACCGATTTGTGTGAAATTTGGTACAGACATAGTTTGAAACTTGAGAAAGGACATAGGATAGTTTTTATTACAAAAAAAATAAAAATAAAATTATTCCGGATATATAGCGCCATCTATTGGTCAAATCAAAAATCTGCTGGTAGTCACTATTCCACGCGAACGAAGTTGCGGGCAAAAGCTAGTAGTTTATAATTGAAGTTATATTTTAGTTTCCTTAATTAAATCATAATTGTGTAGATTTATTGTATGCTGTTCTTGGTCATTCCATCTAATATGATACTCAAGACAAAATAAGAGTAAATTCTTATAGGAATTGATATTGGTTAAAGGGATAATGGGAATTGTACTTTAAAAACGGAACAAAAATAGTAAAAAAATCTGTCTTATTTCACGGTTTAAACCTGACTTTATTTAAATCTAATCTAATCTATTTAAAATTTTGCATAAAAAATGTTTACGAATTTACTCTATACATCATTTTCTAAGTTACTATGTTGCATCACACACCAACAATGCATTGTTAGTGCACTTAAAGCCACAATCCAAATCAGAGTTCGCATCGCAAAGGAAATAAATCTACTTCGACTCAATTTGAAAACTTTCTTTAAAACCTTCACCTGGTAAAGGAGGTCGGTCTTTGTTAGGCGGATCACACACTACCAACATGTATCGTTATATATACTAGATGCGTTAACGTTAACTTCGTCCGCGTGGTAGTTACTGCGAGGGTTATAACACTAACTTTTTTCGATTAAATATTAATAAGTTATCTTAAAGAATTTATACCTAAGTATATTATATTAACTTCATATTTACCATCGTGCCACATATGTCCTGTGAAATATAATTTTAATGCAAAAAAAAAAAAATGACAGTATAAACCTACAAGTAGTAATGTATGTGGTTAAACCAACAGCACTTCAAGTGGGACCTGGACTGAAATTGCCAATCCGTAGAACTCTTTGCCTATCTTTCGTGTTAGACCTGCTATAGAACTTACCGTCTCTACCACATAAAAATACATGATTGTGTGTGATCCGCGTAACGTTTGCAACTGTACTACTGTGGGCCACATAAGTGCATCCCCAGATGTGCATTCCGTTTATGCTCCAGTGGATTACACTCGCGGTGCAATGCGATTTTATCACTTTTTGTTCAGTTTTTCTAGCGTGTGTGCATATTTCGTTATTGCCTACGAGAGGTGGTCAAGGCCTACATAATGGTAAAGATTTCGATAAACTGTTAAAAGTGAATAATCTAAAAGGAGTCATCAATAAGCCCCTTCATGTAAAAAGGGACTTACATCATCTGCCTAGCCTTTTTCTAACTATGTTGGGGTCGGCTTCCAGTCTAACTAGATGTAGCTCAGTACCAGTGTTGTACAAGGAATAACTCCCTATTTAACCTCCTTCTCCATGTGAGAGGAGGCCTGTACCCAGCAGTGGGACGATAAAAAGGCTGTAACAGTAACAGTAACCTCCTGAAACTAATTATTCGCGCAACCCAATATCCCTTGGCAAGACTGGTTGTCATACGTTTTGGCTTCTGACTACAAGTAAAACCTGCCAAGGATGTTCAAATGACTATCTAATACTTACTCAATAAACACTTTGAGATGTATTTCAACCGGTCGTCAATAGATAGATCTCGCTATAAATCCAAATCATCAACAAATTAATTTTATCTTCAAATAGTTTCTCATTTCAACACTAAAATACGTTTGACCTTATCGAAATAGATTTCGTATTTAATTACCGAGTCATCAAAGGCTCGGCCGAGATTCAACTGAAGTTTGTCTGGCAAAGTCAATATTTGTGATTAAACTGATGTCAAAGCGATTCATTAATTACAATCAATCACGGACCTTGTTATGTATCTATGTTTTTTAAGAGCTTTTATTTAATTTTGTAATCATTTGTTATCTATGACATGAGGTTTTGTATGTGAAATAAGTATTATGTTCTCGTATGAGGCGAAACCATGGGAATAAGTTATCCTATAATAATATTATGAAACTGAAGGGTTTGTTTCCTTATTTGCTTAAACGCGTTAATCTCAGGAATTACTGGTCCGATTAAAGCAATCTTTCAGTGTTGGATAGTTTTTTCTACACATACAGTAAGTCAAATACATAGGTATTAAAATGCCAAAATCCTTCGGTACAAACTTAAATGCTTGTATTGATAAACAAGATACAAGAAAAAATAATAGACATAAACAAACTCTAAAAATAATACAACCAAAACTCAAAACTCAAAAAAGTAATTTTAAAACCTTGATACAATTTTTTAACACCCATACAAAAGTATTTGAAACTTGACGGTTAACTTTTGAAGGGAGGCTCCATAGAAAGATTTTGGTAGCTCGTTCACGAAGTATGCGCGGTATCTCTTTGTACGTAGATAAGTTTGTATATCCATGTATTGTGGTGTAAGATGTTTTAGACGTAGATTTTGATAAGGCAAATTAATAACTTGAGTATTTGTGATACAGGGGCCCGATTCTCCTAATTTTACTTAAGCAACATACGATTCACGTTCGACTCGATTCGACTGAGATCAAATCCCGACTCGATTACGATTGAAACGTATGTGGCATTCCGCTAGTTTTTCTTTTAAATAAACGTTTTTATCCTTTTCTGTCATTCAATAATGAATCATTTTGTCTGCAAATGATTTACGATTGCAAAATGATTGTACAGCAAACTACCGTATGGACCAAAATCACCAAAATAGCTGACCAATCGCACACCAATCAAATGTCAATCGAATATGATTGGTCTTTTATTAGTAGCAGAATGCCCGATATGGTTAAAACTGCTATTGCGATCATATTGCGATTCGATTTCTATTCGATTTTGACATTATTAACTTAGGAGAATCGGGCCCCAGTTTATGTACTAAATGTGGAAACATAACGTACAAAACATCGAAACATAGGTTTGTTTTGTACGTTATTACGATAATACCTACATATAGTTCATTGATTTCTTTTTGTCTTAATTTTTAATTTCTGTAGGAAAGTAGGTAAATATTTAATTTGATTTGGGCAATTGGCTTTCAAACGCTCGTAAATCAATATGCAGAGCAGCTATCTTACCATGCCACTAGTACATATAGGTAAATATTTAATTAAATACTTAATTATGTATGTATCAATACATTTGTCTACAAATATGATCCTTCCTTGATCACAATACTCAGAAACAACGTTTTAATTATGTTAGCTTTGCAATCTCTCATGATTTATTCTGTATCTATAACCAAGCAAATAGAACACACAACTAATCCGGTATTTCTTTTCTAATTTCCACCACAACAGATAAAGCTTGCTTCCAAAGAAATAAATCAACAGAACTACTCGAAGATAAAGTCTGACACTGCCTTATGTTACACACTCACACACTCGCAGACTCACACACACATGTACAGAAGGCAATATATTTAATTACTTTCTAAGAACATTATTGCAGTACAAGTTTGTGAATGCTCTTTGTTGCATTGTCTTCTTTGAAGCCATATTAAAGTCATTGGTTGGATTTAAGTAATTTAAAAAATCTAACTTGGTTTGGTAAATGTTAAAATTTAATCTGTAAATTCATTTGTTTGTGATGCTTTTGTATCAATTGATCTATTGTTTTTAAAGAGATATCCCACAAAACGAAGGTGTGACCTAAGGGGACAGTCAGTTAAATATACTGTCATCATAAATCAGAGTGGCCCCATCTTTGGTTATAGGATTGTTAAAAGCTAAAGACTTTAGAAGCTACATGAATGGGTTTTAGCCAGCGTACCATTGGTCTAGATGTCGAAACCGGGACTGCCTCGTTCGGGGTTTTTGGTTTTGATTCCTGGAACTATCAAAATCTCTTGGTCTGGCAGATTTGCCAAAACTCGGGACTAATCTGCAGCTTATTTGATATGAAGTCAGTATAACTATGCCTCTGCCTTCGGCCAGTATAATTGTGATTTCCAAACTGCAAGAAAAACTAGCAACACATAACTTATAGGTACACACTATAACACACGTAGAAACCAATATCTCTCAAACACAACACACCTAAAGGATGTTCGATAACACACGGTGTGTTATCAGGCATCTTATTTCATTGTTTCTACAGGGTGTCCCTTTGTGAACGGCAAATACAGTTGGATATAGTGAGATATGACTTGGTGGGAGTCGGTTTTAAAAGTATTGCTCAAGATATGACGGTTTTGTGATTCATTTTATTATTGAGTTGAATTAATTGTAGACTATGTAATATTTATCATGTGCTGGGGTTAATTGTGGATGGTTTGAAAACAATGCCAATGTATTGTGACGAGCTTTCATATTTTTTTTATTGTTAGGCACTGATAACCTAACGTAACCCACTTATTTTGCTGTGCCCGACAGGGTCCATGTAAACTATTTATAAGTATTAACACCTAAAAATTCATGTGGAAAGCAATAAAAGTATTGAGTATTGATATTCCAAAAACAAAACCTTTCTTTAATGTGATAGACATCTACGTGGGAGCTTATTTAATTATCATCTGCTATACGATTTAAAGTGAAATCTTATTGAAGAATGATCTATAACTCTTATCGCCAAATACTGAAACGCCACTCAATTTTAAAGACAGCTCAAACATCATTCTTTTTCTGTCACACTTACTTAAAAACCAACTTTTAAACCATTTTTGAGTATATCGAGATTAAAATCAAACACACGTATATTTACTCACAACACCTACAAAGCCTTGTATCTTGCACTAGTGGTCTAACAATTTTTACCTTTACAAACATTCTAACAAAAGAGCATCGGGCTCCTATACTTAGTCACGTAGTAGAACAGATGTTATCTCGTCTTGAAGAGTGGACTCACACGTTTGCTAACATAAGGGGCTCGCGAGAACTGTACTAGAGTTTCCGATGAAACTTACTGTTTTTCGATGTTGTGATACGAAGTGACTGGACTTTTTTGTTCTCGTCTTAAAGGTTTTTTTTTAAATGAAAGTAGCATGGCTATAGTTTGGCAGCTGGTAGTAAGTAGATAACTACTTTTTACACGTATTTCGAGAGATATCAGAGGAGTGATAGCTATTATAATGCAAACTATAGTTTCCCAAGTAATTTTATGGGAAAATGGCGGAATTAGTGTGGATGTTATTTTTAGTTTGGTGACAGTTGAGCTTTGAGGAAGGGTATTGGGTATCTTCAATTCTAAGGAATATCTAGTTTATATTTTTGTCTGGTGCAGAGGTTGAGTAGTTTCTGTGTCATTGTGAATATGACTGCATCGCGATCGGTTTGATTCCGCGTCCAAAATATGCATGTCTTTGGTTCGTGCTGTGAATTTTGTTTCAAATAGAAGTCTTATCTTTGGATCTTCTTAGCATAAGATTTTTCTTTTGATTTCGAACTGAAGTGAGAAGAGGTTTTTAAATGTGTTTCATTTAAATCTTGTTCTTTGTTAACGCATTTTTTTTTAATATCCACGTATAATCCATGTCAATGTACTTTATTCAAGTTGATAGATAGTTCCTGAAATAAAAGGGTTCAAACAAAGAAACGCTTTTAGATCCTTTAGGTATTTACCTATCATACTCTGTTCTATCACATCTCAGTCATATTCAAATATATCTAACAAACCCAAAATCTTAACCCCACGAACAACCGTCCGACATTAGTCTCAGTCCTAATTATTTTGAAGCATGAACCTCGGCGCTCTCGACTCAGTTCTAACGAGTGAACGCGTCGCTCCAATGGTGCTTGTCTTAAAAATGTATGGAAACGAGGCGTAACAAGTTGTAACTACCGCCCTTTAACACGCCTTTCAAGGGTTTGAAATGTACCGTCTGGTTTGAATGTTGTTGGCTTATTATTGTGGTGCAATGATATTTTTGATAGTTCCAAAATGAGAGGTCAATTTATGAGCCAAGTACATTAGTTATAAAACCAAACTAGCGGGTTGACCTGTGCCCCGTGAGCGTGCGTTTCACGCACTTATAAAGTCTTCGTAGCCTTTCACGATAAATCTAAAACTGACGAAATCAAATCGAAGCAGTAGTTCATGGTACTAGCGCGTTCAAGCAAATAAACATGCTTTATAATATAAGTACACACGTTTCTCACAACGTACTTCTGCTTATTAATAGCTGAACACATTTCAATATTATTAGCTCTTACAAGAACATTATAATTAAGTCACACCAATACAAACACAGTTCTACCGTTTCGTCACCCTACCATTATAGTTCAGAGTACTAAAATCACAGTCGTTTTCTTGCAATTGCATAGTTCACAGATAAAGCTGGGTACACAAAGGGCAGACAGTCTTTGTGTTCCCGATATTGTCGACAAATGACGCATACCTAGCGTTGCCTTTTGAAGCTAATTCTGTTTGTTTTGTATGGGAATTGTTGAGCTGGTGTGTTGGAAAAATGTGTGAATGCTTGTGTGTGTGTTCGTGTGTACGTATCTTAGTATTTTTATAATGTCTGGTCTGTTATTTATAAGATTTTCATCCATGTCTAACAATAGGATATTTCCTAAAAGTAGTTCGTAGTAATATCCCTCCGTTTTCGCATTTTGGATAAAGAAAACAGCCGCGTGGCTGCTTTCTTTTTCCGGCTAAAAAACGTAAAGAAATTAAGAGAACAATTTTTGTGATGTATGAATATAAATATTATGTATAAAATCGGGCAGCGTTAAAACACTATTTAGGCACATCTAAACCTATTTCCAAAGACAATATTATTCTAATATCCAACATAATACCTTTTTATACCCATTAAGTTTTAAAAGTAAAACAATGCAACCTTTTTGTTGAAAAAAAAAAGCTGAAAAAAAAAAACAACTGCATTTAAAAGCAATAACAACGAGTTTTAAGCCTAGTTTCCGAGGGACTTATGAAAATATATTGCCACGCGTGATTTTACTTTATATACTGTTTATTTTTAATAATATAGTATTAAGTAGAACGATTAGAAACACGCGATGTAAGTAACGTATATTAGTCTAGTTTTTAAAGTATTTATTTTTATTTCCAACGGTACTTAAAAGTTAGTTATTACATTTATAATGTTGGACTTGAGAGTTACTGCATTAAAGTTAAATTATTTTTCAATAAATGTGTAATACTTTGGAATATTTCGTGAGTTCATAACATGAACATATAGGTAATACATGCAAAAATATTTTAGTCTTTTTCAGTGAGAATCGAACATGCGATATTGAACACAGTTTTAACCAATTCACTTTTTGTTTGCATTTCTGTATATTAAGTTGACTCTGCAAAAGACACGTAAGAAAGAAATATTTTTGTTATTGCATTATTACAATTCTGCGCATTTTTTTCACAGTAAAATCTTTCTTACTTTCCCTTAGAGTAAAGGGAAGCTGATAATTTTTACTTTTCCGCGAAAATTACCATATTTCCTTATTCAGAGAAGATAAAATGTAACACCGTTTTCCTTTTCCGTTTCTGAATCTATAAATTTCATTTTAAAGAATGCACACACTGGAGACAACTTTTTTTGTAGGTAAAAAATATAATTTAAGCCACAAAAAGTACAAATTCTGTTGAAGTAAGTCCTTAAAAAGAACATATAACTTACAAGTAACATGGATACTTGCCTGGCTTAGAGTATCCTACAAACTTTTAGTCGGCCGATAGCTTGTTTGGGCTCATAAATCAATATAGTAGTATAAAGTGTCAAGCCGGCATTAGACTGACTGTAAGCTTTTATTAGAATCAAGATTCCATAAAAATATTATATATAAAAATATTATTATTCCATTAGATAAAATTTCCAACATCGGGTCAACTGTCTTCCGTGTAGAATCGAACTTACACACTCGTACTTGAGAGATAGTGTACACCAAGAAGCACGTATTTGTCAAATCACGTTAATCAGAGCAATAAGCACCAATCACACAAAAGCCACAGATCTATTAAACAGTGTACGTTTAAAAAATTTCATTCGCGGATAAAAGTTGGGGAGACAATTCATAAAGTGCGCACAAAGAGCAGTGAGACATTGCAAATGGTTTTGTTCGAGAACTTTCTCTATTGTGTCTTGTGAACCTTTGTCATGGATGCTGAATGAGCCAGTGTAGGTCGTGATGCTGTGTTCACAAGAGATAATGTATGGGGATTTTCGAGAGGTCGAATTTGGGAGCGAAAAAGTTGTAACTGAAGTTATGGTTGTCATTTTTGAAGATGTGAAATAAATGGTGTAATTTGGTTCTGTTTTCTGTCTGACGTCATCGTTTGCTAAATCTTTTGCCAACTATGTTGAGGTTGGCTTTCAGTTTAGCAGTATCTACCAGTGTTTTAGATGGAGCGACTGCTTTCTGGAAGATCAACTCTCTGTCTGATGCACTGGTTTTATGCGCCTTATATACAAACTTATAGTTCTCACTACTGGGCTTATTATTTACAACAATTGAAAATATAGATTTATTCTTTGTCTGACAATTAGAGCAGAAGAAGCTTTTTGCTATAAGTGATCTTACCACTGAATTAATTTTACCCCTTCATTACATTGATCATTATTCTATTTAGGTATATATTGCATGGTAATTGAATTAAGTAATAGCTGAAATAATATTCTCTTAGTAACAATGACAACAAAAGTAAACAAACAACATGTAAACTTTTCGAATAATAATAAATTTCTTGGAAATCAAGATTTGTCTAAAATATTCCAGTTGAACGAACGTAAACGAAATTAATAAAGTTTATTGAACAAACAATGAATGAATGAATAGTTATTTAGTTAAAATTAAGCAAGTATATACTAGCTTTCACCAGCGGTTTCACCTGCTTCCTAACGGGACTAGTTCCTGCACTTGCATAAAAAGTACCCTAAAATTATTTATTCTTTTTAATGGTTTGTATGAAAGTAGATATGGTAAGAATGTTACTTGTGAGATGACGGCAGATGGAAGAGTATGGGAGTAGAAAACATGCTGCGCCGACCCCAAATAAAATTGGGATAAGGGCAGGAGGATGATGATGATTCTTATTTCATCAAAATTCTGTCGGCTGTTTCACACAAACATAGTTTCGCCTTTATAGTAGTAGTGTGGTATATAAATTAATATAAAACATATATACTGATATATAACGTCAACGTTAAAGATAAAAATATTGACTATACGAGAAATAAAGGCTTAGTCAGTTCCAATCGAGAGACCATGTAAAGGATTTGTTTCGCTACAAGAAACTTTTATCGAGGTCAATGCTTAAATTGAGCACAAATTGTGTATTGTACTAGTATGGACTTATGTCATAAAAATATGGACTTAACTTATATCTAATGTACGATAGTTTTGAAGCCTGTAATTTAGTACTACATAGACTTGATGCTTAAACTGATTGGTTAAAGACAATTTAAAAAATCTGTTTAAAAAAATTAATTACACAGAAGACCCCAATTCAGGTAGTAAGTATGAACACTGCCATCTACTTTTTATGATGTAAGACTGCTGTCATCGATGTCCCTGGAGAATCAGTTTCCACAGCCAGGCCAATAGTAGTATTTCTTAGGCTTTAGAATTCTCGACTACTACAGAAATACTTATTACCGTTCTGAAATTGGGATCAACTATTTAACACACTCCCTATAAATCTCATCCTTCACCAAACAAAGTATTATTGAACACTATTTAAATTCGACCAACCCAGAAAATAGAATAGCAAATCCCTCACAGGACTTAGAATTCCATTTTGTTGCAGTTTTACTGCTCCTCAGCAATTTGGTAGAAACATTGTATGTACGTATATACATACGTATGTACGTAACTCCAGCAGTATTGGAAAAGCTGGATCAAAGAGGATTAGGGCACTCCAGTTTGAATCCAGCACTCTAGATAATGTAATTTAAATACCTAATAATTTCCTACCTTAATTTTGGACTCGTTTTCAGGAATTAGCTAACAAAGTTTAAATTGGGAGAGTCTGATACATTTTAACAAAGGTTTTTTTTTGTGTCGATCGATTATGAAGTTAAGCATCATTTGGAGCGGTCGGTCCATGGGTGACCACTCAAGTCATTAAGAGTTCCTCCGTCTTTCTGAAGACACGTCTTTGATAGTCTCAGCCATTATTTGATCATCTTTGGCAGTCACAACAGGTAGTTAAAAGCCTAAAAGTCTCACAATCAGCATTACCCAGGCGTCTGTTGGTGCCTAGGTAACTGGCTTCAGAAGGCTAGATAGGTAGTCCCTTCCTGTAGTACACTGGTACTCAGCGGCATCTGGTAAGACTGGAAAACGCCAACCAGCTAGAAAAAATCAAGATAGATGAACATCATCAAGCAATCAAGTAGATTGCAGTACATTCACAACTATTATCAGTCAAACTACCTTAACTTAGTCATCTTACCTAATATTATTCCTAGGAGAGTCAGTTAACACGAGTCGCCGCTCTAAGAGGCTTCACTACGTTTGTCAAAGCCAAATAGCTCCGGACTTGTAAATGTGGCAACTAAATAATTTCTTACACATACTATGCTATGTTTGTACTCGTATGTTACAAAATCTGACGAATTGACCTACCAAAGAGTATTGGGTTATCCGGGTAACTGGGTTGAGGAGGTCAGATAGGCAGTCGCTCCATGTAAAACACTGGTAATCAGCTGCATCTGGTTATACTGGAAGGCTAACCCCAACAAAGTAGGGAAAAGGATAGACAAATGATGACTCCTACGTTATTGTTTAGCTAATTCGTGTATGTGCTCAATCTGCTCAAAGATACCTACAGTGCGAAAATTATCGGTAGTTTAATTATGTTACTCGTATTTCGACGTTTGCGGTCGCGATGAGCGGAAATGGACAGAAATAATCAGTTGTTTTCGATGTCAAAGAACATCGAGGCTTGCTAAATAAATCATCATCATCGTCTTCCTGCCCTTATCCCAATTTTATTTGGGGTCGGCGCAGCATGTTTTCTCCTTCCATACTTATCTGCCGTCATCTGAATAAATGTCTATAACTTAAAAAAGATGGATTACTGTTACCTATCTGTACTCATTTCTTTTTCTCATTCACTCTAATCACAGAAAACCCTCATTTAATTACTTCCTAGCTACATTCAATTGAGTGCAAGTTTTCCCTTGCTCGTAGGTGCCACATACATTGTGCATTTGCATATATTCGCCATCCGAATGTAAATGCTCGGGTTGTGATCTTACGATTCTCTGAGTCACAGTTTATATGTGCAACATTGTAGAACCATGAAATACAACATGGCCGCTGCTTTGATGAAATAGTATGTAACGGTTTTGTTTGGTTCCAATTTTAAAATGAGTTTTTGAATTAAGAGTTAGAAGTTTGTTTTGTCTTTTATTCTGTTGTTTAAAAATGAATGGGAATTTTCTGTGATTTTTATAGATATAAATGTAAAGGCACATTCGTACTTTTTGATATCGAAACTATTTAAGATAAGTTTGAGGTAAATAGGTACATGATTTATTTGCATGCCTTAATTATGTCGAATCAAATACATATTTTAAATAACATCCTTATAATGAACCATGATTCTGGAACATATATTTTATATAGTCACCGTGTATGTCAGCCGAGTACTGAAAAGTCAAACATTGTACTCAGTACAACTCCATAATATTTATTATCTTTTTGAACTAAATGCACTTCAGTTAAAATTCACATATCGAAAATAAACAAGCAACACCTGCAACCACCCCAAACTGACCACGAACCAGTTACAATTCAACTTAACCAACTTACAGTAAGTGACTAAGTTGAATTCAAGATTACAGCGCGAACTTAGTCCAGTGTTTAATTCAATTCTAAGCACAGTCTAAGCATGGTTTAAAACTTACATTCCTAGATCTAGTTTGAACTTCAACTGTTGCAGATTAATTGTGATTTAAACTTTGATGCTGTTTTAATTAAATTGTTTTGTTATACTCATATATCTGTTTGGGATTTGTGTCAAGGTGTGGGTGTTGTGTATGATTTGGGTAAGTTGTTTGAACGACGTTTTTAGTATAATTATACCTTCCATATGTCATGCTATTTACTTATGCAGGTGTACAAATGTGATAGTGTGAGATCGTTTGTTTCTTATGCTTTTAAACGGCTTGATATGGAGTAATGACACTTTTGATTTGGGTATTATAGGAAATAGTTCCGTGGTGACGCCGGAGAATCCGGAAATTTTCTATCTACGAGTTTGGGAAAACCTGCTATGTATGTGGCCTTCTCAATGACATAATATTTTGGTCTTCTACAAAAAAGGACCAGAAATATATCATGCCAAATACGTACGCAACAATTCGGCTTATAAAGCGAGCACTTAATACTTTGGAACTAGCATACAACTTTATCCGTTACGACAAAACTCTAACAAAACAAATAACTCACTATCTAATTGCCGGTTTTGCAAGGAAATGTTGCAATCACGGCAAACACCATTCTGCTATATTGAAAATGAATTTTAGTGTAACACAAATAGGACTCATAATTGAATGCGTTTGTGATGCCTGGATTTGTATCTTGGGTGCTGGTGCTTTGATTAAATCTAATGCGCATTTGTTTTTGTCTTTACTTAGAATTGAATAAATATTAGTATTAAGGTTCATTGATTTTGCTCCATTTAAAACATTTTTCCGTGACGAATTGAACCAACTCTTAACGTGCGAAGTAAAATATTATTGAAAAAAAAAAAACAGCCAACACTTAAAATATGCAAACAGGAACTAGACCATCCATAAAATAAAACGTCGACATGAATTAAAACCTCCATAATAAGTCACTTGGCAGCCCACAGGGTTGCCAGGAACAAATATTTCTTTACCTAATTGCCCTTTTTGCAACAGGGAAATAATGTTGCAGTCACAAGTGGTTCTATTTAGTAGAAAAAAGAGGCCGTATTACACTGCGTTGCAACAATTAAATTAATGTCTTGGCCCGCTGGCCCTAATTAGCGGGCACTAGGATTTAATTGGACCTCTTTACTTTTTACGAAGCCCCGCTGGTAATTTGGCGAACGTTTTAAATATTGTTTGGGTTTAAAATGATGGTTTATGGTGCCAAGAATTCTTGATGATATTCGTTGGTGGTTTTAAATTAATCTACACTTAGTTTGCTGTATGAAAGTTTCATGAATTTCAAGACGAATGATTTATGATGAACAAAGTTTTTTTTTTAGCTGTTACAGTCTTGTAGATTCTTCTGTGAAACTGACACGATGAAGGCTAGTCATTTTGATGATTAAGGGTTCTACTATCAACTCATATAAATGAATTATAAGTAATTCATATCATCAGCATCTCAGCCATAGGACTTCCACTGCTGAACATAGCCAAACATTGTAATTAATATATTTAACATTAATCCTAATATTGAGGTGTTGTTATCACTTACACATAGGCAGTCATTCTCCTGCCCTTATCCCAACATCTATTTGGAATCAGCGCAACATATTTTCTTCCATTGGTTATTAGTCTGACGTTAGTTATTAGTCTGACACCACCTTCCCAGTAACATGCTTCCACCCATATCGTCTTTCACGCAATCGATTCACGTTTAATTAGTCGCGTCCGCCTCTTCAACGATCCACATTTAATCCTAGAACCTCTTTCCAAGCATGTTTCTCATTCCTCCACATCACACGCCAATATCAATAGACAAATAAAATTAATTAAAAACTAACCTTGCTACCTACACATTACGTCATTAATTCCTTAAAACTTGCGTCATCAGATAGTAAGAGTTACACGAACAGTTTAGAGACGGATGTGTGTGAATGGCGACAGATTGCCGGCTTACCGCATGCAAGCACAACATTAACTCGAATGGGTGTCCCATTCGACTTAATTGACTCCTATAACTTGCATGGGTTTACAAGCCAACGATTGTTACAACACGTTTTTGTTTCTGCGCTGATTTTGTATGGAAAACTACGTTACTTAGATTCATGTTGATCGATGAAATAGACGTTCGCTTGTACTTGGGCGTTAGAGTATTTAAAAATAACTCGTTCATTGTAAATTCACCTGGCATTCAAATATGATCGGGCTAGCTTTCAGTAATTATCTTATTATTATATTTTACGCCCACAGTTTTATATTTTAGTCTTTCAGATCAGTTGGATCAGTTGTCAAGTGAGACTAACCAGCTAGAAACTCTATGGGCATTTCATTGTTCGAATTACAATGAGATCTAAATGTCAAATGGCGAAATTAATATTCACCAACATCTGTGTATCGCACAATATTATCATGCTTTAATCTTAATAAGAAGTAATTTTCTTGAAAACCAAAACAGTCTTACATGGAGAAGAATATTACAAAAGAATATTTTTCTCATAATTACACAGCAAAACTAATTCCCTAGGAATGACCCACTTACAAGTTAACAATAAGCGTTAGTCCTGATTCTTGCCCCATTCCGCATTACCGTCTGCAATCTTAATCTTAAAAAACGATTAAATGTATGTTTGTTCATTACCGGGGAAAGGACAATGCTATTCTTTGTATGGAAGTTGGGCTCAAGTATTGCCCACAGTAACTGCATAGTGTATTATGTTTCATAGGCTTATATTAGGTCCCAGACCAAAGCATTTCGAAATCTATCCCGGGAGTCCTGAGAAAAAATGGTTTGACTATTATTCAATATTACATAAAATAAGCTTACGAACTCTTAACTGTTCCACTTTTATTACCTTAATTGAAATGAATTATATTCATTGACAAATACGAGGTATTGTACACGACAACTTTTTTTTAACCGACTTCCAAAAATGGAGGAGGTTCTTAATTCATTTGTATTCTTTTTACGTTTGTACGTGCAGAACTCCGTCGTTTACCAACCGATTTCAACAATTATTTTATTGTTTGAAAGGGCTTACTTCCTCAATGGTTCCTTTGTCATCCGGCCCAGGGTCTGGTGATGGAATCTCTAAAAAAAATCGGGAGCGACTCTCGAAAATTGTAGACACATATCGAGTAAAACCTTGTCATTCGGGTATATATCTCAGACACCACAAAACTGTAAAAGTTAAGATCTGACCTGACAATGGAGACGACAGAGAGACGAGGGAACTCCTCAACGGTATCTACTTACTACCTCATGTTCGAGCTTATTTTATTCGTCTTGATAAGATTTTTTTAGAAAATAGCTCATAGCGCAGGCGCCTTGTAGATTTAAACCATAAATTCAAAAATATTGCGGTAATTACCTTTTTTCAGAAAATCATTGTCAGTTCTTATTAGAATCCAACGCTTTTAGAATTTATTTGAAAATCACAGTAAAAAAACCCATTCCAACATTTTCCAGTACTGGATCCTGACAGCGAGATCCTGAGCATTGAGATTGACAATATACATATGAGTAAGACTTATTTGGCAGAAAAGTCTTATCAGATTAATTTCTCGGGACCCCTGGGACCGATTTCAAAAATATTTTGATTTCTTGTTAAGAGTGAATTAAAGAACCTATTCCAACCACTTCCACTACTGGGCAAATGGCATAGGCTTTGTAAACAGACTGTTCATGTGGAACATTTAAACCGGTTTTCCTCGGGACCCCTGGGACCGATTTCAAAAATATTTTAATTTCATGTTAAGAGTGAAGTAAAGAACCTATTTCAATCACTCCCACTACTGGGCAAATGGCACAGGCTTTGTAAAGCGACTGTTCATGTGGAATATTAGAACCGGTTTTTCACCCGGACCCCAGGGACCGATTTCAAAAATATTTTAATTTCTTGTTAAGAGTGAAGTAAAGAATCTATTCCAACCACTCCTACTACTGGGCAAATGCCAAAGACTTTGTTAAGTGACTATCTAAGGAGAACATTTGAACCGGTTTTTCTCGGGACCCCTGGGACCGATTTCAAAAATATTTTAATTTCTTGTTAAGAGTTAAGAGTGAAGTAAAGAATCTATTTCAATCACTCCCAGTACTGGACAAATGACACAAGCTTTGTAAAGCGACTGTTCATGTGGAATATTAGAACCGGTTTTTCTCCGGACCCCAGGGACCGATTTCAAAAATATTTGGATTTCATGGTAAGAGTTAAGTAAAGAACCTATTTTGACCACTCCCACTACTGGGCAAATGCCAAAGACTTCGTTAAGTGACTATCTAAGGAGAACATTTGAACCGGTTTTTCTCGGGACCCCTGGGACCGATTTCAAAAATATTTTAATTTCTTGTTAAGAGTGAAGTAAAGAATCTATTCTAACCACTCCTACCACTGGGCAAATGGCTCAGGCCTTGTAAAGTGACTCTTCATGGAGAATATTTGAACCGGTTTTCCTCGGGACCCCAGGGAGCGATTTCAAAAATATTTGCATTACGTGTTCAGAGTGCACTAAGGAACCCCCTGGAACTACTCCCATTGCTGGGCAAACTATGAGCCCAGACCCTGGCATTGTCCTTTAGCGTGGATCTTCCTGTTTGTACCGCGATACCGTAATGATGTGTTACCGTAATGAGTGTTAGTGCCTTGTGCTGTTATATTGCTAGAACTGACTGCTGAGTATGAAATTAATAATTATTCAGCTGTTTCATAGTCCTGTAATTTATTGATGATGATGATTTGCTAAGGCAATAAAGTTACATTAAATTTTGACGGTCTCTAGTGTCGAGACATGGGATGCTAATAGGAGCCACTTCTCAGATTAAAATGTCTTTATCTAACGGGCGGTCCAGATTCATATAAATAAAAAATAACAGAGCCAAATATTTAATTAGCATAAAATCCAACACAATAAGGCTGATTAATTGATAATTCATAAAAGTACATAAATCCCGAATGTATGTCACATGCATAAAAAAAACCCGCTCCCATATTAACAACATAGTAAAGTACAAGAGCTCAATTTATACCGTAATAAACAATTACCGCGATAAATTACACAGTAATTTACAGATGTACGTGTAAAATATGGCACAATTACCATACGAAATTGGATTTTAATTGATAATAACAGTCAAATGAGTGGGCATTACTACCATTTTCTACCAAATAATACCGTCAGCCGTTTAAACGAGGCATCAAATAAATTGTCAGGAGTCACAAAAGTTGACTCTTTAATGTTGTTAACATGAAAAATGGAGTAGCCACGAACAATGTGATGAAATATAGGTCAGTTACAGAGATTATTGTTTTTACTTTGCTCAATGTTATCGTTACGGTTTGTGAGCGTTTTTTTTTTCAAAATTTGTTTTATAATGACTGATGTTCTAAATTCGAATTTGGTGCAATCTCTCAACCTGAATTGAGCATGTAAATATTTTTTATGTTGGTATTTATTATTGAAAATTGGTTTCATTTATTTCAATTGTTAGTTTTATGAATTGAATGGGTTGGAATAAATTATTTTGAAGTACAGTTAATGAGGATTTAATCCGCGGTTCTCTTTGAAAGTTTCCATGTACCTTATTTTCGTTATTTACACAGAAAATGATAATCCCACGGATTAAACAGTTTCAACCACATTAAACAGTATCATATATTAATAGCAAATACTTTTTTCCCCGAAATGATAGGTAGTGATGACCGACAGTTTATTTGGAATCAGGAAACCAATCAAACTTTTTAGTCCGATTGTTATAACGTGCGCACTATAATATATACATCGGCCGATTAAAAATTAGCAGCATGCGTGGGTTCTTAAAGTCTTAAATATTTTAGTGTGAACATACTCTTAACAATCTGACAAATTCAGATTGGCACAAACTGAGACTAATGGCCTGATAGTAATGAAAAAATATCTAATAATATTTTCCCGAGAATCTATTTCAATACCTTATGGTAATGTAGTCAATTGCCTCCCATCAACCAACATCAGTTCATTTACCAGTTTATTATCATACCTCCCAGACAAAACATATAATGCCCGAATTATCTTAACCAACAATATCTTGAGGCTTTAGACAAACTATCAATAATAATTAGTTTGTGTGTTTTAGTTCAAGATTCAGTAAAGGCCGAACTATGTACAAACACCTTAGGGCATCGGGTCTGGGTAAATATGTGCGCGCGTGTATCATTTATAGACGGCTTGTCGATGTGCTGAAAATACGTTTCAGGGAGATGAATTAACATGTTATGATGTAGTTGGATTCTATACTTTTGTATTTGAATTGATTTGATTGGGTAGTCAGAAGCCAGTAAGTCTGACACCAGTCTAACCAAGGGGTATATGGTTGCCCGGGAAACTGGGTTGAGGAGGTCAGATAGGCAGTCGCTTCTTGTAAAGCACTGGTACTCAGCTGAATCCGGTTAGACTGGAAGCCGACCCCAACATAGTTGGGAAAAAGGCTCGGAGGATGATGAGGGAGATGAATTAACATGTTTTAATGTAATTGGACTCTATATTACGCACTCTCATAATCCACAACACAGAGAAGGACTGAGCATAAATCACCACGTTTGCTCGAGGTGGTTTCGAAAAATTTAACTGAACATAAATCACCAATTTCGGTTTCGACAGGTTTAACTTCACGAATTTAGTAAAAAACTACATAATATTAAAAATAAATTTTAAAAAGTTACATTGGTTCTTCCACCACAAATACTGAATTGCTAACAGTAACGCTTGTACTCGATTTTTGCGATAAAATACTCAGTGGCATGATTTCTATGGAAATATATATTTAGATGGAAACAAAAGTGCTACGTTTTCACAGACAAAAAACAGTTATAACGAATCAAAAATTATCCTATAATTACCACCAAAATGAATAAATGCATCGTTTCCAAAATCGAGGGTTTTCACACAAACAGGTAAGAGCGTTACTTTAACTCAATCACGTTGATGAATGCAAGCTTCGTGCAAGTTGTGCGCGACTGTACTTGATCGTGCCGTCAACTGCTTTGCGGTAATTCTATTATTTGTTGGGAAATTCCTATTGTTACGTGGATTGTTGTTTGATTGCCTGGATTAGTTGTATTGAACGAGTTTGTTTTGTGTGTGACATTGTTGTTTTTTAAGGTTGCATATGTTAAGGGTAAAACGGGACTTTATTACTAAAACTTCGTTGTCCGTCTATTCGCCCGCCTGTCTGTCACCAGGCTGTATCTCAAGTACCGTGATGAGAGAGTTGGCTGTCCTCAGCTACCACATCTTATCTGAATATCTTGTGGAAGACGTGCCTAAATCATTTTGAAAATCGGTCAAAATCATAAATTTTACAACTCAAAAGAATGTCTACAAGCCTACATTAAAGAAAAAATCTAGTCCTAAAATGCAAGTAGGTACGTGATCAAAGACAGATATTCGACCGCGTTCATATAGAAACACACAAAGCCAATAGGATAGCCATAACTCACCTTATTTTATCATCACTTGCATTAACACCACTCTGAGAAGAATACTAAAACACAGAAACAAAATAAAATCCCGATTCACGGCATACATATTTCCCAAATCTGCTGTATCAGGGAGTAGGGTGTCCATTTCTTGGTACGACAGTAGGATATTTATCAATAAGTCTCCCACTTGACCGCGACCTCCTGTCAGACAATCGCACGGAGAACAAAATAACTAGCGGAGGTGGCATAACGGAAAATCGCCTAAGAAAGTAGGGTGCCAAAACGCGGGTGAGCGAAGGACGTGGAACGCTTCTGTTGCCGCTCTATTTATACGCCTTCTTTGGACCTGGCCATTTTTTTAAATACTAAAAATTATTGACAGATAGATATCTCAAAAAACTCGTAACTGATCGTTTTAGTCATGCCCACCGTACGAATTTGACCTACCTACTTACCTACCTTTGAAGGCGCCTGACCTACCTGCATAATGGCATCTCCGCTTATTTCCTTGTTCTGGGGACAATCGTAAATCCATCCATGTTTTTATGTCCATTCTTTTATATGACACGCGGAAAGGTCCTGAGATATATGGATTTTGTGTAAATAAAAATAAGGAAGCAACAACGGGCGCTGCGCTTGAATATGGCATCCTGGGTTTGATTTTCGAACACTGTCTGTGATTTTTTTTTTATTTTGTGTTGAAGTGTGAATATGGAGTTTTGTTTACGGCATGGATTCGGACTTCATGGATTGGTTTAGTACCAAGAAGAAGTCACAGTTTGACATTACATTAAACAGTTATTTTTATTGGATTTAGTAGTCTGAGTTGCATTTACTGCAAAATAAAATAAAATGCTGCAAATTTTACTATACGACTCAGACGCTAATAAGCATACCCTGCATCATATTCACTTAATCCGTGACTATAATATGCATTAGAATAACATTCATTAGGCTAATTTTTCTTCCATCGCATAAACTAGGACTCTCAGAACGCGAGTCAAGTCGAAGGCTATAGCTAGTTATAACATATCTGCAGAATATTATCAATAAGGCCTACTTGACCTCATTGATATCGCTTGACAGCCGGATTCTCTTATCCTCGTATTAACATTCCAATGAGGATGGAAGCCGATACACAAATGTGTTACGTTGTGTGCGAGCGATACTAAAATACATGCTTTTGCTGAATATACATAAGTACATAGGTCTATAGGGTAAGAATAAGATTATTTTAGAAGGATGCGAAGAAAAAGTCCATAATTAAATTAAATTAAATTATCTTTATTTCAGACATTTTGTCCATAGCTTTTACAAATAGTTAGTAGGGTTGTTAGTACACACAAAAATAAAGCATAATAATAAGGTGTACTTTGTTAGTAATCATTGAAAACAACAGTGTACACAAAGAATTACTCAAGTCTACTTCCTATTTCTAAGCAGGTGAACGCTCGCCCAGAACACGTTAAAAGGACTGTTTATTTTGTACGCTAACTGAGGACTAGCTTTCTGAGGACAGTGTTGGTGCTACCACGGATCCTGCTCATCATCGAAGCTGTTCTTTTCCGAGTAATGCAAAAGAAGTTATCGATGGAGGCTTCCGCAAACATTGCGGAAGCACTGCAGTATCTGGGCTTCCTCGTTGTTGTACTGCACACCCAGGGCGTTGTAAGCCCGCCGCGTATAGCTGATCCACAGACTGCACGTGTAAAATGACTGACAGAAGGCTCTGAAAAGTATCAGTTTTACATCTGAACCATAATACCAGTTTTATTTCAATGTTATATCCAAACATATACCTACTGCTATGTAGCTTGTTATGTTTAAGATAAAATAATAAGTGGCTTATTTCTGTCTACGTTGAGAGACGTTTTTTTTTTGAGGAAAATCCTTAAACTTCTTATAGAGTGCCTTTTCCCGCGGATCCACCTGCGTTTACTACCTACGGTTTCATTTAAATCAGTTCAGCAGTTTTGACGTTCCACGCCCAAAAGACAGAGTTATTTTCACATTTATATTATTCGTTAGAATTTAGCAATAGTCATAACACTCAAATCTCCAATTTCTCCGAACCATTGGTAGAGCTGGAATATTCTTGGATCCCGTAATAGTGTAACGTCATATCAAATGAAACATAACACCGTTAGAAAGCTGTCGGATACGCAAATAGGGTTAGCTTTAACTGTACCGCAGTTGCTATAGTTTGAGGGTTAAAATACGTGTGTTTGAGTCTGTTTTATACGATGTATTATAAATAGGCAAATAGGAATGCACCGTGATCGCATCGGTGGCATAAAACAACTGTTCATAAAGTTCATAAAAGTATTAGAGAAAGAAAAAAAAAATAGCATTTTACAATGGTTTTTTGACTTTTGTTGCGCGTAACAAAACTGAGTTCCACGCGTGACATTAAGCGCGGCAAAAGTCTTTGGTTCGATTTTAACCGTCATCTTCACACCATAAGTTGTCAAGCGAAGCGAGGCGAAAAACCACTTGTGTGAAAACGCTGTAAGAAGTCCGGTTATATCTGCCAGTCGGTATCGAATACATAAGAATTGCAATATGTATAAGTAGATTACTTATAGAGTCTTATACCTCTAGAACACAACTATATATAGAAACTCAAACAGGCTATAAGCTACCAATATTCCAATTACGAAGGCTTATAGAAGCAAATGTTATAAGGAGGTTACGATAACATCATGTCTTATGCATCGATAGCGCAGAACTTTCGAGAACCGCCGCCATTGACCCGTATTCGAGTAAATATAGAGCATTGTTAGGTAATCGGATTACAAGCAAACAGTATCGATAAGTAACGTGAGCGTAGATTCTATATGTACATATATAAAGATATATAAATAGTTTAGATCACGGATAGCTGTCATATGTTTTAGAAAAATATACTAAGTCATGTTGTAAGTATCTATACAAGTTTAAAATTCAGCCCTTACTATAAACATAATTTAGACAGTGATATTGTTTGTCTGTCGTTCAACGTTATATAGTCTAAACCCATTTACATTGAATTTGAAGGGGATTCATTTGATGGGCGAATGAGATTACTATAAAAAAGATGGATGCAATCGAAGGAGCGACGTTTACATAACATTTTGAGCAAATCCACCACAATATATGAAAATCAATATTTAATAGCCTGAACTTCTAAATAAAGCACAACATCACATAAACAATATCCAAAAACAATCTTAAATGATATCACGCAAACATTTGAACGAATGACAAAATTAATGAATGAAGCGAGTCATTTACGCGCGATTACGCATAACTCATTCGACTCCATTTCAGTTCACGACTGTACTTCGCTGTACTATACGTTTGTACTCGTATGTACCGAGTTTATTTCGTTTAACTCGACACGAGTCTCACTGTCACTCCGTCTGGCTTTGAGGCAAAACATGGCTTTTTGACTGGTTCGCTTTCAAGAACAGGAGTTAAAATGTGATGTCATTTTTTATGAAAAGGAATTGTACCTGTGCTTTTAATTTGCATATTATTTTGCTTAAAATTGATGATATAGTATGATGATCTTTTAACTTTCACTTACTCGACTTTGAAATGAAATTACCATCATAATATAATGCATGATTTTCAGAGAGAGATAAACGCTCTCAGCATGTTCCATAAAAAGTCGAATTTACATTATATAAGGTTTTGTTCAGTATGTGTAGATAGGTTTTGCAACAAAAGTTATTTGCTCGTGGATCTATGCTAGCAAGAGTTGCTACAGTTTACATAACATCTGATAGTATTCGTATGATCACACTTCTCGATCAAAGGAGCTTCCTAAGCAGCTGTTTTCAAATCACACTAAACGCTCTTCCCAACAAACTCGTTAAAAATGTGACGCGAATATCGTATTTTTTCAAGTTCACCCATACGAATACTGTTTACACACCTCAGACAAACTTGAACTACTGTAATATCATCTATTCTGTGTCTCCGTTGACCTGAAACTCCACTATCCAAACTTATCTCCAAGTAAACGATGCAAAGGAACCATCTGGCGCTCGTGAACGAAATTGGACTTTAATCTATTGATTTAGAGTTCGTTTTTGTGTGTCATGTTTTAGTAATAGTATATTCAGGGTTGCTACTCGTATTCCGATATCTGTGATACGATCGGAGCTAGGTTGTTTTGTTTCCTTATTTCAGCAATACCTATATAAAGGATGAGTGACGTTTTGCACGATTAATTTAGTGCTATCCTACGATAGATCGGACAGAGATTTCAGAATTTAGTGGCCGGCTGTATAAGAGGTAGTTTGAGGCAGTTGTTTAGTGAGTTCGTGTAATTGTGTCCTGTAGGTATTGTTTGAAGACAATGCGTTCGTTGTTTTGTCTTAGGTATTTTAAGATGGTAGTGATGAGGGTAGCTATTGTGTTTTGGATTACTTAGTGACTGTTTCGAAAATCAATGGGGTTTTACCGGCTTGATGGAGCATCGATTGGAGATAACGGTTTTTTTATGATCGCTGTATAAATGCAAAGGTCAAAGCTAGGTAATTTTAATAGAGTAAGCTGAAGCACATCAGTCAGATTTGACATGAAGCAACAGCAACTTATCTTTGAAATATCATAGCCTACCAGACAGATTTTCTACACGGTATTTCTAAAACATAGAATAGAATGAATTCTAATTCAACAAATAAACCAAATTCTTCCACTCATAAAATAATCACCAACACTAAAACAAGTACCTAACGCAAAGAATTATTATTAAAACATTACATAAAACTCGTAAATCTTCCCCCACATTCAGTATCACTTGGAGAACCCTCGGAAACTCTTAATCCAATTTATTAAAACGTCATAAAATTCATAATTCATCACGTAATCCCCTTACTATAAAATTGTACCAATTTTATCGCCGTCCGGCTACAATCGTGCATTGTACGATTTGCATTGACGGTTCAAAGGTAATCAGCTTAACTCGGCCTGAATGAAAAAAGGTAATGGAGTGTAAAAACGGGCTTGTACCGTAGACCGGTGAAATTTTGATTCGTCGAAGTACATGCAACTATGGGCTTTTGCTTTTGGAAAAGATGCTGAGATGTGCTATTGAATATTGTATCTGGTTTTGAGATTGTTCTTTTTTGTATTGGTTTGGTTTCTGTTTTTTGGGTGTATTAAGAAATTCAGTGAACGTATGTATTTTTTCCGTAAAATCTCAGCTGTCAAACAGTTTGCTTGCAATTCAAAAACTAAAACTCGAATAGTTATCTCCAATTTTGAAAGTCAGTCTACTTGTATAAAATGCAACATTCATGTATCTTCATGGTCCAAGACAGATACAAAGATAACAGAAATATAGAATAGAATTTACTATATTAAAATACACACACTATATTTAAACTTAAAAGGTTCACAGGTAGCATGTAACAACATAAACTTTAAATAAACTTTCTGTTCGTACAAACATGCGATATTACATTTACCTGATCAAATGATGCAGACAGCATGTTGCCGCGAATTCACACCTATTTTCTCGCTTGAACTAGCTAGAAAACTTTCCCACTAAATTGTTGCGATACCCAAGTACATAAGAGAAGTGGGGGTATATAGCTACCTTCTGTAAATAAGAAGACACAAACACAAGCGTAATTGTCGCCGTCTACCTAATTAGGAATTATTGCGATTGCAACTAACAAACAACGCTTTTAGCTAATTTATTGTCGAATTTCGACAATTCCCGTTTGGTACTTGGTACTTAGTGAGAATTTAATTTATTGCCTTATGCTTTCGATGCTAAGTTTTAACGTTTAATGGAACGAAAGCTGTTATGTTATAGAATAAGTTTTTATTAGTTTTGTGAAAGTAAGTGATCGTTTGTCTTGTAATTAAAATGGAGGGTCGTGTTTTGTTTTTTTGTTTGGTTTACTAGTAACTTAATTATGACAAGTACATTGACATTTGCGAACGTATTCGTGTGTGAACATACCTATATCGCTGTGCATGATTTGTTGATCGCAAAAAGGCAATGCTTATTATTTGACTGTCAAAGTGAAGAATTGGTATCTTAAAAAATAAGCCGAAAATGCTGACAACAGAAATTAACAAAAATATAAAATTTTCATCATTTATTCGTAATTTTCATAAAATAACTTCCGAACAAAGTTATCAATATTTAAATATATTCGCCATAAACGGGCTATTTTGTTCAATTGGCGTTGTTATAGTTATTTATGCAGTCGATTAAGTCTGATTAAGTGGCGATTCACACATCACCGGGCTGCGGTTCCCTGATATTGACGGCCATTAAATGTTGGTCCATTTTACATTGCTCGGACATTGTGTGAAATGACTCGTTTCGACAACATCGTCGTATTGATGTTAACTGAAAGAACGGACAATTTTAAAATAATTTTATGTAAATTAAAATTATTGATTTTCTAATTTTGTGGCTAAGGGTCGATCAATCATAATGATGCGATCGGTACCTACATGGATAGGTGACCATTTATATAGGTAATAAAAATATCCTCGGATTTTCGAAAGGTACGTTACATTTGTGAGTCCCGGCTGTCATCAAACATCTTTGGCAATTGTTATGGGTAGTCCCACCATTAATAAGCTGCATCTGATTAGATAGCAAGCTGAGCCCAAGAAAATGGATGATCATAAAAAACTAAAAATGGTTTTTGCAGTTGAATTTGAATAGAATTTTAACTCGGTCAACGTACTCATAATAAATAAATAAATAAATAAATATTGTTGGGACACCTTTTTCACACACGGTCGGTTAGCCCCATGGTAAGTTATTTATTATAGTTCGGCCATTCAGAGAATGCGTTCCTGACACGTCGCGATTGAACTGACGACGTAATAACATTCATTGATTATTGATATAATAATGTTGTTTTAATGCTCCTCAATTGTTAAAACGGTAAACAACCAGCAAAAATATTTTTATCGTAACTGCAACGCCATTGCAAAGTTACGTCGTCAGTTCAATCGCGACGTGTCAGGAACGCATTCTCTGAATGGCCGAACTATAACTTGTGTTATGGGTGCTAACACAACTGATAAACTACATATAGCTACATATATACATATTTATAAATACATATCTTAACACCCAGACCACGGCCAACAAGCATGCTCATCACACAAATGTGGTCAACATTTGTGTGATGAACCGGGAATCGAACCCGGGACCTCAGGTTCGGCGGTCCGGCATGATGACCATTGCGCCATCGAGGTCGTCAATATAGTACGTACTCATAATAGTCATAATAGTACGTACTCGTACATACAATCCCCTAAGGGGTGATAAACACAAAATACACCAGAATACATAGTGACCATGCTGAAACAGAGGCAAAGCTACCTGTTTTCACATGAATTTATTCAATAGCTCAGCCAAAATAGCATATCATCCTAGTTCAATACTCGCTACGAAGCCTAGTGAAGCCAAAACCAGAAATGGCTACAAATTCCATTTAATATTTATTCACAAATACTAGTAGCTGACCCAAATCCTATTGTTCTGATCTTTCAGTGTCGCTAGTAACAATAATCCCAAAGAAATTTCATTTATGTCGTCGTTATTTTCAGTTTTGTAGGTTTCCAATTTTTGTTGGGTGTTCCGAATTTTTGATACTCGTGTGAATGTAAACGGATCTCCATTCGAACGACGAAACGATTAACTGTCAAATAGACAGTTAATAACGTATTACTGAACGATTAACTGTCTATTTTAATCACAATAATTTGAAAGGGAAATTACGTTAAAATGCTATTCTAGCTCTAGTTTATTGATTATTTAGTAAATGCACGCTTAGATTTCTTTCTAGCCCTTATTGTCTTCTGCTGTTTAATGGCCCTCCAATTTGATATCCACATTTGTCGATCGATTGTACTGGCCAATGTATCTCCCTAGTAAACCGTAACAATAGTTTACAATCAACATGATAACTATATCGATTAGATAGCTGATCGCGGCTATAATACGGACGTTCACATTCATGGCGGTACACCATACAAAAGGGCGCGTTAATGGGGTAAAGCCGCTATCAATTTATGGGGATTATTGTCCCTTTACTGTTGTGTTGATCTGAGAAATAGCTTGAGTATTGCTTAGATAGTGTTAGCTGAGTTTGTTTGGCGATTTCTGTTACTTTTATTTATTTAATACTTCTTGCACATACAGTACAATGGCGGACATAACGCTTTAGGCGTTCTCTACTAGTCTACTTTTGGGTGGCGGAGAGA
Source organism: Helicoverpa zea (assembly GCF_022581195.2). Classification (NCBI taxonomy): domain Eukaryota; kingdom Metazoa; phylum Arthropoda; class Insecta; order Lepidoptera; family Noctuidae; genus Helicoverpa; species Helicoverpa zea. The sequence goes on along the minus strand of NC_061456.1, from coordinate 11,505,755 downwards.
AACTACTTTACTTACTTTTATTTCTTTTATATAACTAGTTTCACCTAGCAGTCTCATCGCGTTTCTTGGGAGCTAATCCGTACACCCGGGTAAATAGTAGCCTTAAGCTTTCTCGATAAATCGAATTTCTAACACTGAATTTGGCTTCCCATCTACAGGATGACCGGAATAGATACTGCTTTATACCCATTTATTCATGATAGGTATATATTTGTTTTATTGACAATACTCGTTTATTTGTTATGAAAATAAATTGAATAAAAGTTAAAAATTGAATAAAAGGGAAATTCCAGCACATTTTTTCCGCGAATTTATTTAAAATATTACAGGCTTGATGGTTTTGACTGTCAGTCATTCAATTCATAGTTTCATCAATAGACCAGCTTAAAAATGTAGCAGCTTTGGATCGCGAGTTTTATTTACAAAAGATTTTAATTTCATATTGTGCAGGTATTTTGTGGTTGTTTTTGGAGTGGTTTTACGTATAGCTATAGTTATTTTTGTGTCTTGATTTTTTTTATTTTTACACCTTTATTAATGCTATTCTTATTGATTGCGATAGCTGTTACTTTTTTCTCAAATTAAAATGACATGCCATATCTCCTAATTCCACAGAAGTCCCCACCTAAAGCCGCATGCACGTCCAATAAATCGGTGACAGATTTTTCGTAGGAGTAAAATAAAACATTCTCATTGCTATAACGCACACGTCCTATAATAGTCGGTTAGAAAATCCTAGTCAGAAAAATCGGTAAAATTGGTCCGATTATCTGTCCTACAAGAAATTTGTCGTGAGCATGCAGCATAAGGCCTCCATCAACAATACATAATAAAAAAAGAAATCTCAGTCTACAATAACTCAGTAAATTCACAAGTAGTGCCGTCCATATTTCATTTTACAACATTTTCTACGAAGACAGTCGGCGCCGAGCTCCTGACTTCGCGTCGTCTCAAGAAGTCTTGTTTATAATCCCCAGTTTCAAGTTTATTTTGTGTAGCTTAGGATGTTTGCTTCCTTATGTATGTGCTAAGTTTAGGGTCGGGTAATAAGTAATCCTTTTAATCTAGATCTTAATCTAGCTTGAACTTAGTCACCTGAGACTGTTTTGGTTAGATAGAAGATAATTTATAATACAGGTATCTGTGTGGAACTTATACCGTGAAGTATTTTTTGGTGTCGTTGCCTAAGCGTTTCACAAAATTTCAAACGCACAGGATACTTGCTTAAGATGATGGGAAAAGATGTTAAATGACAATCAGAAAAAAATACTGGTCCTCGATAGCAACTTTTGATTAAATTAACTTGATCTTGAATAGACAACATATAAACAGTCATTTTACCTTACGATATACCTAACCAACTTCACTGCGTACTAAATAACATTTAACCCGAAACAAGATTACATACAATAACTCAATCCACAGAACTACATTCCCAATATGCCAATACAATCACTTGCGGAACCCGCGAACAAAGTAAAAGAAACATACACAATCAATCACCAAATCAGAGTCTCACAAACTTATCTTTAGGAAAATGTCGGGCCAATTTTACCCATTCATGAATTTACGACATAGAAACAAATCAAAACACGGCACAAACAATGGACCATAAATCTTTCTGGCAATTTCAGATGCGATCTTCTGAATCGGGCCAGGTACCGTGTTATCGCGTACAAGTGACGTATTATTTGTTTCAAATGGCCCCCTAATAAAATACACGAGCTGTGTAGTTTTGATTTATTGAGACCGTTAAGGGATGGAAGGGAACTCACTTTAAAATTATAGAATCGGGTGATAAAGATGAAATATTGTGTTTTATCTTGCACTTTTGACAGTCAACTATATTCAAGTTTAGATATTGTCTCTTCAACGGTACATACCATACAGTCACTGCACTGTAGAAAACAAACGTTCAATATAATGGACAAAAACAACTCAACCGTACATTATGTAAATTTTAGCCCATCGTATTGCATAAAGCACAGTAACCTATTTGGCAAACTGGCACACATATGACATAAATTTTCTTTGAACTCCAATCCCTGAAGAGTAAGAGCAGGGGGGGGACACTCCGTACATTTTGACAGCTAAGTAAACGAAGAGTCGCCACCTTTTATTTGGCCCGGAAACTATTTACTATCTAAAATATACCTTAAATTACCAACAGATGGCACTACACTATAATCGATTTTGTTTGTTAATATAAAATTATTTATGCAATATTAATTAGAGAAAAGTATGAGGAAAATATTAGACACTTTAAAAAAAGATAAAATAGGCGAATAAATTAAATACGGTTTAAAAAAGCACAAATATCAAATTTCATCTAAAAGACCTGGTGTTAGTATTCCAAGTAACTTAACAAAACCGATCATAATAATATCAATATGGCGGTTTTTTGCATTCCGCATACACGCGTAAATAAAAAGTAATATATAATAATTATTTGTTTTCCTTCGACCTTTTACTATATTAACGATGACATTTTCTATTAGGGTAAGTAGCACCATGTAACTATAACGATAACCAATGTTATAGTTATACGGTGCTACTTACCCTAATAGAAAATGTTATGAATATGATGCATAATTATAATATTTTTATAGCTATAGCTATGTAGGTAGTTCGGGGCCAATTTAGAGAAAGATGGCGCATTGTCAAATTGGGTTGCAAGAATAACACGTGAGTGGGCTCTCTTTTCCCTATATATTACTTTACTCTTTGAGTAAGAGGTTTCTACTTATCGTTTAAAAAAAACTACCAAGTACGTAATTTTTAACGTACAGCGTACACTTGCGGCCACATTAACGTCACACAAAATAAAAATATATACAAAAGAATCAAGAACAATTCGGGTGGTGCATTTAAACTGAACACAGGTAGATAGTGTCAGTGGCAATCGCGTAGCCTGGAGCGCTCAGCTCGCAGGTGCAGGCCGAATTATACACATAGAAGGCGGAAAACAGCGAATTGAGGCGAGAATTTTGTGCGAATTTCGCCGCGATAACGCCCCGTCCGATTGTCCGCCGCTGACGTCTGGGAACAATTTTCGCTGTTTTATTTTTATACATGTATATTGTTCTTTTGTAATGAAGTGTAGTGTGCAATCGTGTTTCATTTACTGCGGGAATATTGCTGCGAAATTTTCGTACTGCTTTATTAAAATCTCTCCCAGATTGTCGAACTTTTAAGATAAGTAGATACGTCTATACATTCAAGTGACGCCTTGGGATGAGCAATCAAACCAACGAAAATATCTATACGCATTTCTTAAAGTCTTTATTCGTGGTATTGTGTCAGAAAAATCGGCTCAATTGTGCTTAAGATACCATTTGGAAGTCTGTCACGTCCACACTAACATATAAATATAAGAAACACCAAATACTATTACCAGTGTGCGTGGCTTTACGTAATGTAAAGGACCTTTGGCCTTGCCCGCGGAGAATCAGATATCAAATTATATAAAGAGAAAACTTCTAAGGAAACAGCGGAAAAGTGTTGAATGGGAAAGTAAAATATTTGTGGATTTTACGCGTACAGGCTTCAATATGGTTGGTACAGATCGGCCGATAGTTCGCGCGGTGAGATATGGTTTTCCTAACAATTTGGCTGTGGGCGGTTTTTTGGCACGGATGTGTAGAATGGCAAAATAGTATTAAAGGTTAGATTGATTCGATAGTTTGAGCTGTGATTGCTTTTATCCTATGTGTTTATTTTGTAAGAGTTCTTGATATTGGTTTGTGATATGTTCTGACTGGATTATTATGTGGGCAAGCTGTACATACTACATACTCGTCTGAGGCTCAATGTCTCCGACAATATAAATGTCAGTTTTCTTGTCTTTTGAACTCTTGTGTTAATGAAATGAAAATGTGAACAGCCGAAATTATTTTTTCCAAGAAGCTGACATTTTGAATTTCTCCTTACCTCTTACGAAACAATGTTAAGCTGTACAGTATTTGATACTGAGAACACTTACTTTTCTGGTTCTTTTCTTTTGACTTCGGGTGTTTTCGAAGAACTGTTTAGTAGAGGATCACAGACTACAAATAGTAACATGACGGGGCTCCGTTTTTTCTGTAAAAGTATTTATCAATTTAAAATAATAATTTTAGATGCGTATTACAATATGTTGGAGGCGACCTGCATCCAGCGTCTTCCGGCGACCTTTATAAGGTCGTCTCATTTGATGACTCTCCTACTACGGCTTTGCTGGAAGAGATTTCATTAGCAATAATCAGCACCTATGTATTATTTTATGTTATGATTTCTTTCGTCATGTTGACGACATTTTGAAACACGTCATGGATGGCATGGTGCGTGGTAGTGTGTGATGCGCCTATCTTCAGTAAGCGGAAAGTTAAGAAGACATAATATTTGACTGTTTTCTTTGTCTTTTACCTATATTTACTTATCTCTAACAATAGTCGAGGTTTCCACGAACATGTGGACCTTGTGATGTCTTATGAAAAAGACAAAAACATTAATTTGGGAAAATCTTTTTATCGGTGTTAATAAGACACTCCAACTACAATTTATACCTATTTTATACTGCAGTAGAGTGTGTTTGTTTGTTAGTAGTAAAAACATTAGCTTTTTTCTTTTTCTTTTCGATACGACTTCTAGTCAGATCAAATGCAGTTGAACTGGCATTAAATACTGGCTGTATATCTCACAATTTCAACTAATCTAAGTAATATGATACCCTCTGGTATCGTGTTATGGTCTGGCTGAATACGCCTTGGTAATCTTATACTTACGCGCTGGATTTGAACTTGCGGGCTTGTGTTAGACATTTTAGTAATTGAACAATTATTTTGAATCCTAGACTTCTTCTGGTACTAATCCTTCCACGTGAATCTATCCATTCGTAATATCCGCATAAAAATCCGTGTAGTCGATTTTGAGTTTATATCAAACAGACAAACAGAGGCGGATAACTTAGAAGATACCTAGTATATAGTGATAGTGCTAGTAGTATACGGTCACAGTTAATACTGATTCCTGCGACGATAAATTCAGCAGTAAAACTCTAAAGTGCTACTTACGATCGCGTGTTTTAAAGGCAATACATTGTTTGGATGTCCAGTGAAACTATGTTGGTTACTGCTATCGGGTATTCAATAGGTGGTTTAAGTACCTCAATAATGTCTAGGTTATTTTAAAACTTCATGGTTGGCCTACTAATTTAGAGAGTTGTTACCAAACTAAGAAATTTTGTTTTTATATCCTAATACTAGCATATAAGAAATGTCCGATAATTAAATCAAATAGCAGTTATAAGTTAATTTTAACTTCATAGATCTTTAAACCAACTCGTCAGTCATGAATTCCAGCTTCTATCACTCTTAAAAACTTCAGTTTTACTACCAATTGTTTACCTACTGGATATTGTTATAAAGTTACTCTATGTATTTGTAGACGAGGTAAACTCAAACACTAATTTCAGAGATTCACCACGCAAGCAACAGGACAGCTTTTTAATTAAAACCCCGCCCTCAAACTACCCTCTAAATGAAGTACAGCCTTTTTAAAAAGATTCAAAAGAGCAAGACGTAATGAAGTCCAGAAGAGTTGGTCAATAGAGGTGCGACATCATGACCAATCTACTCAGGTTACGGAGAACAAAATGACTAGCGGAGGTGCCATAGTGGAAAATCGCTTAAGAAAGAAGCGCTCCAAAATGCGGGTGACCGAGGAACGGTGCTGTTTTTGCTTTAATACGTCTTCTTTGGATCTGACCATGTTTTGTTATACCAAAAATCGTTGACAAATGCCTCAAAGAACGTGAATGCCTCTTCAGTTCACTCGTAACTGATAGTTTTGGTCATGCCCACCGTACGAATTTGACCGCGAAGAAGGTGCTTGACCTACCTACATTATAGCATCTCCACATCTTTCCTTACTCCGTGCCTCAGGTCTATGAAACATAGAGGGGTACTCTGTACCAATTTAGCTTAGTTAAGCAACCAGTAAATGAAGTCGCATCAAAGCTTTGAAGGGAACACGTTAAAAGGTCTTGAGAGTGCATTTTTGGAAATGCGCTTTTAGTAAGTAGAAGAGTTAGTAAAGCAGGATTATTGGCCCTTATTTATTCTGACAGAACGATGATGTAACTTTTCCTTAGAGATAGTTATGGAGATGAAAATCACCACGGTTTATTATTTATTATAGTGCAATAATCCTCAAAAGATTTTTGAGAACTGACCATCCTAGATACGACTAATAACTTATGAGGTTTTTGATGTAGCTACTAGAAGATTTTTATGTTGGTTCCCCTTGCTGTACATGACACGAATCGAAAGTGATAGAAGCATACTGATTGATTAACCAAAATAAGCTTATAAACACTTCACAAACAAATGAACAACGATAAAAAACAAGGAACTGTAAAACAAGAGTACTATAATACTGTTATTTAAACGTCGATGTTCGTGTCTGGTCAAGCGAGTTCGCTCCAAGGCTTTTAATCTACTCAATAAAGTTGGAGTTATATAAAAAGGCATAATTGGTCTCATACTTTCGATGAGTAAGACCCGGGCTATGAGAATCGAAAGCATTTTAATTACACAGCCGTTTCTGAGAAAAGTTTAAAGTTGATTTGTTTGTTGTTTTTTCCTTGTATTGGGATTATTTTCTTAGAAAGATTTTTTAGGGTGTTAAGATATTTGTATATACCCGTGTAAGGCCTTGTTTAATTAGCTATGCCAAGTCCCTTGATTTCTTTTGGCGGTTTTATAATATGAGAACTTAATAGGTTTAGATTTTTATTGATTTGTACATAGATCGGAAACCGTTAAATACCATCTTGAAGCAGTTCTCAGTGGATATGAAACTGACCCACTTTTTCAGAAAGAAATCTCGCTTATTGCTAACAGTGCATTCATACGGACGACTTAAAACATATCAAATAAAAATGGTCCCAACCCCACCCAATTATCAGAAGAAACCGCAAAGGTCCACAATCCAGCATTCAGGCATCACTCAACGAACGATTGAAAAATGTCGTGCCAGCTAACGGACCTATTTAATTAACTTTCCCGGGCATTATGACCGGTTTATACCCGGTTTTTATGCCCGACCCGGGTATTGTGTGGACTCAATATCGGTTGGTTTATTGTCGTCAGTTCGAGTCGCAGGATTCTTTGTGGAGTGGCCGCTACTGGCTACATTATGCTTCGGTAGATCGCTTTTGCTTGAATGTAGATCGAAGGTCGTAAATACTAGTTGTGTACCAGTTGAGCGGCCGATTTGGAGGTAGACAATACGTTTTATGTTCAAGGTGAGATGGGGCGTTTTAGTGCTTATTATCTTTATTGAGTGATGACAATGGGATGTTAGGGTTATTGTGAGAATTGTAGTATCTTGATTCTTGTCTTAGTTAGTGGTGGTTCTGCGTGGATTAATTTCGTGTCACAACTTATATGATAAGAGAGGCACTGCAAATTTTTTATTGGCAGATAGCTTGGTAGAACTCAAAATTCAGTATGGAGATGACTGGTAGTGCGAATGTCAAAACGACAAGGTTTCTGCTCGATATCAAACAGACTTAATAGTTTTATTGTAATTAAATACCTTCAACATTAACTGCAACCATCGTGCCAACTATCGGCCTAGAGTTTTTAATAAAAAATCTAACCAAAACACTCTTTAGAATTCCAAAAAACCATCGATTACATCAGCCGCTATTAAATTGATAGCATTTCCTTCAATACTCTAAGGTCTCGTCGGCAACTCGGTATGTTAGTGGGGGTACATTTTTTATCACTCGCTCTGGGCGGTGATCAATCATTTATGTTCGTACAAGGCTGCCGAATTACGTCGCGCGATGTTCAAACATTTTACTGATTTTAATATGAAATTATGAGAAAAGTGTTCCGGTATTTATGTAGGTATACTTAAGTTGTTTCTCTCGGGTTTATCGAATCTTGAGGGAATTTTCTTCCTAGATAAAGTTAGGTATATAGCTAGGAGTGTAACTCTTTGCATGTTAATCTGAATTAAAAATAGTCTCGGCCTACAATTAGTCACACTAATAAAATGTAATACTGATTGCAGTATTTCTACCATATTCTATACTACATGCATATAATTAACTAGGTTCTGCCAGTGGTTTCACGGAAATTTACTTTAAACCCGATGAATGATCTACCTAACACTGAAATATTTTTTCAGGTCACACCAGAAGATCAGTCTGTTCAAGCAAATACATATACAAATAAACACCGACTTTCATAATAAGAAATTATAACCTTCATTTAAAACATAGCAGTGCAGATCTTGACACAAATAAATTTTAAGTCCCCTCAAAGCAGCTTTCAATATTATTAAACCTTCTCATAGATAAATCTGGAAACTTCAACAGAGTGAAAATAAGATGCGTAATAAACGATTTAATTACTTAACGTTAATAATAACTTAATTTTCAAGTCAATATTAATTTCACTTATCGAAAGTTGTTAATTGTGTAAAACAGTTTAATTTTTGGATATCAGCCTTACTTCGTAAATGAGATTAAACTTCAGTATTTCAATGGGGTTTTCGATGGGTCTTTTGAAGGCAAAAGGAACACCATGAAAACTTCATTTAATTTAAGACATTAAGGTACTAATATCTATTTTTAAACTAGACTTTCATAGACGTCTAACTTAAAATATATTTATGAAATACTAAATACGCTTTGCTGCTGTGACGACTAGTGCGTTCAATTTTGATTTCGTAAGTGAAGCTACATATTAATGCAACCTTTAATGGTTGCAGTCTCCCGGGTCAATTTCCAAAGCCTATACCCAATTAAGGTAGTAGGATGGGAGGACCAAAATATTGGTTTGACGAAATTGCTCCTTCCGTCTACTTCACTTTGAGACACATATTGACATTTACATACAGTGGCTACGCCGTAGCAGCGTAGTCGTCTAGTCTACGGCTAGTCTACGTAGTACGTAGCTGTGCCGATCAATTTATCAATCTGTAAATTGTTTTATTGTTTGACTTTTAGAGATATTGGAGGCCATAGGAATATTTTCAGATCATTTATATTAACAAAAAATAATACAAATGACCTACTTACAAAATGTCCTGTCCATGTAAATACAAATTAATGTTTAAGGAAATGCAATACCACAAGTTTCTAAACACTTGCATGCATACTATTTAGAAAACAGCACTAAGGAGCATTCATATCGCACAAAAATGCACCCAACAGTTTTTCTTACTGAAACGTTAATGTATTTCAAACATAAAGCGGTTTAACGATGTAATTCAGTCTTTAGAATTTCCATAAGACTATGTGAACTACTACTAATCACCACTAGATTCTGCTGGGAGAGAAAAAATATCTTTATTGAGCGGCTAATGGGTAGTTCAGACTTAATTTCGTGGAACTGAGCACTTGAGGGTTGTTTATAGACTGAAATATATTTTGATGATATTTTTTATAAGCACTATTGAAAATATATTGAAAACACAAGTGTAATACTTTTGATAGAGACATGTTACAAACAATTTGTTATTGATAAAAAAACTAATGTCATTGATCTTCATGTTTATTGAATTGTGCTTAATGATTTACGCCTCGATGGTCATGACGACTGTTCTCACGTAAGGAGATTAGGCAGCTGCGCATGACATATTATAGTGCACAAGAATTTCCACAGATACAGGTGCACTTACTATTCTTTCACTACCGGTAGGATGTGTATACAGATACATATGCTCGTACGAAAACAACACGTACATAAAAAGCTGCTAGTGTTTTTGAGAAAACTAGATGCCCAATAAAATATAAAAATTAAGTTTTTGCACCGAGTTTAATGCTCACAAATTTTGACCAGTAAATAACGCTTCGGGCACTAAACTGAATCCCGCCTAACCCACAACCTTGCCCGGTTATAAAATAAACATTGAAGGCCCCTTTTATAACTAATAAACTATTTTGAACAAACATTTTACGGCCTTAAGAGTGCCACACTGTATACTAAACAGTCGGCCGACAGTTGAAACCATGATAAAAAAAATCTTGATTAAAATCTAATTTTCAGTCGATTTGTTACCGACTTAATACCTGATCTTTGTATTGATCATACTTCAATTCATCTTCATACTGATTTACGAGCCAAAAAAAAAATCGGACGACTAAAAGTTCACAGTGTGCTAACTCTAAAATATTTATCCAAAATAGTTCCGGATTCGAAAGATATTCCGTGTAATTTACGCAAACGAACCCTCCGTTAATTAAAATCTATGTTCTTTGTTTCAGGTGTTAGAACATTCTGGAAGCTGTGACGTCACGGCCGGTCTGATGTGAGCAAATAATTTGAATTTGGAAGTGTTGTGATGTCACCAGTTTAGTGATGAGACAGTTTACATGAAAATGGGGACGTTGTGGCTCGGTTTTTGTCTGTTCATCTTTTGGATAACCGGTAAGCAATAATGATAATAATTTATTTTTATTTTAGTACTACATTTAAGAGGTTGTTAGTAAGTAGGTTTGCGGACCAAAAATTTGGGTCATACAGCTCGTAATTTAAATGTTTTTCAACGAAAAAGTTGTGAGTTAAATGTGACGTAAGTTTGGCTTGCACTTCATAATGAGTTTCTTTATGAATCTGTTACGAAAAACATAGCTTTGTTCACAGTCGAGCATTCTCATTGTTATGAAGTAACAATCCAATTTATTTTTTCAACGGCAACAGATAAAAATACAAATTAAATATTGGCCCCACTTTTTCTAATAAATCAACCTCGAGTCCAGACAAAAAGCAGGCACGAAATGGAATCCACTAATTGAATTCAGAATTCGAATTCGAACTAGCGTAATTAAGATATAACGAAAAAAAAAAACGCGAACTTGTTCAATTCGCCATAAATTAACTCGTTTCTTAATTTAGGAAGTAAAAGAAGGCTTTTAGTTGATTAACTTTTCAACGGGCACTGTAGGAACATAAATCAAGCATAATACAATTACAGTTAATATTTGATTAAATACAGCTGTTTTGTGAGTCGGACCACGAAGTTAGCGGCGTGTTCGTGCGGAGGTGAGCTCCAAATAGTTCGGTTGATTAAAACTTGTTTGGTAATTAGGTGTAGGGTGGGTGATGTTTATTCAGCCAGTAATTGGATTAAAATGTATTTGTTTTCTTTTAAAAGCGATAGTACTAATATAAATTAAAACTTGAATGTATCTTGAAAGTAATGCGTCTTCGATTCTCATTTGTTATAAGCCATTTTAATGATAAATATTAATTTCAATCAAAAAGTTTTAGAGTTGCCTTACTTACTACGTAACCCTACAGTTCTCGTACTGTTTTCGAGACAAACTGTGGTAAATATTCAATTGATTGTTTACGCTATTTTCTCGCTGACTCTAAGGCCCCAACATTCTGTTGTTTCGGCCCTCATAACGAGATTTCGACTCCCAGTATATTTATTGCTTTCAAACGTTCGAAGTTAATTATGAACGTGCGAGTTATGCGTGCGTGTGAGTTACTGTTTTAAATGATCGTGTAAGTTATTTAAGTATTTACCTTCATTGTTTACTTTTTGTTAATGTGGCCAGTCATTTATTGCATTGTTTCCTTTAAATATCAGCTTGGTTTCATCATTTAAGGTGAGTTGCTCCATTTAATTTTAACAATAACCAAACCGAAACCAGCCGTATACTTGTCGCCCATTAGTGAAATTTTTCGATAAGGCCATTGAAAATGGTTCGGTTATCGTTACAGTTAATTGGCAGAATTCAACGTAAGAGTTAATCATCGCTTAGTGACAAAATAATCTTCTCTCCTAGATAATACTAAAGAAAAAATATTAAAAAAGATCCTTTACAACAGTTAACCAACCGCAAAAATAACACTGGAACTAGCAGACGTTGAAAAATGAGCGCTCATATTAAACTAATATCCTAGAACATGACCCGGGTATGCATTCACATGAGAAAACGTCACAAAAGAACGGTCAAATAATTTTCAATACAAGTTAGGATTACATACAAAGCATATCATTCAATTTGTACAAAAATCAAATCTTACCGGAACACAAAATTTTGGGACCCGAAAAAATATATTCGGAGAAAGTCCGATATGATTATTCGTCTTCGGAGATCCAATAATTCGTTATATTGAAGAAAGTTTCCGTCTTACAAAGTTCCCAGTTCAATATGATTTTCTTTGACCCAGCTTCAGCCATTATTAGTATTATTCTTCGTTGCCAATATCACGATTGCTTTTCGTGCCTAAATGTCAATTCTATTAAGCGTTTGTTTTGGCTATGAAAGGGAATATTAAAATTGGCAATAGTCCGTTTGGAGTCTATTTACTTTTATATTTTATTTATATACTGGCTGCTCTATTCTGTTACTTTTGTGAGCTACTTTCGGCAACTGGATAAAAAGTTGCCATTTTATTTTTTCAGGCTGTAGTCCGATTACCTTATCTAGTAAAAAGTAACTATTTTTAACTGAGGTATGTGTATGGAACTTGGTACTTATTCAGATCTCACTTCTTTTATAGGCGAAGCATTCCCATATTATCGAACTTGGCAGTCTTTCACATTTTTGTTTTGGGTGGGTTTCATTTAAACTGGTTCAGTAGTTTTGGTGTGAAAACTGGAAATATAGCCGGACAGGTTTTTTCACATTTATAATACAAGTAAGGATTTACTTAAGGATCTTTCTTTAACTATTACACCATTTATAAAGTATATTCGTTTCAAAAATAATATTTTAAAATGGAATTTAAAGAGGCGACAGCAATCGCACGAGTGAACATTGATCGGGCCAGTGAACGAACGATTGAACTAATGAACGATCTGAACATTCACTTAAGTTGACTGAATGATTACTCTGGGGAGAGCGATTTAATCGCTCATGTAGAAGTCATGTCTTGCTTGGTTATCTGAATCTCTGTAGGTACGAAATGTATCTGCGAACTGTGATAAAATTTTGATTTGACTCGTTTTTAACCTGACGTAAAAAATAAGAAAAGAAGAAAGAAGTTTGACCGATATGCGTGTCTGTCTGCAACGCCATAGCTTTTAAATGGATGAACCGATTTCGATGCAGTTTTAGATGAAGACTGGTATTTCAGGGATTTTCCTGAGATAATTTTTGATGAAAACCAGCGCCGCCACATTCAAGTAAATCAATTTTTAATTGATCTGCTCTTTTTGAATATAAAGGAAATCTATCTCAAATTAGTGCCTTAATACAGAATCCCGTGTTCGGCTTCGAAATATTCACATTTCACACGATTAACACACTTAACCCTACCACCATAACTCCCAAAATCCCATACCTTAAAACATACTCCGAATTCGTCGAAAAACTCTGAGCTCTCATAGTTTAAACACAGCCAGTGAAACAGATTGGTTCCTGTGGGACGCACAATGGTTGCACTTGACTCCTGCAACTTGCACTCAATGGAACGCGCGATGCACTGCTTTGCATTCAAGCGCGTACTTTTATTTTTACACTTTTTAGGGAACGTATTTTGTAGTTGAGAAAGTGGTAATTATGGTTGGTAAAGGTCAGGGTGCAAGGTTTTGGGTATGTTCGTGGCCAAACCTAGCTTTTTGAAGTTTATGTTGATGTCTTCGATTGAACTTTTATACGATTAATGTACGCTTTTAAAAAACTCGCATGCGAATAGAGTGAAGCGTTCTTTTTTTTCAACAAAACGATTTTTTTCATTAAATCTTTTATGCGTTATTAAATATGAGCTAGTACAAAAAATAAACATCCGAATTCATTTCATCTCACTTCATTTCAGGCAGATACATTTGCTTTGAGCTCATATTCAATATCTATACAAAACTACTTCATTATCAATAATTCAACGCTAAAAATAAAAGCAGAAAATCCTTTGTACATAACCAAAAGCACTTTATATTTCCTTCTATCAGATCTGTATGCAAATCTACTTTTAAAACTACCGTCAATTATCTATACATTGAAGAAAATATTATTCAGTTCAGACCAATCGGTCCGAGCCTTCGAGTATAAATTTGTCTGAGACTCGCCGATAAAAGGCTAAGAGATAGCCGTTTTGTGATGTAGATTTTGTGATATTTTGTTTAAGTAATTTAGTGGAAGTTTTATTTTTTTTGTCTTTTGATTTAACTTCAACTGTGGCAAATCATTAATTTCTGTAGAACTTTTCATGAAATATAAAACCGATTTCAATAAAATTGTTTAAACTGGCTTCTCCAAAGTATTGATAAAAATTATGCTCTAAATCGGTTCAGCAAAAGACACCACACACAAACATACATATTTGCAGGTCAAACTAAGAACCTCTTTTTTTGAAGTCGGTGGAAATCACTATATTATAGTACTGTTGATACATGAATATCGATATTTTTTTAATAAAATGGTACGAGTTGAAAACTTCTTAAGTTCGCTACAATCATTCACATTATGTCATAAAATAAACAGGCTCCTACATTAACGTACATTCAATAAAAATAAGCAATACCCAACAATAAAACCTACTTACAAACCCGAAATTGCGATGTCATCTGATTTCATGTCGAGAACCGTCCGTCCGAGTCGCCATCATTACATTAGTCCAGAGCTGACTACAACAGAAAATGATACATGCAAATAGCCACAACACAGATAACCAATCCTACCATTCACTTCATACGATCGTACTCAAATAGTTCACTCACACACGCAAACAGTTACGTACGCACGTATAGGCGCGCGGTATCACTGACAATCGTTCCCCGAGCGTAGGTTGGGTCTATGTGTGAGGTAAGTTGTGTGTGTGTGTGTGTGAATGAGTGAAGAGTGAAGTGTTTTTCCCATTGGTGTGCGTCGAGCTAGCGTGACCCATATACGTAGCCTGTGGCGACATAAATTATGGGACCAATTGTTTCCTATATGCCTATTGTGTTTCCATTGCATTTATTTAGATAGTATTTTGTTAAAATGACACTCGGACGTTTTTCGCTTTTGTTTGGATTGAGGGTTATTTTTATTGACCTGCAAATTAATGTGTTTTACGCTATTTGCTGACTGTACAAATGGTTTTATTTATTTCACATTTAGAGTACACAGACAAACAGTCGGTCGATAGTTTATTTGTACTCATAAATCGGTATAAACATGAATGGTAGTAAGCACACTACAAAAATCAGATATTTAACTGCTTGACTGCCTCGTTGGTCTAGTGGTCGCAAGCGCGGCTGCTGTGCTCGAGGTCTCGGGTTCGATTCCCGGGTCGGGCCGAAATCGCTTTGTGGGTTTTCTTAAACTTTCACAAAGTAGCCCGTAGTCTGGAAGTTGGTGATTGATTCACCCGTGCATCGGAGAGCACGTAAATGTCGGTCCTGCGCCTGATCTCTTTCCGGTCGTGTCGGATTGCCGTCCCATCGGGTTATGAGGGTGAAGGAATAGGGAGTGCACCTGTGTCTGCGCAAATGCTAGTGCACTATATGTCCTGCGCAGCTGGCTGATCTCCTTAAATGAGAACAGCCGCCGTGGCCGAAATCGGCCGTGGACGCCATTATTTAACTGCTATCAGACCGACTGAAAACTATGATTGAAATCAATTAAAAAAAAAGTTTTTGCCAATCTTCGAATCTACTGCCGGCCGACTGTTTAATTTGCAATGTGCAAGTACTTGTTGTGTTTCACATTTATTTATTTATTCAATAATTGCCTATATATTCATTGACTAACCAAAACAAACCCACCAATAACCTTCAACGACTCTTACAAATGAATAAACAAAACACAACAGCGACAAAAAAAAGAAAACAAGCAACAAAATAATATCAAAAAATATATGCTTCTCGGAGAATCTCCATAATTCGTTTTCAAAGCTAGTTCAGCGTCCATAAGAAAATAAAACCACACACGGTATATATTTACTCATTATATATGTATGTAAATGGCAATTTTGCGACCTATTTGTCTCCCTTAGAGTATATTCCCGCGACGGATCGCCTGTCGCTGTTTCCGCTGCCTGGCCTGTAGTTGAACTAGGAAAACTGGAAGGAACTTGTTAGAAAGAAATGTTATGACTTTTTGACATTAATTAAGATTTGTTAATCAGGTTTAACCATTTTATTTGTAATAGTTACCCTGGCTTTGTAACGCAAAAGGTGACTCAAGGAACATGGATGTATTTTTGCCAGTAAGAGTACCGCAAACAGCAAACTTTTAGTCGGCCGATAGTTTTTTTGGGGTCATAAATCAGTATGAAGATGAATGGTATTACGCAAAGAGATCAGGTACTTAGCTGGTATCGCACCTCCTGAAATATTTCATGAGAATCAACTATCTAAACCAGTCAAAGGTGGCTAAATGATTATGGGTATGATTTTTCCAGTAAGTGTCTAATATTCTTGCTAGAATGAAGTTTCACTTGATAATTTCCAATGAGAAAACAGTACATTAATAAGGACACCCGAAAGTCTAACAAGTCTTATTAATTACCAAGTCTAAGGGTGTCGTGTTCCCAGTAATTGGGTCTTGAAGTTTTGTCACTGTCAAATATTGGTATTCAGCTCGATCCGATAAGACTGAAAACAAGACCCCAGTGGGAGTTAGAATATTAATACAAGTAAAATATAGTTTTTATTATGCTAGTTACTGGCAGATACATTACAAGTTTGCGATCAGCTTTTAAAGTTGTTAAGTGCAAAGAGAACTTGCTTAAAAGGTTTCATAATGCCTCCGCTATGATCAATCAACTTAATTGAGAGAGACTTCTTCAGTAAATTGATGATATAATATCGTCTGGATTACTTAATTTCGTAATATTAAGCTCAGAAATTGTAAGTAGGTAATATAATCTGGAAATGGTAAATTGAGGTCATAGAAATTGTGAATATCCTATACCAATTCAAGAACAGATCAGTTCAAAAATTAAATAAAAAGTCTTCAAGGTCATTGCCCGATAGATTATCTCTCACTACACGAAAATGTGTACATTGTATATGTAGTAAGTATACACCTCAGATTCTAGGGACAATACACCCATAACAGGCATTATCTATGTTTTACGACCATCTATTACGCAAATTATGGGCAACATAACAATGTCTGCGAAAACATCGTCTAGCTTATTTGTCTCTTCCAGAACATTCGAGAATCATACGTGATTATTATCCTGTTGACGTGTTGTGGCCAACATCATAGTGATGCATGAGTGTTGGTCGCGATTGTTTTCATACTAACAAGCCCTTTGTTCACTATTTTGGCGAATATTTTTGGGTGTTTTGCCGTTATGCTGATTTCGAGGATATAGTGGTTTACTGGTTACAGTGACAAGTCTTTTTTGTGCTTTTATTTAGTAGTGTCGTTTATTTCGTTGTTTTGGTTGGGAGATTTAGTGTGCATGAATTTGGATTGTGACAAGATTCAGGGGTTGGTATGAGCTTGTGTTTGGCGGGTTTGTTTGCTTGGGGTGGCTTTGTGGCTCACAAAACAGTGCAATGACTGATGTTTGCTTTGTGTGGCAGCTTAAAGATTCGATAAAAGCGTGATTTAACTATGATTAGATTTCCTTTGGCAACTGTCATTTATTAACTAGGACATACACTTAACAGCTTGAAGAAATAAAAATTGGAATGATACTTACAGTTTAATTTTAAGATCCGCAATGAGGAGTAGTGAGCTTTATCAATTTTGACACGCTAATTAAACTGATCAATTAAGTCTCAAACAAAAGGTCACGGAGTTACCAAAGTTCTGATGAGTCGATCATAATCTTCTGCTTGATTTTGACTTACACTCGGTTTTCATGTAGCGTGGGTAGTGCCTGGAGGATTATGTCAGGTGTGAGCTGACCTTGTGACCTTTAAAGGTCGTTCGACACTGACTTCTGCCAAATCAGCTCTCCGAATCCCAGAAGTATTGAGCATTTCTGAGTTGATATTTTTATTTAGGTTACGATTGATCGTTTCGGTTATAGATTTGAATGATAAACGGGCCTCGAGCCTGTTGGTTGACAACCGGGATAGTTGTTGAGTATGTTGAGGTTGATTTCCTTATGTTTTAAACTTCAAATGACCAATCTCGCTATGAGTATACGACTGGAGCCCTGTGAGTACTAGGGTCGCGGTAACTCTTTAGGGTTTTATATCTAGGCTAGTAAGCCTAGAAGGCCTACCGTTACGTATTTGCGTAGGTGGTATGAGTTACCTCTACCTCTGCTTAAATCTTCAAAGAAAATAGCCATGATATTGTGTCGTAACTATGTATAAACATTTATGTGTATCGCCGCATTTACTAAGATAGTGAGATCATAAATACAGCAAAAGCAAATATCGCAAAAGAACCTCATATTTGAAAACTCATCATAAGTCAGTGCGAAGTTCAATACTCATTTCTGTTCCATTCTCTCCAAAGCCTTTGTTTTTTGAGAATCACTTATCAAGAAATTGTATTTCGTTTTTGTGGAACAAAACATTTGTGGCGGCAACTCCTTTTTCTATGGATCAAAATTACTTTTTTTTTTCAACAAAAACCCGCTTTGATAGGTCTCTTTGACGGAGTGTCGAAAAGGGAACATTTTCATACAGTTTCCGGGCTTGTATTGTATTTCGAGTAGAATGTTGACCACTGTGCGATTAAAGCTTCGACTCTTTTGTTGGGAAGTGTGAGAGCAATCTTTGGTACGGTATAAGTATTTGTATATGTCATGGGATCTTGGAGGATTTTTGGATGTAAAAGAATAATCAGTTTCGCTTTTAGTTACGAAATTGTGTCAGGTTTCTTAAAAGGTTTCGTTATCGGAATTAAGTGAGTTGTGATTTCTTTGATGCAAGCGACTTCTTTCTGATATTCGTATGACAAGTTATGAACACATTCGATTTTCATCGACCTAACATTGATAAGTTCAATAGTGGTGTTAAAATACATACATACGTAGTTACAAGTAACAGTGGATCATATATTTCAATTTGAAGCAGCACAAACTTCTCTTTATATTCTGTAATAAAAATTACGAGTCTTCTAATACGAAGACATTCTTTTCCGCAAATTAATGACATTAAGTCCTTACTCAAAAGACTTTGTAATAAAAGCTTTTAAGAGTACAACGGTTTTTCATGTAATTAGTTAATGGGGGTCAAGAAATATTCCTTCATTTATTACTTGAATGCACTTAGTATCACAGACTGGATTTTTTTGTAGCTTTATAGTCTAGACTTGTCTTTAAATTGGATTAGAACCTCCTTTTACTGCAAACTTTTAGTCGGCCGATAGTCTGATCGGGCTCATAAAATACCCAAAGATCAGTGCGGCCGAGTCCGGTTGATATCAGACCGACTAAAAAGTTTGATTTGATTTCCGATTACCTTTCCGATTCCGAAACAGAAATAAAGTGCCTGTTTTGGCAACCAAAATCAAAATGCTTTTCACATATTTACATCTAAATTAACTCGCAGGTCACGGTACAACATGGTAAATTCGTTTCCTCAAAGCATAGCAATGAATGCTTGTCACTCGATATATCCTTCCGTCATTCGTCACGCCTCTAAAATTACATTAAACCGTGTGTCACATAGTAAGTAAAAACCGTGTGTTTGGGAATTGTCAGTAATGGAAGAGGTGATACATTCTATACAGCTTGGTTCTAGTCTAACAGAATCACCAACGTTTATAAGGCCCGGTTGTTCGAAGCTCGGTTACGTCAAGGTTAGGGTTAAATTCTAGTTACAGTAAAATTAACAGGGTTTAAATTCAAAAAGCGTTGTTGAAGTACTAGTTAGTTTAACGAATGTTAAAATTCCATAATAAAAATCAAATTTACCGTGGTCAAAATTGACATCGGTCAAATTTTAACTTTAAGGCTAAGAACTCACGGAGCGATTTTTAACCGTGCCCGCCGCGGTGGCGGAACTGCGTTTTTATTTCCAAACTCACGAGACCGTTTATTTGCGCGGTTACACAGCCGTCGCGGTTGAGATTATCGCCCGCAAACGTGGCGGGCGATGATCGCAAGACGCAAGACGGGCAGTTAACGATCAGTTGAAGTCCAGACCGCCATGGACACACATCAGAAACGAGTTGTTGCGTTATACTTACTTCACAGAAGAATGAAAAAAAAAAGACCCAAAAGGTTCTGGGTGCATCCACTGATTCAGGATAGAGATCGTTATGGATTATTTGTTACCCTTAGTGAATCGGCCCTTATTAGTGAACCGGCCAATCGACCGCAGAGCGCGCGGCGCAACCCGCCGAGGCTGCGGGTGACCGCGGCCCGCGCGATTCTACTAGTTGCCCGCCGGTGCAGCGGGACCCGCAAACAAACGCGCAGACTGCGGGCGTAAATCGCGTCGTGAAATGTGCTTTAATTTTTTACATGTATATCTGCATTCTACAGAAGCTACGGGCCCGCAGCCGCGGCGGGCACGGTTAAAAATCGCTCCGTGAGTTCTTAGCCTAACTTTACCGTGACGTACGAACAACCGGGCCTAGAGTAAAATGTATTTGTATTGTTTGCTACTTTTGCAACAAATGACTATCGACATGTATGACAAATTGTGAATCTACTTTCTTTGTATTGCATTGGTTGCCGTTCTCAGTCATTATTTGTAGCTAAAGCTCTCAAACGAGACTTAAGTTTTTCATCTACAGGTAGAAAGTAAGAAGTTTATACCGCAGCATGGAATACTAAGAGAAAGACATATATTTTTGGGTATTGCAAATACATATAATATCATAATTATAAAAAAAAAACCTCTACACTACAGTTCAGATCCAATAACAGAAATCTCGTAAAACACGACCACTTCCAAACAATAATTAAATTAACAGCAATACGAACACAGATACCCCGGTTTCTCAGTGTGAATCGGTTCTCGGAGCTGTTATAACGGCATTTCGTACAAGCTCGAACTATGTCGAAATATTTGGGAATATCTTGTCGTATCTCATGTTCGTCTCGCAATAGTTTGTCGAACAATTTGTTCCTTTCACCCCTCCTCCCTCTACCTGGGTGACAGGACTAGAGTCTGTAGGATAATGCTCGATTCATATGAGTAAGAAAAGATTCATGTTTCTTACGAATGATTGTTTACAGGTAAGGCGTTGACTGTTGACATTCAAAATAATAACAAACATTTTTGAGCTCGATTTTAATTTTCTTTTATAAAAGGAGTTCCAAGTAACAAATAAAAAGGATTAATCAGTTGAACGATTCAAGTGCTGTTGGTTTGTACTCAACTATTGAAAGATTTTTTTTTTGTTTTTCCGTTATATTTTTGAAGGAATGCTCAACTATTGTTGAAAGACAAGCCGTTTTCCCGCGGTTTCACCCGCATCCCGTGGGAGCTACTGCCCGCACCGGGATAAAATATAGCCTATATTACTCGCAGATAATATAGCTTTCTCATGGTGAAAGAATATTAAAAATCGGTCCAGTAGTTTTTGAGTTTATCCATTACAACCAACCAAACAAACAAAGTTTTCCTCTTTATAATATTAGTATAGACAATTATTAAATTAAACAAGAAGGCGCTTTGTACATAACTTTTCGAAAAGCGGACGATTTTTATTATTGATTTTTATTATATTTATTATAAGTTATTCACAAAAAAAAAAAATATCGACACGACACCGAATCATTTCTAACACAACGAAACACGCCTGTATGACCTAGACGAAAATTTTCTTAGAAAAAAAAAAAAACATCTTACGAATTCTGAAAGGTAACGCAATAAACTGTACGTGACGACGCAAAAAATATTTCTTCGAAGAAAAATATAATGTTTGTCACCTCCACTTGTTTTCAAAGAAAAGTATTTTTTTTGATGGAGAATAACAGGACGGCTAGGAAAATAGACAGATGTTCGAAACAAGTGGCGACGGGGCAAGGAGTAGTATCGAATATCATTGGACAGGTGTGACGGGGATGAAGGCAAAATTGCTTGCGATAGAAGCAATTTTTAAACGTGAAATAAGTAAGAGGCTTTTTTAAGATGGGTTAGACTTTATGTCAGATTGTATGATATTTATAAAGCATGTATTTTTAGAATAACAATAAATGTTATAGACTGTTAATGAAGTATTTGAGTTCGTGAACGCTGTTGGGCGTTACAATGCAATATCCACTTTTAAGTTTATCTTAGAAAAACTGACAAAATGAGGAATATGGACAGGCCATTATTGCCTAATTTGGCAAATCCGTCAACTGAGAGATTATATCAACGACCCATTACTCATTCCACCAATTAAAAAATAAATCACTAATTCAAGAAATCAAAAAGCCAATAATACTGGTCATTTCACGAGCGTCCCACAATCACTGTTATTCCGCCGGTAGTTCTGACCCATAAAGGGTTCCGGCCCATTGGGTAACAGCGATAAATCAACGATAAATTAGCTTGGACATGGAGACATGTGACGTGCAGGTACACAGGGATGGTAGGTAGGAAGGAAGGGGACGAAACATGTATCTAATGTTCCCATGGAGAACAAAATGGCTAGCGGAGATGTCAATGCAAAATCTCTTATAAAAGTAGCGCACTAAAATGCGGGTGTTTGGGGGATGAGGAAAGTTACTAGCTCCACTCTTACACGCCTTATATGGAATACGTCCATTATTTTCAAAATAAAATCACTAATTCAATCATGGCAAATCTTTGACAGATTGGTTTCGATTTGACAAGGAATACGAGCGTCATGCCGTACATTGCTTGACCTACAAGAAGGCGCCTGACCTACCTTCCTAATGGCATCTCCGTTATCTTTCCTTCTTCCATGAAATAAACATTCACACATACCTACAGGTCTTTAGAACCTTCTTTTTGAAGTCGGAAATGTATTTTATATAATCGAAATACTCATAATTTGCCGCTGATATTTTCTTTCCCTTGCATGCACAAACATAACAGAAACGAGAAAATCACCATTCTTTTAATAAAAACACACTTGACTGGCGCCTTTGAAAACAATCGAAGCTCGGACAAGCGATTGGCAAAACGCAGGTTCGGCGAGACAATATGTCTTTTGTCGCTAACTGTACATAGTCGAGCGTTCTATTGTAATGGTAAACTGTGCTAGATTGCGATGCCGACCGACATAGCCTCCTGAGATTATACACCTACTGTGCTCGGCTGTACCGCGTAGATAGGTGAAGTGATGGGTATGCCCAGAGGACCGTTTGGTACGGCTAAAAGCTCATTTAGATCAGTTTTAGTGGTAATTTCATAAGGTTCGACAGTTGTGGAAGAATGGTAATTAAGTAATTAAGAATCGGTTGAAGGTTTCGCTATAGGCACTTAGGGGGTCTTCAAAATTCTACGTGTTTGCCTTTTATGGTGACCTACATTCTTCGATTAGTTTACTGAACAATACTTTTATAATGGAAACCTGATAATAATAATTCATATTGTGAACTTGGGATTTACCCTCAATGATTTTGTTAAAAGACCGTGCAGTAACTTTGTCAACTTTAAAAAAAAAAGTCTTATTTGACTTTGGTGGATGGGACAAATAGACGTTAAGTTTGTTTAGAGCTTGAAAATAGGCAAATTTTTATCCGTTTGCGGGCAGTAGTTCCCTCAAAACAACACACCCAAACAAGTCTACATTATTTAATTGTTACAACAACAAGAATTACACCAAAACCCTAGTTCATTTTGTAACCAAGGAGCTCGGAATACCGCCTACTAAGCACTGGGGACGTGTAAACGAGGCCCGAGGATGTGCAACTGATGTGCGTCGAGTGCTAATGCAGTTAGGAGCGAAAGCGTCGGTCGGCGCTGCATTGTTGCTGGCAAGATTGCTTTGTTTCACTCAGACGGTGCTGATAATTGCTTGTATTTTCTTGTTTGTGTTACAGGGTAAAATTGTGATGAATTACCAAGTAATAATGTTATGTGCCAATCTAAGTCTTTGTGTTCCGCATTCAAGCTAAAACGATGAAAACCTGAAGATACTTCCATCGTGTCCTGCAGATGGATAAAGGCGACTTTTATATGAGCGATAGGAGAAAGTAGCTTCAGCGGGTGTAGTTCATTTTCTAACCAAGGAGTTCGGAATATCGCCTATTAAGCGTTGGAGCACAAATCCGCATTGAGCAAGCGTGGTGCCCAGCAGTGGGACGATAAAAAGGCTGTAAAGAAAGAAGCACTGGGGACGTGTAAGCTCGGCCCGAGGGTGTGCAACTGATGTGCGTCGAGTGTTAATGCAGTTAGGAGCGAAAGCCTCGGTCGGCGCTGCATTGTTGCTGGCAACAACGCTTTGTTTCACTTCAGACGGTGCTGATAATTGGTTGTATTTTGATGTTTTTTGGGTGTAAAATGGTGATAAATTAAAAAGTGATATTAACTAATGTTTAAATGCGAAAGGAACACCGTGAGTTACGCATCACGCAGAGAGATAGGTAGTACCCTGAATTCGGACATAAGGCTACCTATATTAGACGCATTTACGTAGAGATTGTTAATACCCTGCATATGGACGTAGGTTACATTTATATGGATGATGGGAGTAGCTTCCCTACGATGCGGGTGTAGTTCATTTTCTAACCAAGGAGTTTGGAATACAGTCGACTAAGCACTAGAGCACCAAACCGCATAGAGCAAGCGTGGTGATTAACCCTCAATCCTTCTTCGTGTGAGAGGAGGCCTTTGCCTAGGAGTGGGACGATAAATAGGCTGTAAAGAAAGAAAGAAAGAAGCACTGGGGACGTGGAAACTCGGCACGAGGATGTGCAACTGATGTGCGTCGAGTGTTAATGCAGTTAAGAACGAAAGGCTCGGTCGGCGCTGCATTGTTGCTTTCAAGACCGCTTTGTTTCACTCAGACGGTGCTGATAATTGCTTGTATTTTGTTATTTGTTGGGTGCAAAATGGTGGTGAATCACCAAGTAATACTTACTAATATTACAGACTAGCTTCCGCCCGCAGCTTAATTCAAAGTATCATCTATCTACGTACCAACCAGAAATGCGTGAAAGAATAATAAATATACATCCATACACTGTCACAAACTTTCACATTTATAGTATTAGTAGGATATTAGTAGGATGTGAAAGTGATTAACTCTATGTGTCACACAATCACAGTAAAATAACCAGTCGAGAAGAAAAACAGAGAGACTTTCTCCTTGGATGCGTGTAAAACCACGGGAGGAAGCTTGCACAGGAACTAAATTATGTAAATTATATTAATAATTATAAGCAACATGAAGGTCGTGTTTGTTGAGTAGCATGGGAATAAGCCTACGTTCAATATGTCTACATATTTATGATGGATCACTAAATTAGCAGAGATCAAGTGGCTTATTTGCTAGAACAAGAACAATAACCCAGTCACACTAAGCGACGTTTTCTAGAAAACCCAAATCAATCGAACACGCACGAACACCCTTCGTCTTCAACCAAAATAGTTTTAAATTAATTCCACCGTTCTGGCGAAAATGACCCTCAGAATACGTGTCACCGCAAAAATACATCAATTGCGCATACCGAAACTCAAAGAGCAACTATTTTCATTATCTGATATTATCGAAAGGGTACCTTATTGTGTGTCAAACAATAGGAGACCGGTCTAATATGTGGTGTGAGTAAATTTAACTGTAAAGAGATAGTTCAATAAATCTTTAGATATAAGCAATTTATGTGCAGCGGCGTGTGATGTATGGTGCTTTTTGTTTGCTTATTTTGGGTCGCGAGTTTTAAGGTTATGTATTTTTGATCTGATATATTGCAGGTATCTTTTAGTTGAAGTCTGATAACCAGTTTAACCAAGGGGTATTATTGATTTTGGTTCCCTGTAAAACTCTGATATTTTGCTGCATCCAATTAGACTGGAAGCCAACCCGAATGTAGTTGTAGACAAGTTAAGATGATGATTTGATTGACTGAAACATTTTGAGATCTAATTAACGACTAAGTGCAGTAAGGGCGCGTTTATATGACACGGAATGTTACAGCGTGTCGGCCGCGCGGCGAAAGTACGGCGACCTGGTGGCCTGGAGGCCTGGTGGCCACGCCACGCCACTGCGAACCCGAACCATTTCCAGTTGATCTTGGTCTTTCTTAAAATTCACACGTGTTCGTTATGAGCTATTTGACTAATAAGAATAAAATTATGATTGCATATTACTTGTACCGACAAAGCAAAAAGAAATAAAAAAGAAATATAGACAATTTTGGATTCATCCTATTTTAGCACGGCGAGAAGAGTTTGGTGAATTTCATACGCTATACAAGTATACAACCAATTGCGAGAAGATGAAAAAGAATTCGCAGATTATTTCCGAATGGATGTTAAAACATTTGATAAACTACTCAACTTCATACATGATTCGAGTGTGAGTGTGAGAGCGAGACGGCCGCACGGCCGCTGTGTGATCGAAGAGCGAACGCCGCGCGGTCACCGCGCGGTTAGTTACTCAACATTAATTTCAACTTTACGCCCTAGTTAATAAAACATAAATTTGCTATAACTGAACAGTTAGTACGCGGCCACCGCGAGGTCGCCGCGCGGCGGCCGCAAGAATTTTTTCGCGTCGTCTAACTGCAGCCTAAAGATAGTATACATTTGAGCAATTAATAATTCCTTGCAATATCCACAATAAGTAAACAAATATATTTCAAATTAAGAATCCAAGACAGAACACAAACCAATTCAATTCAAATTCGAATTCATAATCAGCGATCCAGCAATAAGACAAAGGACATCAGTTTAAATATGGAAGCGTACGTCCAAACAATACAGTCCAGTAAATATGTGAGGACAGTCGGGCGGAATGGAACCACTGAGCCGGCAATGTACTGTACACACGACTACTTACTTACCTGAGAAGGTCAGTGGGAATCGGTGATTTGTTTCTTCGCGATTATCGATTTGCGAAGATTGGGATGAGGATGTCAGATAAGCAGTCGCTCTCTGTAAAACACTGGTACAACACTTCTTATTCCTGCTAGACTGGAAGCTTACCCCAATATACATAGGAAAAGAAAAAAAGGGAAAGGTCAGGGAGATTATGGTGTCGAGATTTTGAAAATTTGAGCAATAGGATAACCTATTTCAACAGAACTAGTGCAAAAACCTAATAAATTTTTCTCTATTTCAATAATGAAGAGATGGTGTGATTGTTTGTTTAAATGCGGAAATGTCAGAAGCAACTGGTGCGATTAAAAAAAATCTTAATTATAGAGTAATTGCCACTGGACGTGGTCGCTTATAAATTAAAGCCGCCATCACCATAGAACCTCTGCCTCTCTGTTCTCTATCAAAAAACCTACGCACAGGTGCACCAAAAAAAAATTGAAAAAAAAAAAATACACAAAGCATGACTTCCGAGGCAAACATTCCATACAGAGATACTGAAGCCACTTTGTATTCACTGTGGGCAGACAGCGTCACACGTTCGATACGATGTCAAACGCTGTAGACAGAGCGAACATGCTAGAACAGTTCACTGTATAAAGGGTTTCTTTTATTTCGATTTTGCTGCGTGGAACGGAACGACTGTTTTGAGGTAGTGGGTAGTGCGGTTGTTTTTTAGTGAGAAGTCGTCAGTTATGAAGTCGGTTCTGGTTTGACATAATTTTTCATCATCAGCGTATCTTTTTTCTTAAATGTGTTGAAGGCAGTTTGTTTATTGCCTTTTTGATAAATTCATACACGCTGCTCAAGCGGGCTTTAAACGTATTTTAAATGAAAGCTGAAACAATTCCTACCTAATTCAATAATTACCTATATCATTTGCCGAAGTTGAAAAAATTAGGTAAAACAATCTTACCTCGATGACGAAACAAATGATTACATTTGTTTCTTCCAGGGAAAACAATATTTCTTTTATCTTGAGTTCATTCATCCCATCTTTGTTTACGCATTTTCATAGAAAAACAACACAGACTATACAGGGTTAATTTTCAACCACCATCCAAATTTTCAGAAATGATTTAGAATCGGTAACCTAATCAATTAATCAAATAAAAAAATATAAAAAATATTAGATGATTTTCATCATTGTCCGCTACTAAAATCACAACGTGTGGAATACACACAGTTCGGTTGTTGAACATGGCGCGCTTGCCTCAAGATTCGGGAAACGCACACAAAAAACAGCATGCACTACGCCCGACATCGTACTACCGGCACTACGCCCCCCTCCCTCATACCCCGCACCCCGCACAGCCCCCGGTCGGCCAAGCGCCGGTGACTTTTTGTTTAGTTGACCGTGACCTAGTTACGTGCGAACGTGTGCCATATTTTTGTCGCTCTCGCTGCATTTTCGATTCCGAATTCCGGTCGGTTATCATCGCACGACATGGCGACTTTTTATTCTAATGCAGAGTATTTTGAAATGGTCAGGTGCTACATTTTAAGTGGCGAAAGTTTAAATGGTGCGCAAAGAATGTACAGTGCAGAAAGTTTACCGCGTTTACAAAGACGAGGTATTAATTCGCGAGTGCCTAATAGACAAACAATTTTAGCCGCAAACCAAAGGTTGTTAGATTATGGGCAGTTTATCACACCAGCCCATGCAACAAGTCGTGGCGGTCACAACGAAATAACACCAGCAGTCGAAAATTCTGTACTCGAGTTTTTCGAACGTGACCCCTGCGCTAGCACTAACGACGCTGCTCGGCGCTTCGGTGTCAGTCAGTATTACGTGTGGAAGCTGCTGAATTCATCTGGTTATCACCCATACCATTACCAACCAGTGCAATCTCTTCACGATAACGATGGACCCGCTAGAATCGTGTTTTGTGAATGGCTGTTAAGAAACATTAATTGTAACATTTTGTGGACTGATGAAGCATTATTTACGCGAATCGGAATTTATAACAGCCGAAACGAACATTATTGGGCGTTAAGCAACCCCCACGTTATTAGAAATAACTACCATCAAGTGCGTTTTAGTGCGAATGTTTGGGCAGGTATTATCGGTAATGTTATCGTGGGACCGATTTTTATTGAAGGACGCTTGACGGGTACTAATTATTTAAACATGTTACGTGGTGTTATTGAAGACTTAATAGACGAGGTGCCACTTTCATACTACAACAATCATTATTATCAGCATGACGGTGCACCACCTCATTACACAAGTGCAGTGCGTGAGTTTTTAAATAATAAGTATGGCGATAGATGGATTGGTCGCGGAGGGCCTGTCCTATGGCCTGCCAGGTCACCAGATTTAACGCCACTTGATTTTTTTTTATGGGGTGAAGTTAAAAGACGTGTTTACGTTGAAGAAGCACAAAGTGTTGAGGACCTCCGTAGTAAAATAATAAATGCATTTAATGAAATTAAAAATCAAACAGATACTTTAAACTTATTAAAAAATAGTTTAGAAAAACGTGCACGTTTGTGTATTGAGAGAAACGGACTCCATTTTGAACAATTACTGAAGTACACGTAATTTGTAGGTTAATCGAGTTTATTTGGTAAGTTGAATTATTGTAAATAGCTAGTTGATTCCAATTTTTTAAATACGCCATAATAAAAACCAGTGATTTCACATTCATTATTTTATTATGTCGGTCCTAAGCCCGTAAAGTATGAAGGGAAAATTGGAATCAACCCTTTTAAGTAAGACCGCGTAGGTACCTACATCAATCGCAGCGAGCGAGCGAGGTCAATAACCTTGCTGCGTGTCTCTACATTCTGTTTATTTTCGGATATTTTCTTTTGGATGTTTTTTTTTGTTTTTGTTATTATTTGATTATAATGTTTCACATATGAAAATAAATTAATTAAAAGTCCTCGATTTTTAAATTTGGATGGTGAATGAAAAATAACCCTGTATACCACCTACGCTGCAACTTTACCCATGAAATTAGTTTGTAGATAGATTAAAAGTTGTGCTCTAGTAACAAGCTGAGACTAACCAAAATTTCGTTAAAACTGGTCTGCTAGTTTAGCTGTGTTAGTGAAACAAACAATATCTATTTCATGATCCCTACTTATAATGTAAATATGGAAATAAATGCTGGGATTTTCGGGGTTAAATTAATTCAGATGGAGTGGATATTTTTAAAATGATGTCTGGGTTTATGAACTAATTCCTTTTGCAGAAAATTACTCTATAACTCAGCAGCCGAAGTGTGCACTGTTACCTGAAAAAATATAGCAATGATAATAATGTTAACATCTTCTGTAACTTTAAAAGAAAGCAAAATTCTCCTCGTAATTTACCAAAACAGTTCACGTGACAACACGACACACGTAGTAAATCATGAAAACTCACTATATTCAATCCACATCCCCAAAACTGGGAATTCATACGCAGAAAAAGTTTCCCGATTATTCATAGCTCGATAAGGCCGCAATATCCGTGAAGCTAACGCTCAGACCCACGGGGGACGGACATTTAAACTTGCCGAATTCCTTCCCAGCAGGGTCCGATGGTTACTCAGCTTATCTTGAACGTTGTACATTTACAAAGGTTTTACATATAAATTGCCTCCATAGAATGCACGGGAGAAAAACCGTGATAGTTCGCAAGGGAGTGACCTTTTTGAAGGCTAGACGAAAAGTCGTTCTCCAAGATATTTATCGCAGTGTTTTGTTTATTTTATTGGAAGTTTGTGCTCGGATTTTTGGGGTCAGCTCGTTAAGCTAAAAGGCGTTTGACTTAATTAGTGTCGTTAGTTTAGTCCTTGAAAGGCTGAGTGGGAAGGAAGGAAAATATAGTCGTTCTAGTTGACCTAAAATGTCGTTGTGAATTGAGAGAGGGAACGCTAAAGTATTCATTAAAAAGAGGTTCGTGATCTGAAGTTTTGAGGTAAGTTTTATTAAAAAAAAAAAAATAATTAAACATTCACTTGTATTCATCAATGAACCACGCTTTCTGTAGATTCACAGTCGAACATTCTCAAATTACCTATCCCATAAAAAAAATAAAATAAAATTAAACAACACAAGTTCTAAAACAAAGAGACATAACAGATTTGAACACGCCGGAACAATCTTTATGACAAAAGTCGTCCTATAATGTCCCTAGGCGTCTAAAAATTAGTTCAACGAACATTAAAAAAGAAGGAATATTTTTTATCAGAATTCGCTTGAGTGATTTCTTTACAATTCACGCTCGAGAGAAGTTCGTGAAAAACCTTTGGTTGGCGTCAAAGACCACTTTATTTCGGTCACGTTACCTTCGTTAATGAAAATAATAAGTTCGTCATAGTATTAGCAATGCGCCTTTTTGCTTAGTAATTGGGTACACGAGTTTTTTATTATTAGGGTTTTTGTTTTTTAATTAGGTTCGAATGGGAGTTAAAAATAATTTTAGAGTTCATATTAATAACTAATAATTGTTGTAAGCTCTGTCCTAAGGTACATTGTATGCGAATAAAGTTAAATACTATATATAAAAAAAAAAAAACTATTAAGTAAATCAGCTTATCATTTATTTAAAAACATGAAAGTCACTTTAAGTCACCCGTAGTTCTAAAAACTATCTCTCGTCTTATTTTATTTTGATAAACATACCTGCATCCACAGAATGCAACTCATAAAACACTACCACAGGCACTTTCCTCGGAGCAAATTAAATTAACTATGAAGGTGGAATGTGAAGAAAATTACATGCTCCTTTTGTAGAGCTCTCCTTTATTCATTGTAAGACCACTTTAACGATCCTATCCAGGTAAAATATGCAGCAAGGCATCTGTTGTTACAGGGAAGACTATGTTCTCCAATTATAATGTACTTTAGAAGATGTTTTTGTTGATTCGAATAATTTTTGTGTGTCCTAGTTTTTAATTTTCAAAAGTAGTGTAGTTAGTTTTTTTTTTGTCAAAAACTAGTGAAAGGATTTTGATGAAAATTGGCAGTTATATAGCTACAGCTACACATCAGAGTAACATACAGGTAGGGCTGCCATCCGTCCGGGTTTCCCCGGATTAGTCCTCGTTTTAAGGCCGTCCGGGGGCCGTCCGGGCGGGGTTTCAAGAAGTGTCCGGGGAAAACCCGGACACTTTTCATGTAAGGAAACACCTCATTGAATTTAAGTATATGTTAATAGTAAATGGATTACAAAATAGGTGTTATTTTGTTTAAAAAAAATCGTACTCGTTCGGAGAAAAAATGCTATTTACGCCAAATGTCCGGGTTTTTTAAATGTTTGTCCGGGTTTGGCGAAATTCGAGATGGCAGCCCTACATACAGGCTATATTTTATCTGGATTATGCTTCAGGTCATCATCATCATCATCATCATCAGCCTATCGCAGTCCACTGCTGGACATAGGCCTCTCCAAGTGCACGCCACTGAGATCTATTTTCGGCTTCTCGCATCCAGCTCCTGCCAGCCGTCTAACGCTTCAGGTCAGAAAGGGGTAAAACCATTGGCGGAAGCTAGTCATGAAAGATGGCAAGAAAAATGCTAGAGTCGTTTTTTTATAGGTACATCCTATATAAACTTGTGTATTAAGTTACTTAACATAAAGACTTTCAGTTTATAACCTAAGTAGGTGTTTTGAAATATCTTAAATGTGGGTGGACGGCGTGGGAGAGTAGAGCTATCAAATGTAAAGGTGCAGCGTTTGAAAAAAATACGAAAGTACGAGCTGGGTTTGAAAAGGTCAAACGAATTTGAATGAAATTTTTCATACTGATGTAATACTAAGACATACAACTATTAAACTTCCAGAACTTTGGGGAAGCCTTTGTCGAGCAGTGGACGTCTTTTTGCAAAGACAACATCCAAACATACTCAAAATTTTGGTAAAAGAAAGTTATATCACGCGCAATTATACAACATACATATTTGTACCTTTTTTTTTTGTTTTTTTTTTTCCGACGTCAAAAATCATATTATTATATCATATTTGTACCTCAAGAACGGCTGAACCAATTTGGCTGAAAATTGGTGTATTTAGCTTAAAACCCTTCTCCTATATGGCCTTTCCCTGAAAAGGATATGTCACCGTAAGATTACAAACATCGTTAGATTACAATCTATCTCGAGAGATTGTAAACTGTCGCATTATTGTGAACCGTAACATCTGATTGCAATTTAACGCATTATTTTTCGCTATATTATAATCTATCGATGAGAAATTGTCAAATTGTCAACTATCCGAAAGCTCTCCCTGATTGGTCAGTCTTTTTGTAAGATCGACCAATCACGACCAGCCGTTCTGTTGCCATGGAGTTCCCGTAGAGTTAGGAATGAATTTGTGTTTGAAGACAAACTACCTAGGTAATTGTTTTGTTTTTTTTTTATAAAAGTTTCTTATAATTTTCCAATTTCATTTAAATAACGGATGTTATCGCGGTCGGTTTTAAACGTCGGGATTAAATAATATAATATAACCGCGATAAAATCCGTAAAAGTAGTTTTATTTCAATGTCTAATATTCGCGTAAGTGTCAGAAATCAATATGTTTCCAATTTCAATTTGTGTTTGAAGAATAAATATTTCGTTACAATTTGTTCTCTCCATATGTCAGGAATATTAATTACATACTCGTACTAAATAATAAATACTTGAAGATTTTTTGAAGAGCATTTATTTTATTTAACTGACACCTCTATTTCATTCCTAACTCTACGGGAACTCCATGGGAACAGAACGGATTATTGGTCGATCTTACAAAAAGACTGACCAATCAGGGAGAGCTTTCGGACAGTTGACAATTTGACAATTTCTCATCGATAGATTATAATATAGCGAAAAATAATGCGTTAAATTGCAATCAGATGTTACGGTTCACAATAATTCGACAGTTTACAATCTCTCGAGATAGATTATAATCTAACGATATTTGTAATCTTACGGTGACAGATATAAAATATTTTTATCCCCATCCGTGGGTGAAACTGTGTGCGGTAAGTACTTAATAATGATGTTTGTTGATTTATAATAAAGTGGTACCGCTAGAAATAGGTCATAGTCTATTACGAGAACAAATATTAGCTTAACTGAGATTTCTGGAATTTTCCTGAACGTGTTTGTCTAATTACGTTGTGTAAGCAAACATCGTTGTATTTATTAAAATAATATTTTGTCGTCATCGTTGTATTTACTAAAATAAGCTCGTTTGGTTTCCACGAACATTAAGAGTTAATTTTGCCAATACAGATTACTGCTGGGCTACTGATTATTACCTCTTTAATAGTGTACTATACCTAGCCGCTGTTATTTAATTATGTATTTCGATTCTATTCCAAATGTGAAACTGAATATTTGACATATTCAATCTATTTACTATTATAGTTCGGCCATTCAGAGAATGCGTTCCTGACACGTCGCGATTGAACTGACGACGTAACTACATTCATTGATTATTGATATAATAATGTTGTTTTAATGCTCCTCAATTGTTAAAACGGTAAACAACCAGCAAAAATATTTTTATCGTAACTGCAACGCCATTGCAAAGTTACGTCGTCAGTTCAATCGCGACGTGTCAGGAACGCATTCTCTGAATGGCCGAACTATAAGTTCCCCGTGTTTTCATCCATATCTCGGAAGATCACTACCCGCAGTCGGGAATAAAGAGCCTATGTACTTACTTATTACCTGTCTACCAATGATCTGATACTATTTAGTAGCTTCGGCGTGAAAGACTGACAGATTTACTTTCGCATTTAAAATATTAGTAAGGATTACATAGGTACATACCTAAATCCGTACCTATCGTATCCACTAAAACCACCGCAATAATACCGAAACATTCGTATTTTACGACTACAAACAAAAGAAAAACAACCGAACATTAGCATGTTAGCGCTTTTCACAGATAACGTCTTTCTAACCGAATTTAACGCGATACCATCTTTAAACGCCCACAAACAAACCGACATTGTCACTTCGGTTAAACCATGGAGAACAAAATGACTAGCGGAGATGTCATAACGCAATATCTACTAAGAATGTAGCGCGTCAAAATGCGGGTGTTCGGGGGACGAGGAATGTTATTAGGTCCGCCATCGCCTTCTTTGGTACCCGTCCATTAAAAAAAAAACCTTATCACCAATCAATCAAGACCAATTTTTGGACAGATGTGTCAAGATAGTTATTAGTAACTGATCCTTTTGCTCACGCTTACGGTCCGTTACATGACCTACAAAAGCCTGACCTACCAGTCTTATGGCATCTCTGCTCATTTCTCCTTCCTCTCTGTGAGTAAAATACGTACATTTTCACACCATTCTGACAATGTAGTATTATGAAATTGACGCCTTAGTAATTGTGCTCTGCATTGCAGGAAATAACTGAACAATGTCGCCTGTTCTCTTTCAAGGCAAGGCAAATTGCCGTTCAGAAATTTTAACTCGTACCTTACATTTTTTTCTTTGTGAATCGGTAAATTGTGCGGCAATTTCTTAGTGTCGGTTATTTTTCTTGAAGGATGTTTGTTTTGGTCGTGAATGAGGTTGATATAAGGATATTTAGAGTTATGCCATAATATAAGTACCTACTTACCTATTAAAGTTAGGTAATGCACAAAAATATGGATATAAATAGGTACTTGTGTGATTAAAAACATATGTACTGTCTGTTGTAAGAAGTAAGTACAATTCACCTAGTAAAATAACTTACATCAA
The DNA here is from genome assembly GCF_022581195.2 of Helicoverpa zea. Classification (NCBI taxonomy): domain Eukaryota; kingdom Metazoa; phylum Arthropoda; class Insecta; order Lepidoptera; family Noctuidae; genus Helicoverpa; species Helicoverpa zea. Next base: position 11,470,275 of record NC_061456.1, on the reverse strand, counting down.
TAACATAAAAAGTGCATTTTTATACTCAAAGCCAAAAGTTGTCTAAACGTCAATACCCTCAATCTAGACACACGGCAGTGTGTCCGCCAAGTTCGAGCAAAAAAAAGCGACACACCGGCCGTGGGCTATATTACACGAACCATTTCGGGCCAAATTCGACCTCCCTATAACTGAAAATCTATTTTATTAACGCATATCAAAATCATCATGAAAAAGTAACTATTTTTAACTAAGGTATGTGTATGGAACTTGGTACTTATTCAGATCTCACTTCTTTTATAGGCGAAGCATTCCCATATTATCGAACTTGGCAGTCTTTCACATTTTTGTTTTGGGTGGGATACATATCACGAAAAAAAAAAACAATACATTAAGGTTGATTGCAACACTTCAAATTCAAAAAAAGAACCAACAATGCAGACAACTGCAAAATATTTCCAAGCCTTTTAAAACAAAGTCAAAACGCGCTATTGTATTTTTAAAAATGGAATAATAGAATGTAATAAAAAAAGAATATGAAAAAAAATATATGACTGGCACAAAACAAACCGCGTGCAATCTATCTGATAGATCCGTGCTAGGTGCGGCTGACGTGTGACCGCCAACTATTTATTGAGTGCGAAAACGGAGTTAGGTTTAGACTTTTCTGAATTTTGTTGACTCGTAATAGGTGTTGGCAGACTGGTTTTACTGTGGTGGTTTCTAAGGCTTTCTTTCAAAAGAGAAAACTTCATTCTCATTAATAAAAATGAAGGTTTTTTACAATTTGACGAAAATGTATACCGATTGACACGAGTTTAGAAATAAAAAAAATTGCAAAATGTGTTAATTTTTTAATACTATTTTTCAATTCATGTCATTTAGTTTTGATGATATGACTCTATAGCTAATTGTGTCTTTTTAATGACTACTCAAATCTGAACGGTCTACAATTGCACATCTCTATTTAAAGTCAAGAGAAGCATACAAAAACTCAATTATAACACTATCCCCCAAAAATCAACTTTCCATACACCGAAAACCGAAGTGAATAAATTAAACAAAACAAAATGTACGCGAGCCAATCGACGTTTTCGCGGTTATCACGGTGAGAGGGGAGTAACCGCGGTTTCCACAGCACAATTAACATAAAAATCACAGAGTAAATGCTGATTTAAATGAAAGAATGGGAGACTGCTCGAGTGGAAATGCACTCGATTATTTTGTGTGCTGGTGGTACATACGTTTAATTGTGGCGTGTTTTTGACTGTATTCAGACAATTTTAATTTGTTTTGTAATTTTTGCGGTTATGATTTCAGTGCAGGACACTTCAAAAACAAAAAAAATGTCTTCTTTTACACAGACTGTTATGGCTGTGATAAAATATATTAAATGTAGTCTCTTTGTCGTCATATTATTATCAGTGCAAAACTATAACTCGATCTGTCTATCGCGCTTTTAAGAAAAAAAAAAAACTACTTATTGACGTACATACACAGATATTTTAGAGCCCGAGCGCCCCCCCTTTTTATACAGGTACGGTTAGTATTTCAATCAGCAGACACATGATCCATTTTGATAAATATATAATTAACAGTCCTGTAAATCTTCCATTATAAATCAATTAATATAATAATCACAGAGTAAATGCTGATTTAAATGAAAGAATGGGAGACTGCTCGAGTGGAAATGCACTCGATTATTTTGTGTGTAGGTGGTACATACGTTTAATTGTGGCGTGTTTTGTCTGTGTTCAGAGAATATGTTGTACAATTTTAATTTATTATGTTTGGTTTTTAGCCCATGATATCATGTGTTATCGTTTTTAGTGTAGGACTCTTTAAGAACAGAAAAAAGCGGGTTCTTTTACACATACATTGCTTTTATAAAATATATTAAATGTAGTCCCTCTGTCATTTTACAAAGTCGTAAATACGTCTGTATACCAAATAAAAAAGTGAAAATTCAAATAAAAATATCCCCTTTCATGACACAAATACTGAACTTCTATAAATAAAACTTACCTAGCTAGAGCCTAAAAAAGGGCCTTCGCCATACGAGTGGAACCCCGATTAACAGCTATATTTTATATAGCAGATATTTAGAACACTAATGTTACTCACTGGACATAACAAAGCATTTCTCCAAGCTACTCTCAATTCCTCAACGTAAGGTCTAATGGCTTATGTTAAATCCATGGCTTAGCCTATCCACGGGGTATCGTTAAGGGCTGTCACGCAATAACAAAACAACGCGAAACAACATTAACATAGAAAGAGTTATTTTATAAACCGCATGCGTGTTTCACTGTACACGGGGGAATTTAGGGTTGTCACATACTTAATAAAAATTACAGGGTTTATATTCTAAAGCTTTTTGGTTATGCAACATAGTGAGATCTTCTTGTAATGCTTGCGGAATTGAGAAGGAATAAAAAAAGAGAAGGAATAAAGTAAAATTTTCGCCCTTTCGCTCCACCCACAGAGGGAGGACTCAATTATGATAAAACTTTTAAAGATGTTATTACTGATCAAGGCAAGTTCTTTAATAAAATTATAATGATCTCAAAACCTACTTATTATAACGTCTACCCAAATTACGGAAACACAACGTAGACGTATTACAGTCATCTTCAGGTCAGTGGTAACAGTTTTATGGGAAAATCGTACTTATTACTATTGAGTTAAGGTGCATGACAGTTACCACTGATGTGCGGTCTACCGTACCTACTTATGAACATTGATTTATTAATGGAACAAATTGGCTGTCTTATTTATAGTTTGTATAAGTAATCCGATATAATAATCGTAATTACGCTTTCAAGTACCCTTTCATAACTATTATTATATTTATCTCATATTATATAATACAATAAGTGCTGTATTATTTATTTCCCACGTACCGGGAGAACTTCTCGCCCCCGGGTAAAATGTAGCTTGTCATCCAGACATTGCGTAGCTTCTAATAGTGGAAAAAAAGTCGTTTTGGAACCTTTAGGGTCATCATCATCATCATCATCATCATCATCATCATCTCAGCCATAGGACGTCCACTGCTGAACATAGGCCTCCCCCTTAGATCTCCACAGATAGGTACCTGTTGGAGGCGACCTGCATCCAGCGTCTTCCTGCGACCTTCATAAGGTCGTCTGTCCACCTTGTTGGTGGACGTCCTTCGCTGCGCTTTACAGGGTGCGTCCTACCTTTAGGGTATAACAAACAAAATGTTTTCCTTTTTATAATATAAAAGTTTATATAACCGATAAGTAATCATAAGCACCTCTCTTTCACATTTACAAAAATCATCTTCATCCCACGATCCCTAGAACAAATCCAAGATGCCTTCATTACCTCCTACCCAATATTATCCACCGTGGCAACCCTACTAACAATATAGGCAGGCTATCATACCTATGTGTGTAAACCGTCTATTTTTACGCGTTCCCTCGTAATATCACGTTAGCTTCGGTCTATGGTAAACTAGCTATCTGACCCTCTTTTTTCGTACCAAGGTTATAAGAAAATTGTAGTAAGCTTAGTTTGGGCAGCTGCATCTAATCTCGTATAGATTTGAAAACTAGACAATATGTACTATCTATTTCTATCTTATATATTAATCATGTTTCATCGCTGCTGGAAAGAACCGAGACTTGAAAACAGTGAAATTACCAATCCTCTTTAAGCTAACAAACTGGTCAGGGCATGACCTTTTCTATACAAGATGAGAATAGATGAATGTGGTAAACAATACATCGACTAAACACGAGTACAAAACTTCCTTTTTTCTCGGTCAAAATGACAGATGATGAAATAGTCGAGTAAAGGATGAACCCCAACTGAAGGCACACAAGACAGTTTTAGTCAGCAATCTCGCCCCGCGCTCAACTAAATGATCATTTAGAGATAGCCTTCATCCTTTTCTCTCATTTCTACTATAAAACAGTACTATTCCCATGAAGTAAATCTACAAGGATTTGCAAATCGCCTGATTTCCGTCAAACCAATAAGTCTGATACATTGGATTTGATTGATTGAATGTTATGTTCGTTTGTTTGTTTCTATTGAGCTATATGTATGCGTCTTTATAGGAAAGAAAGTCGTCTGTGAACTATATTACGTTTCTGTTTAGTTTGTGTTGTTTTATTGGTATGTTATTGTTTTGCAGTAGGGGAATGGGTAAAGATGTCATACCAATTTGAGTTTAATAATAGAATGATTTATTATAATATACAATTGAAATATGACACTAAATTATTCGAATATTCCGCAGATATTCTGTATAATTGTAATTAAAACTGTTTGACTAAAAATCGTTATGACAAAGTTCAAAAACAAAGCCTAAAATTGATTGATGAGAGCGGTGAGTTAAAATGCATAATTATCAATATGTTTGGAACATTTATATGCACATATTTCAGGTACCGCCGCCAAACCAACAATTTGCGGCAACAAATTAGTCAACCAAATAATAATCTAAATATGCCTAATAAATTACTATAGTTCAGTTCACAAATACCAATTAGATTTGCTATCTAATTAATACGGTACATTTTAATTAGTCACCATTACCGGTCCTACATATTTCATTCGAGGGTTTCACCTCGTTTCAAATAACCAAGTTAGTATAAGTCAACCGATTTACAAAGTAAATTGAGCTCTTAGAGCCCTGAAGGGAATGTATGACTTCCAATTTTGTAGGATAATCAGGGGTATGTGAGGTTGAAATATTTGCCAAGCTTTTATTGTTTTTTTCCTGTTTATCGTTTGGCTGTTCAATTACGTATTGTAAGAGTTTAATTTCTTTATTTGTGTTTGTTTTGTGCTCGATATAGACTCTTGCGTTTGTTTCCGATAAGTAAACTGTTTCAGTTAGTTTCTATTTTTAGACTACATATGTTTGTAGATTAGCTCAAGTCAAATCACTTAAGCATGATCAGAAAGTTCTAACCTTTTTAAATTACAAGAATCCTTATAACTATACTGACCTATAGAAAAACTGTAGTACAGCCGTATTATATCATCTCTTATACTATCCTACCTGTAAAAATAAAGACGTATTTCAGAAAAACGACATCCGCCCTTCCATCTAAAAATATCATTATATAATGTCCACGGAAACCTACTAAAATATACATAAATGACCTCCTTTTATGTTTGTCAAAAAATGAGCAACATTCGTTAAAAATACTCTTCAGAATCCGTAATGACGTATTTCAACTACACTATGTCATAAAAGCCTCTATAGTGTATTTTGAAACTGTTTATAACCACACCCTTAGGCCGTCGTTACCCCACTGTGCATTGAAATAGAGTTGTCGAGTATTTTGAACAAAAAAGACTTTTGAAACGGCGCCGTAAATATCAACAGATACCGCACAGTGGTTTAGGAAAATTCGCCGGGACAAAATGCGACACGGAAGAGAGTTTCGAAAAATGTTGGGAGATAAATTAAAATTTTCGTGCGCTTTTCCTGTGGTGCGCTGTTGTTTTGTTTTTTAATGAAGTCGCTTATGTCATAGGGCACAAGCAAGATAAAATACACGGAGCTTGCGACTTTCGTAACTTTTTTAGTTTTGCGTTTTCATTCTTTTAGACCGGTGTCTGCTACGGGTTGTATTGTTGTTACCTTTTAGAGAACGTTTATTAGATATGTTGTGATACAATTGGAAGCTTCTCCAGCTCAGAAAGGAATCCAGTAGCACACCATAATTATACATGCGTAACAACTATCTAACAATGCAAGTTATGTGTTACTCCTACACACTTCCTAGCAACTAGAACCAAACCTAATTTCCAAACTAACTTTACGGTAATCTCGTGTGTATTCAAAGCCAAACAAGAATAAACAAAAGGATATATACATAGTTCCCTAACCGCCCTTGGAATAACACAGAACCATTAAGAAAACGTTGTTCCTGCTTACTGCACCCATTAGGCGAATAAAACTATCGTTAATCTCGCCCTAGGCCAAAACAAAACCAATTATGCCTTCAATAAATCTCCGGACGTGTCCAGTGGTCAGCCCACGTAGTTGAGCCACAGCCTTATTATATCAATCTCTGAAAATAACACCTTAATCAGTAACGCAAAAGATTGAAAATGCGTTGCTATTAAAAAACAATTTATTTATTACTTCGCTCAAGCTTTTTGACTACGAAAATGATTTTGCGTAAACACTGGGCGCTGGAATTTCATTTTTAATGGATTCTTAGAGTTTTCGTTATTCTTCAGCCCAATTTTTTCTGATAGGGTCGACGTTTCTTTGACGTGCTAAAATTCGAGTTTTTTGAGAGAATCTGATAGAATAAAAAATGATGAATATTTCCTGTGTCCCACCGATGCTGCGTGATGTTTTAAATTAAAAGTTAGGGTTTTCGAACGTCGAGCTGTCACTGTGATGGACTTGTGTGCAATATAATTTTAATGAGGTTTAAACATTATCTGTCTGCGGCTGAATTCTTTTAATATCCCACAAAAACAGTTCCAATATTTCTTTCAAATTATATCAGTTTGGAAGAATCGCAAAAACATCGTGAACCCCTTGCATTTGTTCCAAGATTAGGGGACGTTGCAAAAATAAAGAGTTGTTTATCTTCCCCACCGAGTTGTAAGCGTCAACTAATGGAAATTGATTGTTATGGGGAAGCAGCCATTGGCTAGTGTTTGCCACACTGGCCAGAAGGAAAAACGTTTTGTTTGAATATGGAATTGGCATTCGTTTTATAGCTGGTAGACATGTTTAAATGTGACAGTCTTATGTTTTATCGTTCTGTAGTTTTGAATTTGGAATTTTATGGCATTGCAATATAAAGAGGAATATAATTTAAAACTAAAAGTGGAAAGTCATGAACTTTGATGGATGTAGAGTAGACCATTTTTCACAGATTAAAGATTACAAAAAGCCCATAATCCTGTAAAGTGGAAACAAAAATACTGCATTACCCAAACCACAAACAGAGAATATCAGAAGCATTGTATCGGCGCCAATGAGTCCATTCCAAACTATTGACAGAGCGAACAATCATCGCTCTGTGACTGTGTCAAAGGCACTGACAGCTTGATATCCAATAAATTGGAGTGGCCCGAACGCTCCCGAACACTCCCGAATGATTCCGATACACGGCTTTGATGTTCACCGCTTCCAGTTGTCATTTTATTCGTTCCGAGTATAACTTTAGTTTGTTTTCTAGAAATTGTACGAACACGGGATATCCATTTAAAATATTGTCTGCGCTGTGGTTTGTTTCGACCAAAATTAAAGTTTTTGAGTGTTTCTGACGTTGTTCCCGTTTTTGTATTTATTAAATTTTAATACAGTTGATGTTAACGTTGTTTTAATTTTAATTGCTATACTTTAAATCGAGCCTAGTTGTAGCAGAATAAAGTTATTTGAATCTACAATTTTTACAGGTTCACATGATGTTTTTTTATTATGTACTAGTTTGTAAGAAGTTTTTTTTATTGATATAAAATTCGATTGTACCTAAATACACACTTGAAGAAAAAGCATGTATTAAAATACATAACTAATTCGTTTTGTACAGCATGATCATACATCCCCACGCATGCTCAGGGCGTATTAGATATTCATAGAAAGTACATATATAATTGAGAAGAGTTACATTAGGTAATACTTGCCTGAACTGAAATCGAACCCGCGTTCTCGCATTTGGGAAGCAGGTGATTTAACCATTAGAACACCACGCCCCAATGTCACATACACCATTTACAAACTAAGCTGAATTATTAACAGTTGAATACTCGTGTATTTGGAAACAGCTGTTAAGGCGCGGTGCCTGAGATTAGCGCCAGTGACAAACGTTTACAACAAAGGGAGTAAGCTGGACGTGTAAACCTAGCCTAAGTCCGCCATATGTATGGGCCGCTGTGTGGACTCTGCCTTAAGTGGTATACCGACGAAAACCAGCATTGGCAAATTAGTTGCGCGACTATGTTGATGCGACGGCGAACCATATTTTTTTTTATCTAATATACGGCTAGATATCGTGGTTACAAATTGGTATTACAATATCAGCGTTAATAAGGGGAAAATATTTAGAACACTATACGCATCAACTTATCCATTGTTTGTTCTTTTGCTAGACATATACCTCTTTTTATACCGACAGAACAGACAGACCGAAATCAGAATTTCAGTCAATGATATTACATATCAAAGTAATTTGGATCGGGGTTATAGGTATCTTTGGCTATATTTCTATCTGCAGTAGCTTCCTTCTATCACATTATTCTATTAAATACCTATGTATAATCATCGGCACGAATCTTGAGCGCTGACCTTCACCTGCGTAGAAGTAATTTATTGGGTCCCTTTTGTGGTATGAAGTGAGGCGCGGGAGCGGGCTAAAGCGGTAATTGGCCCGCATTGCATCGCGTCATAGCCGTCACTCGGGATTGGTTCTTTGCTAATAAATCACTTCTGCGCAGATGTAGGTCAGAGCTCAAGATTCGTGCCGATAACTATACCTACTTAGTATGTCACGAAGTATGTAACAGAATAATTTCAACTAAAGTCCCCAGATTACGTTAGTAGGTTGCTAGGTTATGTCAATGGGTCGCCAAGTTATGTCAATAGGTCGCCAGATTTACTATACATAGCGCCTTGAACTTGTGTTCAGACTAAATTGAATTTGTGGACGGCGCTTGTACATTATAAAGATTTTGGATTAGGTGTTATATTTGAAAGCGTCTGTTTATGAAATATGGGTAGTGTGAGTGTCGGTATTAAAATCATGTTTTTGACACTAACAAGACTATTAAACGATTTTATTAAGAATATAAATATTTTTCTGTACCAAATTGTGATTTTATTGGTATAAAAAAAAAAAAATTGATGTGTGAAAAATAGAATGTGAATTCCAATTTTAAAATATATTTTGATGTAAAAAGTTTATTTTTAAAAAAGAAACCACAACAGTCTAGTATCGGTTTTAAAAACAAAAGAATTTCAACACATTTTTAAGAGGCCATTATACACAGATGAATACACAAAGCTTTCTATAAAAATAAAATACCGAAAATTTTAAATAGTTATTTTAAACTACGTAAATCTTTTTAAACTTAAAAGCGCATTTTTAAACGATTAACCTTGATAACTTTACCCTTAAATCTTGTAATTATAGGGTCTCAATGACATGTTAGTGTCAAAAGGTCATTACTCCAAGTGAAATCAGGTGTAGCTATCAGCGTCAAATAGTTATGCTGATGTGAAGTTGCAACAGACAAAACGTATAAACGTACAAATGACTGACTTCAGATAGGTGAAGTTATGACGAAAGTTGTGGTTTTGGAAGAAAAGCATTTTGAGGAAACGTAGATTTAAAGTCTGAAATAGCCTTGTATAGAAATAGTGATTAACGATAATTCTTTCTCTGTAAGAGATAAAGTAACTCCAACTTCCTAACACTGATAACAAAAGCCGATCCATATATTTTTCGACTACAGACAGATTTTTTCGATGGATTGTTTATTATAATCTGCAGTTAGTGGCAAAGTAATTTGACGACGATAGTACACATACAATCATGTAAACATACCTCTAGCTCATACAATCACGTAACGTACAGGATACACTGAAACGCAATGATTCGGTCACGATGAAAACCGTTTTGGTCCGATTCCACTCTGCATCGATATCGTTGGATGTCGGTATCGATACAGCCATGCCACAGAATCGATTAAAAACAAACGTGCGAAGGTATCCGATTGAATGTGCTGCGGGCTTTGATACAAACGCAACGGAATTTCCTCAATAGACTTTGTACTGTGTGAACAGAAAAAAACTGTGTTAGAACCATGTTTCATACTCCTGCGTGATTTATGTTTAGTTAGTAAAGCTATCCCCCGCGGTTTCACTCACGTCCCAGAAGAACCACATGCATCAAATGGGTATAACATAGCCTATCTGTCTACCAATTAAATTGGCTAATATGTAATGACTCACCACGGGCTCAACATTTACTCTAAACAAAAACCTATAAAATCACCGTTGACTGTATTAAAAGTGCATTCGAACCACAAACACCAAGAAGACCCCAGTTAACCCAAGAAAACAGAATGACCCATTTTTCTTAAACTATCTTCATTGTTTTATCACTTCACACCGCCACTTTCGATCACATAAACAAAACACTAGCACAACCTCTTAAGCTCATAGAACTTTCTAGATAAATCCCCCAGCTTAGGTACATTGTAGTTCGATATAGAAAGCACTAAACGTAGATCTCCGATGTCCGTTGTCGCAGGTGCCACTAACTATCGCCCTCAAGCCACTACGCGCGCAATTTATTGGTAATGTGTGAGCCTCACTTAGCTTGTGGCTTCTAAGAGTAGGTCATATTTTCTACGTACTGTGGTATTATAAATTGATCGGTCGTATGATTTTGGTGGATAAGAAAACAGCATACTTCTTCTTGCCTGTTTAAAAAACCGCATACGCGACTTTTGTGATGTGGTAGTCTCAGTGATCATCACTTCGCGAAGGCGATACGTCTGCTCGTTTACACTCCATCTGAGTAAAAAAACAATGTTTTTGGAAAGAGACCACGCTTATAATAAAGTGTGAAAAAGAAAGCGAGATGCCTAATACAGGCGGTCTTTATAATTACCTAAAACCCAGCTATTTAGAGAAGGTAACATGCTCTCTTCAAGAAACTAGAAAATTTGGTAATATTTAAATTGGTCTATTGGCCTAATATTGACCGAACCTAACAGCAGGTTTATAAAATAATATTAAATGCTTATTGAGCACCTAATTTATAAACCAATATTAAATGCTTACTGACAGTAGTTCTATGTTAAACGCCAAACAAACAACACAATAAATCAGCATTATCATAAATCTTTTGTCTAGTCAGAGCATAATGCTAAAATGTTTAGTAGGCTTAACGACCTAATATGATTATGACAGACATTATATGCGAGAACCTCGAACAAACGCCGTCAAATTGTCATGACCCTCTAAAATAAATTTGATTAAATTATGTTCATGCATATTAATGGGACGACTGCAGATTACATGGAACCAGATTTAAGCGCATTTGATTAAATTTCGAAGCTATGATAAATTTTGGTGCAATGAGGACTGGCTTTTCTATTTGTTCGTGTATTTATGTTTACTTTGAGTGAACAGAGGCTTTGAAAAAAACTTGCAGGGTTTGATTACTACATCTTAGCAGATGCACCAATAATCTATACAGCGATGCTCGTATACATATAATATATGTAAGTGGTTACACAGTCGACAATTGGACAATTGCACCATTGACATAAACTAGAACTTGAAGAATATTGCTTGAAGTCAAAAAGAGGCATGATGGGAAAAAAAATATTCATATTCTGTCGTTAATATGATGGTAAAGCAATAATTTTGAGCTTCCAAAGACTAGAAAGAAGCAGAGCTTACAAAGAAGAATTTTGATTACCCAAAGACTTTGCCTCCCAGAAAGCACCTGATTTAATCCACCACCCCTTGTCCCACAATTCATCCCCAACGAAAATACATAAATCACACATCCACGAAGTTGTGAGGACCACTTCAATTCCACTATAATTTACGAGTTCACTCTTGACGGTACACTAACCTATTTTCAAGTAATGGCCGGCTATTGTTTTCGGAGCTTAGCATCTATGTCAGGATAAGTGGGACAAGGTTTAGAACTAATTATAGCTGGTCTAACTATTTATGTTAATTTGAGATAGATATTACTTTGTAATTTGGCACCTAATTGTACTACAGTTCGGAATAACTGCGACTTTGCGGAATATCTTTGACCAACGGTCATACATTGTTTGACAGACGTTTCTGGTGATATAAGACCAGAAATCCCAAATGGTATACTTTTCTGCAGGTCAATAGGTTTATAAGGAAGCAGTCGGTTCACGAACAACTCTGCGTTTATGTAGTCTGGAAGCTAATCCTAATGTAGTCGTAATAAGGCTAGGTAAAAAATTCGACGTAAAGACAATTATTCTTTCAAAAGTAATTGACACGGTTAGACAAGCAGTAGTTTCTGATGATAACTAGAACGAGCTTGAAATACTAATTGGCAGGCAAGATGTGACATATTCTGCTCAAGTTGCGGGGGTGTGGAAAAATGAAGCGTTTATGTTTTGTGAGGCTAAGCTAGTTGACCTGTTTAATTAGCGGCCTAGGCTGTATGGTAAATGGAGCGACGTGAGTCTGGTTTGTGGTGTCAATAGAATCTGAAATGTTGTATGACGCTGTGTAGTGAATTATGTTGTTTCTTTAGCTTGTGTTTTAGATTCTGCTGTGATTGAAATGTTGTGAAAAAGGAATAGATTTGGCAGGGAAATATAACTGTCATTTAGTTTTTCGTATTTAGACCAGTTTCGTTTTTGGAGACTCTAAATAACTGTAAAAATAAAATGCTTCTTGATTTTCATTTGCGCATTTTTGGCTCATATAACTTAGTCACTGGTTTTTCTCTTTACTGATGAAAACGATACCATACAGAGGAACGTACAGTAAACAAGTAAACACAAACTCTCACAAATCCCCACAACTTCGTTTCAAACGCAGTGACCTCAAAACTATGATATAAACGTTTCGTACCAATAAAATCGACAACGTTCGATCACGTTGCTCACAAAATATATTAACGGTGTTCATATAAAAAGGCTGAAGTCTTATCGGCACGAAGCAGCCGTTCGTGGCAGGGTCAGCGGTATAAATATGGATTAAGCAGAGGAAATATGAGAGAACATGGAAGGAATAAACCCTTGTTAGCCCTGCGATACAGTGGCGGTAATATGCCGCGAGTCCGATCGTTCTTTGGAGGAGTACTTACTAAGGAGGATCTCATACTGCCTACGTTTCTCGCTTCGGTGATTACAGTGTAAGTACTGAAGGTCAACGTATCCTCTTGCATTACGGTGGTAGTGTGTGATCCATATTGATGATATTGTCTGTAAAAACGAAGCACAAATATTATAAGAACTAAAAATAAAACTATAGGTGTTAATACGAGGGATATAAACGTAACCAGTTACGAAACAATTTGAATTAGTTCCTCTGCAATCTTTAATTTCAGCATAACCATTAAACCAGTTTCCAAAACTACTCATATTCTTAAAGTGAGTGAAGAAATAACACTCCAGTTTGAAGCGAAAGTTCTAGACTTTCAGGTAGACGATAAACGCGACACAGAATTATTCGGTTTACACTGAGTCTCACTTGCAATTTGTACAAATGTCACTAACAAGGACTAAGTTTGAAAGTTGAATTTGTTGAACGTTGCCAACGAGTGGAAGGAATTGAGTCCGTTATGTTTTTAGATTATTATGCTGCTTGAAAATCATGAGAGCTTGGAGATTATTTGAAGATGTTTTAGAGGAAATTGGGATGCGGAATAAACGTAATGCCAAACGGAGTATTTTCTGTAACAGGGTTGTAAAGACTCAGGTAGTAAGAGTATGTATTAGGTATGTAAGATTTTAAATACACACATAAGACTTAAATGAGAGTAAATCTTAAAACAGTTGCGTAAAACTTATACATAGAAGTAAATAACTTACCTAGATTTTGGACATCAACCAGGATCCTAGTAGGTACCCCAAAAAAAGCACTCCAAATCCCTTAAAAATCATTACGAACCGACCCTTTTATACACAAACAACCCGCAAATCAATCGAGCCTTCATCACTACAGTAAAAGAAAAAAAGGGGTACCAATAAAATAACCAACCATACATTCTAGTTTGGAAGGCATTCACGACGAAACCGACCTAACGTGGGCAACAACCCGAAACCGACGCTAACGTGTATAAATAAGAGCCCCCAAATTCCCCAATTTATTTTGCGTCCCCCAAACCGAGTGAGTAAAATATTCTAGTTGATGCCCGTTGGAGCGCGAGCGGCCACTACACACCGGATTAGCTATGTGCTCCCAGTTCTGAAAGGGTTTTTTCTTCTAGATTTTTAGGGTGCCTTTTGTTGAAATTGGTATTTTAGAACTTCTAAAAGGCGCACGTGATGATTTTTTTTTGATAAAAGTGGTCTGGGATAGAATTTTATAAACTCGCTTTATGGGGACAATTTTTTCTTGACTGGGCTTAAAATAAGTCCCTTATGTTCCTCAGGATTTAATCATGGTATTTTTTTAATTTAATGGATGGGAAAAATAAATATACGGCGTGATGTGAAAAAGTGTGATATCTTATTTTAAACAAAGAAATTACATGGATTATGATACTTTTATATTCTATTTGATTTTGATCAAGCGGTGAAATTGATACCACTACAGTCTAATTTATCTAAGCTTAGGATCGAAGACTCTTTACGTAATTATTTCATGAAAACTTTCCACAACAGTGGAAAATCTTGGCTACCTATCAATACTTTTATACACCCACATCCAACCCTTTCCAAAGTAGGTACTACTTTAGATTAGTCTCACGCTGTAGATAATCTTAGCGTGGGAGTTGTAAATGCAAAGCATCCTCCTGTATAAGATTTTGTTCCTTTCTTCGTAAAAAAGCTTCAATACATTTGGTTAATAATAAAGAAGATATAGGTAATAGAATCCAGATCATATTATAGTCATGAATAATGATAATCGTTTTAAGATGTTCACATTAATTGCTTCATGAAAACATTGTTAGCTTATGTATACAAACCTCATTTATTATTATAAGTTTAATAGTATGCTAAGCCCACTCCGACATCCGACATCCGAAGCTATTCTTATAGTCTCCTCATAAAAGTATATAAAAAAATATATTCCAAGTGCCTGCTAACCTAGACTAGAGCCCCCGCTTTTAACAACCATTGCGGGATTTAAGTTTTTTTTTATAAACCCAAAGGTTTTTCTAAATACAAGAATTGTCACAATAAATAACCCTCAAAATCCATCAATAAAGCTTAAAATCAACACCCAGCACACACGTCATACTATATCAAACTTTAATCAAGGCAGATCTGATCAAAACAGTTGTTAGGCCCACATGGTGAGCCTAAACTAGGATTCAATTTGCATTTTAAAAACCAAAACTAGAGAATGGTGACAGCATGAGCCCTCGTACGAAACCGACCAGCATACCTTGATCCCTGCATTTACACGCACTCTCTCTTTTAAGTCCTCTGGGATTTGCCGAGAGAAGGGAGGGGGAAGTCTTGTTATGCTGGTTTTTCTATAGGCACTTTTTACGGACGTTTATCTACCTCTAGATATAACCCGGACAGGTCGGAGAGATGTTAGGAAATATGTGCTAGATGGATTTCATATTGAATGGTGCTGCATTTTTAGGTTTCCGCGCCTACTGCTTGTTTACCTACTAACATGTAAAGGATTGTACTAAAATAGAAATATGTATGTAACTGCCTTCATGAGCTATTTTGGCTGATTTCTGACTTAAATTTAACTGTTTTTACTGTGCGATTTGTTATTGATATTCGTTTCTGTATGGTAGGCTTTCATTTATTTTAAACTGTTTGTAATTAATTTCGATCGTGTCGTTTAATAATATTTGATTTTGTTGATTATAAAAGCTGTAGGTTAATATGTTTCAATATACATTTATACCGAACCAGACCAATGAGCACTCGAAAAAGAGAATCAAAAGAGCAAAACATAATAACAGTGACTTTAGTTTGTATATATTTGCATACACCACTTAAAAACCAATGATTACTCTCATTATCCCAACAGTCGTTGTTGACAATTGAATTGGCGTCGTCTCTAATCCGAGTTACATTGTTTTCCTTCATTCACGTGATTGAGTAATTAAGTCCCTTCCACTTGATAGCTTGCGGGTAGTCCGACATCGAGTCTTTGAGGTCCTTTATACTGATGTACTTGGTACCTATATAAAGTTTGGGAACAATTTGAAGTTTGACTTTATTTGTTTACTGTAAGAGGTTTCAAAATTGTAATGAATATTTTTTGTGCCTTAATTGATTTTTGTAATTTGTATATAATTCGTATTTTACATTGTGAGGGTTAGATGAGGTGCTTGCCGCTGTTGACAAAATATTTAGGTTAGGTTAGCTTTAAAATAGCTGACCCGATTTCAATAAAACATATCCAAGAACCACCCCTCGCAAACCAACTTACAACAACAAAAAACCGCATGCAAATCGGTTCATCCATTTAAGACTTACGTGGCGAGCTTTGGGCGGCGGCGACCTCTCCGTCTCGTCCGGCCCTGGTTCAGACCATGGTCCGGGGCGAGAGGGAATGGGATGCCGTCGCCTCCTTCTGCGAAGCGGTCATGCTCGAGAAGGCGGAGGCGGAACGCCAGAGATTACGCACCTCTCATCCTGGCCGCCGCGCTGGACCAGGTAGACACCATGGGCGCCGGGTGTCGCGTGATGACTCCCGGCCACCGTAGACGTGGGACTGTGGGCGGTGAGTTCGGGTGGCTCATCGTCCCTCTGTCTGCTTAGACGACAGACCCGTGTCGACGGCGCGCGTTGTTCCACGCGCTCCTCAAAGAGATGTCAGCAACCCCAGCGGGGCCCAGCAGGGCCAAGGCCTGCCGGGGCTGCGGGTTGTTCGAAAGAGATACCGCGGCCCTGGTACATAAAAGGCCTATGACGGAACACGACGGTTTTTAGTCAGTAAGAGTCTGACACTCCCTCACCGCTGCTAACCCACAGCGGGAGGGGTCATTTGATGATTTTTGACGTCGTTAAAAAAAAAAAAAAAAGACCTACGTGGCGACATACAGTCATATCGCTCAAATGTACAACACCCCTCGTTTTGCAACCAGGGTTAAAAATACAACAGCATCATGTAACCCCAGGTCCAGATTACACAAGCAAGGTTATTCCCAAAGCAGAGCTGTACAAATCTCTATCGTGAAACAAAGGAAGAGCGAGCAAAGCGACTGAGCCACCGCTCCGGCAACTTTGAAAGCCTTTGATCCTACGGTTGTAGCTTTGGGACTGTCTCAGGAAATATTGAAGACTTGGCTCCGAGTAATAATTATTTGTGGTCGTACAATAAATTGCCAATTATAAATTAATAAAGTTAGGTTTCAATTTTTGGCTATAGCAAAAATAAAAAATCTCGCCAATTCCCTTATAAAACGCCCAAAATCACAGTTGTTGAATGAAAAATATCTATTTTGTCGTAGTTTTCAGTATTAAGCTGTAAAATTGCCAACATAAATATCACCATCATCTCCCGAGCCTTTTTCCCCAACTATCTTGGGGTTGGCTTTCAGTTTAACCGGATTCAGTTGAGTACCAGCGCTTAACAAGGAGCGACTGTCTATCTGACCTCTTCAACCCAGTTACCCGGGTAACCCAATACCGATTGGTTAGACTGGCGTCTGACTGACTGGCTTCTGACTACCTGTAACGACTGCCAAGGATGTTCAATGACAGCCGGGACCTACAGTTTAACGTGCTATCCGAAACACAGTCATTGGTGTCTGAGATATACTTAGAAAGTACATACAAACTTAGAAAAGTTGCATGCCAACATAAATATATCATCTGTAAAAAAATCAACAGTCTAACTAACACAGTTCATGAGATACAGCTTGACGACATACGGACAGCAAAGTCATGAAATAGAGAAGTAAAGAAGTAATGGGGTCCACTTTACCCTTTGGGTTCGTAACCCAAAAAAGGATAAAATATGGATTAAATCATTTTTAATTTAGTTTCTAGAACATCGAATTTGAGAAAGTCATTTTGCATGACAATGAACCATGACCCAGCAATTTTTCTCAAAAAACTTAGCATTGCAAATTTTTTGTTCAGAACTTATTAAACGCCGGCCTCCACTACTTTGAAATGAAAAATAGTTTTTCTTAACCCTTTCAATTTTTCCTTTAGTTAGATTAAAATTCTTGGAAATGTTCTGAAGTATATAGTTTACTAAGGAGTATTTCTTAGCATCTCGTTAGCATACATGAGAACTAGCTTCTATCCGCGGTTTTACCAGCGTAACGAGAAAATTCCTTTCCGCACGTAGATAAAAAGTAGCCTGTATATTATTCTGATGTATAAGCTATGTTACTGCCAAGTTTCATCAAAATACATCCAGCAGTTTTTGCGTGAATGAGGAACAAAGATACATACAAACAAACTTTCTCGTTTATAATATAAATAGAAATAAGTTATGATGGCGTACTGGTAACTAATCTCCGCCATATTGAAATACAACCGCTCCCATATGACACGCGAGCTGACACCATCATTTGCAATGTAGGATAGATTGGTATTTTTAGAAACCCATTTGGGATTTGAAGTTCTGGGTTTCATGCATAAATTAAATCGATGTTGGAAATGTAAATCTACTTCAAAAGAGAATAATTTGACTCGTATATTTAGTCTGATTTGAAGACAGCTTATTATATTTAGCTTTATCCGGGTGCGTGGAGTACCACGGGATGCTTGTGCAAACGCTGCCGGAAGCTATAATATATCTACATTACAAATAATTTATATGTTTTCATTCCAATTGTACTAAATAAAGTTAACCTCACCATTACAACAAAACAAATAGTAATAAATAACCCAAATGTAACAAACAAGCACTAACATCCATCTTATTTCAAACCCCGTGGTTACAATTAACTGACATGGAAATTATAAAGCTTTGCACAAGCACACTGCAAACTTTTAGTCGGCCGATAGTTTGTTTGGGCTCATAAATCAGTATGAAGATGAATGGTAGTACGCACATGACAAAGATCAGGTTCTTACTTTTTTATGGAAAATCATCAAATGTCCCCTGTGGGTGCAGCGTAATCAGCTGATTCTTCTTTTTTCTAAAACCTGTCATGTTTCTTCTTAAACTCTTTTGGCCTTACTACAAAAACTTTAACAACTGTTTTACACTTGTCTAAAAAAAATGTGTCTCCAAAATGAACCTTATGTTAACGTCATAATTTGTCATTTTTTTAGACAAGTCTTAAACTGACCTTAAAAAGTTTTTGTGGTAAGACGGTTTATGTGCCAGAGCTGCGGTAACTCTTTTGAACAATCCCGCAGCCCCGGCAATTTAGCCGGTATCAGACCGACTGAAAACTTTGATTGGAATCAAGACTTTTCTTTAAAAAAAAATGCCAATAATTGTGGCAACTGTCGGCCGACGGTTTGGTCTGTAGTCTGCGGGTACTCTTATTTTCACATAAAATTGGAACAGAAATGGTAATTAAAGTACTTCGCTCCAATTTCAGTGCGAACTTAAAGACGCTTTTAAATTATATTAATTTGTACGAAGATGCAGTACGATGCAGTCTTTGAGCTGGTTTTAATTGATAGAATGCATGCGATGCTCGTCTAGTGAGGTAATTTGTCTTTGAGTGCAGTTTGAAGGCAAAGTACGATGCAACGTACCATTGTGACATGTTAACAAATGTGTTAAAGGCGTTCCGCGAAGTAATTTTACAGAGGAATCAGGCAGTGTGCTTTGAGGGATGTCTACGTAATTTCGCGTTCCAGAAATCGTAAATTATTTTGCCTATTAAATCGGGCAACATTTTGTACCCTACCTATTCTACTTTTCTAAAAATACTTCGGTCTAACACAAAAAAAGTTGAACAGACATCTGACATGAGTATTATTACCTATGTATGATATGTTTAGAATAAAATACGGCACGTGTCGAACGTCTGGTTAAACATTTTGTACTCTTATGTTCAGTAAGTGGAATTTAAACTTAATTCGTCCTTATTCTACTATGTTTTTTAAATGCTTACTACAAAATCTATGCTCAAGTAATATTTTTAAGGTACCTAGTGACCTTAATACACCCATTGTCGATATCGACATGTAATGAGACTGGATGGAAATAACGTGACTTAAAGAGTAATGGATTCACAAAATGGATGACGTGTAGGTACGTAACAATAGGTATGGTTACTGACCTCAAATTTTGAAAACATGGCAGTCAGTTCATGATGATAAATGTTGTGAACCTTGAAATATTAACAGTCTGACTGATGAGGTTATCAACCCAGCTTCTTTTTTCAGCACCTAGAAAGGAGAAAGGGTTTTATTAATTTAATTCGTTCAAAAAGTATATAAAACCCGCTTTGTTTTCGTCAAATGATTCATTCAAGCTGCGCTAAAATATGAAACATCGGTGTAAATAGTTATAAAAACAGTCTATTTGGTTTCTTGTTGGGATATTTTAACACAGTAGCTAAGTTACAATGTTACTATACTAATGTGTAATGTGTGTAGTGAGTCTTTTGATTCCAACTTTACATGACACAAATATGTATAACTCGTTAGGTTTATTATTTTATAACACAGTCCACCAAGTTAGATAAACTGAAGGTTTTGACTCACGTAGATACACGAGTACACTTGAGCACGTGTAACCTTCTCAATTGGAAAGATAAGTTTCCTTAAAATTATGCCAATTAATTCATCATTGTTCAGCAAACGAGTTGAATTGTTCTTTAAATAGGTGGATGGAAATTAAGTTATATCCTTAGTGACTTTGTAGGCAGATTTTATGTCAAACATTTTGAACCCCAGATGGGGAAGTACGAGTAACTCTGTCTTTCAAGAACAAACGGAAAATAGCTGAACTGATTACGATGAAATCTTCACCAATTCACTGTTTCACTGTAATTAGTTCAGCTATTTAAAAATAGTAACTCTTTCTACTCTTTATATTTGGAGTGCCTTTAAGCCAATCCGAATTTAGGTATAAAGATAGTCTGAAAAAGGGCACAAACTTTTTTACCCGCGTGCGGGAAGTAGTTCCCTCGGAACGACAATATAAAACCTATGAATTTAATCCGATTACATTAAAAACCACATCAAACCATTTAATATGCAGTAACAAAATATCACCAGAGCTGCTCAACTTCGTAATCTAAAACTAAAAACGAACATCGATATCCATCGATGCATTGAACAGCAAACATAAACAGCGAGCGGTCATTCCACGCAATGTATCTCGGTTTCCGTCGAAACGAACGTGACCACAACGCCGTGGTTGCTGATATTTCGGCCAGTGATAATCCTGTTCGGTTTATTAAAAAGTTTTTAATGTTTATTTAGTCGGGTATCTAGTTTCGAATCATTTGATAGATTTGGTTTTGGAATATGATGGTGCGTGTCAATATAATCTGTGTAATGACAACAAAACGACTGACGACTGATTGAGTATAGCAAGCTTACATAGAATACATGTCATATAAAATAAGAAAGATAAACAACTAATTTGAAGAATAACATAGTCACAGTTAATAGCGGAGGTGTATTTTAAGAAAAAACCGTTAACTTTATGTTTCAATGGAATTTTCACTCAACAACCATGTTCCAGAGTAGCACTTTAAATATACCACAAAAACATGTTTGTTTTCCCTTTATTATTTTTAAAGTAAAATGAATAACCTCCGATAAACAATTTTGCTGTTGTCAAAATTGCATCCGATCTTCCAGTTTAGTGTTTAGCAAAATTATGACGAAGGTCCAGAGTTTGAATCCAGCACAAACTATTGCGGCACTTTGAGCATATTTAACTTAGTTTCCCAGCTAACGAGAAAACTTTGTTATGCATCACTAATTTTAAAGCTTTTTAAAAAAGTGCATGTAACTTACGTAAAAAGCATTCATAAAATTCGTGGAAGCATTTTATTTCCTAGGTATTTTAATAAATAATATATTTTGTTTTTTGCGTTAAAATTGGAGCTACTTTCAGTGATAAACTTTTACCTATTTATAGGCTGTTTTTAGTTAAAACTAAGAGTGCTTTTATTAAATTAGTTTTAGTTAGGTTTTTTAACTATACAGTATAAAAATGTTAGAACAATTTACAGAATAGAACATTTTTTAAGTTAAACTAGGTACATTATGTTTCTTTGTGGTGGACACAACTCAATTTAGTTTTACTAACCGTTATTCTATCATCACCTTTTATACAATTCCTTATTTCATATTCCTTCCGTGTAAATAATCACAATTCTTCCCAAATAATCTCTTATTACACAGATTACTTCAAAATCACTTTTGTGTCGCTAAGTACATTCAGCCCTCTATAAGACGACAAATATAAGTCCAAGGTCACCAGAAACTGGCAATACTGCTAAGATCAGCTTCCATTACTTAAATAGCCTGCCGCTGCCGTCTCGATACGAAACCAATTATGTCTAATAAATCTTTGTAACGATTGTACCGAATGTATGTACCTAATACATTTGCTACAATTGTTCGAAGCTACTAAAATATTTCTTTGGAAGACGAGAGGTATGGTGGTACTTGATACAATTAGGGATATCGAAATATGATATTTACCAGGGAAGAAATAATGATACATTGTGGCGTCATGCTATTTAAGTTATTTGAATGGTTTAAGTTCCTTTTAGAAACTGGTAATGATTTGCCAGCCTGTTTTAAAGGGATAAGGACAGTGGGGCCCGTTGCAACAATCGGTAGATCTTGTTAGTAATCTAGAATTTATCTTCTGATGTATTGGTTCGATTACCGATTTGAGTTTTCTGGGACCCTGGCTGTGATGACATGATGCGAAGAAATAAGAGTAATATTTAATCGAAGAGCAAAAAAGACTAAATGAATATGCCCTGTTACAACATACCCGTGTTACAACCAGCCCCTTGCTCCCATACACTACATACATAAAAAATGCTCTACTTATTATCAAGTATGCTTAAGACTGATTTTCAGCACTTTACTCGTACACATATATCACATAAATATCTGTCAGTCGCATCACAAACGATAGTACAATCAAGATCGCATTGTAATCTGTAACTGTACATTTCTGTCGGAATTCAGGTCAGCTCCCTAATGGTGACAAACGTGTAACATAACACGCAATGTAATCAGTAATGTCTAATGTCATTTGATTGTGTTATATTACAAGTAAGTACAGGTTCATTAGACTAGTTGTGTACCAATGTATTTGCTTGCAGCCAGAAAGTCTGACAACCAGTCTTACCAATGGGTATAGTTATCGGCACGAATCTTGAGCTCTGACCTTCACCTGCGCAGAAGTAATTTATTGGGTCCATTTTGTGTAATGTGGCATTGAGCAAACGTGGAGGAGGCCTGTGCCCAGTAGTGGGACGATAAAAAGGCTGTAACAGTAACAGTAACTTTTGTGGTATGAAGTGAGGCGCGGGGGCGGGCTAAAGCGGTGATTGGCCCGCAGTGCATCGCGTCATAGCCGTCACTCGGGATTGGTTCTTTGCTAATAAATCACATCTGCGCAGATGTAGGTCAGAGCTCAAGATTCGTGCCGATAGGCAGTCGCTTATCGCGGCTGTCGTCCGGTGAGACTGGAAGCCGACCCCAACATAGTTGGGAAAAGGCTAGGCAGATGATGCTGTGATGACCCTTGGTTTTAAAATGCGTGTAGGCGTGATATGTATATGAGCGCTAAAAAGGTTTTAAACTAGTATAATTATGAGGCTACAACTCACCATTACTAGTTCAAGCAAACATGCCCAAATAAGCTTTAATACCCAAAAAAGTCGTTGTTGAATGTTCAAGAGATCGTGTACCTACGCAAAAAATATGCTCCATGGTTCATTGAAAAAAAAAATAATGGTATTCGCAGGTGTAGGCAAAGCAGGTTGCAAAATTTTCAAGGCATCTACGACCAACTCAAAGCTTGGTACAATATAATAATGGGGAAGCTAAAATATTCCTGGTTTCTCAGTACTGAGGACCGACGGTTTTAATGCTGATAAACTTGTTATTTGCGTAAAGTATGAACAAATGCTCGATTCTAAGAAGTCAGTAGAAGTATTTACTCCATCAGAAATTCCATTCGAAATATATTTCAACGTCTACACTTACTGTGGTAGTTAGCAATTTTATTCTCTTCATGGTTTCCTTGAAAAAGAAAAGAGGAAACCTGTGTATCTCAGGTTTTATTTTCAAATACCTAGAAGTTATGTCAAGCAAAAAGCGGCTTAAAATATACTAGTAATAGAGTCTTAAACTCAACCTACGCACTTTATGTACTGTTGTATTAAATTCTGTTAATTGTGCTGAGAGCACTTAAATCGTAATTATATTAGGATTATTCGTATAACCTGAGGTTTATTGGTTGGAAATTAATATGATGATGTTTTCTACGTAATGGAGAA
This sequence comes from Helicoverpa zea, assembly GCF_022581195.2. Lineage (NCBI taxonomy): Eukaryota > Metazoa > Arthropoda > Insecta > Lepidoptera > Noctuidae > Helicoverpa > Helicoverpa zea. The sequence goes on along the minus strand of NC_061456.1, from coordinate 11,446,225 downwards.
CATAGAGTATAATCTTTTCAAGGACAAGGTCAAATTATTTAGTATTTTACTTGGGCCTTTACAAGCACTAATGAAAAAAAAAAATATGAGAACAGGAGCAATAAATCTGTTCTGTTTAAGAAAACGTTTAACCTTCTTGGATGAAAAAATACCAAACCAATCTGACACTAGTTTTGTCACTTTTTACACTTCGAAACTGACCTCAAAACCACGAGGGAGAAATCTCCAATATCAGAGACATTTTACAAATTGTGAATTTTATAACCAAAGATAAGGAAAGACAGTATTTCCTCAAGTTTTCTTCGGAACATCTCGCTCACTTAATTTATCAACGCATTCAGTATTACCATTGAGTACAAAATGACTAACGGAGATGTTATAACGCAAAATCTCCTTAGAAAGTAGCGCTCGAATTAGGAGACGAAGAACGTTACTAGCTCCACCCTTACACACCATTATTTTTAACATATAATCAAGACCAATCTTTGACAGATTGGTTTTGATTTGACAAGCAACCCGAATGCCTCATTAATTCTAGTAACTCATCGCGCATACCGTGCGTAAGCTTTTTGTAGTAGCGGACCTACTTACAAGGCGGGGCGCCTGATCTACCTTCCTTATGGAATCTCCGTCATCTTTTCTTCCTCCGTGGGTAACGGAATGGCGTGACGTCATAAATTAACTTTTTCCTGTTGCTTATTAGATGTTACTGTTTCCGAGTATTGATTAATATTTTGCGGTTGTTTGATTCTTGTTACAGAATGTGATAGCCGATCTTTTTTTGTTTCTTTCTAGGAAAGTAACGAGTAATGTTTTAGAGAACATTTTGGTATATCTTTCTTTGCGTATATCGAATGTCATATTAATTTTCTCCTGTTTTAATCCATAGCTTGGTATATTATTAGACGAGTATAATCAGCAATAGGTAGTGGTACAGTGCTAGACTGCCCAAGAAAGGGCCCTCTTATATTCCCGGGACTGTCGATATGTGTATGATGATCATGCTTCTTGGCCGTGGTCTGGGAGTTATATTGATAAATAACAAAAGTAAAGTATTATGTAGTTTATCAGTTGTGTATAACACAAGCTAATCAATAGCTTACCATGTAGTATGTGAAAATGTGAAATGATTGAACAGTTTCCATAAAAATCCGCAAAGTTAATAAAACCATTCTCTATCTTATTTCACCTATCAAGAATCCAACAAATTAACTTAACAACCTCACAAATAACATACCTACAACCCGACAATTCCCAAAAAGCCAATATCTTACCGCTACCAGGCCTCACGCATCTTGACCGATTTTTTCTCGAAAGTTCCGTCAAGTCTAGTGATGTATTGAAAGGGAACACGCATACCATCACTCAACACCTTCTGTCAAATGTTTGTTTTCACATTCCCTTGGTGCTAATGTTTCTTCTATATAATATTGGCTTTTCTTTATTGTAAAAATGTATCGACGAAATGTGGGTAAGTCTCTGGAGTAAAATTTATTTGATTCTCGTGAAATATTTGGAGTTGTGATGTTGGTGCCTGTATTTTTTTATATTTATAATCGTCACGCAGTTTTAACTAAAGGCCATTTTCCTAGGAAATTGTACGGTGTAGCGTGAATACGTGTGACAGCATAAAACCGTGATATTCTGCTATATCAGCTGGTGAAAACGATGAGCGCTCTTGCTCGGTTTTCTTACGTACGACATTTTCCGAGCGACAAGAAACCTGTCGTGCGATTTCACGTGACATCGTTTGAACCTGTAGTTGTCAATTGTTTCTACTACCCATACGTTTCGCTTGGAAATCTTCCCGCTGTTATTCGAATCATGGCTTTATATTCCCCTTCCTAACTAAAGGAGATTGGGCAAGAATGTATGAAGTTTGGTCCAAATGTCCACCACGAACGAGACCTATATAATTAAATAGTCCACTTAATTTAGAGCAACTTTTACTAAGAAAGTAAAAAAAAAAACAATGACAAAAAAAAGTTATAGCCAAAAATGTATTCTTAATTTTCGGTAGTTGTTGTATGTTATCATTATTATTTTTTATTTTATTCCACTTCCATTTCCGTACGTTATCTTAAACTAAAATGAATAAGACACATTTGCATATAAACAGCCCATATTTTTTTGCCCGATGGATGTACAAATCACTAACCAATTGAGGCGCCAGAAGTGCTTGAATATACTCAGCGGTTCCTGGATCTAAGAAAGTTCGATGTAACTGGTGGGGTCTTCTCTCTAATAATGAACAATTCTATTTTGTCAGAAGTTACAGAAAGTACGAAAATCGAACGAAAATGAAATTGAAAACATCTATAAATGTTTTATTTGATTTTGCTATAACTTTTTTCTGGCATTATATTTTTTTTTACTTTCATAACAAAAAATGTTATATATTTAACGGGCTATCTAGCCATATAGGTCTCGTTCGTGGTGGACATTTGGACCGGAATCGCCCATTGTCCTTTCACATATAAATACCTCTAATATAACCAAACCCCATACAATTGTGTGCCATTATTAATTCAGTAGTATAACCAGCTAATCGCGTACATTAGCCCCCACACCTGCTTACTGCTAGAGGGTGTAATGATAAATAAATCGGGCATGTGTCTCGTAATTGTGTTAGTCGCAGGCGCCGCTTGCTGTAATGTAATTGTTTGTGGTCAGAGCTACCGAGATGTTGGGCCTTGTGAGACGGAGCGGGGTTGGAAACTGTGCAAGAGAAACGGGCGTTTACTTAATGGTTGAATAATTGGATATGTGCTCAAGACAAAGGTGAAGTTGAAGAATAAGTAAAAGTACTGATAAGGTTTTACCCACGTCCCATGGAAACCACTCCGCGCACATGGGAACTACATAAAAAGTAGCTTGTAGCCTCCTCAATAAATGGGATATCTTGCACAGAAAGATGCTACAAACACACACACACACACACACGCACACACACAAAACACCCCGTTGTTTTTGCGGCAAATTTTAAAAGCGATTCAGTTCTAACCTAAACCGCTACTATCTACCACTCGTACCTCAAGCTATCAAGATAAACCACATTAAACCAACAAGAGAAAAAGAAAATACGTAATACATTGGAACAAATGTTCCGTACATTACTTCTCTAAATTGATTTACTGTGGCATCAGATAGATTGGTACCGAGTACTGACAATATCGAATCAAATGGTATTTTCTGAGAAATCACAGAATGATAGAAAATGTTTGTTTTCTTGCTCTTTTTATTGGTGGCTGTGAATTGGTTAGGTGATTCACATATTTATGTCATAACGGTGCTGCAAATGTTTTATTGGCCTGCTAGCTGTTTGTATCCTTCTCGGTTCTTGTTACAAAACAGTTAAATAGACGTTCGACACGTGTTTAAAAAAATCAAATCAAAATGTTTATTCGCGTTCATGATGCACAAACAAAAGCGAATATACATATAAAAAGCACACAAAAAAAAAAACAGGAATAAAATAATAAAACAGAAGAATATGGTAAAATCGATTTCTTTTTTCTTAACACGTGTCAAACATTTATTTGTTAAAACTACTGTGTCTTACTAAGCGACTTCTATGTAAATTGTTCTAAATCTGTATGTTCTAGATTGATTTTGTAGATCTTGTTTTCCATAAAAGTTGAAATTATGTATTCATTTCTTTCATTTTTTTCATTTCTTTTTGAAAACGTATAATTTTATTAACTGACAAATCATTTCAATTTCTTGAGAGAATTTTATTTACTTTTACCAACAATAGTTAAAATGTAGACAAAGCAATGTTTTACATAACTTTAATTGAAATAGAACAGTGTAATTAGAATCTGAACATCAATTAGAAGTTTTAAAGATTACGCTAGCAATTTATTCATAGTTACTATTTTATTATTTTGATAACTTTTTAATTGCGCAAATTAATTAAAATCTTTGTGATTTAGAAACTTTTTGTTTTGGTTTTGAGATTATACTTATTGCGTTTTTGTATTTTTTCTTAAATAAACATAAAACTTACCCTTTAACTATAATACAAATACTCATGAATACTGCAAATACTATTATTTATAACGAAAGTAAATGTGAATTTATGTAAAACTGTCTGTTCAGTAAAATTGCCAATTTTTAGACTGAAATACCTAAAGACACACTTATGAGGTTATGGAAGAGGCCTCATAAGAATTTAGTTGTTTAAAAAGATCGTGGATTCAAGCACTTCTGCTACTTCATCATATTTTTTTTATTTCCTCACTGTTGCGCACAGGGTCCCCCTCAAACAGAGAAATATTTAGCACAAACAATACACAATTTTTATTAAGTTTACAATTACTTTGTTCCAGATGCCATAGCACTTCGTGACGTGCAGCTAATAGCGCCATCTGCCGTCAAACTCGGGGACACAGTGCTCCTCGGCTGCAAGTGGACTCTAGAAGGCAATGAGACCTTATACAGTGTGAAGTGGTACAGAGGCCGGCAGGAGTTCTTCAGCTACCTGCCTAAAGAGTACCCGTTCACCAGGATCTTTGCGCAACCTGGGATTGAGGTTGATGTGAGTAGTTTTTACTGGTATTATAAATATTTAGCAAGTTCTACTTAAAGAAATGTGACAAAGTAACTTACCTATAACTTAGTGCTATATAAATACATTTTTTGGGATATTACGCGAACGAACACTATTCAACGCTGACAAATGCGGAAAATATGCATGAGTTACTTTCAGAAGACAGGTTAAAAATAGTGTAAAGCGTAAATTTTAATAACTGACAAAATAGAAGATAGTAAATGCAATAGGATTGTATCTCCATAATAACTCAAAACATCTCCTAAACTTAAAGAGGTTGAGTTTTATACGCTCTTCCTGTATACCTCTTAAAGTCTTTAAAAATAGAATCCTAACACAAACCTAAACTCTGCTTCACCTTACTAAGGTAAACGCAAAGATTTAAAGCAAACTTCAAGAAGAGCGCAAGTGCAAAAATCGATCAAGAAACTTAGCAACGTGTCATAAATATCTGATACAGTACCAGCATCCTTTAATCCGGCAAACCAGCAAAAACACTTAACTCTTCTAAGGCGGATCACATACTACCCCTGCCTCCCGTGTCACGCTCGCCTGCGAACGTGTCTTTATAAGGTGAACATTATATGTATAACGTGTTTTTATTAAGTGAACATCATAACTATTTGGGCTTCACCCTACTACTGAATGAATGCTTCCTATATACCTAAGATCTACCTTCTTTTTGACGGACGACTATGGCGTCATCAGGACTGCTTTCAATTATTTGCCTGATTGTGGTGTCCACTCTTTGGCCACATGTCTGCATCGTACTACAGACTGACTCATTCTTTTGATTTGAGACACAACTTTGTTTTGAGACGTAGTTGGACCTTCGAAATACCCTGGCATGCTGATTCTAGAGTATAAGCATTATCATTATAGGCATGTGGCTTATTAGTAAAGGATTCTATTCATAAAAAATCTTTCTAGCCATCACACACTGACATTGAACACGATCTGTACCACATACCATAAACACGTATTTAATTTTTTTTACAAAAGATTGCGGTAAAAACAATAAAGGTGAAACGATAGTGTGAGATCCGCTTAACCTAACCTACATTTGAACCATAATTCGATGGCGTTACGTTATCTGCCGACTAACTTTTAACTTAAATTCATAAGTTCACCAAGTTAAGCAATGGCGGTAGCTATAATAATTTTTCAAAATGGTGTTATTTCGCTGAGTCCACTTCTAGTTATTTTAATGAATAACCTAGCCCGGATTTTATGGTTTCAGTGAAAAATTTGGAAGTTAAAGAATTAACTGTAAGTGGTTTACCGGTATTTATGGGCTTCTGAGTTTTATTTAGGTTTTGTTAATAGCGCAATAAAAGGAAGAAAAATGGAGAGAAGTGTTGGTGAAGTGTACGAAATGTTATTTTTCTTTACGTTTAATTACTTTACTCGCTAAATATGTATTGTTTTCCGTTAAATTACTCTTGGTTTCACCTTCGACTCATTCATGTCTAAGTTTGAGATTCACGCTAAAATAAATTATGTACAAAGTCTCAAAATATCAGATTCTTGTCATGCATCTGTTTCCGCCTTTACGCACAAATATAATATAAAGATAGGTATACAAAATATAAAATCGAATAACAGGAAAATTATTCACAAAATAATATCACGTGTCAACGCAATTTCTTTACAAATTGTCGACTTATTCAACATCAACAATAAATTAGGAAAGGTTTTCAATATGCCTGATGAACGTACGCCGTTTCCTCAAAAATATATATAAAGACAATCTTATATTAACTAATTAAATTCCTTAGCGTCCTGGTAAACCAAGATTGGATTACATCATTAAGAAAATGTTTCGGCTATGTTAAAAATATTTCTTAATAAAGAAACCATATCGGTCGCAACAAAAAAAAAATATGAAAAGATTTTTTGTTGAATATTATCAAAAAATGTATGAAACGATGGCGACGCTATGTGTTGGGTATTATGTTTTTAATTTTAATTAACTAAAAAAAGATCTTGTCCTTTGTTTTTGGGTTAAATAATAGAAGGATCGCAAAAGGTCTTTTTATTTTTTTTAGGTAGCGTTCGATTCATTTTCTGTGGGTGTTATAATTTTATAGGCAAACATGTTGCGTTGTTTGTTCATTAAGAACTTGATTTTTTAAATATATACTCAGGATTATGTTGAAAAAGTAATTTAGTTTAATGAACTAAATTTCATCTACAATTTATATAGCTGCTTTTCACCCGTAGCCTAGTCGCAAACGATAAAAAATTGTTCCAAAATAACCAAATTTATTTCACGAAAACGCTTACTTTAAGTCAATTTTTTCCGAACAACGATCCACAAAAGATTATAACCCTGTAACCACGCAATAGTTTTTCTCTCAAGCCAATTTATTATGCAATGTTCGTCCGTTTACTTGGCTACCACTTGCCTTGTAAAGCTAAACTTAGTGGGTACACAACAAGAGTACCTACACTGCGAACTTTTAGTCGGCCGATAGTTCGTTTGGGCATGAAGATGAACGGACTACCATTCATCTTCACAACAACAGCACATTACAAAGATCAGGTATTCAGCTGGTATCAAATCGATTGAAAACTTTGATTGGAATCAAGATTTTCTTATAATCTTTTTTGACAACTTTCGGTGCAACTGTCGGCCGACTGTTTATTCTGCAGTTTGCGGGTACTCTAAGACTAAGAATACCTCAGGAGGTCGGTAAGTGATGCTATGTATTAGATCAACTTTTACAAGACATATTTGCCGAACGAAATAGGGTTACATTATTCGGGACGAAAATTCGGTGAGTCATTTTATGATAAGTCCTTTTAGAAGTGAGGAAGATAGAAACGTTATGAATGAAAATGGATGTTTAATAGTGAGAAGTTTAATTTCTTATTATTAATGTTTGATTTAGTTTCAAAACGTCAGATATTTTTCTTCAGCGTTTTGATTGAGCATGCATTGGAAGAGAAGAGCTGAAGATGTGTGCTATAATATAGATCTAAATCTCACATATACAGTTCAATTATAATGTAAAGACCATAGCTATATCAATTTACTTAACCCAAAAATTGTAATTAAAACTGTCCCCGTAGCATTCGTAGCACCGCTACGCTAGATTTTCGTAGCAGCTACGTTTGCTGCGTGTGTAGCACACAGATTCTTACAAAAGCATGTGGGGGGTAGATTGCTTCAGGAACTTGCCAAGAATGTTAATTAAATACTTTGTAAATAATTTATACTCATCGGTATAGGGGCGATCGCGTGCTCCGTGGCTGTGGTTCTTTATTTAATATTAGTTCGATACTAGAGTTATACGAGTTGAAAAAATAAATAAAGTGTTCGGTATTGGAATTTTGTCGATAAGTGGGGGAGTCTATTAGTTTTTGTTTTATCAGTTTCAGATCAAATGGTTATTTATTCTTGTTTATTCTGATTTTACGTGGAATTGGTAACACGCGACAAAGGCTAGCAAAATGTTGAAGCTCCTTTCAAATAGCTGGCTATTTATTGGCTTTAAAAAGTTCTCCATTCCCAGATTCAAGTCAAAAACATGATTTCCTAAAACATCAATTTCATACTAATTTATTTTCACAAACACAGTTTTTCACTCCTCTTTGAGAAACCCGAAAACAAATTCAAGGGCTGTATTTATAATCCATCAGTTTTTAATACTGCAATCCCCTTTCAAACTATCGCGATTGCTTCAATCTGGTTCGTCAGAACATAGTAGATGTAACTAAAAAAGGTGCCTGAAAATATTTTCGCGTTCCAAATTGATTGGTTTCGGAAAGTACCGGTTTTGTAAAAGGCACCTAAAGGATTATCGAAAGAGGATTTGTCTGTTTTCCCTGAATGACGTTTAGGAGTACGTTCACTGCAGTGTTTTTTTGTCGCAGTTCTAGTAGTGGTGTAGTGTTTTCTTTATATTGCTGTTTTTGATAGCAGTATTTTTGTACACCTGTGTACTGTCAAACTGGAAACATTTTTTGATACTTTATTTTAAGTTATCATTTTTTTTTCAAATACGTATCTATGTATCATGTATCTAACAGCGAGATTTTTCGAAAGAGTTACCGCAGTCCTATAATACGTAGGACTCCAGAAGGAACTTGGGTAGGATTTTGTCAGAAAAAGTCGAACATTATTTTCTGCGGAAAGTGACGGTATGTAAATCTGTGTGTTTGCGTTTATTCTTCAAAACTGTTTGTTTTTATTCAAAACTAAAAGAAATAAAACACAATATAATTACATTACCGTCCAAAGGTGATTTCACGTCTTTAATACATAGCCTGACCTATTTACAGTGCGATTTTGTTTTAACAACTTCCAATAAACAGACTTTATAGGCCGTTAACGCACTTTTCATGTTTTACTGTCTACCATTGTTAAGAACATCGGTTTACGACTCCTAAAAACCTTAGCGTTTCATATAAATAACTGCTGATCTTACATATATTTGTTTGTTGTATTTTTATGAAGATTTTATTAGGTAATAGCATGTGTCCCCGGCGTTGTATGGGTCAGTCTTTTGATGTTTTCATATTGTAATAATTTTTTTTTTCTATGGAAACATGGATGTTTGACAGATTGGATATGTTTTCAGTTTATGGTGCAACGTATGACAACGTATAACCGCATATGGCCGGCCACAATTAGCTTCAACCGGTTGGAACTAGATGTAGCCACAGTTCGGGGTTTAGCCTTAGCACATCCATGTTTCAAGTACAAAACAAAAACTCCGAGTAATATGTAATACATTTAGAAGTACCTATTTACATTAAAACATATCTATCAAAATATGAAAATGTCACTTGAACATCTTTGCAGTCAAAAGCCAGTAAGTCTGACTACTAGTCTTACCTAGGTAGGGTTGCCTGGGTAACTCAGTTGAGGATGTTGGATAGGCCGTAGCTCCTTGTAAAACACTGGTACTCAGCTGCAAAATAGTTGAGAAAAGGCTAGGCAAACGATGGCAAAGTTAAATAAAGTGTACGCCTTTTACATTCATTAATAATCATCTCTCATTCATTAATAAGTTATAAGATTACAAAATGTCGTAAACGACAGCAGCGATTAAGAAGCCATTTGGAAAACATTGAATATTTTATGCACACATGTATTGTGTTTCGTGCCCCGAATATAAATGTTGCTGATTGCTGCAGATAAAGAGGGCTGGGCGTTTTATTTGTTTGAAATTATTAAGAATTGGTTCATGTCGGTTGTGTGGTTAAGATTTTAATTGAAACGTTAATTTAAAACAACATTAGGGCCGATTATAAATCTTCAGTTAACTTCTATATGTGAAATAAATAGGTATGGCTATTTGACAGGTCAAACATATTCTTCAGATAAAACTTATCTGGCGATTTAAAAATCGGCCCTTATTTATACTTAGGTTGAATTATAAATAGGGTTTTGTAGGCCATTATGAACCGTCGAGTATTTCAGTTCTTCCTACAAAAAACACTCGAAGTAGTCTAAATAAACATTAAAATGTTTAAAATCGCCAAATCGTTTTGAACAAAAAAAAAACAACATTTATAGAATAGGTTACGTTAGACAAGAAACTTTATTCGTTTCACGGTCATACATCTTCAGCTTGTACTCATTTACGATAAGGATCAATTACAGACCTTTCTAAAAGTCCTTTATGGTCACCGTAATTGCTTTATATGTCCCTTTTCGTACTTATAATCAACCTCAATTGAAAAACCGTAAGTAGGTACGTAACAGGAGTTTACACAGGTCATTCTATTCATGATCAGGCCATGGAGAACAAATGACTAGCGGAGGTGCCATAACGGAAAATCTCCTGTTTAAGTAGCACGCCAAAATGCAGCATTACTGTCTGCTCCCATAAACGCCTTCTCTGGACCCGACCACTTTTGGTTCTACCAAAAATCGTTGATAGAAGTCTCAGACAAATCGAACACCATACCGTAAGAAGGCGCCTGACCTACCCATATTTTGGCATCTCCGCTCATCTTACCTTATTTCGTGATCAGGCCCAATCAGTTCTTATGATTTTAACGATGAGGACCGCGTCCAGCTCATTTCAAATAAAGACATCGTCAATAAAAAGCAATGTATATGTAATTGCTAGATATTATCGTATCCAATCAGATAATCCTATTCCGTTTTACGACATGAATTTGGGAAATTGAATTTTTCGGTGTGTCAATAAAAAGTGGGAAATGTAAGATTTTAAATTGGAAGATTAATTGCTCTCGTTTTCTTACAGGTGTTATTTTTTGCTAATTGATTTTCGGAATTAATGTTTTTTTTGTTCGTTAATTAGTCTGGAGCGGGAAGTTTGGAAGGAAATAAATGTTGTAGAGTATTGAGATTTTATAATTGTTTCTCTCTCTTTGAGTTTGGTAGTACCGGTATTTTAAGTGAAATGTACATACAATATTTTTTGTAGTTTCCGTCACTTAACAAAAGTAAATTACAAAAAATAATGTCAAACTTCTAAAAAAGCAATAATACCTATTGACCCATAAAAGATAAAACCAAAATTAATTGCCAAAAAGTAAACAAAAACTGAGAAGCAATAAAAGGCATTTTATTATATTTTACAGTCGACGATTTTTATGTACAAGATAAGTATTCCCTTAGTGAATCATGATTTGATTTCAAATCTACTGGTAGACGCCTGTTTTTGCGTCAAGGGACGAAATAAACAGGGCCTGAGATAACAAATTCAATTTGTACAAGTATTGTAGTCGGTCTTAATCTAAATGTTATTTATAACGTTTCTTTAGGATTATTTTATTAATCTAGAATCTTGGGTTGTGCAGGTATTTCTGTTTTTGTTGTTTGGTTAGTGTGTTTTATTTTGGTAATTTTATTTTTTATACACCTTTATCTATAAATGGTTCTTAATTAAGGTGAAGGAAGGATGTAAAAAATATTAGAAAACCCCAAATTATATCGACCTACCTTAACTCAAAAAAAGTAAACTAAAATAGTAGAGATCAGGCAAATAATTAAATTGATTCTGGCTGCGGTTTTACTCGTACCCCATCGGAACTTCTTTGGGTATCCAGACAAAAAAATAGCTCGTATATAAATAGCCTCCCACGATAGATGGTCTACTTACGAAAAATAAACAAATTATATCAGTAGAAAAATACTCAAATAAATTTAAATAATGAACTCGACTCAAATATCCTTCTTTTTACTAGGTGACGTCACACTTCCTATCCGACAAATGATCCAAGGTCACTTCAGAAGTCACCTTGCTTTGACCTTTCACCAACTCCCACAATCAACTTTTACGACAAGATAAGTGGATAATGTATCATCTTCCCCTGATTCTTATCCCTATCGATATAACTAGGACACGATTATTTTTGGATAAGTTTTCTATATCTAGATGGTCAAAGTGATGACCATATTTTTGAATGAGTTTGTCTTTACTATCTACAGATGATGCTAACTAATTTTATAAATGCGACAGCAATTCTATCTTTACACTACATACTTATATAACATTATAGTGACGATTATGTGAATCATTAAATTATTATGGTAATATAATTTAATAATCTTGTATTATTTCGATTATGCTATTATTTGATAACTGACCGCTAATTTTAGGATAAATTACACAACGTAAAATTATGCAGCAATAATATTTGAGCGCTATCAACTATGTTTGTTGTTTTCGTTGGCCTTGAAAATAATTTTCCTACATCAATTTTATTGCTTATATATTTATATATATTTATAACTTTCACACATTTTACAACAGCGATGTATAATAGCGGACTTAACACCTTATATTACTTTAAACTGGCCATACACTGTGATCGTCAGAATCGCTGCCATCTTTAGATGCTGATTTATCTGCAAAACCACGAGGGGAGCAATTGGTAGAAACGAATGGCAGCAGGTAGTAATTAGGTAGCAACTCTTTATCTGTATTTCGAGGGGATTTATGACGAGTGACAACGATTCTGACTAGCATTATAAAATGAGTAATATTTGGTCTTGATCAATCAAAACACACACGCACACTATGACAGAAATCTTTTCAAGATGGCTACTCTAAGTATTAGCAATAGATTGAGTAGAGGAGGGCGGTAGTGTCCTCCATTGGAAAGACTTGAACATTTATTCAGGCCAAAACCTTCGGATTATCAGCCTCTTTCCTACGCTAATTGTTTGAAGGCTGTATTTAAAGGTTATTCATTTGGTATTCATTTGTTTTAGTTTATGTTTAAACGTGTAATATTATCGAGTAACCACGTGTAATGTATGAAATGTTCCTATTCATATTATTTTACCTTTGATACTTTAAACAGTAGGTAAATCATCTTTTTTTCAATATTGTCTTGTTAGATGTATGTGCAACGAGTTCATCTGTTTGTTTTCACATTGTTTCAGGTTTAACAGTTATAACGCCAACCTTGTCATACTTACATCTAAACTCTAACCGAATTCATTATTATTTAATTACAAAAAAATTACTAACTGTTTGCAAAGCCCAAAGTGAAATGAATAATTTCACTTTGACTTACTGACTGACTTAGAATGTTACTGTAAAACTCTTTGGAAATAAACTTCAACTTGCTCTCACAGCATAAAATATTACCATAAACAATTTATTTCCTACTAACCATCATTATTAAGCTATAACATAGTTTTATATAATACAGTAGCATATAAAAGCATGCACTACAGCGCACTAAAGATAACTTTTGTCTAATAAGTCGATAAAGTTGCCAACTATCGTACAACTTTGCAAATTTAATATCGGAACTCATTGGCCCGAAAAACAGAAAGGCTCAGGGTTTGCGCTATGCCTGAGTACGTATAAGTAGTTATATATGTTAAAGGATACCAGGTAGGCAAGTATGAGTTATTTTGATGTTGAATTTTTTAACGAGAAGTTTAATCTGTCTTGTCAGAGTAATAGATGAATGTACGTTTGTGTAAAAGCACAAAAAATTAGAGAAATACATCGAAAACACGCTGAAACAGAAATTAACAAAATGCAAAAAACATCCGATCAAATCTCTATGTTATAAAATCGCCAAGCATGCCCAAATTGCCACTAAAACATACCACAAACAAAACGTATCAACATAACACCCGAATGATCGAAACATCATATCGATACGAATCTCGATTGTAAACATAATAGACGCGGAACCGATTGTAAATCGAATCCCATTCGAATTGAAACGATTATTCTAACACCTTCATTGTTATTGCGTGTTTATTAGATTTGGGTTCGTTTTTGTGGTAGAAGGGTGATGGGCTCGTTGTAATGGGTACCCCAGTATAGTGGACATTATCTTTATCGTAATGACGTCATATCGTCCGGTATGACACGGTCGGTAAGTGGTGGAATGAGATTAGATGCTTTCTTGTTGCCTTAATTTGGTAACGGTTATTATGATAGTATTTGGGTGAAGAGGGGATGTTATTAAGATGTCCTGTGAAGGTGTTTGTTGCTCTTGGGTCTAATGGAGTGAAATATAAAATGAGATTTGGCCCACTAAAATGATTCTAGCAATGATTTTGACTAGTTCATTGAAAGCTTGCTCTACTCTTGGTTCAATCGCTAAGGACCAATTCTATTGCAGCCATTCTAAAACTTCTTATATCTAGACAAAAAACAAAGCAAAAGTATATAGGTAATGATTAAGACTTAAACTTTGTTGCTTATTAACAAAGATATCTCCAAGGTCCAATTTCCGATTAAGTACAAAACCGACATACACCTAACATACACACAAACATAGAAACGCCTTAGAACATAACACACAAAATGTCAGTCTTAACAGCACTCATTGTCGTAGATATCTGAGCACTCAGCACCAAGGATGCTATTCTAAGGGCCGTAATCGGCTCAGAATAGCTCACTACACCTGAAACTCGATCAACAACTCGCATTTCACTTCGATTCGTAATGTCATTTCATACTTTAGGGGAGGTAGGGGAGGGATGGGCACTTTTTCACAATTTATTGCATAAAAAATCAGATTTTACAGATCATTATCAACTTTTATTGCCATTTCTTATATTCGGCTAGATATAATGAAAGAGCTTTCCTAAAAATTACAATCAGTTTCAACATTACGAGATATTTAAACGGTTTTATTTAGCTCACCCCGTTTGTTTTATTATTTATTCTTGGATCAAATTTAGTAATTCAAATTTCACCCTCTTCCTGTCAACCGATTGGTCTGAAATTTTGTATACACCTTTAATTAAATCCAATATGGCCGCCGGCACAAAATGGCACAGCCCCCTCAATATGGGTATCAAATGAAAGGGCTACACAAGTAGAATACTGTCAGCAACCCCAGCGGGGCGCAACAGGGCCAAGGCCTGCCTGCACGTCGATTCTATAAAATTCGAACAACAACTCGCATTTCACTTCGCTATTCACTCTCACTTCGCATTCGATTCAGAACGACCTTGATTTTGCATTCTGTAAACATCACCTAATCACTTGCGAAGTGAAGTGAGCTCGACATCGACCAATGCTGTGCTAGTGACTTCCCCACTCGACAAAATGTCAACCGAGATTAATCAGTTTTTAATTTTATCAGTTTTGACACAGAATTTTAGCTTTAGGTGGTCCCGGTCATAATAGACTAAAATAAAAACGTGGGGCCCATTAACTATTGCTGTAGTACTCTCTTCTAAAGGTATAATAGGTGTGGATTGCATCGACTTACTATAATTGTAACTGGAGATTTTGACAATCAATAATTAATAATAGAAAATACACATACCTTTCATTAGTTTTCTCTTTATAACGATCCGAAACCGCAACAAAATATTTAAGTACTTTTACGAGTGTTTGTTCTTGACAACTCACAGAAATGACAGATAGTCTATGGATGAACACCGTTACCAGTCGGTAACGTAAACTACCCAATTAAAAAAAAACAAAACTATGATCAGAAATCAGAATAAAAGGACCCCCCTTTTATTCTGATTTGATCATGTCTCCCAACTGCCCATCTCTCCCCTACCTCCCCTATAGATAGACAGATTTTGACAAATCTGTCAAAATCTCGACTTTGATTTAGTTCAACTTGTCAACACGCTCGATAGTGAAGCGCTAGTGTAGTTTGACAATGTCAATCACGAAACTTTAAGGTAGAATTCCGTGGGTCGCGATTGTCGCAGCCGCGCGCGACAAAAGTCAACCTATGAAAATGTATGGCACCGCTGCCGAGGGCTGCGACAGTCGCGCGCGGACGACGAATTTCGTGAGCCGCTCGCGGCCGTACGCTTCTCAACATGGTCTAGCGCTTAATAACATCTATAGAATTTTAGTAAAACCAGAATTAAATTTTTGACAATGCCGCGAGCAGCTTACGAAATTCGTCGGCCGCGCGCGACTGTCACGGGCCTCGACAACGGTGCCATACATTTTCAAAGGTTGACTATTGTCGCGTCCACGGAATTCTACCTTTAGATCGAAGTCGAAGTGAGAGTGATGTCGAAGTGAGTTGTGATATTTTATAGAATCGACATGCTGACCACGGGCGTTAAACCAAATTAACAATGTATATACGCCCTAATTATATAGGGTTGCCCGGCAACCATTATTTTGTAACGACTCTATCTAAAGGTTTAAGGTTCTGGTTGATGAAGATGTTTTGTATTAAAGCTTGTGAGGAAAAAGGTAGGTTTTGATAGTGTTCTGTTTTGAGTTACATGTTGTACTAATTTAAAGGAAAAGAATACGTATTTTCTTGATTAATATTGTTTTTTTTTTTCAATGTATAGTATTTATGAGACACAACTTCCGAAAAGACTAGACGATAAAACACATATTAGAAGAGCCAGAACCAGATAAAATGCATCATAATAATTTACAGTACCATTTCGAACTATATACTTAAAGATCTACAACCATACCCCAAAAGGTCCCATTCTCACACCTACATTTCCACAAGTATTGATCACCCTAGTTCAA
This sequence comes from Helicoverpa zea, assembly GCF_022581195.2. NCBI lineage: Eukaryota > Metazoa > Arthropoda > Insecta > Lepidoptera > Noctuidae > Helicoverpa > Helicoverpa zea. The sequence continues at coordinate 11,429,740 of NC_061456.1, read as the reverse complement.
GGTGATCATCGATTTCAGTTCCAAACCCAATTTCTTAAATCGTATCAACCCTTAAACGTATCAATATTGGGAACACATCTGAAATATTTATGTACCACCCGCTTTCAGTAAACGGGTCAACTAAACGCAATCTGTAAACGTTACGGTCACTGTATTGAAATGTTACTTTTCGTGAACTTACTGACGGTCTATTGGGTCTTTTTAAGGATTCCATAGAAAACAAAAATATTCAATTGTACGTATAAAAGTTTGAACGCAGTTTTTAAGTATGTCTTGGACACTGACGACTGATTAAAGACGACAAAACATTTCGAGGAAACCTGGATATAATGACTAAAATCACCAACCCGCATTGAGCAAGCGTGGTGATTAACGCTGAATCCTTCTTCATCTGAAGGGAGGCTGTCTAGTGTCAGTGAAAGGAAATATACTATTTTTTGTCCTGTCTGTGAGTGGGAAGAGGTTATTTCCAAACGTAGGTGGAATCGCGGGGGACAGTTAGTATGACATAGTTTTTTAATTAATTTAACTGAAGATGATTCGCCAAAAAACACATTCAATGACACTAACGGCCAGTTTCTTCATCAAAAGTTAAAGTTATGGCTAAAGTAATGTCTAAAGTAAAAGTAACGGTTAAATTCAATTTTTCTATTAGTTTTGCTGTCACTTTAGCCTTGAAAAAACGAATTTGACCGTTACTTTTACTTTAGACATTACTTTAACTTTAACTTTTGATGAAGAAACTGGCCGTAAATGTAGTTGACATTGATTCAAATAGAATGAACTCAAAATTGCATTTGGTCACAAATCCTAACCACCAAAATCCGATGCAACCCTAGTACATACATAGACAAATGAACTGTAAATAAAATTCGACAGATGACACTATGTTTTCCAGGAACTTTATTTATCCGTGTCAAACTGCATTCAGCTCAGTCTGATGTGGATTAAATGTATTAAATGAATGTGCCAATTCTATTCTGTTTGATGGGTTTTGGTGCAACTATCGAAATGAATTAAGTGATTGTTCTGGTTGTTACACTATGTTTATATGTAGGAATATAAATAATTATGTGCTTAGCCTTTTACAAACTATGTTGGAGTCGGCTTCCAGTCTTACCAGATGCGGCTGAGTAACAGTGTTTTACAAGGAGCGACTTATCTGACCTCCTCAACCAGCAATCCAATATCTAGGCCCGACCTAGGGGTATGACTGTTGGCCAGATTTTCTGGCTTCTGACTATCATATCGTTGACTAATAATATTGTAATAATATTAATTCATTCATTCATGTCACGGTTAATTACTCTACTACTAGATTGTCTTTCCCACGAATCGGAATGGTTATCCGCATAAAACAGTTTCTAGAAATGTCCACTAGATCATTTTTATGTAAATATAATTTAATTCAATTAATTACATAATTGGATACAACAAGTACTGATATGCAACTAATTATGTTGTGGAAATAACCAGAATGGTTAAAATCTGTTGCTTACTGCATAATTTACTTGACGCAGTAAGCAACACAGTGGGCAAGACGGTGCTGATACCAAGTATCTAAATTGACTTATCCCTCTATTGCTTCTAAAGTTAAAAAAACTAGATTATAAAAAAAAGTCAATTCCCAAAAATAAATCACAAAATTTCTCCTCAAGTCGCATCGATCTCTTACTTTGGTGGCTTTTTTCGCGGCTTTGTTCGCTCGCCCTCTGGGATTACGCGAATTTTTATTGCCACGACTACAGAGTTGGCGTGATAAGACTCGCCTTAATTGGTTACTGTACCCTGAGGACGGAGATCTCTAGAATTCTTTTGTGGCACGCAGATTCCCGATGAACTTTTTTAAATAGGAGATTGGGTTTTTGTAAGATTTATTTTGTTTGAGTGACGGTTGTAGTTAATTTGTTGAGTTAAAGTTATGTGGGTTACTATTAATTTATTAACTGCAACATTGCTAGGCGGACCCATAGTAAATTTTAAGAAAAAACTGAGGACATCCGTCTGATTTACCTAAACAAGATGACGGAATGACTTTTCACTATTGTAAGGAAACAACCATTAGAAATAACAGCCAATTGAGGCTAATATTGACAGAGAGAGAAAAAAACTAAATAATTTTTTCACACTTCGCATAATATTAACAATTCCAAAAACATGACAGCAAAAATGTAAACGAGCTTCGATTTTACTTGCCCAAAGTACCCCGTCATATCTTACACCGACGAATGCACTTTGGATGGGACCCCGTCTACCAGTAGCTTGCCAAATCACCTAATATCAACGCAATGGCATCCGATTCACTATACTTTAAGACGAAGTATAGCGTGTAAGTCGCAACCAAAAATAGAATATAAGTATAAAATATAGGGGAAAAAAAATAGGGAATAAATATTGGTTTGGAAAGTTTTAGAGTGTTGGAAATGTTTGTGGCGTTGTCATTTTTTTGTGTTCAAGGTTCAATGAACGCACAAATCGATGCCTTAGAGTGAAAACCTCGTTAGTGCAAGAGATAAATTTTCAGGATGAGGATTAGTATTAGATATTTTTTACGATTATCTTCCAAGAAATGTAATAAAAAAATATTTAGAAAAAATGCATTTCCGAGGTTTTCATTCTAAGACGACGAAATGTGGTTTAAAAAAAATGATGACCTTTAGCTTTAACAAAGCTTCGCCATTTAGAGCTTATGGTGGACCTTATTAGGTATGGTAAAGATTGCATATTTTTCATAATGTTTTTTTAATAAGCCACTGTTAGGGTTAGGAACGCTTATAGCAACTTCGTGTAAGCTCTTGCTTAATTTTTTGTAGAATGTAGTAAAAGGTATAACTGCAAAATTCTTTATACCGCCTCAAAAATAGGAAAAAATGACGATCAACATCTCAAACGTTGTTTTGTTTTGACAAAGACGTCAAGCAAACAAAGTTAAAATAAGAACCTATATTGAAGAGTTTTAAAAAGTTTCCTGCCATTGTTTTCAAGTACAGGGTGTCCGCAATACAAAGAACTTCTTTCGTCTCCTATTTAAATAACACACAAAATTGAATCATAACTCCTAAGAAATAAAGTTTGAATTCGCAAAGCATTGGCTTGTTAGGAATTTATTGCATCAATGTTTTATATTTTTGTATGCAAACATTTTGATTAGTTTTAGGTGTCACTGCGGTTTGTATGGAAACGTGTATTTTCAATCTATTTTTTAAATAAAAAATATATAGGTAATACAAGTTAGTCAAATGGCTTATAGAGACTGAACAATGCCAGTAGGTCCAACAATCAAATTCGTATCTCTTGTGGGCAACTGAGGAGATAGATCAGTTATTGAAATCAGCCGTAAAACTATATAGCGAAGAGATGGATGGAATGTGTAAAAGACGTTATATAGATAGGAAAGGGGTGAATAATGAGAAGACGGCTGACAAAGATGTATGGACGGAAAAACATGCTGTGTTGGATAAAAATAGATTGCGATAAGGGCAATGATGATGATGATCATATTGCTATGTTTATTTTTAAAACTACAGACATATAGATTTTGTACTATATATGTTCTTCATCTTTAGGTATCTAATTAATTTCTGTAAGAAAAGCTCTTTATGCAAAAACTACGATGCCGACCTGGGATATAATTAATTCCAGTCAAAGTTAAATGAAAATTGTTTTTAATATTAGTAAAGAAGTGTTTGTAAAGCCTAGGAAATGTATATGTTAGTGACATACGTTACAATTTGCTACTAGTAGTGAACTCACGTAACACGGCTGTGCAATGTAAAAATCCAAACTAATATTATAAATGCGAAAGTAACTCTGTCTGTCTGTCTGTCTTTTCTTCACGCCTATACTACTGAACCGATTTGTGTGAAATTTGGTACAGACATAGTTTGAAACTTGAGAAAGGACATAGGATAGTTTTAATTACAAAAAAAAAAAAATATTCCGGTCATATAGCGCCATCTATTGGTCAAATCAAAAATCTGCTGGTAGTCACTATTCCACGCGAACGAAGTTGCGGGCAAAAGCTAGTATATTAAATAAAATATAAATCGATGATGTCATGGGCAGAGCCTAGTATACATTAATAAAGTGATGATAGAACCTGAATGTTTTATATTCCTCTTGTGACGTTATTTTCAGCTGTAGCCCGGGGTTACTGTTAGTAAATTACGTTGTGCGTTCACGATTTTAATAATGTTTGTTTTGGGTCATCGGGGAATGAATGAAAAAACTAAGCGTTCTGTAAGGCCTTTCAAATTATTTGCAAATCTTTTTTTAGTATTCTTAAAGCTAAGTTAATACTTCGAGGTATAAAATAATTTCAAGTGATAAATTGGTTTTTCGAATACTCTTAATCTAAGATGAAAATTCTGCTACTACGAAGTCCCAAAATAACTTTAAGAATAACCTAGGCACAAATTGTTCTTACAAAAAATATAGCGAGATTAACAAAATAATAAAATACGTTTTTCTCCGTTCCTAAAAATAATCCTATTATTTCTATGGCGACATACAATTATCCCAATAAGAATATTTCGCAATAAAATCAGCATTCCGAACTAACGTAGTAAAATTTTATCGTCGAATAAAAACGGAGTGTTCGACTTTAGTAGGAATATCGACAATCTTAGAAACGAAGGTCCAACTCCCAACCCTAGCGGAACAACTGACAAAATAAAACGCGACAGAAATCTTAGTAATCTCACTGATTCCGATACAATAGGAATTTTTATTCCGCCTTTCGGATTATGAAGCGAGCAACGTTCGAACAATGGCCGTTCAACTCTTCCTGTCATCAAAGATAATAAAGGGGAAAATATCGTGAGAAATTAAAATGAGCTGGTAGCTTGGTTAGTAAACAAGAGAGTGGGGGCCCGCAATTTTATTTTCCAATGTCGGATCAATAAGAAGAAGTGGGGCACAGGATATTGTTGGACATTGAAATGAAAAAAAAAGCGTTTTAATTACGCTCCCGTCGCTTTGAGCACGAGATGGTGGACTTGTGTTGTGGCTATTCGACCGTTTATTGGACATTGCTTTTAAAAGTTTCTGCTGCATTTGTTTAAGTGTTTTTTTTTTTTTTTAAGAAGAGATTATTGAACACCTGCTTAATTAAAATTATTGTGTTATTCACAGTGAAGTTGTGTTTGTATTTTTTTGCTTCTACATATGTAAATTAATTGAATAAAAACACCACACTGTTTAGTTAACATTAAAAAATAAACTGTAAAAATTACAAAAGTGTATCTACCTAACTGTATATCGAACGAATGAATGAATATCTCTAGTATAGAAAATCTAAAATTAATTCATGTAACCGGAATTAAGTTGCACAATATTTTCAGATTATATTTGGGTGGTTCGAATCATGCAAATGGGTTTAGTTTGTTTTCATTTAAATAAATTATTTAACTGTTATATGAGGTTTAGATGAAGCTACGTTAGAACTGGTTTAAATTCGGAAACTTAACTGCCTCGTTGGTCTAGTTGTCGCAAGTGTGGGTGCTGAGCACGAGGTCTCGGGTTCGATTCCCGAGTCGGGCCGAAATCGCTTTGTGGGTTTTAGAAGACTTTCACAAAGCAGCCCGAAACCTGGAAGTTGGTGATTGATTCACCCGTGCATCAGAGAGCACGTAAATGTCGGTCCTGCGCCTGATCTCTTTCCGGTCGTGTCGGATTCCCGTCCCATCGGGCTATGAGAGTGAAGGAATAGGGAGTGCACCTGTGTCTGCGCAAATGCTTGTGCACTATAATATGTCCTGCGCAGTTGGCTGATCTCCTTACATGAGAACAGCCGCCGTAGCCGATAATCGGCTAGGAGGACATCATCATCATCAAATTCGGAAAATAGTTATACAGTCACTCTTTGCTGAAGTTTATATTTCTTTATCTTCAGAATAGATAAATATAATGTTGTTATTCTAATAATATTCGTTAAAACATTAACTTTTACCTAATATTAAATCTCACCTCAAAGATTCCGGTAATTTGAGTTGGAGTTTCATTGAAAGTTCAATTTTTAACCCGTTCTATGAGCACCAATATACGAGAGACACAATTGTTTTTATTTTGTTTTATAGTTAGCGACATATAAGAGGTTAGATATAATAAAATTACAATTTATTACCATCCTATTCGCATATACAGTTTAATTATGCAAACTAAACATATGCAGCATGAATGAGTGCGGTCCATTGAACGGTTTAGCTTTAGCATCTGACAATTGATTTAATAGTTGATTAATTATGGAAATGCATGTTGTTATTATATTTATATTAAGTGAATAGTTTAGGATTTCTCTGTCGCCCCGCGGTGTGGTCTATTTGGAAGAAAATTCACGATATAATCTCTATCTTTGGAACACATAAGCAAAAAAATCGAATGTTTTTAATTCTCTTTTTACAGATAATATTTTCTTAGTAAAATTGTTTAAATATTGTAGAAATAAGTACATAGGAACAGGGCAGGAGGAAGAAGAAGTGACAAAAGAAACTTTTATTGTACCTTTACAAATTTTGTTGGCACCATTAAAATAATGTTGTTTGCTGGCTTCACCGGCCACTTTTTGCATTAAAACAAGCGCTGACCTATTAATTATTTTTCCGCATACAATAAACCATAGTGTAACCTGTTATATCGTGTGAGGTAAAACGCCAATCGAAATCGAAATCGGATAGATTGTGACTCATTTCGAATTGTGTGTAAGAATCAAATGTGTGTGCCAGAAATATTAATATACCCTGTCTTTTTTGTATCTTACCTGTAATTTTGTTAGTGTACCAGTAAATAAAACCTCTACCATTATACAATTAACAAAACCACTATCCCCAGGTGTCAAGATCGACCTCCCAGCAAGTGGTACTTCGCGAGGCGACGCGCGCTCTCGCCGGCAGATACCGATGCGAAGTGTCGGCCGACGCGCCTTCCTTCCACACTCAAGTGCGGTCAGCATACATACACGTTGTCGGTGAGTGTACATATGACATTTTTTATTTATTTTTAGATTTCTATTTTGGTTGGGAATGTATGGGAAAAGATTGGTAATGTTAAATGTTGAATTATTTCATAGTTAACCAGCCCATACCTTATGAACCATAAAACTTAAACAGTTGACATTTCTTCGGATAAATAACATGGACATGATAGACTTTCGTTCGTGACTCGCTCTTGGCCGGTTTTTTAATTTGCAAAAGTGATGCAGAAGACAGATTAATATATCGAGTAGGAACAATTGGTACTTCGCGAGGCGACGCGCGCTCTCGCCGGCAGGTACCGATGTGAAGTGTCGGCCGACGCGCCTTCCTTCCACACTCAATTGCGGTCAGCGTACATACACGTTGTCGGTGAGTGTACATATGGCATATTAATTTATTTTCTTGGAGTTTTTATTGGAAAATTTAGGGAAGGACTGGTACTGTAAATGTTTATCCATGATTACATAGTAAACCAGCGTATCTCATGAACCATGATGCTAAGACAGTTGACATTTCTCCAGATGATTTTGTGTTTCTGTTGCCTTGAAAAAAATAATATATAGATATGATAGAGTTTCATTCGTGGCTCGCACTAGGTTTTTTTAATTTTCAAAAGGAAGTCAGAATATAGAGTAGGTATTAGCAATCGGTTCTTCGCGAGGCGACGCGCGCTCTCGCCGGCAGATACCGATGCAAAGTGTCGGCCGACGCGCCTTCCTTCCACACTCAAGTGCGGTGAGCGTACATACATGTTGTCGGTGAGTGTATATGTGACATTTTGGTTTATTTTCTTGAGGTTTTTGCTGCAGAACTGTATAGTTCTCAAAAAGTTTTCTCTTTGGTCAATGGACCCATATTATACCTTTGGTTTTAAAGCTTATATGTATTTTCGATATTCAAAAAGTATCAAATAAGATGTTTGAAGTCATCGTTGTGGAAAACAGTGAATTAGGTGGGTAATTAACTGGCAAAAATCTGTGTTACAAAAACCAATTAGTGGAACTATCTTAAAGCATTTCAAAATCTGTCAGACCTGGCAGAAATAGGTATTATAAAAATGAACTCTCAACAAAACGACTTAAATAAAAACACTATTAAGAATCAACTCAAAGCCCTTCCATCCTATCGCGTAAAATACACTTTTTTTAATACTTACATTCCACCGCCGCTTACTTAATAGTCAATTAGAATTTTCTTTCCTTGCAAACAACACTTCATTCTGTTTTGCTTTTAATTAACTACGTTCCTTACAAGTTTTCAGATAGTTTATTATTCTGAACGAGTAATTCTGTGTTGATCATTTTATCGTGTTATTGACAGGGACTTAAATAGTTTTCTTGTTTGCCTTTGGTCTTTGTCGGTTGGCGGATAAAAGGACCAAGTATTGGTGCAGTGAACGGTGGCCTTTGAGCTTTATTATAATTAAATGAATTGATTAATTCTTTGCCAAAACTGGTCGAGGTATTAGGTACGTCACTTGTTTGTAATTGTTTCATCATCTTCCGAGCCTTTTTCCCAATCATGTTGGGGTCGGCTTCCAGTCTAACCGGATTCAGCTGAGTACCAGTGCTTTACAAGAAGCGACTGCCTATCTGACCTCCTCAACCCAGTTACCCGGGCAACCCGATACCCCTTGGTTAGACTGGTGTCAGACTTACTGGCTTCTGACTACCCGTAACGACTGCCAAGGATGTTCAATGACAGCCGGGACCTACAGTTTAACGTGCCATCCGAAACACAGCCATTGGTGTCTAAGATATACTTAGAAAGTACATACAGACTTACTTACTTGTTTGTAATTGTTTACTTATATATAAAGTTTGTTACGTTGTAGGTAACATCTTGGATCTACTTAAACGGTTTTGATTATTATTTTACCGACAGCATTCTTATTTGGGAGTGTACTGGAGGAATTTTTCCCGGGACGGGAATGACGAATAGCGAATGACGCGAAAAATAGCTAGTGTAGGTATGATAAAAAAGATTCAATACCTATGTCACAGTACAGATACAGTACGTAAATGAAGTAATATAGACATTTACTTCTACATCTTGCATTTACTACTTATATTAAACAGCTTTACACTAAATACGAACTAAAAGGTAAGGCTTCTCCCATCTCGATCGTTAAGGAAAATATTGCCATAGACAGAAAATAACCCGAAAATAGCCTTCCGTTAATAAATACCTACTTGACCTGGCATAGTTCCTACTCGTTCGCCCATAATTCGCCTCGTCTAACTTAATTTCTGCTCGCTGGCTTCGTAAACATTTTGGCAATCAGAAAATATGTATTAAGTAAATAAGTATAAAACTGTATCTATATCTTTACAAATTATTATATAATTGAAATGTTTTTTTTTTGCATGAATTTACTGTAAAAAAGAACTTTTATTAAGAAAATTTTATGCACACACAGAGTTTGATCTAAGTCGTACAGCAGAAATTCTAATATTAAGAGTGAAGTGAGTTTGTGAGGTTTTGAATTTTGAAAATTCATTGACCAAAGGTGTCCTTGGTATGTGGGTGACAGCTCAAAAACAGCTAGTTTTCAATAGATTTCTAAACACAGAGCAATGCCGTGAGTTCTAATATAGTATTAACTAAAGATGACCGTTCAGTTATACTTATCACTGAAAAAAACCATCCTCCTCATAGAAAATCTTGCCTTTCAAAAACCGCAGACAAAACCAACAAAACCAGTTAGTACATCAAAATAAATCGCATGAATCTCAGCACAATTTGTAGGTAATCGCGTACATTCGCGTCTGAGCCTCGTGGTGGCGTAAAAATTGCTTCTATTATCATATACACAATGCCTATAAGCTATTGTTGGGGACCTATTTGCATGGGGATGGGCGGACATCGATCCGGTTATCCGCCTTCCTTGGTTGGCGGATGTAAGGTAAACACAGAAGGGTTACTTTTGAAGACGGGGCCCGAAATATTAAAGGGAAAGTGGGATGAGATCTGGAATTGAAGTTAGGTACTTTTAAAAGTATGAGCTTAATTCTTACTAACATTGTAAAACTAGTACTATAATCATCATCATCTCAGCCATAGGACGTCCACTGCTTAACATAGGTCGCCGGAAGACGCTGGATGCAGGTCGCCTCCAGCAGGTATCTGTGGAGATCTAAGGGGGGGGCCTATGTTCAGTGCTACAATAATTTTATGAAATTGGTTGGTATGCAGATAGTTCAACACCTTAGAAAGAAATGGGCCACCATTTATAAAAAGAACTCTGAACGCGACTAGAAATGAGCGCAGCTGCTAGGACTGTAATATTATTTGTAAGTTTAACGAAGCTTGAGACCAAAATTATAACAATGAAGTCATCATTTTACAATCAAACACATCGGTATTGTTAAATATGGTAAGAAGTGAGTAAAAGTTTTGTACAGAATAAAATGGGCGTCATCGATTTAAACATAACAAACCACAAAAATTAAGTAGTAGGTACCAAATACTATTTTTCATTTAAAACATGATTAATCTGGTCCTTCTGCCCTCACCCCACATACATCCCCAGTATCGCAGTACAACGTAAACATGTTGGTTTAACGTTTTATCCGCGGCCGATGTCCGCTATATAGAAAACTCTTCAATATTCAAAGTACATATTGGGAATGAGGGCGAACAAAAATAGTATAAGAAACTTTTTCCCAGTTAAAAACGTGGTCAGGTGTTTCGGCGAAAATGTTTTTTGTAGGAAAATTGGTAAATTTTTTTTGGGGGTTTGTGTAATACCTATTGGTGTTGGTGTATGTAGTGTTTTGCGGCAGTTTTAAAAGGTATTGTAAAGTTGTATACATACTCTGATAGGTGATGGGACAGTTAGATGTTCTTTATATCTAAGTGCTTGCTTTTCGGTTCTGGCTTGGTTAAATGCCTATTTGGTTTTATCGCTGTAACAGATTAATGCAATTACAAACATAAATTACCACTTTAGTTATATAGAAAAAATATATACAGACAGATAAAAAGAACTTTACATCAAAATAATTTTAATAACATGTCATTCAAACTTTACGCAAAAAAGGACTCTTCAACAAACTTCTGTCGCTAACTGTACCAAGTTTTTTAGTTTTTATCCCTGAACCAACAGAATTTGACACAATCTTGGCCAGCGTTTACACGAAAAACTCATTTCGCTATTATAATAAAACAAGTAGAACATAGTACATGATAGGATTTCAGATAAAGTTTCATGTTTTTACATGATCATGTACCCTCGAGTGTTCAATGGAGATGGAAAAACATTTGTAAATTATACGGTGTACGAGTTCTTGGCACAAGATGCAGGTACATGAAATTGAAGGAAACTACAGCTTTTGAAGATGTTAAACTACTTCTAGTTATGTGTGTTCGAGTTATAAATATAGGTCTTGGAGGTGGCCCGGTTGGTGTAGAGATTACGTAGTTGTCTTGTTACTTAAGACCTACACGAAGAAGCTTTTTTGTACGTAATTTGAGGTATACAGCAAATGTTATCACTTTTGCTTAAGCGTTATTTCACACGAACAGCAGGAAAGCCGGACAGAAAATAAAAAAAATATCAATAACAAAAGAGCGTTTATGAGTCATTTGTCAAAACGTCACGAACAAAATTATTATTACACCAACTTATATAGGTCCCTTTATATCATGGCGGTCGCAAAATCCTTTAGCACTTTTTCGTCCGGCGGTCAGCCATCTCGCCTATTTTTTACTCCCAAACTCGCTCCGTACAAATTGAAACGTCTCATTCCTTTGAATATGGTTAATTTAGTGGACTCCCTTGTGGACAGATTTTTTCCAAAGTTCCACAGATTCCGTATAAAGTTGGGGGAAATAAAATTGTATGGGAACGTGGCCTTATATGTAAATGTTTGGTGTTGCGAGGAGATGAATGGTGGTCCTAATATACGGAAAAAGATGAGTGTGGTTTGTGTATTTGTATACCGGTCATGCTTCGCCATGGAAATGAAAGAACGGACAGGCTCCGAGTTGTGACGCTGAGGGGGATTACATTAGCATGGTTTGTTGCTTTTGTTTTTGTTACATGCCTTAGTGGTTCACGTTTATAACATCCGACTCACATGAAACTATGGGATGTAATGTTATAACCTACATTATATTGTACCGTTGTGTACGTCGGATGTGTATTCATTCGCTTTAGAATATACCTCTCATAATATGCTCAAAATGTCACTATCAAATCTAAAATAAAATGCAGTTTAAGATCATTATGTTGAAAACAACTGAACATAATCAAATCAAAACATCAATTTAAAATAAAATGGTGCAAGTTAACTGTCAATATTGTTATTGTGTTGTAGTCTACATTTATTTTTAAAACTTTTGTATTTTCCAAAGAGAATTTTATCCAGAATTTTATTGGTAATTTTTCGTTTACAGCCTTTTAAAAAGTCCGGGATTGATGTAGCTATAAATTTTGTGGCTACTTTTTAAGGCAGATTTTTATAAGTCCGTTATTCGGGCGAGGTTTTAATGAAAATAAGGTTTTTAAGCGTCAACCTGTGGTGCGGAATGGCAAAGAGTTATTAACTTATTAATTTACGTGTGCTGGAACTTATGTTACATTTGTTTCTACTGCAATTATAACCTTAGTAAAATAACTTAAATTAAGTAGTGATTATTTACAATACTGTTACATACTCCTATATACACAAGCAAAGAATAGCTAATACTTCAAGAAATACTTTTTACAACACATAAACAGGCCCACAGATTAACCAAACCCAACATAAAAAAAAACTTCCCACAAAACAGTTGAGTATACACCGTCAAAGCTTTAAAAATAAACACCCCTAATACGAACCAATCTTCATACGACATTTATGAATATTTGACCGGCAAGTGGTATACTCTATTACTATAGGAGTAAACGAGAGACCCGGAGGGCGTAATCACGTGTAGGTATTTTATTAGGTATATGTTATTTGACCGCCCGTGGGCGGAAAAGTAAATTAGCTTGTTGCTCATACGGGTACTGGGAGACGCATTTTTTTCTGGTTCTTTTGTATTATTTTAGGACGACAACTTATATATTATTTTTGGTTTACCGTGTTTTGTTTATGCAATAAAGCTTTTTATAGATGAAGATGGAGTGTTTTGGGATATCTTTAGAGATTATTTTTGGAATTCCGTCTCACAATATCACTTACTTTTATAAGTACTGTCTGTTGTTTTATAAATGGCAGGTTTTAATAACAATCTATACATAATTAATTTACCGAAAATTCTTAGAAAAGTAGAGGTATTTCGATATTCATTTGTAATTTGTTTGTGTGTATTTCCAATTTTACTTTACTCACCATAACCCACAAAATTCAGTTCCAAACTATCTAGTATCAAAACCAATATTAAAAACAATAAATAAAACCCAGCACACAATTTTGGCTTCAATGGAGTCCTAAAAATTTACGAACGTCCCTTTTCAGTGCGGATTCAAACTTTACGCTGCATGGGTTATGAAAATTTTCACCCGCTACCCAAAATTGGTAGTGCAAAAATAATGTGAATGTGGAAAAATATTTTTACAGAACCGATAAATGTTGGTAAACTATGTGAAAACAGTCTTTATGGGAATAATTTGGTAACTTACATCACTAATCAGTCAGAAACAAAAATTAATTAAATTAAATTAATTAAAAAAAAACTATTGTGTAACACAAAAAGAATTCAATGTTGGTTTCCCGGAATTATACACATAAATATAATTATCTTCTTAAATTAAATATGTACTTTATTTGTTGTACACCAAAAAAGTTTCCAGAAATCCTATTTTCACTTATTTCATCAATTCAAGCGGCTGAATTATTCGTTGAAATAATAGCATTCTATCTAGAAAATAATTATGCATCCTTTCCACAGAGAATAATGCAGAAAAGATTCAATCTCCTTGCAGAACTGATAAAGTGGACCTGAAGTGGGTGCCGTGTCAGACATAATATTTTCCTTTGGAAAAACTTTTAACGAATAACCGTTGAAACGACTTTCTTTTATAGAAAGTTATACCAGTAAATATATGGATGTTTATTTGTTTGAGATCTCGCAAATAATGGTAGTAATTGCGATGACACCTTTGCATATCCTTACAAAAAGGAAATAAAAACACATAATTTTCAGAAATATATAAAGCTATAGATAGATATCCCTAGATTTATTTGTGTGTGTTTGTTTCTTGCGTCATTTGTGTGTAAAATAAATGGTTTTTCTTTCTTTCTTCTATAGAGTTCAGTTTCGTTCCTTCAGTGTTTAGTTGAGCAGTAACAGCCTCCAAGGCTGTACCGCGAGATGCCACTCAAAAAAAAGTGTTTTTCTGGAGCAGATTGCATACCGGGTTCAAGACGGGATTTTTGTTTTGCTAAAGTAGTCTCAATATCAAAATTCTTTTTTTTTTAATGACACCTAAAGAAGAAGCATCATTCTTCACACATTTCTTATTAACAAAAAGCCACACAATTAACTAGCCATTAATTCCTTATTGTATTTACTTGGTTGCGATGTCGAACCCGGTTCATGCAAAAATAAGCTGGTGCCGAGCAAAATAAGCGGCTTGTCCGTGAACTGCTCACGATAGACACAGCTTTGTTTGTTTGTGTTACAGTGGCGTACAGGTATGTAGCTGTTTTGAAAGAATTTATTAAAGAACTTAATTATTTTTCATATCTTTTTAAGTATAGAGTATTTTAAATAGAGGATGTAAACCCGCGGCTTAAAAAACGCTGTGGAAAAACGAAAATAATGGTGAAAAAATATCATGTCAATTATAGGTAGGATTCTATTTATGAATATTGATCAATTATACTGTTCGAAAACGGAACTTTCATAACTTTTCTACATGCAACATAAAAGAAACTTCATTTATTTTTATCACATCAAACTCGATCTCAAAGTTTTAAGAACGTCATAAGTGTTCTAAAGTTAATATGAAAACACATCAAAATATCATAAAAATACGCGTGAATATTGCTTATCGCGAGATGGCAGTAGAATCTTATTGGTTCAAGAGAGCGTAAGATTCTTTGCAAGGGGATTTTATCAGGACCATTCTAAGATGTGTTTATCCAGGTGGAAAAAAATTATGGGGTCTTCCTCCAATTTATGGGGTTATCTTTTCATACTTAAAATGGTAATTTAATAAAGTGTTTTTCTACGCCTTTGTTTTTAAAAGCGAGATTGTTTATTGAGATATGGTAATTTATACCCCTTTTGTCTGTTTCTATTTGCTTGTTTTTGTGTCTAAAAATATATTGAGTGTTTGTCTTTGTTGCAGCGGTATAAACAGAGATTTAGGCACCCTTTTACCAAACCATTATATAATTTTCATGTTCAAGTTTTTTACGGTAATCTTTATTGCTTCATACACAGGCAACATATACAACTTTGCAACAGTTTTAAAATCACCACTAGTTATCAAACTTATAATTTACAGAATTTGTTTTATACCTATGCAAAACAAAAAAAAAAAAAACATTTAAAAACTTCAAATAAATTGAACAAGACTGTTCATCTTGTAACAAACAGCTACTTACCACAACACAGCCAGCCTTTGCTCAGCTTGAGCCTTTTATTCCTTAGTTTGTTTGTTTTTTTTTTACTTTATTCTTACTGTACATGCAAGCGGTCGCAAATCCGATTTGTGTATCTCAAGGCTTTGAATCGGACCACTAGCGTTTTAGTTTTAGATAAAATTGTTCGGTTAAGCTCGATCGATATCCTGCGAGTGACTTAATCAGATCTAAGGAGGATTTATTTCTCTTTACTGGGAGATAGTGGCAATTAGTTTCCGTTGTTTTTTGTTTGAGTTTATTATTGTTGTGGGAAGATTGATTGGAATGTGTGTAGTTATATAATTATGATTAGGTTGTTGAGGCCGATCTAAAATCGATCTTGTTGTGGTAACAGCCTCTATATGCACTGCTGGACGAATGCGTTCCCAAGCTTTGGAGATTTTATATTGAAACGAAATGGATGAAAAACATTAGGACAGTGTAGTTCTAAAGTAACCAATTTAATTTTAAAGAACTCCCTTCTCGTAATATTGCATAGAAGCGATCTGTTTCTCAGTATCAATTTGTTATGATCTAGTTTAAATTGAAAACGCATCAATCTTTCTTTTAAATAAATAAAAATCTCAACTTTCATACAAATGTATGTACTTGTCTCACAAACTTTCAGTGACATAACACTTCATGGCTTTTTCCTCAGTTTTTATTCCCAAATAATTCAAAAAACTCAACTCGCGTACTCAGTCAAAATATTCTCAGATGACGTGACGAATGTCCTCACAAGTTTTGCCGCAAATAACGCAGCCACTTTTCCAATAAAACTGCGAAACTTTTGTTACTGGTTGTACGTCATCACGAATCCATGGTATGTAGGTACAAACGAATCTTCGTGGATTTGTTTTACTCTTTCCTGATTTATGGTGGGAGGAATTTCCCCCTATTTATATGGGAAAGGCCCTAAGCCTTATTATTAACTCGTTTTATTTGTTCAATTTCCATTTACGAGTTTGATTATAAAGATACAAGGCCTTGTTTGTTGATTTCCTTGTGGAACGAAAGTTTTTATGTTCGTAACGAGAAACATACCTCATGTCAGACAGATGGAGTATCTTCTTTTTACTTGAAATTATTCTTGTATAGTTGTTAGAAGTTTTTCTGAAATAATGGCCTGATATGTCTTTCCAAGTTTTGGAGGTTAGGTCAAACAGTTTATTAGGTTTGTAGTATAGTTTAGTAGCAGTCTAGTATACATTTATTTTTGAGTAAATAAGATTTGTCATAATTTTCTTTACTTAAGCTTTTTGCTAGTCTGCCAAAGACTCCTAAGCAATTCCGCCGTTATTTTTAAACATAATAAGAACCCAATTCATACAACCCAATACCTACATAATTTACAAAGGAAGTTTTACTTAACCACTTCGCCGTCATTGGTCAGAAAACTTTCAAAAAGAATTGCTTGTAAAATCCAAATATAAATTGGACAATTTAAATTCGATGTCGGAATGAGTGCGACATCCCTTTTGATTGGATATAAATGACCTCTCGATGTCAAATAGCCTCGAGGACATTTAATACGCGAACAGTGTACTTTATGTTCTACGTAGCTGCGAGTATTAATTAAATATACCATGCACGTAGGGATTTTATAATCGAAGCGAATTCGGATGAATATCACTAGGAAAAATGTTAAAGGCAAATTTTTTCACATTTGTAAAATTGTAATTTTTAATTTCATTTAGAATTGGGAAATAATAGCGTAGGATACACAACATACTAAAAGCAATTAGTTTTACAAAAGGTATTCGATTTAATTCATTTACCAAAGAATAATTTAAAACTGTTTTAGTTTAGTAATTTAAAACAGCTTTTATTTATGTTTGTTTGAATATCGGACCCAAATAATTGCACCCCACCTTTTGCATTCGTCCGGTATGGTATTTAGGTATTATATACTTTACAAATTAAAAAAATATGTACTGATAGATAGACTGATTATTTTACAATTTTCAACACAATATACTCATTATAGTAAAGCTGACAATACTTATTACTTACTAAAACATACAAACCATTCAGAAATTATGCTAATTGGCAGCCATTACGAAAATTAAACCGAATATGGAATCAGGGAAGGCGCGAGTGCGCTAATCGTTATTAAATCGATATTAATGATCACTCGGCTCGGTGTCAATTCATCGATACCCGAGGGAGCTCGTGCACACACAGAAAATGCACGACGTAAAACTGGAACCATTTATTATTCGACGACGTGTGAAATACGTATGCGACTAGTGATGTGAGTATTCCAATTTTTTTGTTATTCGATTTTCGCGAAATGTTGTGAACTTGCCAATGTTGCGATTTCGTAACAAAAACAAGAGAAAAGCTGTGTTTTTATATCAGTTTTGCTGCTCTGAACTGAAAGCCATATGTGAACAAAACGGTCCACACAAAACAGAAAAATGTACGACGTCCCGTGGTTTCGTGACAATTTTCAATAGTGCGTGCGTTTTCATTTACACGTAAATAACTTAGAAGCTAAGTTTTGCTAACAGTCTTCGTAGGCAGTCAAAAAACTTCGAATTCTGATCGATAAAAAAAAATCTTGCTTACATCATCTTGCTTAAGTTCCTAAATGTCAAATGAATTATAAGATAACAAAAATAAAACTTAATCATAGACACAGTACATTCAAATTACAAGTAATTTATGTGAAATAACGCCCAACCATAGGTTCGCGGGTCATGAAAATCCAATTGACTCGCGACCCGCGATTGAAATCTATTATTGATAGCGAATTCAAAATGGCGACTATTCATTAGTCCCTCGATACGTGAGTTTTGTACGTATACGATTTGAATCGATTCTGATGACACGAATATTCGATTTCGTGTTTAATGAGAATCGAGTGATGTTTACATTATCGTTTTTGAAATTACGTATTAATGTAGTGCGCTTCAATTTTCGAGATAATACAAAGGGTATTTGTTTGATTAGTTTGCTGGTTATCAAAATGCACGCGGTTTTGGTGAGCACGTGTGTATAATCAGCGGATTATCGGATTATGTAATTTTAATACTGCAAGCGAATACGCCAGTGTTATGCGTTTGTTTTGATGTACAAACATGGTTATCGCTGAAACAGGCTTAGCTGTACTGTTACAATTTGTGTGCAAGCTCCAAGTCTTTTGTTACCAACAAACGCGTTTACTCAATTATTCGAGCATTTTAGTTGTTATGCAGAGAACAATCTAGCTTTACTCAAAATGATATATAAACTGTTTTCTCCGTCTCAAAGTGAAGTTTTAATGCAAAAACTCACTCGCTAACTGGCTCAAAAATATAAAACTCTTCAGTTCAAAAATGCACAAAGAACTTTTGAAAAAAAACTGTTTTCGAGCGCAAAATAAGCTCATATATTTTCAAACAATGTACAAATCTTTCAGTTCCGACAAACTGGCGCTTTAACTCGACAAGTTTGAGGCAGGTGGCGCCACCGGCGTGCCCGGAAGTGGCGGTAACAGCCTACTTCCGCCACGTAAACGCCTCGGGCTCACACCTTGTTATTTTGTACTGTATGGGAATTAGGCCTCTTTTGTTTTGTTTTCAAATAATGGTAACTGAAGGTGTTGAGCTTGTGAAGAAGCTTGATTAATGAAATGACAAGAATTAATGGTCACATAAGATGAATGCAGAGTTTTCAAAATAAAGGACGGTTTTTATTAACCTTACAGGGCCTATAATGGAACAAATAATAATTTTAAGACAAATACTTATATTCACCAAATGCTGATGCCATTCTCTTAATTATTTCGTTTTATTTGAATAGGAATAATTCACGTTACACACACACACATACACACACACATTATTCACATTATTTATTAGTTTAACCTCATCTGAAGAATCAGAACCATCAACGCTGGCTTATATGCTTTTCACCTACAATACCATTTTATTTTATCTTCTAAACTTTAAGAAGGCTGTAAACATTCACATAAGTTGAGTTATAAATTTTATGATAGTTATAAGAGTAGCGGTACACTGCAGACTTTTAGTCGGCCGATAGTTTGTTTGGGCTTATAAATTAGTGTGAGATGAATGGACTTCCATTCATCTCACACTACTTACGCACACTAGAATGAACATGTATTTAGTCGAAATCAGACCGACTGAAAACTTTATTAGCATCAGGATTTTCTTTTTTAAAAATAGGCGTGATGAAAGGACTTAAAACAATGAGAAATCTAGTCTACATTTTAGATTGGCAAACAAACACGTATGTTTTAAATATTCCCTTAGTTAGATATATCGCAACAAACATTGAGAGTGGGGCTCGTGATGTCATTTTCAGGTCTATGTATTTGTACTTTAAAGTGACGTAACCACAAAATTCAATCGTGCTATATCTTCGTTGTTATTTGTTTGTGAGAGAAAAGAAAATAAAACGAATCAATTATTTTAGGGTCATCTAAAAGACGGACTAATTACTTTTTCATTCACAAATAATAAATGCTTTGACTTTGACTTCACCATGCCTATGTTTGCCAACTAAACTGTCGGCCGACTGTTTAATCTGCAGTGTGCGGATCCTCTAACTTGCTCTCAAATAATATTTTTATAACTCTCATATTTAAATCATACGTATGAATGCACTTTGAGATTCACGTACGACGATATCTTTTTATTGTGTTTTTTACTAGCCGTTAAGTGCGGTTTCGCGGCCAAAACTGAAAACCGTAAACCAGGAATGGGGTTGCGGTTATTTCTATTGTTCTGTACCGGTTTATTTTATTGCTAGCTTGCGCCAGCGGTTTCACTTGCGTCCTGTGGTAATTAATCTGCGAACCCGGGTAAAAAAGTAGCCGTTCTAAAATGAACATGATATTATTTGTTCTTCATTAGAATGTAAATAAAGAAGAGTATGTATTTAGTCTTGCCCTGAGTCTTTAGGTCAAGAGTGAATAGGATATTTCTAAGAAAGCGAGCTCCATCTCGTCGCCTTCCATCAGAGGAGAAGTCAAACGCAACCCAGGAAAAAAAATTAAATCTGTTGTAATAGTGATTTAAGCACACCTCAACATGTTCTAACTTCTATGTAATCCATTTGAACATCCAATTGTGCTGTAGTTGTAGTTTCTGACGATTTTGACTTTATATATCATTGTTAATGGCACAGTATACTAAATCTATCAGAATTAACTCCTATTGAACATGTCAGCACCCATAAAATACAGCCAGTCTTTAACTACAGTTCAAAGTTCACGTTAAATCTTGACCAGTAAGATCGGACATTTAAAATTAATACTCGGACGCAGTACCAATTTATAATGGCTGAACTTAGAAGAGGTGAACGACCTTTTGACAGCGTGAATGTTTTATTACGAAGCGAAGTTACGATGCGCTTAAAGGTTCAAAGATTATTGGAGTTTAAAATTTATAATACTTGGTAAGTAGTTTGGTATTAAGGTTTGATTACGAACAGATTGAGATTAAATTGGAAATTGGTAATGCGTCTGGTTTGTTTTTGGGTGCTAAAATAATACCATATTGTTATATTTTTTTCTGCTACATTGAAACAACTCGAATTTTGAAATTTTAAACATGTTTGTGAAAAACATCTGCTACATAAATTCAGTAGGTGGTTAGGGTAACTGGTTCACTGAACCCCAAAATTACTTTTTAAAGTGAAAAATTACAATTTAATGTCACACGACTGCTCTTTAATCCATTCATCACTTTGTATAATTTTATACAGGGTAAAATAAAACAGTAAAGCATAACATCAGTTAGCAGCACCTAATAGTATATATAAAAAATTGTTCACCATCATACCCTGAACTGAGCACACCTAATCCAAGCGACCAAACTTTATACGGATCAGAAAGAATCGATATAACATTTGTGCGCCTTTCGTGATTTCTCGCAATATGCAAAATTTCATTCTAGAATTTTCGAAAAGTTTCAAATAAGCGTTTCTCGTCTTGCCACGGTTTCCCGCTCACAGTCCGTCAATTTGAAGGCGCAGTGTGAACTTCTAGTTCTAAAACTTTCCACAAAGAATAACTTCTCACAGAGGATTCTTAAAAGCTTTCTATTGATTCATTTTAGAGGCATTTTTTTGGTGTTGAACTTGTTTTAATAGTTTCTGAAAAATGGTGCTATTTTAGAAAAAAACTTGTAATCTGTATGAACAGGGTAATATTATTTTAGCTTGTTAAATTAGATTATCACTATAATTAGTTAGCTAACGCATTTCCCACCATTTTGCCTTTGAAATAGCCTTTGATTTATACTTTGGAAAGTTGATATAAAAAGGCGTTTTTTGTTGTCATCATCAAAAAAACCCTTTTTAATATTTCAAGTGCCATTCAAGCTCTTAAAAAGGAACGATTCCCCAAATCTTTTGTTTCTAAATGCAATACAAAAACACAAACAACATCTGATGACGATGCCATTGTATAAAGAATTCAATATAAGTAACATTTCAAGGAACCGATTACAGTACTTATTTTATACGGCAAGCAATTTACTACTTCACAATGCAATCCCGTTCCTCTTGAGCGGGCCTGATGGACAAGGCGCTCGAAATACGAACAATCCGAATGCCTGGAAATGATATCTGTGAACCGATTTTATTTGTCGGAACGACTAAACTTTATTTGGAGTTGCATTATAATACATTTTTAGGAACAAAATATTTTTTTTGGGTAACCTTCTTGTTATGACGACTTCTTTCGTGTTTTGGAAGGCACGCTAAAATGGTGGGTATTATTTGAACATCTTAGCCAATACGCGTAGAAGCTACAAAATCTGATAACCAATCTTAGCAAGCAAGGGATATCGGGTTGCCCGGGTAACTGGGTTGAGGAGGTTACATAGACAGTCGCTCCAAGTAAAATACTGGTACTCGGCTGCCTCCGTATAAGATTGGAGTCAAACCCAACATAGCTTGGAAAAAAGGCCAAGCAAATGACGTACCAATTGTGTAGAATAAAGTACCTACAGTATATACACAGGCATAAAAAGTATAGGTGGTAAAATTATATTGATTTTGATCAATATTAGTATAAGTATTAAAAAAAAAAGAAACAAAAAACTATCAACAAATACAAGGTAAGTACACATAAATTGAATGCGTGAATGGCAGTGTTTTCGGAAACGAGGTTTCACGGTGAAGCCGCCGCGCTGTTAGTGTAGGCAGGTTTGTGAAGCCGCAGTGACCGAGCGCCGATCGAACTGTTGCTGCCAGTTTTGTGAGACTATAGGCAGATAAGTGTTTGTAGTTAAGTTGTTGTTTATTAAATTCTTTGTAAGTATGCAGTAGACACCTACTTTATTATGAGAAATTATAGGAACGAATGTGATGGAAAGTTGCACAGGATAATGTTTAACAAATTTTTACAAAAGGGAACATTTTTAGACGTTATACTCGTAAATTAAATATTGAAATAATCCACTTACAGCAACAAGTCAAATCAAAATGGCTACGATAGGTACATTAAACTATTTCATGTTGAAGATTTTGAAATTGAAATTTTATAAAATGCTGTGCCCGACTGGGTCCATAATTGTGACATAATAACCTGTATACCAACAACTGCAAACATTAAAAACATTAAAGTATTGAGTGTTGAAAATAAAATATAATATAAGTTAGTATATGTCAATATATCACCTAAACATAACCTAAATACCACAACAATACATTTTCAATTTATCTTCCATTCCCACACAAAATATCTTCCTCAGTACCACTTTTTCTATGATTGTATTTAGTGGGAAGCCGCAAAAACTGTCGTTATAACCGAGTTCATATAACACTCACGTATGAAACTTATTAGTTGCTGCAAGCCAACTGATAATGTATCTTTAAGTGAGGAAGACTATATTGCGTTGCTTCTTCTGCTGTGTGTCATCAGGTCGGGGCTGTATTGTTTTTTTGGGGATAGAAGTGATTACCTGATACCTAAGTAAATACATTACGATTAAGTCGTAATCTAGGATATAGGTATTGTTTAATGAGTATCCTGATCCGCTAGGGCTTTAAATAGGTACCCATAATAAATAAACAAAGATCTTAGATATGCCTTAATGACGTATGGATAAAAACTACTTTGGCTTGTTGTTTTTCAATTATTATAATGACTTCAACGATTTGGTAACGTTATGATTACGATTTGATTTACTCACTCGTCTCATAAAAAAACTGTCCTACCTAAAACATACTTTAATGAAACTTGACGTAGAGATAGATGGCAATGGTCCTCTCGAGATATACCTAGATGAAGTCAACGACAAGTCTGCTACACGTACTAAACGTGTAACAAAAATTCATTTAAAATTAACCTCACACAACACAAAATCCAAAATCCACCAAACATAAAATTAAAACAATACAAAATACAAAAACATTTTCGCAACTGGTACCAAAGTGGCAGTACCACCCGGCACACACTATATGTAGGTACCATAAGTTTAAAGTTGCAACTTGTAACATTTTACTTAAGTTGCGTACAAGCTGGCTGTAATGAGACTACGTGATAGTTTTGGTTAATATTTGTATTTTGTATTTGTATTTGTATTCGTGTGTTTTGGAGATAAAGGATGATGGGTAAAATTGGCCGGTATATCCAATGAAAACCATTCGCATATCAAATGATAGCTTATACCCTAAGCTACATTTTTTGTTATGGGCAAAACCTTGTGAACCACCGGAGAACGAAGATATAACACCTGATAGCATAGGACAACCCATGGACTTGAACCACTTCAGTGCGTATGGGAGGGATGTTTAAGTGCATTATTATTGTCAATAATTGTCAGAACGAGTCACAGAAGGTGTCTGTGCCCATATTTTCCAAGTTTATTGAAAAAAAAAGATTATTTAGCAGGTAGTATTTACCACTTATTTTGTACGTATTCCGTCGTTCTGGTGAGTCTAACCGGCATAACCAATGAAAACCATTCGCATATCAAATGATAGCTTATGCCCTAAGCTTCATTTTTTGTTATGGGCAAAACCTTGTAAACCACCGGAGAACGAAGATATGACACTTGATAGCATAGGGCAGCCTATGGACTTGAACCACTTAATTTTGTATGAGAGCGATGTTTAAGTGCATTATATTATTGTCCATATTAGTATGGACATATCACACAAGGTGTCTGTGCCCATATTTTCCAAGCTTATAAAAAAAAAGATTATTTAACAGGTAGTATTTAGAACGTATGGTGTACGTATTCCGCCATTCCGGTGAGTCTAACCGGTACATCCAATAAAAATCATTCGCATATCAAATGATAGCTTATACCCTAAGCTTCATTTTTTGTTATGGGCAAAACCTTGTAAACCACCGGAGAACGAAGATATAACACCTGATAGCATAGGACAGCCCATGGACTTGAACCACTTCAGTGCGTATGGGAGGGATGTTTAAGTGCATTATTATTGTCAATAATTGTCAGAACGAGTCACAGAAGGTGTCTGTGCCCATATTTTCCAAGTTTATTGAAAAAAAAAGATTATTTAGCAGGTAGTATTTACCACTTATTTTGTACGTATTCCGTCGTTCTGGTGAGTCTAACCGGCATAACCAATGAAAACCATTCGCATATCAAATGATAGCTTATGCCCTAAGCTTCATTTTTTGTTATGGGCAAAACCTTGTAAACCACCGGAGAACGAAGATATGACACTTGATAGCATAGGACAGCCTATGGACTTGAACCACTTAATTTTGTATGAGAGCGATGTTTAAGTGCATTATATTATTGTCCATATTAGTATGGACATATCACACAAGGTGTCTGTGCCCATATTTTCCAAGCTTATAAAAAAAAAGATTATTTAACAGGTAGTATTTAGAACGTATGGTGTACGTATTCCGCCATTCCGGTGAGTCTAACCGGTACATCCAATAAAAATCATTCGCATATCAAATGATAGCTTATACCCTAAGCTTCATTTTTTGTTATGGGCAAAACCTTGTAAACCACCGGAGAACGAAGATATAACACCTGATAGCATAGGACAGCCCATGGACTTGAACCACTTCATTGCATATGGGAGGGATGTTTAAGTGCATTATTATTGTCAATAATTGTCAGAACAAGTCACAGAAGGTGTCTGTGCCTATGTTTTCCAAGTTTATTGAACAAAAAAAAGATTATTTAGCAGGTAGTATTTACAGCGTAGGTATGGTGTACGTATTCCGCAATTCCGGTGAGTCTAACCGGTACATCCAATAAAAACCATTTGCACATCAAATGATAGCTTATGTCATATGCTTCATTTTTTATTATCGGCAAAATATTGTAAACCACCGGAGAACGAAGATATGACACTTGATAGCATAGGACAGCCCATGGACTTGAACCACTTCATTTTGTATGGGAGGGCTGTTACGTGCGTTATATTATTGTCAATATCAGTCAGGACGTGTCACAGAAGGTGCATGTGTCCATATTAAAAAAAAAAACAGTTAGTAATTACAACGTAAGGTGTAACTATTCCGCTGTTCCAGTGAGTTTAACCGGCATAGCCAATAATATCCATTTGCACATCAAATGATAGCTTATACCCTAAAATTCAATTTTTGTTATGGGTGGAACATTGTTAACCAGTGCACTGGAGAAAAAAGATATCAGTCCTGTAAGCTTACGACTGCCTATGGAATTAAACTACTTTGGCACGTATGGTATATAAGGAAAACCTATCTTCTTATTATAAATAACGTAGCTTTTCCACCACTGAAAGATTTTTCAAAACATTTTCACAGAATTTATAATCGACCCTTGCTAATCCGATTTCATCAAACACAGACTTACAAACTTCCTAGAACCCGCATATCGAAACAAAAACCCCCAGCTTAACCGACATACAGAAAAAACGGTGGTCTATGTGCGAATCATGTCTCCTGTAATTAGACGATACATTTTCGGTGGAACACATTAACCTAAATGGCCACATTTTTTTGTCCCTTTCCTTCGAAGAGAGAAAAAACTTAGACTGCTTGCTTAGTGGTGAAAGCGGTTTGTATAGCGGGTAGCGGATATTTTAATTATATTTATTGAAATATGGCGAGGAATACGTATATCGGTTGGCGGATAAAATAGTTATTTTGTTAAAATAATAATTAATAATATTTTATCAATTATTAAGTTACATATATTTATTCTAGATACAGTAAAAACATGTACCTTTAGTGTATGACTACTCATGTATTTCACTAATAATAATGGCGTCCACGGTCGATTTCGGCCACGGCGGCTGTTCTCATCTAAGGAGATCAGCCAGCTGCGCAGGACATATTATAGTGCACGAGCATTTGCGCAGACACAGGTGCACTCAATATTCCTTTACTCTCATAACCCGATGGGACGGCAATCCGACACGACCGGAGAGAGATCAGGCGCAGGACCGACATTTACGTGCTCTCCGATGCACGGGTGAATCAATCACCAAATTCCAGACTACGGGATGCTTTGTGAAAGTTTAAGAAAACCCACAAAGCGATTTCGGCCCGACCCGGGAATCGAACCCGAGACCTCTGGCATAGCAGCCGCGCTTGCGACTACTAGACCAACGAGGCATTTCACTAATAAAACTATACAAATAAACTTATTTTCACATTTATATAGTAAAATAATATTCACATTTATAATATACAAATAGGAATAATGAAATCGTTCTCGTCACTGTGTCCGCACCCCTTTTGACTTAGCTAATGGTAATTAAATTGAATTTTTGCGGCACACTGTACACAATGAAATGATAACAATCATGTTTCTTGTTTCAACAGAAACATTTAAAAATAGGGTGCACGAATTTTTGGCTTTGTTTTTTTATAAATAAGCGGAAATTACATCGTGATCCCGGGAATGTAACACACACGCATGGATGCCTTGTTGAAGTATAGGCTACCCACACGTTCATAATGTATAGGTAGTAGTATCTAATGTCCTAGGTTTTATAATCTATACATATAATAAATCTGTAGAAAAGTAATTTTTGTACATTGAAGAAATTGACAAAAAAAATAGCCAGCATTTTAAAGGATAACTAACAGAACCCATTTCAATCATTTTTGTCATTTTTGTCTGTTTGTCTGTTTATCTGTTTGTTTGTTCGGGATTCACGTAAAATCTACGAATTAAATGCAGACAATGCTTATATACAAAAATTCTACGTAACTTGGGGTATTATTTAGTTTTTGTTTCATCGAAATCGATTCACTCTATCAAAAGATATGATTAATTTTGTGAATTCAAGATGTAAAATATTACGACACGCAATCTATTTGAATGTTGTACTTATATTAGTTGATCGGCCTATTATTAATCTTTACACAGAAAATCACACTTTTATAAGTAACTTCGGAAGAAAAAAAAAATGAAAATTTTGTTTAGCCAAGGTTAAAGTAGCTCCATCTGTGGTAAATAAAATACATCAAATTTGTCAAAGGAGAGAGTGCGATTTGCGAGGTGGTAAATGACAATATTACCATACATTCTTTATAGAGGATTATTATTTCAACAGATGGAGTTGTGTATTTTCCGTAATTCACCATATTTTAACACGTAGAGTAATTTTTCGATAGACATTTCAATAGTGTTTGTCAGTTTGCCGTGCCACATCAAAATCCAACTATAATTATTACCTTGATGAAAAGAAAATTAATAGTTCTCAGCCAAATTTAAAACGGTGCCATCTAAATTATTTTTTGAACATTATGTCAAAAATGATGACTTTAGTGGAACAATTAATTATCATTTAAAGTTACAGATGGAGTTCATATCAGGATTTTTTCATAAACATAGTTTAGCTTATCTTCCACTAATGTGGTGGCCTTAAAACAAATTACTTTGAGTGAGTAGTATTAAGTAGACCTTAATTATTTTTTCTGATGCAAAATATGTAAACTTAATCCTAGAAGAAATGAGGATCTATCTCTCGCAAGCGCTGCTAAGCGTGAGGAAGGTAATGTAGGATTCTGTAGCTTTAAAAACAAGCCCAGATACAAAGTGCAGATAAGAAATGGGAGCTCTCTCTATTTAATACCATACACACGTAAAATGCTTTATGCGTCTGAAAACGTACAAATTACGCGCCGCATACCAGAGACATGCTTACTTTCAACTTCTGATCGCAAATACACTGTTCACGATTACGAACAGTCTCAGTAAGACCCGAGCCAAGTCTAAAAACCCTAAAAAACACCTTTTATATAAAACTACGTTTGATGTCATTTAATCACAAAGACAGAATTGTTCTCTGTTGCAAATCCTATCCACCTATATCCTATCCTAATCCAGAAAATGGTGTGCATTGCACAAAAACCAATGGTATCCTATTCGAGAAGTCAAAAGAGTTGACCTGCCAACGTCAGCTTCTGCGCTAAGCAAGTGTTCTTAATAGTACCATCAGAATTACATCGTTGAATGAGGTGA
The DNA here is from genome assembly GCF_022581195.2 of Helicoverpa zea. NCBI lineage: Eukaryota > Metazoa > Arthropoda > Insecta > Lepidoptera > Noctuidae > Helicoverpa > Helicoverpa zea. Next base: position 11,400,799 of record NC_061456.1, on the reverse strand, counting down.
ATAAATTTTCAGAAACCACAATAACAGTAGGAGCCAAAGCGTATTATCGCTTCATAGAGCTCTGATTGGCCCCAGGTGACCAAGTCAGGTCTGATTTGTTCGTTCATCAGATCTTTGAAAGTGTTTCGGTGGATACTTACTGTCGTCCTGTTTACGTGTGACACAAAATATGGTATATAAACGTCCTCCGCAAGAGCGAAATTTTCCCGGTGTGCGGTAGTGACGCACAGTATACAACACTTGTTTCTTTTGATTTGCTGGCTCCACCAAGAAATGACAAATTGCGAGTGTACATTCTGAAAATCTTGGCAAAACTGCAGGTTTCAAGTACGAACACATGAAGTGGACTCTCACAGATACGTACATTTTGCCTATTCGTGAACTAATGCAAACATTTCGGTGGAGTCCCGGCTTAGGCCTCCCCCACATTAGACGTGCGCGATCCTCGGGCGTGTGAGTAGCGCGGGCGCCGCGCGTGCGTCGCGAGCGCGTTGCGTGAGCGTCGCGTTTTGCTGCCCTGCGGCATTTGCAGCGCGCTCGCGGCGCGCGCGCGCCGCTCTCCTTGACGTTTAACTGCTAAGGCTTTTAGCGGGCGGCGGGGATAGCAGGCGAAGGGGTAAGAACGCAATTCGAGCGCCGCGTGCTCGCCGCGAGCGCGTCGCTTGCACTCTTCACACATGCCGCAGGGCAGCAAAACGCGACGTTCACGCAGCGCGCTCGCGAAGCCCGCGCTACTCACACGCCCGAGGATCGCGCACGCCTAATGTGGGGTCAGCCTTACCATGAGTAAGTGAAACTATCCTACCCTATGCGCCTGCTGATGATGATGACTCATTTTATCATCCATCCAGCTATTCCCCAACTATGTTGGTGTTGGCTTCCAGTCACCGAATCTGTTTGAGTACCAATATTTTGCTTGGAGCGACTACCTATCTACAATCCAGTCAACTACACAAGACGATATCCATATTATGGTAAGACTGACAGACTTTCTGGCTTCTGATTAGTCGCAGCAGCTGCAGAAAATGTACAAATGACAGCTTTGTCAGACTCAAAGCATGTAGACATAGATTATACCTGTTTCCTGTGAAAATTACTTACGCACCATACGTAATAATTTTAGAAATTGGCTGAACAACGTCACAAACTTTACTTCTTTTGTTTAGATAAATGGTCACATCCGCAACACAACCTTGATCAATGAATCTATGCGACTGCTAAGTGCTAATCCTAATTATACTGTCACGTGAAAGAATGCACCTACGGGATAAATAGTATTTTGACGATTCTATATTGCTCACGCAGACGAAGTTGCGGGCAACAGCTAGTATTAATAATCAAATAAAATTAGCTACGAAATATATTTTTGAATTTTCAGTTTTTTACCATGATGTTGTGTTTTAATTTTTGTTTTGTCGAACTACACTTTACTCTGAATTGTTAACCTCATTATTCGTGCGTGTATTTCGGTTCTCTTTTACTTGTATTACTGCGTATCTCTCCAATACCTTATATATCTTCTGTTACATTTATAAAACTACCCCAACATGTGCTTCTTCCCATTCCTCCAAATGACCAAAGTTTTGCCTATCCATTCCCCCATCTGGATACCTACCTATCCTTATATACCATTAGCCCATAGTTCCGACGCACGGCGCACAAACGCAACACAAATTAAATCGGCTACTTGGATTACCAGGGTAAATGGTCCAATTAGTGTTTCGGTGGGTCGTCGGCTCGGAGTCAAGACAAACGAGATTGCCTGCTACGGCCACCTGCTTCGCTGTTTACGAAATGGAATTTTGTACCGTCTTGATTGTGGTCCGCTCTATTTAAGTTGTGACCGGCCGACAATTGGGCGTCTCACCCTAAAATCGGGAATGAATAGAGCCGTTTTGTTGTTGTTGCTGTGCTTAGGAAGTGAGGTAATTCTTTTTGGATGATAATTGTTTTTACGATCGTTTATTCTATTACAAAAATACTCGTTATTTACTCGTTACGGGTAGTCAGAAGCCAGTAAGTCTGACACCAGTCTAACCAAAGGGTATCGGGTTGCCCGGGTAACTGGGTTGAGGAGGTCAGATAGGCAGTCGCTTCTTGTAAAGCACTGGTACTCAGCTGAATCTGGTTAGACTGGAAGCCAACCCCAACATAGTTTGGGAAAAAGGCTCGGAGGATGATGATTCTATTACAAAAATAAGGGAAATGGTTTCTATCAAGAAAAGTACTTCTGTTTGTTGATCACATCATGGGAGGGCCAAATTTATCCTGTAACAATGTAGAAATAACAACTGGCTCCAATAACATATCATTATTATAGGTTCCAAAACAAAACACATACACTTAAAAGTAAAACAAACACCACTCAACATGCCATTGGAAAACTATTGAACTAACAAAGCGCAAATTTAATGCTCCTGGCTTTATCACAATGCAATGAAATGACATAATTGAAAAGCCCTATTTGGCGGAAAATTTCCAATGTATGCAATGGTAATTTGCATCGCACATTAGTTCATGGTAAAGGCTCCTAAAATGGTATAATTCTCGCATTATGATCAACCACAATTTTGATACTTTACGAGGATTTAGGAAGCTTATAGTGCCTGCGAGTATTTCGGTGGAAGATTTACATCATTTGGGAAGTTTGTTAGCATGTACTGTACCTACTGTGGGAAGTTTTGTTAACATGTAAAATACAGGTTTGGTTTAGGGCGATTCACACTCTATACCGCGCTTCGTCGGGATAGGCGGTAAAGCATACCGCCTGATGATGACAGGGACTGATACTTTTCACACCTCGTTACCGCTTGAATGATTATTTATCTAATGACAACTAAGTTAAATAAAAAAATCAAAAAGTAAATGCTATGTAATTAAGTTTTATGTTAATTTACATATCGAGAAAGTAAACTTACAAAACTCACACTTGGCACTCTGGTGTCTTGTGGTATTCGCCATTGTTACCATAACTGGGGAACAAACCTAGGTGTTAAATTACTGTTGTATGTGCAGTCTATGGTTGTATCTTCGGAAAAGGACAAATCAATGCCGTTTGAGAAAATATTCTACCGAGTTAGCAAATGCAGCAACTGAGTTTTCAATCTAAGTCTGATTAGATGCGTTCATGCATCAAAAAGCCATGATAAAAGCACAGCAAGCGGTGATACGTTACGATTTTGAAATAATTTTTCGAACGATTCATAATAACGATCTTTTGGACTCTCAGGCGATTTGGGGCGCCCCATATTTCATACGAACTGTGATGTGTTTACAGAATTTTCAAATATCTAAGACCCAATTCTTTTGAAGTTATAGTAGGTAAGTAATTAGTAAAATTATAGACTTTTAAATAATTTTATTACATCAAACATAACATCACATCATCATCAGCCTATAGCAGTCCACTGCTGGACATAGGCCTCTCCAAGTGCACGCCACTGAGATCGATTTTCGGCTGCTCGCATCCAGCTCCTGCCAGCCGTCTTGCGCAAGTCATCACTCCACCGTGCCTGAGGACGTCCTACACTACGTTTGCCGAGGCGTGGTGACAAACATAACATGACGACCACAAAAGTCAAAAGATGGTGTCACGTACTAACTTTTACTCAAAGATAAGTAAGTAAAATTGTATTGCTTCCTGCAACTTCCATTCCATTCATCATTCATCATCTTCCTTTAAGGTACTTTTCTAAGGAGTCGGCAGCTCGCTTCCAAAATGTATCTTTACTGATCCCAATTTTATTTAGGCATTATATTTACGCATTATATCTTCGTCCGTAGTTTTCTATCTGACATCATTTTACAAATAACATACTTTCTTCAACAAAATCTCTCCGTCGTATCACAGAAATACGTAACAAAGCAGAAATAAAACGCATTACACAAGCTCAGTCCACATGTGGCGACCACAATTCTACAAAACAGCGATAAGATTGTTTAGACTTGGCTTTGTAATTCTAACAATTTGTGGTGCAACTTTTGGCTTCACGACAAAATTTTTACATCACTTTCTAAAAGAAATTATTAAAGAATAGGTCAAACCATGCATTTGAAGTCTTTTCTCTTTCTCCCTTATATTTTTTCGCAGAAAATGGCTTTAAAAGTGCAAAACCCTAAAGAAAAAAACAGACTCGACGCAATCACCCGTTAGTCAATACACGTCACTGCCTTCCAAACTTCACTTCCAAAAACAAACGAGCATCACACCCACACATCCACACACACGTAGGTACACACACATTGTCAAAGCTGCCAGTAATTACCCGGAGCTAAATTGCTAAAGACATCTGTCGACAAGTTGGCAGTGTCACACACAGTTCTTTGGTTCAAACGTCGGCAATTGGCAAGTTCGGGCTTGTACTAAGATTAGCTTAGTTGGCATAATGCCATTGTGACGTTTGACCTGTATGTATTGAGCTGTGTGCACCGGGGTAGCTGTGCAGGGACTAACATTTGACGTACATTTAGGTCGGTGTTACCAGATTAAGGAATTGAAATCTCCAATTAAGAAGAGTGAGATGTTGTTGCTACGACGTCCAATTTTACTGTGTGTGCCACAAAAAGTAACAAATCTGTCTATGTGCCAATTTGTAGTCAAAGTCAAAACTTTTATATACTTTCAAATACGTCTATGAAAGCTCTTTCGTCAATCTAGTTTCCCGGTTCCAAAAAATTGGTCTTATGGAGAAGAACCGGCAAGAAACTTCATTTAAAATCTTAAAAAAAAAACGAATATTTACAATAGTTTTCTAACCGTTCCTCAAAAAGTTTTATAATGCAAGTTATGTTTTAATAAATTATACAAAATAATTTTATTGCAACTGTAAAGATAAAAATAATTTATACAATTTGAGGACTATCTAAAACTTATTTAAAACATATTCCCTTTGCTTCAAACTCCCGTTTTTCTAACTTAATGACTTAAAATGACAACATGGAAGCAAAGCTAGCAGCGTTGATCTGAACAGATTGCTCGGTCGGACTATATTGAGCTGTGTAGTGCTTAGGACAGAACCGTTGACCTACATCCAAAGAGGTTTGATAGTGAATTGGGATCTCGTTGGAGAATTATGAGAAAGGAAGGTAAGTAGGTTTCTCAAAGGAGTCTGTCTAGCCTTGATTTTACTGTGGAGTAGGATTGTTTGTCCTAGTCTTATTTGTAGATAGGTAATTTTCTTGACAATGCAGATGAATAAAATTAGGTACATATTTTATTCCATTCTATAGTACATCTGTAGGTATTGTCAAGATTTTTTTAGAACGCCTTAAGTGCTTATGTGCAACGATCTTCGCATTACTTTTGGTAAAATAAATTATAAGACCTCTAAAAGGAGTCATATTGCTTAATTTTGCTACGTAATCAAAAGATATTTTTAATCACAAAATTGTTTACGATATACAAATAAAATATTTATTAAATGAATAACAGAATCAAGCTCTCAGCCATTTCCAATGGCATTTACATACTTCACGGTATGATGAATTTAAATTACAAAAAAGTACATTTACATTTTTGTTGAAACTATTTCAATATTCACATAGGTATTATTAATATTTTCATTTCTTTATGATAACTTCTTTGAATTTCATTAAACAAAATGAAATGTCTGTATAAACCCAAAGTAGCGTTGAACTTTGGAAAAATATTCGCCAAAGAAAAACTTGAGCTCTAAGTAATATTACAGTTGAGTTAAACAAACGCTGAATATTCACAGATTTTAACTAACAATTTCTTCGTAGCTTTATATGAAATATCTTCAGTATTCATTTAAAAAAATAATTTATTTACGAGTTTTAAATTTTAACTTTTGATTATTAATCTAATTGAGAGACAATTATGGAACTTTCTACTTTGTAGAGACTTTTCTGTGCAATATTAAGAAATTGCAAACTAGTCTCTATCAGAAAATCAATACACTTCATTTTTATAAAACACCAAACTTCTATCACATTACGCATAACTTTTACTTAAAAATTAAAGTGAAAAAAATGAATATTTCAAGTAATTTTAAAATCTTTACATACAAGTAATAGATACCCCATATCCCTTACATAGCTATCATACATTAACCTAACCAGTTAAGTTGAACCATCGCGCTCTCTGACCGCAGTTAGTGTGGGCTAGGACAATTATCGAGTCTAAACCCCGGGCATTAATAACGAAGATAGTCATGCACTTGACTTGCGGTTAAACTATTGCTTAATACTGTCAAATGCAGGAACACAGATTTGTGGGGTTTGGAAAAAATATTAGGTAGGTACATGTATTGTCGTTTTTGGCTGTGAATTATTCAGGCGTTAGAAAATATTTCCAGTACTTATTATTTACGGGGTTGTGAGATTGTTTGAAAAAGTTAGCGCGGCTCTGGTATATGGAGGCTCCATAAGGAATATGGTGGGTTTGTTACGGCCTGCGCCGCCTGGCAACACAGTCGGGCGGCGGGGCAAAATGCTGGGGAAGCGCGGTACGCGCTCCCTGGCAACACCGGTGCCCGCCGCGCATCACGCCACCTGCGCGCGAGCCCATCGCAGGCGGCGGTTCGAACTGCGCGCCAACTGCGCCCTGCGTCATCCAACGGGAGGCCGCCACGGTGACCCGCCACGGTGACGCCGGCGCGCTGGAGAAGGGGCGAGGACGGAGGCGTCGAGAGCGGCGCTCGTCCACTTGCCTTCACGGGCCGTCGAGATCAACAACTCTGACAATACGTAACGGGTCCAACGCATCTCTGCAATCTAAATTTAATAATCTAATCTCGTGTGAATAATTAATTGTAAGTTTGATAATTAATATAAACCAGTAATAAGTTGTGCTACGCATTTTTATTTGTCCACGCAAGCGCGTACAGGGTTTTAGTCTCTAAGAGTCTGATACTCCCTCATGTTGCATCCACATTTGTTGACTGGGTGATAATAACAAAAAAGTACTTAGGTACGATTAATAAAGTTCATACGGAACTTTTGTAGAGTTGACCTAAAAATAACTCTAGATTCTATTAATAAGGTGGTTCTATTAATTAAAAATGTAATAGTTCTCAGAACTAATTTAAACTTTCTTAATTTGACCTAGGTTTTATGGTATAAAACAAAATGGATATTAAACTTGATTTTATAATACGACAGTACAGATAAAAACGATTCAGGAGAAATTTTGACTTTAAAATAATGTCTAAAATAGGTATATATTTTCAAAAATGTGAGTATCTTCGGAAGCACTTTTATTACCATAACGTAGTCTTTACTGCATCATACGTTACCGGGAGCTGACCCGGATAGAGCAATATTGTTTTATGTCACAACTCAACGACCGATGCATATCAATTCAATTTATCCGCCGCTTTTAACATATCGTCGGATCATCTTTGTGTTGTATTTACAAAGGATATTTTGAAAGAAGTTTATGAAATTAGGTGTGTTTATTTGTTATTTCAATTAAAGTAAGTTTTTATTTTAAGTTGATTTGACTGACAAATTGACATAAATATTTGGTAAACCTGAAAAAGTGCAACACATCTTAAAAAGGGCACACTGACAACAATTTTTAGTTTTATTTCTTATAAAAGACACTAGAGATGGTCTGCATCAGTATTACATTATCATCGAGAAAAATATGTTTTACGAAGTATAGATTTTTATGTAATTGATCAGCCAGCAAATGCTTTCTCACAATGATATTCCTTTTTAAATTACTATCAAAACTTAAAACGTTAAAAAAAAACGTTAAAAAAAGTCGTGGTGGCCTAGTGGGTAAAGGACCAACCTCTCAAGTATGAGGGCGCGGGTTCGATCCCAGGTCAGGCAAGTACCAATGCAACTTTTCTAAGTTTGTACGTACTTTCTAAGTATTTCTTAGACACCATGGACTGTGTTTCGGATGGCACGTTAAACTGTAGGTCCCGGCTGTCATTGAACATCCTTGGCAGTCGTTACGGGTAGTCAGAAGCCAGTAAGTCTGACACCAGTCTAACCAAGGGGTATCGGGTTGCCCGGGTAACTGGGTTGAGGAGGTCAGATAGGCAGTTGCTTCTTGTAAAGCACTGGTACTCAGCTGAATCCGGTTAGACTGGAAGCCGACCCCAACATGATTGGGAAAAGGCTCGGAGGATGATCAAAACTTAAAACGTTACTTACATAAGTCTTTAACCCAACCAAACTTACCAAACGTGTATTTTCGCCGAATTTTCGAAAAAAACTCGTACCTAATAGTATGCGAGGCACGATATCGCCCGAATGTTATGCTTGGTCAAATAAATTAAAATTCCCGTTGCAAGTGGCGAGTGAAATCGTGAGGAAACTGCCGTCAACGTGTTTTTTGCCCCAAAATTTTATTTAAAACGAAACAGCATTATTTTTTGTGAATGCGTGCAAATTATTTCGCGTTCTCTTGCTTTATTGTACATTCAATTCAGTTACGGGTTGAAAAGTTGAGTTATTTATTTTTATTTTGTTGTCACAGCCTTTTTGTCGTTCCACTGCTGGGCACAGGCCTCCTCATATGGAGAAGGATTGAGCTTTAACTGATGATTTCAGACTTCCACGAGACGATTTCCTTCATCTTTTAATCACCCATTCGTGTACAAAACAAACATATTTAGAAAGTACATACAAACTTAGAAAAACTGCATTGGCCTAACCTGGAATCAAACCCACACACTCATACATGGGGGTCCGGTGCTTTACCCACTAGTCTACCAGGGTTTTTGTTTCACTGGTTTTCATTTCTAAAGGTAATATTTGTAGCGTAATAGTTTTGGTTCCCCAAGTAGGTAATAGATTATTTTCAGTTGTACAAGAAAATATTTTTGAGCGACTATTATTAGCTTCAATATATAAAGTACCAATTCTCACAAAATAACATTTAAAAATAATCCTTAGGAATATTATCTCAGAAAGCAAAGGTCAAGATGGCTAAAGGTCTAATATAAATTTTATTTTAGGTTCAGTAGTTTACAAGTATACTTACAAGTTATTACGTTAGATATTTGTGTACCATTTCTTACTACATGAATACTTTTTCTCGTAGCCTCAGGCTACGAAAAATTCGTAGTGATTCTCGTAGCAAGTCAACGAGAATGCTAGGACAAGCCTACGAGATCCCATACTAAGAAAAAAGACACAATTTAATAACAAACCCACAGCAGTAAACCTAACTTAATACAAGCTAAAGTTACGAAATTCTTCGACAAAGGAGTCATATCTCGGCGAATATATGGAATAAGAATTACTTATTATCACTGAGAAATTCGTACGTTTTATGACACCAAAAGCTACGCTCCACTTAATACGCGTAATCTTCTTATGTATAATAAAATGTACGTCACAAGATAATAAGTCAGGTCGTCAAAAAGTTTTATAGCACAAATTATTAATGTTAAGCAATGAAAAAGTTTTGATTCGATTTTATGAGGAAACGATTGTGCCTGGTCTAAGCATAGAGATCCGATCAACAGATAAGATGCTGTATAAACTTTGGTAATCAGTGTTGTTGTGTTAAGGGTTCGATTTTTAAAAAGGTTCCACTAGAAAGTAGTCCCAAGTTTTGGTTGCGTAGTGTTTTGTTATTTTCGATAGGAAATTCGAAGTTGTAAACTACAGTTAATTTTGGTAGATTGTGTTTTGTTAAAAATATTGAATGGCTATAACTATAATATATTTAAGGTTTTTGAGTTATTTGATGTATAAGCAGTATTGATAGCGATTAATTCATTACTAAGTTATTATACAATTTTAGGAAACAACATTTAAGTGACATTGCATACAAACATCAAAAAATAACTTGTTGAATTTAAAACAAATGTTTTGCTAAACTATGTACCCACAAAACAGTAACTCTTTTCAGTGTCCCACAACAACCAGATAACTTCACCATAAATTGTCCCGTGCCGACGTATTTTTAATTCCCCTACCATCATGGCAGCAATAAAACAGTTAAACATTGCACCGTCATTACCCTCACGTGTTAATTGGCGCCGCTAATTACCTGTGATATCCATGCCCGTATGTTTTAACTGCCTCGTTGGTCTAACTGTGGCAGTGGATGCTGAGCACGAGGTCTTGAGTTTCTCGGGTCGGTCTCGCTTTGTGGGTTTTAGAAACATTCACAAAGCAGCCCGGAGCCTGAAAGTTGGTGATTAATACACCGTGCATCGGAGTCGGAAGTCGGTCCTGCGCCTGATCTCTCTCCGGTCGTGTCGGATTGCCGTCGTATCGGGCTATGAGAGTGCAGGAATAGTGCACTTTAATATGTCCTGCGCAGTTGGCTAATCTCCTTACATGAGAACAGCCGCCGCAGCCGATAATCGGCTAGGAGGACATCATCATATCCGCGTATCCGCATATCCGCGCGGTGGTATATCCGCGGGTATCCGGGTAGCCTAACTGTTATTGCTACTTTGAGTGGTTTATTTGCTATGTGCGACAGAATTTACGAGCTTGTCCCAACACTATTGCGTTGTGTTTTGTTTTTTCAAAATTTTCGTCGTTCTGTGAATGGTGTATTTTTTGTGGTATTTGAGGATGAAAATATTGCGTTTCTCAAATGTTTCATTACAATATAGCTTTTTATTTTCTTATATTCAATTTGAAATGGATTCTCCTCGTCTTTGCCAGATGAAGTATCACTGTACAAATAAAATAAATTAGAATTTCTAACGATGCTTGCAGACGTACAAAAATTACTCGATAATCCATAACAGACGGTTCTGCAGATAGACAATGACTGCGAAATCTTCATAGATTCGCGTTCTATATTCCGGCACATAAATATTCATAAAGAAAGGGCCAAAAGTATTTTTAGAGGAGAGAAAAGTATACAAAATAATGTACCGCTTTACGCGCGAGAGAGCTTTGGGAAGAGGGGTCGAAGTGGCACCGTCACGATACAATTACCTCCTACGTGCCGATGGGAACACGCTGCGACTGACAGCGCCTCAACAACACTCCTCGACAAACAACAACACTCAAATAAAACCTTTTTAAAACTAACCCATATATAAATATCCCTGATTTTCCTGATAGACCAATAAATCATACTTTACTACGAAAAATATGAGTAAAATTGAGTGAATCTGAATAAAGCGAACCGTAAGAAATAATATTTCATTCGAACGCCGATCAGTAGGTACATTTAGATGAGACAGAATAAGTCGTGAGAATAAAAGAGCGAATGCTGAATTTATGAATGCGATGAACCGTGAGAGTAGTGACGATGAGGGGTCGCCGGGGGGAGGGGTACATGCATATTTGATTCCATCATAAACTCAATTTACAGCTAATCTCATCTCAGATTGTCGAAGAAATAAAATTTCACACGCCGTTGGTTCAGTCGTGAATGTAAATAGGGTAGGCGCGAGGACGTGAGTGGAGCACGACACCAGCGGGGCGGGGAGGAGGGGGCCTAATAAAATATACTCGGAGTTCACGGCTCATTTAGCACGAGACGCCCGCGCCGGCAAGAAGCTCGGCGACAATTTAATATTTCGCCTTTAATTCAGAGCACTAAATTAAGCACCGGCCCGTAATCTGGAGCTGTGCCGTTAAATTTTTGTCCCCGTGATCAGTATCGGCGGGTGATCGATTTTACGGGCCTACCGGTCTCGCGTTTCGTACGGTTGTAACTTTTTAGTGCTCCTTTTATTACGACAAACGATTTTAATCAAGCGAGTTTTTGTTCAGAGCGGACGCCATTAGCGCCCCGGACTCGGAATAAAATTTGAAGTTAAGTCGCATTCGAGACTCGAGAATTTGCTTTTAACTTCGTTTGATAGGTCGCTTCGGCGGCGTTTAGCGACCTTTACTTCATAAAATAAATCTATACAAGCCGGTATTTGAATTCAATAAAGAACCCACGGGGGTTCACTCATTGAGCAGGTAATCGTGGTTTTATTCACGTTTAGAGATTTAGGAAAGTTGAAGAGGTCGCGGAAAACCGTTGTGCTGCCAAAGCATTGCTGGAAAGTTTTAAATTCAGGGAAATCACTCGTGAAACTCTCATTCGTGTCCAACTATCCTCAAAAAGCGGCGTAAGAACAAAGTTGAACGAGCGAGACTCGCCGCTTGTTTTGAACTAGACTCGTCGCACAAAAATCTCGTAAACCTTTAAGAACAACATCATTTAGCAAAACTTTCCAAAGGGCAATGTCCAATAAGACCACCCTAACAAGCTCTCTTGTATTATAATAAATGACGACTAAAAACATTCGCTAAGATGGCCTACAAAACTCTCTTTACGGCTATGAATTATTAAAGTAGGTACGTTATTTTATTTTTATTTCACTTCTTCAATGTTTTATTGAATTCCAAGGTTTTATTCAAGACGGAGCGGAGAATTTGAATATTAATGTTTTTTCTTATATTACTCGTCAAAACGATGAAACTGTATAATACGGTTCAATAAAGCCATTTCTGAAATGTCTCAGATTTAATTTTCACCTTCATATTGCAATATTGACGAAAGTTTATTTTTTCACGGTTGTTTAAATATTAATCCTCTTTTAGCCTTACAGTTATGTTTTGATAGTAAGTAACCGATTAATTCCCAAGGGTTCTCATTCCATTTACTTTTGCTTACTATGCGCAAATTAATTTTATCTAAATGCTTTTGTAACAATATTATTTATATTAAGGCTTTAAGGCTCTTAACTCAAACTCTTCAAAAGAATTTTAACTCAAAAAAATAAAGTCAGCCATTTTTATTTCTCTTGAGGCTTCAAATAAAAATGCACTTAGTCGAAAACCTAGCGATGCATATAAATTTACACTCATGCATCGTAAATCTATCTGAGCCATGCGCCACTTGCCAAGTTTCCAGAACTAGATCGGATTATGCTAGACTATCTCCGTCTCAAAACTCCAAAATTTTTTATCTAATTAGGTTGCCAAAATCTCTCTTCAGTTCAACAAGGGTAGGAACTTCACCTTTGGGCCAGCAGGATGTTTTTCTTCGTTGCCATATGGTAACCAGACTCATGGTGAAGGAAAACATTGCGAGAAAACTGGGCTTGAAAATCTGAAATCGCCAATCGGGTTTGAGCAAACATGGTGGTCAACATTCATGTAATTCTTTCTGCGATAGGCTTTTTTTTGGCCTAGGAACATTAATAGGTCAGAAATGATGAAATGTTAGTGGATTTTGTTTAAAATTAAATAGTAAGATTTATTTTTCTTCAAGGGCATTACTAACACTGATCATTGTTTAAGTTTTCCTGTTCTTTTAAATAAGTTTCCTAGCATCGTAATACTTCTCTAAATAAGAACAAGCCACATATTGTTGTTATAACAAAAGAATGGCTCTTCAAATTTTCTTTTCTTAGAGTTTAGAATGACAACCGAAGCTTCGGATAGGTTTTGTTGGTGAACTATCCTGGTGTCATAACAGTTTTGTTTTTTAGAGTCTATTAAAGCTCTTATTTCTTTATAGAAATTTTGATATTTGTTTTTCCCTGTATGAAAACGACGGTACGCTAATAATTACGAGGAAATGAAGATAATGTTACCAGAATTGAAATAAATTCACAACATTTATAATATGCAAAGAGAAACAGAAATAATAGCATAATTAAGATTCATTTCAGCGTATATGTTTCACAAAATGAACAATAGTGAGTTTCTACATACAATGTATTTTATAAAACCGCATTGTGGGTCTTGCATGTCTTTAAAACAAAACCCTTAGTATCATTGTTCTATGCCCTGAAGGAAATAAATATTATATAGTGTAGTATTATATAGTTGTGCTGTCAGTTATTTACCTTTATAGTACTTTGAACTTTAGCTGAGCTGACAAAGAAACACAATTCCTGTTTAGCCTTCAAGGAAAAAAAAATAGGGGTTCTTGGGGGGTTGCTTGGTGCGTTTTTCATCTTATATTGTTGCATGCAGGTTTACTAACTTAATACCGACTGCCAGGGTTATTTGAAAGCCGCATGACAATCTATCTATGACTTGAGATTGTTTAAAGGATTGCAGGCAGAAGGTGGTTTCAAGATATTTAAGCCAACACTTTTGTAACACGTTTCTTTTTAAATTTCCAAAGCGATTTCGACCTAAGCTGAGAATGTTGAATTAACCTCAAAATTTCACTTACTGGACCAAAAATTTGTAGGTATAGTTAACACACATGGAACATCAGCATTTTTTGGGGATTTTGTTTTAATTTCCGTATTTTTACACATGGCACACCGTTCTTTGTAATACAAACAGAATTCTCGACCAAAACGAGAACCCCCAAAAGTGTTGCTACCTCTGGCTGTGTCATACAAATTATGCTGTCGCATTCAAAGAGCTTCTGGCAAATTGTTAGCAAACCCAGCTTGCGTTGGCAACATTACTAATACTGGCATAACAAAGAAGATGACGGCTGCATACTCTGAGGTTCAAGTGTGAGGTTTTATATCAAAATATTTTTGGTTTAATTTGTATGTGTGTTGTGTTGAGTTGTGTTTTGTTAAAGAGTGTCCATGGAGTTTATTGTCGATTCTTCTCTTTGAGACCCACTCTTGAGACGTTTTGAAAGAGGCCTATTAAAAAAAAAATAACTTTGTTCATCGTAAAATAACGCTTGCCTCATTTCAATCGTCTTTCGTAAAAAAAACATTGGGTGGTCCGACTTATTCCATGCTGAAATTTTTTCTCGATCAATAGTTTCGATATTATAGTATTTAGCATCCCCACGATCGTACATCCAAATTCATACCTTAATATCTGAACCAAGGCTTTAGGAATGTATTTCTGTTAGACTCATTGCACCTTACTAAACAGAGGTCATGCACCTAACAGCGCAATTACATATGGGTTCATAAACCAGTAGTGCTGATCTAGAGGCGCGTATCAAATTGGCCACGTAATCCCCTGGCCGAGAGCCGACACAAATAGGTGGACGGAATTCGATATGGTCGGGATTCTGAGAACGGTGACAAAACGGTATTAAAACGATGTATATGTTGACAATAGTGGAGGGACTGTTGGTGTGTTGAGATTTTGACTGTCGATTGTTTTAGTTAGGCGAATAGTAAATGGTAGTAAGTTGTCTGTGCTTCCGTGAAGCCAAGCCAAGTAGATCACGTTGCCATTCTAGAGTTATCAGTTATCTGGGTAACACAATAGAATGGTTATCAGACTTTCAGGATGCTGACTACCCGAAACAACTGCCAAAGATTCATAATGCTAGCTGCGCTTGCGACCCCAGATTTACCTCGCTTTCCGAAACACAGATTTCAATTTGACTAGATGTGTCTTTTTCTTGAGACATGGTGATGATATTTATTACGATATATAGCAATCATAATTGAGTCTATCCAAGTTATACCAGACATGGCCTAGATAGCCATTCCAATTCTCTATCACATAACTTTTCCTGTTCTAAATTTGTTCATGACCATCGCCTAGCCTTTTCCCAACTATATTGGGGTTGGCTTCCAGTCTATCTGGATGCAGCTGAGTACCTGTGTTATAAAATTGTTATTGCTATTGACAAGTACCTACATCTTTTAACAAAATATAATATTTTTATCGATATCCACCCGTCACTCGAGATGTGTCCTCCCAAATAGCAATCCAGTTAGGCGGCGCAGCTTTACCGACCTGAATAACATCCAGTGCTCCGAAATGTGGCTGAATACCGACCGATTGAGCTGTAAGCGGCTGCTCTGTAACCATTCATTTTTGTAACTTATATTATGTAAGTTAAAGTATCAGGTTTTGAGGTTAAATGAGGAATTGAGGTTAAAGGAGTTTATAATGTTCTTGGGACTATGGAATCGTTTCACTTGTCGGAATCAGAATATAAAGAGATCTAGAAAGAATATAGGGGTATAAGTAAAAGTCTGACTATTCCATTCAATCTATCTAAAACGAGAAGGGTAATTTGATGATTACACCAAACTGATACCTCATTATCAAAAACAAAATCCAACAAACACATTCAAAAATCTATTACCACCCCAAACTCATCATAACCCAATCAGCTAATGCGATCCCTTTTCAATTCCCCAAAATTTTGCATTCCACCCCACGACCTCTAATTCCGTCGAAAATAAGCCAGACATTGAAATAGCTAAAAGATTGCAACGTGAAATCGTTTCTTAAGCCCGAAACGCACGATTTAACACCAAAGCTTTGGTAAGACGAGTATTTCGGCAGCCGATTGCCCATTTAGGGGCGACGATACACGAAATTTCAATAAAAAGCAATAGGGGCTTGCGCACACAGCGTAGGGAGGGACCGCTAAGCAAGTTTTCTGGTTATCGCTGATAGTTCGACTGGTTCAACGAGGTGAATTTTGTACGCTTTTTCTGTTTGGTGTTTCGTTGATGTTTTCTTATGTCTTTTGTTTGTTGCTGGGTTATATTTTGCTGTGTAAAGTTTTATTCAGGTTGTGAAACTGCTTCAAAATATTTTTGACCTGATTCGTTATTCGTTACTGATCTAGTAAACCATTCATTTGGTCTAGAATTCAATGTTGAATCCCAATTTCCCTCCTAAACTACCTAACTAGGTTAGTTTGCCATAACACAGCTTTAGGAATCCAAAACAAAGGATTAGTGATTTTGTTTTAGATCATGTTTTTAAACACCTAACAATTTATTCATCTGCCGTTATGAAAAATCCATCTTGTAATAAATAGCTTCTTAAAAAGCAATTACTCCCAAAGTTCCCCTACTTGAACTTATCATTAGGTGAGGGTATCAGAAATTGCCTCGAGGATCCGATTTGATGCACTAAACTTCACTAAAGGCGTTATCGAATTCTCTGATCATTGCTAGGGGACATATTTCGATTGGATGCTTCAAAAATTGCTATCTAATTGCCTTGGGCTAAATGATAGATAAAGTAAAAGTAGTTGTATATTTCGATATCCTTCTTCCTATCATTCAAATTTCTATGAAAATTTAAAAACCTTTTTCTCTGTGAGAGGAGACCTGTGACCAGCAGTGGGCGATACAATGATTATGATGATTAAAGGCTTGTCTATTTTGCAAAAGCTGTAACAACCATTGAAGTCTTCCTACTTCTAGCTACAGCTTAAATGTTTTGAAAACCTGAAACGAACTCAAACTTCCCAACAAAATACAACCCCAAAATTACTTAAGAACCTAATGAATACTTCAGAAATATTTATAACCCTATTTCAACAGCAATTTAGTCATTCTTGCAGCTAACTCAACTACACTGGCCGTAAAATAGCTCGATTCGCGTGTTTGGCAACTTTTTAAAAGGGACGAAGAAGAAACAAAATGGTCGCGTGTGTATAAATCATAGGAGCAGTGTCGTTCACTCGCAGTGACTGAAATATATGTAGCCCGTTTTATTTATAGCTTGACGATCGACGAGAAAATTGTCTTTTTCGATCAAATATGTATAGATAATGCTGTTGATAGATTTTGGTACGTATTTTTGTTTGTCTTGTGTATTTTGGTGTTCTATAAATGTTGCATTGGTCTGGGAAAAGAATGAGTGTATTAGAATATAATAGGAAAGTATATATAAATCAATATGATTTTGCCAAATCACCGGATAGAATATTTTGGGAATCCATAACATTTTCTTTAAACTATTGTGTCTTTTTCCAGGAAACTTTACCTGTAATATAATTCTCTCCTTAATTGGGTATGTGTTCTTTGTAGGTGGTAATATGAGTGAGTCGCAAAGATTTTTGTTACCTTTCCTACACTTGTAGTTTTCCTTATAACCTGAAGAAAATATTATTGTATTACTATTTGTAAATGTATTCACATGAATATATCAGTCAGATATTTATCACGCTAAATTCTGAGGCGCACAATAATATATTTTGACAAAAAGAGATTGCTCCACCAAACCCTACATTGGTAGGACCCTAAAAACATCAAATGATTCTAGAAACCACCACCTTTTTTTCTCAGGACATTAAACAGTTTTAACCCTCGCAATGCCGTCAGTATGAAATACAAGCTCTATCTAGAAAGTGGCCGAAGTCGGCCAAGCAAAATGAATTGTTGTGCCACTAAGGGGATAAGCTGGCAATCTGTCACCGCTTATGCGCAATTTACTCTTATCTTTATCCCCGTAACGCTATGGTGAAATATCAGCCATGACACTCTGTTTTCGTGTTGTTGAAGTTAACAATTGGATTGAAATGGGATTTTTCCTTTATTTTTGTTTTTTTTTTGGGTTAGAGGAATATCTAGGATTTAAAAGAAATCACGTATCTTGTAGATTTTGCATTGGTTTATAGTCATTGAGTTACATTTTCTTAGACATCGTGTCTTCGTCACATCTTTCACTGCCATGTTTGTGTTTTAAAACACGGGAAAGCAAGGTTATCAATTCATGAAACAAACACAGAAGTATCTCTTCACCTTACCGTAGATCAATTAAATACGCATCCTGTTTAATCTTAACCCCCTTACCCTCGTTTAAATCATTCAACATTTGTTTCTAATTTATATTTATCTAGACACACGGCAGTGTGTCCGCCAAGTTCGAGCAAAAAAGGCGACACACCGGCCGTGGGTTATATTACACGAACCATTTCGGGCCAAATTCGACCCCCCTGTAACTCAAAATCTATTTTATTTACGCATATCAAATTTCTAGTATCTGTTGAGACCCCCTCACTTATCTAAAATACAAAATTTCATTAATATACCTATTGTAGGTCTTGAGATATTGACGTCAGAAAATCGCTATTTTTACTATACACTGATTCACTTATTCACTGACTCACTCATCAAAAACCTAGACCACTTCCAATGGTCGTATTGACTTGAAATTTGGCATGGAGGTAGGTCTTTATGTCAATCTAGACACACGGCAGTGTGTCCGCCAAGTTCGAGCAAAAAAGGCGACACACCGGCCGTGGGTTATATTACACGAACCATTTCGGGCCAAATTCGACCCCCCTGTAACTCAAAATCTATTTTATTTACGCATATCAAATTTCTAGTATCTGTTGAGACCCCCTCACTTATCTAAAATACAAAATGTCATTAATATACCTATTGTAGGTCTTGAGATATTGACGTCAGAAAATCGCTATTTTTACTATACACTGATTCACTTATTCACTGACTCACTCATCAAAAACCTAGACCACTTCCAATGGTCGTATTGACTTGAAATTTGGCATGGAGGTAGGTCTTTATGTCAAGGTAAAGGGAAAAATCTGAAAATGGCCAAGTGTGAGTCGGTTTCAAAATAATGAAGGTGTTTTATACCCGGTGTAAATTTATACCCCTAAGGAACTAAAACGAACTAAATTTATCTATATTTATATAATATATCTTCGAATGGTACAAAGGTTTGTATTTAGTCAAAGTAACGTAAAAATCTGAAAACGGCCAAGTGTGAATCACTTTCGAAAATAACAAATGTGTAACTTTGATCCACGAACATAATATATGATAACATGTCATGTCAGTCAGTTGGTAAATCTAGTCATAGTTAATCTAGTTCATTTCTTTGTAAGAAACATAGTGCATATTAAAAAATCTAAAAAATAGTATAAATGAGACATTTCTTTAACTAACTTCATCATAAGAAAAAAATAAAATAAACAACCTTACAAAAATAAATGAAATCCCACCCAAAACAAAAATGTGAAAGACTGCCAAGTTCGATAATATGGGAATGCTTCGCCTATAAAAGAAGTGAGATCTGAATAAGTACCAAGTTCCATACACATACCTCAGTTAAAAATAGTTACTTTTTAATGATGATTACTTGGCAAGTTTTAATAGAAAATTAAATACTTGATTCATTGCGTTTAGTAGGTTTATAACAAGGTGTATGAAAACTTGCCAAGTAACATCATTAAAAAGTAACTATTTTTAACTGAGGTATGTGTATGGAACTTGGTACTTATTCAGATCTCACTTCTTTTATAGGCGAAGCATTCCCATATTATCGAACTTGGCAGTCTTTCACATTTTTGTTTTGGGTGGGATTTCCTCTTACAAAAATAATTAAGCAATTAAAACAAAGACTCAAAAATAATCATTGCTTCAAAGCAAAAACAGGGCTCAATCTTACAAACCGCAAAGAGTTACCCTTAGCTAATTTCACTTAACTTTTTCATTATAAATCTTTCCTCTCGATTCCACTTCCTTGTATTTGGGCGGAAATTAAACCGGGCATAACAAAAACTCTGCTAAAGTTTCTTTGTCTCAAAACAGACCTATAAAATGTTTGAAGCGCTTGTTGTAAGAGCACACTGCAAACTTTTAGTCGGCCGATTGTTTGGGCTTGCAAATTAGTTTGAAGGTGAATGTTAAGTACACACGTAACAAGGATCGGATATTTGGCCGGTGGCAGATCAACAATTTTTTTTTATAAAATTCAAGATTTTTTTTATAATATTTTGTCGCAACCAACTGCACGCCAACTGTCGGCCAACTATTTAGTCTGCGGTGTGTTACTCTAACCCTAAAAAAGTTTGTGTTATGCAAATGTTTTTTACGTTTGGCATCGATTGTGATAGGTTCCGTGCTCACTGACAGTTAACGGGATATTTTATTATGGAATGCGACGATAAGAATACAGTTTAATACAGCTTGCATAGGGTTGAGTTTGTGTTATTGGGTGTAACTTTTTACTGCAGGTTTGTACCTAGTATTGATTTGATAGGTAAGGATCGTGGCCAGTGGAAGTCATGAGTTCAGTAGTACCGGTAATTCAAAGAAGTTTTGCAAAATTTTTGTTTGGTGATTTTATTTACACAGAAAAAGTCTCTATGTTGTTTTTCATGGTATCAGATTTCTGCTAAAAATGAACTATGTTTTATACTTTTTTCATAGAGTATTGTAATACTTATTTGCAAAAACAATGTATTACAACCTTTTACTAAAAGCCACCCATGATTTTTGGACAGACAAAAGAGTTATTTACTTGTAAACTGCCAACGGCTTTTCCAATTAATGTCTTTTCTGATACAAAAGATACGTAATTTTATCTTTAATCTCCGCACTATTCAATAGTGATGATATTTTGACATTTTGTCTTGAAAAATTCGCATAAAGTTATTGATTGATAATATTAACTTTAAAAATAAATCACTATTTAAAATTAAAATCTGTCAAAGATGCAGATTGAGACAAAACTAGTATATTAATAAAAAAAGTTGAAAAATAAAATACATTTTAATCATTAGTTTATCCAATTATTATTATTCGATATTTAAACTTGCATCACTACTGTTAACACCAGTTTCCTTTAACCACAAAAATACCCAAAAAACATAAATCGTACAAAAATATACTTTTACCAGCCACCATAATCGTATTGAGGATGTTACTGGCCATCAAACAACAATACAGCCTTCTCTAATTGCTATACCATGACAACGTAAGCCTGACAGAAGTATTACCTCGCAATGGATCCTGACACTTCAGCAATCAGTCTTTGAGGCTTTGCCATCGAGGAAATTGATTATCCACCTTCAAGTTTGATGAAATCCCGGCGTAGGCAATCAATAACTGAAGGCTTTAAGGCGTAGGTTTTCTGTGTGTGCTTCGAGTTTGGTATTTACTTGGCACTGCCAGGTTAGGTATGGATTATTTGAAACTGACGGCCATTAGGCTATTTTGTACGAAAGCTCAGTGGAAAAGGTCGAAAAATGTGTCTATATTTTTATACATTAAAAAAACATGTGATTTGATAAGTAATACTAAAATCCTTTTTTTTCTTTCGTTTCAGGTAAGTTGCTGAAGCTGTTAATCATCATCACGTTAGTATATTTTAAGAAACCGCAAAAAGGTAGTAATGCAAGATAATCAATGATACTTTATTTACATTCTTAGTAAACAAGACTCACAAAGTATTGGTAATGTCGCTGATTGACTTATTTATCAAGAACTTAAATCGATAAAAAATATTCACACGAACAAAGCACTTCATCTTCAAAAATATTGCACTTTCTATCCTAAAAAAAGCGTAACAAAAACATTCGCTTTTCAACACCGAGGTGAGAACTCCTTTGTCCGTGTGAAAATGGCCTTATACATAAAAGATCGGCCGATTTGAGTGCGGTCACACTCCGATAGAACCGTGTTAGTTTCTCTTAAGGCGCTCTCGGCAAATACCGTCTACGGATAGTAAGTAGATAGGTAGGTAATGTCCACGGAATAAGGGAAGATGACGGAGATAACATAATGCAGATAGGTCAGGCGCCTTGCTCTAGGTCAAAAACGTATGGTGGGCATGACCAAGACGGTCAGTTACGAGTGAACTAACAAGGCGTTCTGGTTTTGTGAAACATCTGTCAACAATTTTTGGTATTACAAAAATGATTGCTTATGGGCGAAGACAGTAACGTTCTTCGTCCGCCGCACACACGCACATTGGCGCGCTATTTTCTTAGGAGATTTTCCGTTATGACACCTCCGCTAGTAATTTTGTTCTCCATGGTAATCTCTGTAGGGCAAAGATCTAAAATGATACTATGTTTTTGTTGGGCCTTTCAGGTTGCGTAAGTAAATATAAATCATAGGGTTAGTGAGGGCTTAGGGGTCTGATAGATAAATCGGTGTGGAATTTTAATACGTATTCTTTGCCTGGTAATACTGGCCTTGTAGGGCACTATGTGAAAATTTTTGTGTAGCGGTTTTTTTAATAGACAGTTTTATGAAGTTTTTATTTTCAACTCAGTTGAATATACATACAGTGTTGGACAAGGATATATCGAAGAAAAATTCTACGCCAAAGCTAAGTGAATTTTGATAAGCGTAGAAGGATGATGATGAGTTTAAATAATAAGATTGTACTAATTATAGAATCAGCAAAAAAACTACATGAACGCTCTTCACGTAATCTTCTAAATAAATAAATAATTCCTTGATTGGTTCCTACATTATATATTAAGATACCTATCAATAGAGGTACAATATGACTTACCTTCGAAGCCCTTTCCCAAACAAAGCTAACCGTCCACTTTCCACCTACATATGAATATCAATATTTAATATGGTGCCATTTGACCTTTCCAACTCCATTCCGGGTACGATCGCTATCACTTCATATAAAGCGAAATACTCTAACAATGTCTGTCTGTCTGCTTGCGATGAAATCAGAAACTGCTTGAAATTTTCGAAAAGGTTATTATGTTTTTGCCAGATAGTGATTTGGAACATGCGAACCAAGAGTCAAGAGCAATTTTTTTTAAACTTGTTTCTATGGAGTTTCTTTTGGAACCGTGACGTCACTCTTTTTTAACCGTCTAACTAACTTGAAGGCCTATTTGAATTTTTTAAAAACCATTTGACTTCATACCAATACCATCATAATTGGCACAGTCATTTTACGAAACAAATTCACATCAATTTTTTTTTAAATTCACAAAAAGAGTGGAAAATATCTACCCGTGCAAAACCGGAGCATATCGCGAGTACACCACGAAAACCTATAAGTTTTCCACGCACGAATGGGGCAGTATTTCATAAACATGGCAATCTGTATCACCAAACTTGTGGCTGGGCTTTCAAAACGCCAACTTCGTTCCAACGGACACACGTAACGACCAACTTTGTTTTATGTATGGTAATTATATTATATGGGTGCATTTTATTCTATCGGATGACGTCATGCGAAAAGTAGAAAGGTAGTAAGTATGTGAGTGGTGTTGGGAAAATATTTTGCGAAAAAACGTAAGTTATTGTAGTGAAAAAATATTTTTTACTTTGTTTTTCATTGAAATGAACCTACATATCAATAACTTATTTGTGTACCAAAATATGCAATAGTTAAAAATAATGTCATCCTCCGAGCCTTTTTCCCAAACTATGGGGGGTCGGCTTCCAGTTTAACCGGATTCAGCTGAGTACCAGTGCTTTACAAGAAGCGACTGCCTATCTGACCTCCTCAACCCAGTCTTTTAATCAATTAATCAATTCAATTTTATCTCATGATGCTTATTATTTATTTAATGGTCAGTTTCGTAAAGAAATTCTACTTTATTTCATACCAAATCCGACTTATTTCGAAACATTTTTTTTTTCAATAAAAATCTGACCGACTTCCTTATTCAATTTAACCTTATCTTTCTTACACATACCTATTTAAACCATGCGTCAGTTAGTATGTACGTAAGAGAAGTTTCGAAGCCCGGGTAACGAAGGGATTCGGCCGTGTACATAAATCCTTTGATTGACGCACTTAAGCATGGGTTGACCTAGATGGGTAACGTATGAGCCATGGGTAGGATTTCCTCGAAATATACTCGTACTTGCAAGTGAAATCGGAATTACTGTGGCAATGTTGCTAAAAAGTGTCAAGAACTTTCGAAATATAGGTGATATAAATAATAGCAGTATGTTTTTGAAAGTATGAAAATTTTCCAAAAATAGCTGACACATGTAAATTTTGTGAAAAATATTGTCATTGTTCTGGTTTTATTATAAAAGTCCATTCAACGATGACTTTAATAAAACCTTTTTGATAAAAGTTCGTCACCAAATATGAATTTCTCGTTAACCAACCATTTTAACACAAATTCCAATTTTATCCCTTTTAACCATTTTATGAAAACCACAATTAAATTTTATTTTTGAAATGTCAAAATTCAATTTTATAAGTCGACCTATTAATCTTCATACTTGAAACATCCGCTTTAAGACATCTTACGGGGTACTCGTAAACAAATCGCTACATTTTTGACGACACTCGAGCAAAAAATCCTTTATCTTCGAATGCTCTTAGAATCTACCTTAAAAAGAGCAAGACCATTGTACCCGAGATAACAAACAAAGGTTACTGTTGTCTAACTTATGAATATTAATAAAAGGGAAAAAATTCCATTATCTTTGCGATGAGGGACCGTCTTGAATACATTATGCCGAGTTCTAAGTGATATATTATTTATTATGGTTAGGTGATAGAAGTTTTCTTAGTTTATTTGTGACGTCTTTCACCTCAACTGCGTCATTGGCATACTGAATAAGTATAGTTCGGCCATTCAGAGAATGCGTTCCTGACACGTCGCGATTGAACTGACGACGTAATAACATTCATTGATTATTGATATAATAATGTTGTTTTAATGCTCCTCAATTGTTAAAACGGTAAACAACCAGCAAAAATATTTTTATCGTAACTGCAACGCCATTGCAAAGTTACGTCGTCAGTTCAATCGCGACGTGTCAGGAACGCATTCTCTGAATGGCCGAACTATAGGTAATTTGGCAGTTTTACGGATGACTACCCCGTTAACCAGACATTTTTGATAGGTATGTCGAGAGTGGTGATTGAATTCCCATTTTTCCCGGCAGGTGAATTAACATTGTCTTTATCTGTACTTAATATTACACCTCTGTATGCGAAGATTTTGGATGTTTTTATTGACGCGCTAATCTTAGGAACCGCTGAAGTGATTTAAACTGAAACCACTATGGGAAGCTAGTTTGTATTGTACCTACGTCACGTTAGTACGTTACGTCAACCTACGTCTAGAAAAGGGTATCTAATGTACTTACAAAGATTTTAATTGATTAGATTTTATGTCTGAATTATATAATTAACAGTTTCGGGGAATGTAATTAGGCATGCTTAAAGAACGGGGTCTTTTTAGTACTTTTTATTTAGTTAACCCAATTTCGTAGTTATACTTAAGGCAAGTACTTAAGTTAAAACTTTCGAAACTACTTGTGACTGAAACTTACTTTGTAGTCAGACTCGTTTGTGTCAAAGAATCTTTATATTATGAAAGAATTTATGAAACTGGTTCCTTCCATAAAAACTAATGAAAAAAAATGTATGGTGTACTAAGATAATTTTCACTAGCCGTTTTACCACGGTTTCACCCGTATCCTGTGGAAACTACTGCCCGTACCGGGATAAAATATAGCCTATGTTTCCTCTTTATTGGATCAGTATAGATTTCCTTATTAAACTATCCTCAATTAGGACGCACTTTTATAATAAAAAAATAATTTGCATTCACTTGTAAATTGTAAAGGAAAATAAGTGACCAACCTATCATTACTGAAATTCCAACTTTAACACCTTACATTAATGTCTATTTTACTTAAACACTCGAAGTGTGTAATAAGTGCCCTACCCAGGATAACTCGTTAATATCAAGTGCCTATCTTCGGTGAATTTACTTTGTTGCTTATATATCGGTAACTACTTTACCGTAATGCCTTTAGGCCATACTGCTTAACCTTTCTTGTCTAGGTAAAAAGGATCATAAGGTGATCTTCACACTGCCCCGCATCACGCTGCATCTTGCGTGTCGACGCACCTACGCGCGTTCCTGCGGGAGTGCAGATCTGCATCATCGTGCGGGTTTTTCACGCACTCACGCGCGTAGGTGCGTTTTGTAAATTCACGCACAGCGAGTTCCATTTTCAAATATACACGTCACGCCCATTCAAAATCACGCGCGGCATTGCGGGATTCAGTGTGTCATACCATGCGTCTCATCCCGCACCTACGCGCGGGGGTGCGTGTTTCTCCGCATGTATGTGCGTGATCCGCATGAACGCGCGTGGATGCATTTTCAGTGTGTTGGACTATGCGTGTTTTCCATACAAACGGAGATATTTCCATACAACGAAAAAAACGCATCCACGCACTACGCTGCATCATGCGGGGCAGTGTGATAATCGCCTAACCCTTAGATTTTATTCAAGTTGGTGGTTGGAGTGGGGTACAATTTTGGTAGATAATTTGAATATTGTAAGTATTAGCTTCTGCAAGTGGTTTCACCCGCATCCTGTGGGAACCTCTGCACGAACCCGGATAAAAAGTAGCCTATAGACTTCCTCGATAGATGGGCTATCTAGCAATGAAATAATTTTTTAAATCGGATCGGTGGTTCCTGAGATTAGCGCGTGCTAACGCAAAAAACAAACTCTTCGGCTTTATGATATTAGTGTTGATTTCTTGGTTTACCCACATACGCTCAGTATAGTATATAACGGTTATGTAACTTTACATTAAGAAAACCCTTTAATTTGGTTTATCTTGAGCTAACTTCTTTTAGGACTTAACGACATCAGACTAAACTATATAGTTAGTCAGACAACTAACATATTTATTTTGGACCTTAACGTAACTGAAAACAGTTCCTAACATTATTATTACCAACCCACGTTTTATTCACCGCAGAAACTCAGTGTTTTTCTCACAAACATTCTTTACCTTTAACGAATTGAATCCCCAAGGATACTGGCGTGCAACTAACAATTCTTTCGACTTTTACCTCTAAATAGACTTACCAACTCGGTAGACACGGCAAATTTATTAAAAGGGAACAAATATAGCTAAGGAGTACCGTAATACGATTTACTAGTTCTATGTTAACATCAGAGCTAACTTTGACGTCATTTCTGTCCCCTCTATCACGTTAATGGGCCCTTTATTCGATGAAATACGTGATCTTCCTCCTTTGTTTGGGTAAAGGAAAAATTACTTATAAATGTGTATCGAAAGCTTATCTGTTCGATATTGTGTCGACTGAGTTTTTTATGCTTGTAATGTAAACCTTTCCTATTATATTACACACTAGTAGTTTTTCTCAGTTTCACCCGAGTCCCGTGGAAACTATTGTCCGTACCGGGATAAAATATTGCCTATGTTACTCGGGAAGAGTGTAGCTTTTTAATAGAAAAACTATTTTAAAATTGGTTCAGTTGTTACGGAGCATTTAGGGCACAAATAAACAAAAATGTCTCCTTTACTATATGATATGGATTCATTAACAGTGTTAAATTTTCTGACAAAGGAATCAATCTACAAGGAATTTTAGAAATCCAAAGTCTTAACTAACACACACCAATCAACAAAATTCCTCCTTCCAATTCACGCCTAAAATAGTATTCATTAAGCCATAGATGCTAAAAACGTTTAAATCAGCCCAAACGTTTGACGTAATCAAATAAAATCGCTGTCTGGATGAAAGAGACGCGGATCTTGATTTAACATAATTTGTTCCAAGATTTTTTCTTCCTCTGATTTGTGACGACAATGATCTGAATCTTTTAAACTAAAGTCATTAAGCTTAATTGGATTTTGGTGTGGTCTGTAACTGTTGATGCAATTAGGTTTAGCGTATTGTGAAAATTGTCGTCATAGGCTTTCTGGGTGAAGCAAATTGCATAGCGTTGTCATTTAGAAATTGATTTTATATTGAGTAATCGAAGTTATTGTGTAATTTTGAAATTGCGTCAACGTGTATAATAAACTTGCTTGCTTTGCAATTTTTATAGATAAAGCATAACAACATGAAGGCAAAATATACATAATAGGAGAATTATCAGCTATATGGCAGCTTGTAACTTAGGTACACATAGTTATGAAAAAAGCTTCCTATACAATTAAGAGACCAAATAGAAGTCTTGTGGCTACGACTTTGCTGTAGTCCTAAGTATATTTTGAAACTACGTTTGATTAATCTGTGCTCCAATTTTAAAGTGATTTACATTTTTTTTTCTTACAAAAAGCAGGCGTTTCAGACAATTTCTTTGTAAAATCCTCAGTCTACAGTTAACTATAAAGCTTTGTCTTAATCAAAGGCCTGAATATATTACTTTGAGTAATATTCCCGTAGAAATGGCTTCGTCACGCTGTGGTTACAAGTGATTAATTAATAGATTGATTTATAGCTTCAGTCGCGGATTGCTTGGATTCAAGTGAATTTCAATAAAACAGCCTACTTACACTATTTCGTATATCGTGGTGCTTGAGTGGTTTGGAAACCTTATTTATGTATCTAGATAGATAGATAGATAAAACATTTATTCAGACAAACAAAAAGACACCACAAAGATACACAATAAGAAAAATAAAACAAAACAAGAAGTGGGTAGAAAGAGAAACATGAAATACAATCCGAGATTAACGGCGCGCTGCAGTGTCTTACGTTTGCACCGAATGGGAGTCCAGCTCAGCATGTGTCAGGTAGAATACCTGACGCTGGTACTGCTACAATCTGGCTGGTATCTACTTGTACAATTGCCATCAAAGATATCAATACTGTGTTATGCTATTATAAAAAGTCTGTCTATCTATTCGCGAAAAACTCAAAGATCAGTGAAAGGATTGCTATACCGTTTTTAACAATTGGTTGTGTTATTTAAGAGTAAATACAGTGTAAAGCCGCCAGAGTAAAGTTAGAGGTAACCAAACTAGTAATTACTAAAGTACTCACAATTCACTCATTAAAACTTTGAACAAATCTTATGAGAGTCAACAATATTGCCACAAAAAAACCGTAAAAAATATCGATCATTCACCATAAAACCTTTAACGCTACTTAAAAAGAAAATCACGTTTCCCTATACTTTTACACTTGACTCCCCTTATTCCAAAGCTACCCACGTTTCAGGGTGCAGTTTAAAGTAACAAAGTGAAATCTATTAGGGTGAATAGTTCCCGTACATTAGTGGCGAAAAGCGATAAATGTCCACTTGCCATTAGGATGCATAGTGGTACCTACAGTGAGACCTTATTTTGTGGCATAGTGAGACCTGATATTGTATCATCGATTTAGATTGCAATGCCTGGTTTTAGTTTATGGTGCGTGTGTATCACACTGCATTCATTAAGTATTCAAAAAATAGGATATCGTTTTTGAATAAAGTTTGTTTTTCCGCCAAGTAATATGACCTATATTTTTCGAAAGGGCAGCAGACCCCATTAGTAATATTGTGCAGTTTCGCTATTAATACCGATGAAAGATTAAATTCGGGTCTCAAACACAGAATCAAATGCTCAGTAGTTAATAAAATTTCGCCAACAAAACATATTTTTGTTTAAAATATTTTGTATAAATATTGGTGTCGGACCAATTAAACAAACAATTCCTAATTTACATCACAGAAACAAATCGAAAACCACTCATATCTCCCTCCACCGATCGATCGATAAATCTCCAAACTTGTAAAGAAAAGATCTCCGATAACTGATAACCTTGTCACCTGTCTAGGGGGTCGGAAACTCGTACAAATGCGGGCAGACCTTAGTCTAATCCCCACGATTTAACCGCTAGACCCCCTTTCACATTGATCCCCTGATTCTAACTGAGGGGGTCTTGTAATTAGTTTCTTGTTTGACGGCTGAAATTCTTCAGTTTAAGGCAAGGTGAACGTTTTGTTTTATTAAAGAAGTTATGGGTTTTTGGTGGTTAATTGAAGTGTGGATGGTCGTGTTTCTAGGTAGTTTTGGTTTATAGACAGACTAGCTTCTACCAGTGTTTTGCCCGCTTTCGAGGGAACTCATTCACGCACCCTGATAAAAAGCCATATTACTGTTAAGTTTCCAGTGCTTATATAAGTAGTGGAATAGTATTTCCAATGATTTTAGTGATGGGAAAATAATTTAAGCAAGTGTGATACTTTTACTCACTAAATGAAACGTGTTCTTTCACCAGCTCTTTACGTAACATTTGATATACATATATACATATAACTGCTTTGTCCAGCTTCAAATGATAAAACTCGATGTAATCTGTAACACTTATATAAAAACTCGAACCATAGACTCTGCATGTGTGTGTATTTAACTTTAAAAACTCGTTTAACTAAGATTTATTTTTAACAAACCATAAGTACATGTATGACAAAATTAACTTCTGGATTACTGCGAAATAAAGCCCAGCACACACAGTTTACATAATTAATAGTCACAGAGACACAGAGCTGACAGGAGCAATCACTCAAAAGTCGGCAAACTGTATTGTAGCTTTACCCTTATGACATAGAGTAACGAGATACAGAGAATACACTTTTGACAGCTTATGAAATTTTACTGAATTATATCTGCTTGAGCGCTGACCTTCACCTGCGCTGACCTTTTTTTTTTTTTTTTTTAGCGACGTACAATCATCAAATGACCCCTCCCGCTGTGGGTTAGCGGCGGTGAGGGAGTGTCAGACTTTTACTGACTAAAATCGTCGTGTTCCGTCATAGGCCTTTTATGTACCAGGGCCGCGGTATCTCTTTCGAACAACCCGCAGCCCCGGCAGGCCTTGGCCCTGCTGGGCCCCGCTGGGGTTGCTGACATCTCTTTGAGGAGCGCGTGGAACAACGCGCGCCGTCGACACGGGTCTGTCGTCTAGAAAGACAGAGGGACGATGAGCCACCCGATCTCACCGCCCACAGACCCACGCCTACGGTGGCCGGGAGTCATCTCGCGACACCCGGCGCCCATGGTGTCTACCTAGTCCAGCGCGGCGGCCGGGATGAGAGGTGCGAACTCTCTGGCGTTCCGCCTCCTCCTTCTCGAGCATGAGAAGGAGGCGACGGCATCCCATTCCCTCTCGCCCCGGACCATGGCCTGAACCAGGGCCGGACGCGAGAGGTCGCCGCCGCCCAAAGCCTCGACGAGGACCCGGCGGTGCCCTTCCCATGCGGGGCACACCTGGACTGTGTGGTCCACCGTGTCCTCGGGGCTGTCCGCACAATGGTGACACCCGGGCGCCTCCTCACGACCGATGCGGTGCAGGTACCTCCCGAAACAACCGTGTCCGGTGAGGACCTGCGTCATGCGGTACGTGAGGGCGCCGTGACTCCTCCCGAGCCACTCCTCAAAGAGGGGACTTACCGCCACGATGGTGGCGTGCCCTGCACTGGGTTGCGACAGTCGCTCCCTCCAGGCCACCATGAGATCGCGCCGGAGCTCCGCCCGCTGCGCGACAACTTGCCGCGGCAACGGGGTTTCCCCCCGGCGCTGAGCCTCCTCGCGCCAGTCGTACAGGTGCAAGAAGACCCTCGCCTCCAGATCCCACGGTGGCAGTCCAGCAAGTAGGCCAGCTGCTTCGCGGGAGATCGTGCGGTACCCCCGGATTAGCCTAATGGCTATCACCCTTTGGGGCACGTTCAGGTAGTGTACAGCCCGCGGCCGTACCGAACGTGCCCATACCGGGGCCCCGTAAAGGGCCATGGACCGCATGACCCCCGCGTAGAGTTTACGGCAGGGGGCGTTTGGGCCTCCCAGGTTGGGCAGGAGCCGCTTGAATGCAGCACCTGCCTTCTCCAGTTTGGGGCCCAAACGTCGGAAATGCTCGACGAAGTTCCACCGGCCGTCGAGGACGAGTCCCAGGTATTTCATCGCCCTCTCGACGCCCTTGGCTTCTGCATCCGGAGGGCGGATGCGCAGCCTGCGGTGTCTGGTGTACAGGTGCCTCGCAGCGACGCACGCCTCTCGAAGGGCGGCGATCTCGCAAGACCACCAGTACACCTGGCGTCGGGCGCGTCCTGGCGGGGCTCGGGGCATGGCCACGTCACAAATCTCGGACATGGTCTCCCGGAACCACTCCGCCTCGTCGTTGATGTCGGCGGGCCTGTCCGGTGATGACACCCAGGCCTGCACGACTGAGGCTTCCAGGAGAAGCTCCCGGTCAAGGTGCCTCAGCGCCCAACGTGGACCACTCGGGGTCTGCAGGACCGACGCGCTAGGGTTCTGGGCGGAGACGTCAAACCGGATGTACCGGTGATCGGAGTAGGTCTCCACCCTCTCCTCCACACGCCAGTCAAAGACACGCGGCAGCAGAGCGGGGCTGGCGAACGAGATGTCCACCACTGACTCGCCCCGCATCCGTACACACTTGGGGACAGAACCCCGATTGAGGACGACCAGGCCTGCTTCCAGCGCCCAGTCCTCCACCATCCTACCCCGTGCATCTGTGCGTCGGGAACCCCAGGCCAAGTTCTTGGCGTTGAAGTCCCCTAACACTATCACGGGGAGGGAATAACTTCCGACGACGACGGACAACTCCAGGAGGGAGTTGTGGAACTCGGCGAGAGTTCGGCTCGGGGAGAAGTACACCCCCACGACGACTATCTCCCCGAACCGTGCTGCGACGCAACCCCTTCCACTCTTCACCCCTTCGAGGGAAGGAGTACCAGCGGCGGCCGACGATATGATGGTCACTGAGCCGCTAAGGTCCTTAACCCAGTCATCCCTGGGAAGGACAAAGT
This sequence comes from Helicoverpa zea, assembly GCF_022581195.2. NCBI lineage: Eukaryota > Metazoa > Arthropoda > Insecta > Lepidoptera > Noctuidae > Helicoverpa > Helicoverpa zea. The sequence continues at coordinate 11,367,911 of NC_061456.1, read as the reverse complement.
ACGGCTCAGCGACCACGGCGATGTTGATCGACCATTGCGCCATGCTTTGGAGCAACAGATCCTGGGCACGGGCGCAGTGGTTGATGTTCGCCTGGAGGAAGCGTAATGGAGCCAGACTAGCACTCCATCACGTCTTCCTCCTCTTGAGACGCAGAGACGGGCGCTGCGACAGCAGCAGTGGCGACGGCGTCGGCAGCGGCGGCAGCGTTGGAGGCGGCGGCGGCCGCAGGAGCTGCGGTGGTGGCCACTGCGGAGGTGGTGGCGGTGGCGGCGACGGACGGCCGGCCCTTGCCCTTACCCTTGGTCTTGGCAGGTGGGGCACAGAACTTGCTCCCTGCCCGGTGTTCGGCCGGCTTGCCAGCAGCCGCGCATGCAGTGCAGTGCGGCGCGGCACTACAAGCCACGGCCTTGTGACCGGGCTGACCGCAGCGGAAACAGAGGGCGCTGCGATCGACCTCCGAGGTGCAACGGACACCCACATGATGCCCGACGTGGCATCGGAAGCACCTCAGCGGTCGGGGGTCTAGCAGCTTGACCTGCGCCGACACCCAGCCAACCAGCAATCTTCGGCCGTCGACGATGTTCTTGGCCGCCGTCACGGGGCAGCTCACCGTGATGGTGCACGTGCCCCTGAAGTCGGGACGTATGGTGCCCGCCTTCACTTCGTCGGCGGAGCACCCACCCGTCCTAGCGACGGCGGCCACCACCTCCTCTGCAGTAACTGAGTCGTCCAGGCCCATGATGCGCAGATCCGCGCACTTGTGGGGCCTGGAGACTCGGGCATCGTCCGCACTTATGGACGCCCTGAGCCTCTCGGCTAGAGCGTCTGCGGCGGGCCCACTGGCCGCTCCTGGGACCTCCAGCATTCGGGCGCCCGTTGCGGTCACCCTGAGCCGGAGGCCGGAGGTGATACCTAGCTTCTGCAGGTTCACCGCCTCTTTAGCTTGGGCGAGTACGTCGCGGTACGACACGCCCCTCTTGACCGCGTCCGGCTGTAGTGTAACTACTACAGCCGCGGTCTTGGGGGCGCGGAGCTGCGCCGCGGCGGCTCGCTCCTTGCGACGCTGCCTTTGGGCCTTCTTTCTGGCCGCCTTGGCCGCCCTCCGTCTTTCTTTCTTTTCCCCCACCACCTGCCACTCGGACTGAGTGGCAGGAGAGGTAGGGGCCGCAGATGGAGTCGGCTTCGGAGGGCGTTTCGCCACTGGTGCCGACGACGGAACCGGTGCTGGTGTTGGCACCGGGGTCCTCTGCGCCTGGACCGCTGTTGCGGCCTTGGGCTTTGGCTGGGCAGCCGCCTTCCTGGGCGGCCCGCTCGGCGCCGCCACAGGTGGCTTGTTCGGCGGTCCCCTTCTGGGCGGGGGTGCCGCTGCAGCCGCAGCCGCATAAGAGGCCCTTTGGGCCGCTGGGGGCTTCGGCGCCGCGAGGGGAGGCCGTAGGACCCTGCCCTCCAGGACGGAGAAACGGGCCTGGAAGGCCGCCATCTCCTGCCGAACCAGGGCTAGGACCTGGCTCTCCACCGGGGAGGACTGCGGCCGCTGTGAAGTGGTCCCGCTGCGTTCGGCCTCCTGCTCTCTCGTCTTTCTAAGGTCCGCCCGGAGACTCCTGTTCTCCTCCAGGAGCGAGTTCAGGGCGGCCGTGAGACGAGCCACTTCCTCTTGCAGCTTGGCCAGATCGCTCTTTGGAGCCTGGCCGAAGCTTGCTTCAGCTGCCGCAATGATTGTGGCGGAGGCCGAGTCAATCGCCCTCTGTTTAGCCTTAGCCTTGACGCGCTTTTGGGACACGCCCTTGAACGCGGCCGCCACCGTCTTGGCGAAATTGGCCCTCCGCTCCTGGTCAGAGCCGACGGCCGCCGAGTCCTCCTCGGAGGAGCTCTGTTGAGCTGCTCCTCCCTTGTCCTTGGGCGCCTCAGCGACCCTCCCCTTCTCCGGCCTCCGGTCGGCCTTTTTGGCCGGGGCCCCGCGGCCACAGGAGGAAGACCCCAAGTCGTCCTTCTTCCTCTTTAGGAAGGCGTCGACTCGGTGGTCCTTCTTGCTTTGGGGGACCCTGAGGTCTCCCACTGCTCCATCACTGGATGCAGACTCGGAGCCCGAGTCCTCATCCCACTCCCTTTCATCTTTGTTTTGGTTTTTTTCATTTACGGTTTCCATATAGTTCCCACGAGTAGAGAGCAAATATACGTCCACCCCGGCAGTGGCCTCATACCGGGGCAAGCCTACATACTGTTGGGGGCGGCTGGCCCCAACAGGGGGGAGCGCTAACGACCGTGTCCCCCACGGCCATTCATCCCTCGCCGCGCTCCCGAAACTTGGGATTGGGTGGTTTTTTATAAGGTGTCCTTCCTCTGGGCCGGGCGATTAAGCCAAGCCCTCGGCGGCGGCATTATACATGCCTCCGTCTGCTGTCCAGCCAACCCGGCTCAGCAAACCCGCCGAAAGGTTTGCTCTTCGTTGTACGAAGAGCAAACGAGCACCGCTTTGGTGCGCCTGCACCTCCGCGGGTATGGCCGCATCCTTGCCATGTCCACAAGCGTCGACTGGTCAGGAGCGGCCCCTCCCTGGGTCCCTCTTTGTCTGGCCTCTCCCCTGAACCTTTCCGGCATGAGTATCTCTACCGGCAGAGCTTCAGGATCATTGAGGCACGCAAGCCCCACCACGACGACAACGTGGGGACCCCCTCGGTGGGGACCTGCGCTGACCTTAAAGCACGAATTAGTTCTTTCAAGATGTTATAAAACTAGCAGAGGTGCTTATATCCACAAATTACTCGCACTTAGATTAAAGTTCTAGTACTGAAATGTTTTATAGCCGTAATTATTTTATTACAGTAATTTCTAATTTAATGGTCGTGATTATGTTTTATGATTCGGTAGTCTTGTTTTATAGAACAATTCAGTATTTATAAATAAACGACGACTATATTGAAGATATTCAATCCTCATTTAAAATATAAAAATGGCGAGATTCTTCGCTACATTCTGTAATTTGACTTTCCACATGTTTGTGGAAAATAGAGAAATGGTAAAGAGCGACATACATAAAAATGTTAATTAGTCATTACTTACACAACTACCCAATTTAATCGAGTAACAATGCGCCCCAAAAGGGGGGCGATGCAATACTCTGTAATGAAGTGGGACGGAGATAGACGAAGCTCACTTCTTAAGAGAGAATATGTTAGCACAAATAAGCTATAGTTATCGGCACGAATCTTGAGCGCTGACCTTCATCCGCGCAGAAGTGATTTATTAGCAAAGAACCAATCCCGAGTGACGGCTATGATGCGATTTGCTGCGGGCCAATCACCGCTTTACAAAGCCCCCGCGCCTCACTTCATACCACAAAAGGGACTCAATAAATTACTTCTGCGCAGGTGAAGGTCAGCGCTCAAGATTCATGACGATGATTATACACGTTTTTGCAGCATTTTTTGTATCAATTTCCCTTAAAAAAAATACAAGTCACCAATTTAATCACCCACATGTCTATGTACCAACGCGCCCCACAAGGGGGACGTTGCAATACTTCGTAATCAAGTGGGACGGACGTAGACGAAGCTGGTTCATTAAGCTCGCTCCTCTGACATACTGCTTGTTTTAACTGTAACGGCAAGAAGTATTTCAGTTAGGGATTGTATAGAACTTTGCTCACCAGGTTAAAAAAGTACTACCAAAATCAACTTTGTAACACCGAAGTACTTTTTCAAATCGGATTCTGAACCTTCCGATCAAACTTCAGGTGTATACTTTTAAATAAATATATTAAAATAGTCCGAGCTTTCAGTATGCTTAGAAAATAACACACACAATTATCCCAGTGTCTTAGCACCTTCTCCCACTTCTTTAAACTGATCTCGAAAAATGCGCTTGAAACTGCTGGTAGAAGCTGTGATACATGGCTTCTCTATTATATTTCTACGAATTTAAATGTGATAACGTTAGCGACAACAAAATGACATATTCTAAATTATTATTGTTGTGAAACTGGCTATATCTTATATATTGTAAAGCATACATCATAACCGATAATATTACCTCCGCGATTACATATTATCTTGCAGACTCTAGACTACGCCTAAGCAAAAAGAATGAAATACAATTTTATCTATTCACTGTTCGTTGTTCAAATTCAATATAACGGAATACTTAGACGTAACTCAATTTTGTTATTCTACGAGTGTACCTATCATAGAGAACAAAACGACAAGCAGAGATGTCATAACGCAAAATCTCCTAAGAAAGTATCGCGCCAAAGTGCGGGTGTTCTGGGGACGAGGAACGTAACTCGCTCCTTCCTTTCATGCCTGCTAAGGGACATGCCCATTATTTTCAAAATAAAATCAATAATAATAGTTTTTTGACAAGTAGCCATCGTATGCTCAACTGATCACACCTACTGGACCTACAAGAAGGCGCCTGACCTACCTTCCTTGTAGCATCTCCGCAATTTTTTCTTCCCCCGTGGTACCTATAATTTACTTTTAGCTTTTTTCATAATGCTTATTTCAGACTCTAGTAGGCATATGATTAACATGAATCTTTTCAATCTTCTGACAGATTTTGACATGAAAACATTCGAACGAAATGTTATTTGAAAGATAACAAGAGCTGATTTTGATGTTACGAAACTACTTTTTTATAATGATAGGCTGTATATAGAATGTATATGTGTACATAATATCGTTTTCTTAGAAATATTTACATCTTCTAGATAATAATAGGCTTTTTGTTATACGTTAGGATGTTCGATATCACGTTGATTGACACTATTAGTATATTAGTTTCTGTCTTTTATCACTTTTGTTTTGATTTTATCATTTTTAACCAAGTTTAAATACCTAAAACCTTTACCTAAGTCTGACAAATACTATACTGAGAACCCTGTAGAAATCGGTTCAGCTAAAAGTGAGATAATCGCGCACAAAGATAAACATATATAAGTCAAACTGAGAACCTCCTTTTTTAAGTCGGTGAAAAACTTTTTACTGTAAAATAAATGCTACAGCAAAATCGTACCACGATATATTATAAATGTACTCCTACCTTTACTAACAAAAGGGGTGGATTATATTAGCTGCATTATTCAGATCACTGACGAGTAAGGTTCACATGTCTCCTCTATTTACGTGTAATCCTTTACTTACGAACAAAACCTCTATTTTTTCGTACTTATACGTTTTTTGTATTATATTCTTTGATAGTATTGAACTATGTTTTTTGTTGGGTTCGTCGGATTTGGTTAACAAAGACCATTGTAATAGGATTTTATTGCATATCTGTCAAACATCTAGCTTTTTGAAAAAAGCGAATATGCACTCGACAGTCATCATTTGATCCATATACAAAATTCATATTTCTAAAAGAGTGGCTTCTTCCGTGCCCTGTACCGTTTTATAAAATTACTACAATATGTAAGTTCTTGAAGAACACTTACCGTCTTAGCACAAGAGCTTTTAAACGTCCGTTTAACACTTGTCTAAAAAAATTGTCAGATTATGACGTTGAAATAAGGTCCATTTTGAAGCCACACTTTTTTTAGACAAGTGTTTGACACTTGTTTATGTTTTTGTAGTAAGACCATTAATGTCATATTTCTCTAGTCAATATAGTTAACCAACTCACTTACACAGCTACCAAACACAGTTACACTCACCTCACGAAAATGCGATCCAAATTAAATAAGCAAATATAACAACCAATCAACAGCCACAAAAATAAACCCACCATCATAAAACAATACCATTTAGTAAAAGCAGGAACTTTTGCGGATAAAAATACACGGTAGGAAGGCTTATTTCAGTGTAAATATAGAAATAACATAGCTTCGTACCTCGTCGTTACCTTTCAACGGGGACATTCGCGTTATAACTCAGTTGTAACCCCACAAAAATAGTTGGCGACGAACGTTTCGTTGATACTACTATGGAAACTCATGAGTATTCTTTTTGTTGAGATATATTTTTTGTTTTGCCTGATTATAATGACGGAGTGATTGTGGCATAATCGGAATTGAACTTGGTAGACCCAGCTGTCAGTTAGACATGTTTGGCAATCGTCCATGTAAACATCTTCAGCAGTCGCTCTATGAAAAACTCCTGAAAAGCTGCATCCTGAAAAGGTCAGGTAGATCTTGCAATGATGATTCTTACTTGAGTGAAGATCGAAACTTAATGACAGATACAGAATTCTTGTTATTCAAGATGACAAATTACCTTCTTGTTTGTCGAATTGTAGTTACCAAGTCTATTATTGTAGATTGTACAGCTCATAAGGAACTCGAACTCCCCAATATCACGTTGCGATAAAAGATCGTGAACAATAAGTAGTACCCTACACCCACCATACACGACGGGATGACTTACAGCCCACTTACCAAGCGAATTTCGGCAAGAGCAAAGTTCCCTAAGTTGCTCTATGGTAATATCATGAAGATTTATAATAATTCCAACCCCACGCGTTATGGCGGTCGCCTTTTTATGGTAGCAACTATTTCTAAGGCTAATGCATGGAGAATCTTTACTTACAAATAGAAAATATGTACGATTTTTACTAACCTATCGTGCATGCTACTGGTTAGAAAATATTAGATATAAACAGTATTGTATTGTAAATGTGAAAGTAACACCGTCTTTATGTAACGCAATTACTATAAAACAGCTGAACTGATTGAGATGAAATTTTGCACTGAGATCAATAGTACTGTGGAGGCTGAGATAGGTTACTATTTATCCACCTGAAACTGGTAGTTTCCCCGGAAAGCAGGTGAAACCGCGGCCTAATGTATAAGTTTTTTTTTCCAAATTGTCAATGATTCATTTGTCTCTAGGTTAATTCTTTGTAAAGATGTAAATTGTGGTATTTGCACATGTTATTTTGTTTATGATTGGCCGTACACGTGTTATTTGAGGAAATTTTCCTCTGTGTACGTAGAAATGGGCGCCATTACCTACGAATACCGGTGGATTCGTGTCGTATGCATTGAATGGGAGTTTATTTTTAACATCGTATCTTTTGTTGTGGTCTTCGAGGCTTCTTATACAAGGTGTTGATTTGCATTTGTGCCATACTTCAGGAGGAGGACATAAAAAACGTAAATAATCGATTGGAATTACAGTAGATGGGAAATAACTAATATGCACTGCTTTTTTGTCATTGTAATGTCGTGGTATTTCCGAAGTAATCCAATTTTATGAATGAAATTTATGAGTGATCGTTGCGTATGCTTTGTGTTTGCGTTTGTGTGAGGGTGCAGCACGGTTTTAACGCCAGTGACATACGCGCCAAGTTTAAATAAGGCTAGATGACATTTACGGAATTCTGAAAAAAAATTAGAGAAAAAAAATTACGTACCAATTTTTTTATTGATTTGGGTCGAGAATCATTAGCATAATTACCTCCTTGAATATGGCACGGATGCAAATCAACAGCTTGTATAAAGTAATGAAGTAATAGCAGATGAAAAGATTTTTATAATTATAATCTATTTTGATTAGTTGCATAAGCATTATTTACATATACCATCTTTTACCTGTTTGTCGCAACGACAACAACAGCGTACAAAATACATGAAATCTTTTAACCCTAGGCCGCTAGAAATACTCATAGATCGTCTTTACTGCGTCTAAAAACCTAGACCACCACAAAACCAACCAGTTTACACCTGCAGCCAGAAAAAACAACCTTTTTAATCGCCGAAAAACACGTCGATTCCGGCGACACGTCCTTGCGGCCAAGACAGGAGGTAGCAAAAAACGTATGTCGCTTCGGAAACCAGTGATTAGCATTGCAAATCTAGGGACAGTCCCCAGAAACCCCGTCCCTGCATGTAAAGTATATAAGTGATATTTCGGATTTAAATTGCAAAAACGTGTTGAGAATCACTTAAAAAAGGCGGCCGTATGTTATGTTGTGGTATGTTTTTATGCAAGTAAGTGTACGTGATATGGTTTTTGGGAGAAAGTTGATTGATTTTCGTGAGTTATTAGTGTGGGTTTTTTGTTGCTTCAGTTTGGAGTGTGTGACGTCACTATTAAGTAGTACTTGAATGGTTTCTGTGCGCAATGTTTTTACATTACCCCAACGGTTGGGCTTAGTTAAAACGACAAACTAAAAAATATTATACAAGTATGTACCTATTAATAATTTTCTTTTGCCTTTGTAATTGGAGTGAATGCATAAATTAAGAACTTTTATGTTTTCATCGCATGGTTTCATACCTATCTAGCCTGTGAATAGATCAAAGTCAACAAATAACTCGACTTATTCTTGGAACTCATCGTAATATTACATTTTACAGGTACAATAATGCAACAACAAAAAGCATGAAAATGTTAAAATATTTTGTATACCGAGCTATAAAGAGATTGCGAGCATTTCTCCTGAATTATAGAAAATAACGGCCATTATATTGTAGTACTACCTTTCTGCAGTTTCCTAGCTAGAAAAGAAACAGACTTGCATGAGATAAATTTCCCAGGAATTTTCTTATAAATTCAAAATAAAACGTGTACCATTTTACACTTTACGCAGTCCACGTAAGGTTCAATTTGAGATAAAGTAAATTGATGGTAGCGAACATTTGTCAGTGTGAGGGTAATCTGTTTGTCTGTCAGTGCGTCAACACATCGCCCGCTTGACGCAAAGTCGGTGATTCTTCTTTGTGATACTGATTGACTGGTTGATAAGCGAAATTCTACTTTGATTCGAACGGCTTAGGGTTACGAATCGTTTGATTGATGTATACAGAAACGGCGGACGACAAATTAGAAGTTTGAACAGAGATAAGTGGGTGGGTCTTATTTTACGTATTTAAATAAGAACTTGTAATAATGGTAATGGCAGCCGGTCTATTTCTGTGGCAAGCTAAAGTGACATTTATATATAAGATTGCTAGGTCGTACTTTGCGTCGCAGCAAATAAATAAGTTAGGTACTTTTTAATTTGAAATGTGGCTCGTCCTTATTTCTGAAAAAAACAGTAATTCAGTGAAGGTACTTCACAGTGGACGAATGTGAACAGTTTGGAAAAAATAAGGAACCGTGTCTTTTTAATTACTATTTTTTATTAATTTCGAAGGAAAACACTTTTTAATTCTTTTCAAAAGGCAGCATTCGGACTCGTCCTTTAATAAATTATATTTACTTATTTTGGATTCTTAGAAAGAAAAGTATACTTTTTATTTAAAGTTGTCTGCGTTTTTATCTCTATGTAAGTAATACCGCGTATTATAGTAGTACCGCGGATTCACTTACAAATGAAAAAGTTCAGTAGCAGGAATTAAAAACATGTAGAGACGTACTTTGTAATGTATTTCGTCGAAGTACTCAAAGGCTACTATTTAATTCTGTTACCTGCTAACACACACTGCTATATCTGCATTTTTATATTGAGTTTTTATTTTTATATAATACCTAATTTGCAATGTTGATTCATTTTCAAAATATTCGTTCCTATTTATTAATTTTTTGAATGTCAAAAGCTTAGTCCATACAAAGACGTGTGCCCAATGCAAGATTACTTTTTATATTTTAAAATTCCAAGATTTTTATCATACACTGCACGTCAAAATAACCACCCACCCAGATTCTCTCTGTACCAAAAAAAAGGTAACACTACAAAAAAAACTGAGCCAAATTGCATGACAATATTTGCTCTCAACCGCAGTACGGCCAGCAAAACAATATCAATTAATAAAACGGACAACGAAAACTTCATCGGTGTTATTTCCCGGGAGTGAGTGCGTTCCATTTCATTGCAACTAGCTGTACCGATCCGGTTTACAGCGGTACAAATTAGTTACGTCACTGGTTTTAAATGTTAAGATGGAATGATATGTTTTGAATATGGAATACTTTACTCAGACTTTATTTTTTATTAAATACTTTTTGCACGTCGTACAATGGCGGACATAAACGATGCCGACGTAGGCCTTAATGTTGTCGATACCTTTTCATTTTCTTTTACCTCGATATTGACAGTATATTGAGACAATTAACTTATATTTTTCTGTTTTAACAAATTATAAACACAACACATTTTATATTATTTGGAAATCATTAATCAACTTTAATAGTTTACACAAAAGTTTTGAGCTTTGCTATAAATACTTCTTTTATATATTATTTTTACTCTTAGATTGTAAATAAGCTTGTAGGTACTAAAATGTGACATTGCGTGATAGTAATTCCATCACTATCTAAAAAGACCAGCTTTTCTTTATTACCACTTAATCATTAATTCGCGATTATGCTCACTTAAATGGAAGATATTTCGGAAAATCCTTCGAAACGTCGCTTATCTTAAACGAACGGACAAATTACGGAAGAAGACCCTTCATAAATAAAAGTTTACGAGTTGACATACCCGTTTTTACATCACTTACTTTCGGATAAAACTATCCTCATAGTTATTTTGACATTACTGACGCGACAAGTGATATAAAAACTACATAAAGGGATTATTTTAAAAACTTTAATAATTGTCTCAATAAAGTTGTCATTACGAACATCCAATACCTTTTTAATATCACAGCGCTTCATAAAAAAATAATCCGCCCAAAGGAATTCATATCGCGAAAAGTTGCAACGCAATCGTCACGCCCCACCACGAGCCGTAATAAAAGTGAAGCGAGCTACATATCGATTATCGCAATCGGCGAACCGAGGCGATCGTTGCAATCGCTCCGATAAATCACTCGAGTCATACCGAATCGAATATGCTCGCGAGTCGCGATAAATGATCGCGAGCTGATGCGCTCGTGTGTCCACCAACTTAGAAGATTGATGGAGGTTATTGGTAAATATTTTTATTAAAATTTGATCTTTCGAGATTGGATGATGTTGGCAGATTTTGTAAATTGAATTTAGGTGTTAGTTTTTTAGGAGATTCTTACTTTAGCTTCAAGATTTTACCGAGTTTAGAATATCAATTCTTTTGAATCGAATTGATCGCAGAGGTTCGAGAGATTTGATTTTATACCAAAGATTCTTGATACGACTGACAGATTGCATAACTATTGTAATATATAACACCTTTATAGTAAAATAATGTATACCTATTAAAGGCAGAGGTGCCTACAATCAAAAATTCCCTCGCCAAATCCGACATCCAAAGTTTGACCACACAAAGGTACAAGTTACAACACTATCTCCCAGATAAAGCTGCAGCCAGCAATCACGATGACAGTTAAGTGACATAATCACAGCTGTCATCGACTCAACTCGGTTTGAAATCGGAATCCCACTCGAGTTTAATCGAATCGCGTGATACTGTAGCTGTGGGTGAAAATATCGAGTTACAATACTTGTAATGCTTACTGGTAATTAATGGGTCTTCGATTTTATTTATTTTATTTATTTATTAAAGGGTTTACCAACAGCTTCTGTGTAGATAAAGCTTAGAGTACAATTTTTGTTATTACTAGGACTTACACAGTCGCCAATTCTAGGTTAACCAACATACGCTAAATAATGATAGAAAATTATACAAAACAAAAACAAAAACAAAAAACACTTCTTATTAAAATTAAAGTAAAGCTAAACTTGTTGCAATACATAACACATAAACTTATGAGAACAATAACAACTGTCTTAGAAATACTTACAACTTATAAAACTATATTTTGTGAGAACATCATGAGATCAAAACTTAGGGTAACTAAAAATGTAAAAAATATAAATTAAAATAAAAATTCAAATACAAATAGAGCAATAGAATAACATAAAAACATAACATTTTACGTAACATTTTGTCGATGTTGCAATTTTTGGGATTCCAGTAATTGGGCCTTAAAGATATTAATCGAGACATTGTAAATGTCAAGATCTGGAGCTGATTTAATCACTTAGTTCATCTCTCTGCTGAGTCTGACCAGTGACGAGTTTACTCCTATATTGGTTCTAGTTGCTGGAGTATGATACAGGTTGGTTATGGGATGTCTAGGGATATTATATGGTACTTTTAGTCCCACACTTTCCACAAGTTTCATGCAGTCTAATTTATTATTTAATAATTTAAAGAAGAACAAGAGATCTTGCATCAGACGACGGTCACGTAGGGAATTCATTTTATAGCACTGGATACGTTGTTCATATGGACACCGAGGAGATATTTCACCAGATGTATAAGCGAGGTGCTTTGTGAAAGCCCTTTGAATGCTTTCAACTCTTTGCGACTGTACAGCATAGAACGGGTTCCATACCACGCTGGCAAATTCCAGGTTGCTACGAACTAAAGCGTTATATAGGACTATCTTTGTTCTAACCAGTTTAAACCCTCTCGAACTCCTCTTAAGGAATCCAAGTAATCGTGCTGATTTTGTGACAATGCCATCTATATGGCTTCTAAAATTCATGTTGTTGTCCATAATAACGCCCAGATCGCGTACCTCAGTAACGGAGTTCAATACTGCACCTTTGATGTTGTACGATATCAAATTGGACTGCTTCTTCCTGGAAAATCGTATGTGGCTACATTTTTGGACATTAAGCTGCATGTGGTTTAACCTGCACCAGTCCTCTATTCTGTCTAAATCCTTCTGAATCAAGAAAGTATCCTCATGTGAAGTAATAGTTTTATATATCTTAAGATCATCTGCAAACATTAAGTACTTACAGTGGAGGATTTGATGTGTAATATCATTAATGAACAGATCGATTTAAATAAGAATTGGTATTGTCATATCCATTTTTTTTGTTTATGGTATAAATATGGAGATAAAATCATGGATGTTATTGCAGGGGACATCCCAGCGGTGTGCGGCATTGTGACTCACTCTAGCAAGTAGGTAGTAACAAATTGCGTGTGAGGATTTCTCAAATGTTCGTAGAATTGCAACCATTGTTCGGGAAAATTTTGGTGTGCATGACATCTAAATATAGGTATCTAAGTGTATTTAATCATATTTGTTACGTGTTATATGCAATTATGAATATCTATCACATTATAAAAAACCCAAAACCCGCACACGTAAAATTGGATAGCAATTCAGATATTTATGAATATGTAACCTCAAATCGATATTGTTAATTGAATGTCAATCACCCTGACGAGCTCTGATAGTAACGGTAATGATTTCCGCTACAATAGCCTTTATGCTTGCTTGGATAAAATTGTTCTATCATAATATTTAGTTGGTATTAACGGAGTTTATCTTTAGATGTTCCCTTTTGGGATAAGATAAAAATAGATGCTATTGAGAAATGCTTATGAGAGACAATGAAGGCTTTTGTCAATACATATCTAGGAAATAACTTGTATTTCAGATTGGTCTTTGGATACGAATATTTGGAACATTCATTTTCATAAATTGAAAAATTGCAGCATAACAACACGTTTTCCAAATCCGAATCGTACTTATTTTGGAATACACGAGTAAATAAAATACTGGTTCCCAGTAAAAGAAATCACCCAACATTGGGGATATTTCGGAGAATCAATTGTTCTGACACCGGATAACGGTAGTTCCAAATAAAAATCCTGTAATCTGAAATGTAATAAAAACAAAAGAGGAACTACGAAATCACTTAAGCTTTCCAATTTCACCCATAGCCTAGCACCTGTCCCAAAAAATCCAATGTGAGATTTTATTTCATTTTCGGGAACAGATTTCTTAATAATCTCTCGACCCTCGCATTGTACGGACTTGCAAATTAAATTAATCCAGGGTCGGATTCAATATCGTCACAGATCGGCCATCAAACTCCGGACATAAACCGTTGAGATCACCCACTGAATTCTAAGGCCGAGTGAAAGTTTTTACCGGCCACAAATGTGATTTTCTTGTTAGGAGTATAGTTATGATTTTGGGGATTTATTGGCTTGTTAGTATGATAGTAGATGTGTGAACTAATAGACATTTTATTGGTATTTGACTGTACAACCCACTTCCTAAGGGGACTACTCCTCCTATCTGGATAAAATGTAGCCTATATTCTTGAAGTCTTGATTATCACAATAACTGTAAAAGAATCACATCAGAATATACCAAAAATCTAAGGGTGACCTTACACCTTTCGATCTTATCATGATTTTTCTGTATAGTAAAAATATACAATGGTGACAGTCTCTTGTCTCATGACTTTCTATATACGTAAATACTATATACGTAATACGTGTGAGTATTACGTGACTTATGTATGTGTGCGAGTTTCCGTGTCAACCTTCGCACAGTATTTTAAGGCACTTGATTTGCATAAGTGAGTTTCCTAAGTATGTAGCCGTCAGAAGGTATTGTGATTTAACTCGAAAAGTCGTGGTGTTGTGAAATTAGACTGTGGAGCTTTTGACTTTTGAAAAATCTATGGCTTGTTTGTACTTATTATGAAGATGCTGGAGTAAAATCAATATTATTGATTTTAGTTAAAGTTTTGGATAGTTGGAAAAAAACGGGTGCCTTAATAACTCCTCAAAAATATATTTCAAAGTAAAAGAGTAATAAATTCCAAAGTGTGTGAATACACAAGAGTTCTCGTGTGTATTTCTAGGCATATTATAATGCGGAAAAGTTGGTCGGTTTCTTTACTTGAATGCGAAAATCTCAGGAACTACTGGACTAATTTGTTCAGTGTTATATAACTCGTTTATCGAGGAATGCTAAATAGGCCTTAGGTTTTTTTAACCAGATGCTGGAAGCGCCACCCTCAAAAAGTATGTGGAACAGCTAGTATTAATATATTATGTAAGTAGAAATGCAATATAACTTAGGTTCCCTTATACTTAAGGCCCATTTACCTAACCTTATCGTTGTAGCCGTATTTGGCATTCCGCCAAACTAAAAAGTAATCGCATTTTACATTTTACCTTCGCATCAGAAAACATAATAAGGCAGGTATTTGGTACACCTTTTATTTAGTGGCAAAACGAGTAGAAAAGCTTATTTCGAAAAAGATTTTCGTGTAGTTTACCTGTTTACACGGCGTGTGTTCATTTCTACGCCGTGTAATAAGTTTGATATTGCTACTGTTTTATATGAAAGGGTGTTAGTGAATGGCTTGCGTTAAGTTAAGAGTAATATTGTTATTATTATACTTGCTGCTCAGTGAGGTTTTAAACTGCGTCTTGAAGGTACTGATTCTGATACTAATATAAAAAGAAGCCCATAACATCCTTTCCCCGGCTCTAGACTTTCATTTAAATGTGTTTCATAGTTCTAATGAGAACGCCTGACAGATATACTTTTAAACCGAGTGCAGAAAGTAGTCCCTCGGACCGATGTGTAGTTTGTATGACTGAAAAACCTCGCATTTCCTCAACACAACTTCAATGACTTGCAGACTTTAATATATTATATAGTAGAACCAAACTCAAGTATATTTTTGAGTAAAATTTCCCAGAACATTATACCTCACGTCAATAGTGTTTACGATAGTTTCGAAGTGCATTCGCTTTTGAAACTACGAGTAGCAACTTCCCACCTACACACTCACATATTCTATATTCTGTATTACGGAGTAAGGAAAGATAAGCGGAGATACCATAATGCAGATAGGTCAGGCGACTTCTTCATCAAATTCGTACGGTGG
Source organism: Helicoverpa zea (assembly GCF_022581195.2). NCBI lineage: Eukaryota > Metazoa > Arthropoda > Insecta > Lepidoptera > Noctuidae > Helicoverpa > Helicoverpa zea. The sequence goes on along the minus strand of NC_061456.1, from coordinate 11,352,395 downwards.
GCATGACCAAAATGATTACATAGGTACGAACTACCGAGGCGCTCGGGCTCATTGGCTGATCTGTCAACAAAATCTGTCTAAAGAAGGCGTGTAAGGGCGAAAACAGTAACGTTCCTCATCCCCTCTCACCCTCATATTGGCGCGGTACTCTCTTTTTTCCGCTATGGCACCTCCGCTAGTAATTTTGTTCTCCATAGTTTCCACACTACACACTGACATATTCTGTGTAAACTCCACAGAAGAACTTCTGAGATGCTAATACTTAGTTCAAGTTTAATTTGATACCGGTCTTTATGTGTAAGGTATGTCCGTTTATTTAAATCCTGATGAAAATGAGGGAGTTAAAATGGTAGCGTGTTTGGTCTGAAATGGATAAATGAATCCAATGATTTTTAGTTGAAACTTAGGTTAATTTGATAGCATTGAGCATTTATTCCTTAAAGGGCCGATTTTTCAATTGACAGATAATCATTTTTTATTAGACCTTTTGACCGCTTTCGTGAAGAAAAGCTTGCTCTGATAAACTTAAACTGATGATTGAAAAACTGACCCTACGACTTGTCGCAGAAGTTCAAAATAATAGACGAACTTAATAAAGCACTAATGTCAAAAGTGAATCAAATTTTACAGTACTAACCCAATAAATAAAGTAAGTACCGAAATAAGAAACTACATAACATGAAAACCGTCTACAAAACTATCGTACCCGAAAAGCGAAATGGTACACGAATTCTGAAACATTTACAAAAATAGCTGGTTCAAAGTCAAAAGCATTACTTCAATCTAATATTCCGCAATTTAAATATCGCATCGCCTTAACGTTCGTGCCGGTCGCGTATTACCAAACTGCTGTTGTAATAATAGTTGGTGCCTGCAGGAGTTGAGCTGAGATAGATTTTATAACAAAATCGGTAACACGTTTTGTATGAAATTATAGCAAAATATCACGGTTTTCTTTTGTAAAAAAATAGGAAAGTTATAGACGAAAGGTCCTCAGAGGAGTGAAAACACGCTATAGCCTCTGGCTGGAAATCGACATCGTCATCATATAAGCCAATTGCCGTCTACTGCTGAACGTAAGACATTCCCGAAGTAAGGCCAACCATCCCGGTCATTAGTATTTTATGTAAACCTACCTTTTGAATTTTATTAATAATCAAACACAATTTTTTCTAAGACTTTTACAAAAAAAAGTCAAGAAAACCCTACCCCACCTCGCGCCTACATAAAATTTCAACCAGCATTCATATTTACGCGACCCCCGGATTTGAATTACAAAGTCGACCAACGCCTTCCCGTGTCGCTACCTCGAAATATGAGGTTTGCTAACTAAAGTGCCTTTGAGTACAACCCTGGTTTAATAATGCGTCTTATAACGCCTTTAAATCCGGTAAATAGTGAATTATGTCGCGTTTCAGCTTTAGTTTAGGAAATTGGATTAGGTATGCGCTGTGTGAAATTATTATTGTTAGTTGTTTTCAGTTTTGGGTGTTGGAAATCTTAGTGTACGTTACGGAGTTATGACTGTGCTTTACAATACCTACATGTGTTTGATGATATAGCAGTTTTTTTTTATTCAGTCAATTATAGATAATGTCTACTCAGCTACGTCCGGTTAGACTGGACGCCGACCCCAACATAGTTGGGAAAAAGGCTCGAAGGATGATGATGTCTTCCTATTAGCTAGACAGACATGATTTGCGTGTTTTATTTTATAACATACATATTTAAATCAATACTTAAATTCTTGCGACCCCTGGAGTGGTTAGTGTCCCGTCCAGTATCTACTATCATATGATCAGCCTGCTTGCTTGTCACCTTTCACATAAAATGTGCCTTTTCTCTCTACTAACCCACATGATGTTATCATATTTCACTCGTAAATACTTACTTCCATTAATGATTTCAGCCCTTATTCACGAAACTTTAATCTTTAACCCCCTGACGATCCTAATATTAAATCGTTCATAATATTTACGTATCCGAAACAGCTTTCACAAAGCTCATTGACCCCGTAGCTCAACCGCTCTTAGAGAAACCGCAGACTGAAGACTAAACCGTCGGCCGACAGTTGACTCGATAGTTGCCTACAATTTTTATTTAAAAACAACCTTACACTATCATTACACCACAGTTAACCTTAATGCGACAGCTAAGAATTTAAACTATTAAATATTAATAAAAAAATATTACAATTATTTTCTTGATTCCAATGAAACTTTTCAGTTGGTCTGATACCGGCTAAATAACTGATCTCTGTAATATACCTACGTACTAACATTCATCTTCATACTGATTTATGACAGACCCAAACAGGCTATCCCTCGACTAAAAGTTTGCAGTGTGCTACTCTAAACCTTATTTAAAAGCCTTATATAGTTTCCCGTTAATTTTATAATAGTTTCTAAAGGGATAAACGGAGGTTTATTAAATGAGTTTCTAATACCTAGGGTTGTTTGCGGACTGAACTAGATTATTCGCGGTGCGGTTCTAAACTAAAAATGGATTTTCGTGTTAGACTTGATTAAGTAAATAGTGTTATTTTTACCATTTGGATGTTTCGTCTGTAATTGTTTTTTTTTTTTTTTTTTTTTTTTTTAATGTATACTTTTTGTATTTTTGTCTGTACCTACCTACCAGTTTAGTTAGAAACAGACAATATAACAAATGCCTACACAGACTAACATCAATAAATATAGAAGCCAAATATTGACAAATATTGTATTACGTGAATTGTCATATTGTAGCTCTCAGCTTCTATTACCACAGTGACAATTATTAAACGTTTTCGTTAATTCTTTAAAATTTAATTACTGACATACGTATTTCACACTCAGTACTATAGAAGTAGCAGTCGATACCCAATTAATTAACAGGTTCTCCCGTTCCAATCAATCAATATTTAACATTCAATTTATCAATCTCATTTCAATCAATTCCAACCTTTCAATTAATTTATATGCATCGCTTGAAGATCGCTTGGACATCCAATTATTAAAATGCAGTCAGGTAAAATAGCTTCTATTTTATTAATTAAATTAATCACTTAAAATACTGTTTTTATTCTTCATTAAAAATGCTTTCAAAACCGTGCAATTATCTCTAAAACGAGCAAAACAAACAAATTCTTTGCATCCCCTTAAAATATTCATAATCGTTTTCAAAAAAAAGTTTCAATACCTGTTGTTATACCAGCAATAGATTAACTAAATCGCTGTGAAATTTCAAAATTTTAACTATCATGATTTATGATAAACAACTTACACGGTTTATGACATACAAACGGACAAACATATGGACAGATGGAATGCGAAGTCTTAGTAGCAGGGTCCCATTTTACCATATAGGTAGGTATATCTCCCGAGCCATTTTCCCAACCATATTCGGGTCCGCCTCCAGTCTCACTATATGCAGCCAAATACCAGAGTTTCCGTACAATTTACAGTATAGAATACTAGAGCTTCGTTTTACGCTATAGAAACGAAACCCTTAAAAACCTGTTCCTTCTATCCACATTTAGTCACACTACAGCCAGCCCACATATCAACTCGACTTAGCGTCTTCAGAGCCAAGGACACATGTCACGTTCGGTCTGAGCAAAACGAATGAACTACGCATTATTGCCAAATAAACTGTGCCACAATAATCTATCTCTTTCGGTAATAGTGGGACCCTAATGTTTTGTGTTCCTAGTTTTGTCAGCGTTTTTTCTGACCGTAACTTTCAAATGTTTTTTTTTTTTGTTTTATGTAGTAAGTCCTTTTTTTGTTTTACGTGGCGTTTTGTTAGTTTATTTATAATTGCGAGGGAATTGTGTTATTTTTTGCTTGCATTAAATTTAGAACAAAGTGAGCTCTATGTATATAATGTGTTTTCGGAAAAACATAGTCTTTTGGATACGGATATTTCCCTATTAGAAAAAATATATTTGTACGATCGATGATTAGTGACTTGAATTAGACTTATATGTTGATTCCAATTCTAAGTTTAAAATTGTAGAGAATAATAAAGCATAGCAATCTCAAAGAGTTATTAATCCTAAAAGAACATTTCTCGAAAAAGTCGCCGTAATTTGAATAAATAAGAATAAATGAATTGGTGAGAAATAAGTATTCAGCTTTGCTCGTTAAATCGCTAGCCATAAAAAAACTGAGTGGCTCATTATATGGTAATAAAGTGGATTTAAAAGGCAAACGTCTTATTTTCATCAACATCTTGACTTTTGTGCGGAGATTTTCGACGATCCAAATTAAAATTTTACGGTGCTACGGAATAATGAAGAGTTCTTTTTGTAATTTTGCGGACTTTGAGTTGGGTACGTATGTACTTGTTGAGAGTGCTTAAGACGTTTCTGAGGCTTTGATCATTACGGTTTTTTAGTTTCATTTGAAACCTTATGACAATCGGAATTATTGTTTTATTAAAATTAGTGGAATAATAGTTGAAATGTCTTGATGAATTTATTGGTATAAGTTCTTTCATAATTTAAATTTTAATTGATTGGTCGCTCATATTGCTCGCAGACTTATCATTCATTATTAGGAGTGTGAGGTCTAAATAAATATAAATGATACTACGCAGCCGAAAGATTAATACATATAATAAAAATCCTTTATAATATATCTTTACAGAATAAATCTTACCTATATTAATTTGTAATCTCCACGGCCTATTTAAATTTCTGACCACAGGCTTGAATTTGAAATATGGTAGGTAACCCTCACGCATAATCTTGTGACCCTGTTAGAATAGATTGGAGTACTTACTTAGTTGACACAGGAATCAACTGTTAAATCTACTTTTTGAAATCACGAAAATCCATATTACGTATTTGATAAAAATCATATTCTACACATCATCTTACTAGGCTGTTTCTAACTATTCCAACACAGTTGGTAAACCCAGCCGACCAAAAGGCCTTCTTCCAATCTAATCTGCGACTGCCTATCTGACTTCCTCAGCATTAATCAACCTCATTATGATCGATTGATCCTCGTGGCTTTGACTAAGCTAGCTCTTCAAATAATATTCTATACAAAATATTAAGCAAACAAAACGAACACGTGTAAGCGACATCACAGAAAAAACAAAACACTACACCGCCAAACCAATTTTACATCAAATACATTGAGGATTTTCTCTTTATTTATCTCGCTGTATCTATAAACCATTTTTACCCAATCCGACATGTACCTTGCATAATACATTCATCCTAAGTCCTTGCATCCGGAATTTGTTTCCTCGAAGGAATCTTTGTAAGGTTTAGGGATCAGCAGACCGAAGACTTTTTAGTCGGACGACAATTTGACCAGGCTTTGATAAGTACGGAGACAGATGGGAGTGCTCACATAACAATGATTAGGTATATGACAGGTGTTATAATTAATTCGGAAATTATCATACAACTTGATTAAGTAGCATTCATTTTAATACTGTTTATTTAACAAAGCTGTCATCAGCTTTTGGTCGTTTTATAAACGCGCTCACTTACAAGATAAGAAACGTTACAAGCCAGCAAAATGAATCAAGTTGTAATATCAAATAATGTAGTATAGCATACGATTTATTTCAGCCCTGATATAATTACATATCGAAATCGTTGACTTACAAAACTCAGAATCAGCACTCGGTAGTCGATCTGAACTTTGATTGAATACACGATTTTCTATTAAAAATATTTATTTCCCAAGCAACAGTCGGCCGACTGTTTAGTTTGCAGTATGCGGGTAGGCTTAACGTGTTCTCAGTATAGTACATCGTAATGCCAGCGTTATTTCGGATTGTTTTTGTTTGTTTGTGTGATAACTGTCATGTTAGAAACGATGTTAGACGGGCATGGGTGTGGTTCATGGTTTTGGTTTTGAAGAGAGATATGGCGTTGTCGAATCAAAAGACCTGACGATGTTTAAGTTGTAATGAACTATTGGACCTGTTTCTTAAATTATTAAACTACGTTGCGTTACGATACGTGGCGTTGTTTGGTCGCCATGTGAACTTAAATAATAAACTGATGCTCGAGCGCATACAGAACAAATTTATCAGATTTTTATATTAAAAAATGTATGGTGTTTTTTCCAGGTTATCCACTGTTGTATTGTAAATAAGAAACTTTTGTCTGTTTGTTTTAAAATATATTTATCTAAATGTTGAATCCCCTTTACATCAATAATCGCTTAAAAAAAAACTGTCTCCTTTAAATTTTATTTTTTTAAATCTAATTTACGTCAACACAAATTCGTCCCTATGGGCGCGAAAATTTTCGCAATTAAAAGGGTCTGCCCAGTTAACCCTCAGGGTCTTTTTAACTCATTCACAAAACGTCCCTTATTTTGAAGATTTAAATAACTATGGGAGTTTTAATAGGTCTCGTTATGAAGCAAAAAGCAGAATAAACATGGACGATAATGTTAATTTATTGCCATTAAAAAGTTGTAAAAGAAATTTGTTATTCATGCTTTACTAATGTCAATTGAATTAATGAATATTTTTTTAGTCCGCTCCTGTTTTTTGGGATGTAAATTTCGCAGCTTTTTTAAACAAGATAGAGAATGAAGTTAACTGAATTAAAGCAACAAATGACAGCACCACTCTCTCTCACTTTCATGTTATGTATCCCTCATGGTGGTGGGGTCAACTTTCCTATTGTTTCTTCTCCACTTCGCTCTATCCATGACATCGCTCTCGGACACTCCTGCCTCTCCTTCATTTTTATTTGTCGCCACTATATCCATCTACCATCTAGCCATCGCCAACAAATAACACCAAATACGTGTGATTTTGATACAAAAGTAGCTAAAATATCATCTCATGTTTTGTTTCTTTACAAAAAATAAATGTAGAAGTTTAATTATATTGTCAGTTTTTGGATTTTTATATTTATATTTTTCGATAGATTTTATAATTATTATCACAAATGTAGGATTATTTTTTGTTATGACCTACAGGGTCCACGATCGTACTTATCTCTAAGCCTTTTTACAACACCCTACACATTATGAAACGCAAACACAAATAAACAATACGAACAAAAATAATAGTACCACATTCTTAAATCGAAGCAACACCCATCCGCCCATCATTTCACACGAACCCTACGTGGCAAACAAAAAGGCGATTGCCTCGTTCCGCACCAGGTCCTGCGCTCCGCAAAAAACATTGCCTCTTGGATCCAACGAACTGGCAAAGTCAATACACTCAACATGAGTGGAAAGCTAGGCTAACGAGCCCATCACTGGAGAGACACGGCAAATATTATTTCGAGAAAGCGTAGATTGAAAAACTTGAGTATGTTTAAGGTTTTGTGCCTTTTGAAGCTGATTGAATGGGCTGGTTATCTAGATTTGAATGGGGATTTTTGTATTTGATGTTTTAGGTTTAAAGACTAGCGGTGAAAAGAGTTATGGCATTAAATGTTTGTTTAGATAACTCATAAATCGATACTGTTATCATAATGCTGAGAGATTTGTTTTGTTAAACTTTCTTTAATTTCAGGAATTAGTTTTGGAAAAATATTTATAAGCTACTTTTTGTGTGGTGAAACTGCTGGCGAAAGCTAGTCCTTCAATATATGAAGCCCTTGATTTAGAATTTCAGATGATTAGAGAAAATGTGAATATACAATGCTAGTAAATATCTGGCACCAATAACTTTGACATTAAGTCACTATCAAGTAACTCAAGTGAATCGACCAAAAATTGATTAAACAAAGCGTCATTTCTCTGTAACATCCAGACATTTATTTCTAAAAGTTTTCCGAACTAAACAAAATTCTAGGTAATGCTAAAGAATACTTACTAGCAAGTAAAATCTAATAATATTATTTGAATTCATGTATCAAACTAATAAAGCTTCAACCCTCGCCAGATGTTCGTAATAACAATTCCATGCTAACTTTAATAACATGATTTATATACATTCGTAAGTTAATCTATACCAGTCTAGACAGATTTGCTGTAAACTTGAAAATAAAGACTAATATAGGGTTAAGCTCCATAAATAAGTAACGCTATCAGATCAACTTTTCTATTAAATAACGTTGAACTTTTCTCGAAATAAATTATTGAAATCTTAAGTGAATTTCATATAGTTTGTTATAAGATGTTAAGTATGCATAATGTATTAAGCATAAAGTTATATTATTGCGGTTAAGAGGCTTTTAAGTAGAAATAAGTGTATTTATATCTGTTCTTAAGATTTATCTCTTATTATGTACACATATTTTGATTGGGGAATGTCTCTTAAACACCATCTAAACTTATATTAAAAATGGAAAACATTGTTGTTGGTGTGGGTCTAAGTCAGACTTGAAAAATTATTTCACTGTTGGGAAGCTACACTATAGTAGTCGGTTGACATAGGCTATATTTTATCCATGTAGGTGAAGAAGTTTCCTTCGAGACGCAGGTGAAACCGCGAAAATAACTAGTAATCAATAAACCAAAATACATCGACCTCTAAATACAAGCCGACATCACTCCATCACACCCAAATCCCTCAAGTTCGAAATTCAAAAGTTATTTATTTTTCCCAACGAAATCTGCAACTGGCACTGTAAGACGACGAACAACGAGCTCCGTGATTGGAAACTTCGTACAATCTAATTGAATTCTTCAAGAGTGCGGAGCGACGATTACTTTGAATTTAGAACATTTTTTTTTTCAAACAAAAATCAAAATTTTGATCGACGACATCAAAGGAGTTTTACATTGAAGATATCGTTCGATGAATTTTTATCTGTGGACGTAAATTACTGTGATGGACGGGAATAGACAGAGTTTTATGATTCATTAAGATTTTAGTCTGAGCAAAATCGACGTTATCTAATCCTTCAGTCATCAATCAAAAGCAATCTGAGTTGGGATTCTAATTTTAGAGTCTTTATGAGACGTGAATTGAGTGTATGCGTCGGCGGGTTTTGATTAAAGAATTAATGGATATGGAAGAAGTGTTTAAACTAATGATATAAGCTGTAGGTTTTTTTGTTTGAAAGTGGTTATCTTAGCAACTACTGAAACGATTTCAAAGATTTAATCAGTGTTGGATAGCCAATTTATCGAGGGAGGCTTTTTAGTAAAAGGAGCGAACTAGTTTCCACGGGATGCAGGAAACACTGTCGGCAGAATCTAGTTCTTCATGAAACATGACTTAGAAACGAAGAAGAATATAACAAGAATATTCAGGTTATATTTTCTCTGCGCAACCACATTATTCCCATCTCCGAAGTATAAAACAAAATATAGCACTCATCTTTCTCTCAATCTTATAAAGACAAAACCAACTTTATCAATAACACTTGAAAATAGCTCGAATAAAGAAAGGATACGTAAAATGTACGCTAGTTCATCACCCACAGAGAACTCGTTCGAAACTTCAACTCTTTCAACTTGTACGGACGGAACAACTAATTCACTTTATTTTCCCCCCATTTCTGTCTGAGTGGGGAATCTTGGAAATATTCAATGTTTTGTTCCTTTTATTTTTGTTGTTGAAACATCACAGACCCTGTTTTTGAGGTACATGAGTCGGTTTTCCTTATAGGCGTGTCGTAAGCAATCATCTGAAAAAGAGGGTGCCGGGACTACGTAAGACTGGGTCGGAATGTGTTCATAACAAACACTTGAGGTTTTTGCGGGTTTTAAAGTACATACATAATATATGTGTATCGAGTGCGGAACAGATTTTTAACCCGCTGCATGTTGGAGCGCAGATAAGTCGTGGTGGCATGGTGGGTAAAGGACCAACCTCAAGTATGAGGGCACGGGTTCGATCCCAGGTCAGGCAAGTACCAATGCAACTTTTCTAAGTTTGTATGTACTTTCTAAGTATATCTTAGACACCATTGACTGTGTTTCGGATGGCACGTTAAACTGTAGGTCCCGGCTGTCAGTGAACATCCTTGGCAGTCGTTACGGGTAGTCAGAAGCCAGAAAGTCTGACACCAGTCTAACCAAGGGGTATCGGGTTGCCCGGGTTACTGGGTTGAGGAGGTCAGATAGGCAGTCGCTTCTTGTAAAGCACTGGTACTCAGCTGAATCCGTTTAGACTGGAAGCCGACCCCAACATGATTGGGAAAAGGCTCGGAGGATGGATGATGTTGGAGCGCAGACATACGCGAGACGCAATTGATTTTCGATTGTTTTATAATGAGTGACATACAAGCAATTAGAGGTTGTTTTAGATAATGCAAAATATTATGCACAATGTTTCTGTCATTATTTCGCGGCTAAAAAACTATGTACCGATGTCGAGATTAGATCTAGTATTAATTGTATGAACCACAGACAATAGTTATGATTCTCTATCATAAAGGTTTTCTTTAACAAAATATCATATCAAACGCCTGCTACTAAATGAAAATATATTTTGTAAATACATTTAGAATTTGTTGCGTATCGAAAATGATATCATTACAGAGTTATTTTCGATTTTAGTAAGCGATATCGAGGTTAATAGACACATTTGTTGAGAAAAAATATAAATGTTGTTGATGGTACAATATGTTCTACAAAGTATCGATGCTATTATTTTTTTAATATAATCTGAAATCCATTCACGATACGCAATAAACTTGTGTATAAAAAAATATCTAAGTTTATTACATTATATCGCAGTGTTCTTAAAATAAATTGACTTATAAAAGTGATGTATGTATATTCATCTTAGAAAATATTGATTTCAAATAATTTAAGATTGGATGTTTTTGATTGTCGGGTAAACATTTTTGGGTAGGTACTCTTTCATATAATACATATTTGACGTTCGAAGTTTTTTTTTACCTTATTTCGAATGGGTATATGCATTTTGATTTTGATTCGTGGGACAAAATCCTTGTAGGTAAATACCAGTAAGTACAACTGTAAAAATGAAATCAGTATTATATTAATTTTTGATAATAAATAACCGTTTCATAATTTGGAGATCTTATCTCTATCCGGTGGTACTAAATTATACATTAAAAGGCTGTAAAGTCATTTAAAAAGGTTTTGCTTAATTGTGTAATAGATCTGATAGGGCTATAACATAATGTTTTAATCTGTAGGGTTATAATTTTTCTTTCATTTTCAAAATTATGTATCTGGCCTGATAATTTTGGGTTTGATGTATGAAAGCAGGATTATGTAAAAGTAATTTTATCATAGCAAGCTTTCTTTCATAAGTAAAAATAAGCTCCAATTATCTACCTGCATAGTTAATAAAAAGCAGTACTAGACCAATCACTAGGTGAAGAAGTGCTAGTAAATTAACTGTAGTGGCAGTCATCTTTTTTACCACATTAGACTCTTCAAGTTTCATCGTATGTTTGTAGTTAGAGATGTTGACAAAAATAAATGCAGCATGACACATATTTTTGCTTTTATTCCAAGTATGAGTCTACTTCATAAACCAAAGCATACAGAAAACGAAAGAGTTTCATAACCCTAAGAAACATAATAAAACACTAAACAAATAACCCAGCAAATTATCAGCACATACACCAACCATTCAATATAGTTTCATTACACGCAACGCAACGCAACCTGTAACTTATAACGTAACATGTTTGTATTATAACAAGAAACGTATATACGTAAGCCTAATACTTCGACCTTAGCTGAAAGCACGTAATGTTTGCAGATTTACTCCACAAGTTTAGACCTAACCAGAGAGAATAAAATGACTTGCAGAGGTGCCATAACGGACAGATATTCGAAAGGGTTACCGCAGCCCTGGTACATAAAAAGCCTAAGAAGGAACATGATGGGTTTTAGTCAGTAAGAGTCTGATACTCCCTCACGCTGCTAACCCACGTGAGAGGGGTCATCTTATAATTATCCATTAAAAAAATAGTTGCCATGACGAAAAATCGCCTAAGAAAGTAGCGCGTCAAAATGCTGGTGAGCGGGGGTGAGGAACGTTACTCATCATCCATCATCCTCCGAGCCTTTTTCTCAACCATGTTGGGGTAGGCTTCCAGTCCAGCCGGATTCAGCTGAGTACCAGTGCTTTACAAGAAGCGACTGCCTATCTGACCTTGGAACGTGACCGTTTTCGCCCTTTTACGCCTTTTTTGGACCCTATCATTTTTGTAACACCAAAAATCCTTGACTGAACCCGAACGCCTTACTAATTCACTTGTAGCTCATCGTTTTGGTTATGCCAAGCGTACGAATTTGACCTATTGGAAGGCGCCTGACCTACCTGCGTTGTGCCATCTCTGCTCATCTTTCCTTACTCCGTGGACTAACGGAGATATGAGACAGATTATATACGGAATGGTTTCTCGGAATTCGGGATTTGGGGCATAAAACATGTCTTTGTGGGTTTTCGTTTCAAATTATGAAAGGAATTTACTATCTTTACATGTTTTATGTTTCTTTTTGGGAGATTTTGGTAGGGTTGTTTAAAGTTTGTAAGGTATATAAAGGATTATTATTAATGTAGAAATCTTGTTAGCCCAATTTGGGAATTGGTTAAATTGTAGTATCTTAAAATATATGTTTATCATGACATAAGTAATAGCATTCTTTAGTTTTGATGCTGGTTAATACAAAAATATTAAATTCCTGTTACGCAAAAATTGATACAAATAGCAACAAAGAGTCCTAAAATAAGCTAAACGAAGCACTAACCTAGCATTACACATACCTTTGGGAGTGAATAATCAAATAAAAAAAAGCAAATGTACTTACGAAAACAAAAGACAAACAACTAACAGTCGTAATCACTATAACCAAATAATACCAACCTAATCCCATACAAGTAAATGTAACTAATTATTTAACGAACTAATATCTCATTGGGCTAATTTAATAAACCTTATCCGTAGAAATATCCACAGAAAAGAGGGAATTCGTGTCACATTCTAACCCCGGAGGCCTAAATGATTCCCCCTCGTAACTCCCCCATATTTCACCGTGCTTATAATTGGGGGACGTTTAGATTGCTGTAATTGCTCGCTTGGGGGCTTCAGATTACTCGATTGCGGAGACATGTAATCAATTGCGTGGTTATTAAGAAATGTTTTGAATCAATTATGTTGTTTATCTGTTATGGTAATAATTATATTAGATTCGTCGAATCTGTGGTTATTTGATGAGGTTCAAATAAAATTGATATTAATAGCTGGTTAAGTAGGTTATGTTTAAATAAAATATTTGCAGTTTTGGGGTTATGGTTATAATTAATGTAATTATTTGTTTGATGTTTTGGCCGTTAAACAAACACATTTTCATGAATGTTTGTTCTTTTTCTATTTCAATTTTCATGTTAATATTTAAATTACATAAAAACAACTGCATTTACAATAATTGATGATAATTAAAGCATGTATTTTAAACTAGATTACAAAATTGGCGTCAGTTGCTTGAAAAAACTAGATAACATTATCATGCTTGCCTTCAAACAGTTGAGAAAAAAAGGCTCATGCCTTAAAAATCAGTTGCTTTAGTGTGTACATTTTTCCTCTCTAATTACGCAGAAACTACCGTCAGGATCAATTTTGCACTGCCTAGATCTCGTACTAACTCATACTCTCCTTGTCCACAGAACTACCTCCAGAGAAACCAACAATAAAGGCAGAAAAAGGCTGGTATGCATCAGGAGACTCCCTCAGAGCGCAGTGCTCATCTCCTCCCGCTGATCCTCCTGCTAACCTCACGTGGCTGCTCAATGGAAGAGATGTAAGTACCACATAGTATATTCTTCTAGAGTACTAGAGAATATGCGTTGTCGTGCCAGATCAAGAATGCGGGGTTGGTTGCACACCGTACCATGCGCGCGGGACACGTTACGAGAGCCTACAGAGAAGGCAATGACCTCCATCTTACGGGTTTAATGGCGCTAATATAAATATTTGGGTGCGGTCGTGACAGGCATGCATAGGTCAATGTCCGATTATACTTGTGTTCCGCAAGCGTGGTAACCTTGAGTGACTGCTAAATGGATCGATTGGGCATATATACTTATACAACGTTTCTTCTAATAAATACATCATTACAAAAATGTTTGACGGATTATACTTACATACGTAGCTTTTAACACTTACTACGACGTAGTCACCCGTAGACGCGATGACGTCACTGTTCGCTACGGTCTGCCCGCTACGCTGTCGTAGCAACATCGAAGTGACACAATTTGAGTCACTGTTTTAAAGTTGCTACAGATATCTAGGAAATCTTCTTAATGCGACTTAATTTTTTTTTTTTTTTTTGATGGCCATAGAACCTAACAGTTAAAAGAACTTTTAAGAACAAAAGTAAAACAAAAACATGTTTTACTCGATACACTTTATTTTTGCATATCTTCATACCGTATTATGGCCAAACCTTTTCAAAATTCACATTATTAATTCCCAAGACTTTCATAACCGCGTGGTACATCAGCGAAATATTTTCCCATTCCTCAACCCGTCCAATAAACTTCAGCGCGATGACGTCACAGGACCGCATCGTTAGCTCCGACATAAGCGTGCATCTTCCGCGACGTACAGTTAATTAATGAGCAATGAATCACGGGTGTAGGATCGATAGCATTGTATCGTGGGTAACCGCTTTGATAGATATGAGCGCCTGGTACTTACATGTCACATTGCAGAACTAATTATCGGCTTGTTCTTGAAGTTAGTTTCACGATGATTGTACCCTTGCATTTTCATATGTAGAAAAAATATGTAGGTACCTAGTTTCTTTAACATTGAACTTACTAGAACGTTTCCTATTAATGAGCAATGAGCAATGAATCACGGGTGTAGGATCGATAGCATTGTATCGTGGGTAACCGCTTTGATAGATATGAGCGCCTGGTACTTACATGTCACATTGCAGAACTAATTATCGGCTTGTTCTTGAAGTTAGTTTCACGATGATTGTACCCTTGCATTTTCATATGTAGAAAAAATATGTAGGTACCTAGTTTCTTTAACATTGAACTTACTAGAACGTTTCCTATTAATGAGCAATGAGCAATGAATCACGGGTGTAGGATCGATAGCATTGTATCGTGGGTAACCGCTTTGATAGATATGGGCTCCTGGTACTTGTGTAGCTTATTATTGACTGCCTCGTTGGTCTAATTATCGATAGTGCGACTGCTGTCTTGGGTTCGATTCCCTGGACGGGCCGAAATCGCTTCTTGGGTTGTAGAAACTTTCACACTCTTTTAGAAAAAAATATACCTTTAATTGAACTTGTTAGAGAACGTCTCTTAATTAATGAGCAATGAATCAAGGGCGTAGGATCGATAGCATTGTATCATGGGTAACCGCTTTTGATAGTTATGGGCGCCTGGTACTTGTATGTCACACTTCAGAGCTAATTATCGGCTTATTCTTGAAGTTAGTTTCACAATTATTTTACCTTTATATTATTTATCCGCACACAAAATATACAGAATTTCTGTTACATTATTTACTTCTTTTCTACTGTTACCCTACTCTGACAAAACTTGTAGAATCTACAAGCTGTAAAGTATTCCGAAATCTATTTTTAGCACGAATTATTTTAACCTTAAAATAACCCAGACAAAGCTTCAACAAATATTTAGAAACAAAGCGAGCAATATCGAAAAATAAACACAATTTACTTGACATAAACACAGCATACCAAAAATAATGAAATCAATTTGTACTGTTTCAACGTCAACATTCGTCGGCGTTACGTCGCGACACTTGACAAACGACCCTGAGTAACTAGCTCACTTGTTTTATCTCGTTCTATGGATAAAACCTCTTTTTTGTTGTTTTTTTTTTTTCTATTTTTATTCTGTAGACGTGTTGTCTGTAAAGAGCGTTTTTGAAAATCGAATGGGATTTTTGACAAATTAAATGTAAAAAGAAAGTTCGATTTTTAAAATAGGTGCAGTCATTTCGGTTTGGGCTTGAAAACATAACAATTTTAATTTTTATTTGTCGTTATTTTATTTTATCGTTGTTTTTGGATATGCATAGTTTTGCTAAGATAACATTTTATTAAAAACTAGCTGTTGCCCGCAACTTCGTCTGCGTGAGCAATATAGAATCGTCAAAATACTACTTATCCCGTAGGTGCATTCTTTCACGTGACAGTATAATTAGGAATAGCACTTAGCAGTCGCATAGATTCATTGATCAAGGTTGTGTTGTGGATGTGACCATTTATCTAAACAAAAGAAGTAAAGTTTGTGACGTTGTTCAGCCAATTTCTAAAATTATTACGTATGGTGCGTAAGTAATTTTCACAGGAAACAGCTATAATCTATGTCTACATGCTTTGAGTCTGACAAAGCTGTCATTTGTACATTTTCTGCAGCTGCTGCGACTAATCAGAAGCCAGAAAGTCTGTCAGTCTTACCATGGATATCGTCTTGTGTAGTTGACTGGATTGAAGATAGGTAGATAGGTAGTCGTTCCAAGCAAAATATTGGTACTCAAACAGATTCGGTGACTGGAAGCCAACACCAACATAGTTGGGGAATAGCTGGATGGATGATAAAATGAGTCATCATCATCAGCAGGCGCATAGGGTAGGATAGTTTCACTTACTCATGGTAAGGCTGACCCCACATTAGGCGTGCGCGATCCTCGGGCGTGTGAGTAGCGCGGGCTTCGCGAGCGCGCTGCGTGAACGTCACGTTTTGCTGCCCTGCGGCATGTGTGAAGAGTGCAAGCGACGCGCTCGCGGCGAGCACGCGGCGCTCGAATTGCGTTCTTACCCCTTCGCCTGCTATCCCCGCCGCCCGCTAAAAGCCTTAGCAGTTAAACGTCAAGGAGAGCGGCGCGCGCGCGCCGCGAGCGCGCTGCAAATGCCGCAGGGCAGCAAAACGCGACGCTCACGCAACGCGCTCGCGACGCACGCGCGGCGCCCGCGCTACTCACACGCCCGAGGATCGCGCTCGCCTAATGTGGGGGAGGCCTAAGCCGGGACTCCACCGAAATGTTTGCATTAGTTCACGAATAGGCATAATGTACGTATCTGTGAGAGTCCACTTCATGTGTTCGTACTTGAAACCTGCAGTTTTGCCAAGATTTTCAGAATGTACGCTCGCAATTTGTCATTTCTTGGTGGAGCCAGCAAATCAAAAGAAACATAAGTGTTGTATACTGTGCGTCACTACCGCACACCGGGAAAATTTCGCTCTTGCGGAGGACGTTTATATACCATATTTTGTGTCACACGTAAACAGGACGACAGTAAGTATCCACCGAAACACTTTCAAAGATCTGATGAACGAACAAATCAGACCTGACTTGGTCACCTGGGGCCAATCAGAGCTCTATGAAGCGATAATACGCTTTGGCTCCTACTGTTATTGTGGTTTCTGAAAATTTATTCACCTCATTCAACGGTGTAATTCTGATGGTACTATTAAGAACACTTGCTTAGCGCAGAAGCTGACGTTGGCAGGTCAACTCTTTTGACTTCTCGAATAGGATACCATTGGTTTTTGTGCAATGCACACCTGCAATGCATTCTGGATTAGGATAGGATATAGGTGGATAGGATTTGCAATAGAGAACAATTCTGTCTTTGTGATTAAATGACATCAAACGTAGTTTTATATAAAAGGTGTTTTTTAGGGTTTTTAGACTTGGCTCGGGTCTTACTGAGACTGTTCGTAATCGTGAACAGTGTATTTGCGATCAGAAGTTGAAAGTAAGCATGTCTCTGGTATGCGGCGCGTAATTTGTACGTTTTCAGACGCATAAAGCATTTTACGTGTGTATGGTATTAAATAGAGAGAGCTCCCATTTCTTATCTGCATTTTGTATCTGGGCTTGTTTTTAAAGCTACAGAATCCTACATTACCTTCCTCACGCTTAGCAGCGCTTGCGAGAGATAGATCCTCATTTCTTCTAGGATTAAGTTTACATATTTTGCATCAGAAAAAATAATTAAGGTCTACTTAATACTACTCACTCAAAGTAATTTGTTTTAAGGCCACCACATTAGTGGAAGATAAGCTAAACTATGTTTATGAAAAAATCCTGATATGAACTCCATCTGTAACTTTAAATGATAATTAATTGTTCCACTAAAGTCATCATTTTTGACATAATGTTCAAAAAATAATTTAGATGGCACCGTTTTAAATTTGGCTGAGAACTATTAATTTTCTTTTCATCAAGGTAATAATTATAGTTGGATTTTGATGTGGCACGGCAAACTGACAAACACTATTGAAATGTCTATCGAAAAATTACTCTACGTGTTAAAATATGGTGAATTACGGAAAATACACAACTCCATCTGTTGAAATAATAATCCTCTATAAAGAATGTATGGTAATATTGTCATTTACCACCTCGCAAATCGCACTCTCTCCTTTGACAAATTTGATGTATTTTATTTACCACAGATGGAGCTACTTTAACCTTGGCTAAACAAAATTTTCATTTTTTTTTTTCTTCCGAAGTTACTTATAAAAGTGTGATTTTCTGTGTAAAGATTAATAATAGGCCGATCAACTAATATAAGTACAACATTCAAATGTACAGTTTTGACAAATAGATTGCGTGTCGTAATATTTTACATCTTGAATTCACAAAATTAATCATATCTTTTGATAGAGTGAATCGATTTCGATGAAACAAAAACTAACTAATACCCCAAGTTACGTAGAATTTTTGTATATAAGCATTGTCTGCATTTAATTCGTAGATTTTACGTGAATCCCGAACAAACAAACAGATAAACAGACAAACAGACAAACAGACAAACAGACAAAAATGACAAAAATTATTGAAATGGGTTCTGTTAGTTATCCTTTAAAATGCTGGCTATTTTTTTTGTCAATTTCTTCAATGTACAAAAATTACTTTTCTACAGATTTATTATATGTATAGATATAGATAGAATAGACTTCAGCTACTGTTGTACATTAAATGAACTTATAGTTAAGTTCATTTTTTATATTTTATTCATCGTTAACTGTAACGTAATCTAAATTATACAATGTTAGCCTAAGACATGGTTATTTTCATAAAAATAGAAAGCTTTACAGCGTAATAGTACCGTCATTCGTACTCGTAAAACGGGTTCATAATTGAACGTCACTCAATATGATTAATGTTTGAGATTTCATGCATTCATTTCGTAATAACAAACTTCGTCTGAAACTTGATAATGTTATTATCTCAGTTATGTAATCCATAATGTATTTGTAACATATGAGCATTAATAATTATAAGTAGCTATTTAAAGTTACTCTCAATCTACGTATTTCAATATCATTACCAAAGACTTTAAATATCATTAATTATTAAAATAATATCGTATAAATTATATGCAAAAAATGTTTTCAAATTTTATTACAAAAAATACACAATACATTGCGTCACTGCTTGATATACAATTTGTCACTAAAATAAACAAAAGAACAAACAAAAAATAAATAAAACAAGATTACAAGACATAATTTACATTTCATTTAAAATTGTAACCAAATCAGACAGCAGCGTAAAACCGAGCTTTTTCACCAACCAAAACAATACAATATATTGGAATTTCAACAAATTGAATTGAAACGTACAAAATATCGAGTGTACCGGCTTTTACTCGAAGTGGGATCAGTACTCAAATATTGATATATCTGTACCAGTTGGATTAAACGTGCAGTTTTAGAGTACACTGGATACTAAATAGTTGGCTGACAGTTGACCTTATAGCAGGCAAAACACTTGTTTCTAAAGACACCATTTTTTACGGGAAATCATCAAATGACACCTCCCATGCTGTGGGTTATCACTATGAGGGAGTGTCAGACTCTTACTGACTAAAACTCACCATGTTCCTTCTTAAGCCATTTATTTACCAGGGCCGCGGTAACTCTTTTGAACAATCCTGCAGCCCGCAACCAGTAATTTCTATACTGATTTATGAGCCCGAACTAAGTGTTGGCCGACTAAAAGTTTGCAGTGTGCAGCACTCTTAGTTTTCAAGTTAAAAGGCTGGTTGAGAATTTGAAGAGGCAACGGAAAATGTTTCAGTTTTCATTCGTTTTATTGCAATTTGTGAACTAACGCGCTATGAAAATCAAAGAGCTGATTTTTCGGTTTTGAAAATGTTTTTGGGGTTCCGTTTTTTTTTTTGGTTTGAATGCGTGAATGTGGGTTTAATGGTTTTAAAACCCAGTTGTACGCAAATAAAATAAATATTTTTTCCTCACAATTATATATTACATTTAGTATCACTAATTTTTATTTAAGTAAGATAAATGTATATAATTTTACTATTTTCTAAATTAATGTAAATATTTCATTTCCTCAATAAAATAATGTAATTTTTATATAAACACTTAGATTCCATAAATCGGTCGCGACATTCAGCTAAACTTTGTAAATCTAAAAAATAAATGTATTTATTTCAATTTTATATCTATCTAAGAAAATAACACCATTGAATCCAATGACCCACTTAAAATTTGAATAAAACCAAACATCCCACATATTATTCAGCAAAACATTTTACACATGAAATCGGTTACAATAATTTTCACGTACACACTTTACAAGCTTCGAGCACCGGTACAAAATATACCTCACTTGGTTTCAGATTAAAGAGAATTTTAAAAGCGTGCTCTACTAGAGGCAATATCGGTCGTAAGTGAATATCGGGGCTATAGTAAGCTATTAGCATTAACATGAACAATATTGGGTACTTATCGCCTAGCTAGGTTGGTAGGTTGGGATGCTGTAATGGTTGGTATTTGTGTAAGAAGTGACGTAATATGGATTGCTTTCAGCACATTTAATGTCATCTAATGAGTTTGAGTTACTTTTATGAATCTTAAGCAAGACTAACGTCGTGATGGATGCATATCTTTGCTTCAGTTTTAGGCATTATTAACATAGATCGATAACATATCACAGTAGGCACAACAAAATATATCAGATTCGCCTTGATCATCTTTCTTAATACGGCTGGCCGGAGCTGGATGCGAGCAGCCGAAAATCGATCTCAGTGGCGTGCACTTGGAGAGGCCTATGTCCAGCAGTGGACTGCTATAGGCTGATGATGATGATGATGATCTTTCTTAATTACCGGTCAAAGATGTTGGTGGTTTTGGCGGTTAGATCGTCTAAGTGAATATCGGGGCTATAGTAAGCTATTAGCATTAACATGAACTATATTGGGTACTTATCGCCGTCCTGGGTTGGTAGGTTGGGATGCTGTAATGGTTGGTATTTGTGTTAGAGGTGACGTAATATGGATCGCTTTTGAAACAGTTTCTTTTCTAAATCTTAAGCAAGACTAATGTCGTGATGGATGCATATGCATATCTTTGCTTCTATTGGGCCGTGCTCTACTAGAGGCAATATCGGTCGTAAGTGAATATCGGAGCTATAGTAAACTATCAGCATTAACATGAACTATATTGGGTACTTATCGCTAAGCTAGGTAGGTAGGTTACTATAGTTTGGATAATGGTTGGTATTTGTTAGAGGTGAGGTAACTTGTGTTGTTATTGATACGTTTAGTAGTGTTTTTGATTTTGGACATAGCTGTATGCCGTAGGTTATTTTTAAATTACTGTCTTAAGTAGGACTAACATCGTTTAGGTAGTTTATCTTTTCTTTCTTCTGTTTAAGTATATGATCGTTGAAATAAATCAGATTGGGCGTAAGTCAGTAAAGAACTGACATTCCTTTCACGCACAATGATCCTCTCATGGGGACATCACTGTATTATACTGTCAAGGCCACTGCCTTTCCTCTTACAAACCTTATAACATTGAGTCCATGATTTGACCATCACTCCAATCTTCAAATATATTGTCAGTTCTTTTACCAACCTCTAGAAATCATCACTTCATTTTAATATCCTCAACTGCTGGACAAAATTCTCCCCTGGACTTTGCTATATTGCTCAGTCCTCAGTTTGCACACAAACATCGCCATTTCCACGTCCATAAAACGCCAGTTGAACTCGGTCAATTAAAAATACGGGAAATTGAACGACAAATATTTTAGTATGGATTTTTAAACGGTCGGTACACAAAGAACTTTTGCTCTTGTACGAGAAAAACAAGCTTAGGCGACGTTCGAGTTCTCGATAAAGTGATCGGGGCGCAGCAAAATACGTCTAGTAGTTTGTCTCCTTGGGAAATGCAGGTTTTTTACTTTTTATTTTTAGTTGTTTTTTTTTGTTCGGTTGAATCACTAAAGATTTTATTTTTGTTGTGGTGTTTACCTGTTTTTTGAGTCATTGCACCTTTTGCTGAATGGTTTTTAATACGCATTAGTTCTTGTAAAGATTTGGACTTAATATCACGTTTGAATTTTTTGGCCTCACAGAACAATATACCTTTAAATAGGTGTACATTGCTGGAAAACATCATCATAAAAATCTGAGTCAACACTGAAATGGATTGTTCATCGCCTTTTCAAAGGATTTGCCTTTTAATATAAAAGATATACAAGATAATAAAAAATACAGCAAATACCCCAGTTTCTTCGTGTAACAACAATTGTAAATCTAAAATAAAAGACCAAAAACGCAATACTTGGAGAACTATACTCTCCTATAATTGGCCGCATTTTTCTTAGTTGTTTTTATTTTACTAGTTGCACCGACTCTGCAATACTTCTTGAATTGCTTCCTTCTTTCACAAATAATGAGCTAAACCGACAACCATTATTAGTTCTTAACGGAAAACTATTGTACTTAGAATTTTTCAATTGATCGAAGTTACTAGAAAAAGTTGTCGCCGAGTGAAAGGAAAAAAGGCGAATGAAGCTTTCAATTCTTCGTAATATCTACGTGATTTTTCTTGAATTGTGCTATTATGTTTTTATGAAAATTGTTGTAGAAAATGACTAAGTATTGTTCATAACTTTTATCAGTTAGTTATGTGATTACCATCACTTTTGCCGGTGCATAAACTTGTGTTTTTGAAGATACGAATATAACAAAGTATGGGATTTTTGGAAGGCAAACGCGGGGCCGAAGCTACATGATGATGCACTTTTGAGGCAACTTCAATAAAATGGTTACACGTGACACATATTCAGAGTATTTATTTTTATAAACCACAATGACCATTCAGTAAGTCATTCCCCTTGCTTTCCCCTAATTGTTAATTGAAATCAACATCTCACTCAAACCCCCTCATGAAAAATAAACTCTCTTAATTAAAACCAAAACACAAACATCCAAGCTAACAGAATAATGTCTCCATCAATCCCTTATCATCCAAATTTGAGTTAGCAACGTAAAAATATAATTAACTGCCCACTTCTCTTGAACCTTTCTCAAATGCGAACGGACGTCCGACATTATTGTTACATACACGTAAATTGTATTTTAATTCGGCAGTCTTGATAAACCCGACGTATTTAATAAACCTTTCAACCCTTCATCGCGATGGGACTAGGCCCGTCTGTAGTCCTACGTAGTCCCATTGGGCCTCCTTTTGTGCTGTTTATGTCACTTTGTTTGACAACCATCCGCGATTTAGGCCGAATTTCTGACGGTTGCTATGATAAATGTTAGCCTAAGTTTTCGGCTCGGCTTTGCCAGTGGATTAGAACGGCCATGTTGTAGTTTATACGTTGTTGTTCTCTATTGTTTGATAGTGAGTTATGACTATTTAAAAATAGCCTTTGCAGGTGATTCCTGTAGGACTTGGGAGAGAACTCAATTAGAACATTCATTATTTAGCTGACTGATATAATAATATTGATCAAGTGTCTTTGGACACAGAGAATTATTCTTCTATTAAATGAAAATTTCTAATAGAATTTCAGGACCATTCCTCCGTTTCGTTCTTAAAATTGTGTCCAAGATTACTCCTGCATTATAAATTGCCCAGTGAATTTAATATAAGAAATAATGATCACATAATCATCAACATACGACCCAACATACCTACTTATATACCTGTTTCATTAACTGTACATTCATCAAACTGTTTGATTAACATACCGCGGCAATCTAACGCAACTTCGTCGGTTAAATTGAACTCGAATCCATCAGCTTCCACCAACCTCGTTATGATCCAACCTATTAATAGAGGAAATGTAATTAAATGCCAGATTCCAGGATCAAAGGTTTTGAAATCATTATGGGATTCTCATGAATTTTGTTCATGATATTAGTTGGACCCTGGTAAGTAGTAAGTTGATTTGATATGATTCGAAAAGGTCGTATAGAAATGTCTTAATGGAATATGTAAAATTAATAAATAGCATTAGGATGTGTAATTACATAAAGAATTAATCAATAATATTGCGATAAAATGGAACCTAGCTAACTGAATAGTTTACCAAAATAATATCTAGTATACTAATGGACACACTCAGAGTCATTTATTGGTTACTTAAGCCGTTCCTTAGTGCAGAATTTCTATGAGAATCTGTCACTATGGAGTGACTTAAGTAATCATTAAATGTCTCTGAATGCGGGGGTTAGTATATTTAGTACTTTATTTAACAGACAACCAATTGTAGTCCCCCAGTATATTGTTTGAACAATCGACGTCATTTCAACTACAACAGATATTAACAACTACAATTCTGAAAACAGTTCACAAAACACTACGTATCTCCTTCCATTGAGAACTACTTGAAATGTAAAAGTACTGTCGGACAATAAAACTCCTTTATCGTTAAATAGCAGCTTTTAGAAACTTTGTTAGGCAAATAGAAGTTGGCTGTTTAACAGTGCGCCTTTGTCTTAGTATTGTAGCTACAAACACTTTTAAACGTGTTATTTTATTAGTTCGTTCTGTAAAGTTTTAAGATGAGCTTGATTTGTTTTTCGTTTGTTTTTTATTGATTGGATTTCGTTGAAGATTCTGTCACAGTTGTTACAGTGTACTGTTGAAGTACCGTCATGGTTTAACCTCGTGTTTGGAGGAAAAATTACTTTTAGGTACCTATTGGAACAAAGATCAAAAAGGAAGTCACAGCCTTCAATCTATCTAGTGCATTGCTTACGTGCATACATTTTATATCATTGTGTACGAATAATTGTAAAACATACAAAAACAAATTGTAACTCTAGAAACTTGATTAGGTACTACCTAAAAATACAAAACAAATACAAAGCTACATCGACTCAAAAATATACCCATTCAAAACACCCACACACACTCTTTCACCCATTCAAATCTACCGAGCTACTTTTTCCCACCCGGGTACAAAAACCTACGTTACCTTACCTACTCCTACTCCTACCTACTCCCAAGCCGGTCCAACGTGTTGCATTATTCCACCATTCCCTCAGGTTTACGTCTGACTTTATAGAATTACTTATTCGATATGTGTCGCAGAATGTGAATTATTGTCTTGTTTGCACCTAGGGTTGTCAGTGTTGCAACTTCAAATTAAGAAATGGAAACGGTAAATTTTTGTTAGGTTCGGCTGTGTTTTTGTGTGTGCGTTGGATTTATGAATGGGGTTGGTTCTGGTTGATGATTGTACTGTAAAGGTAACTAATGAATGATATTTCATGAATTATAGAATGCTTCTATGTATTAGAGTGAAGTAGCTAGTCAGATGATGAATGCATCTTCTATCTAGCCCAACTATGTTGGGGTCGGCTTCCAGCATATGCAGATGCAGAGATGACATTTAGCAACTGCCTAACTGTTTTTCTCACCACAGTTACCTGGGAAATACCTCTTTAAACCGAAGTGTATTCCTTCACAAAAAACAAACACTCTATGCTGTATTTTTCAACGAATTTAAAGTAAAAAATCTTTTTCTAACTTTAATTGCTACCTTCTTCTTCATTCATTGGTCTATAAAACAAGTAAATAAGTTAAACCGTTTATTAAGTAAATATTTAAGCCATAAACAATTCAAAGTTAACTTCCAAACCAGGAAACCAAAGTAACGCCAACCCTAAACCGCAGGTATGTAAAGGAGTGGGGAGGAATATGAAAGAAAATTGATTAGACTTGGATTCCCTTGAATATCAATGATGTTAATCACGCATCTATTACAATAATAATTGTATCGCACAAATACTGAAATTGATGTGCGTGGCGCGCATTATAATAGTAGCTACTTAAAGGTTTGTTTCGACTTGTCAGCCGTCTTAATTAATATTAATGCGAAAGTGATTTTGTGTTTCGCTTTCGTAGAACAAATTTGTACGTAATTTGGAATAATTCATTGAACTTGGAGAAATTAAAAATATGGATAAAATGGAAAAAATAAAAACACACAAGAATATGTGAACTATCAAGTACCTAATATTAATTTAAAACTGAATTTGAGCGAAAATTGTATATTTTTGTGGTTCACATTTAGATACTTACCAAGTTTTATATGGACATGCAGTTCATTCGGGACCGGGATAATTTACCATAATCGCATAAAATATAGCCCTACAAAATGGCTTTTCATTTTAGTTAAATAATCTATCTCTACAATATCACGAACTCCCACCATTTATTCGTACATGACTTCGATAGACAGGCAAAATAATTATAATAGTTAAAAATTTAAATAATACATTAAGCAGTAGTGCAACCTATCCAAAATAAAGTTTACCTCCCTAAATAGTTTGACGAATGAAAACGAACTCCCAACATGGCTGCCTATTGCACCCGCATCTGAATACCGTTGCTTTTCATAATAATATAGTTGTACTTCAAATTTGATAATTAGCTTGTTTAACGTGCGGGTTTTAGTTTAATTAATATTGTCACGTATATAAATTTTGCACAATTATTGACTTAATGCTAATTAATTTTAGAAGTTAGTGTAGTTTTCAGTATATTGAAAACTTTTATAATGTTCACGCTAGTTAATTTTACATTTGCATTGAAGTAAGCCCCACGCAAGTTCTCAGTGTATCGGAAATATATTTTTGACTACTGTGAAATCAATAGAAGCTGTCTTTAGATAGGGAAAGGAGTAAAATTGCTACCCCTAGAAATGCAAAGTAAATTGGCGTGAACTGTAGTTTAAATTAAATAATGAATTTAAATTCAGATTTTTTAAGAATTGCGTAGATTACCTAATTAAAGTCACAAAAAAGTTGATAACGTACTTATAGCACAAATCTGTATTTTGTCAAAAACATAGGTCTATGAACACAACAACAAAATAAAATAGGAATAATAATACAAAACAAATGAAATTCGCCTCAAATCTAAGGCTGAGATACTTAATTATAATTGTTTTGGTATTTCATATTCGAGAAGTATTTTTTTTTAATAAAATAATATAATTTAATCATTGTTCCAGGAATTTGTAAGTGGAAATTACAAATAAAATTTCTTGGAAACTCTCATTTTCAAAGCGAGTGTTGGAAATGAATTGTTCTGGTTGTTTATTCCATAATTAAATAAAAGCTGAGTATTTATTATTGAATGTTACAGTTTGTCGAAAAATCATTTTAACATCTTTTTGATTTATTAATATTAAAAAACGAAATATTTATTAAAAAAAATATTTATTCACAATACACATAGAAATTCAGATCTATACATATAATAAATCTGTAGAAAAGTAATTTTTGTACATTGAAGAAATTGACAAAAAAAATAGCCAGCATTTTAAAGGATAACTAACAGAACCCATTTCAATCATTTTTGTCATTTTTGTCTGTTTGTCTGTTTATCTGTTTGTTTGTTCGGGATTCACGTAAAATCTACGAATTAAATGCAGACAATGCTTATATACAAAAATTCTACGTAACTTGGGGTATTATTTAGTTTTTGTTTCATCGAAATCGATTCACTCTATCAAAAGATATGATTAATTTTGTGAATTCAAGATGTAAAATATTACGACACGCAATCTATTTGAATGTTGTACTTATATTAGTTGATCGGCCTATTATTAATCTTTACACAGAAAATCACACTTTTATAAGTAACTTCGGAAGAAAAAAAAAATGAAAATTTTGTTTAGCCAAGGTTAAAGTAGCTCCATCTGTGGTAAATAAAATACATCAAATTTGTCAAAGGAGAGAGTGCGATTTGCGAGGTGGTAAATGACAATATTACCATACATTCTTTATAGAGGATTATTATTTCAACAGATGGAGTTGTGTATTTTCCGTAATTCACCATATTTTAACACGTAGAGTAATTTTTCGATAGACATTTCAATAGTGTTTGTCAGTTTGCCGTGCCACATCAAAATCCAACTATAATTATTACCTTGATGAAAAGAAAATTAATAGTTCTCAGCCAAATTTAAAACGGTGCCATCTAAATTATTTTTTGAACATTATGTCAAAAATGATGACTTTAGTGGAACAATTAATTATCATTTAAAGTTACAGATGGAGTTCATATCAGGATTTTTTCATAAACATAGTTTAGCTTATCTTCCACTAATGTGGTGGCCTTAAAACAAATTACTTTGAGTGAGTAGTATTAAGTAGACCTTAATTATTTTTTCTGATGCAAAATATGTAAACTTAATCCTAGAAGAAATGAGGATCTATCTCTCGCAAGCGCTGCTAAGCGTGAGGAAGGTAATGTAGGATTCTGTAGCTTTAAAAACAAGCCCAGATACAAAGTGCAGATAAGAAATGGGAGCTCTCTCTATTTAATACCATACACACGTAAAATGCTTTATGCGTCTGAAAACGTACAAATTACGCGCCGCATACCAGAGACATGCTTACTTTCAACTTCTGATCGCAAATACACTGTTCACGATTACGAACAGTCTCAGTAAGACCCGAGCCAAGTCTAAAAACCCTAAAAAACACCTTTTATATAAAACTACGTTTGATGTCATTTAATCACAAAGACAGAATTGTTCTCTGTTGCAAATCCTATCCACCTATATCCTATCCTAATCCAGAAAATGGTGTGCATTGCACAAAAACCAATGGTATCCTATTCGAGAAGTCAAAAGAGTTGACCTGCCAACGTCAGCTTCTGCGCTAAGCAAGTGTTCTTAATAGTACCATCAGAATTACATCGTTGAATGAGGTGAATAAATTTTCAGAAACCACAATAACAGTAGGAGCCAAAGCGTATTATCGCTTCATAGAGCTCTGATTGGCCCCAGGTGACCAAGTCAGGTCTGATTTGTTCGTTCATCAGATCTTTGAAAGTGTTTCGGTGGATACTTACTGTCGTCCTGTTTACGTGTGACACAAAATATGGTATATAAACGTCCTCCGCAAGAGCGAAATTTTCCCGGTGTGCGGTAGTGACGCACAGTATACAACACTTGTTTCTTTTGATTTGCTGGCTCCACCAAGAAATGACAAATTGCGAGTGTACATTCTGAAAATCTTGGCAAAACTGCAGGTTTCAAGTACGAACACATGAAGTGGACTCTCACAGATACGTACATTTTGCCTATTCGTGAACTAATGCAAACATTTCGGTGGAGTCCCGGCTTAGGCCTCCCCCACATTAGACGTGCGCGATCCTCGGGCGTGTGAGTAGCGCGGGCGCCGCGCGTGCGTCGCGAGCGCGTTGCGTGAGCGTCGCGTTTTGCTGCCCTGCGGCATTTGCCGCGCGCTCGCGGCGCGCGCGCGCCGCTCTCCTTGACGTTTAACTGCTAAGGCTTTTAGCGGGCGGCGGGGATAGCAGGCGAAGGGGTAAGAACGCAATTCGAGCGCCGCGTGCTCGCCGCGAGCGCGTCGCTTGCACTCTTCACACATGCCGCAGGGCAGCAAAACGCGACGTTCACGCAGCGCGCTCGCGAAGCCCGCGCTACTCACACGCCCGAGGATCGCGCACGCCTAATGTGGGGTCAGCCTTACCATGAGTAAGTGAAACTATCCTACCCTATGCGCCTGCTGATGATGATGACTCATTTTATCATCCATCCAGCTATTCCCCAACTATGTTGGTGTTGGCTTCCAGTCACCGAATCTGTTTGAGTACCAATATTTTGCTTGGAGCGACTACCTATCTACAATCCAGTCAACTACACAAGACGATATCCATATTATGGTAAGACTGACAGACTTTCTGGCTTCTGATTAGTCGCAGCAGCTGCAGAAAATGTACAAATGACAGCTTTGTCAGACTCAAAGCATGTAGACATAGATTATACCTGTTTCCTGTGAAAATTACTTACGCACCATACGTAATAATTTTAGAAATTGGCTGAACAACGTCACAAACTTTACTTCTTTTGTTTAGATAAATGGTCACATCCGCAACACAACCTTGATCAATGAATCTATGCGACTGCTAAGTGCTAATCCTAATTATACTGTCACGTGAAAGAATGCACCTACGGGATAAATAGTATTTTGACGATTCTATATTGCTCACGCAGACGAAGTTGCGGGCAACAGCTAGTTTTTAATAAAAGCAATAAAGTGCAAAAAACAAACCTATCCTTTGTTGCCATGGAAACCATAATACCTAATCAGAAATATCGATACTTCAACCAACCCTTTTTTACAAGTTAACATCACTTTTCAAACAAAGAAAAAATACTTCATAATTCTTTTAACCCACTTTTACATAAACCTTTGACTAAATAACATCGAGCCCCCGGCTTACAAACCTATCGTACTAAAGAAACCAAACTAGTATTTTTCTTTCATTTTACAACGTAGCTTCATTAAAATGTATTCATAAAACTTGTGTCACATTTTTTAGACTTATCTAGGGTTAGCGAAATAAATTCTAAATGTTACGAGTTTAAGTTAGGCGAATTTAATCCTAGTTGTATTAAAAATGGGAAGTTTTTTTAGGATGTAGGTTGTACGTACGATTTTTAGTAGGTATATTATTTTTTTAAGTATAATAGTAATTAGTAATATTTGGTACTTTTCATGGTGGAACTACCGGATGGATTTTTATGAAACTTTGTATTAATATAGCTCATTAAAAAAAACAGATAAACTGCTTTTAATCTATGTGTGGAAAGTCGTTTCCTAAAATCGCGGGTGGAACCATGGGTGGATGTTAGTGTAGAATAAAGTTACGAGTGAGACAATGGTGTGCACGCGAGGCGAAAAAGTATAAATCATAGTTCTTGCTTGACTTGAGGACAATTTATGTCGATACCATTTTCAGTATAATGATACAAAACGACCGAAACTTACACTGATATACAATACTTAGAAAGACTAGAAATATATTCAAGCGATAAAAAAATAAGTAGATGGATAAATGGATATTAATAAGAATCATAGATCCTTTGTTGCAATTTAACAAAAAATAACAATTAAGCAATGATACCAAGGCATTGTATGCAACTATCATTTTCATATATTGCAACAAAGCGTCATAAAAAACAAAATGTAGTGTCCCATTCAAACCGAAAGACAACGCAACACCCGGATAATATAGCATGATAATTCCATTACATATCCGGGTATACAATTGTTGCTACCACTTGGTTCAACACCTCCTATTTTTACAACACTGTTGGTCCGCTCCATGAAGAAACAAAAGATGAGTGGATATGCCAAAATGCAGCTACTACGCCTACTTATAGGTCAAATTCGTACGGTGGGCGTGGCCAAAATGAACAGTTACGAGTGAACTAACGATTTTGGTATTACAAAAAATGGTCGGGTTCCAAAGAAGGCGTAAAAGTGCGAACTTACTCGTCCCTTTAAGTTACTCGTCCCACGCACACCCGCATTTTGGCGCGCTACTTTCTTAGGTGATTTTCCGTTATGGCACCTCCGCTAGTCATTTGGTATCCATGGTCTGCTCCTACTAATTTCTCTGTGGCAAAGGTACAAAAGTCATGTATGAGAAATTTATTCAGGTCTCGTCCCCGTAGCTCTTTGTGTTGCTAATTCCATTTTATTCTTTTCTATTCTGATGTCATTTACCCCGGGGGCATGTCGTTTATAATATTCAACATGATCTTACTGAAAACTCATGTACATAACTTTTCATTTCTTCAAAAAAAAAATCTGCAGCGTTTGATCCATTCAAAATTGTATAGGTTTATTCATCTTAGAACCCAAACAACGAAACTTTTACAATCGACTTTTTTTTTCGCAAGTCAAACTTTTCGTAACGTCGATAGAATATCTCGTCCCCCTAACATTACAGTAAATAAACATTATATTTTCAAACAAAATAATATCCGAACACTTTCCTCAGCTGTCCGATACTTTGCGAGACGCACAAAAAGTGAGGATTTTTCTTTTCTTATATTTATTGACAGCGTGTTTATTTATTGTATCGTGCGATGTGCGATGGACAAAGCGGGCGTCGGTCAATATTTTCTCAATTTTGTTTCTAAGTTTGAACAAATATATTGGTTTTAACAGAAAAAAATATTGATATGATGAGTATTTATGCTTCAAAGCTTTGAAACATGTATGTGTTTCATTTAGGGCATGAAATATTTGTAGTCCACACTTATTATGATAATGCAATAAGTTTGCGAAGTTTGCGAAGTTTATACGTTATTGCAAATAGATATTTACTAAACGATTGCTAATAAAATGTCAATACCTACCAACCAGTACTATTTCAGTCAGTAATACTGAATTATACGTCAATTTTCAAATTAATCAATATTTTCATTCAAAACAAACACAAAACCCTAGAAAATCCATTTCACCCACAAATTCAATAACGTTCCATCTAATACGCGTGCGAGTGTCATGCTGACCGCGTCACGACTCACGCGTGACACCGTGTCAGGACAGTTTACTATAAAAGAAAAAAAATATCTTCATGCACGTCACTCGCGCCGAATTAAACGGCGCACGGCGGAACAAATCTATTGTAGCGTTGGCGACCGCGACGTGGCAGACATTTTAAATTTTACGTCCATGTTTTTTGTTTGTTTTAGTTAATATCAAGAATGTTAAACAAACAATTGTTTAAGTTTAAAAAAATATTTAAAATGGAGAATTATATAGGTCGCCTCCGACGCGAAAGCCAACTGGCAAATCGAAATTGAATATCGTTTGAATTGCAAATATTTATAGTTCGGCCATTCAGAGAATGCGTTCCTGACACGTCGCGATTGAACTGACGACGTAACTTTGCAATGGCGTTGCAGTTACGATAAAAATATTTTTGCTGGTTGTTTACCGTTTTAACAATTGAGGAGCATTAAAACAACATTATTATATCAATAATCAATGAATGTAGTTACGTCGTCAGTTCAATCGCGACGTGTCAGGAACGCATTCTCTGAATGGCCGAACTATAATAAACAAGAATCCATCACATTCAGGAAAAAGATTTCAAAGGAAGCTGTCTATTTCAATATTTTATTAACTTAAATATTATACTGAGAATATAATATCAACTTCTCAGTTTCCTTATTTTTTACTAAGACTTGGTCACCAAATCAAAACAGCTAAAAGAGATTTGACGTTCAGAAACCTGATCAATCTTGCGGAAACCGGCTACAGCCGGATTGTCATCACATTCTTCCCGTAACAACATGTCTCCGACAGTTTACGTTAAAAGAATATTTCTGGTACATTACACGCGAATTAAGAGAACCTGCAAACTACAGACTAAACAGTCGGCCGATAGTTGACCCCGATTTTTTTTAAGAAAATTTTAATTTCAATGATAGTTTTCAGTCGGCTAAAAACCTGATCTTTATAATATGCGTACAACCATTCATCTTCATACTGATTGATGAGTCCAAATAAACCATCGGCCGACTAAAAGTTTGCAGTGGGTACTCCAAAAGAATATTTCTGGTACATCACACGCGTCGAATTAAGTGGTGCACGGTGGAACAAACCTATAGTAGCGGTCGCGACGTGGAGAAATTGTTAAAACGCGGTTTGGGTTATTTTTAATTGTTGTTTTTATTTTGGCATTGTTTGTGGTTTTAGTAATATTTTTGTTTGGAAATATTGCTGTTGTGGCTATTAGTTACTTAAAGATTCCATTTCAATTTTTCATTGTATTGATTAAAGTTAATTTTGTGGTTTTTGATGTATTGCGTGTTCCTTCATTGGTTCTCAACGTTTTACGGTTTTAAGAAATACTGTGAAAACTCTCAAAAGATCTCGCAACCCTGGCGGTCTCTAGGCCTACTGTTTCTCTTAAATTATATTTACAAGTCTTTGAGTAGCTTGAAGCAGGACATACAGCCAAC
Organism: Helicoverpa zea; assembly: GCF_022581195.2. NCBI lineage: Eukaryota > Metazoa > Arthropoda > Insecta > Lepidoptera > Noctuidae > Helicoverpa > Helicoverpa zea. The sequence goes on along the minus strand of NC_061456.1, from coordinate 11,318,458 downwards.
TTGACCTGAACCAAGCCCTCATCAAACAAATGTGCAGTGCACACATTAAAATTAGCAAAAATCTGTGAGGGACTGAGGATAGTAAGTACAAAAAAAAAACCTTTATTTTGTACCAACATAGTTTACATTTTATAAACCCACCAAACTGCGTATTAACAGTTTGTCGGCGGGATTAGCGCTTGTTTATAACAATTGGTTCAAATGCAATCTACAATTAGTTTTTTTTACATCTAAAAACAATAGTAAATAAAGCTCTAAAGTAGTAAAATAATTTCTGGAACCAATCCAACACTAAACATGTATAAGTACATACATTTTTAATTTACACCTTTTGAAAAGCATAGATTAGGGTACTACAAAATTGGGATGGGAAAATCGTTTTTGAAAAGGGCAGACCAGTATCACAACTTCTAGGTATTAAGCTCTAACCAGTATTTTTCCAATTACGTATACCCATTTCCAAATATACTTAACAAGGTTGTTAATCCGAAATAAATTGGACAAGCTAGAATGGCTTATCGATAATAGTGATGTGTTTCAGTCCTTACTTTTATTCTAACTGAAGGGTACCGTTGTTTTTAGGTTGTGATAGAAAAACGTATTTTACGAGTTTGTTCTTTTTTTTGGTTACTTGATTAGGATTGGGGGCATTTGAAAATAAATTGTTTTTGTTAAACTGTTTAATTAATTTGGATTGAAAAGACTTGCTTTATTTACTAATTTAGGAAGAGGACAGGTTTGATCATCTTTTTTAACCGACATTATGTTGTTTTGTATTGATGGCTACAAAATTACTGAATCAATTTGAACAATTTTCGGTTCTATTTTATACCGATTTAAACCATGACATGTATATAAAGCAATAAAGTAAACAAAAAAATTACAGTTTGCTTGTGAAAGTCCAGCCCTTTGATGCTTTCTCTTTGATGCTCAAACCTGTTGAAATCAAAACAGTAAAAACATTCACCAGAGAAAAACTGAAGCAACTGTTACTTTATTGATTTCTGACACTTACGCGAATATTAGACATTTAAATAAAACTACATTTACGGATTTTATCGCGTTATATTAATATTATTTAATCCCGACGTTTCGGATCCTTTACAGCATCCATGGTCACGGGCAGACTAAGGTGTTGGTTGTCTTGATATATTAGTTACAAACAGCTACCCTACATTTTGTTGATTATTATTGACAATCCGATTCACGCAAAACGAGCTCACTGTATCCATAGGTCGAGCAGTTGTAGGCTTGGATTTTGATTTAATAGTTTCTATGATGGGATTCCAAGCAGGTGGTATGCACCAGCCATCTTCTCTATTGAAATTTGGATGTTTTTTAATTTCAATAGCCTCGCGAATCATCCTAGGTAGGAGTCCTTGCAAGAGAAAACCGATTCCTACCTAGGATGATTCGCGAGGCTCGATCTATGGATACAGTGAGCTCGTTTTGCGTGAATCGGATTGTCAATAATAATCAACAAAATGTAGGGTAGCTGTTTGTAACTAATATATCAAGACGACCAACACCTTAGTCTGCCCGTGACCATGGATGCTGTAAAGGATCCGAAACGTCGGGATTAAATAATATTAATATAACGCGATAAAATCCGTAAAAGTAGTTTTATTTAAACAACTGTTACTTTGTTTACTGTTCACTTCATTACACCAAACACTTAGATAAATAAATAAAATACTATCATAGCAAGACAGAATTTGACAAACCAATGTTTCACAGAATAGTAGGCTCCTGAAGCTGAAATTTATGAGGCAATTGGACGTAATAGGCATCCGATGACAGTTCCGTTCATAATAAACCCCAACATTGCTCGCTTGATAACTAGAGATGGATTTACTAGTTATCGATAATAATTGTCGATAAATAAATTATGGGCGGTAATAGTTTTGTCAATGGTTGTCGTTATTGGTGTATTTATTTTGATGTTTAATGGTACAGTCAGCACCAAAAGTCGATGAACAGAATCAACATGACAAAACACCTGTTCACAATAAAATGTCATAAGTTATAGTTACAACTAGGAAACAAAATAGACTGTACACCAGAAACTTACAAAAGTCGTTAAACACGAGTATTTCAAAAGTATCTGTGCACTAGTATTCCTAAAGTCGCTGTACACCATCAATCCAAATGTCGCTGAACATCATTGTATCAAAAGTCACTAAACAGCAGTAAATACAAAATTAGGTTAACAAAGTATATTTTTAATGTTGCCGTGTGTTAATGTACTTTTGACGCTTATGTTGTTCAGCTACTTTTGGGACAGTACTTGCATGACCTTAATAATGTATGTTAACCCGTTAGTATTTATTTCAATAATTTTAATAATTATTTTGGAAATACATTCTTTTGCAAAAAAAGCGGGCACCTATGCGAAATCTTAGTTTTAAGGACTTTACGTGTATTTCAAAGGGTTTTAATGATTGTAGTATGTTTCTAGCATCAAAAGGGTTAGCCAAGCATGCGTGAGAGTGTATTCTATCTAAATTTGAATTTTGTACAATTGCTAAGAAATTGGTTAAACCTTGTTTTGGACTAATTGCTGGCAGAAAGTTCGTCGGTGTTTTGACAAGTTTTTGAAGTGATTTTCAGAAATCTGATAATGCAGTCTTAATTAATGTAGGTACCTTTTTGTTAGATCAAAACATTTTTGAAAAACTATGCGTATTTGATAAAATTTTCACCTGCTCTAAATGGGCTATACTGATGATTGATATCAATGTTAAGAGTTTCGGTATTTTAGTGTAAAGCGTTCTTCTGTTTAGATATTATACCCACGTGTTTTAAAATATCGCTTTTTCATAATTAAACACTATTTAGAGGAGTATCAGTACATTGGGCTGCGACAAAACCAATTTAAAGTAAGCAGTGCCGATCACAACTCGTCTCCTTTCGGACTTTAACATTTTAAAAAAATTTTAAATTCTACAAAATACAGAAAATAGCGCATAGACTGTGAGCACAAGGTCTTAAGGTCTCGTAATCACTGATTTTCAAACAACCTCGTCTCTTGGGAAACTCCGTAGACCTCCGAAGATCTGAGTCTGAGTGTTCAAATAGCGTGTTTTCATCCCACTGACATTTTATTAAATAAACTTGCCTGAACTGAGATTTCCTAGCATCTACAGCACTTTCCTGCTTAAATCATAACAATAATTGGCTATCTGCTCATTTCTTAACAAACATACAAATTTTGTTAAAAAGTGTTTGGTCAATACTTTTGAATTCTTGACTCAGCGAAATCATCGTTTAGTAACCCGATACCTATGGAGTTATAGAGAGCTTCAACGCGGCCATAATTAGACTTTTTAGATAGCTTAAACCCTCCTCATCATTTTTCATGTGGTTAATTTTAACATTTATCACAAAATTTGGTATTTTTTAATGTCAAAGTCCGATAGGAGACGAGTTGCGATCGGCACTGCTTACTTTAAATTGGTTTTGTCGCAGCCCAATGTACTGATACTCCTCTAAATAGAGTTTAATTATGAAAAAGCGATATTTTAAAACATGTGGGTACAATATTTAAACAGTAGAACGCTTTACACTAAAATATCGAAACTCTTAACATTGCCATCAATCATCACTATAGCCCATTTAGAGCAGGTGAAAATTTTATCAAATACGCATAGTTTTTCAAAAATGTTTTGATCTAACAAAAAGGTACACCTACATTAATTAAGACTGCATTATCAGATTTCTGAAAATCACTTCAAAAACTTTTCAAAACACCGACGAACTTTCTGCCAGCAATTAGTCCAAAACAAGGTTTAACCAATTTCTTAGCAATTGTACAAAATTCAAATTTAGATAGAATACACTCTCACGCATGCTTGGCTAACCCTTTTGATGCTAGAAACATACTACAATCATTAAAACCCTTTGAAATACACGTAAAGTCCTTAAAACTAAGATTTCGCATAGGTGCCCGCTTTTTTTGCAAAAGAATGTATTTCCAAAATAATTATTAAAATTATTGAAATAAATACTAACGGGTTAACATACATTATTAAGGTCATGCAAGTACTGTCCCAAAAGTAGCTGAACAACATAAGCGTCAAAAGTACATTAACACACGGCAACATTAAAAATATACTTTGTTAACCTAATTTTGTATTTACTGCTGTTTAGTGACTTTTGATACAATGATGTTCAGCGACATTTGGATTGATGGTGTACAGCGACTTTAGGAATACTAGTGCACGTAGATACTTTTGAAATACTCGTGTTTAACGACTTTTGTAAGTTTCTGGTGTACAGTCTATTTTGTTTCCTAGTTGTGACTATAACTTATGGCATTTTATTGTGAACAGGTGTTTTGTCATGTTGATTCTGTTCATCGACTTTTGGTGCTGACTGTACTTAGGTTTGTTGTTTATTTATGAGTAGTAATTGTAGTACGGTTCTTAGTTTATTGGTAATAATCAAATTTACTTCTTCACTCCAGTATTTTATTCACTTCGATATTTATTTGATGAATACATTATTATAAAGCGTATGTTTTTTAGTATTTTTCAAGAGGCAAATAATAACGTGATCACATGAAACTATTGAAAATACAAACTCAATCTCACACACTGTATAAAAATCACATTACAGCAAAAATTGCCTATAAACTTCACTATATTTCACAAACACAAAATGATTTTCTCAAAATTTATCGACAAAGGTATCCCACCTCTATCGCTAGAGGATTCTGTCCGCAATGAGCGATGTAACACTCAATCATCGGCACATCTCTATCGTGGGTATCTCGAGTCGCGTGGACTCTATAACGTTGACTGATCACCGTCTACTATGAGTTATAAAGGGTTTTTTATTCTGTTAATACGTAGATAGGAAATAGTTGTTTGGAAATGGGGTATTATTTTTGGGTTAAAAAGAGCCTAAAAAGAGAAAATGGTTATTTTGTTGTTGCTAGGCACCGTCATTGAGGTTGCTGCAAATAGTCTTCATCTAAACTCTCCCTAATTAACTCAACGTCCTTCAGGTTAATTTCGAGTCCTGCGGGAAGTATGGCTGGGGTCAATGGGTGGCGTGAATCGGTTATTATCGAATCATCCCACTTGTAGTTTGCCCCCTATCATTTAAAAAATGTGTCTTAGATAGTTAAGCTTACAGATAAGTCTAAGGTTTAATTAAAATTATTTTAATAAGCGCCTGTCACCAAAATATTGGCATAATTATACTTTGAAAAAGTCTTGATGTCTTTAGAAAAATCTAGGACGAAAAATTTCTATAAAGCTCCCGAGAGGCTCCAGCTAAATTATTTCAAAACTTCAAATTGCTATTAGAAAACTAATAAACTTCATCAAACATGCATTTACAATAAAATGAGTAACCTCACAGACTAAGCATTATTAAAATATAGCTTCAACAAAAGGAGATTCAGACATCTTTATACACGTACATAATAATATTTGAGCTGAAACGCCCTCTACCTGACTTCACAAAGGGTTGAACTCCGTAACCATAATTAAAACTAGACCATTAGTGACGCTGACTGACGATTCTGTGTATTATAACAAGTTTGAACCAATTAATTCTTCCATAACTACTTATTGAAGAAACTTTTAATTTAAAACTACGCAAAGGACGCCAGCGAAGTGTGTTCGGCCGTTACGACAACTTGATAGTTAATTAAAACTGGGAAAGTTCCCTTTTTAATATATTTTTTGTTACAGTGGTAAACTTAGTTGCTGCTTAAAATATTCCATAGTTTGCACTCTTGGAATAGGGACTCGAAATATCCAACTAATTAAATGTTTTTTTCATAAAATGAGGGTTTTGTAATTTTGCTGAGTTGTGTGGTTGACAGTTTTATCTGATTGCTTCTTTTTTAAAACATTTGAAGTATAAAATTGGTTCAAAGTTTTTTAGGAGAAAGGAAATACTTATTCAACTTGGATAACAAAGAATACATTGAAGGTTTTCTGTACGCAAGGAAATGCTGACAATATGGTTTAATCTTCCCAAATAACAAAAGAAATATTACACTTTAAGTGTTGCAAAAATATACAACATTCACCTACGAACATCCTTTAAGGAAAAACAATATAAAAAAGAATTAAAAAATAACTTTTAAATAAAAATCATTTAAAAAATATACTTTAAAATGCATTTTTGTTTTGTTCACAGATCCAAGGCAAGCCGATAATCCAGCAGAGGATTCTACCAAGTCCCGTGGTGTCTATAGATGCCCCCCACACTTTCAGAAGTACCCCAACTCCTATAGATGAACACAACAACATTATATTCAGCCCATGGAAGGCTTTTGGGCCTTTTGTCGACACCATACAGGTAAAAAATATTTATAAAAATACCTATTGAAAAAATATCGTAAAAATTGCCCACCAAAATTCACTTTTGAGTTCCAAAATGAAATTGTAAAGTGAAAAATGTGGTTTACAGTTCTTGTATTTTTTTGAATAAAATATTTTTGACACCTGTTACTGTGGCGGGGTATGTAAATAAAAACTAACACAGGGTGACCTTTGAATCTATTTATATGGGTTAGTGTTACAGCACAATTTTATGTTTTAATAATTTATTTGAAAATTAAATTTATTATTCTAATAAAGTTATTTGAGCTAAATTAAAAAAAAAAAAAACATTCTCTTTGATATTTAATTAATTGCACAACAATTTTTGATATACAAAGCGCTTGCAGTATAAACAATGTCAGATATTCAATAATCTTCATTTTTGACACCTTTATTTATCAGTCATATTATTTTACAAATAACATGAACTATATACCTATTTCAAAGAATAATACCTAATAGGAATTTTCATAATTAATTTGTGTACTAATGCAAGAAAATATTTTATCAGAGAGAACTCTTTAAGAAATGCTTGGAATAACATCAAATAATAATAAGCTTACGTGCTAGGAAAATAAAAATAAGTTATATCTTTGCTTTTTTGTATAGGTATCTTAAAAACTGCTGAATCATTTTAAATGAAGGTGATAGTCCAGAGCCTGAAAAAAGGACATAGGGTGCGTGAAGTGGTTTCTATCATATAAAAAGCCCCGAGCCTGATTTTGGTTTTGAATTTAATATGACAGTATCTTTAAAAAAAAAAAAAACTTACAACCCAAAATTACTAAAGGTCATATCGGTCACCTTCTATAAAATATTCAGAGAGCTAATCTTCATAACAAACTATCATAATCTCATCAGAAATTCATGTTAAAACAACTGAACTCCCAGCAGGCTTAGGTTACAAAATTTTGATATTTTCAATAGAAAACAGTCTCAGAACAAATATTGCTGTCTAATTGGTTTTTGACGTTGATTAATGATAGAATGCTGAGGCAGCCTGTTCGCCCCCAATCGTCTCGCTGCCGTGAACATATTCATTATGGATCGTGAAATTGTAGTATTTTGCCAAACGAATCTGGGGTAAACAGAAATTATTTTACAGTAGGTCTTACGCTCCCAAAAAAATGTTGTAAGTAATTTAACTTGCTTTTTTGGTATGCATTATGCCTTGTTTTTCTTCGAAAAATGTTTATATAACAGCCTCGATAAACTATTAAATATTTAACACACATGAAATATGTTTTTTAAGAAGACCAGTATACAGTAGCAGGACTTGAGATTAGCACGTTCAAGCAATCAAAAAATCTCTTCAGCTTTATAATATTAGTATATGTTGCGTAAAAGCAAACAAAGTTTTCAATAATTTTCTTTACTAAATGAATGTCTGATTGCAGGAAGGTGAGCTCCTGCCCAGTCAAGACACCGTGGTGTTACCATCACCTCGTCATCACGACAGTTCGATGGATGAAGACGCCACGGACCCGATGCCTACACCAGAAACTTCAAATAAAGTAAGGAATACCTTTAATTCTTTAATTAACTAATTATATGAACATTGTTATAAAGTTATAAGTAACTGTTATAATTTCCTACCACAAAATGTGAAAAATCAGAAATATAAGTAAGTTTAAGGACGTGAGTAAGTTTTACATTTTCAATACATTATTATCAAAAAGTCACGATACTATGTTTGATTAGTTTTTAATCTTTTACTGAACCTAGACAGAAAGCAACTTAACGTTTGATACTGAGGTTTATGGTACCTGTACAGAACGTTGCCTAATAAGAATATTAAACAGAACCCTATAAAGAAGGTGTGACCAAAATTTGTACTTACCTATCATTTTTCACTCACAAAAATGAGTTGATACAAATATAAATCTCGTACTTAATTCTATTTTAACTATTCATAAAATTAACTACTAAATTTGTAATAAATTAGATATCCAAAAATATATTTTAGTTTAGAGCGAACTAATAAATGTACAATTAATTATGATTATATTATGATGGCTTACTGAATTTGAATTTAGAATTTATCTCCAATGTATTTTAGAGAATTATTGTGCATATTTTATGTTCAATTATTTCAAATTAGGATAATTATAGTAATCATAGGATACATAATAACGAAATTAAAATGTCTTCGAATGAAAAAACCAAACTTAGTTTTAAAATTATTGTTTTCATTAAGGTATTAAGTCGCTAAATACATCGACCCTTAAGATTTCAACAGGCACTATTGTACCGAATGTTAGTTATGTTATTACATATTAAAAATCATCACTAAACAGCTTTATTTATGAAAAATTTCAGCATATCTTCTTACAAGCCATAAAACTAGGAAATATTGAAAGGTAGGCGCGTTGAGGGTCGCACATCATAGATTTTAATTTGATAAATTATTAATTTAGTTAGCCAAATGCTTTTAATTTTTCATTTATTTATTTTTAAACATATCAGTTGTAGCGCGGACCTTATCTATTGCCCCTCCGCGCCCCTCTAGGCTAAGACGCGCGCCGGCTCGCTACCGAAATTAAAAGTGGAACAGCCGCGCAGCTTTTGCGGCGCGCGCGGAGAGCCGACAGTGACCGACTAACCGCGAAGCACGACGCATGCGCTCTGTTGTTGACGGACGCCCGCGTCGCTCGCGTGCCGCTAGCTAAGGTCCCTAGTATTAAATATATACGTGTGTCGTGTGTGTGCATTATACGTTTATTTACCACCAACTGTCTTTAAAACAATCTCGGAACGAAGCCCAACTATAAAGTTACATTTTTAAATATTACCTAATTATAAAAATAAAAAACATTAAAACATATAAAAAATAGGTTGCCACCGATATCGGGCACAGGGTCCAAGGTACCGGTGGTTAGGGTCCCAGAGACAGAAACCTCCTCACAATACGCGCCGTATCAAGGAGTACTGCCTTCTGAATCAGTATCTTGATCCAGCCGCCTAACGAAAGCCTCATGAAGTATTGGCCAAATGCTTATTATTACCATCAGATCACATCGAGAAGGCTAAAATGAAAGGAGATTAAGCATTTAAGCAGAGAATTACTACTACAGCAGTTGACTCACTGGATTCTCCTCTCTTCACATTAAACTTAAAGTGAAACTTATACTGTTTTTTCTCAAATTTCGACTTGTACCATTTGTCCCCAGGTAGCATCAATAAGCCAACTATCCTTCATGGTGAGACCAGACAGCTTCGAGCGCGGCCAGCTGCGACTGACGTGCATCTCCACGGTACACTCAGTGTACAGTGAACAAGCAGAGCTGGTCATCAATGAGGAGCGGCCTCAGATCGCCTCCGTCCTTGGGACTAGGGACGCAGCTGGTAAGTCTTGAGTTTTTTAACCCTAGGTGAAAGAAGAGGAGTATGTGTGTCGGTGTGTGGCAACGTAGGTCTTTAGCGGATGAACCGAATTGGATGCGATTGTATTTTGTTTTTGACAGGTGGTTATCCCAGCGGTGGTTCCTATTTTTTTATGTTGTTAACCCCTCCAAGAAGGTAAGCTCAATATTTTTTGTATGTGGTTCATTCTGCTTAGTGACATTAAAAAGCCAGGTGTAGGTACCTACTTAGGGTTTATATTCTGTTAGCAGTTATTTGTTTCTTTTCAGATTGACATAATGTTGCCAATAATATTAATGCACTTTAAAATTCATGCGTATTTGCATTGTACGAACAACAAGTTTAAACGTTTTCAATTATTACACCACAATATATAAATAAAATAAATGATTGAGGTAACATACTTTTCGTCATTTCATAATGAAAGAAGTGCTCCAAATATTACAATTGCAAGTGCCCTGTAAAACTTCATTCAAAACCCAATAACAGTAAAGCAATAAACGGGAAATAAGTGCGATAAATACTATTATTACTGTACGCGAAAAACACTCGGATTCGTATAAATCATCGCTTTTATCGGAGCATTTAAAACGTTTTTCGACATTAATCACGAACGGATCGAAAGCTTTCACGGTTCATCATGGTTCAATAAAGAACATTATGCAGTACCTGAACCGCTACTCGAAATATACTAGAAAATTGCCCTCATTCAACACAAACAAACCGAACCAATATTTTTCATGAGGAATGCTCTTTGAGATTTAGACTAGAGATCTCGGCCGAGTAGCGAATTGCTAAGAATTTTTATTTCTCGGTGTAAACACAACGTTTGAATACGTAGAAGGCAAACCAATCCCACTCTACAATTCAAATATTTGCAGCAGCCGACTTGCACTGCAATTTGCCACGAGAAGTTTTCCAGCACGCTGCATCTTGGTAAATATATGAAAAATGCAAAAAATACATAGTAAACATAATTATTTTGCTGATAGAAACTATTCTTAGGAGATATGCGAATTGTTGTGGCAAAGATGGCCAAGCTGCATCGTATGTGCACTTATTTGAAAGCGCTTCAAATTGTTGATAACATCGCTTTATTAAACTTAAACTATTCTATTAGAAGAATAGTTTACCAACTTATATCGGAAACAATGTGGTTTCTGAACAAATAACCGTAGATTATATCTCACATCTTCTATTATTAACTTATTGAACAAAAAAGAAATCTAGATAAACATAGCTAACAAAACTACGGTATAGGATACGCCAATCACGCATATTGAAATCCCATCTTCTATAGAAAGCATTAACAAATTCCGCGTAAATAACAGTTATAAAAGAACATCATAACATCCATAGTTCCACAAAATATCAACTAAAGTGGTACGAGAACGCGTATTCACTCAAAACATGGATATTGGTGTTCGTCAATACTGAGTATTAAGCGTTCACGGAACGGTGAATCGGCAAATCCTTCTATATGTAGGCAATCACTCAAATATTTGCTAGTACTGGCTTCTCGTGAGGCTGTTTGTCGACTGAACGTTCCGGTCCACTAAGCAAAGGTAATGTTTAGTGTTGTAGTCACGTGTTTGTGTGCGAGCAAATAGTTTGGGTGTAACGTCACCCCCGGATTATCGCGCTTTGCATGTGTGCGTAACGGTTCGTGTGGATTTTCAGTGTGGAAGGCAGGCTGGAAGGTCAGACAATTGACTATCTGCTTTGTTAGATTTTAAGGCTGTAGTAATTGATAGGTGAATATTTATTCACGTTTGTATCATTGTGTAGGTATGTGATTTGCTAAAATAATGTTAGATACACATTGGTAGGTACATGAAATGGTTTTAAAATAATGTTCCATACGCATAGGCTTATAAATTCGTTTTGACTGTGTATTATGGGATAACATAAAAATAAGGAAGGCACATCTTTAACTGTAACATTTTTTATCTCCCCTTTTTTTTCATAAGCCTACTCTTTAGATCTTATGTATTTGTTCTTTTATCACAAATAAGATTATGTAAGTCGATGATTTAGAGGTATATCATTCATCGTTTTTCGTATCAAATACACCTACATACCTAACCTACCTATATTATCTACCGAATCAAATTACCTCTTACTGCAGCCTACACCTTGCTTTCTAGAGCAACCGATAGCTCTAAGGTATATTGTATACGGTTTGTGCTTCCTCGATACACGAAATTCTAAACTACATAGGCTTTATGCCGTTGTTTCAATGATATCCTAGCGCTTGGCAGGTATTTCAGACTATTTGTGAAGCTCTGAATACACTGGATCTAAGCTCTAGTTTCTCTTAGACCCCTACAGACTGCAAAATTTAATCATAGTGCAGTCATTGCAGCGAAAAATACGGTCTTACCTCCGAATTTTTTTACTTTGAACCGATTTGCATGAAATTTTGGAATAAGGTTCATCTTACCCTTAACTTCAAAAGTGAAAGTGATTTGAACTCCGCCACCCCCCCTGAGGGTGGTTGCCACCCCTTCTCCGGGGTGATTTTTTTTTTGCAAAATAATTTTGGATATCGATAGAAGACCTAATTTCAAGCAAAAGTTGTCTTTAAAGTTTTAAAAAAAATCCAATACTTTTCAAGTTATTGTTAAAATTCGCAATTTTTTCACGTTTTTCATCGGTTTTTTGCAAATATCTCCAAAAATATACGTTTTATCGAAAATTTTATAAAGAACAAAATTGTAGCAGGTAAAACAACGAACAATTTGTTTTTTTTATAAAGTGTCTTAAGTGCAATATTAAGCTAGATATTAAAGATCAAAGCCGTTTTTTATTTTATCTGAAATTTAATCGTTGTGGTCAATGCCATGTAGCGGCGAGCAGATGCATTTTATACATTCTATTACAAATGGGTTTTGTAGTGCTTGAAATAAGCTTTAAGATGAGCATTATTAAAAATCTTTTGCACGTAAAATAAGTGAGCTGTATAGCAAATAAGGGGAGCATCTAATGTTTTTTCTTTTAAATCAATGGGTTTCATAAGTGCCATTTCCACCACAATTAAAATTAATCGCATTCCGCCTAGGATTAACTTTATTATGAAGTGTTTGATAGATAGTATCAGTTTGGCTGCTTCAGGACACATATTTTTCAAAAAAGTTACGATTAACGAAAAGAACAAAATTTCAAATTAAAAAAAAAAACACTTTATTTTCATGATATCTCAAAAATTACGACAGATACGCATAAAAGTGTACGATAAAAAAATTAGGTATTTTCCTGACAAACAATTTGGTCTATTTGTTTTTTTTGTCGAACAAAAATTGACGGAGATATGATTGTTTAAAGAGCACTTGCCAGCGCAATTACAGCCTCTCTTAAGCCCTTTAACCCTTCACCGTTTTAGAAAAAGGTTCTTTACTATATATTGCAATGATGGATGTTGTAGCTCTCTTAATTACTTTTACAATGGTTATTAATAAATTGTGATAGCATGAAAGTTGAAGGAGTTATGGTCCAAAAACTTATCATATTTTTTTCTACTTAGTAACTGAAAATTTCGGAGTGTCAATATTTGGAGCAATGTGAAAGTAGGCAGTATAATAAAGACCCACAACTATTGTAATGTGTATATATGTCACCGGAAAATAATAAAACTCGTAAATTGATCAACTTACTAAAATAATAGATGGCATAAACTACGTCGATTAAATTTCAGACAAAATAAAAAACGGCTTTGATCTTTAATATCTAGCTTAATATTGCACTTAGGACACTTTATAAAAAAAAAAACAAATTGTTCGTTGTTTTACCTGCTACAATTTTGTTCTTTATAAAATTTTCGATAAAACGTATATTTTTGGAGATATTTGCAAAAAATCGATGAAAAACGTGAAAAAATTGCGAATTTTAACAATAACTTGAAAAGTATTGGATTTTTTTTAAAACTTTAAAGACAACTTTTGCTTGAAATTAGGTCTTCTATCGATATCCGAGGTTATTTTGCAAAAAAAATTCACCCCCGAGAAGGGGTAGCAACCACCTCCAGGGGGGGTGGCGGAGTTCAAATCACTTTCACTTTTGAGGTTAAGGGCAATATTAACCTAATTTCAAAATTTCATGCAAATCGGTTCACAGTAAAAAAATTCGGAGCAATAATGCTTCAATGACTGCACTATCAGCTTATAGTTTCATCGGGCAGTTAGGGCACTTTCAAATGCGGGGCGGCAACGTTGCGTTTATCGTCCTGCGTCCGCTTCACGCATTTTGTATGAAAACAAATGAATGTCTGTGGGCAAGACGAAAAATGCGCAGTTGCCGCACCGCAAGCGCGCAACTCAGCATTCCATCGCCATATATCTAATTTGAAAAAACCCTAAACCAGTAAATAGATACTAGTGCAAACATTACAATGATAAGGTATCTGACTGAGATAACTAAAAAGTTTCATGTAATTTATGCTTACTTTTAAACTAAGCTGTCAACCAATTATTGGCTGACAGTTCTAATTTGCAGTCTGTGGAAGTTAAAATAGCCAAAAAATCTGATGAAAGCGGAGTGTTATCTTACGCACACTTTAACTGCGAGCAACTACAATTAATCACCAGTAGGTATCAATTCAACAAGGTACACAAAATAAGATAGTATAGACGATACTAATATACCTAAAATCCCAGTTAATCTGAATACCTAAGACGTCTTATCCATGTTATTACTATCGTCTCATTGTATTGAAACATGCTTCTAATATCAGTAGACATGTCATGATGTGATATCTGACATTGGTAAATTACTTTGTACAAATGTCAATGTCGAAGGTTATGAGAAAAGTAAAAATAGGCATGCAAAATAACTATTTGTGGAAATAATAACTTTTGACTTTCGCGACTTTGTTCTGGGAACTTAGATTCAATATTTTTTTGAACTTTTCGCACAAAGAATATTTCTTTATGTAGAATATTGTATGTCTAGTAATAATATTATCGCACGTAATAGCATGTACCTAATACAGAAAAATGAACAGAGCATATTTTGACAACTAAATCCATATTAGTGAAAGCCCGAAAAGGGCTTCCGAAAAAATAATTAGAGAATACCAAAACTACTGAGCAAGTTTAAATGCAGTTATTCACACAGATAGCTAGCCTAGGACACAGACTACTCTCTGTCAAGGTACGAGAAGTAGTTCCTTCAGGATACCGGTGAAACCGCGGAAAACCAATACTCATCTCCATATATTAGTCAAATTGATAATTAAACTATCCTTTGATAAAATAAACATAGTAAATCGTATGTTTATTTCTAATCCCCGCCACTGAGTATAATTTAAAGTTAACAGCAGTTACGGTCGCTGTATTGACGACTCGCGGCAACGCCATCTAATTCAATTGTAACACTATTCACAATAGTTTACAAACTACAAACTTCGTTATAACACGGTTTCATTAACAATTTAAAAGGTAATTGGTTTTGTTTGGTGAAAAATGAACTTTATAAATATAGAGGTAGGATTTTAAATCATTTAGCAGAAGTTGGCGTTTGAAATCTGATTCGCATGTGCCGTCATTTGTTTTCGAACGCCTTTTCAAGAACAATTCGGGGATACTCATTTGTTTAGGGTAAAGGCGGGATAGATGCCCCACTTTTTGAAATATGCTTATAATTTAATAAATATTGGTTCTACATTAATAACACCTATGAATGTAACTAGTTTAATCCTTTATGTTTATTTGTGATTTGTCTTTTTGGACCTATATACTAAACGTTTTGCAGATTTTAGCTTTTTGTAGACCTCGATTTTTGGGGATAGATGCCTACCCCTATGGGTAGTTGCCCCACCTTGAAAATACTAGCAAGGATAGACGCCTACGGTGCGGGATAGCTGCCCTTCATACTGTTTAAGTATAAAGGGGTGACATAAATTAAAGTGCCCTTCATACTTAAACAGTATGAAGGGCATTTTACTTTAATTTATTTGAAATGAAAAGTATTTTGCAGTTTTTTAAATCTTTTTATATTCATTATCAGATTAATTAAAATTAACACAATAAAATTCTAAAAGTATTTGTTCAACAAAAATAATGTATTTTATACATATTTTAAACCTTTATTATAAAATATTAATTATTTAGTTTCAACATACAAAATCATAAAAATAATTCTTTCTTAAAAACTAAAATAACACAATATACTTAGCATCATAATATTTAACCGGACAGTGCTTTAAGTTTTCTACAACTCGAGCAAAAATTTCTGAAAAGTCTACAGGTTTCATGTAACCAACACTGACACATTACACATTGAATCCAGTCGGATTTAGACTTTGTTTGTTCATAGTTTTCAAAGCATTCTATGCAGTTATTTTTATTTGTATCTTTAGGCTCATCCTGTCCATCTCTTTTAGTCTTCTTCACCGGCAAACCTTTGGTTTTCTATTCCTTAACTTTGTTCTTAGGTGAATCGTCTTCATCTTCACTGTTTGAACTGTAATTCATTCGTTATCAATAAAAAGTGTAAATACCTATACATGAAAAATATAAAAAATATATATTCAAAGCACTTATAATACATTCAGGGTACACGTGGTGTATGGAGGGATAGATGCCCCTAGGGGCACCTATACCGTAAAAAATCAGGGCAACTATCCTTTTTGACAGGGTTAGATGCCCTAATATTTTTTTTAATAAATAAATACAATAGAGCAACTATTTACATCAAAATGTGTACTTCATGAAACAATATACATACGTAATAAAAAATTTTATGGAATTAATATCTACTTATAAAGTTATACAACAGCAAATACTCACCTTTAAAAATTTTACGCTCGCTGTAAGTTCGCCGCGGAGATGAATTCACACACGAGCGAAACGCGACCTCACCCCTCGATGGCGCGTGGCTAATTTAGGTGCGGGGTGCTTGTGGCTTCTAGTTAAACGGTTGTTTCTTAATCGCGAGCATGGGAAGTTAGGTTTTTTAAAAATGGGGCATCTATCCCACTGCGGCATCTATCCCGCCTTTACCCTACACCAGTTTCGTAGTTTGTATTGTTTGAAGAACAAACTTGCTAACATATTACACATTTTGATAATGTGCCGAACTACTGTGTCAAAGGAAAAAACGCATAAAAGCTCGATAGAATCATTTTGCTGTATTTTTATCTCGAAGATTTGAAAAAACATGAAGAGATTATAAATAGTTAATAAGTAAGAAATAATAAGTTCCTTCGATTAAATTTTACAACCCCATAGCTAGTAGGTACTTTGTAAATCTACATAGATAGGATTTGCATATCGAATGAACGAGAAATCCAGCCATAACATGTCTAGACGTCATTGTGAAAACACAAACAAACGAACATCGGAACTACGTATTTGTGTATCAAATAGAACTAAGAACGCCTTCACACCATCGATTTTGCCGTGCGTAACTATACGCTCATTTTAACTTGGGTATATTAATTGTTATCTTCGTCATCATCATTTCAATCATATGCTGTTTACTTCTGAACATAGGCCTCAAAAAGGACCAGTTAAAAGCAGCTTGGGTCCTGCTTACCTATCAACGACTTTCGAAGTCGAAGTCAAAGGTTATACGGACAGCATATTATGTAAGAATGTGCATATTATGTCCAACCATCTATATTACGGCTGGACTAACCGTTTGGCTTTAAGGCGGTATAAAAATCTGTCACTATTCACATGTTCGTATTTGGGCGTCGTCGCTCGAACTAGCAGTTGTCAATTGTTTAATTAGTCTTTGTCAAATCATTGCGTGTGTCGCTAGTAAACACATGACAAACGCGCGGATGATCCACTATTGCTAGTTTGAAAGCCCTCTTATTCCACTTCCATAGATTCCAGTTTCTGTCTAGACGGAATACATTAAGCCAGTCGTTTTGTCATTATCGAAACTATGCAGTTTAGTAGGAGACAGTAATCGGTGCATTTCTGCATCGGTCGAATTATTGGTTCCCTTCCGAGATAATAAGGTTTTATATTTAGTGTTATGCTTTTTGTTTGAACTTTGCGGGCTTTTTTTGTTTGATTGTACTACGTCGTGGTAAAAGAAAGTTTTCGAGGATCTGTAAATTACATTGATTTTTTTACATAATGTTAGTTGGCTACTTTTACACTTAGAAAGAAAATGCGTTGAATTGCGTGAATAAATACACGTAGCATGCTGTAAAATGTTTGATTCCAATAGAAAACAAAATGAGCCTTCTATGCTGCAAAAAAGACATGTATTCGTTTTATAAAATAACACTCTATCCTAGAGGCAGTTAGCTTGTACTTACTTATCATTATAAAACTTTAAGGTATTCATATTTCTCCTTGTAACAAAAAGAAACCATTATCCTAAGAAATAATTTGAAAGTCTGTATTTCAGAAAACACTAAATCCCCTGTTTAAGACACAAACATTAACATAGCAAGCTAATCTTGGACGAAGTAGAAAAACGTGTAAAGCAATGAAATAATTAACTTTAATTTACGATAAAACGTTAAAAATAACGAAAACAATAATTAAATATTCATTACGTGGAATTATCGCGTTTTCTTTCTTTTCCTCGAAAAATTCACGAAAAGCCTTGGCACTTTTTTGTTGAGTGAGATACCTACGTTGGATTATCGTGCTTAGATATTTTTTATCGACATCGATGGCTTCTAATAAAAATATATATTTTTTTTATTTATTTTAAGTTTAAACTAATTATGAAGGGATGATATTGACCTTCAAACGGTGCAATGTGCCACTATGTAAGGTAAGGAATGTATCTTCCTTTTACCTGCACTCCTATATTTCTAACTTTTTCTGTTTTTATTAAAATTCTATTTTAATCTGGCCATTTAAATCACAATTTAAAATTATTCTAGTAATCTGGTTTCTCTCTCTTAGTTTCTTATAAGATAACAAATTAAGATCTCATTTAGTTAAAATGTGAGTAAAATTAGTAAAAATATCGATACATATTTTATCGACACGTCCCACCTCTAGTCCAGGCTCCCCATTAACGCTATTACGCTAATGATTCGCCGGAGCAGGACGCCCCCCTAATCACAAAACAAAGCTTTTTTAATAGAGATATTTCTTTTAAGCGCCATCGCCCACTTTTGGGGGCTCCGACTTTGACTTTTATACTGCTTTTAGATCAATGATGATTGAAAAAAATTCAAATCTTTTGATCATACTACCTAATTAAAATTTGTTTTGTAAGACTAAAATATTTTTACTGAACATGTAAATGTCACTTTACAAAATATTGATTCCTGCTGATGGTTAACTTCGTCATACGCAGCTTCCATCACTCATTCACAAAACGTAATATCGTAAAACCACGAAACCAATTCGAAATTCCAAAAAAGATTAACTACGTAACCGAAAAGCCTCCAGCAATAAAAACCAATTAAAAGCCAGTCATAATTCAACAAAAACTCATTTCTAAATTGAACAATTCCAAATTCAAACAAAAGTCATGGCCGAAAAAAAGTAGTTGTGGCTTTGTAACCCGCGAATGCGCTCCTCCGAAAAATTAAAAAAAAAAAAAAACAATTGCCTCGCACCGCTCATATATAACCCAGACAATAGTTACAAGAAATATATGAGCCATATTAACAATACACGCAGACATTTTTATACATTTTTGTTCTACCAGCACCGACGCGCTTAAACGGAAGCAATAACCTAACGGCCCGGACGTTTACGCCATTTTATTCATATAAAACGGCAATAATGCCAGTGTTTGCATAGCGAGATATAAAAATTATTCAATTTTTGGATACATTTTTTTCACACTTCATCTGACATGTTGATTGTCAAGCTGCGCTGTTAAATAAGAGGTTTTATTGTTTAGGGCCGTGAAAACGAGTTGTAAAGTGGCTGAATGGCATTTTTTGTATTGTTATTTTTTTTGATGGGCACATGAATATATAGGTATGGATTAAAAACACGGCTTAGGCTGGCAACTTGTGTGAATGAAAGTTCCACAATGCAAAATTAATATTGATTATATTCTATAGATATATTTATTTTCCACTCACATATCTAGATAAAGCAGATTACCTAGAGGTATTATAATGTACCTGACCTACCACAAAATGTACTAGTTTATAATGCAATATTTGTAAATATTATTAAGTGCTTTACATAATAATATATAGCATATATTTATTTTAGTACAATAATACTTATTAATAAAATAAAATAAACTTTAACAATAACCAGCTAAGCTGAGATTTATTGAATATCCAAAAAATCCAAAGCACTTTAAATCTATTATTATACTTTAAAAGTCAGCTATGACCTCACTTAAAGCTAAGTACACAAACATATTTGTTTGATATGATTTCAATACGATTTCTAATGCATTTTATTTTATATTCTTAAAGTAGGTTTTATAGACTTTTATTATTACCTACAGACCTCTTTGATGTAAGGCTTTATGATAAAAACACCCGTGACCTTAGA
Organism: Helicoverpa zea; assembly: GCF_022581195.2. Lineage (NCBI taxonomy): Eukaryota > Metazoa > Arthropoda > Insecta > Lepidoptera > Noctuidae > Helicoverpa > Helicoverpa zea. The sequence goes on along the minus strand of NC_061456.1, from coordinate 11,298,312 downwards.
ATAGAGGTCGCACTTGACCGGCATTGGTTTTGAATTTCGAACAAAGTAAACTTTTTTTTATTTTCTTAGAAAACCGTATTGATACTTCTTGCATTAGTTATGCTTACATATTTTTTTTTACTTGTGTTAGATTTCAAATAATTCATTTGTTTGTTTTAAATAAAGCTTTTTATTTTGAATTAGGCGATTATCACACTGCCCCGCATGATGCAGCGTAGTGCGTGGATGCGTTTTTTTCCGTTGTATGGAAATATCTCCGTTTGTATGGAAAACACGCATAGTCCAACACACTGAAAATGCATCCACGCGCGTTCATGCGGATCACGCACATACATGCGGAGAAACACGCACCCCCGCGCGTAGGTGCGGGGCGAGACGCAAGGTATGGCACACTGAATCCCGCAATGCCGCGCGTGATTTTGAATGGGCGTGACGTGTATATTTGAAAATGGAACTCGCTGTGCGTCAATTTACAAAACGCACCTACGCGCGTGAGTGCGTGAAAAACCCGCACGATGATGCAGATCTGCACTCCCGCAGGAACGCGCGTAGGTGCGTCGACACGCAAGATGCAGCGTGATGCGGGGCAGTGTGAAGATCACCTTAGTTAGGTTTCTTTAACGAGAAGTATTCTTTCATGAATAAACAGTTTAGTAAAATATTTTATTAGCTTTGTATGCTTGCATCTCAATCATATTTAAGCAATCTGAGTAAACATTTTGTCTGTATCGTATAATTATCGAATTTATTTAACTTTTTTAAATATGTACATGTATCAGTAAATAATATTGAGCTTACTAAATCGAACAAATAACTTTGTAGAGCCAATATATCTTTCTTGTATTTGTATATTTTTGCTAGCTTTCTGTCGTGGTTTCACCCGTGTCTTGGGAAACTTCTCGTACCCGGATAAAATATAGTCATGACACCCGGAATGGTGTAGGTCCCTAACGGCGAATGTATTTTTCAAAACAGTTTAGTATTTTCGGAGCCTTTCGGTTACAAACAAACAGAGAAATAAATTCCTTCTTTCTTTATAGCATTACCAGCTTCCGCCCGCGGTTTCGCCCGCTTAGAGTTCGGTTATATCGCGTTTCCAAGAGAATTCTTCAAAAGCCTGGGATAAAAACTATCCTATGTTCTTTCTCGTGGTCAACTCTATCTCTGTACTATATTTTATTAAAATCATGCCAATGGTTTAGACGTGAAAGCGTAACAGACAGACATAGTTACTTTCACATTTATAATATTAGTAGTTATACATGGTTTGGATTAAATTTTATCTCCTTTAGTTGCTTTCACTACATGATGTGTAAAAGTAGAAGTTTAATTATTAAAATGTAAATTAATTTGCATCTCATTCAAACTGTAAGAGGATTACATACTTGAAGTTCTCGTTTTCAAAGAAAATAAAATATCAATTCAAAGAAAATATTTCCATTTCAGATTTTTACATTAATCTCTTTATATCTAGATTACTGTAGCATTCTCTAATTGACTTTTATATAAAAAATACCTCAATAATTGTGTGTTAAAAATAAGTTTGTTAGGATTTAGGATGTACCTACATACATGTGTATGTGGGTTTTGGGTTTGTTACTCTTTCACACTAACAGCACTGCATGGATTTTCACGAAACTTGTCGGTAACACTTACTAGCTTATTACAGAATATCTTTACAATGTACAGGCTATTTTCATCCACGTGCTGAACGTAGCTCCCTTAAGACGTGGTTGTAATATAATGAACTGTATTTCTAACTCAAGAAGGCATAATTTTATTTACCTGCATAGCAAATCCTTTTTTATACCTGTGCACACGAGTCCCATACATACCTTCACCTACCTTATCATAGTTTTTAAATTACATGCAACAGATACATAAGAATAATCCGTTCTCTTAAATAATTATCTCAAGAGACTTAATTTAAAACACTCTATAAACAAAAAACAACAAAATCCACACAAGCAGAGTAAAGAAGTAACATGAAAGTTAACTTTTTCAAACCGCTTGCGAAGTGCTTGCTTGATGCACTTTGAATAATTAATAAAACGTGCATTACTTTTATTTACAGCCCCTGAGAGGGTTACACTCCATAATAGATCCAAAGATAATGACTATAAGAACCATTTTGCATATTTCTGCAGCACTAAGGCAGCTCCGTAACTTTTGTACCGTAGCTGGCAGTTTGTTTTCTTTATTTCTGTAGTAAGTTCGTTTACAAAGGTTGTGATGGGTCGGCTTGAATGAAACGCTTATTAAATATTCAAAGAACTATGGCTCTGTTTTTTAGAAAAAAAAGCTTTGCCACAGTTTAGTTATGTTCTGTTGTAAACAGTTGTGAAATTATCTACTAACGTTCCTAAAATTTCACTCAAACACGCATGCATCGACGTCTTCTTTTGGTGCTGTCAGTATTGACTGTCGTGCATCGAGCACATGCATGAGTGACATTGTTATGAACGTAAGTACCTACGTAGCTTCACAACTGTTAACAAGAGAATATATTTAAACTGTGCTTTTCTATTGAGTTCTTAATTTATTTTTTGTATTTCGCATGCGATTATTTGTAAAATACGAGTATGTTTATTCTAACAGCATCGAATTCTTTTGTTTGACATCACTCGAAGTTCAAAATTCAAATCATTTCTTTCCATTAAGGCTTGTTTATTTTGAAAGCAAAAAAGAGGTACCATTTGTTTCCAAAACTCTTTTACGAAAGTCATTTAGACAGTCTTTATATTAGTTTCAGGATTTATTCAATTTTATCTAGTTTTCGTAGTTCACTTTCATAGTTTAGCTTAATCTAATCAAAGCAAATAGCATGGAACCAAACTGCGACCACTAATTAATCATTTGCATTAGTCATTATGAATATAAATGGTCAGTCAATTTACACAGTACCCACAGCTTATAATGCAAACTGTACTACCAATATAGAATATAGTATGGACACAGCACAATAAGTTACTAAATACAGTATTCAATAATATACTATACATTACAATAAGTAGCAATTTTTTTTAAACTGCTTCTACTAACGATTTGAATAATTCTTTCACTGGTGAGAATATACAATATCCCTATGTAACATAGGCTATATTTTGTCCAGATACAGTAGAAAATTCCGCGGGTGAAACCGCAGGAGAAAAGTTAGTGAATCATAATAAAATTGTTGAATATATGTACATATAATATGAATATACACACGTATAAAATCAGGCTAACATTTCTTAGTATACAATGCAAAGTGAAGATAGAAATCAACATACTGATAACATTAAACAAAATTCAATCAACAAAGCTGCACATATACATAAATATGATATCAAACAGAAATATCTTCAACATTTCCAACCTTTAAAGTGGCATTCTTAGACCCCGCATACAGCAAGCTAAACAGTCGGCCGACAGTTAGCCCGATGGAAGCATTTCTTTTTTAAACAAAATCGTGAATTCAAACAAAGGTTTTAACCGGCCAAATATCTTATCGTTGTTATGTGTGCATACCACAAACAAACAGACAAAACAAAAGTTTCTGCTTTTAGTATTAGGTATAGCTTGGATTAGATTTTTTTTTCTTTGGTTGCTTTTACTACATGATGTATTAAAGTAAATTAAGTTAAATTATTAAAATGTAAATTAGTTTGCATCTCATTCAAACTAAAAGGATCACACACTTGAAGTTCTGCTTTTCAAAGAAAATAAAATATGAAATTAAAGTTCATTTAAATACATATCCAGGTCCCAATCAAACTGTCGGCTGACTAAAAAGTCCTCAGTATGCACTATGCAGGTATTCTTACTTATACCAATACCTTTTACAAATACAAACAGCCTAGCTTCCAGAGCAATGTGAGCTCTTACATTACCATATTCCAGTTCACAGGTTGCGTTCCCATTGCTCGATGAATTCCCACTATTCCCACTAGTGTTTGACTTTGAAACTCAACTAATATTATATTGAAAAATGGGATTTGTGGAAGTAAAACGGCAGGTCTGCATTTTGTTAGGTGATGTATGTAGTGGTATTTGGGTTTTGTTACTTTAAGATAATGCATTAAGTGGATTAGTTTCTTGTCTTGACATAGTTAGGTATATTGCACGATACTATTATTAAAAATAGAGTCAATGAGAAGTATTCTATTACAATGAATGTATTTTCATTAGTAATGGCGGTCTTCACATAACTTGTTATGACTTTAATTATTTTATTAAATTGGAAATGCACTCCTTGTACATGTGGTCTAACGATAGAACCTTGCAGCACTCCATAAGTCACTCATTAACAAACCAATTACTACCAACTAAAATATTATCAACACCAAACAACACTACTTCAAATTCCTTAACAATACATTCAACACCAAAAACCCACCATGGAAACGCTCCCAACTACAACTGACAGCATGACATACGCAATCAAACGCTCCATGTAAAACAGTTTAACTAACATTCGACAAATCCCGTCGAGAATTAATTTCCAATGTAGATGATAATGAACCGGCTGTTCGGGTCATTTGCATCGATATACCGATGCCGGTCGTTGAAATGAGCGCATGCTGCAAATTTGCCGAACGAGCCCGCAAAACCAGTGCGAATTGAGGCTTACTGCAGTTTTAATACATGATACTGAATGTTTGTTTGGGAATTTCATATTTTCACGTGTGTTTTTGTTTTTACATAGTAGAATTTGTTTGGTATTTAAAATGGTTATAAAGTTAACTTCCGCTTTGTTAATAAAATTGTTTAATTTGAATATACGATTTCTATAATTAAGAATTCTGAGCTATTAAATGTAATGCGTTGCTTTTACAAGATGGACAACAAACAACAATGGACATATCATCATCTTCCGAGCGTTTTCCCAACTGTGTTGGGGTCGGCAACCAGTTGCACATAATCTGCACGAATATAATTAATATTTCTTTTACTTAATAATTAAGCTAATTAATGCAAATTCTTTTAATAATAGTCTGTATAAAAATGCAATACATAAGCCACTATATAAACAAAAAATGCACCAATCATTACCAATAAAGATAAGCAATCAAGCAAAGAGTTCGTTAAAATGGGAATTTCAGTACATCGACATACTTTTCAGGATAGGCCGGTAAAAACCAGTTCGAGCCGGATATTGCACGGCCATTGTTGTAAAATTCAAACAGGCATATTTACTTTTTGCATGTAAAGTGCGTGATTGATATCCGATTGCTAGGGGCTATGTGACTGGCAATTAGATTTAATGGCATTTCAGTTTTCCAATATATAGTTTAGGGAGTGAATGGAAATAATGGTTTAGATAGGCAGTATGCTGAAGTTTTAGTTTTCGAATATATTTTATATTGAAAGCATTTTTGGTGTTTGTTTTGTTCAGCAATTTTGTTTATTCTACGCTTTATTTATATTTAAATTATTTTAGTACATCTAGTTATACAATAAAGTTGCAATGGTTCTGAAAATAATTGATGGTCATTAAAAAATACCTCTATTTAATGAATTCACAGCGCTTTACTTGAAGGAAATACAAAAAAAATACGCAGCTAAAAAAACACACCAAATACAAGAACGACAACAGATTTCAACAATCACACTCAGATTCGTCATCAGAACTCAGAGCGTGTGCAAAGTTTCAACCTAATTGAAGACCGGGAAGTGTGTCAAATTAAGATTCTAAGATTTTCTTACATACATAGTCACAAGTGAAGCCAATATAAGCGTGTTAAAAATAACAAACCAAACTCTAAACTCCAAATGACCTTCTCAAGGCAACTTTTGAAAAGGAACTGAGCACAGTGACTGGCACAATACGAACACGTAGGTAATTGCATGACATTGCAACTGCCTCCCCAAGATATTGGGGCTGGCAACACTGGTAGTAAGAGTGGTTGAGATTTTGATGCAGATTTAGAGAAGGCTTTTTAGGTTGTGAAAGTTGTTGGTGTATTAACTGAACCAATAAACAAAAGCGATGTCACTTGCATCCTGCGGAAAGCACTCTCATTTCTCGCGTTCAAAATATTTTAACTACTTACTGTATAACACTAAAATATTTTTTTAATCGGACCTGTAGTTTTTATCATTAGCGCGTTCAAGCTAACAAACAGCCTAAACATTAATATGGACTGAAAGTTATTGTCCAAATCGAGATTCTATATTAGAGGAACAGGAAAACACAATTAGACAGCAAAAGTGGCCATGGGCCATTATCCCAGGATGATCACTTCTGTCTTTTTGTGTCTACTAAGCAAAAATTTCATTTTGAAGTTATGAAGACGATCTCCAAGAATTCGGATCCCTCAGATTTATTAAAATTCACTTCTGAGTAAGGTACATACAATGGTAATAGTAATATTCTTGCCGTTCATCATTTTTGGATTGTATTATGTGTAAGTCAAATCGCAATCCTTGTTTTTGCTGAATCAGTTGGGGTGGAAATATATCTGGCTGTAACAATGAATACAGGGATGAAAATGAGAGAGGAATTCATTAAAATTGAAAGCAAATTTTTATTTTATTTTTTCGTAGCCGATGGAGCACGTGTAACGTAAATTGTTTGATGAGGCTCAAGCAGCGAGTTTTGCATCTGGTGTTTTTAAAATATTCGTTTTAACGTTTTATTTAGTGTCCCGTTTATCTAGTGGTCCCTTGACAAAATTGGATCTGAATTTCTTTATATACCTAGAAACTTATCAATATTTGTGTATACGTTATGATCGAAGTTTGAAAAAGGTTCACTTTTAATTTGCCATTCTTCGTATTCATTCCTCAAAATATCCCCCTTTACCCACAACAACACAATCATCCACATCACCAGAAATATATGAAAATAAAAACTTCCAGCAATAGCAAAACTTACTAATAAAAGTGCAAGTGTCAACAAGGCGTCGCAATTTGTCACGCAATCTTATCGCGTGACAAGTGACAGTCATAGGCTCGTAAGACCGTGTTACGTGTCACCCACTGACGCTGGTTCAGCTCTAATATAGGCTGAGAGACAGACTTTACGTCATCCATATTACTTTGTGGTTGAAATAGGAACATTTTTGATTTTTTTAAGATAGGAGTACAAGGATTCGTTTGCAAATCGGTCCATGCGTCTTTGGGTAATCGGTGAACATACATAACTTTTAAAAAAAGATTCCAACGAATTAAGAACCTCCTTTTTTTGGGAAGTCGGTTAAAAAAGGCTGATAAAAGTTCCATCTAACCAAACCAGATTTCACTGGTTATTTATATAAGCAAATTATTCCGGAATCAACATCCCAATTAATCCAAACCAAGATAAACGATGCCAACCTAAATAAGAGAAGATTGACTCATCGAATGTATACACAAAAGCTCCTATATTTTTCTAATACAGTAATATTCTGAGACTACGCCATACTTCCCTGAAAATATTATCATATAAGCCCAATAATATTTTATCTTGAGAAGCTAAATAATGCGGCGGCGACATTTGGCGGTTATATTGCGACGTGTGACCGTTATATACCGACCATTGCATGGTTAAATGTGCGAGGTCAAAGATTTCCAGTAATGAGCAGATTTGTAGGGCTCCCTGATGTCTCAATACTGTAGAAATATTACCAATAAAATGTTTAGTTCGATACGTATGGTTTGATTCAGTTTTGAGCGATGATGCATAAAAATGTTTTGCTGATATAGTCCTATCTATATAATCATCTTTCTATAACTGATTATTAATTATTATAATTTATTTTCTAATAAATTACTTAGCAAATGAATTGTGCTCAAAGCTAACTACGGCGCCATCTTTGTTTCATAACCTTTTTAAAGAAAGATTAAAAACAAATTTTCGTAAGCTGCGAGTGCGATGGCGAAACTTTACCTCATTCAACTTTAACAGCATTAGACCTTCATAATCTGTAATTAATTTATATTCAGTGTATTTCGAAGAACGTTTTATCTTCCGCGGGAATTAAAGGTTTAAAACCCAAGCAGAAAAAAAAGTTGTCGCTTTTTGAAAGTTGGAGGAAAAAGACGGTGCCTGAATAAAAATCACTACATTTGTCACAGCATAAGAATTGGAATTAGACAAATTCGTCCGTTAAATTAAGGCCATTCCGGATGGAGAACGGAATTCGATTTGGGGTAAATCTCCCACCCGGCTGGGGAAATGGGGAATTTTCCTTTACCGCGCCTCGCAAACTTAAGCGATGCTCGGGATCGCACGTGATTGGATAAAATAGAAAGTGTATTTACTTCTAATTTGATTTTAAATTGGATACAAATGGATGGCGATTTTTTTTACTTAATCCGCCAAAGAACGCGCGTCCCGAGTAAATTATTTGGCTTAGAGACTCGAGACGTGAAAATTAAATCGATCAATCGTAGACCGTATTCGAATAAACAGTTCACTGATAAATATTTAAACAGCTCTTCAATTAAGTCCGAGCTAAGTAATACTGTAGAGTACATTTAAAAATATAACTGAATAATTTTATGAAGCTTTTTGCAACCTCTTTGTAATTCACAACAGAGTTCGCTTTTCACGCAAACTTTACACTACTTTTCGTTTTCAAATACATAAATAACTTAAGTCATATAGTAACATATAACTTTAGAGTTCTTTTTTACATCTCTTTTATTACTATGAAAAAAAAAAAAATTTTAATAACAAAAAATCTTTTTAGTCTTTTTCCTCACCCCGTCACACATACGTACAGACCATAAAGTCAACATTATTTTACCTTTAGTTATCTGTCACTCTTTCCTCATACCTACATTATCTTTGCCTTTGACATTAAAACGTTCCGAGAAACTCGCTATTTCAGGATGTTACGTTTTATTAGATTAAGAACCTTGTTAATTATGTAACAACGAAGTTAATGACGTTCTAAAATAGAATTTTGTATTTTTGTCCGCTTCCTCAAGATGAAAATGTAATTTTGGTACATTTATTTTTGGAGGTAAATTCGTTATTTTACTTCATGATCTAATAAACGATGATGCATCAAAATATGTATATAAATGTCTTTAGGTACTTATCTTAATTTATAAATTATCTTTCGTAATATCAAACTTCAGCTACACCTTTTGACTATCACATTGCACGAGTAATTAGAGGCTTTGACACTATGGGCAGTTTTAAAAGGTAAAAATATTTAAAAACATTCTTCTTACGTACTCAGTCATGAAGGAAGAATACTAAAATATTCTCAGCGACATAAAACATAACTTTAAAACGAAACATATCTTTTAAGTCTCTCAATTGACTTCTCGAAAAGAGCGCACTTTAAATCCAGGAAAGTATAAACTAGGTAAATTAGTGTAAAAGCTAGCGAAGTGTTTACAAAACTAGGATATAGTGCTGTTACCCAGCGTTTGTAGCTTACCGACGTCTGGAGAATAGCTATGGCTTAGTTAGTGCTAGTGATGTGATGTGTCGATAAAAGACGCTGGTTTTTGTCGACGTTTTATTCGTTGATTATAAACAAAATAAAATTTAATATAACCAAACTATACCTATCTGATATTAGAGAGGCTTAGAACATAAGATGTAGAAAATAAAGTTTTGTATTCTGAGAAAAAAAAACAGAGTTCATTAAATTCTCATTGTGCGATTCTTTAATTTTATAGCCTAAACACTAATGCCCAACTAACGGTTTTTTATTTTTACTAGATTTCTAATGACTAGAGACGAGACATAAACATGGCATATATTCGTGACACACAAACATACAAGACAACATAACAGAACAGAACACAGAAGATAAATTATGCGATTGTTATTACAATTCCCGCTTTATTTGTGAACTCCACGTTCGTTACGTAACTAGTTTGAATAATAGTTAGAAATAATGTTTTGTTATGTTAGTCCGTATTTACATAATTTTGGTACATAGGTATTCCATTATTAAGCTAAATAATAGCCTCGGGGTGCGCGTGTAGCATTTGTAGTAATTTGCATGATAGCCTGATTGAAGTATTGTCATTGATGCTACATTATGTTTTGGTTTGAGGGTAGCTGGTCAACGTGATCGACGTAATTACTTAATTAATTACGGCCGGCGGCAATGAGCGCTGTTTTTGTTGGTGGTTGTCAATATTTCTGGTGTCTATTCTGAAACTGGGTTTTTTTATTTCTTCTGTTTCATCACTTTTACACATGACCAGAAATCTGAATATATTTGGAAACATCATCACCATCTGCGTAGCCTTTTCCCAACTATTTTGGGATCGGCTTCCCATCTAGCCAGATACAGCTGAGTACCAGTTTTGTACATAGTACGACTTCTCGTGAACATAATCTGTGTATATTCCATAGTTCTCCATGCAAATGAACTGTGCATTATCAAGCAGTCCCTCTGGTAACATATCGATAAATGCGTTCCCATCTTCACATCACTACAGCAATAGACGTTTGAATCTTGGACATATTCCAAAGCATTTCAGTTTTATCCTCGATGTCTCGACGGGGCATAAATTAAACGGTTTTCATACGAATTCAGTTATGTTCGGTTGTTCAACTTAAATTGAAGATTTGGTTGTACTCTTAAGGCTCATAATGCTCATTGAAAGTGTGTCTATATCCCTTGGAAACCGGTGGCTGGCTAGTATGTTTTCGCATCTATGTTTTTAGAATTTGATAGTAAGTTTTCTGATATCATTGTAGATATTTCTATACAAGTAATCGGGACTAAAACGCGATACGCATAAAGGTATTACTTACACCTTTCTACTTTCCCGACGTTTCGGCCGGATTGCACCGACTGCAGTCACGGGTGGACTGATGAAAGTAAGCGGCGTCTCAGTGAAGCACGTAAATGTAAATGATTCAACTTATCTTTTTTCTCTAACAACCAAACATTTAGCTTTTCACTTAATTTATAGATTTCAAAACCAACGATTTGTGATAAAAATTCCTTTATCCAAGTAAAAATAGACGAAAAACCTGCACATATTTTTAATGTAGGTAACTGTAAAACAAAACACCAGTTTACTAGAAGCTACGAAGGCCATTTTGTTTTGCTACATAAACTCGTAGTTTCCCAAGACTTAGGTAATAAATTAATTAATAAAGTCGCATCCTCACTTAAGCTGAGCTAGCGAGATATTTATATCCTAGTGGATAGTTATAATTCCGACGTTGTAAACGTGTTGTTACTTCTAGGAAACTTGCTTTAACTTCAATATGCTATGCTATAAAGAAACTATCAAGTAAAGGTCTACTATGAACTAAGTTAAGAAATATTCCTCAATATTTTCTGCTATTGCAGATTATCTTAACAAATACGAGGGAAATGTATCCAATGAGGAAATATTTATGTGTAATCAAAAACTGTTTTCTCAAAGCAGGCTGAAAAACATAACTTTTAGAACTTCAGACTTTTTACACGAGAAAGTCCCAAAAACGCTCACACTTCACCACTTCCTATGTGTTAAGGTTGGTGCAAGGTTGCTGGTGAAGAAGAAGTGGATTATTTCTAATACTTTTTTATCCTGCTAATAGTGTTACACTATACAACACCCAACAAAGAATGTGAAACACTTGTTTAAAATACAAGGCAAATACTTAAGACAGTTAGTTGTAACTGAAATAGTTGAAAAAGTTTCGCTTCATGCTCCGAATAACGCTGGACAGTTTCAACAAGACAATCGTCGTGAAACATTTAGCGTATCTGACTTGAATTTAAAGCCGAGTCCGTGCCAGATTGTTTGTTGGTCATCCCGAATAAAAAATGGCATACCTTTTTCAGAAAAAAAGAAAACAAAAATTGTCTCTTATAATTCCTTCTACCAAGCTCGTGCGTGCTAATTCAAAGTCTTTCAAATGGAGACAGGTCTTGGTCATATCTTACATTATCTGAATATGATAATATTTCTTGCAATAGGAAATTGCAGCATTTAACAACAAACAATTTATAAAGATCGAAAATTGTAGGAAAAGTTTACCTTCCAAGAACATTACAGTCATTGAAAGTGAACTTTAAGACGGATAGTCTTACGAAGTCACCGCTATTTCTATACCTATTTAACCTAAGCTGTACTTACCTTAATCCAAATCAACTACATCACTTCCTACCTCAATAATTCCAGTACCGACAGAACATTCCCTAAGCTTACTCCTCCAATCCCGGCAATGCTTCAAGGGATATCACAAAGCTAGCCATACATCAACACGTCCGAACCGACGTATCGTTTGACATCGAAAAAGTAATATGTCTCCTCAAGCTGTACATAAAACCTTAGCGAAATGAAACGGGTCTGCTATCAAGCTGCGGCCCGTCAATCTTATTGTCATTCAATTTGAATTTCCGCTTAGGACCGGTTTTTTGTGAGGCCTCACTAGAGGCTGTAGAAACAGCGGGTAAAATGACTCTAGTGCGGGCTAGGTCTAATAAGTTCTAAGCTTAGAAAATGAGTAATTTTGTTTGGTATTTATAGTGTTTCTGTAATTTAATGAGAATTAAAATGTCAAAAATGAGTCCCTCGCTGGGCGCCAAAAATATTTTGTGTGGATTTCAAAGACATGAATTACTTGATTAATAATGCGAAAATCCTGACAATGTCGATTTAAATATCATGTAAATTCTTATAACTTAAAAAAGAAATGTAATCATAAAGCATATAAGTACCGATATTTTCAATTTTCCTCTTCCGCTACCGTAATGGCCCAACCGTCAGTCTACCCGAGCGGCGAGGCCGAGAAAAACCTAACATTTGTCACTGCATCGGAATCTGTTGAATTAGACGCTTCAAGGGTTCCCCCGGATGGGAATTCGAGCTTATTTTTTGTTTCTGCTCCATATTATAGTACATTCGAGAACATTCTATCCGTAATGGCGTTGCTGTATCGCAATAACGTATCTCAGACGAGGGTAGGATGCTTTTTTTCTCGCTTTACGATTTTAAGTTGATGGCTTGATATGATTCGGTTTAAGGCGGGCATTACTTACGGTTCGGAGTAACGTTTGCTTTCGGAATATTAACTCCGAATTTATAGGAAAGGGTTTCGACGTTTTAACGGTTTTTGCTTCAATTTATGGTATTATTTTTGTGCAATATGCGTACCTACTGCATACTGAATGGATAATTTAGAGTCAATTTCTATGAATGACGACGATTTTTTTATCAAGGATTAACTTTTGGGATAAACTGATTTTTATTAAAAACGCATATAATTTGAAAGTGCCTTTACATTTTGAATTTAATAGAAAACGGCTTAGCAAGTGTCTTTGCCGCTAAAAGCATTTGTTTTGGCATACATAGTGACGTGAATCTCTTTAAAGTGGGTGTGAGTCCATCAATGTGGGACTTGACAAAGATGAATGGTGTGTCTTTGTTTTAAAATGGATAACGTTTACCTATAAAAGCGATTCACGCGTTAGAAATCTTATCGAATGGTGTTATGGTGAATCTAATGAAAAACAAACTTTCCCGATAAGTGGTCCAAGTTTATTGCATAAACTAAAAAGAGTTATGGATAGTCATTATAAAAACAAAATATACAAGTCGCCTTGAGAACGTACTCCTTTTTTTTGTTGGCTAAAAACATAAATTCAAACATATTTACACACACTGATTTAAACTATTAGCTTAATAAAAGTCTACAGTAGGCAGGAGCTCCAAGGGACACCATTTGATGGTCGTTGTCGAAATGAAATTGTTTTTATTACCAAAATCTCCAAAAGGATTTCAAACCATTCGCAAATTACAAAATAAACTTTTATGATGCAATAAAACCTCTTAATGCTTACACTTTTAAACTAGCAATTTGCATGAAAACTTTATTATTTAAACCTATACGGATTCATTAATATTAAGTTCTCAGAGAAATTAAATACAATTTTGCGTTGAATCTTATTTATTTTTAAGTACTTTATTAAATACCCACCCAAAACAAAAATGTGAAAGGCTGCCAAGTTCGACAATATGGGAATGCTTCGCCTATAAAAGAAGTCAGATCTGAATAAGTACCAAGTTCCATACACATACCTTAGTTAAAATTAGTTACTTTTTAATGATGTTACTCGGCATTTCGACATTCATTTATTTTTGTAAGGTTGTCTATTTTATTTTTTTCTTATGATTAAGTTAGTTAAGGAAATGTCTCATTTATACTATCTTTCAGATTTTTGAATATGCACTATGCTTCTTACAAATAAATGAACTAGATTAACTAAATGGACTAGATTTACCAACTGACTGACATGACATGTTATCATATATTATGTTCGTGGATCAAAGTTACACATTCGTTATTTTCGAAAGTGACTCACATTTGGCCGTTTTCAGATTTTTACTTTACTTTTACTAAATACAAACCTTTGTAACGAATTTCAGATCGGTGCGACCATTCGAAGATATATTATATAAGGTGCTTTATTATTACCTGCCAGGACTTGAATGGGGGGTAGTATTGCGTTTATTGATTACAATAGTGAATAAATTTCGTTCCCCGGAACCGTCAATTCAATTTGAGACAGTAAACAAGTTAAATTAACATTGGCTGTACTCTGCATAACGTGGTTCACAAATTACGCGCGTATTGTCGCTTCGTCAATGGAAACAACTGCTATCTCTTTCTATCTGTTCTGCAAGAGTGGCAACGCGCAACTCTGCTGGATGGTTTTAAACTAATCAATTAAGTCAAAGGATGATGGGCAATTTTGTATGAACCCTGGCCTGATAACCAATAAAGTTCAAATGTGTATTAGCTTATTACTTATACCCCACAGTTACCGAAATTAAACAGTTCATGTCAAGAATCTACCGGAAATAAGTACAGTCGGGCACAAAAGAGTTATACTTTTTGCACCATTCTTTTTCCGAAAAATTAATTCTTTAGTAAAAAAGTTAATTCTATGTTGTATTTTCGACAACTTGTCACTCGTTTAAATAATCGTAGGGTAGACTAACAAAATAAAACAGTTGTAAATAGGCATAATTCTTTAAATAATGAAACAAAACATAAAAACTTTTCCTTCTACCACCGTATACTATTTCTATTATTGAAGATAGCATTTTCTCGTCATGCGGCACCAGGATAGTCGGCCCTGGGTTGTTGATTATTTGATAATATACAAATAGTAACCAAACGGGTGATCAGGTCCGCAAGGAGATAAAGCCCTTTTTGGGTTTAGTTGAGGCTCTTGGTTATAAACCATTTGAAACTACCAGCACAAGGTCAGCGTTATACGTCCACGTCGTTAGCTGAATCAAGATATTTAAGTTGTTTTTGAGCTTCACGGAGTTTTCATCATGTGGCACATCAGGCTTGTTAGCCAGGACAGTCGACAGACATTAGTGATGATGGACTGATCCCAGTACAACGTGACATGACCATTTTTGAGAACCGGATAACATGGTACCTCCAATTCCACAGATTAATAAGGATAATACTGATATATTATCCATGCCAATAGATGATGTCTGTGCAAGTACTCACGATTAGTATTTGTATTAAATGGGTTATGAATTTGACTGAACCGATTTGAAAAATCTGTCAGTGATGGGAAAGCTACGTTATCTCTGGAGAAGTAGGCGATGTTTTAGGTGTCCTAAAAAGTTAAGAAGTCATTTATTCAAAATACGCTGAAAATCATCAATTTAACAAAAGACAGTCAAATCGAAGTCAAAAAGTCGAAGTTAAAATCGTTTATTAAAAAGTACACTAATTAGATTAGCACTTTTTAACGTCAATATTACAAAAGGACAGCACCCCAAAACGCCTTTCAGCTGATTGGAAAGAAGAAGCGGTGAAGAACAAACTTCCCAGCAACACAGCTGTCTATAACAATTTAATAATTAATAAGTACCCTAGATGCTCGCACTTTAACACGCTTTAACACTTCTTTTTTCGGATCACAAAAAATCATTATCAACAGTTATCTCTTCCAGATATAGCGCAGGAGGAATAAATTCATCATAGCGGCCAACGCCTAAATACCATACAATGGAAATAACATGGGCGCACGCACCGACAGTGCGACGTCCTGTTAAACATGTACAATAATGGTGGACTAAAGCATCTAACCCCTGTCGCTCACGATCTATGAGCACATAAGAATAATATGTTCTCGCTCTAACATGCCTGGACTGAATGCGTCCACGCAGTAACCACACATTGTTTAAAAATATATTACAATCTTGAAGGTCGGGTAAGCTGTCTTCTCTACAAACTTCCATAATATAAACACCGTCTCGTAAGTGTTCTGCTACGTAAGATTTAGATAATTTTAAGTGATATGTCCCTAACGCATACATAATAATATCATTTTCAACCATACGTGGAAAATCTATGAAGAGATGGTTTGCATCGATTCTTAAAAAGATTGCTCGCTGCCTATTTAGACTTTTTAATTCTACATAATCGTATAATAGATTGGGCATATTAATTTTTGAATTTATTATTCTTATGAACTCAGTAGCATGGCTATTATCAACAACTACCGGATGAAAGGCATTTATAAGACTGGCCGCTATTCTAAAATCTATAAACATATGCTTAAGGGCTTTGTTAAAATATGTCTGCCGAAGTAGTTTGAAGCACTGTTTAATTCGCCCATTTGTAGCTTCGATCACCCAACGACAAATGGTAATCAAGCGTGACTTATTTGCTTCGTCTGTCGATAGCTGAGAAGAACCCCTTGCTTTGGTGGGAGGAATATGGCCTTCATAACCACATTCCTCTAGAGCTGGTATGCTATCTCTAAACCCTCGATTAAGTATTAAAACATCACCTTGCTCCAAAATCCAGTGAAGTGGGCTAACTTCATTATTTACTATGCCCGCCATAATTGTCGCATCAGAAGTCACGGCAGCATATGGACCTAGCACATCTATTATATATCCATCAGAACATACAATCAAAAAAGGTTTCAGAAGATTTTCGAATTTATGTAAACTATACGTCTGTCGTTGAAAAAGAAAATTGGAACTTTTTTCAATATAAATGTAAGTGCCGTCACATATAACAATTGCTTTTGAATTTTGATTATTTCCGAAAATGCTTTTTGGTATTAATAAATTCCGTTCCAAAATGGTGTCCCTAGATATACTGTTGAATCCCAAATGTGAGTCGACGAAAGTTGTTAAAGACTCCCTTGCGACTGCCAGTTTCCGTTCCAATGTGCGACGAGACATATTAAATAATGTAGCCAACCGTTCATTGGATTCGCCTGATCTCAATTTTGATAAATAAATACCCAAAATAGAACGAGGACGATTATTATCTCCACCCAGAGATGGTGTCTCACTCAATATCTGGGCGAATTGGTCATTATTTAGACCGACCCAAAAATGTAGCTCCGCATCAGTTAACCCATTTAACACATCAAAAGAGAGCCGAGTCGCGATTGCAGTTTTTAATATACTGCACACATCTGAAAACTGTTCTGCGGTGAATTGGTGGACCATGTTACAGTGATTGATTAGGTCACTCCAGTTATTATTATATAAATGCTCTATGCATACTCTAGCATTGCTAGGAATATACAAATTGCATTCACATAACAAATAGAATTTCACATTATGTGGGATGCGGTGACGAGTGGGATTGTGACAATAGTTGTAAACGCAATGATCACCCCTGTTAGGAGCTCTCCTATATTGAGGAACGTTAATACTTCCTTGTGCTGGTAGTTGGTCTGGTATTGGTGCAGGGACGAGTGCTTCTTGTTGTCTAATATTATTTAACGCTCTTTGCCAACAGCGATGACAAACAGCCCTTCCGTTATTGAATTCGATCTGAAAATGTACGTATCATGACGCATGAGATATTTATGCTTCTTTACTAATATAATAAGTAGGAATGTTTATAGCCTAAAGTCTTAGAAACTACTAAAAAGTACCAAAACAAGTACCAATGCCAAGGGGTATTGGGTTGATCGGATAACTGGGTTAAGGAGGTAAGATAGGCAGTCGCTCCTTATAAAACACTGGTACTCAGCTGCATCCGGTGAGACTGGAAGCCGACCCCAACATAGTTGGGAAAAGGCTCGGGAGATGATGTTTGAGTATGTTGTGTTTGTACTTACTTCTTCCAAAGCCTGTTGTCGAATATACTCTGCTAAAACAGGTTGCTGGAGCATGTTTGCTCCTAAAAGATGTCGCTGTGTTGCTCGATAGACCGATCGAGGGCATAAAACACATCGACGGCTTATTAGTTCCATCTTGAAACCTAGTTTTTATGGGTATTATAATGTGAAAAATGGAAATGTCAAACTAGGAAAATATTTTGTCGTAGATTTATAATAAGAAGATATGTTTTTTTTATAAAGCATACGTACCAAAGCGGTTTCAGTCGGCTATAATATACTATCAGGTGTTATATTTTCGTTCTCCGGTGGTTTACAAGGTTTTGCCCATAACAAAAAATGAAGCTTAGGGTATAAGCTATCATTTGATATGCGAATCGTTTTTATTGGTTATGCCGTTTAGACTCACCAGAACGGCGGAATACGTACACCATACGCTATAAATACTACCTGCTCAATATTTTTTTTTTTTCAATAAACTTGGAAAATATGGGCGCAGACACCTTCTGTGATATGTCCTGACTAATATGGACAGTAATATAATGCACTTAAACATCGCTCCCATACAAAATGAAGTGGTTCAAGTCCATAGGCTGTCCTATGCTATCAGGTGTTATATCTTCGTTCTCCGGTGGTTTACAAGGTTTTGCCCATAACAAAAAATGAAGCTTAGGGTATAAGCTATCATTTGATATGCGAATCGTTTTTATTGGTTATGCCGTTTAGACTCACCAGAACGGCGGAATACGTACACCATACGCTATAAATACTACCTGCTCAATATTTTTTTTTTTCAATAAACTTGGAAAATATGGGCGCAGACACCTTCTGTGATATGTCCTGACTAATATGGACAGTAATATAATGCACTTAAACATCGCTCCCATACAAAATGAAGTGGTTCAAGTCCATAGGCTGTCCTATGCTATCAGGTGTTATATCTTCGTTCTCCGGTGGTTTACAAGGTTTTGCCCATAACAAAAAATGAAGCTTAGGGTATAAGCTATCATTTGATATGCGAATCGTTTTTATTGGTTATGCCGTTTAGACTCACCAGAACGGCGGAATACGTACACCATACGTTGTAAATACTACCTGCTAAATAATCTTTTTTTTTTTCAATAAACTTGGAAAATATGGGCACAGACACCTTCTGTGACTCGTTCTGACAGTTATTGACAATAATAATGCACTTAAACATCCCTCCCATACGCAATTAAGTGGTTCCAGTCCATGGGCTATCCTATGCTATCAGGTGCTATATCTTCGTTCTCCGGTGGTTTACAAGGTTTTGCCCATAACAAAAAATGAAGCTTAGGGTATAAGCTATCATTTGATATGCGAATGGTTTTTATTGGATATACCGGCCAATTTTACCCATCATCCTTTATTCGTATTTTTTTTTTATAAAAAAAATATGACAAATAATCAAAATTATATTTACTATTGTAATCTATAAACGCAATACTACCCTCCATTCAAGTCCTGGCAGGTAATAATAAAGCACCTTATATAAATATAGATTTTAGTTCGTTTTAGTTCCTTACACCTTCATTATTTTGAAACTGACTCACACTTGGCCATTTTCAGATTTTTCCCTTTACCTTGACATAAAGACCTACCTCCATGCCAAATTTCAAGTCAATACGACCATTGGAAGTGGTCTAGGTTTTTGATGAGTGAGTCAGTGAGTGTATAGTAAAAATAGCGATTTTCTGACGTCAATATTTCAAGACCTACAATAGGTATATTAATAAAATTTTGTATTTTAGATAAGTGAGGGAGTCTCAACAGATACGAATATATATATATTCTATAGAATCTCTATAGAAATTTGATATGCGTAAATAAAATAGATTTTGAGTTATAGAGGGGTCGAATTTGGTCCGAAATGGTTCGTGTAATATAACGCACGGAGTGTCGCTTTTTTTGCTCGAACTTGGCGGACACACTGCCGTGTGTCTAGATAAGTGCAAAATCAAGTTACTCTGTCTGTCTGTCACTCTTTTGGGCCCAAACTACTGATTCAAATATCTTTTTTGTACATAGGTAGTTTAGAACCTGAGAAAATACATAGGTATATAGGTTTTTTGTCCGGGTACCGAGAGTCATCGCAAGTAATACTAGCGGAGAAGAACTTAAAATATTAACCCATATTCGTCTCGAGCAATCCAATGCTTTATTTGGGGTAAGCGTAACTTGTCTTCTTCCCAACATTCTCTCTGTGACGTCATCCAAGTGACATAATTTTTATATAGGCATCCCGAAAACCTCATAACATACCGAAAACTGCAGTACATAATAAAAAGCATTTCCCGTTTTAGCGACTATTAAACAATTTGCGCTCCGTGAACATTTTGCATATTACATCGGATCCAATTTACGAGTCACTTCATTAGTGATGCTCGCTTGAAGGTATAACGAAGCGTAGTCAGTTCGAAATGTTTTATTATTATTAAAATATTTTACCGTACGAGTATATGGGCGTAGTAGTTTGAGTATTTTTTTGGATGGTGTATATTGATTGGTAAAATCATCACATAAGGTAGGGTATCTTTAATATTCAGACCCTGAACAATTAGCGTGCTTTATATGCGAAATATCCATCGATTAGCCACACAACAATGCTAATCTAATTCTGCCATCTAATTAACTTAAGTGTACCAAACAATCAACCCATCTATATCATAGATTTCAATTTCATAGACAAAAATATCCCCCGTTGCAATTACAATAGTGTTTCACCATTCATATTTGATTCCACTCAACATCAAATTGTCAAAAGCCTTCTCTGAATAATTTATTAATCGGAATGTTCAAAGATTAATTGAAACATATAGAACTGTCAGCCGCAGAATTTTGTTCGCGTTTAATTTGATTCAGAAATACGAAACACTAAACAAATTACTGTAGGCCGGTGTCATATGTTGGACGTTGGCACCAACTTTTGTGACAATGTGTGGCCGGATTATGGGCATTGACACTGATGAATGGTAATTTGAAAGGCACGTTTAAAAGTCACTGCTGTAAATTGTACACCTTTGGCAGTCGTTATGAGTAGTCAGATGCCAGAAAACCTGACAAGGAGTATTGTGTTGTCCAAGTAACTCTGTTGAGGGGGTCAGATGGGAGAAGGAACACGGGAAGTGAACGTCAACGCAGGACGGAAAGCCCAGATTGATGATGATTAATGTGTGCCAACACCTAACGCAAATATTTGAGCAAATACTAATTTGCAAGTTCACAATTTAGGCAAAAAGTGTTGGGTCTAGAAATGAGGTTAGCTGAAGCTGGCATTACGATTTATTTACAGATTTGTTTGTAAATACTTTGTGACAAGCTGATGTTGACATTTATTTGATCAAATGTGAAAGTTTGAATATATTTTTAGAGGTCGGCTCGGTAACTACGGTCATATTACAAATATACAAGTACTGATTCGCATATGGTTCAAAAATCTTACTCATTTTCAATATAAAACTCTTCTTTAAGTATTTGATGATGGAAACAGTAGGTAACATATGTAGGAACGATAACTGTCATCTATAGAAACAGTAAATGAAAATTAGTATAGACATTGGTGAAAAGATGTTAAGAATTGATGAATTATGTACAGTCAAATTATCTTAAGTATATAGTTACTTTATCTTCACATTTTATATACATCGCGTCCTGTAGCCGGATGGTGACAAAAACTTTCTCCCGGGTCTAAGTTACCTCCCCTCTAATTTTCAGCCAAATTGGTCAAGCCGTTTTCATGTTATGTCGTGTCAACGGAAAGCGGGTTTCATTTTTATACATGTATAACAATAATATAGTGGAACTGCAACACAAATCTCCAACAGTACAATTCATTTTACAGTCAACGCCAGCCCAGAATGAACTCAACGAATTTTGATAACTTAATTGCTAATTAGTATAAAAGTTGAAGCGCCGCTGCTTACATTAACTTGGAAACAGACAAAACAATTATTGTATTAGTAGAAGTTGTTCTGAGTATTTGTATATAAAAGTAGACGTTTGTAATACTTACAATCTGATGCTGACTTCAGTATTTCAGTCGTGATGTTCCAAAGTTAAATTGATGTTCATAATGTTTGTCTTTTGTTTTAAGAATTTGTTCTCTGGCCCTTTATTGTGAAGGATTTAATATTGTTGTTCGGGCTATGGGATCTTGGTTGCTAAGATTTACTCCTCGTTTGACTGAATAGAATTCACCATCAACAAGAATGGCATATAGTTTATAAATTCTTTTTCAAAAAATGCGTGGCAGAATATAAAATAATTGTTTTATTTGATGCACTAAATCATCAATTATATCCTTCAACATCACCACTTCATTGGTCATTATTAACAACTGGTTGTGTTCCTGCGGTTTCACCCACGTCCGTTGAGCACTACTGCCCGTACCCAGATAAAATATTGCATAATTTACTCAGAAATAATGTAGCTTCCCAACAGTGAAAGAATTTTTTAAATCGGTTGAATAATTTTGGAGCCTTTACAAACACAAACAAAATGTTTCCTGTTTGTTATATCAGTATAGACTACCAGTGCTTGTCATTAATCAATATCTTCTGTCACTATATCACCTGAGATTCAGTCTAGATTTCCAGGTACACTTAATGGAGCTAAACTACTGTAATTGAGATGGTGGCATACCTGTGGCTAGCATTCGATCCCTTGTATATAGGAGTATATTATAGTTCGGCCATTCAGAGAATGCGTTCCTGACACGTCGCGATTGAACTGACGACGTAACTTTGCAATGGCGTTGCAGTTACGATAAAAATATTTTTGCTGGTTGTTTACCGTTTTAACAATTGAGGAGCATTAAAACAACATTATTATATCAATAATCAATGAATGTTATTACGTCGTCAGTTCAATCGCGACGTGTCAGGAACGCATTCTCTGAATGGCCGAACTATAATCTTCTGACTGGCTGGCTGTCCACTTCAATTAGATACTGAGGATATCAGAATAAGACATTTAGAGGCTGAAAGGAGGTATCGGATTTGAATTATTGCTAATATTTACAAGATAATTGGTCATGTTTGCATGATGCTATTGAGAGTAGATATAGTTTTTCCACAGCTACTTAACAGACTAAAAATTAAAATAACATGAAATCCGTCTAAAATTATTCAATTCAAAAATTAATAATTTTGTTTATTATACCTACACCTAAACACTTTGAATCGAATGTACAAATTAATTTTGATGAAAACAAATAGTTGGTCCGCCACGATAAAAATAATTTATTTTCATGTACAATAACCGCAGACGGGATAAAAACAAGTTAAATGAAACCTATTTCGATATCGAACTTATACAATTAAGCGGATCTACGCAAACTTCCAACGTACGCATTTACAGGCGCAAAATTTCAATTTCAGCATAAATAAAAACAGCACAACCTCACACTTGAAATTGAACTTTATTACAAGGTGTTAAGTTACATTTTTCATTGTAACGGTGGCAAATTTTCTACCAAAGTTATTGTAGCAGTTTGTTTATAAAACAAACAAAAGTGGAAACTTATCGGGAATAAATGAGAGCAATCGGTTAAACTGTGATCGTAAACAAGGTGGGTTTGTTACGTACAGTCGCAGAAACTTGCTTTGTAAATTAAAAATTGTAGTAAATTGGTTCTGTGAGTTGTGTCGCTAACGTTTCTTTGTTTTGGAGCGAGCGGAGGTTGGAGCGAGCGATTGTGCGAAGATTGGAGCGCTTTGTATGCGAATGTACAGTGATTGCTAGTATGTGTTTTTCAGCGGCGTTTTTCTTTGAAGCGAAGTTATATCGTCAATTGACAAGTTTTTGACGTATATTGCTTGAGTTCGAATAACTGATGTCATTGCAATTTGTTAAAAGTATTTTTTTTTTTACTTACATTTTCACAAATAATTTTATACACACCTATTCGTATACAATCTAAACTTAATTATTTATCAAAAAGCTCTCCATAATTTCAATCAAAATAACCATTAATGTGATAACCAGACCTCGGAATTAGATCAAAACAGACCTCCAAATACCAGGTGTAGCCCTCTTCTGAATGAAAAAAACGAACTTTAGCAATAATTCAAGAGTCGCGGTACAGGTGTTTGTAACTGCCCCCAAATGATTCAGTCGTGAACTTGTTAAGTGTTGAAATTTTTCTACTTGAACTTTCTAGGGTTACATTAGGTGAGAATTTTTAGAAATTGTTTCTTTGTAACTGTTGGAAGTGTACTTTATGTGAATGGAGGTAGGATTTATTTTTGTATGAGCAACTTTTATCTTGATAAGATTAAAAAAATAGACTAAGTAATTCATTACACGAGGCAATTTAAGAAAAGTAATGTATGAAAAAAATTGCCTAGGATTCTAAACTTAAATTGTTTTGATGATATTACGTTTACTACGACTTTTATACTTCATGTGTTTCGACTGTTTTCATGTTTCTTTTTGAGCTATACAATTGGAACACACACATTTTAAACAAGTAGCTGCAAAAACTCAAATCACAGCCACAAATATAACCAAAATTTCTGCCCAAAAACGCAATTTGGCAGCAGTAAGGGGTGAATTATAAAAAACAACCGAACCCGTGTTACTTTGCTGGCTGGCTTCCATTTCCATTAGTGAGTGTTTAGCTAAAGTGTTCCCCAAACTTGCTCCCATTAGGCACAGTCCTTTTTGTCTTTGGCCCCCAAGTTTTTTTCTTTCATTTGCCCCCACCATTTGAGTGTTAAGTGGATATTTTCTTATGCAAGTTGTTGAGTGACTTGGAAATAAGTTGGTATCGTGTGTATTGATTTAAAGTGGCTTCGGAAGAAGGTATAGATTTTAATGGAACAAGAACGAAAACACCCGACAGTAACCTTTTTCCGAACGATTCTGGTGAGATATTGCTCACGCAAGACTTGCATAACATTTATTTGCATTGTACTTAGGTACCCTTTTTGGTTATTTAATTCAATTAAAACAAATATTACATGACACACAATTTTAATCAACTGTATTATAAAAATATGGAAAATTAAATAATGTATCAGTGGGGATCATGCCCCAAAGGCTGGCCGTATTGCCACACTGGATATCAATGCACATTCTCCGGCCAAAGTATGTTTCAACTATTGTATTTAACTTGGTATTTTAAAATCAAACAGCTTTATTTATCATATTATTTTCTAACACCTCCCTAAAGAAACTCCACACAAATTAATTAAGTAATCCTAAAATAGAAGTTTCATTAGTTTTTGTTAAGAGAACGCTTGAGTTATTACATTTCTCATTGACTTGCTGGTTCTTGACTTCAGAATAGTTTTTCAGTTACAAATTAAAGCTATCAAGTTCTAGCCACTGCTTTTCAATTACATTTAATTCGCATTCGTCTAAAATATTCAGGTATTTTATTGGAATTTTGAAAATGATTAAATAGTTTAGTTGCAGGGATTTTCTCTATGCAATGTAACTTATATATATACATTGTGGTATCAAAATAAGACACAAGCAAAACAGTTTCACAAGCGAGTGACCCTGGACTTACTATGGTACATTAGCTATGCGTTCTCGAATTAATAAACCTTTTCTTAGATTATCTAAATATAGATTATCAAACCAGAAGCCAGTCACTTGGCTGAAATTCCCGGTTCTATGTATCGCTCTGTAGAAAACATAGAACTAATCGCTAAAAATAACGATAACAAAGTTTTCATTGACTTTTACCAACTATGTTGGGGTTGCCTTCCAATCTACTCGGATAAAGCTGAGTGAGTACCAGTGTTTTAGGAGGACTAACTGCCCATCTGACCTTAACCCAGTTGACTGGCAACGTTTTACATTAAAATAATATTTTTTTTAACCCTTTTACCACCGACATATTATAAACATCACGCATACTACATACATTATTCTTCACAAGGTATAATCAGTAATGAGCAAGGATTCCTACATGTACGTTACCACATAACCTGGTGACAATAACGTCTCATGATTAATGTTAGCGTATGCGTCACTATTTTGGTGTCAGGAATTCTTACTTGGTGTCAAATATATTTCAAGAATGGCAGACCGTTATCAGTTGAAAATAAAGATCAGTGTCAAAGTTATTAACAAATCGGAAAATACATATTTTGGATAAAGGCAAATCCAACGAATTGAGACCCACTTCCGAGTAAAAACAACATGCTTTAGTTGTTTTGAATCAAAAGTCTGACTTTGGGTGCTTTTAATTTAATGAACGATACAATAATTCTTATGTCTACCTTTGAAATATTTTTAAAAAATCTCAGCAAAATTACTTCACAACAATACTCCGCCATTTTACAATACGCGAATAAAATCTGTCAAAACTTGTGACGTAACTAAATTTCTGTCATACAGCGCGGTGCATACTAAACACTGGTGGCGTACCAAAAATTGTCAACACGCGTCGCTGTTTGAACGTTGTTAAACGACCGTCAATCTTAGTTTAAACTGCGTTTATCTATATTTTATGATTTTTCGTGTACATCTTTGTTATTTTGTATTTTATGAAAGTTTTAAAAAAGATTTTTTAAATGACAAAAATAACATGAATTGTATTTTTTTTTTAAATAAACATCAGTACCTACTTTGAATCCTTCTCCGCGTTAGAGGAGGCCTGTGCCCAGCAGTGGGATGATAAAAAGGCTGTAACAGTAACTTACTTTGATCATATTTTTCGGTACTAGAGAAATAAACATGAAATAGTTTTGAATATGTAAAGTGACCTAAAAAATATACTTTATCCAATTCCAAACTATTCCAAACTATTCCAAACTAATATTATAAATGCGAAAGTAACTCTGTCTGTCTGTCTGTCTGTCTGTCTGTCTTTTCTTCACGCCTAAACTACTGAACCGATTTGTGTGAAATTTGGTACAGACATAGTTTGAAACTTGAGAAAGGACATAGGATAGTTTTTATTACAAAAAAAAATAAAAATAAAATTATTCCGGACATATAGCGCCATCTATTGGTCAAATCAAAAATCTGCTGGTAGTCACTATTCCACGCGAACGAAGTTGCGGGCAAAAGCTAGTTCTATCATAAGATAACACAGCGTATGCTAATAATATCGTTCTTCCCAAAGATTGTCAAACGCGTGTCGCCGTTAAACGACAGTTTATCTTAGTTTAACGCGAGCTTCCCCGATCCTCGTATCATTACAAGCCATGCACTTGCATAAATGTCACGTATTTGCTTGATCTTCTGATTAGTTTTTGAGCTGAATTTAAACTGTTTTTGTTGGTCATGTGATTAGTGAGGTGACTATCAATATGAGTCGTGAGGTTAGGTTATATTAAGTGTGGTAAAATGTCCAATTTCAAAGATATGTCTTGGTTTTTGGATTGTACCTATTTAAACTGTATCGAACCAACGATACAGTTTAACTCTGACTCTGGTGACTCTGATGAGAATTTGAACTTGTGGTAGAATTTTATTATTTCGTTCAATTTTACAAGCAACAATACACTGTTATGTTACGTAATGGTTACATATCACTCGCATTTTTCATGAAATAAGTGTGAACCTATTGCAGCAGTCATTCATGAAAATGAAACGTATTTTTAAATAATTTGGAATCTGTATCTAACCCTAAGTTAGGGTTATTTTTCTTATCAATTATTTTTTATCAAATATATACTCAATTTTCTTGCTCAGTGTAAACAAAATTCTTAAATTACACTATAACCACTCCTACCATTCTCACTCAGCTCCTAATTAATCATCAAACGAAAATGATCATTAAATCCACTAATTCCTTTGATTTACGTGCCAATATCGTATATCTATTGCGCCGAGGGAAAATAACTGAATAATTAGTGGAAAAGCCCGCGGCGTTAAAAGCAAATAAGTTTTGTAATAAATTACAATAAAAGTGTAACCTGAAACTCCATTATTCAGACGAAGGGAGTATCTGCCTTATGATAAAGGCTGCTTCAGATACGGTCAGTTTTAAATTAATCTTTTAAATTAAATTGAAAAAATCTATAGCTAGTTTTAATATTCAAAACGGGCGAATACGATTTGATAGTTGAGTAACCTGAAATTACAACATGAAATTTTTTTCTAAAAAACATCTTTGCTTCTTAATGCAACACATTATATGTCCATTTCTCTGGTTTATGGATATAATGAGTACAAATCGCCCAGTATTTACAGTTTGCTTTTTAAGTAGGCACTAACACGCTTCGAGAGAAACTTAAATGAGGTCTTTGTTCCAAATAGGAAGAAACCTACAAGAAAATATGTAAACCGCTGTTTATTACATCATAAGAATACCTTAAAACCGACTATTAACGGCTATACTTAAAGCTCTTAAAATAACATGACTTTTTAAGAAGGCTTAAAACGTTAACTCGACAAGATTTCACCAAGACTTATTAGCTAAGAGCGTCAGGTAATTAAAATAATTTATTATACTTTCAACGTTGCTGCCTTAGCTTTAACGAATTGATCATCCGGCCACTCTTGTTCCTTTAAATATCTTAATGATACAAGCTCTTCCGGCCTAATCCGCCTTTTTATATTCTATTTTTTGAGAAATTTTTACTTTCGATTGTAGTTAACACTCTTCTTACCAACTAACTATACCACAGTTAACATCATCTCATCATCCTCCGAGCCTTTTTCCCAACTATGTTGGGGTCGGCTTCCAGTCTAACCGGATTCAGCTGAGTACCAGTGCTTTACAAGAAGCGACTGCCTATCTGACCTCCTCAACCCAGTTATCCGGGCAACCCGATACCCCTCGGTTAGACTGGTGTCAGACGTAACGACTGCCAAGGATGTTCAATGACAGCCGGGACCTACAGTTTAACGTGCCATCCGAAACACAGTCAGTGGTGTCTAAGATATACTTAGAAAGTACATACAAACTTAGAAAAGTTGCATTGGTACTTGCCTGACCTAGGATCGAACCCGCGCCCTCATACTTGAGAGGTTGGTCCTTTACCCACTAGGCCACCACGACTTTTTTTTCACACATCATCAACATCATCTGATGAACAAATTTTCTGAAGATTGTCAAATATTTAATAATTTTGTCTTCACCATTCCTGTATTATTAGCCGACTTCTCAAAAAAGAGGAGGTTCTCGGAGGTGGTCGGGATCTTTTTCAGGTTAAAATACGGACTTACAAGCATTCTCTCCACGCAACTTATTTCACTTTTTTATGCAAGAAAGCAGTCAAAACCTGAAGAAAAACATCTTAATCTAAAAGAACACTGTTACCACGTCCTTATATTCAAGAAAATATCTATCATAACCAACAAAATCCCTTCTGAACACGTCCCAATTCAACTTCCACGTAAAATTGAATTAAGACATAACGATAAAAGTGTAATTACCATAAAAACTGCGTGTAGATAAATGGGGGACTACAGGGACGGGGACTTCGGGGGAAGGGAGACTAGGATCCCATAATTATGTATGCCTTTCATCTTACCCATAATTATGTTCAAGGGTCGTGAATAGTGAAATGTATTACGGATAATGTTCTAGCTTCTCATTTTAAACCAATTTATGGAAAATTGTGTTTGCATGGTTGCTCGCTTTATGTTGTACTCATAATACATGGTGATGTAGATGGTTCTGTGTCATTATGTTCGTAAGTAATTTATATCCGTCATGGGGGCCTATAATTAGGAAAACATATTTGGATGTTTCTTATGTTATACTCTTTCAGTTGTTTTTTTTTTCACTTTAACGATATTTTCATCCACGAATATGACTAAGGGTCATGGCACAGTATAGCGGCACCGCAACAGCACGGCTCCACATCAGCATTTAAGTTGTCGTTCAATTTAGAGCATTAAATCGTGTATATTATAATATATTTCGTAATGTCAATATGAAAAAGCCACGAAAAAGCCTTCTCATTCAAAGCAAAAAAATGCAAACCCGTACAATACCTATAATGAACTTATATTTCTTTAATTTTATTATAAAAGTTGAATTTCAAAGCCAAAATCACATTCAGCAACTTTAATAGAATTTATCTCAGCTCACGTAAAATTAAGGTTTGGTTAGGTTAGGTTAGACTATAGAAAATTATATTTTCTTGATACTTAGAGTATTCGCACACTAAAAACTTTTAGTCAGCCGATAGTTTCTTTAGGTTCGTTAATCAGTATAAAGCCGGCTTTTTACTATGGGATATAATATAATACATAATACGTCCTGAGATATATTTTAGCGCTCGTCATACTTTTACCTTGATCTATAATGTATATTACTTCCCAAACTATACTTAATTTCATATTTTTTCAAAATGTATGACGAGCAATAAATTATGGTGTTTAGGTGGTATCAGACTAACTAAAAATTATTTGAATCAAGATTTTCTTTAAAAAAAAAATTGCCAACCATTGACACAACTTGTTGGCCGACTGTTTAGTCTGCAGTGTGTAAAATTTTAATTCAGAATGACTAGCAAAAGATAGTATAATTAAAAAGAAATCTCATCAAGTCTTTACTTTATAAGATAAACTTATATTGAAAAGTTTTTAGTTTTAAGATGAAGATTGATGTTCATTTTAGTTTACATATACATAGCGAAAATCGATCTCAGTGGCGTGCACTTGGAGAGGCCTATGTCCAGCAGTGGACTGCGATAGGCTGATGATGATGATGATGATGATACATAGCTGTTACAATTATCATGTGTGTACGAAGGAAGTACTTACTTCGCGCACAAGGTTAAAAAGTAGTATTAGTTCCTTTCTAGAAGTCTGGACTGTCTGTGAACCAGATTTAAATCTATTTAATAGTTTTGGCGTGAAAGCGAAAAGTGCCACATACATACAGAGTTATATTCGCATTTTAATCTTACCGAAAAACACGATTAAATACTTTCACACTACACATTAATTAATTCATTCCCACTAAACCGCAGGTGAAAATCACTTCGAAATTCATAACCCAAAATGTTAAGCACGAAATTTTTATACGAGCGCAATTCCGGCCGTATTTTAAACGGCTCTATAAATTAACTGGGCACAATACATGTTGGATAAATCGTTGTCACATAAGAATGTCGCTATGGGACGAGGGGTCTGGAGGGGGTTGCCAGGGGTGGGGGGGTCGTAATAACAGGGGTATACCGCAGTTAGGTTAGGCGACTTGTTATTGCGTTGCATTATTTATGTGTGTGTGTGTGTGTGTGTGTGTTAGTTGAGTGGTCGCCTTTTTGATTGTGAGGTGGTTGTTGCCGAGAGTTAGTAATAATAGTGAATATCGTGTTCTTCAGAGTAATAGGTTAATATGATATCATCTCGTCCTGAAAAGTTTTGGATCATATGTAGGTATAAGCAATATATCTAGCTGCTCAGTACAGTATGTCAATTTCGCTACTAGGATATGCTCATTATTTTCATCGGGCAATTTATATTAAAAGCCTCTAGCTTATTAAATAAAAATCTGAAACATCAATAAACATTGAAAGCTAATTTCTGAATATTTTGAAAAAGGGTTAATGCAAATTAAACATCTTAAATTATTCTGCATCGTATCTGTATTGTAGTTAATTAACTTTTTAATTGTGTTACGAAGAAATTACAGTGTCAGTTGTCAGATTAAACACGTCCGCGAGTTTTGTAGGAAACTGGACGGTTAATTAATATTTAGTAGGATTTGTACTGGATTGAGTTACCGAATACAATTAAAGAACCAGTACAATTATTGTACTTTTATAAATGTGTATGAGTTTCGGAAGGCACGTGCACTGAGTCCAAACTGTCATTTGTTTCAGAAAGCCAGAAAATCTTACCTCTCGTATTGCGTCGTCCTGGTAACTGGGTTGAGGAGGTCAGATAGTCAGTCGAATCATGGTGACATAAAAAAGCTGGGAAAGAATTTGACACCTATGTATGATTACAACAATGTTATTTATAAATACTCAAACAATATGTTATTTTCAGCTAGGTATTATTCGAAACGTAAATTAAGTTAGTACTAAAAGATATTTCAAGTAGTAAACTATGAAAACTATATCGTGGCCTATAAATAAAGAATTAATTTTATAAAGGAAAACAAAGAAAAAGTCTGACCTGCCACTGACAGGCTCACGCAAAAGTCTTCGAGATATAAATAAAATAAAAAATCTGATTGATGTTAAAGACAAAAGCGAAGTTTTCCCTTCTTAAGAAAATACAAGGAATAATTTTGTATTAATATATTTCTTGTTAAGTTATACTAAAAGTTAATAATTTATTCGCAACTTTTCTAATGAAAATAGAACAGTTTTGTTGGTTTTTTCTATTCCTAGAAATGAAACTAATCATTAAGTTTGTATTGTTGATGAAATGTTATTAAAATTCATTGAAATACTAATAAAACAACAAATATTTCATTTTGATTAATATGAGTATACAATATCGCCCTATTTTCTGAGAACTTAATTTAAAACAAACGAAATATAGGTACCTACCAATCACTCGACCCACTGTAGTTTTTAGAAAATTCTATTACAACAATTGAAACATTTACAAACTACAAATTCTACGTACCCCAAAATACTACTACAAAAAACTAAACTAACAAAATAAACGCCTAATCCAGTTGACACGATTCCCAACTAAAAATACTCTAGCAGATAAGTACATGTAAAACGCGCAAAAAACATTTTAAAAGTCAGCTTAAAAGAAACTGAACATCGAAACACTTTAAGAATTCGATCGCTAAGCAATTAGTCGAAGCAAATTCTCTCTGTTTAACGTAAAAAGCGCTTAATTAATCACAAGAGCTTTACTAAGCAGAAAAGAAGTTACTACAAGTTTTTCCCAAGAAATATTTGAGTTTGGACTTAAGGACTTTGTCGCACTGTTAGCAAGAACGGAAGAAAGATCAAATATTTTTTCAAGGAAGTTTCTTTTAGCGTGTTTTTTTAGAAAATGGTTCAACATTTAAGCTGAGTATTATATTAAATCTGATCATGAAATTAAATCTTTTCTCACTTATGCTTGTACCATATTTAGACAAGAGTAAAATAAAATAAATTATAACAACAGCGAGTGAGTACAAAAAAAATATACAAAAGTATAAGTATACAAAATATGGGTCATTCGTCATCTCGACACACTTAACTCACCACGAATGTGTCCACTTGGTGAAACTCAAAATTTTAACATTTATCATGTCGTCAACTCGACACGTTGAGATTTTGATTCGTGTTCAGTTAGTAAAACTTAAATTATACACTTTTATGTTTTCACCAAGTCGACACGTTTTAGAATTTAACCCGAATTCAAGTAAAAAGTACAGTCGATTACATTCCTTTTCTGTGTCACAAATATCATCGGCCACTGAACGTCCGCTTAGCAAACGCTTGAAACGCAAATATGGATTCCCAAACTCCTTCACAATATTTTTTTTTTAATTATTAGTGGTGAGTTAAGTGTGTCGAGATGACGAATGAACCCAAAATATCACCATATTCAACATACATGATACCAATTTTAAACCACAGTAAGTAAGCATAAATTCCTGTGTAGAGTAGATACCTGATACCAATGTATACTTCACCGCACGACACATAAAATAAGCCACTGTTTCTCTCCCGCTATCAACGAGACCTACACCTTACACATCCCTCAGCCTGATCGGCCCATGTTTACACTACGCTCAAGCATTAAGATGAGATAAAACCGTATTTATAGCCAAAGAATCGTATTTGCTTTTATCATAAACCGGTTTATTATTTGTCCTGGTTTGTTGTTTGTCACTGATATTGATGTTGCTCTTTTATTATAAGGTTACTGAAATACGTGTCGTTTGATTACCCTACAAATGTGTGTCCTCTTAAAGAATTTCATTAGGTATTTCACTTTTTGGCTTTAAATTTAATCTAATAGGTGATGGTTTTAAAACTTTTATTCATATTAACCAATCGATTGATGGCCAGTAAATTAGTTCTTTTGTTTGCGGTTTATCTTTTGATTAGGGTGAAAAAACTCTGAAACCGGCCAAGAGTGACATCAATGAATTTTCACTGTACAATAAAAAAGGCTTTGATCAATTCAAATTATGGAGAAGTTATCGCCCTGTAGGGTTTCATTCGATAAAATGATTGAAATGAACCATGGAGTTTCTTGCCCGTTCTTCTCCATAGGGAGCTACTTTCGGAATGGGCAACTAGAATCAACTTTATTTATATTTTTTTGACGTTCATAAGTGCTTGTGAAAGCCTAAATGAAATAAATGATTTGACTTTTGACTTTTGAAAATATTTTTTACGAGTATTGATGAATAATTTAAGCCTACGTTGATATTTTATTTATTTAAATAACTTTATTACCATAGGTTACGGACTAAACAATTTATTTTTGTTCCTCAAACTCAGACATTGCCTCTCATTCAGCCAAACAACTCTCGAAAATATATTCCAAACAGTTTTTTTACGAAATCACCCGATACTTTGTTTGATGGGCCAATAAATAAATAATAGCACACTATTTGTTTAGGTTATAGACAATACTATTCAGAACGAATAAAGATGAAGATGTCTATTATAATGACGTTAATACGATGAGTTGGTAAATGTACTGAGTGGTTCCTTACAATGAAGGAGATCTCTTGTACAATGTACTAGCTAGATAATAATTAGTCTTAGGTTGTCATATCTTTAATAGATAGTTGAGAATAGTAAGTAGTCAGTTATAGGCTACTTTTGTGCTTAGGCGTAATTCACTTACCAATATATTCATTGGAAACTTACTACTCTCTTTACTATAGATACTGTTTTACTGTATCCTGTTTTGTATAAAACTCACTTACTCCTTTTGCAAAAGTGTGTCAAAATGTGTAATTTGTGCGTCTTATTGATTGATGCTGTAGTTATTTCTCAATCAACAAACTATATTACAAAATATCTTTGTATTACTTAATACAATGTCACCATAATTAAAGCAGTATAAATACCCCAGTAATACTGCCATCCCCTCAAAATCTGGCGCAAACGATGCATCTTTATCGTCAACATTAAATTTTGCTTATCCGCAACACCGCGAACTCGGCTGTGTCAATACCCGATGTTTGGCAAAAAAAATAATGTAAAGAAAGTCTTGATTCCAGTCAAAGTTTTCAGTCGGTCTGTTACCGGCCAAATACCTGATCTTTGTAATGTGCGTAGTAGGTACTACCATTCATCTTCATACTGGTTTATGAGCCCTAAGAAGCTACCAGCCGACTAAAAGCTTGCAGTTTGTGCTTACTCGACACCCCGCGAACTGGGCTGTGTCAATACGGTTGAGCGGCCGGTCATTTGTTACTTATAGGGAATTCTGTTTTGGATGTTGATAAAAACCCGGACCCAGATCGATAAAGATATTGTGACGGAGACACGGGTCAGTTTAGGGTTGGTCTGTGTGGAAAAGTTTAAATTTTATTATATTATTTTTTTTTTTGTTATTTAACACAAAAAAAAACTGAAACGTAATTTATTCATAAATTTCATGGAATAGGTATAATGTTGTTAGTAAAAAACCTTTTGTTGGTTCCTTGATAATGTTTCAAATGCTTTTATATATTGAAGGGAATATAATACTTTTATTGGAAATAAAAACACGCAATACCACTCTTTAATTATATTACCTTTTTAGCTTTTACCAAAGCTTAAATAAGCTTAAAACTATGCAACCATGTGAGTAACTTAATTTACATAAAGTTGCGGCTGAAATGGCTTGTAAATAGACAAGAGGTTTAGAAAAATATTTTTGTACAAGAACTTTTCAGATTATCACAGCATTTTGGCGAAGTTTGAAAACACTCTTTTTGTAGTGTTAAATAAAAAAAAAAAAAAAGAAAAAAAAAA
This sequence comes from Helicoverpa zea, assembly GCF_022581195.2. Taxonomy (NCBI): domain Eukaryota; kingdom Metazoa; phylum Arthropoda; class Insecta; order Lepidoptera; family Noctuidae; genus Helicoverpa; species Helicoverpa zea. The sequence goes on along the minus strand of NC_061456.1, from coordinate 11,262,482 downwards.
TATGTTTAATTTTTCATAAATTTTCATACATTGTGCGTTCCAGTTATGAAACATACAGCTTTATCCCAAAAATAATCCAAATATCTATTATTCAATGTCATAAAGATGCAACCATACAGATTTCCATGTCTTTTACTCCAATAACTTAAGACAGAAGGATAAATCTACAAATCAGTCGTTCAATTTTCCACGCTACAAATTTCCAAAAAATATCGGCAACCTTAGCTTCGATATTCCACATCGGGTCACCCAACTCCTAATATGCTTCTTTTACCCCCAAATCTATTGTTCATTTGATCAAGTTTATTAAATAAAGATCCTTTTGGTAACATGTGGTTTCGGGAAAAGTAATATTACGCTGTCCAATGGCCGTCTCGTTTGGACAATAGTTTTTGCATTCGTCCAATTTTAACGTTCGTACATTTTTTGCGAAATTTATATTTTTTATGCTGTCGTATTTGCTTATGATTTGCGAGAATTAATACAATGGGGATTTTATTTCATATTTTTTTAATGGAAGAGGATTTTTTGCAAGCGGATATTTTTAGTACTTATTTTAAAAAAATAGCACTCTATGTATTTTAAAATTATTGAATTTCCAGTCATTTTTAGTCCTATTTTCGTTAATAAAAATTGCATTATGAAGAGTCATTGTGGGTCGAATCTAAGTTCTCTTTTATAATTTGTACGACGAAGATATATTTTGCTTATAGTTCTTGAGTTGTAACATTCTTGTATTTTGTTTGTACAAATATACTTAATATTATCCAATATTATCACGTATTGTTAATCTTTTCAGAATATTTTTGGTATCCGTCGCCGCGTCGTATCGTATAGAAAAAGGTACTAGGTATTATTATCTACTTATTAGGAGAAAGTTGTTCGAGTTAATTAGCTGATTAGTTCGGCTTTATGTTCCTTGAGGATATAATAAGGAATTGTTAAGTTGTATATATCTTACTTAATATTGAAAAGGTTAAAGAATATGGGTTATGTTTATTGTTTGTTCATTTTATAAAAAGTATTTATACGTAACCTCGAGACCAAATTATTTTGTACTGTTACTGCAAACATGACCGTATTTTTATAACTTTTCATTTGGCTTTGATTAAAATGTGGTCTTCTTTCACAGGTCCAGTTGCAGAATCGCTGCTACTTATGCTGGTTAGCAGTATTTTTGCAATGCATGACGTCATACTTAGGTAAGTACCTATATCTCAAAAAGTTACCTGATCTCTCCTTGTTATTAAAATAAAATAAAACTTAAATAAATATATTGTTTCCCAAAAAAATCATTTCCAATTTCTAAATCTAGCTTAATAAGTACAGCTATATAATAAAATAAGTAAATAAAAATAGAATTTACAATACAAATACAATGTTGTAATATACTTTATAAAATACCTACTAACTTTTTGTGATAAAAACACAATTTTAATATTAAAATGAACAAAATTAAATTATTTCGTTGATTAATTTATTTTTTTAAATTCCAGGAATATCCTACGATGATGTCTGGCTCCGGACGACTGGGCTGCTCCGATTTATATGTAAATAAGAGGGAATTTTTAATATAATAATTGAGTTTTAAGTTAATATAAAATAAATAAACATAATAATATTGTAATTTAAGAAACCGTTTAACGTATACGGGTCGTCAGCTAACCGTGGTGAATTTATTTTAAATTAAATATTTAATTACAGTAAAATTCTGAGAATGTGCTGGTAATTTATTACAGAATTTATTTAATTTTGACTTTAAATTATTACAGTGTCCGATTACAGTTATTAAAGTTTTTTTTCATCCTTGAATTACGTATACCAACCAGCTGGTACCCACAGTTTCACACGCGTCCTCAGGGAACCACTTCTTAACCTCTAAGTAGCTAGACTCTGTGTATCAAATCTTTTGAATATTGTGGCATAAAAGTGTGACAGACAGACAGTTTCTTTCGCATTTATAATATTAGTAAAGAAACAATTCTTACAATAATAAACATACTTCAATTTCAGTTGCTTAAAACATACAATTTACTGAAAATCTCAATCCTATATCGATGTACCTAACACATGAACAGCTATAGACTAAAGGCACTCACCAAGTAAATCTGTTTATTGAAGCTAATCTCACCAGTTAGACGGTTTAACGCTAAATGGGTTAACGCATAATAATATTAGAATAATGTTCTAACATGTTATTATCCTTTACCCAACCATATCGCTGGTTAATGATATGATATTGCTTGATCCGTCTTATTGCTGGGACAACCTTGGAAACAAGGGCCCCAGTTCACCTAAAACATGAAAATGAGTTTTCTTAAAATAACTGTGACGGTTAAAGTAACTGTGTGTGTATGTGTGTTACGTTCAAGTTTTGGACGTGTGTGTAACAAACGTTGGTTAATCAAATAATTTGGTACCTAAAGTCCGATAGACGCAGTGCGAGTGTCTTTGCCATTTCCTAGTAATGAGATTTGAGATACATGACATATTTTTTTACAACTCCGAGTACAAAATGGAAGTAGGTACATTAATCCTGAATATCTTTTAACTTCAAACTATCGGCAATGACGTTTTGAACGGGCGTTAGACCACATTTATGGCCGACTTTACTCCTCAGTGCCATAGATCTATCATCACAGAATTGACTGTTATTGCTAAATAACCCGAACCCAGTGATTGAACGATTATATCGATTTACAATGATTATTGATATAACAGTCACGTATTATTAGATTTGTGTAAATAAAGGAAAACCATAAAAGATACCTAGTCTACTTCATCTTGTCAAAATGTCAACCATTTGAGATTGTAAAAATTACCTAAGTATATATAATATTATTGCATCTACCCATCGAAAGAAATAAGTACCAAAATATCATAAAAATAGCATCATTCTCAAAATTACTTCGCAATGTACTTTGTAAATTCACATGATTTAGATTTCAATAAAATTACCTACCTTAATAAAATAATTCTTACCAAAAATTAATAATGTAATTTGGGTACTAAAATATTGTACGAGAGACAATATTTTATACATAAATTGTAATTTAATGGCTCTGTAATAAATTAGTTAAGCACATTACAGGTTTATATTCTACTTGGGCATAAAACACGGTATAGATGTTTTATTTCACGAAAGCGGGTTAGCCTTACCTGTGTGTGTAAGTCTAATGCACGTTGTCTTTGTATGTCTTGGCCACTACTAAATGTTCCAGAGCCATGGAGAATCAAATGACTAGCGGAGGTACCAAAACGAAAAATATCCTGAGAAAGCAGCGCAAAAATGCGGGTGTTCAGGGGACGAGAAACGTTACTGTTTTCGCCCTTATACGCCTTCCTGAACCCGACCATTTTATGTAATACCAAAAATCGTTGACAGATGTCTCAAAGAACCCGAACACATCGTTAGTTCAGTCTTAACTGATCGTTTTAACCATGCCCATAGTACGTTTTTGACCTGGAAGAAGGCACCTGACCTACCTGCATTATGGTATCTCCGCTTATCTTTCCTTACTCCGTGGCCAGATCTTACGCATACATAGACAATGTGCATGTATATTTACACACACAACATGACATACCCGCTTTCGTGAAATTAAACATGGTAATTTGTGAGCTTTTGTTTTCATATCGCATACAACGAATGATTCACGTCTTTATCTTTTTAAATACAAATATTTATTCAATTTAAATACCTATTGACTTACTAACCACTGGATTATGACAAAAAAGGTCTAGAAAAAACTGTAATAAATTAATGATATCGGAATATAAACCGTTTTCCTTCGCAACATGAGTCAATTTAGCTTGTTTTCATAGTCTACTTTCTTGGTTAGTAGGTCAATGTAGGTACCTATATAATATAGGTTTATAAAAAGCCACGTAATTATGAAAATGTATATAGTTATGTAATATATAAAAAAAGATAATAAAATTAATGGATGTCCTTGTAATAAATTGTGTGATCTGTAGAATTTAGTAGATAAAAGATTAGCCAAAGTTAAATTTAAAGTGTAATTAATCATTCGACGTGATCATTATGAACGTGCGATCCTGGCGTAACAACGAGCACACACGACGCAACTTTCGCGGCCGACTGAAGCCAATAAAAAAAAGTTGCGCAACTTTTTATAACTTATATTTTTAGTTTGTACAAAATATATGTGTAGCTATCCTGTTACTCTTCATTGAGCTTAGAAAAGTTACTGATAATTACGTTAGTTAAAATATAAAATTAATTGTGACTCGCCAAGGCTAAGATGAAGTTTGTAATATAATATAATTGGAAATCTTAAAACTTATAACGCTATTAAGGACGATGTAAAAATGATTCCTAAGAAAAATAAGACCTTTTGAGATCCTTTTGACTTTGTTTATTAAAACTAAGAACAGTTTTATTAAGTTAATTTTATATTCGACGTAAAGAATCTACCATAAGGTCTTCGTAGTTATATTTGTGATAGCTAATACCCTTGAATATGTAAATTAATTAGGGAATCCAGACAGAAACTCGCGATATTAACATGCCACTCCAAATGTATAGTAAATGTTATAGTTTAATTATACAAAGAGAATGTAGAATTTGTCAATACATTTTTAATGAGTATAAAACAAATTGCAAACTGTGCAACTAATATGTTGTTCACCAAGCTAGATGCCCTTTTCTGAAAATACAGTTTACTTTATTTTGCAACGCTACATTAATTAAACTCGTTAAGACAATGCAATAATAATGAAAAAGCGTTTTTTGGCATAGTTCTATCCTAAATCTTATTCATTACCTACTTTCTATTGAACAAACACAATTAAAATGTTACAAAAGACTTGTTTCTAATTAGTATTTACCACGGAGAACAAAATGACCAGCGGAGATGTCATAGTGCAAATTCTCCTAAGATACGCCAAAATACGCGGGCGTTCAGGAGACGAGGAACGTTACTGGCTCTGCCCTTACACGGCCTTCTGTGACACGCGCCTATTTTTTTTTTTTCAAAATAAATTTAGCAATCAATCAAGATCAATCTTTGACGGATTAGTTTTATTTTGACACGAAACCTAAACGTCTCGTAAGTTCTAGTAACTGATCACGCCTACGGACGCTGCTTGCCCTACAAGAAGGCGCTTGACCTACCTTTCTTATGGCATCTCCGCTATTTTTCCTTTCTCCGTGGTTAGTAACATTACTTAGACAAATTAATAAAGTACACTACTAGACAGTGAATTTCATAAGTTTTATGTAACGCCACTTAAATAGTACCAAAATATATCTTAATTCAAGCAAAACGCGAATACAAGTATAGCATTATGTCTCGTTATAAATCAAGAAACACGCAAAGTATGCCCAAAAAGCAATTTGTATATTTGCCAAGTAAAACATTAGCATAAAAATGCCAAAGAACTTCTGAACGGTGAAAAAACGTTCCTCGCATTTTATGTCTGACTGTAAGAGTAATAACACACTGCAGACTTAATAGTCGGCCGATAGTTGATCCAATAGTTGGCAAAAAATTTTATTAAGAAAATCTTAACTCCAATCAGAGTTCTCAGTCGGTCTGATACCAGCTAAATACCTGATTTTTATATGTAATGTGCGTTTTACCATTCATCTTCATACTGATTTACGAGCCGAAACAATCTAACGGCCGACTAAAAGTTTGTAGTGTGCTTACTTGAAAAATGTTATGTGAACGGTCATAGGCCGGCTACATACGTTGCCACAAAAAATCGTAAATAATCGATATTAAACGGCTTATAATCGTATTATGTGGCGCTAATCTAAGTTGGATGTTTACTCGATCATCAAGTAAAATCGAGAGACTTGATTTGAATAAGTGGTTGCAAAAAGTACATTAAGGTTATCAAATGATTAAATGTTTTGTATACCTAGCTCATATAATGTATGTGTTTATCTGAAATTGTACTAATCGTTGAACAAGCCTAATTTTAAATACTCTTTCTACGGAACATTATAGAGGTACTTGCTATCAATTTTTGCCATGATGAAATTGAAATTTTAATATAATATAAAAATATTATCTTATTTTAAATAAGTTTTATTGTTCTTTCAATCACTTATTTAAATCCTATTTAATACATCAGAACATCACCATAAAATAAAGATAACTGTATTTATTAAATGATGTAGACAATATTAAATTCGTGTAAGAAATCTATTGAAATTAATAATAAAAAAAACATTAATAAATAAAATAATGAATTGTTAGTGAAACGTGTCTCTGAAAATATTCATTTAAATGAAAAGTTTTTATTTATAATATATTATATTATTGTAGCTATTAGAAATAGTAATTATTTCGTTAATATAAATTTTATACGATGAAGTTTCATGTTCTACCGTTGATTTGCTCAATGATGTTGTCATTTTCATTTGATGAAGTCTGTTAAATAAATTATATAAATAATATTTTCCTTTGTTTAATTTTTATCCATTGTCCATTGAATTTACAAAAGTTTAGAAACTGATAGATACTCAGCTACTACACTTTTAGAATAGAAATCTACCGAAAAAGCATTTGCCAAAAAAATATTGAGGAAAGTTAAACCTTTTTTAAAGTAAGTTAAAAAGCAGGTGAGTAGTAATTATCAAAATCAATGCAACCTGAAGTTCAGGCAAATATAACCGAAATATGGGCTAAACTACATACATAATAATCCTTGCTTACCCAAGAGAATAATTACTTTTATTTACAATCTGATTAATTATGACGATGATAATTATTGCAATCTTAACAAAGGCCTCTTTAGCCTAACTAATATATTTTAAAGCCTATATCATTAATCTACTACACAAATGGGGTGCGTATTAGTTTTATAACAACCCACAAATTATACGCAAAATTAGTGACAGACAACTACGCTATTAGTATGTGCTTAGTAATTTGTTTTAGACGACATGAGCATGTCTCTAGAATAATAGATATTAAATTTTGTAGAAAACCATATACTTATAATTTTAAGAAGTACCTATTAAACGTGGAATACTGTGATATTATACCCTTATAATGCTTTAGAAGAAATATTTTTTTCATGGAAACTCCCATCAGGTTTCTTTAAGGGGGTTTTGAAAATACATACCTAAGTAACTTTCCGTACACATCAAAATTATCTGTAATAATTTGTAATTTCAAGATACTACTGAAACTTAAGATCATAAGTCTCTTAACAGGCTACGTGCACAGGTAGGCAGGTGCAGGGAAAACCTATGTAAGTGGGGCTACACTGACGACAACAGCTGCGGGTGTGGTGCCATACCACAAACCATGCGGCACCTTCTATGCTGCCCACTATGCCCCGACACCTGCATAGTGGATGACCTTTATAACCCTACTGACAATGCCATATGCGTAGCGAAATATTGGGCGTCCAAAATTTAAGTTGCCATCGACTCGCCAAGAAGAAGAAGATGATACGTGCCGACCGTGTCTGTTGGTTGCACAAAAAAGGCTCGCATCAGCACGGGGTTCAGAGACACAGCGCATAGAATGTACTATTGTTAAACAATTGAAAACGACCCATTCAAACGATCATACTTGAAAGCACGCAATAGAATTCTTAAAAAAAACTAAAGAGCTTTTCTTGAAGAGCATTACAGGTACCTTCAAAGCCTTACACAATTTAAAACCATAAAAAATCAAAACAGCCAGCCCACCAAAACAAAAGCATAGACAACTTCACTTCGCAGATAATCTCTTTACATTTAAAAGTAAACACAACAGCTTCCCAAGATAGCTGGCTGAATAAAATCTTGCGCTTGTCTGTGGTACGGCGGCGTTACTGGGCTTACTGTTATTACAGGTGTAATACTCTGGATATACTGTATTATAACGGTAGATAATACTGCGTTGACAGATAATGTTACTGGCTGGTATGGTGGATTTATATTTTTGTTGATGTTTTTTTTTTCAGTTAAGGAAAATATCTCCGGTGTTACTTAAATGTTTTAGATGCCACTACATAAAAGTAACGTGCAAGAAAACATTATAATTGATATTTAAACCTACTTGGGAACCACTTCCTACGGGAAGTGGTTAAAAATGGGTAAAAAACCGGGTAAAAATGGGGCCACGTTTTTTCTAAGGCAGTAGATAGGTATTCAATATTTTCTTCAGCAGTTTTGGCGTGAAAGCGCGAAAGACAGACTGAGTTATTTTCGCATTTATGATTTGAATACAGATCAAATAAGATAGCCAGTACAAGATCAGTGATCAATTTTAGAAATCATAAACAAAGTTACATAAGTATATACCTTCTTTAAAAAACATAGTATAGGTACAAATTAAATTTTAAAAAACGAAAAAAAAAGAAAGACATTCACGCATCATTTACTTTGAAGTCTATTCCGCTATGACGTCATCTCGGAAAGGTCAACGGCATTACGTCAACGTGGGTAGGTATTATGCACGAAGGAATGAAAGTTGAGCGGAGATGCAATAAGACACGTAGGTCAGGCGCCTTCTTGTAGGTTGATGATATCCTCCTAGCCGATTATCGGCTACGGCGGCTGTTCTCATGTAAGGACATAAGCCAACTGCGTAGAACATAATAATATTATAATGCACAAGCATTTGCGCAGACACAGGTGCACTCACTATTTCTTCACTCCCATAGCCCGATGGGACGGCAATCCAACACGACTGGAAAGAGATCAGATCTTGTAGGTTAAGTAAAGTGCGGTAAGCGTGATCAGTAACTAGAACTAACTAGGCGTTCGGATTCCTTGTTAAATCAAGACGAATCTGTCAAAGATTAGTCTTTATAGATTGGTTTAAATAAAATTAGCGGCTTTTAAAGAAAGCATATGATGGTGGAGTGACGTTATTCGTCCCCCGAACACCCGCATTTTGGCGCGCTACTTTCTTAGGAGATTTTGCGTTATGACATCTCCGCTAGTCATTTTGTTCTCCATGGCATTATGTAAGTAAGAATCTTTTTCTTTCAATGGATCCTTCATTACATCCCTCGAGTATCGGGAAAGGACTCGAGGGTCGAATGTGAATAGACATTTACTGGAAAATATTTTATTTACCGTTCTGTTGGATTTTTTGTTTGTAATTTCATATTACCTACTATTTCAAAGTATGGTGGTGGTGTGGTTGTTAGGAGATGCTTATCACACTGGATGTGTGAGTGTTTCTATGGGTTAAAAAGAATTTGTAACCTAGTAGTGTGTGTAGGTATCTAATATCAGTTGACGTTGTTTGAATGTGTGTGAGTGGAATGACGAATAAGAATAAGATACGATCAATTAAATTGACCAACGATAGTACCTTTCGAGGATAACCTTAGTACTGATTTACGACTGTTCTACGATAAAGGTATGCCCAGTTACTGGTAATTGACTTGCTTAATCATAACTGGCTTAACGAACATCAACAGAATGAGTCTACACTAGTAACATTTCGTTGGCGTATTAAAAGTTTAAACGTACCTGTTCCCTTTCCATCCAGATAAAAATAACCACCCATAAAACACAAGCAGAACCGCAGCAAAATCCTACAACATAATTAAAATTACGTTAAGGATTTCTTAACGAGAAATTGTAGGGCATGTATACACTTAAAATTAAGAGACCCCACCCTGTAACCGGAATACAAAATACAAATTACCAGTGTAACCTGACCTTAAGGTCTACTCCATATGTTTGACCTCAGAGGTCAAGATTAATTGGTCCTTGTGGGCGGTAGATTATAATAAATGTAAATTTTAACGTTTCTATGAAGTCATTTTGCTTTGTTGCTCGTTAACTTTTGTGACTAAACTAGTGACATGTTCGGTTTATATTACATGGTACGGATTTTATAATTAACACAGCCAAGCTGCGCCTTGAGAAATTCTTATAAATACGAGTAGGTTAACAAATATGAAAGTACAGCTGAAACGATTTCAATGTTTGATAAACAGATAGTAGCATGAGAAAGGACATAATACTTTTTACGTCAAGTAGATCCCCATGAGACGGCAAGTATTGCATATTACTAAATAGACAGATAGACAACTAGACGTCTTACCACTAACCTGTACAGATTGGACATGATTCTCTAGCGAGCATCACTATTATTGCTAACACGACACACTATCTACCAATAACTTATTTCCATCGAAAAGGAACAGGAACACAACATATACAATGATAAATATACCATGTAAAAACCAGTATTTTATTTGTAAACCGCTATACAAACACAATAAGTACTATAGAACTGTAGGAAGCCAGCATGACTTGTAAACGCGGCTACAGACGCGAGTCAAGGCATACCGCGTGCCTCTCCGTTTGGTGCTCCTGGTAATGTTAGTGCATTAGAACTGCTTGTGTTTATAGCTTAGATAACTTAGTAACTGGATGGAATTTATTATTGATTTACGGCGAATTAAGATGTTTTTCGATGAGAGAAGAATATTAGCAAAATACGGATCAAAATCCGAGTTGTCATCATCTACCCAGCCTTTTCCCTACTATGTCGGGATTAGCTTCTACTCTAACCAAATGCAGCGGAGTACCAGTGTTTCATAAAGATCGACTGCCTATCTGACCTAATCAACCCAGTTACAGCTATCTCGGCAACCCCTAGGTATGAGTGGTTGTCACACTTACTATAACGGCTGCTAAAATGTTCAAATGCCAGCCAAAGTCGAGAGTGGTATTGTTATATATTCATAGCATACAGCACCGATTGAATAGTTGATGATATTTTCTAGTAAATAGCGATACCTATTCGACTATAACACTGTTGCAATTATTATTGCAACGATAAGCAAATACAACACAATAAGACATTAGGTATCTAAAGCCCAAACACTACCACGACTGCTCACCCCAAAAGCACGCAAAAGTAGGATGAATATATTCGTGTATTTTGGTATATTCTTTCATTTGTTACGTGACTAACGCCACTCAAAGAGGCTTATTACGTTTGACAGGATCCGTGTTCGGTTCGCGTTTATTTACTTGAACTCGCGAGATTTAGGGCTACACTAGACGAGCTACTGGAAGCTGCGATCGGTTATTTTGGAAATTGATAGGGTGAATAAATAGAATAACTCTTCCATGGATTACGTCCCACCGGACTATGAGAGTAAATAGAAAGTGGACCTGTGGCAAACGAAGTACTAAACCTTGTGTACCATTGTACATATACACAGCTAAATGATCAATAATATATCCTGAGGAGCTATTGGATTTTGGGGCTTGTTCCCATTTATTCCAAACCCATTGTTTTCTCTTCATACGTTCTCTTCAAAGTTTTCATACGTTTCTTCCACTTAGGTCCAAAATTTTTTATTTTGTGTCTTCTTCTTTCAGTCAGTTCTAAAAATTCTACATTGCATAGCAGAAATTATAGACAACACACGAAATGCCCACGAGCACACGAATGCACACGAGCCCAAACACGAAATGTATTAAATCGACACGGCGATATTCGTGTTAGATCCCCAAAAATCGCCGCTGTCAGTAGCTCGTCTGTACTTACTTTACAAGTTTCATATAAACGGACCTAGTCTTAGTGGACTTAGAAAGGATTGGTATATCGGTCGTGAGAAATTGAGCGTAGGCTGTGTTCTTGGAAGGCCGTAACTTAAGCCTGAAATAGGACCATATTGGATGGACCAAATGGAAGGTTTGATTCATCGTATTTTTTTCTGTTACTATTTTTACTATAAAGCATAGTCACACTAATGAATTTTACCATCTGGTTTGATCATTATTGGGTTGGTTTTAATTCTACTTTTCAGCTGAAAGAGGTCCACTGCCGGACAAAGACCTTTTCCAAAGTTCGCCACTTTGCTCGGTCTTCAGCAACCAACATACACTGCTTCCAGGCGACCTTGGCCAGTTAGTCCATCTAGTGGAGAGCCTGCCGACGCGGCGACGATGCGACTTTTGGGGCATATACTTATAACTCGATAACAGTTTCAAATCATATTCGAAAAAGTCCATTACCTTCGCCATTACAACTTAGAAAAATACCCATCGACTGCTCCATATAGGTACTTAAACTCTTCAAAACTTTCATAAAACCAGATTCCCATTGAAACACCTTCCATACTTCACCATCGCTCCGAAACTTCATAACGGCTCTCCATAACCACACTCCATATTGATTCTAAAACTAGCAAGTTCACTTTAAACCATTCGCATTGAAACTCATTACTGAAACTCTAACAAAACTTTAAAAGCATCTCATTTGAAACCTTAGAGCATTAAACCTACTAGAATCGCCATGAACATAAATCCAAATCTTCATGCGAAAATATCTGCTAATCAATGTTCTCCCAAGGCACGAAACAACGTGGCAGCAAATAGTCATAGCGCATTCAAGCATTTTCGATCACTTCGTTACTCACGCACACGATAAAATTGACATATACGTACATAAGCAAAGCTTGAGGCAAACCTACACATGATTTACTATGATGGGTACTCTCGTGCCTTTAGCAGGGGCAAAGGCAATAGCGTCTCCAGTTGGTTACATAGTCCAAGTGTGAAACTTACCTTCGAGAGTATTGCTAATCTATGCAAAGAAAATTCTATAGATTTTCAATATCCTGAAGGAACATTTGGGTAGAACTTTGTGAAGTTATGACGTCATATTTTAGAGTTATGTACCTGTTTGTTGGTGGGATTTATGCTGCTTTTGGTTTAGAGTTCTCATTTGTTAGAAACTAGGTAAAATTACTGTTATGTAACGACAACAAACGGGCCATTTTAAGGTACCGTCGATTCAGGAAGACCAGTCCTCAAAAAAATATCGTTCTTAGTCTTAAACCAACGGAACACAAGTATTCGCAATTTGCCTACAAAGACCAAAATCCATATTTATTTGCGATCTCAGAAGGTTATAGCTATAGACTACCTTTTATGTAGTAGTTAGTTCCCTTGGAATGTGGACGAAACTGCTGTTGAAGTTAATTTATTTCCTACTAGCTGATCCCGCGAACTTCGTATCGTTTAAACCTTCCCTGGAACTCTACAAACATTTTAAAACCAAAAAAAGCCAAATCGGTCCAGCCATTCTCGAGTTTTAGTGAGACTAACGAACATTAATTCATTTTTATATATAAGAAGAAGATTGTTGAGTTAGTAGGTATAGCCCTGTACAATTAAGCTATAATACAAGTAAGTATCTTCAACCATTTTCACGATGTTACTGTAACATGTCTTCGGAAAGTCACATTGATACAAATGAACCACTTATCTGAACTTCTGATGAACATTTCGCGAGATGATGACGAAACTTGTAACATTAGCGTCGGAGATCTATGCATGTAGATGCAAACACAAATTACAGTTCGGAGTTGGTGTCAGAAGAAAATTGAGCATCTTGTGGCCATTAAGGCTGAGACTACACTGAAGTGGAGCGGAGCGGAGATATTTTAAATGATAGAAGTTCGTTATTTAAACGTGTGGTCCCGCCGATTCCATAGTGGCGTGAATGGAGAAATTCTATCGGTTATTTAAAAAAATTCTTCGCTCCGCTCGACTTTAGTGGAGTCTTGGCTTAAATCTGTAATTGTTTACTTTGGTTTTATTGTGAAATTAGTTAGGCCTGGAGCCATAAAATAGCTCTCAAATTTTTCGATTTAATAATAGCTTAGTCTAGCTTTGTTTAAAAGTCAATAAAGCACCACTGCCTTTCGATTCCAGGTCAGATACCTAAGTCAATGTAAATCTAAAGTTTTACGAAACCGCACTTTTTATCTCAAATTATCATCATAATTCTACCCTAAATAATGGCATAAATACACACATAAATAAAATAAACGTAACACTATAAACCCAGCTTCACACATACATACAAACTTTACAAAAGAAACAATTGCTGCTCTCAATGAAATTGCCTTTTTTCTCAGAACTACAAAAAACTACTTACTAGGAATACCAATATTTTTATCAAGCCTTTTTGTTAACGTAACGCAGAACATTTGTATAGCTTTTCTTATTCGAATTCTATCTATTGATTTAGCAAAGCTCTCCAGTATACTTAATTTACCTGCTTTTATAACTTTTAAAAGGTAAATTAAATACTAAAATAGCTCAATTCCTAATATTAGAAATGAAGAAGTGGTCTACTATGTCTAATTGTCTATCGCACTCTATCTTATCCGTCCTCTCTGTATAACTGTATCTTGCTCTCACACGTCAAAACGACTGAACCATTCTTGAATTCATATTGATGCAGGTAGAACAGCTGAGAACAAATAGTGTTTTATAGCAAAATTATTTTAAAGCAATTTTTAATATATTCACCTATTTTTTACGAAACTACAAGTAAAAGATTCATACTCAGCTTTATTCATTCAGATTCTAACATTTCCTCAAAACAAAAACTAGATTGTTATAATTTTCTCTTTTTATATTTTCTGTCGTATCTCAAAGAGTTTCTCTCTAACTATTCCTTTTGTTCCTTGTTTACACTTAGCTGTTAATGTGACTTGGTTAATGTTCGGGTCGACCATTCCACCATTCCACTTCAGGAGTATAGTTTCCGAACGTTTCCGAACCCTATAAAATGTTATTTTGTACCAACAACAGTTTTCAACTGTTGGATGGCTTGGATGGCTGGCCCCAATTTATTTGTCGTGTTTTCGATAGATTTTTGGTGGCGTTGATAAATATTTGGTTATTTGTGTTTTTTTTTAAGTAGAAATTTCTTTTTGGGAAGTAATTCAATAAGAAGTTACTATAATAGTACCTAATAATAGTACCTAATAATAGTGAAGACTGTAATGGAATAAACCAGTACTTACAAGAAAAAAAAATCATTTTTTGGTAAAGTAATATATTATTCGGTGAATGGGCTAATCTCATAGAATGAAGATCATTGTAATTACAAAACAGTACCTTTTGGATAGCGCGATTATCCAGCATGGCTACCTTTTATCCAGGCTCGCGGAACAGCTTCGCGTGCCACGGATAAAATCTCTGGTGGAGCTTAATTTTAAATAAAATTAGGTACATGTAATCGGTAAAAAAATTAAAATTGCATGCATTAATTTAAAAGGAAACAAAGTAACAATGCGCAAAATTCGTCCATAGAGTGGGTCACGTTTGAATCCTCGTTTTCTAGGTGCAGATTACAACGGACCAAAGTTTTTTAATTTAAATTCGTGTTTCCAAGACAATACCCCGTTACATAGTTGAATTGCGCTCAGTTAAAGCTAAGTTTCAGGACCTTTGAGCAACCGTAAAACATTGATTCCTGTATAAAATGACAAAGATAGAAATGATAATTTTAATGCGTAAAATGTCGGCTCCCGACACCGAAAGCTGGATAAAAAAACGGGCAATCAAAATTAAAATCCGCCAAACAAAAAAAAGCACAAACAAATGAACCGTCCCTTCAAAAACCGAAATAATTGTGTTATTCCAAAACAAAATCTGGCCATTGTTAATTCGCAAAGCAAATCCAATGAAACACAAGTTAATTTCATAATTGACCGCCGCGTTGATTTTAACGATTTACCCGATTTACACTGGATGAAAATTTTTTAAATAAATATTGACGGACAAAAACAAACACCAGTCTTACGTTGCCGCCGAAATAAATTACATAAATTGCATAAAATCGTTCCGTGTGTTTGACACAAACTGTATGAATAAATATCATAAAAATCGATTTTCGATAAAATGACGGATTTTCGACGAGTGTGAAGTATCTGTATTTACACCGTTTTCAGCGTCTGGTGGATGGACAAAGTTATAATTATTATAAACTGATTGTTTTATAAATTGAATGGAAGGGATAATTAATTAAACGATTATATTAAAAAATTTAATAATGCGGCAAATCGTGATGTCAACGAGCATTTATGAATGATATTTTATTGTTAGGTAATAAATATTTAAAACCAATTAATATATGACAGTAAACTCATGATGTTATGGAAAACCTATAAATGATTAATGAACGACATCAGATAAATATTCTATTCTGACTGTTCACATGTCTATGCGCTGCTCATTTATGTAAATAATGGTTTAAAATATCAAATCAATCATCGCATAACAAACTAGATAAAGTCCATTATCTCAATGATACCTAACAAAAATCAAATGACTTAAAAGAAAACTGTCACGAACCAAAAAAGCCGTACCTTTCAATTAATAAATAAGTCTGGGCAATAAGTAATAATTACACATGTACCCTATTTATCACGATTTATCCGACAGCGGTTGTAAGTGAAGGAAATACGAGAGTTTGGGCCAGAGTTCCCGAGCCTCAGAGGGCAAAAACTCACTCTAACGACCACCTCGCATTGGGTACATTGCGAACATCACTTATATAGGGTAACGTAAATAACGTAAGGAGCAATTCTTTTTTCTTTCGAAGAGATAATTTTCACTTTGGGCTATGCTTTTTAGGGAATTCGAAGGTGAGGTAAGATATTGACTTGTTGTTGGATCGGTTAATGCTTATGTTGTTTTTCTTTTGTAATTTGTGACACAGATGGTCGGCGATATAAAAGTTGTAGAAATACGAGAAATTTCGACCTGCATCATTTCCTATACTATATTTTTCTGTAGGTATATTTAGAACTCAATAAAGGGATTTAATATATGTCTTATGAGTTCTATATAATTAAGTATTTTGCAAAGAATCTAAACTGAAACCAAGCTTTATTAACTATGGTGTATTTTACATGCTAAAGCAGGTTATTAATTAATTTTCCTTCCAGATGTTATAGATACAGAATCGAACAGATTGTCCGATATAAAATTCCAAGAAAACGTCAACAATCCTGACTTGGGATTGTGCCTACTAGCAGTATGTCAGTATGTCTGATTACGTGTATTCAGTTAATAGTTGACTCGACGCGCATTACCGACAATCGCAGTAATTAGATACCCACTGAACACGTCGACGTGCCCAGCGGCTTCTGTGCGCTGAATAACTATGGGTGCGCATGGGAAACTACTGGTAATATTTCTTGAAATACTGAGGTATATGAGGACCTGGTCAATCATTATTTGTGTTTTAAGGGGTAAAAACAGGTATATATAATTATACTAGCTTCCGCCCGCGGCTTCGCCAAGCTTCGTCAAGTTCTAGCGCGTTTCCAAGTGAACTCTTCAAAAGTCCGGGATAAAAACTATGCTATGTTCTTTCTCATGGTCAACTCTATCTCTGTACCAAATTTTATCAAAATCAGTTCAGTGGTTTAGACGTGAAAGCTAAACGTAATTAGTGAGAAACGTGATTAGTAGAGATGAAACTATATGACAAAGACTAGAAGTGAAATTGCCCGTAAATTGGATATCAGTAATACTATATGCTGTGTAATCTCACCTTATATTATAATTATGACTTGTTTGTTTATTTATTTGTTCCCTTAAAACCTCGGAAACTACTCAACAAATCATTATTTCACTGTTGAGAAGTTACACTCTTCCCGGATGACACTATTTTTTATCCGGGCACTGGAAGACATTCTCCCGACTCAAAAAAACAGCTTATTTGTTATATCCGACATCGAAAGCAAAGCATACGTATCATGCCCCTCCAATTAGTACCACACATAAGAACGCAAAACAGTTGAACGCCAAACTCAACGCTACTACCATTCAAGAGGAAAGTTATCTTTGTAAACAAGGCATGATTTCAAACAGCCGTCGGTGGCAACAGTAGGGAGCAAAAACCGTCATGTGGCGTGCAATATCGAGCCAGGCAAACATTTACCAAAGCCAGTTGGTGTACAAATGGCGGGATGAGTTTTCACAAGTCCCTGTGTGCGTAGAACATATATGTGTGCGTGGAGATTCTAAGAGTAGCCGTATACTGCAGACTGAATAGTCGAGCAACAGTTGCAACGTTGGTGGGGATTTTTTTGAAGAAAATCTTGATTATAATCAAAGATTTCAGTCGGTGTTAAACATGGAGAACCTAATAATTATCGGAGGTGCCATATCGGAACATCTAGAGAAACTAGCGCGCCAAAATGCGGTACTGGAGGAATTGGGGTCTTTGGCTTTATACGCCTGTTTTGGACCTGAACATTTTTTTATAATACTTACCAAAAATTGTTGAAAGATGTCTCAAAGAACCCGAACGCCTGCATTTTGGCATCTCTGATACCAGCTGAATACCTGATCTTTGTAATATGCGTACTACCATTCATCTTCAAACTGATTTATAAGCCCAAACCAACTCGGCCGACTAAAAGTTTGCCGTGTACTGGCACTCTAAAAGATTCTTTATGAGCACCAAAAACTAGTGGAACAGTAAAACGTCGAAGCCATTTTTATTGACTACATATTTACGTATGTCAATAAAAATGATATTGTTATAAATTGTGGATGTTTGCACGATTGATATAAACCGTTTTATGTATGGTTAAGTAGGGCTGTAAAGACGTTCTCAATGGAGATTTGATAATGATGGCAGATGGTGATACAAGAACCGTGCAAAGTAACTGTATTTTGATGGTGCTTGGTTGGGGCCGATGTGATTTTCATTATGTGGCTAGATTTGGGGTTTCTTAATTTACGGGTATGGCTCTTTCAGGTGGATCTTTTAATTTTCAATTATTTGGATGTTTTTTTTTTGTCTCTACATGGACATTTCGAGGTTGATTTTACAGCTGCAGTAATTAGCAACCAAATTCAATTCTCTCTAATGAGCCAGAATATTCGAACATCATTACCATATAGCGATCAGAAATAGATATGGTTTTGACGAATCCGACAGAATTGCTACCACAACTCAACGCATATCTACATAGCTTCTTTTATCCACTTGACTAAAACGACGGCTCATCTCACAATGGTGAAGTAGGTATACTCAGAAACCTGACCGTACGTACAAAATTCTTTTCAAATAACAACTCCAACATATTCAAACAAACAAACCATCATAAGTCAGAGAATCAAGACACACCATTACCGCATCATTCCGGGTAATAAACTGCCATCATTTCACAGGAGCCCGACTCTAAATCCCGTTCCGTGGCGCATCTCTAAACACCTCATACATTGCCGACGTAAATAAATCACTACGCGTGAAACAATAGAGATTGAGGCCTTGATGGTGGGGAAAAAAATCATAAAAACACCATTACGGAGACGTTAACGGATCCATGACTGCCTCAATACTGAATTCTGAAGGAAAACGATGGGGAACGATGCTAAACGTCTTTATCGTGAAAAGATGGAGAACTAATATTTAGATTTAGAGGGTTTTGATCGGTTGTAAGTTTCTTTCCTGTGTCAAGGTTGGATGAGAGATAAATAAAACTAATAGAGGATATAATAAAACAAAATGTTTGGAATCTCTGGATAAAACTGCAACATTTTTCTACAAGGTTATTTCAGTTTGTGAGTAAAAAAATTTAAAAATTGTTTAATAAATAGTTTTAATTCAATAGTTGTGAATAAGTTCCACATAATATAATGGTTGCTTGAATGGTTGTTAATGAAACTTTTTGATCGGCAAACTACAATAGAAATAAAATCTTTATGCCACAAAATCAATTTCAATGTCAAAAATTGACGTTCACGGGAAACTATGAGAAACAGCTTCTAAGATATAATTTTATCTTTTAAATATTATATTATTCCTTTAAGATTACTTTTGATTAAGAACAAATAATAATTAATACTTAAGAATGGACAGCAAATCTGACCAGATCGAAGACCATGCGTCTATCGAGGACATTTACCAAGTTGCTGAGCTGGCTTCAACGTCTTCTGAAGGATCCATTTATGATGATCCGTCCATTCGTGCTTATGACGAATCTTCTAAGATGAAGCTATATTTAGAAGGTTTATATAGTCCTGGTAGTGGAGATATATGTACGAAGTTTGCGACCATGTCTCGGAGCTCAATGTTTTTACATCAGTATTATCAATATCCAAGTGTTAAGGATCCGGGAATTGAACAGGCGTTGCTGTTTCCAGGTATGTGCGTTACGCTCTACATTCATCTTCATTTACTTCATCAACCTTTGTCTTGACGTTTGAAAAGTGCTGTTTTCAGCCTCTAAATAAATTATTTTTGATTTTGAACATGAATTTTCATCTCCCTTCCATAAATTGATTCGTTTTCTGCAGAAATGCAAGTAAAATAGGTGATCATATAGAGTCCTCTTTTACTTTTAATTTTCATGAGCATCATTATCATCCTTGTCACCATTTTATCTGTATAATCTTATTACAGAGGGAAAAAAGATATATGCAGACGATGGTCAGGAACTTTACCTAGATTTATGCAAAGAAATGGATATTATGCCAGTAAGAATGTTCCATAGGCAACTAAAGACGAAGAGTATCAATTTGAAGGTATGTTTGTATGTCATCCTATCTAATGTGATATATAAATATGAAATTAGCTCTGGCTGTCTGTCTCGCTTTCAGGCCAAAACATGATAGAAATATGGTACCCAGATAAGCCACAGTCTATGGTAATCTATGGTAACCCAGATAAGCCACAGTCTAAGAAAGAACATAGTTACATTTTATCCAGGTACGGGTAACAGTTCCCTTAAGACCGGGGTGTAATCGACGGGAACAGCTACGTATTTATCAAAATTGATGAGAGAAGAAACAAGCTAAAAAAAATCAGTACAACAAGAACAATCAAGTACTGAATGTTACTTGATGATACTAATCAATGATTTTACCTTTATGTTTGTTCTAGTATTATGGCGTGAATCCAGTAGGAATAAGAGCAATGTGCCTTGCCTTAGCCTCAAATCGAACTGTGGAGAGTTTGGACTTAACCAGCAATTTTTTGGAACATCTTGATGCATGCTACCACTTGGGAGAACTGCTTGGCAAAAGAAGTGCTTTGAAGTCACTCATTTTAAATGGATGCAAGTAATAACCTGTATTTTGCTAAGCACTTGAATATGATTTTGATTAATGGATTTCAGAAAAGCAGCCTAAATGTCTTTGCTATAAAATTTCTCCCAATATGTTTATTGAAGTGTCTAAAAAGTGTTTTCCTCAGCTTTAACTGTGTGGTTAAGAAATTACTTCTTATAGCATCCCAATAAGTTTAGCTGTCTTTGGGATAAAGCTTAAGCCCAATTAAAATATTACTGGGGATTGTTGTGTTTGCTTACAGGATTGGCTATCGAGGTCTGCAAAGGGTTATAGTACACCTGCACAGTCGCATCATGACTATACTAGATGTAACAGGGAATGGTATCCTAGATACGGGTGTTTCGTACATCGCTGAACAAATCCGACATGGAGCTATAATTAGAAGGTGAGTACTCAACAGCATTTATTTCTACATTTGATAGATGATTTTTAATCAATAAAAGGTCTTTTTACCCTTTGGGTAGGCAATTCTATAGACTAGGACCCTATTCGTGTAATACTGTTGTGGGGCGCGGCAAGTTTGGCGACAGCGGATGATACGCATGGGACCCTAGTTCAACTCTTTTATAGTCAAAAACCTGCCTACAAAAAAATCCTAATGGACCCAAAAAAAGACTCAGTTTTCTAAGTCTTGTTTAAAAATATGTTTCCTGCAATTCCAGATTGAATTTGGGGCGAAATGATTTGTCAAGTGAAAGCTGCTCCATATTAGCCGATGTTCTTGAGATTAAGCCCGTTATACAGTATTTGGATCTTTCATGGAATAAGTTCGTAAAGATGAAAGGTATGTCGCTTAATGGCTTGAAAGGATGCTATGGCTTGGTATGCTGATCTCGTAAAAACTATCACAATGTAGACTTATTTTGGTACCTACCGTTGTTTTATCAAGCCAATTTTGCAACTAAATAGCCACAACAGCAAATAATATCAACGACCCAGTAGTACATATCCCTCTTCACTTCATAGCGTTTAACGTGATGAAAGTTGGCAATAAAATTGTTGAGGCGAGCGCACACATTGCCGTTTAGGAACGTTCAGGGGCTCAAACTTTCAACTGGCTATCTCATCCACGAGCCCCCCCCCCTCCCATCCCTCCTCATAAATATTAAACAGACCCAGTTCGCTACACTTTTATTTTCAACATGTATTTGATGCGTATTCCAAACTCATGTATGATCTGCATATTTGTCGATAAAAAATCTGCAATGTCAATCAAAGTGCGGTTTTTTTGTGCACCGTTCAAATTGGATGAAACGAATTTTGGAGCTGTAAAACGCTGAAATATTGAGGCTTATATCAGGTTTTATGGAACATAATGGTTTTGTTACGTGGGTTGAAGCGAGGACAATGACGGGTTGGACTTTAATAGTAAAAGCTTCTTTTTTTTGTAAATACATTTTCCAGTTTTGTATAAAGATGAAAATGTCATATTGACAAAATAAGAACAATAGTTTCTGAGCTTTTGTCTGATATATGAATACAAATATTCGGGTCCAAACAACATTTACATTTTTTAACTCTGTTAACAATGTCAGTGAGTGAAGTCATTAACCCTTTCCAAAATGATAAATTCCTATCCATCCTTACATGTAGATAGAATATTGCAAGCGTAAGACGATCTGCAGTCTATAATTTTTATTTCACCAGGACCATCCACATTGTTCCGTATTTTGTCTGTAAGTGACGTGTTGGTTGAGCTCAATATGGCGTGGACCAGCATTGCAGTTGTGAGAGAACTTGGGAACTTACTGGGAATAAAAACATTGAAGGTGTTGAATCTTAGCAATAACAGGTAATTTCTATTATAATAATTTACCCTTTTGTTAAGATGTAACTCATGCCTGATAAAAGCCGCGAGTTTGTCAGTGCTTCAGAGGCACTTTGAACTGGTTATCCCGGCTCCATTTGAACGCCTTTATCAGTCATTACTGGTAATATATCAGAAGCTGGAAAATCTTACCATTCTCGCTAATGAATAGTGGGTTGCCCAGATAACTGGGTTGAATAGGTCAGATCAGAGAGCCTTCATTTGATTAAATTCGTCATCGGACTAAATATAGTTAGAGAAAGGCTCGGCAGATGAGATTTTTTTATTTTAGATCCACCGTACCTCCACATTCTCTCCATAAAAAGAGACACTTATAAATATCGGCCATTACATACTAAGCGTGTTTTATCCTCGTGCCACGATATGAAGTTACAATGGTTATATCACTCAAGAGATCCGTTTCCTTATTAACTGTAAATGAGGCACAATTATGTCTATTTTCAGCGAGACACTTCATTACCTGAGAAGCGAAGAACGTTAAAAGAATGACGCCTCAAGCGATGTCCGTAAATTATTGTCACTTTAGGCTTTTTGACCTTAATTGAAGGCGTTCTCCAAAATGGTTTGTTTGTGCGAAAAAATAATCAGGATGTTGGCTTAACTTTGTTTTTTGAGCCATTTATTGTCATTATCACATCTTCTGAGGAGTTTGTTCCACCGTCTTCTTCCCGGCAAAAACACATAGATAGTGGTGAAGGGTGTTCATTTTTGAAGCTGTCTCGTGTATTTTTGACGTTCGAAAAGTGCTGTGTTTTGGCCTACTTTGAATAAACGATTTTTGGATAGACTTCGATTTTTAAGAATAACATTCTGTGTCTAAATTATAATCATTTATTCACAGATTGGGATCTCCTTCAGCTCACGTGTTAGCTAGTAGGCTTCACTTGGCGAAGAGTCTGCAAATATTGGACGTGTCAAGCAACCCATTTACGCCATCCGATGCGTTGTATTTGCTTTCGAAAATGAGACATAAGAAAGTCAGGTTGAAACAACTTTTGATGGACTATATTTCGGTCAGCAAGGAGTTTGGCATAGTATGTAATTTTTTTATTTTGTAAGCAATGAACAGAACATATCTATATACATAAAAATGAATCCCCACATCCCATGGTCACGCCATCACGCGTGAACGACTGGGCCGATTAACTGAATATTAGAGGTGAGGTAGCTTAGACCCGGGAAAAGAACTTAGGATTTGTCGTTTTTGTCACCATCCGGCTACGGGAAGCAATTTTCTCAGGACGTGGGTGAAACCATGGACGGAAGCTAGTAGATACTAATAAAATAATGAAGATTTTTTGTTTGCCCGCCTTTGTCCGTTGAGTTGTGAAGGCTCCGAAACTACTGAACCGATTTGAAAAATCTTCACTGTTGTAAAACTTACACTATCTTCGAGTAACATCGGCTTTCTTTCTGATTCCCAAAACACTTATGGCCTTACTACAAAAACTTTAAACCCTGTTTTACACTTGTCTAATAAAATTTTGGCTGCAAAATGAACCATATGTCAACGTCATAATTTGACATTTTTTTAGACAAGGCATAAACTGACGTTTAAAAGTTTTCGTGGTAAGACGGCTAGGCTTTAAAAAAAATCTAAATCGTTTGCACATAAGGGCACTTGTAACAACATTTATTCCTGCAGGAATTAAATGAGATAAAGCAGCTAAGATCCAAGAAGAACATGATTGTAACCCACGGAGATATTCTCCGTAACTACACGCTGCCGGAACGCGATCTGAAGGGCATACTGATGAATAGACTACATCTAGTTATGAGCAAGATGAAACATATCGATATTGATATCTTGTACGTTTGTTATTTCAGGGGTTAATTTCTTTGTCCGATTTTTTTAAATACGATCATCTATTATATAGTGCCATTGGGACCTGAGTATTACGTAAAGAGCTTAAAAAGCTTGACTTATTTACTTGTTGTTTTTTTTAAATTGATTCTTATTTATTACTTACTACATGACTACATTAGGTATATGCCTTGCCATTCCACCTGCATTCCGAGATCCTAATTGATCAGTCCTTTTTTAGGTTCTAAACAATTTCATTTAAATCGGTTCACCAGTTTTGGGCTGATAGCGCAACAGACCAACAGGAATAGTTACTTCTAATATTAATTATAATATAACCTACCTAATGATTTCAATTATTACACCTGCACTATCAGAATTTAACTCTCCCTCATTTGTTTTCTCTCTTACAGATTATATTTCCTCGAACAAAATAAAACTAAAAGTACTCTTGAAACGAGTGAGTTCGCTCGAATCTTAAAGCAATATGAAGTTCCTCTAAAAGACGACTTCATCCAGGAATTCGTCAAAGCTTTCTCGGGATCCAGAGCTGCGGCTAAATTTATCAATTTGGACCGTGAGTTTCGAAATCAAATATATATTTCGTAATACAAAACCATGTGAACTAACACAGATTTCTCTACTCAAATACAGCGACCATAGTATGTCCAAAAGGGGACTGCACAGGTTTACTTCTACTATATTTAAGATGTAAAAGAAATATGTTTACTTTCTACTCATCATCATCATCATCTCGGCCATAGGACGTCCACTGATGAACATAGGCCTCAATCTTAGATCTCCACAGATACCTGTTGGAGGCGACCTGCATCCAGCTTATTCCGTATTAAATTATAATTTAATACAAATAATTAGTTTTCACTGCAGGTTCAAAATGAATCGCAATAACTGTCATGTCATTGAAGCGACTTCATGCAAGATAAAGATTAAAATACTCCTCGGTGCTTTGCCACTCTTATATTAAACTCACTTGATTATTCTCTTTCTCTTATGTTCTACAGTGGTAGTAGACTATATTCGGCGATTTTTTCCGGATAAGAAGCTACCCCCGACGCCACCGGCAACTGTTGTAGCCCAAACTGGGACCCAAACTCCACTTCCAAGTAATAAGAAGACGGGTAAGAAGAAAAAGTAATGGCCTTCAGCATATCGATAGTTTTTGCCTCTTTATTATTCTTTTGTAACTCAATATTTATAGAGAAGGAGTTATTCCTCCATCGCTAGTAATTTTTTTTATACATAGACTCGACGAGTATTATATGTACGAGTATTACTCGTACAAATATTTTAATTTTTAACTGGTTTTATGGTTATGTCAATGACTTCACGACACATTATTTTATCTAGATTTTATTTTAAACTTAACTAAAATAATTATTCGTTTAAGCTAAATATTCATTAGTTGATTAAATATAGCTGCTTGCAGATTAATAATAGTTTTAACATCCTAAGCAACAACTTACCTAGAAACTAGATCTAAACCTAAGAACATTATTTACATTGTTGAACTTCAAAATTTAAGATAAATTTTAATTTTAAGTCATTATTATGTTCTTATTAATGAAATAAACAAACGTTAAAAAATACCTGTCTTATTTATTATTTACCTTGGCCACTGAGTTGCACCATTAAGCTATAAGTTTAATAAATATTGACTTATAGGTGGCAAGCATATATCTGGTTATTCTTTCGAGTTAAACCTGCAAACGCATATGAAAAGCCAAAAGAAAGCGAAGGCAACCTTCAAACCAAAACCAACAACAACACAAACCAACAACTCAAAACCAGAAACAACGCCAACAACAGTTAATTACCCCGATGAACCGTTAACAACAACATTGAATGCACATTGCACTCATCGCGTCGGGAGCGAACAGTTTGGAAAACGCCCTCTAGCGTCATTTGATAGCACTACATGCTGTTATGGTGCGTGCACACAGCGATACGTGGTATTTGTAATATTTTATGCTGTACAGTACGGAATAGTTTCGGTAGTATGGTTGCCTTAAATACGCAAGTAACGTCCACTACAAGTGTGCAATCACTTCCATGTTTTGTTAGGACTTGTATGAACATAAAGTATGCTCATGAGACACACGAAAACACACCCTTAAGCTAAGATTTGGTGCATAAGAAGTGAAGGAAATTTAAAGTCCAAAGAAGGGTCATGATCACTTACCTTTTCATTGTCCCTCTACAAATAGGCCTGCTGCCACACGGAGAGGATTGAGCAAATTAATCACCATGCATCCACAATGCAGGTTGGTGATTCATTTAAAGCATTATCGGTTAAAGCAGCCTACTTTCGTAGTTATATTTTTTTTCAACTATTTGTAAAATACAACATAGTCAATTATATTTTATTATCTGCATAGATCCTTGTTCTACAATGAAAAAACACTTCCCATGTAACATTAGTTCAGTGTACACATAACACAACAAAACTGCGACGGGGAGATGACGTCAGGAATTCGCTTCGATATCAAACCACACCAAAGGTACTGAAATTGCTGCGAAGCACTGCAATTACTAGCTAATTGATGTCATACTTTTGCCTAATTAGTTAATTTTGTGTTCGTACTAGGGCTAGTTTCATGTCGAGCTTATCATGCATCGGAATAGTATTTTGAACTAGTTATCTGTATCAATTTGGCGGATAAATGGCTGTTTTGTAGACTGAACGGATTTAATTCGTGGTTTTAATTATTCAATTAATAAAACGTTATTTTAGAATGTCAAGTGTTAGGTTTAAATAGATCCGACTTTAGTTTGTTTTCAGACATTTTTAAATTGAATCCATATAAATTTCTTGCGGCTTAATTTTTGAGATTATGTAATATTTTTATGGAATTCCTTTTAAGATATCCTCAACGTATATCGATATGGATTTCCATCATTACTCCTAGTAACGAAAATATCATATACTAGTCATCGGTTCACACTATTAAAGGTAAAGAAAAAAGCCATAAACTTCCTCATATATCGCTCACAACAGCTTAAAAGAAACCTCAAGCGAGCAAAGCCGTTTGTTTTAATTTGGCGCGTAAGTGCATCGCGCCTTAAAAGATTAAACACTCGGCGCTCTCCACTAATTACTTTCAGTAGAAGTGGGGGAACACATGCTTCAGTGTGAGCGGTTTATTTCAATATCTTAAGAACTAAGACTGGTTTATTTTGAACTAGGTTTTTCTCACTCACTTCAATATAAAAACTGCGTCTCGCACCAGGATATTAAATAGCCTACTTACATCCTTTCTCAGGCTCTGGTCCATCTGTGTACAAAATTTTATTTGAATCGGTTTAGTCGATTTGGCGTGAAAGACAGACAGATTTGTTTAGTCAGAAGCGAGGTAACATATTATGCTTAATTGTGTCAACTTTCCCCTTCATATTAAACTGGTTTTTCCCCGCGGTTTCATCTGCATCCTGAGGGAACTACTTCCCACAGCAAAATAAAAATTAAGTAATTATTAATGTCATTTTATGTATTATCAACTTAGGTTTCATCAAAATCCGTACAGTCGTTAAAATCTGATTGAAGAAAACACACAAACTTTCACATTTACAATATGAGCATCAAGATTTACAAGGCTTATTAAGACAATATAACTAAACTGCACTAACAGTTCCTAGCAGTGTTAATTACTAGCATGCATGAAGACGGTCTAGTCTGTACACACGCTGACAATTGAGGCGCCACTTAATTAACATTATGCCTATACACACTGAGTGACTGTGTGAGTGTCTTGATGGACTGTTATGTATAACCATAAAGTTAGATTGACTGGTTGGTAAGTGTAGGATGAAAAGCTGGTTAGAAGACAACTTAACCAAAGCAAAAAAAAGTTGGTGTATTTAATGCTATTATAGCATACCTCTGAAAAGGATGAAATTATTTGCATGCGGTGTGGTTCGTGGTTCGACCAGTGGTGGTTCGTCATAATTCACTAAGTGGTTATTTACATCTTGATAGGATGGGGCCAGTCTCTATTGAAGGAATTGAAACTAACCGGCAGGATGATTTTTGAATTTATGTAATGGGACTCCTTCTAAATGCCAAAATATTATTTGCTGAAGTAATTAATTTATTATATGCCAAAGAAACAACACAATTTTAAATCCAATTAACTCATGTCAACAATGCATCGTACTTTCCTCGCATATTTTCTCAAATCACAGAAGAATTTCGTTCAGCATTATACAGCTATTTCTTACCCCATATTTAACTAAAACGAGCTGCGAACGAAACATAAGAGTCCCGAAATATATTTAAAGTTAAACTACGTAACTATATTTTCATGAAAATTCAATTTTCACTTCAGTTTAAACTAGCCGTTTTCCCGTGGATTCGCGTCTCGTGGAAACTACCGCCCGAACCGGGATACAGTTTAGCCTATGTTACTCAAAAAGAGTGTAGCTTTCCAACAGTGGAAGAATTTTTCAAATCAGTTTAGTAGTTTTGGAGCCATTATTGCATAAACAAGCAAACAAAAAAAAATATTCCCCTTTATCATTTAGTATTACAGAGAGGTTTTCATGAAAATGCGTTATTCACTTTAGTTTGAATAACTGCTGGGTATAGAATTTTAACGAGTTAAGAGACAGTGGTCTTTGAGACCCTTAGACTGTCAGTAATTATGGTATAAGGGTTAAAAATGAATAGTGTACATAATCCGTCTCAATTAACAGCTGGTATCGTGGGTTAGGCCTTTAAAACGGCGGCAAGATGGTTAATTCAATTTTCTGATATTAACCGAAACTATTTAAGCAGTTGAAAAGTTTTCGTCTATGGAAAATGTTCATGAGGATTTCACGTAAAACAGTCAAAAATCTTTTGTGTTCTTGTGTACTTTTAAGTAAATTAATTTGGCCATTTACTCTACTATTTGTTGTGTATAACTTATCAATTTAAAAGAAGCAATGACAATCTATAAGTGCCTAATTAATGGGCACAAATTAACAAAAGTAAAAACGTATCATAGCATTTCCTGAAATCACATTTACGGCTTCAACTTTCATAATAATCATGAACAATATCTTTATCGCCGATCTAGGAGCCATGTATCTATACATATTTATTATACACAGGAAATTAAGCCTTTTGTCGTTCATTCGTCTGTCTATAAGAATCATTTTTGCTTGCGTGCCACGGGAACTGCCTTCTGCATAACTTCGCTTACCTTGCTGACGCGCGTAATTGGACTATGGACTTTATAGGTAAGTGAATAAGGGCGGTTTTCCTGTGTTTTATGAGGTGATGCATATTCTTTTCCTATTGAAGTCCAGTGTATTGCCATGAAGATAGAACGCTGTTGTGCACTTAAGGTAGATGCTTAGGGTTAGTGCTGACAGTTGTCTGTTTGATAGGTTAAGTTATTTTAAAAGCAGATAAAACTAGAAAACTTTACTCCAAACTTCTTGAACTTACCCATAAGGGTCAATTCCCACTGAAAGAGCAGCGGCCGGCAGCGGCCGGCAGCGGCCGTAATTGCAAGGGATTGAGCGCGAGCGCGGCGGGCCGCGCGGCGCCGCGCGGCGCCGCACCGCGCCGCGCTCTTACATTTTCCGTGCTCTTACGGCCGCTGCCGGCCGCTGCTCTTTCAGTGGGAATTGACCCTAAAAGTCTTTAAACTTAAACCTGAAATTCATGTTAAAAAATGAACCTAGTAAAATTAACCTTTAAGTATTTACATCATAAATGCAGTTAAAAGTTCCTGAAATTAATTGAAAAATCTACGTCATATTTTGACACAGCAGGCAATTATAGTAAAAAGTATTTAGTAGTATAAATAAAAATACTGAAAATCTACATACAATTTTTTCAATATTCCCTCCTTTCAGTCAGCCCTGCAAAACTCCTACAAACACAAGTGACTCGGCTCGTTTTTCAGTTCAGCGCACATTACTGGCCGCGACTGTATACTACAAACAACATTGAACTTTTTATCTCTGACTGTACCTGTCCGCTAGTATAAACTCTGGTAGGATTCCTTCAAACTATTATTTTTTGTATTTAGATGTGCATAAAATGTTTGCTGTGAAAACTTTTGTCAGGTACAATAATGCACACTTTTTCCATTGTCATAGACTAAACGACAAGGACCAATGCTGGACATAAGCGTCCCTCAAAGCCAGTGATAATGCTTATACCTACTCACTATACGTGATAGTGGGCGCATTACGAGATACCTTTTAGCTTCGGTGATGCTCTTGCCCATCTCCGAGCAATTCATTTAATTAATATCCCACTTAGTGCTGTATAGTGGCTATACCACCACCAGTCGATCGCCAGAGCCTCGTTTGTTTTTCTGCAGTGTGTACCACGGGTACATGAGGTTGGCAATATGAGCAGAGCAATGTTGTCTTTCTATCCCATAGAAATAAACAATAATCCTCAAAGTTTATGTACCTAATACCAAAGTACCCTTCAAAAATATAATGAACAAAACTAATACAATATAAGTAATATTCAGTCTAAGCACTATGATATTAGTGCGACCCTCCACGGTTCTACCGATACCTCTCGTTAGACCGTGACTAACTTATATAATATCATTCATAATTCGGGTCGGGATCGAATTTT
Organism: Helicoverpa zea; assembly: GCF_022581195.2. Taxonomy (NCBI): domain Eukaryota; kingdom Metazoa; phylum Arthropoda; class Insecta; order Lepidoptera; family Noctuidae; genus Helicoverpa; species Helicoverpa zea. The sequence goes on along the minus strand of NC_061456.1, from coordinate 11,231,401 downwards.
ATGTAATGGTAGCGCGCCTGGTGTAAATTCTGAGCGCGGTCGCCGCGTGGCTATTGGAAGCACTCGTGTCATCTCGCACGGCGGTAGAATCGTGTGGATGTGACTTAATTGATAAAAGGGATTACCAAAATATTTTAAACAAAAAGAGACTTCTAAAGAAAAAACAAATGAAAAATCTTTTAAAAATACGAAAATTTGTTGTTGTGTAAGGCTTATTAATCTTCTTTCTGAGAAATAACTATGTTTTTATAGCTTTTTTTATGATGCAAAATCCTGCTCTCATTCCTCTCCAATATTTTTGGAAATCCATAGCAAAAACTAAGCTGTCCTAGGCTCAAAAGTTAAGTTACTTTAAGTTATTTAGTTTCAGAAACCCCCAAGTTACATACCTACCCAATCACTATCTCCACGACAAAAAGAATTCAAAACGACCTAAAAACCAAACATAAAATGTTGAACATCGTCAAATAAACATGTCTACAGCCATTGTACGTAGCCTGTCAAACATTGTTTGACAAACATGTTCCTGGCACTTACAGTAATAAAGTAAATATTTTAATGGAAATGTGACTGCGCAATTTGTATTTCGTGAGCACTTTTGGACTGAAGCGCCGTCTTTGTTGATGTTTTTGAAGGAGTAAGTTTGCTTCGAAGTGTTTGAATTAAAATAGTCCAGTTGGAAATGAAATTAGATTTTTTTTGGGTTATTTTATTTTGTTAATTTTGCAAATTATTGTAGTTACACTTAATGGTAATTTGTGCCAACATTCTGGCAGTAGAGTACCAGCACACTGCAGACTGAAACTGCACTCGGCAAATAGTTTAGCCGATATTTGACAAAAAAATACGAAAAAACTATCGGCCGATTAAAAGTTTACAGTGTGTCAGTTCTCTAAAAATCGAGTAAAAATAGCTTATAAATAAAAATAATTAATTGTTACTTATCCTCCTGTGGGACATTGAAACACATTTTCATTTTACCACATTTTTCACTGCAAAAGACCCGATTATCCCATAGGTAATCACCATGGTTACAACTGAATAACTGCTTGCGTTAATCACGTTCAAGCGATACCAAGCATGTAAGCCAATTTTCCACATCCCTTATCTTGAACTAAATCCATAATGGAGGGTGAGTTGGCTTCACTGGTGATTATATGCCAGTTAGTCAGGGTAGTTAGTAGCTGTTGTACCTTTTAATGAGTAATGAAAGATTTCTTGTAACAGGCTTTTCATAAGAAGCTGCATTAGGTATCTACAATGGAAATATTTTGACTTCTGTTCGATTTTTTTATCAAAACTTTTGAACTTTTTGATGGACTAGGATGACACGAAGAAATTGTTACAACATAGCACAAAAATAAAATATGATTCTTAAGTACAGTTAATTAATTCGGCGACAATGGCACCGTCTGCTATTTGGCATTTTTGTAAAGGTAGGGTATGTAAGTAGTCTAGTCTATATGTGTTTATTGACAGATTTGCATTGAACATAGTAGGAAAAATGTATGTATAGACCTTACTTTTATCCTTTATTTCAATTGCCAATCAATCATTTCACGAGAAGCCTACATTAAAACACAACCTGTTCCTTCGTACCGATTAATCCGATAAATAGTATACCCAGTTCTTATCCATACTATCTCAACGAAGACGGCACGGTATATCCAGGGTAACACCTCACCCGGCGGCCACCAGACATTATTTATACGCCGGCGGCGCCCTAACGTGACATATTTTAAAGCGACCGTTTTAATAAGTCGCCTTTAACCTGCCACTTTTGCTACGTCGGTTTAATAGAAGCGACTTCGGATTTACGTGACAATTGAATAAATATCTTGGGTAAATTGAATTTGAGAAAATATTTTCAGTTACTCATGGCTTGATGGACTGCTTTCCTGCATCTGAATAAGTAGATAGATAGGTAGATAAAACATTTATTCTGACAAACATAAAGACACCACAAACATACACAATAAAAAAAATAAAACAAAACAAGAAGTGGATAGAAAGAGAAACATGAAATACGCACAGAGATTAACGGCATGCTGCAGCCTCTTACGTTTGCACCAAATGGAAGTCCAGCTCAGTATGTGCAAATAGCTACCCCAGCTCCTTCCCAAATAAAATCAGTCAGTCAGTTCAGTCATTTTAAGTAAAAAAATCGTAGATCAGGTAAAACTGCTGTGAAAGCGTTTATCGAGAAATCTTGAAGTTATTTTGGTTTATACCAAGAATTTCTTGAAAGCAGTGTAATTATAATCACACTGATAAAATTTCGTGGAAGCCTTAATTAAATGTTAAGAACAAAATTCTTAGTACTAGCTATATTCACTCGTTTTGCAAAAGTTTCGTCCATCACACTTGCTTTCAATCAGTGACAGAAAGTTTCTAAATTAAAATTACTTGGTGTAACAGAAACAACTTCCGAGAAATCGTTCAATAGGAAACTTCTAAAATGAATAAAAATGGTAGACTCGTCTAAGAATGAAAAAGTTACGATCAATGATCTTCTGAACGGCTATAAAGAAGAGTCAAAGACTTAATAACTTGAGTCACATATTCCACAGAGCTGTCTCATACTATTCGGTCGGGTCCTGTAAAGTACGGAATTTTACAAGCACACTGCACCACGTCTATTTTCAACGAATGTCGTTCCCCAATCGGATCCCCCTCAGGAATATTCCGTACAGAAATAAATTCAGATTCCAGTTTTATTCTACATCCGCGGCTAGTCCCTGGCCGGCGCCTATATAAGTTGCGAGGATTACCCTCGACACCTAAAATCTAAAGCTAGTGGCATCTGCAACTAATTGATGTGTTCTGTGGGGAATAAAAACTGCACGATTAGGACCCCGATAGACCCTGATAAAGGTACCCTTATTTATCACGAGCACTTCTAAAACTTCGTTTTTGTTACAAAATTGTTTACAACCGGAATGGTGCGTGCAATTTTCGGCCACCCAATAAAATATACTGAAATGTTGAGAATTTTCATCTTCCGAAACAGGTTGAATCACTTTTGTTTTCAACTTTTGCTGAACTTTGGTGTTCGAGTTGATAATTTAGGGCTTGCGACTGTTGCCCGCTAAATCTTGTACACACGGATCGTATAGTCGGCTCGATGATTTACAGGGCAATAAAGTTTTTAATTTCAAGTGGAAACATTCCATTATCGCAGTTTCGTTTTTAATAAGTGAGGGCCGGAGGTGGACCGGCCAATTTCGCTGTGAAATTGAAAAAGTTAAACGACAACATCTAGTACAATTGGTTTTGGGTCGATGGTACCGAAACTCATATCGGAGGGTTGAGTTATCTATCGGTTTATAGAGAACGAGGAACGATTATGGAAATTCAACAAAACTCGGATGAATGTAATAAGTTTAGGGAACATTTTGTTATTTAGGCAGCTATTTATAGCACTCATTTCAGTTTTGGAACTGTTTCGAACTCTGGGTTCCTTTTGTTCTGGATTTTGAATTAGCTTCTAACACGAGTGATCTATGTTTAGATCTTTTATTGTACCTACATGTTTTACATGAATTCTGGTTTTAGTTAATAAACAAGCACTGAAAAGCAGTGTACACATCATATATGTGTAATACTGAAAACATCACTTGAATTGCGTTTGCTTCGCCAACAAAGCACTGCTACCAACTGTAGAAAAAAATATTCGTGCAATGTAAATATTAACGTCCTGCTTATAATACACAATTATATAATATTAAAAATCTTCAAAACAATTAAGAAAAAAACCTTGAAACTGGCAACAACCATAAACGCCATGGAGTCCAAAATTTTCCCAAAAAACTTTTCCTTCGAGTGTCCCTTCCTCCCCATACATAAACATACCTTGAACATTCATAGCCCGAAAACAAAGTTGTTGGCACGATCAGCTGATGGTTCCCACACAAGTTGTAAAACTTGGAGTACCTGCAAACTAAATAATCGGCCGACTGTTGACCCGATGGTAGGTAAAATATATTTTTAAAGAGAGTCTTGATTCCAATCGAAGTCAGATTATTTGTTTCAAACAGGCCTATAACAGCTCTTTCGAAACGTCAAGCCTCTTGCACGTTTCTTAAGAGTGGGTCTTATGGAGAAGAACGGGCAATAAACTCAATAGACACTCTTTAAAAAAAAATGTTTACAATATCTTTCAATCAAAATTTTCAATCGGTTTGATACTAGCTAAATACCTGAACTTTGTAATGTGCGTACTATAATTCATTCTTATACTGATTTATGAGCCCAAACAAGCTATCGGCCGACTAAAAGTTTTCCGTATGCTGCGTACTCCTAAATGGCGGAAACGCTTTACTTAATAGACGGCTGGTGTAAACTTGTTATACTTACAAAATCAAATAACGTATTGCTGTTATCTCGGGCTGAAATAACGTGTTGCTACGAGTAGTTTATTTTCGAAACTATTTCTTGCGTTTCCGATCGGTGAAAATTATAATTTGTTTTCTACGCTTTCAGGTTTATACTATTTTATGTATTTTACTTTAGTTTATTAATAACGTATCTATGCTGTGATTTTGTAGGTTGATGACGCCACAGGCTATATTGTATCCAGGTACGGGAGATTATTATTATAATTAAAAAGTATTCCGTCAAAGAATATAATCTATTAACAAAAATCAGAAAATATGAAACCGAAAGAAAAATAAAATAAGATACAACTAAGGATTATCTCAAAACATAAACTATTTCAAGCGAATTGATTTGTAATATCGTCACATCTTCGGATTACATTGTATCCAAGTGTCACTATAGAACAAACTTGCTTAAACTACTCAACAAAGCAGCTGTAATATCAACCTTAAGTACATTACATAAGGTTGAAGTTACTCTGTTTTGTTTCAGTGATTATTCGTTAATAATTCGGCAGTGGACCCCGTAGGGTTCATCGTAAGCAGGTTATGTTGCCCTGAGGGGTTCAAGAGTGACTGATTTCTATCGGACCGGTCCGGATCCCGATAGGTTTTGTTGCTTCCCGGATTATTTTTTTAGGCCACCCGCTTTTAATCCAATATAGTTCCCGAATACACTTTTGGAATTGGAAAATTTGATTTGACTCAGATGGTTTAGTTCGTAGAGATGTATTTTTTAACTTTTTTTCTTTTTTCTCGGTACTTTATGGTTTTAAGAATCGGTATTTTTCTGTGAAATCGAAGGTTTTCTCAGTTTCTTTAGTTTTTTGTTTTCTACAAATACTGAAGCTCTTTTATTTCACTTTTTCTGACATCATCGTTTGCATAACTTCGAGTCAATTTGAAAGCTGCATAGTCTTAAAATGGCAACAATATTGTTATCATGTTGCATCTCTTTTTTTTTGTATAATAATAGGGTTTTTTACACTACATTGATTTCAACCCTGAAACTTGCTCGCGGGAGGACCTAATGAGCGCTTCCGACCGTGCTCTCGCTGTGGCGGCGTGTTGGGCTGACCAACTGTAGTGTCACTGTCATCGACACGAAAGAAGAAGAAGAAGAAAAACTACATTGATTGATGTACTTCAAAATATCAGGCCTACTAGTACTTTTCGGTTTGGTTTTGGTTTAAAAAAAAAGGTAAAGAGACGTTTGACACGTGTTTTAGGTTTCTTTTAAAAATAATTTTCATTTAACACGTGACTAACGTATGTCTAACTACTTTGTAGTAAAACCAGTATTATGTTTTAGTAAAAATTATATTTTTGTGACAACATAAACGTAACATAAAAGACTTCTTTTATAAAAAGCACAGCCCTACCAACACTTCTAAAATCGAATCAAAATGTCTAACAGCAAACTCAATGGACAAAACATCGAAAGAATCGAATAAAATAACCGAGTTATAGTGAATGTGGAAACAAAGTCTTGGATGTTAGAAGATCCGTTGGCACAGCGAGTCCCAAGGGTAGACCTGAAGCAACAAGTATGGTAAGGATGATAGACGCTTTTGTTGTGAGCACGGCCTTAATTGATTTTTGTTGCGGTACTTTCAGTGGATTTTTTTGTAGGTGTAGTTCATAGTCTGGCTGTCGTGTCAGAGGGAACTACTTCCTGCACTTGGATAAAATCTCTATATTGTTCTATTGTATAAGCGAGTTGTTAGTGTAAAGTTTTGTGTCTCTACCAAGGGGTGTCGGGTTGTCTGGGTAACAAGTTAAGGAACTCAGATAGTCAGCTGCCCAATGAACAGACATGAATTACAGGCACTGACTGGAAGACGACTAGACTAGACTAGAAGCCGGCCCAATGTAGTTAGGAATAGATAAACAGATGATGCTCACACCATCAGAATACTCATAAGAAACATCAAGCACAAAACACCAAAATCAAACGTAAGTAATTAATTTATTCACAGTAATTCATAATACCTACAAACTCATACACCAAACATTGTATTCAACGCAAAGGTAAGTCCGTCTGGTGTTTGCCTCTTTACGAGCAAGATGCTGCAGATTATCTCGGTCCCACTAAACTGTGCGATCCAAGAGTTACAGTTTAGCCGTATTTTCTATTTAAAGTTGCCGGCTAAATTAACTTGGCGTTTGCACGGTTTGAGGAACGGCGGTTACCGAAATTATTTGGTTAGCCTTATGTTAGGGATGGCTTTATTATTTATGGATATAAAAAATATTGGTATACAGTTTAAAAAATAAAAAATGTTATGACTGAAAAGATAGAAGCTGTATTAAGACGTTCCATTACATATTTCATACCTTCATGTAATAATCATTCATCAAATGAGTAATTAAGATAAGTAACACTTTCTACATAATTTGATAGTAAATACGTACTACATACGTTAACACTTTGTTCTAACTTTCCTAAACGAGGGAGGTTGCTTCTTTTTTAAAAAGAACCAACCCACTGATCGACAAGTTACCCTTCACCAAAAATTCCTTTTACGCCATCACTTCGACTCATCACTTCTCCAAAAACAGAGAAGAATAAAAGGGGTTCCCGCCACAATTCATTACTCGTTCCCACAGTTTGTTAGTTCGGGGGCAAAAGAAAAAAAATAAAAATGTTTCATTTGCCTGTCTTCCGGAACGCTCGTAAAATCTGAGGGAAAAGAATTATGGCTTTGTTTACGCTTTTTTTGCAAAATTTTCATCACCCTGTATAGTACTTAGGTTTTATTGGTGCCTACTAGAATGAGTGCTAATTTTATTGTGATGGATGATTTATTTTGTCCGTGCCACCATTTACATCGAGCATCGAGTGAAAATAAAATATTTCAATTGACCTGAACGTCTAAAAATTTGATGAGCGGGAACACTCAAAAGATCGAGAGGTGTGAAGACAAAATGGGGAGGCCTTTGCCCAGCAGTGGGATAATTCATGCTAAGACAAAAAATTACTCACTCACTCACTCGGTATAAATGCTTTTCTATTAATATTAGTTAGCAATATTTAGCCAATTCAGTTTTATAGAGCAGACAAGCAAGTTCTAGCAATACAATCAAACCTCTCCATGTATGAGTACAAAATTAATCCACAAAACAGAAAGCCAGCCGAGTTCTTAGTTCGGTAAAGTTCTCCCAAATTCCAGAATGTTCCGATGATGTAAATACGAGTTCGCCTGCAAATTCCGAACTATGGCCGTCCGCTTTATTTATTTCGTTTCGATGCACATTGGCGGTATAGATTTAGGGTTGCTACCTGTAAAAAATGCCTTGAAAAATTATTTCTTGCGTAAGAACAAATAAATAAGTAATATTGTTTGTAGTAGATTAAAAAGATACCTATTACTCATGAATCACTTCTAAGATCGCACTTCATTATCCGTATCTTCCACTCGCCACGTTTCAAAAGCATCCCGAAGGAACTACTTCTGGCATATAATATAAAAGCGACCTGTATGTTATAAATAATCTATATTACTGAAGAGTTTCACACAAAACAGTCCGCTACGAAAACTATACAGATCTTCATGCTATTTTCACTACTAGACAGACTGATTCTTGTGAAAGATTTGGGGACCCACCCCATACACGGCCGAAGCAAGATGATATTAAGAAAAAGGATATATTATCCTTACCCAGGTGTATCAGTAGCACCCCTAGCCTATGTTTGTATTCCCAATAAACATGTCGGTAACCTGTAAAGCATTTAGGTAAGTGTTTTATGCAGACCGCTCTTTCCATTTAGATATTGCAAACTTGTCTGGACCAACGAGCTCAGATTGTTAGTCGGGTAGGTTTTGTAAGTTTTTGGGCGATATTGGCTAACTGATTAGTTTTATTTGGAAATGTAGATTTTTAAGTTATGTGTGTTATTAATTGAGGTACTATATGTTTCTGCTATTGTTATCCATAATTGTGAAGAAGGGAAAGCATGTGACGGATTTTAGGGGATAATCTTAGGGTCCTCAGAAATCATTTTGATTATTTTTCCGACCCAAATATCGACCAATAGAATTGCACCATTCGACGTCACGTGGTACAACCTACATGGTATTATACTGAAAATTTTTTGAATATTTTCTCTGGTCGTTGCTACGTCAAACTGACAGGTTGTGGCCGACATTTGGGACGGAAAAATAATCTCCCGAATACCACACGAGCTTCATAATTATCTGGCATTTCCTCAAGGTATTATAAGTGAAAATTCTTTAAAAATTGAAAGCCTAGTTATCTGTCATTATCATAGACTAGATTTAACTTTAGAAAGAAATTCCTCCGGAAAACTGTATAATTTTAACTTACTAGATTTTATATAATAAAAATAGAGTATTTCTCCTTTGCAACAAATAATCATAATGCGTTCTAACCAAACACAAAAATAATCTCCAATATCGATATTACAAAGCCATCGTATCTAAATATTGCAATATTCTTAAGTAAACCCAGTTCTATGAAGTTAAAGTTTTCCCGCGAATATCGAAGTAATAGTCCATGCGTGACTTTTTACTTTCAATTTGGTTTAGAAATATTACTGAATGGAATGGTACCGTATAACGTGGGTGCAGTACTTTAATGTTGATTGAAATAGTTTATGCTGTGTGTTTAGTACATACCTATGCACGTAGGGTAGATATTAAACTATTATATAATCTGTGATATTAGTGAAGTTTATTTTTAAGGTATGTTTTCAGTCATTAAAAGTCTGACACTACCTCACTGCTGTTAACCCACAGCGGGAGGGGATTTCAAAAAAGGTATGATTTGATTCTTGCTACTGACTACAGACTACCAGTAGTTTTTGCATCAGTGGGCATTCAGGAAGTCATTACGATCTATAAATCCTCCTGAAAGACTCGATGTAATAAATGATGCTTCATTTACTCAAAAATATTTTCTAAGTATTTACCTATAGATTATGTTTGCACCTTAAACCCATGACACAGTACAACATTTTGCATGCAACTTTCAGTTTAACCAGCTCCAAAAAGTTCCCACGTAAATCAAAGCACGCATGATATAGGTCAACAAGTGCCCGCATCAAATTCAGCAGCCGACGGATTCAATTTCCTAGTGTGTGGCTAAATTATATAATACGCAGCCGAGTTTCCCCTCTCGACAGGTCTCGTGGCCATCACTACGCAATTGTTACAGCCTTCGTTCATAGTCCAATATGAGGTAGGTGCTGGGTTGCCAGTTATGTTTCCCAAATTTTAGGGAGAATTTTGAAGTTGGGGTTTGAGGAGTTGAGTGATTAAGCTGGTATTTTCACTGGCGTCGCGCATATGGCAAATGTCTTCGGTATCTTTTTCAATAAATCTTTGTCTAAGATATTTTAATACACACAGTTGTAAACATATTCAATCAAGAGGTGTAAGGGCAGACATACATAGTTAATAACATTGTTATCTATATTAAAACAGCTTTTTATTAAGCCAAAATTTAATTACTGCCATAAAAATTTACTCTACCCACAAAACAAATAAAATAAACATAACAAATCACAAAATTAAAATACCCCTAACTCCCATTTCACTTCACGACTCTGGCAATCCGACCTAGGGTCACTAGGAAGGAACGAGGAAGCCCCTACAATTTGCGAGACCATAAACACGGTTTACGATGAACCGTGACGGACATAAGAACATTATTTGTGCGAACACGGCACCCTATAATATGTATGTATGTCACTAATTGTTTCCGTTTCGCGTTTATGTGAAGGCAAATTAATTTTTGGACGCGTTTTATTTTACGGTTGATGATTGTTGGTGGGAAAACTACGGTTAATTTTAGTGTGGAGATTTCTGGCAATTGTACCATTCTGCTCTTTTCTTTGATTCATCCAAAGAGAATGCATTTAATCTCTTGGCAATCTATGTGTGTCTGTCTACCTTGATGATGCAATTGGGGTCTTCCTCGCTATTGCTATATCAAATCTTTAGATAAAAGAAAAGAAATAAAAATATATAAGAATTGGGTCCCATTAAACAATCTTAAATAAGCCAAGCATTGTTCAGTCTTCGGATCTCTTCGTAGCCAAAACGAATCCTTCTAAAGGACGGATCTTCTGCCAAAAGTCTCATCAGATATCTGCCAATCCTTCAAATTAATTACCTAGTAACAACTCACACGCCACGTACTCATACACTCACACATGTACAAATTATTACGTAACACAGACAGACACACCGAAAACCTCTGTTTAGTAGGATTAACGACAGTGGTCTTCTATCTTTCGAATAAAACATCATATACACTCTGTTTCATGTGGGATGCGTCATATAGTTTATAGTTGTCATTTTACATAAAGCAATATTGGTATCTTTTCGCCAGAACATCGCTATTCATTAATTGAAAATCTATTATGGTAATACAAGCCCTCGTAATGCAGTCTTTCCATTTCAATTTCTAAAGAAAAATCTGCATTTCCAGTAAAAAAGACATCTGTAAACCGAACAATATAGGTATACAGCTTTCCGGTATTACAGTTTCGACAAAATGTTTTCAGACAATCTACGTGAAGTCGCAGGTGAAAGCTGAATGATCAATAACAGAGGATAATAATGTTAATCATTACACAAAAAACAAAACTCCCATAAACCATCAATTCATTATAATCGAATGAAAAATTGCGGAAATAAAAAAAGACGTAACTAAATTAAGACCCTTTTTTAATGCCATTAAAACTCCTGTGCCCATATTTTATGCAGCACAGTGTACTAAGGTACATAAGGTTTGACGGGGTGGTCGATAATCATATCGTCCCTTCGGAGCCCTTGATTGGATGCTTAAGTCTTCGATATAGCGATTAAGTGTAGATCCCTATGGTATATTATGGTTTGTATGTTTGGGTCTAAGAGGCTCCATGGTTTCTTATGAGAGGGCTGCTGTTTTCCTGATATTAAAAATACCTGTTACAAATATTTTTTCTGAGATTTTAATGTAGTATTTGTTAAGAAAAAAGTAAGGGAAAAAGATTCAGTTTGTGTGTTTAATAATATATGTATAATTGATTTCATATACATAATAATATAACTGTTCAATGATGAGCTTTATACTTACGATATGTCAGTGTAAGGAGGTAAGCGCGCTGACAGTGAGCTGTCTGCTAATTATAGTTGCCAAGAAAAATATGTTATCCGGGTTGCAGTGAGAGAGCGGTATCTGAGTTATGACTTGACAGCAAGTTACCAATACCTTTCTAATTACGCGGAAGCCTAACCTTTTCCCACATCAACATCACAGTTGTCGTTTTTTAGCACCATTGCTCGATTTTGACGACCTCGATGGCGCAATGGTCACCATGCCGGACTGCCGGACCTGAGGTCCCGGGTTCGATTCCCGGTTCGGTCGACATTTGTGTGATGAGCAGCAGATGCCCTGCGGGGCTTATTATTATTATTATTTTATTTTTTATGTTTTTTTGTCTCCCTCGGGAGGGGTATAAGTTCCAACCACACGGGCCATAGCCAAGCGTGATTGGGGGATTATGAAATAGAATAGGTGGATGATACGGATGATGTTGTTAGGAATTTTCTGGTAATTCGACAAGTATTTAATATGAAGACTTTCTGGAGGATGTGGGATATGAATTGTGGGATCTGGAGGATGTCTAGACTACGTTTTAAACTTTTCGGTATAATACCCGTAGAGGAAATAACTATTGGGACGATATTGATTGTTTGCGCTTGCCATTGACGTTTCTATTATTACATAACAGCCATAAAGTAACCATATTTGACTAACCATCTTCCCAAGTTATAAAAATATTTCTGAACATCTTCCCACCTGATTGACACCCAGACAAGAATGTATTCCATAATCCTATCCAAAAGGAACCCAATCTTAGAACTGCCAAATTGCTCGAAGCATCCATCGAGGATTACCATGCGAGGGAATAGGTAAACGATTCATTTGTGGTGAAATCCTTTGTAATCCTGATATGTGTTCAGTGTTCGGTACAATATGGCTCCGTTGTTATGTACAGTTTATGTACCGTTTAGAAGATGTATAGGGCGGTTTGGGGCAGTTATGTTAGGGGGATATATTTTTGGTAACTTTGGGAGTTGTCTTAATTGGCGGATGATTTTTTTGAAAGGATTTACTCAAAAGATTTTACTTAAGAGTTTGTTGCCCAAAATGTAAGACTCGGTACACGGGGCTTTAAAAGAAATACTCAAAGTTAAAAGGATATCGCTTTCGATCCAGATACCGAATAATGTGATGGAAGCACGTAGAGTTACATAGCAGAATACTCAGTAAAATTCGGATCCTAATGACGAAATACTCAGTAACAACATTTCTTTCTAGAATCTGCGAGAGCCGTACCGTGAAACCAAAAACGATCCTATCATGGCATCAATAGAAAAATCCCAAAAATAGTTTCAACAGTCGATTCTGCTGACTTACAGCCGATACATCCAATATATGTGCTAGGTTAATAAGCCAGTGAGCTCACGTCGAGGCAATTTGCGGAGGTAGGGAGTCTCACAAAAGTTGCTCTGTAACGAACCGGTCCCAATAAAATTGCTGGCGTTTAAACGTTCCTACGTGTTTCTTGTACGACGCCCAAATAGTTTTTTGTTAGCCATTAATTTAATGAAATAGTGTTTCTTGTGAAAGGTGCTATAAATAGGGTGACCTGACGATGTAGCCCTGGATTAGATTTAGCCGGTTTCAGTATACGTTGCTGGCCGCAATTACCACACCGTTTTATTCTGCTAATCAAGCCATTGTATCCATGAGCCTCCCCATATAACCAATTTTTTTTAGCACCCACAAAATGCAAAAATCAGAAAGTCCAACCACTAGTATGTCTTGTTGACCACGAGATTGACAGCAACTCTACGTAAAACACTGGCAAAACCCAGCTGCATCCAGATAGACTGAAAGATGCCCCAAACATAGCATGCAAGAGGCTAGGCAGGTGATGGCATAAGTGTAGAATTGTATGTATTTCTAGAAAGAACTCATTATTAAACTATTTCAGAAAAAGAGAATAACCTCATAACATTATTTGGAACCAACCAAAACAACGTCAACACATGTAGAGGAATCTGTTGAAATTTTATCACTGGTATAATTACGCCCTGGAGTGCCGTTGTGTTAAATTTTTACGACCCACTGAGGATTACTTTAGGTTTCGCGATTGTACTTATGTAGGTACATTACGGTTAGACAATATTATGTTTTGAGCATTCTTATGAATTTGATGTAATTTTGGTGTAAAAATCCGATCAAATAAAACACATGTTTTTTTTTATTCATTGATTGATTTTAGGTTTACATATCCTAAAGTAATTAAATTATAAATGTGAAAGTAAGTTTGTCTAAATGTTTGTCGCACTTTCATGCCAAACTACTGAGCCTCTTTAAATGGAATTCTGTACTCAGATTGTCTAAAGTATACAATGCGATTTTCTATCCGATTGTATCTGAAAACGCAAGTAACAACAAATTACATATGTACAAGAGTTAGCTACTGTTTTAATAAGTTTAATCCTTGCACTGCATTCTCAATTAGCTGCAATAGTAAACCAAATTAATAAAGCTTTTACAGAAGAAAAAAAAACAAGCAAATTGAATTAAAACCAACACTGTAGATTGTAGAATAACAAAGTAGCACACTTCTAGCAGGAAACAAACAATTTAAATTTAATGAATTTACTTGTTTTCTTTGAGTCGTAAATGCTAACTAGGGATAGTAAGTCATTATGGTGTTTGCTAGACACGAACTAGGGACCTCCCATTATGTAATTTAGGTCAATTTAATACTTAGTTCCAGTGTTTACTCAGCGCTTGCTTTTTTAAGAGAATCTGTAATCTATTAAAAGTACATTTTATGTACTAGTAATTTTCCGGAATTTGTACTTCATAGAATGTAATAAGTGTTATACAAGCTGTTGATTTGCATCCGTGCCATATTCAAGGACGTAATTATACTAATGATTCTCAACCCAAATCAACAAAAAAATCGGCAGGAAAATTTTTGATTTTACTTTTTTGATTTTAATTTTTTTTTCGGAAATCCGTCAATGTTATCTAGCCGTATTTAAACTTGGCGCGTGTGTTACTGGCCTTAAAACCGTGCTGCGCCCTCACACAAACCCAAACAGAAAGCATACGTAACGATCATTCATAAATTTCATTCATAAAATTGGATTACTTTTGAAATGCTACGACATTACAATGACAAAAAAAGCCGTGCGTATTAGCTATTTCCCGTCTACTGTAATTCCAATCGATTATTTACGTATTTCATGTCCTCCTCCTGACGTATGGCACAAATGCAAATCAACACCTTGTATTTGTAAGTTATGATATAACAATATAATATAGGAACCAAGTAAAAGCCCTTGTATATTTAATATCAAACGCTTTATAGGTTTCAACACCATGTAAAATGACACCATCACAAAACATTCACGTCATCATAATCCGTCGTAAAAAACAAAATATTACAAAACAAAAGACAGCTGAAAATCAAAAAACGAAAACGCGTTGAAAACAGATTTAAAAAACGAACACAGTCCTAATCTACCATAAACGTTTCGAAATATTATGCGTGACGTTCGAACAATGATTACAAAAAAGGTTTAATAAAAACAAAAGTGGCCTATTATGATTTACTCGAAGCTAAATGGCTGAATAAATCAGTTGTGATAAAGGATTTTATCTCCTGTCCTTGATAAATGGCGCTTTGATTGAAGCCCTTTCTTGTTGTGAATCTGTGTTTACCTCTTTGAAGCCTGGTCGAAAATTGGTTATGGGAAAACGTCTAAGTCACTTGTGACCATAGATGTTACTATATTACGTCTATGCTTGTGACTGAAAAGTGAGAGTGCTAAAATGACACACCCACTTTTCAATGGGTTTGAATGACTCCGTGATTCATACAGTCTTTCAAACCTTTACAAACAAGCTGCAGTAAATATTACATTTTTAACAGTATCTTTATATTTCGCACAACTTAAGATACACTGCAACATAATATTAAAAAACAGGGTTAAAAATAAACACGGATAGATAATGTTTATATTATCCATTCAAGGAATAGAGTAAATTGCTAGTGGGCGATTCAGTAACCTTAGGTAAACAAATCGTGGGTGATGTGCAAGAGGAACTAAGCTGACCCGGCCCACATAATCTCTAATGTTCAATAACAGTTATATTTTCATTGCAAACACGAACATTTTATTTAAAGCTATTTTTCTCTTACCCGGATAAATTATAGCTATGTCACCAGGGGCTAGTGTACCTTCCAAAAAGTGTAAGAATTTTTCGAATCGGTTCAGTAGATTCAGAGGTACACAAAAAAAACAAAATCCTGTTTGGTGTAACTTTAGCTACACCAAAACCTAAATGCTTCTTCAATCAGATTGTAGATTGTAGTTTTTATTTTCCAATGCTAACCTAACAAGTATTAGCATACCTACTCAACAAGCCTAAATGAAATTCATAACGTTCGAAACTAGGAAGAAATGAACAAGAAATTTAACTACCGTCCCATTTTTCACACACGATGTCTTAACGTCTTAAACCCCGCAACAAACAACCCAAAAGATCGACCCACTAGCATATTCCTTTTTAATTTGAGCTCACTAGCCGACGAAGCAGAAGTAGTTAGCCAATAGTTTTGGCAAGGGCCTGCAGGGGAAACCATTCATATTGACTAATGTTTCCTCGTAGCCCCTTTATTACGGACTACTATCCTCCTGGAAGATATTTGTAACTAAAGTAGCTTCGGATCGACGAAACGGTAAAAATTATCTTCGAACGCTTTTTTGTGGGACTTTTGTGTTGGTAAATAAAGAGGGTAAGGGTTTATTTTTTGAGGAAAATTCTGATGTCCCTGAGAAAAACAGGGGCTATTGTATTTTATTGGTGACTTTGTAGGTAAATACCTAATTAATTTCGACTATGTTTTTAAAAAGTAACTCTGACACAGAAAATATAACTTCAAAATGAAATTCCTCAATTTCCTTTTGCTTTGTACCGCCACATACTGCACTCGGAAAAAAACCTACAGTACAATGAAAACGAAATGAAAATCGTCGCCCTCGCATAGAGCGTACCTTGACCGTGCACTAATAGGGCCGCGCGCGTACCCACTGTTTCATATAATGACAGTGATCGCTCCAATGGGATAAACGCCTACTTATTGCAAGGTTGTGACGACGATCCAGGCAGTATTGCGGGCTGCGGGCCAGTCCGCCGCCGTGAGCCGACACTACGCCCGGCCAATTGCCTCTAATGACACCACTCGAACGCGTATCCGTCCAATCAACTCTTAAGACAAGAGGATCCTTCAGTCTGCTCGGCGGGCCGACACTATCGCACCGTTAGTGGATTGCTGTGGACCAGAACCAGTGATACCCAGTGATTGTTAGCGAGTGATTCTAATATGTGAACAATGAACGCAGTGCTATATGTGCGCTCCGATATCTCACCTCGTGGGAACCTCCATAACCCAAGTTAAAGAATATCACTAACGATGATTGATTGAACTTTAAAGTGAAGGATCAAATTGGACATCATGAATGGGATAAGCGCGACGGCTGAGAAGCCGGCGACCGGAGTTGAAACACCCTTGAAGGATGAACCCAAAGCCAAAAGAACAGGGGTTAAGGAGAAGCTAATGCAGATCCGGTCGAATATAACCGTGGAGCCCATCATAGCTTGTTATATAATGTCCAACGTGTTCTCAGGACTTGCAGTGCAGAATTTAAATTTGGAAAAAGCATGTAGAGTTAACTTAGGGTATGATGATGAAGTGTGTTCCGCGTTAAATAGGCGGCAAACAGAGAACTATACGTTACAAGAGTCAGAAGTCCAGAAGTTGACCGCGTCAGTCCAGGCGTGGAAAAATATTGTCCAAACCGCATTTCCGTGTATTTTAGTATTGTTTGTAGGTTCGTGGAGCGATAAAACGGGGAAAAGGAAGGCGTGCATACTATTGCCCATAGTAGGGGAAGTGTTGTGCTGCACGAGTTTCATCCTAAACACATATTTCTTCTACGAACTACCTTTGGAGATAACGGCCCTCTCAGATCTGTTTCCGTCACTAACCGGAGGATGGATAACAGTGTGCGTCGGTGTATTCAGCTATATTGGTGATGTAACGACGAAAGAAATGAGGACATTTAGAGTAGGAGTGGCCAATCTGTGTATGTCCCTCGGAATACCTATAGGCATGTCCCTTAGTGGCATACTGCTGCAACAAATAGGTTACTACGGCATATTTTTAATATCAAACTGTCTGTATCTGACGAGTTTGATATATGGATACATACGATTGAAGGATCCAGTCATATCTTCAGATAGACAAAGAGTAAGTATTTCATTTATTGAACATAGTACTGTATCTTCGTTAATTTTGGCGGGAATAATTAATGGGGGTCCTTATTACTGCTGACAGATTTTAGATCAAAGTCTAGGGTTAATGGAGTATTGGAATGTGTCCCGATAAGGCGCGTTGAGGCCATACATCATTTGCAGAGTAGCACGACAGCCCGGTTAGTCCTATGTCTAAGTGATAAATTGCCGCGCGCCCACTACGCAAATTCGAACGAAGGGGGACATCGTAACGCAATCAGCGATTTTACGCGAGGCTCGCATAGGTGTCGACTTGGATTTATATCCCTTCGATCCTTTGACATTGTCACTAATACTGCTCGACCCACCATGTGATACATTGTTACGTTTTCCAGCACATTTTTAATAGTTTTTCTACAGTGATTGATGATAGCAGTTGCGTCGAATCGAACTCTATGAGATATATTTTTTTCTGTTTTTAGGGTTCCGTACCTCGAAAGGAAAAAACGGAACCCTTATAGGATCACTTTGTTGTCCGTCTGTCTGTCTGTCTGTCTGTCTGTCTGTCAAGACCCTTTATCTTAAGAACGCGTGGACGTATCAAGCTGAAATTCACATGAAATACTCGGGTCTATTGTCCCTTTAGGCTGTGAAAATATCAAGCTTCTAAGCCAAGCCAATCAAAAGATACAACGGATTATGTCGATATTTTCAACAAATTCTCGACACTCGCAAAGGAATCAAAACCTACAGGGTACTTCCCGTAAACTCAGAATCTTGAAATTTGGCATGAAGCATTGTTATATAATGCAAATATAGGAAAAATTGCGAAAATCTCATTTTTTTTGTTATATAATATAATAAAAATATTTTAATAAAATGAAACTTACTACCTTATTTCTCAGGAACGAATAAAGGTACCAAATTGAAATTTATACCAAATACCTAGGTCTATTGTCCCTTTAAGCAATGAAAAATCAAACTTCTAAGTTAACGCGATCAAAAGATACAGCAGTTTTACCAACACCTTAGACGAATTTCCGTCACACGCTAGGGAATCAAAACCTACAAGGTACTTCCCGTGAACTCAGAATCTTAAAATTCGGCACGAAGCAACGTTATATAGTACAGATAAAGGAAAAATTGCGAAAATGATAAATTTGAAGTTACATAAAATATTAAAATATTATTTTTGCTTACATGACATAAAATATTTTTTTAATAATTATAAACTTACTACCTACCCTTTTTCACATGAACGCGTAGAGATATTAAAGTTTTGAATAAAAAGTGAAATTCATATCAAACACTTCTTAAATATAATGGCCTCTAAACTGTGAAAAATTTTAAATCATTCAAAGGTCATTGGGCACCTTAGTATGGAAACCATACCCACGGCGGATACGAACGAAATATAGCACAGTATAATGATAAAGGCTCTGATTTACTATGGCATTAGTCGCATCAATGTGAACCATGGGAATCTAGAGAAAATCAGGTGTAAACATCAAATATTTTCCTCATTTCAATGGGGAATTTAAACGACCACGTTTGACGGATTTGAGAAATCATTTCTTTGTAGTGAAAGAGTATACTCGCCGTTTATTTCCATTGTCATCAGGTCAGGATCTGATGATGGAAATCCTGAGAAATCGAGGGCAACTATCAGAAATTGTAGGCATGCATAGGATTAAAACTTGATTCTCAGATGTATGTCTGGTGATACTATCAAACAGTGAAGGTTTAGAGCTTATCTGATGATGGAGACGTGAGAAAGTCGAGAGAACTCGGTATGTTTAGTTACGTCGTGTTTGGGCTTATATTATTCGTATTGACGAGAACTTTTCACAAAAGTTAAAAATAAAAACTTTTTACAAAAAAAAAACAACTTCTAAAACAACAAGAAAACTGTTTATATGCATCGGTCTAGATCTCGGTGGTTAAATAAATATAGATGCATCCTCTAGACACCGATTTCTAGACCGATGCACCTAACATCTTTTTAATTTCTTTCTTGCTTTTGTTTTCTTGTTGCTTTTTTATATGTTTGAAGTTGGATTTGTTTTTTAAAATGCTACAAAATAAAATAATGCCGACTTTATAAAACAAAGAAAGGGACAGAATTACACTTTTGTCAAGGCTCTAGAAACGTAAAGCCAGCAGCCCCGAATCCTACTCTCTAGAAGTCGTTGTTACAATTCGACAGCTACAAGTCGTCAGGCGGTTTCGAAAAAAACCTGAAACTGGGGCTCTTTAGGTGATTAATCCCTCAAAAATAAAAGATCCCATTCCTGCAATGGCTGCTTTAACCCAAGTTAGTAGTGAATTCTCATCACCTAAAATAAAATAAGCTCCAACACAAGGTTACGTTATAAATTGTAAAGGAGTTCCCATAACTATATCTGATCTTAGCTGTCGATCCCACAATGGCAGTCAAACCTATCTTTGTGGAAAGTCTTCGCCAATACGAATAAAATAAGCCCAAACACGTGGTAGTTGCAACATACCGTTCGGGAGTTCCCTTGACTCTCTGTAGTCTCCATAATCAAATCAGCTCCAAACCTTCACTGTTTACCAGTACCCTCAAAAATACACTCACATGTCTGGTTATGACTCGATGCGTGCCTACAATATTTAAGAGTTGCCCTCAATTTCTCAGGGTTTCCAGATCCTCATCAGATCCTGGTCATCCGGATTGGCACCTTCCTTCTTTATGAAATGTCTTTAACAATAAAAACTAGCATTGCAACCTGTACAATCCTCTGAAACTGCTTGTCTTTTATATTTTTCAAACGATCCTGGACATTCGTCTCCATGGAATTTTAATAAAATATTTATATTCAAAGAAACGTCATACCATTCTCCACGATTTAAAACTACTTTGATTCATGTCCGCCACTTTTTACAAAGCGGATCAGATATGCCCCATGACCTTTAAGACATAATTAGTTATTTTCAATCAGATTTCTGAATGATGACTATAAAATGTTGTTTATAAATAACTTCAATAAAATAACTTTTACAAGGTACTGGCCTACTATTTTAGTTATATTATAAAATAAAAAATATTAACTATTTTGACTCTCACGAAATTACCATAACTATGATTGTTCTAAACTGAACGGTTGGCGCGAAACTCACTTTTTATCTATACAGCATTTGTACGGAACCCTCGGTGCGCGGGTCCGACTCGCATTTGGCCGGTTTTTTGTACGTTCGTAATATTTTACGATTTTCGCCGTAAAAATGTTACGTATGAAAAATTGTGGTAGACTTTGCCAAATGTGTCTTTTTTGTTCTTTTCATCCGGCAAAGTTTTGATTGTATCTTTTTTGTTGAAAATTATCTTTTTGCGAATCTCTCCCCTGGCAGTTGCTCATCAAAAGCGTTGTAAACACAATCTATGTGCATTTTGTATGCTAAAGGCTACACGAAAATAAAGTGGGGATTATTGCGGGATTTTGTTTGAAACCTGAAATTGCACTTATTCACTCGTTCGTCCCGGCCGGGGGTAAATTAAATTCACTACGCTTTATAATGAATTTATGTGAATTTAAATTTTATCTTTGTATTATGAACGTCGGGGGATTTCTAGTGACTGCGTTGTCTCTTTGTTTAGTGTTTATCTAAAATGAATTGGGTGTTGATATTTTTGTTTAATAAACTCATTTAATAAGTTCTAAAGTTTAGGTTTGTTCAGAGGATAAAGATTTCTCCCTACGACAATAGCCTTTCACTGTCTTTTCGTTCAAATTCCCAATCAATAATTTGAAACTTTTTTATTTTATGATTATTATATGAGAAACGTTAACAAAATCCTTGACTTCTATTCAGGAAGAAAGAAACTAGTGGTCAACTGATTATCTTCCTATATGCACAATTATTCGTTGTGATTGTGAACTACTATAATCTTAGCTGATTACATACAACCCATATTTATTCAGTTTATTACAGTAGATGCTGATAAGATCTCAACTGTAATTTAGCCTTAGAAATTCCTCTGAATTAAACCTAGTTCTATTCTGCAAGTCTTTCATCAACTTATGTTATTACACCCATTCTGTACACCTCGATCAATTTCGCACCTCCTCGATACTCAAACGAATTTACCGCTATATACAGGAATGAATTTTATCCAGTGCGCACACTTTGTCAACTTATAGTTAAATAAGTTTGATACGTATATTTTTATTTTGTAGTGTTTTAGTACAAAAAAGAAAAGTTATTGATATCGAAAGATGTTTATTTTATAACCGATAGTACGGTCACAATCGTCATAGTATGCACGGCGACAACGCGAAACCGGTTTACTGACGGAGCTCCGCTCGGCGCGCGTAAGAATAGTTGGTATCCATATTTTGTTGATTTTAGGGCGGACAAAAGAATGAAAAAAAAATTTTTACTGATGATGCAGATATGTTCTGTTAACGATTCTGGACCACCAGTTTTTTTTGTTAAAATTCATTCCTGTATAGTATTTATTTTTGCACAAATATTTTTTTATGAAATAATTGTTCCTCTGTAACTTGTATATTATTAATTTCCAAAATTACAACTCTTCAAGACTGACTGATAGTCATATCGGACTGTACTGATAATCAGAACTGTAAAAATATAGACTCGACCTTCTCTCCTCCCAACGACATTCGCCCACATAATCCCCTTGTATACAAACACACGTGGGTACCAGACACTCATTATTTCTAATTCCAGGAACATGATTCCAGCCCGTGGGCTGTTGAGGTTGGGTATGCGTTTTAATAAGGATTAACTTCATTCAATTTTCAAAAACGCACTCTTCTTCACCAAACTAACCTATCAACAGAACTATACCAAAAAGATACAACTAAAACTATTCTAACGACATTCACCCACATCATCGTCTCCCGAGCCTTTCCCAACTATGGGGTCGGCTTCCAGTCTTACTGGATGCAGCTGAGTGCCAGTGTTTTACAAGGAGAGACTGCCTATCTGACCTCCTCAACCTAGTTACCCGGGCAACCCGATACCCCTTAGTAAGACTGGTGTCAGACTTACTGGCCTCTAGTTAAAGGATGTTAAATGGCACAATGACATTGACATGCCCACATATCCCCTTGTTTACAAACCCACGTGGGTTCCATACCAAACACTCATTACTTCTAATTGACTGCCTCACTGGTCTAGTGGTCGAAAGCGCGACTGCTGTGCACGTGGTCTCGGGTTTGATTCCCGGATAAGCACTGTGGGTTTTAGAACTTCACAAAGCAGCCCGTAGTCTGGAAGTTGGTAATTGATTCGCCCGTGCATCGGAGAGCACGTAAATGTCGGCCCTGCACCTCATCTCTCTCCGATCGTGTCGGTCTAAAAGAGTGAAGGAATAGTGAGTGCACTTGTGTCTGCGTGAATGCTTGTGCACTATCATATCCTGCGTAGTTGGCTGATCTCCTCATATAAGAGCAGCCGCTGTAGCCGAAATGAGCCTTGGACGCCATTATTATTTTTTCTTGAAATTCCAGGAACAGCCCGTGGGCTGCCGAGGCTGGGTGTGCTCGTTCTTCGACGCGCGCCACGTGCGGGAGACGCTGACTGTCGCCTTCAGGACTGGCCCGAGGAGAAGGAGGCTCAGGGTCTCGTTGCTAATTGTCGTCGTGTGTGTTATATTTGGACCTCTACATGGTTAGTTGGTAGCATTATACTTACACGCTGTTTTGATATAAAATAATTGTTTGACATAGGGATACGGAGCCGACCGACTAGTTTCACGTCATGCACCTTCAAATTACCCGAGATTAAAGCCAAAAAGTCTTTGCTCATGAGAAGTTTTCAACATCGTGTCTCAACATATTACAATCTCCGAATTAGTTCTACAACTAACTACATACATAATTTTATTATTCATTTATGGCTATTATACAGTACACGTGTTACAAAGGTTATGTCAATCCTGCAAATCCTTGCCTCGTGTAGCTAATATGAGGAAAGTTGTAACATTGAAAGCGGTTTATTTACCATACGAGCCAATCCCCTGTACCTTGTAGCTACCGACTTATACTGAATTATTTATAGAAACAAACAGAGAACAGACTCAGTAGAAGAGCTTTGGTAGGTTAGGCTTTAGGAAATATTCCTATCTATGTTCGAACAGACATAATTTTTATATACCTGAGCTAAGTATTAAACGTAAAAGTTTAGAGTGCACACTGTAAACTTTTTTTCGGCCGAAAGTTGGTTTGGGCTCATAAATCATTATGAAGATGAATGCACATTACAAGCGCTAGGAATTTAGAGCCGGTAACACAATGACTGAAATCTTTGACTACAATCAAGCAATTTTTGTTCAACTGTGAGCCGACTGTTTAGTCTGCAATAATCAAGAACGCAGACCACAATCTGAAGAAAATATTCTGTATTTTTTATAAATATAATATTGACGAAATGCTACTTCTTAAGAATTCCAAATCCTGTAACAAGTTTTACACAATTATTTCTTTTGCACATAATAAAGACAAAATACTTTCTATTGACCGATGAAAACGTAAAAGGATATGAAAGGAATGCTTTACGTTCTAAATTAGGAGTGTGCAAATAATCAAATTTATTTTGTTTCTTTGAAATAAGGTTCTTTGATGCTTCACTTCGCTGGAAGTAATTATACCAGCGGAATAGCTACCGATATTTAAATAACTAAATACGAGTGCAAATAAAATATAATTTCTGGGGAAATATTTAAAGATTCCTGCTATTAATGGTAATCTATAACTGAGGTTTGTAAAAGACACCTAACCTATAAGTTAAACAAAATAATGACACTATATATTATGATACAAATTAATGATAGGAAGATTGTTAAATATCAACTTTTTAATCGACTGCACTTTGAAGGAGGGTGGTATATTCCAAGGGAAGTGTTTAACACATCTTACTCAGTCTTATGACTCAACGCCAGTTGCAAATACCTCTTCAACCTAAATTAATCAATCTCTCTGAAAAATAATGAATGTCTTTATTTTAGCCGATTATTTTCGGATTTCTGTAACCTATCTCCATTCACTTACGATTAGAGATTGCCACATAAATTTTATCCAGCTAACGTTAAAATACAATCAGTAATCAACAGATAGGTAAATTACAGAAATTCACCGTATGTCGATGATGGGTTTCCTAACAAACTGTATGCCTTGTAGGTGAAATGAACGTGCTGTACCTGTTCATGAGGTACAGGTTTAACTGGGACGAGGTGCAGTTCAGTATGTTCTGTACTTACAGCATCATCACCAATTTAGTGGGTAAGTACCTCTTAACAGAGATTGTTCTTCCTTAATTTAACCAAATAAACTTCTTATTTTACATACACTCAGTTTATTGAATAATAAAACTATATATATTATCTAGCTATGTTGTGATTATCTTTTTTTTACATAGATATTAACATATTTACAATACATATCAAAAACTATCCTAGTAAAACAAACAAACAAAAAAAACACTACCTATAACTAAAAAGCGTCAAAAAATTCAAATAGAGATTGTTATATATTATAGAAAAAAAATATTATGAAAATCTTTAGTGTATGTGTCGTGCAGACTTTATTCAAGGCTTAAACCTAAAGTCTTCTAAAGAGACTCACTAACCGAAATATTTTAGTTATGAACCTTGTTACGACAAAACAATATAATTAAACTAGAAAAATATACTAATTAAAAAAAAAACTGAAAACCAAAAGTTACTTTTTTGGAGCTCATAAAATAACTCGAAGCAAATGACTTTGTTAGTAATTAACTCAAAACATTAACATGCTAAATCTGTAAACAAATAAATTTTGCCATAAATAAATTATCCCACGATTTGCGGTCTAGTTTAAATTTGTAATTAGTTCAAAAATTATCGGCACGCAAACATTATGTTTGGCTAGTTTTGAAATCAACGCCCCATTGACTAGAAACCACTGATTGATCAATTAAATAAATGGTACTGATAATAATGACTTCATTCTGATTTCTGATTTTGCATAATTGACAATATTGCATTGAATTTTATGATATAAACAAGCCGTTTTCCCGCGATTTCACTCGCGTCCCGTGGGAACTACTACCCGGACCGGGATAAAATATAGCCTATGTTGCTCGGGAAGACTGTAGCTTTCCAAAAGTGAACGAGTTTTTCAAAATCGTTCAATAGTTTCGGAGCCTTTTAGTGTACAAAAAAAAACAATAAATGTTTCCTCTTTATTATGTCAGTAGGTATAGATTCCATCGTATGAACAACAGTCTATTTGTTTTAATTAAAATACTATATTTGTTTTGAATTTCCTCTACATTAATTTACTATGCTCTGTTGAATATTCTGTCTAAAAGAGACCCAAAATACCGATAAATTACTTACAGATCGTGTATCCTGAAAACAGAAAATTTAATTACACCGTAAATAGATTTGATTCAGGATTTATCAATGTGTTGCGAATAGCTTGTCCAACCGCTGAGTACTAGTACTCATGAATTTATTTCTGTAATAATTTCCTTTCCTGTTAATTAGTTCTTTAACATATTAAGCATAAAAACACAGATTACAAAATAGTATCTAATACCTACATCAGCATCATCATCATAAGCCTATCGCAGTCCACTTCTGGACATAGGCCTCTCCAAGTGCACGAAACTGAGATCTATTTTCGGCTCGGCTTTTCTATACCTACATATTTGGTTGAAATCCTTTAACTATAAGATAAGCTCTACATATAAGGGATATACAGTACGCACCGAAAAAAACCCACATGATTTTTATGTTCTCATATTATTATTAAATTGCAATAAAATAAGTCGTGGTGGCCTAGTGAGTAAAGACCAATCTCTCGAGTACGGGTGTGGGTTCAATTCCAGTTCAGGCAAGTACCAATGCAGCTTCGCTTTTGTATGTACTTTCTAAGTATATCGTAGACACCAATGGCTGGTAAAAAGGTGAAGGAAAACATCTTGAGGAAACCTGAGCAAGCATGTTGATTACTGCTCAATCCTTCTCCGTGTGAGAGGAGGCCTGAGCCCAGCGGTGGGACGATAAAAAGGCTATAACAGTAAAATTAGTCTCTGTTTTACTATAGTAATTTAATTATGAAAACTTTCTTCACATCAAGAATATCAATTTGACAATGATGACTTGTCGTGTCTGTACTAATTTGATTTACAATTCTGTGGTATGGAATATCGAAATTATCTCTCTTTATTATTACTATTTATTCGAATGAAATCCTGGTGACATACAAGTATTTTGTATTGCAATCAAAATTGATTATGAGAGGTGCAATTAAAATCGTTTCGGTATTTTGTGGCGTTTACTTATTTTTCACTGTTGATAATTATATAAATTGTTTTTGCTCATTTTATTTCATAAACGCAATACTGAATATTTTTGCAAGTTTTAATTTACATGCGTAATTAAATCTCTAAACAAAATGGTTCCATTAAATATTACTATGAAATATTCAATTATGTATTTGTATATTCGGTCGTCTATGAATTCTTTCTTTGGTTACTTTTCACATAGGTGTAAGTCTTCCATAGTGTATTAAATAAATGAAAGTCATAAATAGTCAGCTATTTTATTAGCAGCCTTACAGAATAATCCTGGTGTCCAAATGTCTTAATTAAACTCACACTTAATTATCTAACTCTTTCAATCGTATGACGTCAATACGTCAATGTATAAGGATCGAAATAATTATCCTACCCTATTTTATTCATAGCCTTTAGGTATTATCTTAATTGCACACAAATACATTTTTAACACACAAAACCGAGTTTATATACAACGGCGAGCTTAACCCAGTGTTGGCTTAAGCCACTGTCTTATTAGAAGTACTTCTTCTCTAAACCTGTTTCATTCTTCTCCAAGGTACACTATTCTCCATCAGCATCTTCAGCGACTTCATGAAGCTGGATGACACGGTGGTGGGGATAATATCGTGCACCAGTAAGATTCTTGCTTCTTTCATCTTCGCGTTTGCTACTACCACCACTGAGATTTATATTGGTAAGTTATATGTTGGTTATAAATTATAGTAGAAAACTTTAAGTAATGAACTTTTTAATGAATAATACTAACTTTATAAACTCCGTTCCACATTGTTATTAGTAACTTCATTCATTGCAATTCGCTGCTGAAGTGATTTGCAACCGCCAAAGTTAATGTTTCTATCAGCCAGCTTCATGATAGGATGGACACAAATAATGGCAAAAAATATCTTGCTAACTAATAATTGAATAGTTTCAATACTTGATTAAGTACAGTATATTCTTTTTGAAGAATCTTTCATAAATCCGTACTTTAAATATAATAGCAACAAAGTTGAAAATAATCTTATTTGTCGCAGCGCCTTTGGTAGAAATCTTCAACGGGACATCATTCATCGCGATGCGTTCCATTGCATCGAAACTTGTCAACAGTGAGGAGTTGGGTAAGTTTCATATTTAATGTCATATCTCCTTTAAGTGAATCATCATCATTATCAGCCTATCGCAGTCCACTGCTGGACATAGGCCTCTCCAAGTGCACGCCACTGAGATCGATAAGTGAATGCCTATACATAATTATTAATTTTGAAATATAGGTACTGTATTTAAACCTTCGCTTATAAATACTCTAAAGTTCGAACAGTCAATGTTTGTCAATGCTTAACTAGTGTCGCAAAAAAAGATCAGGCTCCTAGTTTAATCTAAAACGAAGGTCAAATACGGCCTTTACATTGCCGAAAATGCCCTAAATTGCTTTGCTTAAACTTTAGCATAAACATACCTATTATAAAACAAAATACTACAATGACGAACTTATTCATCATGACTATTTTTCATAGATAGGTAACATTTGTAGAATACGTGTCAATCGGCATGAATTATTATTTAGC
Organism: Helicoverpa zea; assembly: GCF_022581195.2. Taxonomy (NCBI): domain Eukaryota; kingdom Metazoa; phylum Arthropoda; class Insecta; order Lepidoptera; family Noctuidae; genus Helicoverpa; species Helicoverpa zea. Next base: position 11,202,810 of record NC_061456.1, on the reverse strand, counting down.
GCGGATCTAAATTTGGAAATACTGAAAGGATAAGGAAAAGTAGTTCGTAATAGTGGGATTATTGTGGTTATTTTAATCTTTTTATTGCGTAAACAGGAGATCCATTTGTCATGGGTCTTGCCAATAACCTATTTAAGACTATAATGGATATTATGAATAAATTCCTGATGACGCGAATTTTAAAATATTATTATGTAGTATTATAATACCAATTTTGTTTATAAGGAAAAGAAAAGATGGTTTCATTTTAATAGTAAAATGTTTGTGTGAGTGTAGAGGTATTCATCAAATATGTAGCAGTATAATACCAATTTTATTTATAAGGAAAAGTAAAGATGCCAATATTTTAGTAGTGAAATGTTTGTCCTCGGAATTGAATTCATGTAACTTTTTAAAAGTGGTTACTTATATTTTATTGATCACGTTGTTTAAACGCAAAACTTTGCTATTTCTTAAAACCAGAAAAGGCAATCAACTACTTATTTCTTCGGACACTTTAATAAATAGTTTCATACAGTCGTCAAGACGTGATCTTTAAATACTCGCGTCCCCCACCACTTCCACCTTCAATCCCACCAAAACAAAATGTAAACTTTACCTAATTAAACTTAAGTTAATGGAACTTAACATTGAACGTATTAGAGCCCTGGGAGAGGTCCAAAGCGCGTCATTAAACATGGTCCCTCTTGACCTTAAGCTAACCTCAAGTTAAGCGGAATCATTTCGCGACAGATTCCGGGGATATGAGGATCCACAGAGTACATAAAGAGTGGAGATGCTATACTTAATGTAGATAGGTCAGGCGCCTGTAAGTCAATACGTACGGTGGGCATGACCGAAAGCGATCAGTTACGAGTGAGCTAACGAGGCGTTTGAGTTCTTTGACACATCTGTTGTCAACGATTTTTGGTATTACGAAAAATTATTGTGTCCAAAGAAGGACGAAGACAGTAACGTTCCTCGTGCCCTATTCACCCGCATTTTTTAGGAGATTTTCCATTATGGCACCTCCGCTAGAGATTTTGTTCTCCATGTGCGGAACTCAGTATAGCGAGTAATTGGGTAGGCAGGACTTTAGGAGTGAGGTCAACATATTGTTATAGGGTCAGTGCTCCAGGGGTTTAAGAGACGCGGTTAACAGGGTTTCTTTAAAAAAAATGTATGGGAATTTCACGGGGATTTTGGTCGTCTTTGCTGTTGGTAGAAATGGGTTTTATGATAAGGAATTTGTCTAGAAGTCTTGCTATGCGTATTTCTGAAGCTACGTATAACTCAATTAACAATTAGTAAGTATATATAAGTCAATTTCTCACAACAAAGGCGGAGTTCTGATTATTTCGAACGCATTCCTAAAGCTAGATATAGGTATTTACTTTTCAATTTTAATCAGCTATTTACCATAAAAGTACGTTTTGGGGGGAAGCTGCCGGCTGCAACTGCCAACCGCTGAAGGCACGTACTGCTGAAGTTTTGATCCAAAACGTACCTTAACCTGAGTAAAAAGCCTCACATACACAACTCTACAATTTACATTCTAAACCCTATTTCCCTCCACAGGTAAAGTGAACTCCCTCTTCGGTCTAGCAGAGGCCATGATGCCTCTGGTCTACGGTCCACTATACTCCCGGGTCTACATGGCGACGCTGACTGTACTCCCGGGCGCTGTGTTCCTGCTGGGCGCGGCCATGACTGTACCTGCTGTGGCTATATTTGGGTAATTATTATTTATTTTATATATTTACACACTATATAAATAAACTGAAACTATCTTTAAAAACTAAAATATTTATAATTAAGAACAACAAGTAGGCGTTGAAGTATTCCTCTGCATCACTATAAATTTTATTGGATGATTGGATACTAGCTGTGTATTGTATACCTACTTGCGTCCCAGTGATCCTCTACCCGTACTAGGATATACTATAGCCTATGTCAATAGGGGATAGTGTAGCTTTCCAACCGTCAAAGATTTTTAGGTTCAGTAGGTCTGGAGCCTATAGGGCAGAGACAAACCAAGCAATTATTCTTCTAAATTCATGCCTATACTAGCTTTTGCCCGCGACTTCGTTCGCGTGGAATAGTGACTTCCGGCAGATTTTTGGTTTTACCCACATAGTTCCCGATCTCGCGGGATTTTTGAGAAGTTCCCGCTCCCGCAGGATTTTTGGGATAAAAACTATCCTATGCCCTTTCTCGAGTTCCAAACTATGTCTGTACCAAATTTCATCCAATAGACTAATAGAATTATCTATACTCCGTTAGTTCTTTGTAGTAAAACTTTTATTAAATTAATATTAATTTTTTTACACCTTTTTACTGTTTATTTGCATTTTTCTGATGGATTTTCCGACGAATTAAAACAATAACATGAACCGAACACGTGTAATGACACCATTGCGCGATTAACGCCATCTATCTACGGAGCATAGGAACAGTTCGACATTTGACCAATAGATGGCACTGTATGTCCGTAATAAATTTTATTTTTTTATTTTTATTTTTGTAATAAAAACTATCCTATGTCCTTTCACAAGTTTCAAACTATGTCTGTACCAAATTTCACACAAATCGGTTCAGTAGTTTAGGCGTGAAGAAAAGACAGACAGACAGACAGAAAGACAGACAGACAGACAGACAGAGTTACTTTCGCATTTATAATATTAGTTTGGATTACAAATTAAATCTAATACATACCTACATATTTACAAAAATAAAAAGGAGGAAAATGCTTCTTTTTATAATGTTGTAAAAGTTCCATAGTTTGTTATAATTAATTAATTCATGATTACGAAATTATCACCAAAAATGCTGCATCATTCTTAACTTATTCTGTGGTTTATATTAACACACTTTGATCAGTCCACATACAACAAGATCATATACAGGATGTTCTTATATAGACAATCAAATAATATGCTGTTTCTATCAGTTGAATTGAATCAGAATAAAAACAACTCGAAAAAGAACTGAATTCTTACAAAAACAAATTCTGTGCGTTGACGAAAACGCATTTTATTGGTTCTGTTATTTATTCCTCTATATTATATTCTTTTATTTTTCTAATACAGCGTCAGTATAAACAAGAAAGATCAACAGATTTATCGGAATCGTTCGCAATATCTCAGTCGATCCCTACAATTCTGTGAATCGTTCATCAAATCGTGATCGAGAGAACTCAGCTGTGTATTTTCAACGAAGACTTCTACTTCGAACAACTTAATTGATTTACAAAATAACACTGACATAATAAAATGTTATGCTACGTTTAAACGCGCGCCGCGCAGCCCGGCGGGCTGCCTGGGGGGCTGCGCGGCGTGCAGCCCGTCGCGGGCAGGTGGACATTCAAGCTGTTCACACGCGCGCCGTCATGTCAGTCAGTGCAAGAATGGCGAGCAGAGAGGATCTCGGTGTTGTTGCTGTCATAGCCTTTGGATTAACTTATTTTTATTGGAAAAAGAATCAAAATGATGAACGACGTTAACCATTCCGCCATGTTGTAATCTCCGATCGTAGCGACTTTCTTAGAACGTTTAATCGTCACGAAAGCGCAGGAGAGACTGACTGCCCGCGCGCGTGTAAACAGTCGCCGGGCGCCCGCACATTCATCCTTTGAACTTTGCCAAAAAACCGACACTCGACCGGTTCGCGGCATTCACGGGCACGGGCACGTTCACGGGCTCGGGCGTACCGTTTACACGCTCGTGAACGTGACTGTGCCCGTTGAATGTCGATTTGAACGCGCGCGTGTGAACGTACCATTACAGTTGTCATAAAAAAACAAAAACTTATATTATTATTAGTCAGATAGTAGTAGGTATATTAATTACATAATTCTTAATTTGACTTTATTCATCGTCCGGGCCAAAATATAACTGCAAGCCTTTGTAAACACTTACGATTAACACCATCCTGTATACCTACTTTAAAAACCTGCGATGGTGGGAATTCTAAGAAAAAACTTAGATCCGGTTTTTATAGCTTCAATTTACTAGGAATTAACAGAATTAGCATGTTGGTGTTATTATTTCCTCATCGAAAAATAGATTAGAAAACTTTAGCAAATCCCTCGCAGCGATGTCTAACACGTATTAGGTACCACATTTGTTTATAAATGTTGATCTGCAACAAAATGAAAAACATCTAAGAAAAATCGAAGAAATTTCTCTGTTAGTAACTGAGCTGAAAGAGCTGAAAGTACCACAAAAACATAATAAGAATTATACCTTAAGCTAACTAGGTGACTATTTACGTAAAAATATTAAATTTAAAAATTCCCATACAATGAAGACGTTCTATGTTTTTGCACGTTTTTGCTTTTGACCTTCGCACATGATATTGATGTGTACTGATGATATTTGATTGTCAGTACACGGTAAAGTCGTTATGTATATGCACAAACAAAGACAAGTACTTACTGTGTATTATATGAACAATTTAATAATAGAGGTAAAAACTGGACGTCTATACGGAGGTATGTTATGACTAGATACAAAAAAATTCTACTTATAGGTAGTGAGGTTCGGTTAGAAAAAAGAGGTAATTAAAATGTATGTAACCATCGTAACAAATAGGAGGTTCTCAGTACCTACTTTCAATGGTCTTCCACCTAAAGATTGGGTACCATAGACACTCAAGATTTCAAGTCACCAGGTTATTTTAAAGTACTTTTACCTTTTTTTTCTTCAGTTGCCTGGAGCACAGCACAGAAGAAATTATAACAGTTTAAAAATCTTGCTTAATTAAATTCAGACGTGATCACAAATGTACTAAGTACTGGTACAGTATCGTCACGGTATCCGATACCAGCCTTGTGTCCACTCAAGTGTTACTCTGATAGCCACATAGATCAGTAATAGACAATGACCGAAACACTCCAAATATTGGCGCCAATAATATTCCAAAGCTGTTAAATGGCTACTGTTGGTAACCAATAAAATGGCCAACTATCAATGTTTCAATGTTGGTGAGAGAATTTTATTGTGTTCTCAGACTCTTAGGATACCACCATAGAGATGTAAGAAGTAGCACGAACAACTACTGAAACATCGTATCTAATGCAAATTTTGAATAAATCTTACACAATATAATTGGTATGTTTAGATTTTTGGATTATTGAGACCTACTATGTACCATATTCTTGGTCCTTGACATTAGTCGGTTCGTGGTAGATACACACGTTGGACAAATAATGTTGGAGCCAACGTTTGAAACCAGCGGTAGAACATGCCAATGTTATGAGACATAAACGGTCAATTGTTTCATTTCGTCATTTCCCTTAAAAGATTACTTTAAGTGGGTAATACCGTGCATTACTTGTAGAAAGGTACAGTTATGAAGAGAATTCATACACCACTTTTATGTATTTACTTACAGTTACAGTTATAGTTACAGCCTTTTTATCGTCTCACTGCTGGGCACAGGCCTCCTCTCACGCGGAGAAGGATTGAGCATTAATCACCACGCTTGCTCAATGCGGGTTGGTGATTTCAGACTTTATAGTCCAGGTTTTCTCAAGATGTTTTCCTTCACCTTTTTATCAGCCATTGGTGTCTAAAATATATTTACTTAATTTTATTTAAATCACAATGTTATAAAATTATGGTGTTTTTTTTTTAAACAAAATAACATACAACATGAAATAAAATCTGCAATACCTAGGCTAGGTATAGTTTTTGCTCATTAACCTTCACGGTTACGAGCATGTCAGAAATAATTATATGTCCCTCATAATCAAGATGAATTGTATAATAACGTAAAGAGCGCTAAAATATCAATTTTCTATTATACTTTATAATTTGTAAATTGAAACTTTTGTATCTTGATCACCTCTCCTTACCACCCTAAAACTCAGTTTGAGTCAAAATTAATAATTAACTAAATAACCTTTTGCAACACTACTAAACCTTAAGATATAATATTTTATTTATCACACCGATTTTATGTGAAAACATAACAATACCTCCATAAAGTTAGCTTCTAAAATCGGCGTAAACTATACCCTTTCGCTATTTATAGGCATTTGTGGTCAATGCAGGCCCAATAACAACAAACTTAGTACTAAAGTTTGCCAAAACTACTATCTACGTAGTAAGAGTATAACCCTGTACTTGTCAATATCGATTTAAGTGATAAAACAAGAAACTTAAGGCCACATCTGGCTGCTTAAACTTAGTTCAAAATGTTTACAATCTGTTCAAAATATTATTAGAAACATGGTCTGGCAGAAAATAATTTGCGGCTAAAATTATTTGCGGTTTCGACGCAAACAGGTCTCGCTAAATTTTAATGGGAGACTGCATTATTTTACCGAATTAAAAACAAAACTAAAAAACTATGATTAGTACTCGGAACATTCAAATCCATTTAGCTTTAAAACCTCCAAATTGCATCGTTACATTAATAGCTACAATCCACAACCAATCGACATTCAATATTAAATAGGAAACATCTAGTGATGACCACTGAGTAGCTTTTTTATTACAATGCTAAACACGCGACGAGGAAGTAAAAAATAACAACTAAACGCAAACAGGTTTCAGTACAAAAACTTCTCTCCGCGACTGTACACGATATCACATTTTATATTACGCTTTCGAAATTGTCCATCAGAGCATTTTACAATCGATCCTTACACTCGTCACAAGTGTACTATTGACATTTTCCTCTCGAAACGATAATAGTCCATTCATTCGTTTCAGATGGATGTATTTCGAACAAAGGGAGGACACCAAACAAGTCGCCGAGATGGAGAACGTCAATAAAGACGTATAGCGCCAGACATCCAACTCAAAGCATTTATTATTAGTGAAAGTGTTATTGGACATTATACAGTGTTTTGAATAAAGTGTGAATGTTTAATAAAAACCTGTCGAGTTTCAACTTGGCTTTTATTCGAATTTTTAACGCGAAAACAATCGGATGTTTACATTAACATAGTGACAGTACGCGACGGATCGCCCACTGTTTGACTTCAGTAACGTGTTAAGTTTATTTTCGATTTCTCCGAGTGTGTTTGTGGACGCATTAAAGACTGATATGGCAACATAAGAGTGTTTGCTTACATACAGACGAACAATAGGACGCTAGCGACGACCCAGCGCCGCCGGCTTACCAGTAATTCAATATTATACTGTATTTATCTTGGTGCTGTGAGGATGTGCTCTCCAATATAACCACAATGTGACCCAACTTTGAAGATTTACTCGGATCTCAGGCGAGGTATACATTCCTTGTTCCGTATTTCAATCTCCAGTGAGTATTGATTTTATATTTGAAATTTTATAAAGCACGTCGATAGAAAACTACGAAAATGGATAAAACAGAAAAGACTGACGAGAAAATGTCTCGCGAAGAGACGACGGAGGAGCTGCCTCTTAAAACAGAAGCTAAGAATGACACGCAAAATATGACCTTTTTTGAGAAGATGAAATTCATTAAATCGAATATAACGGTAGAACCGGTTTTAGCTCTATTTGTGATGCCGAGTGTGTTGGCTATGTTAGCGACGCAGAATTTGAATTTAGAGAAAGCATGCATGGTTAACTTAGGATTCGGCGATGGAGCGTGCACTGCTCTGAGGCTGAGAAAGCGCGCCAATTACACATTTGAAGAAGAAGAAGTACAGAAACTGATAGCATCAGTGCAAGCATGGAAAAGTGTTGTACATACAGCAGTACCGACACTCTTGATGCTCTTCATAGGAGCATGGAGCGACAAAACAGGGAAGCGAAAGATATGTATGTTGATGCCAATCTTCGGGGAGTTCATGACGTGTGTATTAAACATGATAAACACGTACTTCTTCTATGAAGTCCCAGTGGAATGGACGGTGTTTATGGAGGTCATATTCCCATCTCTGACCGGAGGATGGTACACGATGTTCCTCGGTACTTTTAGTTATTTAGGCGACATCACTTCTAAAGATACAAGGACATTCCGAATGGGGCTGCTGAACTTATGTATGACAGTAGGATTTCCCATAGGAATGGGCTTGAGTGGCATCTTATTACGATATCTAGGATACTATGGAGTATTCTCTATATCTGCTCTATTGCAGTTTATCAATTTCTGTTATGTGTTGTTCTTTATTGACGATCACACTTGGCTCGAGAACAAAGACAAGGTTTGTATCTATTTGTTTTGTTACTTACTCTTCAGATAGTTTGCTATCAATCAGTTCTATTATTATTGTGTTATGACTAAAGATAACGGTTCTTATGTACGAACCTAGACTATTATTGTACTTATGATTTCTTGACGAATCTTTTGAGTGCACTTTGCTAGACAAAATTACTAGACTTTCATACAATTTTTAGGTGAAACGAACTGGTTGTACCGGTTTTCTTCTGGAGTTTTTCGACTTCCACAGTCTAAAAGAGACCGTTGAGATTGCTTTCAAGAAAGGCCCGAATAATAGAAGACTGCGTATATGTCTCGTTTTGACTGTGGTCTGTTTGGTGTTTGGACCGATGTGGGGTATGTAAACTATGCATTGTTTGTATGTAGATAGATACTAGTGTAAATATGAACGTATCGATATATGCATATTGATGATTAATTAGAGCCATTGCCTAAACTTATCATATTCTCAATACCTTATGCCTTATACTGGCCGGATACCTGACCTTTGTAATGTGTTCATTCATCTCGATACTATATAATGAGCCTGATCTATCAGCCGACTAACCGGCAGTAGAATGCAGGTGATCGCAGATCCTATTTAATGACAATATATAAAGAAAATGTGAAGGTCTTTGAAAATATTTTGAAACACCTAGAAAGTAGGTACATTAATATCCTACGATGTTTTGTCTTTAACCGATGTTATGATGTGCTTAGGTACCTATAGATTCCTTAGACAAATAATATAGCTTCCTTACTACCGAACATTATTACCCTTATAATGAGATATTAGTTCTAGAAATAAAGTCTATACCTAATGATTATTTGATATCGATGCTCCTTCTTCAAAACTTGTAAAGTCGCTACAGAATCTATAATATTATTATATTTTGTGGTTTGGATAATATTGTGAAATATATACGCAGTACAAAAGATTGAACATTCTTAAAACTTTCAGTGCGCAATGTTAATATTAAGAAAACTAATAACAAAAATAACAATTTAATTACCTAGCAATTATTTTAATCTTTATAGTTGATAAAGGGAATAACTTATTTTTCGTTTCCATTCGACCACTAGGTCCCTAATCATTTTACACAAACATCGCTAAAGAGCCTTAATTTGAAGACTTCATAGAATACGTTATTTTGACCTTTAAGTGTGGAAACCTACGAATAATATTTGTTCAAACTATGATGGCATACATCTGTCCAATTAGCGCTTAGACGCTATGTCACTATTAGCTTAGGTGGGCTTCCCCAGATAAAATACCGAAATACCTAGTTGTTATTATCGAGATTTTGATGATTATTATTGATCCTTTTTCCCAACTATGTTGGGGTCGGCTTCCGTATTATCGATATTTCCATAAAACTATGAAACGGAACCCTGTTACTAAGACTTCGCTATCCTTCTATCCGTCTTTCTGTACGTAAAGTTGTGTATACAAGTCTATATCAACCTCTTTAGTAGATTCCAAAAGAGCCAGGGCTGCGAGGATTTTCTGGTACATAAAGGGCTGGTACATAAAGGGCTGAAGAAGGAACATGGTGGGTTTAAGCCAGTAAGAGTCTGGACACTCCCTCATTCTGCACCCACAGCGGGTGGCGTCATTTGATGATAAAAATCTACATCAACCTTTCTTCCCAACTTTCTCTAGTATTTTGTCTGTTCATCTATCATTGAAAACTAAAAATTGGTACCCAAAGTATCGAAAAAACTTTCCACAGCTGTATTCTATCTAAAACCAATACGAACATTAAATAAAACGTAATATCATCGACATGCGATAAATTCTCATTGCAGGTACTCGTTCGTTTGTCTGTCGTTGTGTAATATTTACTATGATTGTCAAGCAAATATAAGTTTATTAGTATATTGAGAATAACATGGCAGATAAGAATTTTCAATTCATTCAAGTTAATTAGACATATTGTAAAGATGCGTTATTGTATTTATAAATAAAATATTGAATTCATACGTATCTAATAAAGCTGAGGATTTTATTAATTTGAACTGTGAGACCGATTTGAAATATTCTTTCAGTGTTCGTTAGCCTATTTATTGAAAAATACTACAAGCTTCTTTAGATCCGGGTGCTCTTAGTAGTTCATATGGGACGCGGGTAAAACCGCTGGCGGAAGCTAGTTGTAAATAAACCTTATGTTACACATCGATTTGAACGCGATTTTTTTTTTGTTTTTCATTCCATGTTCAAATTATATTATTTTTCATTCGTCGAAACAAAAAAAATACCTATAAAAGTGAATAGAATCATACAATGTAAAACATACGAATGGTTATTAATAAAAGGATAAAATTACTACCTACTGTGAAATCATATTTTCTCGTTAAACCGAATTAATGAAAAAAACATGTTACGCAAACTTGAAATTCCAGTATTTGGCATATTTTCCTACTAACTTTTACCTACCACCTCAATAAATATATCGTAATCACAATATACTTTTCTGTCTACTATGTTCTACAGACAGTCAGGGTGTATGACGTTTTACGAGATTGATAATAAGATATATTCTAGTCTACGTACATATAACAAGACATTATAGACGTAGTCAGTTTAATTATCATCATTATGTCAGAAAACAACAATACTCCACAGAATTAATTTTCTATAAATATTACTGGAATAACCAGTTTTCAATTTGCGTGCAAATATCCGCGAACAATTTCAACCAAGTCGCCACTATAAGATCTTCGGCTTGACAAATCTTACCTTTCCTTAATGAAAGGTACATATCTAATGAAACATGAGTCGCGTATTGTCGGACGCGTAACGCCAATATACGTTTAAACATTCGATCATTCACACCTAACCGATGATGCGTTAGTGCGTCGATCATACATTTACGATACGCATTTTCCGTCTGATATGAACCTTCCCTAATGGTCGCTGCACACAGCGGGCGGGGCGCGACGGGACGGGACGGCGACGCGACGCTGAGCAGTTGTAATGTACTAGATATTACGGACGACGTCACACAGAGCCGTCCCGCTCGGCGCGACGGTAACTGTCGCGCCGCGCCCGCTGTGTGCAGAGACCTTTACTTCTTTTTACGTCTTTCGTGATACGCTCAACGCATTTTCCTTCAGATATGAACCTTCCCGTATGTCAAACGTTTCGTGAGCATATGTTCTAACTTCCCAGATAAATCTTAGATACATATGTTGTATATGTATAAAGACCCATCATTCATATATTTAAATTAAATAATTGGCTATAAGCCATTTGAATTTTGATGAATGAATACTGACAGTTGACGTTCCAATTGGCTGTCTGGCCGGTTCGAACTAGGACGAAAGAATTTACATATTTAACAGTATGTTATTGTTTTGTTTTTCTTTGAATATTCTAGACTTCCACGTTATTTTAGAAACCTTGAAGTTTAGTATTTCACAATATTATGGCAACTAAATAATAAAAATCATTAAATCCTTAAAACTGGATTTTAATGTCTGCATCACGTTTAAACTAGATAATTCTCGCGGTTTTACCCGCGTCCCAAGAGACCTTTTTCCGCACCCGGATAGGCTATATGATATTATGACATTCCCAAATAAAACGGCTTTCTTTTAACAAATATTGTTTATTTCCAGTAAAAAAAATGTATTGGTAGAAGATTTTATAATTTAGTTCAGTGGATCCAAAGATACTTACTTTATAATATTAGTGTAGATGATAATTAAGATCTTTCCATCGGTATTTTGAGGCTATATTAAAATTCAATTTTATTAATAACATTTTCCCGACTTAATTATGAATCTGGTTTTAAAATACTGCCGCTATTTAAAACCAAAATTAAATGTTTCCATTCCATTTAATATATTCAGAATTTGTACATATGGTCAGCGAAATATAATAAACCAATATGAAGTATGCACTCAAAAATAATATGGTTCTGCAGCATTTTTCAATAGGCATTTTAATTTAATTTTACGTAATGTTACAAGATTATCTTAGACACCAATGACTGTGTTTCGGATGGCACGTTAAACTGTAAGTCCCAGCTGTCGTTGAACATTCTTGGCAATCGTTACGGGTAGTCAGAAGCCAGTAAGTCTAGCTCTAGTCTAAGGGGTATCGGGTTGCCCGGGTTGCTGGGTGGAGGACGTCAGATAGGCAGTCGCTCCTTGTAAAACACTGGTACTCAGCTGCATCCGGATAGACTGGAAGCCACCACCAACATAGTTGGGAAAAAGGCTCGGAAGATGATGTATGTTACCAGATTCTTAATATTTTTTGTCACATGTATATTTTATTCTTAAACTATTAAAAAATGCCATAGGCAAGTTAAAGTTAGTAATAATTCTTAAAAAGTTATAGAAACAATGAAATTCTTGCACCATTTTCTTGGTTTTTATTTCCAGTGTATGATTATTTGTGGTCAGTTTTTAGGCCATCTATAAAGTTTAATAATAGAGGTATAAACTAGTACCTATAAAAATAATATTGATCGTATTTCATAATAAAAAAATACCTTACTACCTATCACTGTTGCGTTTTACCACAAAATACCTATAAAAACATGATGACAAATAACTATCTTATACTTATTATTTCAAAATACATGTTTATCAGAAACTAGACAACTTTAAGAGGTTTTCTAGATAATTTACTTACGTAATGACAATTTCCGATGACTTCATTCATAACGACAATGACTGATTTCCTGTACTCATTATGATACTTCTTGTCACATTATCGAATGGTTCTTCATCATCATCTGCCTAGCCTTTTCCAAATATATTGTGTTCGGATTCCTATCTAATCTTTCTATGACAAGATGGTCCGACCGTGCCCCGTGTTGCTTACATTTCCGATCAATCGATACGTGCAGTTTTTACTTAATAATCTATACGTAAAAAAAAAACTTGTTTATCCCCTCGGTAACTAAATACATGAAAAAAAAACAATAAAATGCTCATCATTGGAAGTTATTCGTTTAAATGATATTGTCGATAAATTATTATGATATAGGAGGATTAGTATTAGTTTATTTACAAACAGTATCTTCAACAATGAAGTAAAAGTAAACAAAATGCATTGTGTGTATACATCATTATGCTCGTTAGATAATAAATGTATTATTACAAACCTTACAAACACTATAATGCTTACCACTTGTGTGAAAATATTGTAAGATTCAGATAAATAACTTAGTGGCTTTGTAGTATTTGACTTTACTATATTTTTTACACACTACAAGATTAGGAAAAGGTCTGAAAAAATAATCTCAGTAGAAAAGGAAATATACAAAATTGAGCAACTTTTAATCCGTTCCCCTACCGGGGGATAAGTCAAATATGAACCAAAGAAAATATATCAAAATCTTTAAAGTAGTAAGTCGTCATTCATAGTGGAGTTAGTTTGTAGGACCTCATGGGAAATTACTAGCGAGCCGACCTAGGCAGTGATTGCTTTACTAAAGTTCAAAATTTACATCATACGGTAGTACTAGTTATTATTTACATTTTCATAACTTCTTTGTAGTTTTATTTGTAAGGTTATGTGATGTGAAAGATGTAAATTGGTTTGGGAATTTAATGTTTTGTTAATTGAGTCTTTGACGGCTTTTAAAGGTTAGGTCGTGCAAGCAATTCTCTATGTAAGTGACTGTAGACACACATCCTGCGTACAATTTCAGAAAAATGTTTTTTTCAGATTCGCTGAAACCCAAGGGAACTGGTTTAAAACGTTACCATGTGTTATTGTTAATACAGGTGGTATAATTGCCAAATTTTGTTAATTTCTTTGCATTTTTTTTCGAAAAAGAGTATCCCGTAACGAAGTATCAACACATCCAAAATTGAATTTTTATAGCATTGATACGAATAGTGTCTATGGACTCGCGACTATCTTTCTAAGAAAAGGTTTCTAAGAAAAGCGCAAGAAACTATTAGATTAGATAACACACAAACCCTTTAATGTTATCTGCATATTTGTATAGATTTATCTTCTATTAAATTGAGACAATACGTGTGACAACTAGGTCCTATATTATTATAATATGAAGTTATCACTTTGTCGAAAGATAATAACAGACTGTAGGTACTCTTTAATATTGTATTTTCATAATAAGAGTATTAGACCACACACTGCAGGCTAAACTGTCGGCCTATAGTTAGTCCGATGGGTGGACGACAGTTTGATCTTAAGGTTATCGTGAATCTAATCCAACTTTCAAGTCAGATACATAATCATGGTAATATGCGCACTATCATTCATCTCCATACTGATTTATATGCCCGATGAAACTATCGATTGACTAAATGTTTGCAGTGTGCAAGAGCTCTAACTGAGGAATATCTTCATTACATTTTTGGTCGCTTCCAATCGGTACCTGCGTTCATCAGTAGATGTCCTATGGCTGAGATGATGATGATGATGATTTTTGGTAGTAGTACAGATTTACTCAGGCAGCTGGGTTGAATAGATCAGATACCTAAACAGCCGTTTGAAATTTATATATAAGTGATTCTATATTATTTTAAGATCAATGAGTGGCAAAGGTGCGGAAGGCTAATGCGTACTCTGAATTTACTGGCGAAACTACCTACCCTATTATGTATATTAACAATAGATGTTTTTACAGGTGAGCTAAGTGTGATGTACATATTCGCGCGGTACCGGTTCAATTGGGATGAAGTGAAGTACAGCATCTATTCCACGTATAGTCTCATCACGCATTCTGTTGGTAAGTACCAGTGAAGGTCATCAATGACCGACAGGCTTGTTGTTATTCGTACAGATTATTGAAATCTCTACCGTATGTATGTGTTCGAATACTTAACTCAAAAGGAGCGAGCCAATACCTATGTTTAAAATTTTAATATAATGTATGCTTTATGTATTTCTATTTGTAGAACCGTCACCATACACACAGAACTGCATAGGTGACTGTAAAGTTATATATACTGACTTAACTGGGGAGTTTGTTCCACTATTCTTCTGTCCATCAAAAACTCATAGGAAGTGGGGATGGTATGCTTTTCGGTGACTGTCTTTAGAAAAATCGGCCTCCAAGACCCAGCCATTTTGCTGCCCATTGATGTTTCACTTCATTCTCAAGCCCATATTTCATCTCATTTTTTCCACGTTGTATTTCTTATCTGATCTCCCAAAATGGTATAAAAAACTAAAGAAATAGTTAATACAACAAGTACTGTTACAAATATTAATAAATAAATATCTTCCATGATTTTCGCAACATCTGTTGCCTCTAGTAGTTGTCACATCGCTTAATTCTGAATAATGTAGAGTTTCACCCCAAAAGGTCGAGTTGAAACAAATTACTCTCTCGACACTAATAACAACATTATATCTCAGTTTAGTACAAGTGTACCAAATAAATATTTATCGTAAGAAGACATTTCGTAGTTAGAACAAAGTTAATCGGCGATTTTAATTAGCAGTTTTTTTGATAGTAAATAGTAGCAGAAGATATTAAAAAAAATAGCAACCTTTTGAGGTTTTTCAGACAAAAATTATACTTCGTTTAATTAAAAAATACGGCCACAAAACTTAACGTAACGTAACTTTCAAAAGTGCTTAGTACTCTCAAGTATATCTTAAATACTAACGAGTGAGTTAAGGTGAATTGAAACATCTTGAGAAAACCTGGACTATAAATTCAGATTTTACCAATTTATTTTGTTGTGCCCTACAGGGTCCACAATTGTACTTAGCTCTAGGCCATATTGTCACACGTACCCTATACATTGTGGAATGCAAATAAATAATATGAATAATACTCTTTTTAGGCACACTATTCTCAATCAGCGTGTTCAGTAGGAAGCTGAAGGCAGATGACGCGGTGCTGGGCATGATATCCACCAGCAGTAAAATCTGTGGCGCCCTGATGCTGGCCTTCGCTAGGACTGATGTTGAAGCGTACTTATGTGAGTTTTCTAAGTTTTTATGTAATTTCTAAGTATTGGTCACCAATGGCTGATATAAAGGTGAAGGAAAACATCTTGAGGAAACCTGGACTATAAAGTCTGAAATCACCAACCCGCATTGAGCAAGCGTGGTGATTAATGCTCAATCCTTCTCCGTGTGAGAGTAGGCTTGTGCCCAGCAGTGAGACGATAAAAAGGCGGTAACTTTCTTTCTTTCTCCTGCCCTGTTCCCAAATATTACTTGGGGTCGGCGCAATATGTCATTTTCTTCCATTTTCCCCTGTCACTCGTCATACTGACACTCACTCCCTTCCTATTCATATCATCTTTCAGGCAATCCATCCATCTTTTCTTAGGTCTTCCTCTTCCTCTCCATCCATCTACATTCATACTTAGCACACACTTTGTTGCATGCGTATCATCCCTCCTCATTACATGTCCATACCACGACAATCTTCTACTTCTCATCTTTTCTGTAACTGGCGCTACTTTCAGACTTCCTCTAATGTAATCATTCCTCACTTTATCCATTCTTGTAACACCACACATCCATCTCAGCATTCTCATTTCTGTTACATGCACTCTCTTCTCGTCCCTCTTTTTCAATGCCCAACACTCCGATCCATACAGGACGACAGGTCTAATGACGGATTTGTAAATTTTGCCCTTCAGTTTGAGGGGCATCCGCGGGTCACAAATAGCGCTAGTTACCTGTCGCCACTTCATCCATCCAGTATTGATCCGATGCGTAACGTCCCTGTTCACCTCACCGTCACTTTGGACGAGTGAACCAAGGTACCGGAAGTCGGAGCAAACTGGTAGGGGCATGCCGGCTAGGGTTATGGTCATGGGTCCCGAAATACCGCCAAAATCACAATGAAGGTATTCGGTTTTACTCCTGCTCACCTTTAAACCCACTGTCTCCAGTCTCAGCCGCCATGCCTCCAGTCTACTCTGGACCTCTGGCCCACTCTCCCCCACCAGAACAATGTCATCGGCGAAAAGCATACACCAGGGTGCCTCCTCCCGTATATCTGCCGTAAGCGCGTCCATTACAAGCAGGAAGAGATACGGGCTGAGGGCCGACCCCTGATGTAAGCCAACACCTACACTGAAGCTGGTGGTAGTGCCCGCTGCGGACCGGACTTCTGTACGGCATCTGCCGTACATCGCTCGGATCAACTGCACATACTTCCCTGGTATACCTTTCTCCTCAAGGGCCCACCACAAAACCTCACGAGGCACCCGGTCATATGCCTTCTCGAGGTCAACGAACACCATATGCAAGTTTTTGTGTGCACCCCTGTACTTTTCGCACAATTGGCGAATACAGAATATAGCGTCCGTTGTACTCCGACCAGGCATAAAACCGAATTGATTTCGTGCGATATCACTCTCTTCATAAAAAGGCGGTAACAGTATGTAAGTTTATTGGTATTTCCTTATTCATGTCATAAATGAAAATGTAACCGTCTGTCTCTACAGTATTATGACTAAACTAGGTACTAAACTGATTTTCGATTAATGATTTTGAAACGATAAAGTGTTTCCTCTTGATGCTGGTGGAACCACGGGGCACATCTATTACTCGTATACCTTATTGAGCATGATTGTGTAGTATATAATGGAAAGTAAAAACATTATTTGTATGAAAAGCGCAAAACATAAGGCAGCAATTACAAGTCAACATTATATTTTTTTTAATAAACCCTAACCATTCTTCATGAAATTTACCAATCGGCTTAATTGTTCACATCGTTTTTTTTTTTTGAAGTCTAAATTATATTTTTCAGCTCCACTCTTAGAAATCTTAAACGGTACCACAACGATCGCTCTTAGGTCGATCGCATCCAAACTAGTCTCCTCTCAAGAATTAGGTAAGTTGCACAAAAACTGATTCAATTAAATAAAACTTCCAAGTATATTTAATGTGTAATTTACAAATGTGGTATGAGGGAATTAGGCACCACTTTTCTAGTGCCAAACCGAACGGTGTCTCAGGTTTGACCCCCGGGTCGGGCCACCTTTGTCAATTTTTACGAAACTTGAGCGGAGAAGCCTGAAGTCTGGGAGTTGGCGGTGATAAAAACTATTACTATGACTGGAATAATTTCTAATCCCAATTAATTCATTAGATAAAATATTAGCGTGAAATTATGTCCTAACTAAAGCACCTATGTAAAAACCTCTTTTAACACACAAAATCCTTCTTCCAGGTAAAGTATACTCGCTGTTCGGCGTGGCAGAAACCATGATGCCCATAATATTCGCTCCACTATACTCCAGGGTATACATCGCTACACTGAATGTGCTGCCAGGAACTGTGTTCCTCGTGAGTGTGACGGCTACTATACCTGCTCTTGGCATATTTGGGTGAGGAACTTTTCTTACCTTTGTTTAGTTAACAGCAATCTTTATGGCGGCTCGTAACTAATTTCCGAGCACAAATACACTCATATAGCATAAATAATCCTACTATAAACGCTAAAGTTTGTATGTCTATAGATGGATGTTTGTTTGTTCCTCTTTCACTCAAAAACCACCTAATAAAGTTAAATGGAACTTGTCAGTAATATACCTCATATCTAGACACACGGCAGTGTGTCCGCCAAGTTCGAGCAAAAAAAAGCGACACACCGGCCGTGGGTTATATTACACGAACCATTTCGGGCCAAATTCTACCCCCCTATAACTCAAAATCTATTTTATTTACGCATATCAAATTTCTAGTATCTGTTGAGACCCCCTCATTTATCTAAAATACAAAATTTCATTAATATATCTTTTGTAGGTCTTGAGATATTGACGTCAGAAAATTGCTATTTTTACTATACACTCACTGACTGACTGACTGACTCACTCATCAAAAACCTAGACCACTTCCAATGGTCGAATTGACTTGAAATTTGGCATGGAGGTAGGTCTTTATGTCAAGGTAAAGAGAAAAATCTGAAAATGGCCAAGTGTGAGTCAGTTTCAAAATAATGAGGGTGTTTTATACCCGGTGTAAATTTATACCCCTAAGGAACTAAAACGAACTAAAGGACAATGCTATTCTTTGTATGGAAGTTGGGCTCAAGAGTTGCCCACAGTAACTGCATAGTGTATTATGTTCCATAGGCTTATAATAGGTCCCAGACCGAAATATTTCGAAATCTATCCCGGGAGTCCTGAGAAAAACTGGTTTGACTCTTATTCAATATTACGAAAAACATCCTTACGAACTCTTAACTATTCCACTTTTATTACCTTAATTGAAATGCATTATAATATTAATCGACAAATACGAGGTATTGAACGAGAATTTTTTTAACGACTTCAAAAAATGGAGGAGTTTCTCACTCAGTTCGTTTGTATTCTTTTTACGTAAGTAAAAAAAACCGATTTAAACAATCATTTTATTGTTTGAAAGGATTTACTTTCCAAATAGTTCCTTTGTTATTCGGTCCAGGGTCTGGTGATAGAAACCTTAAAACAATAGGGAACTCTCGGAAATTGTAAGCACATATCGAATAAAAACTTGTCATTCGGGTATATGTCTCCGACACCACAAAACTGTGGAGGTTAAGACCTGACCTGCCGATGGAGACGACAGTGAGACGAGGGAACTCCTCAACGATAACTATTTACTACCTCGTGTTCGAGCTTATTTAATTCGTCCTGATAAGATTTTTCCATTGCCATTACGGATATTAATTGCATGACGCTACACGAACTTAGGACTGATTGTAGTAGATAGAGACTGAAAAGCAAGAGAAACAACAATTACCTTTAAACGTCTATTTCTGTTATTTTATCCTGTTAACAGTGAAACCACTAACTATCTGAATGTTATTTCAAGAAAAGAAGGTTGTTAGGTTTGTGGCTGCTTAAAATGGCTAGCTAACAATGGCTGGCTAACATGAGAACCGGTTTTTCTCTTGACCTCTGGGACCGATTTCAAAAATATTTGGAGTCCGTCTTAAGAGTGAAGTAAAGAACCTATTCTAACCATTCCCACTACTGGGCAAATGGCTTGGGCTTTATAAAGTGACTGTTCAAGTTTAACATTATAACCGGTTTTTTTCGGGACCTCTGGGACCGATTTCCAAAATATTTGGATTTCGTGTTAACAGTGCAGTAAAGAACCTATTTCGACCACTTTCACTACTGGGCAAATGGCTCAGGCTTTGTTAAGTGACTATCTATGGAGAACATTTGAACCGGTTCTTCTCGGGACCTCTGGGACCGATTTCAAAAATATTTGGATTCCGTCTTAAGAGTGAAGTAAAGAACCTATTCTAACCATTCCCACTACTGGGCAAATGGCTTGGGCTTTATAAAGTGACTGTTCAAGTTTAACGTTATAACCGGTTTTTCTCGGGACCTCTGGGACCGATTTCCAAAATATTTGGATTTCGTATTAACAGTGCAGTAAAGAACCTATTTCGACCACTTTCACTACTGGGCAAATGGCTCAGGCTTTGTTAAGTGACTATCTATGGAGAACATTTGAACCGGTTTTTCTCAGGACCTCAGGGACCGATTTCAAAAATATTTGGATTTCGTGTTAACAGTGCAGTAAAGAACCTATTTCGACCACTTTCACTACTGGGCAAATGGCTCAGGCTTTGTTAAGTGACTATCTATGGAGAACATTTGAACCGGTTTTTCTCGGGACCTCTGGGACCGATTTCAAAAATATTTGGATTCCGTGTTAAGAGTGAAGTAAGGAACCTATTTTAACTATTTCCACTACTGGGCAAACGGCTTGGGCTTTGTAAAGTGACTGTTCAAGTTGAACATTAGAACCGGTTTTTCTCGGGACCTCTTGGACCGATTTCCAAAATATTTAGATTTCGTGTTAACAGTGCAGTAAAGAACCTATTTCGACCACTTTTACTACTGGGCAAATGGCTCAGGCTTTGTTAAGTGACTATCTATGGAGAACATTTGAACCGGTTTTTCTCGGGACCTCTGGGACCGATTTCAAAAATATTTGGATTTCATGTTCAGAGTGCACTATGGAACCAGTTGGAACTACTCCCACTGCTGGGCAAACTTTGAGCCCAGACCCTGGCATTGTCCTTTATCTATATTTATATAATATATCTTCGAATGGTCGTACCGATCTGAAATTCGTTACAAAGGTTTGTATTTAGTCAAAGTAAAGTAAAAATCTGAAAACGGCCAAGTGTGAGTCACTTTCGAAAATAACGAATGTGTAACTTTGATCCACGAACATAATATATGATAACATGTCATGTCAGTCAGTTGGTAAATCTAGTCCATTTAGTTAATCTAGTTCATTTCTTTGTAAGAAGCATAGTGCATATTCAAAAATCTGAAAGATAGTATAAATGAGACATTTCCTTAAGTAACTTAATCATAAGGAAAAAATAAAATAAACAACCTTACAAAAATAAATGAAATCCCACCCAAAACAAAAATGTGAAAGGTTGCCAAGTTCGATAATATGGGAATGCTTCGCCTATAAAAGAAGTGAGATCTGAATAAGTACCAAGTTCCATACAAATACCTAAGTTAAAAATAGTTACTTTTTAATGATGTTACTTGGCAAGTTTTAATAGAAAATAGTATACTTGATTCATTGCGTTTAGTAGGTTTATAACAAGGTGTGTGAAAACTTGCCAAGAACCATCATTAAAAAGTAACTATTTTTAACTGAGGTATTTGTATGGAACCTGGTACTTATTCAGATCTCACTTCTTTTATAGGCGAAGCATTCCCATATTATCGAACTTGGCAACCTTTCACATTTTTGTTTTGGGTGGGATATCAGAATTACAATATAGTCAACTATTTATCCGAGGACGGGAAGTAGTTCCCTTTTAAACCGCAGCCAGAGGCTAGTATATAATAAGCATAACTTTACAGTAAACAAGTTGGACTGTCGCATTCCAAAGCAATGATGGAACTCCTAAATTTATATATTTATATGTACTTTGTTATTTATTTACCATTGTTTTTGATGGAAGAGATATGGCTAGCATTCATTTATTTACTTTGTGGTTATGTCATCAGAAGTAACGTAATATTATGAGGAAATCATAGAGTATAGTATACTTTTTATACCTCCACGACCGATTTTGGCATAAAAAAGTAGAGGTAACTTTATCTATCCAAAAAATAAATACCCCAATATTGCTTGTGAGATAGTGACTGACTGGGATTCATTTTCCTCCTATTGTACTTACCTACACTCAAACATTATACATAATATATACTGAACAGAGTACCTCAAAACAATACAAGCCTAACAGATAGTTAGTTGATCATGTATAACTAAACCTAACTACATAATTGATTCCATAAGGCTACTAACAGCAATGTTGTACCCTTTGACAGATTCAATACTCAGTCATTGTTTGTATACATTTTAGACCAAAAAACCCGATTAGTTGGAAATAATCCCTATTTCCTAGAAGCTGAAATGGATCCTTTTGATTTTAGTATTCTATCGATGTATTCTATAGACCTTTGGTTTTGGTAGTCTGTGGCTTCTAGTAACTCTCTTCGTAAGTAGTCTTTGGTTTGGTAGTAAAAAGTCGTGGTGGCCTAGTGGGCAAAGAACCAACCTCTCGAGTATGAGGGCGCGGGTTCGATTCCAGGTCAGGCAAGTACCAATGCAACTTTTCTAAGTTTGTATGTACTTTCTAAATATATCTAACGGCCAGTTTCTTCATCAAAAGTTAAAGTTAAAGTTATGGCTAAAGTAATGTCTAAAGTAAAAGTAACGGTTAAATTCAATTTTTCTATTAGTTTTACTGTCACTTTAGCCTTGAAAAATCGAATTTGACCGTTACTTTTACTTTAGACATTACTTTAACTTTAACTTTTGATGAAGAAACTGGCCGTTAGACACCAATGATTGTGTTTCGGATGGCACGTTAAACTGTAGGTCCCGGCTGTCATTGAACATCGTTGGCAGTCGTTACGGGTAGTCAGAAGCCAGTAAGTCTGACACCAGTCTAACCAAGGGGTATCGGGTTGCCCGGGTAACTGGGTTGAGGAGGTCAGATAGGCAGTCGCTTCTTGTAAAGCACTGGTACTCAGCTGAATCCGGTTAGACTGGAAGCCGACCCCAACATAGTTTGGGAAAAAGGCTCGGAGGATGATGAGGATGATGATGGCTTCTAGTAACTCTATTTATTGCTGTCTATTTTTTGGCTGTATTGGCGTACTGGTTATATTACTAGTAGGCAGATATCTCATCCCAGCAATTCGTTTAGTAAACTTTCCTACATTAAACAGAAAGTTTTATTAAATATTTAGCAATGAGAGAAGGGATCATGTATGCAGAACATTTTCGAAAATTGGCATCAACTGACACTTATTTTTTCACGAGTGAATATAGCTTAACAACCAAAAAGCCTTAAAATGTTGCTTAACACACGGTAAACAGAAATCTCTAGAAGTTTTATCCATTTATTTATTCGGCGACAATTGATAATGCGTTATTCGGCGCCAGATGTCGAAAGGACCTGTTTTCTCAGAGCTTAAGTATTGAGCTAACATCTGCGGTATATTTTTACATTTATTTATCAGAGAAAAAATATATTAAAAGCTCTTCTGAGTTTCAAGGTCAAGTTCACATGAAATCACGAGTAAAATCGTGGATAAATGGCACAGGTTACAAACATCGTAGACAGTAAAGTGATAAGTAGACATAACTTTAAAGTTATGTGAAAATTATAAATACAATTTTATCTCTAATGTATGGCGGAACTGATCATATTTCACACACTACATAATAATAACAGTAAAACAATAATAAAGTCAAGTATGTCTTGTTGTGGTATGTCTTCAGCAGTATTTGTAAACTTCAAATGTTTTCAAAATGCTAATCCAATGCTCGTTGTTTTCATAATTGGTACGTACCTACGATGGCTTCTCATTACAGGATTGTGATGCAACACGACAGTTTATCCTAGAAACTTAAACCACTATTGCGGTTTAGATCTTCTTAAGCTTAAAGTTTTGTACCTACTCGAGAAAAACAAAAGACTATATAGATTAAGAATAACTCGACACCACAATATTATGTATGTATGATTTAATATATGTTTCTTATTTTCCAGATGGTTCTACTATCAACACAAACAAGACGAGAAAGAGAAAAGACTGAATATTAATATGCCCAATACTCCGCCGCTGCCTGCAGATGTCCCAGTAGCTCCTGCTTAAACAATACTATTAAAGCACATTATAAAGAAGAAAATTCTCCTCGAAAATAAATGTAATCCCCATTTGACCTTGACCTTGGAACTTTATTCAAAGACAATACGACTACATATCAGTTAATTCACTAAAGTCTTCTCACGTGTCTCGCTAATAGTTAACTCTTGATTCTAAAGGATATTTTGCCCTTGACCTTGAAGTATGGTACAGAACGATCTTTGTTAACTTTCTGCGTACAAATAGTTTGACACTTCAAGGTTCAGATCCTAAGGTTTGTTTAAAATTGAATTACCTACAGTTAAGATTTAGTTTATGTTAGGTTCCTATTCAAAGCTATGTTTACTTACACTATTTCTCTCAGTAAACAATAGTTTCTTTTGTGATACTCCACGTATCTCAAAGCATAAGTGTTAATAAGATGTGTTTTTATGAGACTTCAAACCAATCAAGGTCATTTCTTAAAAGAAAATACAACAAATAAATTAAATCACTTGCATTTGTTAAAACGTCATATTTATCGTTTTTCGCGAAGTATTTTTTTTCTATATTCAAACATTAAATAATGAAACCATTACCTATTTAAATTGTATGTGAATAATTGGAGCATATAAGCAGCTGCACCTGTATGTTATGCCTTCTTTTTAGAACTTTAAAAACTATTATTTTTATATGAAGTATTACCATATTTAAAATAATTTATTGTCTTCACATTGTTTTGTTTTAAATACTTGTATTGATTTTATTATATGCGTTAATAAGTAAATACTTTTTATTTTTCCTACAGTATTCCTCCTTAAATTGCCAGGATAGTTTCATTTGAAATGCTCATTAAGAGAGGTATACTGCAGATTAAATGGGTCATTCGTCATCTCGACACACTTAACTCACGACGAATGTGTCCACTTGGTGAAACTCAAAATTTTAACATTTATCTTGTCGTCAACTCGACACGTTAAGATTTTGATGCGTGTCCAGTTAGTGAAACTTAAATTATAAACTTTTATGTTTTCACCAACTCGACACGTTTTAGAATTCAACCCGATTTCAAGCAAAAAGTACAGTCAACAAATGAATGTATTCATTTTCTGTGTCACAAACATCATCGGCCTCTGAACGTCCGCTTAGCAAACGCTTCAAACGCGAACATGGACTCCCAAACTACTTAGTACAAGTACTAGGAAATCATAAGTGCATTGAAGCCAGATGCATTAGCAACTTTTAATAATGTTTTACACTCAAATAATGGTATTGAAATCGAATCATTTTTTGTCACTAGTACTAGGGTGACATAACTTAACAGAAGATATTTGCTACCGGATTACTAAGTAATGCACTTTTTCTTCAACTTATCGACAAAAGACTTTTCAAATACCTTCTGTAATATTTATTCATCATACTTTGTTTTTTTAATCATGTTTTTCTTTGATTGAGGTATACTGAAAATCACCAACAGTTTGATTTCCATTATTCCTTACATTCAATTTTCGTTTGCTTTGTCACGACATGATTGTGGTATAACTTAAATATTCTCTTTCTAATGTTGATTTTATTGATCTGTGTAGTTATTATCTTAGTCTGAGTAAAATGATTGTGATATTATTACGATTGCGATTATGAACCTGACAAGCAAACGGAATGGCAGTAGTAGACCATATAGTGAGAAAGAAAAAGAACATAGTATGTGAGGAATAATGAAAATCAAACAGTTGGTGATTTTCAGTAAACCTCAAATAAAAACAAAGTATTATGAATTACAGACAATACTTGAAAAGTCTTCTGTCGATAAATTGTAAAAAAACAGACTATTATGCATTACTTAGCAATCCGATTTATATTGAAGATAGAATATCTTCTGTTCAGTTCTGTTACCCTAGTACTTGTGACAAACAATGATTCGATTTCAATTCCATTATTTTATTGTAGAACAGTATTAAATAAAAGTTGCTAGCATCTGGCTTCAATGCACTTATGATTTCCTAGTACTTGTACTAAGTAGTTTGGGTGTCCATGTTCGCGTTTGAAGCGTCTGCTAAGCGGACGTTCAGTGGCTGGTGATGTTTGTGACACAGAAAATGAATACATTCATTTGTTGACTGTACTTTTCGCTTGAAATCGGGTTAAATTCTAAAACGTGTCTTGGTGAAAACATAAAGTGAATTATTTAAGTTTCACTAACTGGACACGCATCAAAATCTTGCCGTGTCGAGTTGACGACATGATAAATGTTAAAATTTTGAGTTTCACCAAGTGGACACATTCGTGGTGAGTTAAGTGTGTCGAGATGACGAATGACCCGATTAAACAGTCGGCCGATAGTTGATCCGATGGTTGTCAAATGTATTTTTTTAAGAAACTCTTTATTCCAAAGTTTGTATTCGGTCTGACACCAGCTAAATACCGGATCTTTGTAATGTGCGTAGGTATTACCTATGTATCTTCATACTGATTTTTGGGATTAAAAAACTGACAAAAAGTTTGCAGTATGCGAGTACTCTTAAGCTTATCGAGATAGTATACCATTGAAATGCTCATTCCCAGACATCAGACCAAATTCTGCATTACCAACCTCACCCGAAATATGATTGAAACACGTTAGCACGCAACTGTACCAAAGTACGCAAAACGTAAATGATGTAATTCGGATATACGAGACCAACAGTGCATGACGCGGTGTTCCACTAAAGTGATATTTACGGTGTACTCGCATGTACCTGTGGCCATGTCACCGTAAATTAGAGGTCTCAACAAGCTATGGGATTCATTGCCTTGTAAACGGTTCGTGCGATTGTTTTAATGAAGGATAATGGATTTGGTTTAGTAACAAATGCTAATACGATTTAAAACATACAAGTAAGGTATTTAGGTCATTAACAGTGGTGCTCAGCTGCATTCGGATAGACTGGAAGCCGATCCCAACATAGTTACGAAAAGGAAGGTGTGCCCAGCATAGTGAGTATGGGCTAATCCCCCCAGCTTGAAGGAGCCTTTAGTCCAGCAGTGGATTAGTTCAGGCTGTCTTGATGAGTATCTTTACTGCAAAGTAACTTAGTGCTTTTTCATGCCGGATTTCTTCAGTCCAGAATCGAAATCTCTGTTGCGATGATTTCCAGTCAATTAGTTTCCCTAATAATATAAAAAATATGCTACAACTTCACCACTAAGTAATAGAAAAAACAGATGTAAGTAAATTTCATTATACAACTGATTTCTTTACATTGAGCCCTTTCGACTAATTAACATCATTTTGTTTTAGTTGTCCACATTGAATGACCAACTTAAAATACTTTACCAAAACATATCAGCAAATTAAACCAACTCAAAACCAAACTAAATTAATTCATTAAAAACTAGCATCTACCTTCGAGAGCCGACTGAAATAGCAAGAGTTCCAAACTAAACCGAAGTACAACACTAGTATTATTATTAGTCAAAAGCACTTTACGGCACTATCCAAATATTTGCACAGAACCTTAAGCATTACGAATTCTATTCGCAGTAATTGGCCTTTTGACTGTCATACTAACCAAGTTAGTATTCTTTTTTTTTATACAGTAAGAGCATACTGTAGACTGAACAGTCGGCCGACAGTTGACCCGATGGCTGGCATTTTATTTTTGTAAAGAATATCGTGATTCCAATCAAAGTATGCAGTCGGTCTGATACGAGGTAAATACCAGATCTTTGTAATGGTGCGTACTACCGTTCATCTTCATACTGATTTATGAGCCGAAACAAACTATCGGCCGACTAAAAGTGTGTAGTGTGCGCTCTCTAAATCAAATATATATTCAAAAGAGAACAATTTTTTGGTGATACTCTGATATTTTTTTTATTTTTTTGTTATCGCTTTTTTCGTTATTTGTGAGCACATAGTGGCCGATATACGAATGTGATTTCTACGGCCATCGATAGAATTTTAATGTATACGTAGGCGTTTTGAAATTGTTTTACAGTATTGATACGGTCAGTTAGCTCGGTTGTTTGTGTTCCCTGTGATATCATAAAACTTTTTGAATAAAATCAATAGATTAGTTTTAACAGCTGTGATTTATTCAAAGCGGGTGTTTTGTTTGTTAAGATTAGAGGGTTTAGTTGGCACCAGTTTTTGGTAAAGTGATTTTGTAGATTTAATCGTATTTTGACAGGGTGAAAATAGCCTTTATTGAAAAAAGAATAAATAGATTTAGCTATCGACACAAGTGTTTTATGTTTTTAACTTCCAATACACCATCGGAATTTTCACTCAGTTTTTTACAACACATTTCGACACCGTCCCTTACGATTGAAAAATCTGCTAGTCTGAAAACACTGTTAACTCTAAAATACAGTCTATTTCCAACCAACGATTAAACAAATCATTCAGAACTCATAATCAATAGGTACACAAACAAAATTACTCCTCCCAGCTACCTATCTTCAGACCTCACACGTCAAACGCCTTCGAAATTGACCTCAACTCCTCAAACTTGACGCGTTACCCCTAATCAGAATAATTGAGTAAACTTGTAATTTATTCGTAATACAAACCGAGTTTAGAGACGAAGTTAATCAGTAAAGATATGGTATTCGAGTTAATTAAGTCTCACACTCGGTATGGAAATAATTGCTCGGTGGAATAAGGTAGGCGGTGATGTGTAAGCGAGGCGATGGATTTAATTTATAGCGAAGACGTTTTAGTGACGAGCTGAAAATGAAAAAAAAGTTTAAGATCATTTTCTTATCATTGGTTTTGGAGATGTATTATTTTATTCTGGCATTTATTATTTATCAAATTTTTTTTTATTAATATTCTATCCGGTTATTAGGTACTTGTCAAAAATACAGAACTTTAGAAATCCCCACAAAATATTTCCGTTTGAGACTATCTGGATAGGTTGGCTGCCGTGGTTGTCTTATTTTTTTGGAATTTCACTGACAACTTACTTTGATTATTTCTAGTAGCCTATAGATATCAATTAATTTTTTATCACTTCTTTACCATATAAATCAATAAACTTAAGAGGACGAATTGGAATTTTTGGCGCCAAGGATGTCAATTTTTCTCAGTAAATACAAAACGGATCAAAATACAACTTGGTTACCTGAAAGTTCATGATATAAGCCTTATTTTGTTAGTTGTAGAAACATGATTAGGTAACTTTTATAACAGAGAAAAATATATCAAACATACCTCTTTTTAAAAAGAGATTCACATATTATGGGCAAACGGGACCGATTTAAGCCTCTTAACTTTTTTAGTAGTTGAGTATATACATACTCTTTAAAATGGTAGTAGGAATTTTTATTAAATTATCATTTCTAAATATTAAAATTACAAAACCATTTTGTCGCTTACGACTTTTAGTTATAAGCTAGCGCGCGTATTGTTATCCTCGCCCCGCTCAGACGCTCCGACCCCTTTTGGCGCCTTAGATGCGCGTGCCGGTTATGGAATTATTGTTGACCACTTCCTCGCCTTAATTGCATTAAAAGTATATCATCCACTGCATGAGACGGGTCATCATAACATTGTCAATTGAAATGACAAGAGCAGTAATTAAACCTCGAATATATTTCACCTGTACTAAAGTTAAAATTCAATATAATGTGCGATGAATTTTGAACAGATTTTCGAAATAAATACCCACCTCATTTGCTGTTAATTAGCTCGCCAATATTCGTGTAAAAATTAAATCCAGTTTTTAATTACTGTATTTTGTTGCGGTTTTGCAGAAATGGCCTTAATTTGTCAAAGCTGTGTTTACTTCAGTGCATTTTAACTGGATTAAATATTTTATTTGCTTAACAGATTTTATAACAGCACTCCATCTCCCGAGCCTTTTCTAAACTATGTATGTTGGGGTCGGCTTCCAGTCTCACCCATGCAGCTAAGTTACCAGTGTTTTATAACAGCATTCATGAGAAGAACATATACTTGGTCGTTACTCTAGGTACACTTTGGTCACTATCATACTGCATCAAGAAATACTAAACATCATTATTCATCACCAAAATGTTCTATATCCCAGAAAAAAACTATATATCGCTTCGTAGATATCTCTCCATCGCGAATCTACCACTAGAACACAACCCCAATCTATTCCTAACTTCGTAAGACACCAAAAACTCGTGACAAACGACACGAGTGTAAGTGAAAAGCAATGTTTTGTGCGGTCTGATTTGCCTAAATCTAAATAATGGCTGTACCTAACTACGTACAATTATATATTCCGGGTTTTGCTGTGCGAATTATACAGATAACTTCGGCTGCGGTTGCGATACATACTCGTAGGTGGGACTTATTCTGAGGGCGATATTTTAGTGAGAGTTTTTTGCCGTCTAAGTAAAGATGTGCGTAAGTTGTGAGACTTAAGTTATTCTTTAATATAATTGATGTCGAAGCATTCACTATATGATGAAGGATTATGTAAGCTGCCATTGAACATCTTTGGCGGGGGCTTCGGGTAGTCCGAAGCCAGAAAGTCTTGACTACCAATCAAGGGGTATCGGGGTGCTCTGTTAACTAGATTGAGGAGGTCAGATAGGCAGTCTTTTAATGTAGAACACTGATACCTACTTTACCTACCTTACCTCCGATTAGATCGCTGCCCATTTCTAAAATAGTTGGGAAAAGGCTAGACCGATGATGGACTAAAAGCTTATACGAAACTACTAGAAATTGACTACATTAGCATTATATTATCGTTACTCATAATACTACCCGTTAGGAACCGAGTTGTCTCGGAATAAATCTTCAGGTTATGATTGTAAGCCAAGTCTGTTTTGAAGGGCTGTTCTACTTTACACATTATCATAACCCCTTTTAGTACGAGAAAAATACGTCCTTAGCTTTATGATCACCTAACAGAACAACTTCGTAAGAAACACAAATGTAGGCCTACGTTTAAAATAAACCTAAAACTTGCAATTCTTTAGTAAACAGATGCTGATCTTACAAAAGACTGCTAATAAAGAGAGACGTCTCACCTTAAACCAATAACCACCACAGCACAATAACCGAAAATAAATCATTTCAACCTCAGATCATTCAAGCCGGATCGTTAATTTTCAAACCAGAGTATTTAAAATTCGAAAACCTCATTAAGATAGGCAAGCTTCCACATAAAGGGTTTTCGAATAATACAAAAGGTAATTTTCGCTTATTCATTAAATGTAATTAAAAGGGGGTGGTGGCGGCTTCGCGAAATTAATATTGTAGAGAATAACAGGCAAGTCAGTCTGATACTCGCTTAATAGTCGTGAGCGACGCGCGACGCCTCGTTAGCGGAGACGAACCAAGTTTGTTCGCAGTTTTTTGAAGGCGTCTGAAGTATTTGAATTTACTTGGAGTGTACACGTGTGTAAATATGGAGGTTAGAATTATGCTTAAATAACAGACAGTCCATTTTCTTAATATCCCATGAAGAAGTTGATATTATCAGAGTACCTGGTACATGGATGTCAGAAGGTCCTAAAAAAAGTAGTTCTTGATTGAAAATTAGAAAAACTTTAGGTATAATATAATAGGCGCGCCACAATCACTTTCTTCTTTATGGTTTAAAAAATCACTGGATTCACTAAAACTGTTTCCTGTAGGAGCTGATTAATTTCATCTATTTTCCCTGTTGTATTCAAATTCTTAGGGTAAAATTGGAAATTAAAAATTTGACAGTTACTGATTAATAGCTTGCATTTCTCAAGCTCAGCGAACATAGACGAAGCTAACCGAAAATTATTCAGTTTTGAAATGGATGAAACCAGAAATCGATTGCCGGAATTTATAGAGTAGTTTATGTGGGTAAGTATAGAGGGATTATTTGCAAAGACATTTCACCTGAAACGCTATTCAAGTTGTTCAACAACCAAATACTAGGCAATGCTATAGTAATCTGTGGTTACTATACTTCCTTTACTTCCTTATAGAAGGCACTTAACTAAAGATAAAAACAATCTTAACGTTTAAATAACAAAGTCCGCTAATAACAATGTCAATAACAATTACTTAATCTATTGAATATTTTTTTTTAAGCAGCCGTTTATTTATTTTGTTATTTATTTGTATACAAAGTCTTATCAAGTTTGTTTACCTCAACTTATGTGCGTAAGTACACTATTGAAGTACAATACTAGGTACTGTGGCTAAGCTCCGCACATAATTTTAGAAGCTCTCGAAAGCAAGGCTAAGCAGGCTTGTTATGATTTCAGCGGCAATAACAACCAACGTAATGGACTATTAGCTAATCTCTGGTTAATTGCTAATACAATTACCTATAATACACATCGTAGAATCTTCAGCTCTTACTGTTAATGTTCATGTAGCTTCCTTGGCGTTTTACGTGCCTTTAACACGTTTTATTTGCGATTATATACTTAAAAGTAATGTTGAAAATAATACCAGGCTATCTTGGTTGTGTAGGTGCCCAAAATATTGTCATCTTTTACCAAGTAAGTATAATTTAGAGTATTTCAAATCTAGTCATATCTAAATTAAAAAGGCAATCCGGTTTTTAATCTATACGAGATTGTTGAAAAGTTTGTTTGTATTAAGGAGAAGTACTGGTTCAAGTTGAAAAATTATTTCAGCGGTAGATAGCCCATTTATTGAGGGAGGCTATAGGTAACTTTCTATCCCACTACTACTACTACTACTACTATACTACTACTACTATACTACTACTACTATACTACTACTACTATACTACTACTACTATACTACTACTACTACTACTACTATACTACTACTACTATACTACTACTACTATACTACTACTACTATACTACTACTACTATACTACTACTACTACTACTACTATACTACTACTACTATACTACTACTACTATACTACTACTACTACTATACTACTACTACTATACTACTACTACTATACTACTACTACTATACTACTACTACTATACTACTACTACTATACTACTACTACTATACTACTACTACTACTATACTACTATACTACTACTACTATACTACTAGTACTACTATACTACTACTACTACTATACTACTACTACTACTATACTACTAGTACTACTATACTACTACTACTACTATACTACTACTACTACTATACTACTATACTACTACTACTATACTACTAGTACTACTATACTACTATACTACTACTACTATACTACTAGTACTACTATACTACTACTACTACTATACTACTACTACTACTATACTACTACTACTACTATACTACTAGTACTACTATACTACTACTACTACTATACTACTAGTACTACTATACTACTACTACTATACTACTAGTACTACTATACTACTACTACTACTATACTACTACTACTACTATACTACTACTACTACTATACTACTAGTACTACTATACTACTACTACTACTATACTACTAGTACTACTATACTACTACTACTACTATACTACTACTACTATACTACTACTACTATACTATATAGGTTACTTTCACGGAGTAGTTCCCACGAGAGCAGACTGAGCAGTAATATGTTGGTTGAAAATGGAGTGTTTGAAACTGATTACAGTATGCGTAAAAGGACTACGACACAACTTGAGATAAAAACAATAATTTTCCGTCACAACCATCGCTAATTCTTACCAAAACAAAACAATAACTAGAGTATTAATGGCGTTATATTCTTAGCTACTCAATAAAACAGATGTTTATTCAGAGGCAGAGTATTATAAGCAATTATGAGGATCAAGTGAGCATTTTCTCTATTATTCCTCTTATCATATTTGCATCTTAATATTCATGGTATCTAATAACACAGTAATTAAGTTATTAAGGCCAGTGGATCGTAAAGCAAGATAATGTTATGAATAGATAGTAACTCAATTTACTTAATGTCTAAATAGGATTTGATGAAATGGTCTGTAGCGTGGTAAATCCTGCAGTAATCGTAGTAGCAGGTAAACTAAGGTCGGTTAAACATTTTTTTTGTATCTTTTAAAAGTTTAAATGTTATAGAGACATATGTATTAAAAAACACTAGTATTTAAGTTGTCAACATAAGTGTAGCGTTCCCAGTCAACTAATCAGTTAATTGCTAGAATTTTAATATGTTTGACTTTCAACGTAAGAAAAACCCCCAAAACGAATTTAAAGAATCACTATAATGGGTGTTCTTATATCACCGCCAATGTACTTATGTAATAAAAAAATTAGAACTCAGCTGCATTCGGTCATACTGGAAGCCGATTCCAACATAGTTGAGAAAAGGCTTTACTAGAATACGCACCGATATATCATGTAAATGAGAACCCAAAAAGATTTAAAACTAAATTAAGAAATACCTTTGACAAAAAAATCTTTTTGTATAAAAATAAATCAATTCGGCGTCCTTTAATTGGATAATCTGCAATAAAGTGGCGACGTCACGTCTAGGGTGAAAATATAACCTTCGTAATGACGTATTTTTAGGCTATAGATGTAACCCTGCGTCAAGTGAATATGTACTTAAAAACCTGGTAGCAGGGTGCAATTTCCAATGAAATGCTTTTCGCGAACCTACATGAGATTTTAAAACATAATAAAAAGTTTAATAAACTGTAAAAAATCAAGCAATGAGTCCATAACTAAAGATATTTTTTGGTACATAAAAATACGACAAAGTTAAGAAAAGAAATATAGAAAACAGCTGCTAAGCAATATTAGATATTTAATATGTTTTTAGTCGAGACAACTTTCAGAACCCTAATCCCGACTAACTAATTGATCATGATTCATGAACCCTGAGCTACGAGTGTCAAGGATTAATAACATTAGCAAAAAATGTTGAGATCTATTTATTATTTATTGTTAAGTTTAGCAAATTAAGATTAAGTATTAAAACAATCATCCTATTTATAACCATGCTATTATTTTATCAGGTCTGCCGTTATTTCACGATTTAACCATACCTAATGATGGATTTCGTAGTCACTTGAACGAGTCTCAAGTCTGATACGGGGTAATACATGCCCGCTAAATACCTCTAACATATACGAACTTTTTATAAAAGTTCGCAAGTTCACACCCTTCCGATAAGTAATTCTTTTCAACCTTTTTTCAACCTACCAAACTACCGCAAAAAAAAGAAAACAAACACATAAGTACATAATGTATTAACCATTGATGTTATTGATCAATCAATTCTCTCCGGCTTACATAAAGCCTATGGAGCCCAATACATCTTGCACCGTATATTTTTAAGCCATTTCCATTAAAATTTACTTTAATGGCTCGGTTTGTTGCTTTTCACTATCCTCGGCTAACGCGGCGTTTCTTAATATATCTTTTTTGTGCTCGAAATACAGCCATCTGGAAATAAATAGAAGGTTTTAATCTCTAGAGGGAATTTTTGAATTATTAGGTGTAGAAAATTGTGACTGTATGGAGGGGTGATTTAGATGATTAACGCATCAGCGGTTAAAAGTTCGTGAGTTCAAATTGACGTGAATCTTCTCTAGATATAAGCATATTTAACTTATTTAAAGACATTAAGAAGTCAACTACAAAAGTAGCATGTAACCTACATAGACTGCAGGCTTATAAAATATGTATTTCACTTATTAACTAACTGATTTACCAAAAAGGAGGAGAATCTTAATTCGAATGTTTTTGTAGACATAGTCTTAATGGAAAATAAATCATATCGTATATCAATATCAACCGTAACTTTGATATAAAAGCTTAAAGGGAAATCTAGAAGAAATAATTGTGTTCAAAACAAGACTGATAGAACCGCAGTTTGTTCTGAACCTTACGATTCCTGATAAACAAAGATCACTTACCCAAATATAGCAATAGCAGGAAGCGTCAGCCCCGCTCCAAGTAGGAACACGGCACCTGGTAACACATCTAGTGTAGCCATGTACGTCCTGGAGTACAGGGGGCCGTAGATCAGAGGCATTGTCGCTTCTGCAAGACCGAAGAGGGAGTTCACTTTACCTGGAAATTGAAAAGGTATAGGATAAGTAATAATTGTGTGTATTTCTACAGATAAGACCTCCTGCCTCCGGTGTCAAATACTGTGAGACACACGGTTGTGTTTTGAGGTCTACTCGCTCTAGCAAACAGTAACAACTTATGGCGAACATTTCTATAATGACCATAAAATTGCAACTTTTTTTGCGCCAGCTGTGGCATGACTGACTGCACCAACGCGTATTCATTTAGTGAGCAAACAAATGCGCGTGAACAACTTAAATGAATGGAATCTTGCCATAAGTCTCAGAAAGACCAAAAGTCAATGAATTCTGCATTCAACCTGTTTAAAGTATAAACCAACTGTATCAATGAATACTTACCAAATTCTTCTCCTTTCACTAGTTTTGTAGCAATGGACCGCATCGCTATGAAGGATGTGCCGTTCAATATCTCCAACAGAGGTGCTGTGAACAAGAAACAAGAATTATTACATTTTACCAAAAGCATTTATTTCATATAATCTTCATATTATATACTAGCTTCTGCCCGCGACTTCGTACGCGGATCCTGTCCCTTATACCAGCGACTACGGGGTTAGCAAAATCAAAGATCTGAATCGTCTGATGTTGAATTTAAAGGGCCCGTTGACGGGAAAACAACGGAATACGCAAAATCATTCGAAACGTTCTATATATTTAACTTTTGTACGTCAACGGCAAAAGCACAGCAGACTAAACAAAACGCTAAGAACTAAAGCGCAATAGGCGTGACCATAGGGATAAAAGTAGTGATTCTAATTAGTCCGCATTTAAGTGGTTTTTCTGAACGGACCCTTAAATAACAAAGTAGTGGTGACCTAGTGTTTAGAGAACCAATCTCTCAAGTATGAGTGTGTGACTGCGATTACAGGTCTGGCAAGTACTTGCTAATGCAACTTTTCTTAGTTCGTATGTACTTTCTTAGAATATTTTGGACACCAATGACCGGTTTTTGGAGGAGCT
The DNA here is from genome assembly GCF_022581195.2 of Helicoverpa zea. Taxonomy (NCBI): domain Eukaryota; kingdom Metazoa; phylum Arthropoda; class Insecta; order Lepidoptera; family Noctuidae; genus Helicoverpa; species Helicoverpa zea. Next base: position 11,165,687 of record NC_061456.1, on the reverse strand, counting down.
GTCATTTCTAGTGTGTCCCGGCTGTCAATGAACATCCTTGGCAGTCGTTATGGGCAGTCAGAAGCCAGTAAGTGTGACCAGTTTTACCAAGAGGTATTGGGTTGAGCGGGTAACCGGGTTGTGGAGGTCCGATAGGCAGTCGTTTCTTGTCAAACACTGGTACTCAGTTGCATCGAAGCCGACCTTAACATAGTTGGGGAAAAGGCTCTTGAAGTAATAACAATAATAACAATGAGATTAAACGCAACAAAGTCGGAGAGCTCGTGATGTCACGTCTATGTAAAATTTGTGCTAAGAAGTGACTTAATACAAAATTCAAGCGTTTTGTATCTTCCTTGTTCTTTGTTTGTGAAAGAAAAAAAAACAATACTTGTCCATTATTTTAGGGTTATCTAAAAGACGGACTATTACTTTCTTTGATTCACCATGCTTATTTTGTATAATTTGTATCAGTAAACGTGTCCGACTCGCGAGACAATGAGTAGCATATTCTTTACTTGAGAAGTTCTCTAGACATATGGATGTAGATGCGTAAATATGCCAATGACGGAAGCGCGCTTCGCGATCCGATGAGATTTCCTCGGAGCAAGTAGCAGACTGATGTTCTCGAACAGCATCAAGTCCTTCCAAACGCTCTTCGGTATATCTTTGGGATCTTATGATTCTCTCCCTAAGAACATTGGAAAAGATTCGACCCATGGTAATAGTTTTATTGTGAAGAAGATACCTGATCAATTAAAATCTAGCTGACTGCCCCCTCGCCCCCCGCGGTACTGAGTAGGCTACCCTGTCACGAAGATAAATGAAAAAGAATACAACACTCAAATAGCATTAAAACTCGAACATTCATTCTATAAAGTTTTGTAGTAAAAGAGTAAAATTGACGATGATATACCATCACCATTGAAAGTCTGTCCTAAACTATTACCGCCTTCACTGCTTGGAGGTATTTCCAGCTTATTATATCACTATACAGTGAAATTAGAGATAGCTTTCATTTCCACATCAGTTATTTCTGATCTTCGATTCTCATAAGTCAACAGAAAATATACATCAGATCGAACAACTTTTGCTAAAACGTCATTTCAAGTGTAGTAGGGCACTTGGAGTTCAACTTGAGATGTTTTAGATCTTCGATTTTTGTAAGTCAACAGAGAGTGCTCATCAGATTGAACAACTTTTGCTAAAACGGTATTCCTATGTATGCTATTGTGTAACTGGGCTCTTGAAGTTCCACATCAGGTGTTCCAGATCTTCAATTTTTATAAGTCAATAGAGAGTGCTTATCAGATAGAACAACTTTTGCTAAAACGTCATACCCGTATATGCTACAGAGTAGCTGGGCTCTTGGGGTTCCACACCAGGTGTTTTAGATCTTCATTTTTTATAAGTCAACAGAGAGTGCTTATCAGATAGAACAACTTTTGCTAAAACGTCATACCCGTATATGCTACAGTGTAGCTGGGCTCTTGGGGTTCCACATCAGGTGTTCCAGATCTTCAAATTTATTCTCTCAACCGAGAATGCTCATCACGTGGAACAATTTTTGCCATGGCACCATTTTTGTATCTCTTATAGTTTTGTTGATCTGTTGCAGTTCTGCACCAGGTCTTCAAGTTTTGAAGATAAATTATAGCCTATATGTTGCCCAGACATTATACCGATACAACAAAGAAAAAATCATTGAAATCCGTCCAGTAGTTCCGAAGATTAGCGTGTACAAACAAACAGACATACAGACATACAGACATACAGACAAACAGACAGATTTTTTTTTTTGGATTTGTGCTCGATTACTGTTTCTGAACTCCACTCAATTATATTTTTTTTATTATATTCAATGTACAGACAAAGTTTTTTTACAGATTTATTATATGTATAGATTATGCGTTTCATATGCATAGTTCTGATATCAATGATAGCAATGCATACTGAACTACTGTAGACCAAACTGTCGGCCGATAGTTCGCTGACGCTTGGCTTTGGTTTATAATTTGCCAATCCGATCAAAATTTTTAGTCAGTCCGATCGAATATTTGATCATTGTAATGTGCGCACTACCATTCATCGCTACACTGATTAATGAGCCCAAACAAGCTATCGGCCTACTAAAAGTCTGTAGTACGGGGTCTGTTAAGAAATCTTGAAATATTTAATCAAATAAAGATCTCTATTGATTACACAAACGATTTTTATCCCACTTATCAATGAAGGGAATGACACTTGTATTGTTAGTTCGGCCATTCAGAGAATGCGTTCCTGACACGTCGCGATTGAACTGACGACGTAACTTTGCAATGGCGTTGCAGTTACGATAAAAATATTTTTGCTGGTTGTTTACCGTTTTAACAATTGAGGAGCATTAAAACAACATTATTATATCAATAATCAATGAATGTTATTACGTCGTCAGTTCAATCGCGACGTGTCAGGAACGCATTCTCTGAATGGCCGAACTATAATTGTTGCCACTTTGATAACAAACTGTTTAATTGCTGATAACCTTCCCATCTTATCGAGGAACAAATAAAGCATGCAAATACTGGAAGATAATAATATCATATAATGAGAGGCTTCTTAGTTTTATAAGGTATACATTCTTTAGTAGGTACAAGATGTTGCATAAGTGACTTGTAGGATTATGTCCATATGTAGGTAAATGTTTTTTAATTACGTAATAAGTATGAAATATTGCGTAGTTTTTCTAACATTTTAACCGTCTTCTGGAACTCATTCTAAAAGATGATCCTTACATAGATAATGTGAGCATACACTATGAAACCTATTCCCTCTGAAAGTAACATGTTATGCGTCCTTTTTTATTTAAGGTATTTTTATGTTAAAAGACAAAAGACAATAATGAATAACTATTGTTTTAAAATTACGACACAAAATAAACGTTGACAATCTTCTGCGGGACAATAAGCATCATAGACATACTAAATTAATTACTTCTTTATTAATTAGTGAAGTACACCTTATTTGTTAATATCTTAAATTTCAAAACTATTTAAAGTTGAGTGATAGTATCGAGTATATAATATTGACACTATTTCTCACGTCACTTCAAAATAAATCACAATCAAAAAACTTAATCACTAAAATCTTAAACACGTGTTTCAACATAATCACAAAATAATTCGTAAAAAATTCACTGGGTAAATATAAAGACGAAGGCATTCACTTTATCTTAAATAAATTAATAGTTAAACAACACTAGAAAAGCCTGCAAAACGCACATAAAAAAAACAAAACCGGCTTCATCATTAGATTTTAAAACCTATTCGTGGTCATAGTTCATCACGTGACTTTTATAAAAAGTCCAAACACAGTTATAATACGATGTTCCATGTTATTGTATAGTCTTCAAAACTACATACAGCTGTAAATTTTCATGACGCTACGGACCTTGGAAAATGGTTAAATTACCTTAGATTTCATTACACAATAACGTATAGGTCGACCTATTAAAAGCGTGTTAAAAACCACTGAAAATGGATTATTTCTACATCATTACGGAGTAAATAAAGTGAATGCATATCTTTTACGAATTGTAAGTCATCAATCAATTGTAGCTGACATTAAGGGTTCGCAGTCAATATCGAATTGGATTACATGAAAAAACTTACAGTCATTTATCCTTTAATGGAATGTATTGTAGTGTAATTCAAGATTCTTGTAATGTATTTTTTACTATACAGAGGCTTCATTTGTTTTGTAACTTTAAGAGTACACAGACTAAAGTAAGTCGCCGACAGTTGACCCGATGTTTGGTCCTATGATTGACCGACTGAAAACTTTGACTGGAAATTCAAATAATTCATCATCATACTGACTTATGAGCCTGAATAAACTATCAGCCGACTATAAGTTTGCAGTGTTGGGGTACTCATAAGGTTCATTAATCATTTGACCAATTGCCGACCAATTGACGACTGGTTATAGTTGGATTATCGTTATAGATACATGCAGTCCATCCTCATCATCCTCCGAGCCTTTTTCCCAACTATGTTGGGGTCGGCTTCCAGTCTAATCGGATGTAGCTGAGTACCAGTGCTTTACAAGGAGCGACTGCTGTATCTAACCTCCTCAAACCAGTTACCCGGGCAACCCAATACATGGTGCAGTCCACTCTTAAATAATTCCAATACGATGCAACTGATTTCAAAATCTTGTTATTGTTCTACATATGCATGTAGTTAATTAAACAGACGTTCTACATGTCTAAGAACAAAAATGACTATCTAACGTCGTGGCCTATTGGTATTTCCCATACGAAAAGTTAAACAAATGAACAATAAAAATAACAAAAAAGGGTGTTATAAAACAATTTACATATAAACTAAGCCTCGTAAAGCAATATAAACTATGAATCGTTTACAAAGCCGTTACTGAGAGTAATTCATTTAACATAAAGCTGAATGCTGTTAAACTTATAACTGCCATTTAAAAGTTACGAGTCAGGGTTTACGAGTTCAGTTTTGTACATAATCCGGTTATGTACTTCCATGTTATATTACATATATGTAGTGTATGTGGGGGGAAACTCGCCTCTGGGCCGCGGCCCAGATTACACAGTATAATAATAGTCGGGAAAACTGGTCCGAATGTGCGGGCCAGATTACTATGTGAAAAAAGTGACGGAGGTAAATCGACCCATTGGGACTTAATTTCATAAAATCCGATAGTTGTGAAATTTTTCACAGCTCAAAATCGTCAGGAGGCAAAAAGACTTAGATCTTTTTCATAATTTTCATCATAAATATAATACTTTGCCTAGATACTGGACTCCTAGTAGCTAATATAAACTTCGTTAAATAATGAAGTTCCTATAGATATTTGATACATAGTTTTTATTTTTACTTTTTTTTTAATATCTAGATTAGTGGAGATAGTGGGATATTTACATATGTAGAATATGTGTGTATAAGTAGGATATAATATTTATTTTTATTTACTTACAGCATGTTAAAAACCCCATTAAAGTTTTTGTTGCATATTTAGTTCCTATACCTATATATTTAATAATCGCAAAATCGTCAGAAGCTAAAAAAATAAAGATCTTTTTCATAATTTTATCGAAAACTAGCTTTTGCCCGCGGCTTCGCTCCCGTCAACTGACTTCTCTACTTTACCCTATTTTGTTTCATAAGAACCTTCTCCTGACAATAACAAACACAACAAAAAAAGAATTAGTCAAATTGGTCCAGGCGTTGTTGAGTTATGCGCTTACCAACACATTTTGCGATTCATTTTTATATTATTTTATATTGATGTCTATATATCCAATGTCAACATAAATGAGTGTTACAAAAATACTCTTGTTGCCAAAAGGGGATTTGTTTTTTCTTGTAACACTCAAACAAAATTTTGATAAAAGAAACAATGTTTCTATATTTACGTTTTACTTATAAATTGAGATTATTAATTGTCTCATGTTTTGACAGAGATAACATCTAGACAAAGTATTATATTTATGATGAAAATTATGAAAAAGATCTAAGTCTTTTTGCCTCCTGACGATTTTGAGCTGTGAAAAATTTCACAACTATCGGATTTTATGAAATTAAGTCCCAATGGGTCGACTTACCTCCGACACTTTTTTCACATAGTAATCTGGCCCGCACATTCGGACCAGTTTTCCCGACTGTTATTATACCGTGTAATCTGGGCCGCGGCCCAGAGGCGAGTTTCCCCCTAACCCGTAGTTAATGCTACTGGGACTGGGATGCAAGATACAAAGCGTAGAGCATTACCTGAGTATAAAGGTACAAATCATTTAATTTCTCAGTTCTGTGTATTATCAGTATTTGTGTTAAAATCCGACTGTAATTACTGTGTATTTACGAAAATTTTGATTTCATAAACATTTGTGCTGAACTGACTTTCGACACAAGAAATAGGTATTTTTATTTACAATTCGATAAGCAGTCCCAAAGGTAAATTTAGTCTACCTTACAGTTTATATGCTTTCTAGATCTAGAAACTCATTCCATATCGAGCAAGTTCTTCATCAGTCTCCATTCGTCATCATCGACCTCTTGCCTTTATCCCAATTTTTATTATAAGTGATCAGCGTAGCTAATTTTCTTCCATACTCTATTTGGCGTCTGATTAAAATAAGTTCCATCTACATCGTCTTTTACACAATTCATCCATGGTTTAGATCCTTAACTCATCATTCCTTACTCCTTAAAAAAAAACCACGTGCTTACCTAAATAGATTTCCAGGTCATTTCTAGCGAAGGCATAGGCGAAGGAAGCTATGATCTTGCTGGTGTTGGATATGATGCCCAGGATCGTGTCATCCAGCTTCATATAGTTGCTGAACAGGGTTATTGAGAAGAAGGTTCCTGGAAAACGAAGTGTATATCAAATATTTTTTCTACAGATATGTGGTACACTGGTTACTTCGGTATACTCATCATCTGCCTTTTCCTAGCTATGTTGGGGTCGGCTTCCAGTGTAACCGGTTACAGCTGATTTTCAGTGCTTTACAATGTGCGACTGGCTATCTGACCTCCTCAACCCAGTTACCTGGGTTCTGACAAGATGGTCACCCACGAACCGAACGTGCCAAGAGTTGTCTAACTTTATAATTTATCGGTCGTATTATACATATATGGTCGAATATTTTGGCGTCCTAAGTAGATAAATAATAAGAGAGTATCTACAAAATCGTGTCTATGTTCAATCTAGAACTTATTCACTTGAACTAATGAAGGGAATCAAGCTAACACGTCGTTAAATGACCAGTAGTTAATATAACAACCGGATTCCGTTTATTGCCTGCTTAGACCTAATAGTAACAAGGAAGTTGGAACCGTTTAGAGCTCCAAGAGACATTAGCCATGACCTCAGGCTGCAAAATTTAGGAAGATCTTAATACTAACACAACCGAATAAAAAAAAAACATACCGGCCGAATTGAGAACCTCCTCCTTTATGGGAAGTCGGTTAAAAAGTAAAACTAAATCCATGTATCCATCCACTAATCCATTCAGTAATCGGTTGGTCAGTTTTTGAGTAAGTGACGATAACATAATTGTAACGCTTCCGTGTATCCTCAAATAATTTATAAATATAAATGTTTTTAGAAGTTTCATCCATTTCCTGCTAAAACTTCCCTCGCCCAGATAACATATAGCCTATGTCGCCCGGAAATAGTATAGCTTTCATAGCTAGTACAGCTTCAAGTTTTATTCAATTCAGTTTAGTAGTTACGAAGCTTTTAGGTGCAAACCATAAACAATGTATAGTATTATACGTAGACGACCTTATAAAGGTCGCCGGAAGACGCTGGATGCAGGTCGCCTCCAACAGGTATCTGTGGAGATCAAAGGGGGAGGCCTATGTTCAGCAGTGGACGTCCTATTGCTGAGATGATGATGATGATGATGATAATTATACGTATGTACTACTCACCAAATAAATTAGTGACAATAGAGTAAGTCGACCACATGCTGTACTGGACCTCATCCCAATTGAACCTATACCTGGTAAATAGGTACATCACACTGAATTCACCTGAAATAAAACAAGTCATCAAGTATTGTATTTCCGTAGTAAAATCCAGGTTAATATATCAATCTAGGTTAACAATTTGGACGTTCTGTATCAATGCGGAATTTCGTTGATGACCGAGATATAGTAGAAGGAAAAATAAATACTATTGTGACGTTTGATTTTTCATTATCGTTTACCTACGTATCATTATCAAATTAGAGTCTACTAAATTACTGTTATTAGCATTGAACATTGTCTTCTTCTGGTAATTTTATACTATTTTTATGACTGCTACTGAATTATAGAGTGATGATCTACTCTCCACTATTCCCATATTACTAACAAGCTTTCGCCCGCAATTTTACCTACGTCCTGAGGAAACTATTTTCCGCAAATACACATACATAACAAATTTTCGGACAATTACCCTAGACATCATTATAATAAATAAGAATAGGCAATCCGATTTTCACTTGTTTTTGAAGCAGCAACAATCGTATAATTTTCTCCGGAGTCCCTTCAAAATGGTTCACGCTAGTTTCTCAAAAGCCTATGGTACTTACCATGAGTAGGTCCAAATACCACGCATACAACTATGAGCAGTAGGCAAACTCTCAGTCTTCTGTTCCCGGGGCCCTTCTTGAAGGCAACCCTGAAGGTTTCCATCACCAGCCCCAAGTCAAAGAACTCTCGGAGAAAGCTTTTCTTTTTGTGCTTTTTATTTTCCTGAAATTGTTTGTAATTTTATCCATCTACAAAACAGGTATATGTAGTTTTAGTACACAGATGTGGGTAAGCCATACCTGTGTTTGCATGTACATGCCATTGTCTTTGTGTGTGTAAGCTACGGAACGTTCAGTAGTGGCCGAATCGTCGAGTCTTACAAAAAGAATGTGCATGAATCTACACACACACGTATGCCTCACCCGGTTTCAGGAGCTAAATATTTTCGAGTATATTTGTGGGACAGTATAAGTACTAATATTCGTGAAAAATATGCTAGCATGATGACTTTGTTCGAAGGCTTAGCTAGCAATATGGATGTTTCTTTGTATTTATTTTGCAGCTTTGCTGTATTAAAACCTTTTGATATTTTACAGTCATTTTGACATTCTAATTCTCGGAATTATATTGTGCTTGACGTTCATGATGATACCGTAAATGTAATTCAGCTATTTTTACAAAAAATACCCTTGTAAATTATTTAAAACCTATATTAAGACTACAAATGATCAAAACTATAAATAAACAATAAATCAGTCACCGACTGATAAGATAAAGGAAAATTACAACCGCGCTAAATCACAAATAAATCAATACGTTAACACAGTTCTTTCAGATTATCTATTTTCTTTATACCTAACGACATCTTTTGTTTAAAAAAACAAAGCATTTCAAATGAATGCGATCTGTGTTACTAATCATACAAGGTACTTACAAGTTTCTTTATAGCCCTCTGCTTCGGATCTTCCAAATATACGAAACCATAGACCAAACTGAAGATGTAAAGACAAGAAGACACTGTGAATACTCCGTAGTACCCCACCCAGGACAGCATCACACCGCTCAAAGCACTCCCGATGGGATAGCCCAGAGACATGAACATATTCACCAACCCCACCCTGTAGGTCCTATTCTCCTCCGTAGTAATATCCCCAATGTAACTAAATACACCGATGAAGTTTGTGAACCAACCCCCAGTAATAGCTGGAAATATAGCCTCCGTAAACACAGTCACTTCCACAGGTAGCATAAAGAAATATGTATTCACGATGAACCCGAGACAAGCAACAAATTCCCCAACTATTGGCAGCATGATACATATTTTTCTCTTCCCAGTCTTATCACTCCATGCTCCAACGAAAAGAATAAGTAACACAGGAATCGATGTTTGCACCACGTTCTTCCATACTCCTATACTTGCTATAAGCTTCTGCACTTCTTGTTCTTCGTAAGTGTAATTTTCCGTCTGTCTTAGGTTTAGAGCATCACACACTTCTGAACTGTAATTTAGATTGACTCTGCAGGCCTTTTCTAAATTTAAATTTGATATAGCTAACGATGCGAGTACACTGGGCATGACATAGCAAGCCATAATAGGCTCCACAGTAGTGTTTTCTTTTATTATTTTGAGCCTTTCTCTAAAAGTTATCTTTTTTTCCTCTTCATGTTTTTCGTCTTTTACTTTTTCTTCTGGATTTGGTTTCAAAGGAGAAGATTCATCACTGTCGTCTTTTCTGTCTTCTATTTCTTCTTTAGTTTTCACAGGTTCACTGTCGGGAGTCATTCTTGCTACTTTGTGTCTTTGTCGTCCGTGATGTGATGAGTTTGTTCGACAACAATACTCCCGTATTGCGTCTGTTTGTACATCAACTGTTTGTTGTGGTTCTTATAATATATAATATTTTATCCGATTCAATATTTATAATGTCTCGACTTGATACTGATAAGGAATATTACACGGGCCAATTGCGTACATCTCTTTTTATCAACGTTTTCTAATACCTGTCATAAAACAATTCCAGGTTTACAATAGTAAATATTCTTAGAATTCCCTCGGCGTGATTGTGGTTTTGTAAACACAGATAAATCTATTTTAGTTTGAGTTGAAAACAATGTGTTTCCTCGTTGCGGTGTTAATAAAAATGTATGGAGAATATGTTAATGAGGGAGTATTCAGTTACTTGAAGAGACCGTCACACGACTTGCCTCTCAGGGAGGTCTGAATGAACGCCGGGTCGGCTAAGTGACTGTATGAACATACGCCAGTGACGCGAACGCGACAGTTTCTGTCCTCATTAGAGTAAATCGAGTGTTCGTCTGCTTAAGGATTATTCTTATCAGTACTAACACTCATTTGAATGATGATCCATCAAATTAAGTAATTAGGTCGTTTAGTTTGTTTGATGTTGTTTCCCAGAAATCTATATTAAATTCTGTTCTAGTCGAACTGTTAACCGTCACTTGCATTTCTTCTAACATAATACCTAACAATAAGATACCTACATTTATGCCTTAGTCAATGAAAATAATAAGCGACTACATTAATGTGGAATGGGTACCTTAGCCACAGATTCTTTCTTCTTTTGAGCCTATCTGACAACGAAATTAATTTTCAAATCTTGTCAGGAGTTCCTGAGACCAGCGTGTCAGCTTTATAAGAATATTTAGTATAGATATTATAGAAAAAAACCTGCAACTAAATTGTAAATATGCGTTGTTCCAAAGTCAAGTTACTACAAGTCTAACAAGACTAAAATTTTGTAAACAGTCGGAAAAATTGAAAAGAACAGTTATGTAATTTAGCTTTTTGTAAACAGTGTGGAAAATCCGAAAGAAAATATGTAATTAGTTTATTACATAAACTATATTAAGGAAAACGTTGTTCCATGTGCTGATAACGTGACATTTTTTATCATTATTATTATTTTGCTAAAAACCCAAAACATTTGCTCGTTAGTTTATCTCTGCAATTTTACAACTTCTGTGACGAACATCACTGAAGTAAAGCTTTCACACTAGCTTATTTCTAACCGACTTCAAAAAAAGGAGGAGTTTCTCAATACGTCGGGACCTTTTCCACTTAACTTTAGTTAGTTTAGTTTAGCTAGTTTTTAGTACCTGTAATGGCTCACCCGCTTAAACGTAATAGAACATCTACAGCCTTAGGTACCTACTACAAAAACTTAAACATCTATTGAACACATGTTTAAAAAAATGTGGCTGGAAAACGAACATTATTTCAACGTCATAATCTGTCATTTTTTAGACAAGTGTTCAAAAGAACGTTTAAAAGTTTATGTGGTACGACGGCTAAGTGTTAGTCCTAACCTATAATTACTTATATCGTCCGAGCCTTTTTCCCAAACTATGTTGGGGTCGGCTTCCAGTCTAACCGGATTCAGCTGAGTACCAGTGCTTTACAAGAAGCGACTGCCTATCTGACCTCCTCAACCCAGTTATCCGGGCAACTCGATACCCCTTGGTTAGACTGGTGTCAGACTTACTGGCTTCTGACTACCCGTAACGACTGCCAAGGATGTTTTGTGACAGCCGGGACCTACAGTTTAACGTGCCATCCGAAACACAGTCATTGGTGTCTAAGAGATACTTAGAAAGTACATACAAACTTAGAAAAGTTGCATTGGTACTTGCGAACCCGCGCCCTCATACTCGAGAGGTTGGTTCTTTGCCCACTAGGCCACCACGACTTTTTTTAATCTAACCTATAATTACTTACTGGTATATATAGCTGCAATAAAGACTTCTATCCTATATGTGTAACCAACCTTGCGGTCAGTCTAACATTACATTATGACGTGGTAGATATAGTTACTAATATTAAACTAATTACGTCAATTAATGTTAGAGTTATACATTAAGTATATTATACCTTGTGGCGTAATAAATAGGCCGTTGTTGTTATTTCTATAATTATCTAGGTTTGGAACTACGCAAGCAGCGATACACGTGTCAAATATATTCAAAACAAATATATAAATTTTCCATTATTTTACGAAAATCATCGAAAAGTACATATCACAAATAAATTACTATTTTAACCCACTTCCAAAAAAGGGAGGACTATTTTTGGCTATATAGGTATAGCTTTAGAGATCGTACAAAGGAGAAAACAATTGACAAGTATCGGTTCAATCGATGACACGTGAAACCGCCCGATACTTTTTCTGTCGCTCGTAATCTGACGTGCGTGTAAAAAACGGACCGGAAAATCCGCTAGTATGAAGGTACTGTTTGCCAAGAGCATTGTATGATCTATTTTTAAGCACCGTATGACATTGTCCGGTCCAGGTAATGAATGTCCTTAATTGGAAGCTAATTTTGTAATTATGACTGTATCGATCCAAATTGTGCTTTTCTAGGCCAAGTGGAATCATCAAATGTTAGAATACGGTCATCATTTTTTCTTGGAGACTAGCTGTGCCACACAAGTTCACTCGTGCGAACTTCTTTATGTAATACTAGACGTTTTCCGCGGTTTCACCCGCGTCCCGTGGGAGCTACTGCCCGCACCGGGATAAAATATAGCCTATGTTAATATATCTAATATAGCTTTCTATATTATATTATATTATCGCAGATAATATAGCTTTCTAATGGTGTAGTATACGTATAGATTTGCCTGCCAGTAACTGGATAGTGTCTGTATTCAATCTATAGTAATACCATAAAGCTAAAGAGTTTGTTTGTCTGTTTTTTTAACCCTATTGATAATAAGCAATTTTTATCCCGATATGCGAAGTAGTGCCCATGGGACGCTGGTGGTAACTAGATCCTTATAATCATAGTGTGTTTTTCAAATCCCTGTATATGACACTAGTGATTAACGAACTCATACGTACATACGTTAGCTGAACATCTAGTAGATACTAAAAACTAAAAGTGTTCCCTATCAAAACATACACACTACATAGAGTTAAAATCGTCTCCACACGTGAAGATTGGCCTCAAGGCTGGCCCACATTCAGGTAAAGAATCAGCAATCAACGCAGCAATACAGCCAGCCTTTTGGACACGACACCCGTTTAAAGAAATACGGGCGAAAATCTTGATGCTCAACTTTTTATTTGAAATGCTCGTAATATTCCACTTATTTTTTGTTTTACATCAGGTATTAGAACTAACTTTGAAAGGCAGTGTTTTTCTCTTTATATATTGACGTGAAAAAGTGCCAATCTAATAAACCTACTCTCAATAAATGATTTTGACTTTCACATTTCTGAAAAAGTACCACTTAAAGATACTACTACTGTTAAATAATTCTACGAATTAATTAATGATGCTCCAATTATACACTACTCATTAAAACTTTAACATATTTTTGGTCGATTTTCTCGAATGATTTTTGTTCAGCAAATTGTAGGTTCAAGTTCAATAGTACAAGGTTTCAGATCTGCTATGAATATTTTCTTAAATCTTTAATTCTGGACTAACTGTAAAGAAACCCACGAAAAAATAAAACAGAGTTTGCTGAAAAAAGCTGCGTCTTTGCTGAAAAGGTACGCCATTTAGGACCAGTAGCTCCTTACAGCTAAAAACCAACAAAAAAGTCTTCCGCCTTATAGCACCTATTACCAGTATAGATTAGTTTCCAGAAATAGTTGTACCTAAATAAAAGACAAGCATTATTTAAAAAAGTATAATTTAAATTCCAAAATTAAGGTACAGGCGCAACTTAATATACCTACTTAAAAAATAACAATTATAATCTATTAATATCTAGATTGACTACCTAGACTATATTTATACTTAATTTATTCACTAACTAGAATAACAATTCTTCATTAATCTGGATACTTCGCCATTTTCTTTTCTTTCCTGACATTTTTCCTGTGTTCGTAGAATAACCAGCTGAAATATAAAAGAAAAACTTATTAAATAAATAATAAAAGAAATAAACATAACATAACATATCTTTTCCCTGAATATAATTACATAGGTACACCTTATATGCCTAGTAGTAGTACAAGCACATTCATACCTATTATTATTGTCTTCTGTTTTAGGCCCTCAAAGTCAAACCACATAAAAAGTTACCACTCAATCTGGGAATCGAACTCAGAACTATTGATATGTTCATAAATATTTTGCAGGCTGTTTCAACAATCTAATGTCTTAGTAATTAATATTCTTAATAATTTATTATTATTTGATGTTATAAGGTATCAAGGGCATGTAAGACATTCGAACCTGAAATCCGTCTGATAAGACGAAGTACATGATTTTTAACTGATTATTATTTTAAGGACAGAGTCAGAGGTTTTTATTTCCTTTTAACCTCTTATAGGTGCTTACAAAAGGTATCTTTTACTTAGTTACCATTCGTCAAAATGTTTTTTCACGGATGACAGTTTTTTAAATTTATTCTGAGATACATACGGGTCTATGTAAAACCCTTCTTACCGTAAGGCTAACGAATCATTTTCTATGCATTGGAACCGGGTATTAAGAAGTATTTATACTCACAAGAGTACAACCACAGCTGGAAGCGTCATACTGGCTCCTAAGAGGAACACGGCACCAGGCAGTACCTCCATGGTAGCAGCATACACCCTGGTGTATAGCGGCACGTAGATCAGAGGCATCAGGGTTTCCACCATACCCACTAGCGAGTTCACTTTACCTGGAACATTAAAGGGTTGATTAGAAAAGACTGCGGGGTTGTTCAAAAGAGTTAAAGCGGTCCTGGTACATAAAGGGTTACAGAAGGAACAAAGCTTAAGTCTGCAAAAATCTGTCATTGTCTCCCACTGCACTCGCAGCGGGATGTCATTTGGTGAATTTCCACAAAAAAGGTTGATTAGGGGCCTATGTTCAGAAATGGATGGCAATACAGCCTTTTAAACTATCTTGGAATTCTCTTCTATTCGTAAGAGAAGTGTTCGTGGTAGTAGATATTATTATTTCCAGCAAAATATATATTATTCGATTATTTAATTGAAATGGTTTTTAAATTTCAATATTTAAAAAAAGTAATAATTTAAATCTATGTTATTTTGAATGAGAGACATTACTCTATACAACTCAAACATGTGTGAAATATAAAACTTACCTTTATAGGTACTTCAAAATCATGAGTGCTTTACGTTCAGAAAAAAAAAAACTAAAACGAAAATTCATTATATTGTACCTACTTACTTGATATAGTGTCTTGTTTACTACTTAATTGAATTCATCAATAGATTAATGACTAAAACCGCTTATTGGCAGTTGCTACCTACTTAAGTTTATTTTACTTGCATGACACAGGATTATTCGCTGATTATTTTCTGATAACCTTGAATTCGTTGCAAAATTTCCTCTGTCAGGAACTTAATTGACAAAAATTCTGTATTTAATTTAGTCGTGCACAAGAAAGGTTATGGCACATTATAGCGGCACCGCAACAGCACGGCTCCACACCAGCATTTAAGTTGTCATTCAATTTAGAGCATTAAATCGTGTATATTATAATATATTTCGTAATGTCAATATGAAAAAGCCAACGGCGAGCAGTCAGCGTGCTTGCCGCTTCCACACAACTCGACTCGCCGCCCGCGTGCTGCAAGCGAGCGGTCCTCATGCGTACAGCGCGCCGACGGCGTGCTAATTGCGCGCCGACTCCGAGCCGGCAGCGAAACAACGTCATTACGTCGTGTTCAATCATAACATCAATCATAATCGTCTTAAAATAATATTGAGTTTGCGGTGACAGCAAGCTTACACCTCGCGGCCGGCGCGCCGACGGCGAGCGGACGGCGCGCCGACGGCGAGCTTACAGCGCGTGGTTGGCGCGCTGGCAGCTAGCCGTAGTCTTAATTCGAGGCGACGCCGTGCTGCAGCCGTGATGTTGCGGTGCTGCTATAATGTGCCACAAGCTTAATGTTCCATTAACAATTTCATTATAATATTTTTGACATCAGTCTCACTGGAAATAGTTTTATGTGGACACCGGAGACAACCCTTTGCAACGTCGCTATTGACAGCCACGACCCCCGCATACC
The DNA here is from genome assembly GCF_022581195.2 of Helicoverpa zea. Taxonomy (NCBI): domain Eukaryota; kingdom Metazoa; phylum Arthropoda; class Insecta; order Lepidoptera; family Noctuidae; genus Helicoverpa; species Helicoverpa zea. The sequence goes on along the minus strand of NC_061456.1, from coordinate 11,149,678 downwards.
CGTGTTGGCCATGGGACTATCGCTAACCAGCTTACTAAACTTATGAATTTGAAAATTATAAACTTACCTAATTCATCAGGTTCAACCAATTTGGAGATTATTGACCTCATAGCCAGCAGAGAAGTGCCATTCAGAATTTCAACCAACGGTGCTGAAAAAAGAAAAAAAAATTCATGTCAAATTTCATTACGAATGGAAAAATACATTTATATATAATAGCATTAATAACGATCCTAAAAGAAGTGTGTATGTATGTATATGGAAAAACCATCAATCAGTACCTATAGGTACCTAAATATTGATAAAACACGAGGATAACAGATCTAAACTATTTTGACAAAAAGGCGTTTTGAGTGTCAAACATCATATCTTACCATAAAATCTTCAAAAAATATGTAAAAAATTCGAAATAAAACTGACATCATTAAAGAAATCTAATTAGGTCATGCTCACGCGATTATTTTATTTTCGTTCATAAAACCAATAGAAACTATTTAATCATAATCATAAAATTGCGAAGATATTATAGATTAGAACGGAATGGCCAAGTCGTTATCCGTTGTACTATATACTATGTACTATATACCATCTATATTAGGTAATAATATAATAAAGATATTTTTTTTTTGTTTGTTTGTTTGTACCCTAAAGGCACCGAAACTACTGAACCGATTTGAAAAATTCTTCCACTGTTGGAAAGCTACACTCTTCCCGAGTAACATAGGCTATATTAAATTATATCCCGGTACGGGCAGTAGTTCGTACGGGACATGGGTGAAACCACGGGCAAATGACTAGTTATCGATACCGTTAAAAGGTTACCGAATTATTGATATGTAATCATTCGAGTATAGTGTATTTTGTATCGAGTATTATCGATACAATGATAACAATTGTTAGATGTCACGTCACTTCGAGATAAGTTAATAATAATTACAACGTGTTTAGAACCACTGTTTGAACACACATACAGTTTATTAGTTTACTTAAACAGGCAGTTTCTGAGATAAGTGATCTCAGATACAACTAGATGGATCTGGAAAATTGTTCCTGCATTTGATAGTGAAGTTCAGTATATAGAGAAAAAATATATATGTCCTAATAGCCCTAAAAGAAACTGCCAGCCATCGTATTGTGTAGGCCTTGACCATGGTTAGACACTACGTCCATCTTCGGCATTCTTAGAGGAGTCTCATACACTTATAACTTTTTACTTTAGTTTTATAAACGTGAAAGAAAACATCTCGCGCTCATCATCATTCTCCGAGCCTTTTTTCCCAAACTATGTTGGGGTCGGCTTCCAGTCTAACTGGATGAAGCTGAGTACCAGTGCTTTACAAGGAGTACGACTGCCCTATCTGACCCCCTCAAACCAGTTACCCGGGCATCCCAATACCCCTCAAAGAAAACATCTCGCGCTATAAAGTATAAAATCACCAACTGGCATTGAACTATCGTGGTGATTACTGCACAATCCTTCTTTGCAAGGAGGCAGCTCTAAATCTTTTGTAAGACGAAGTAACCTAACGTTAATATAACCACCCAAAACAAAAATGTGAAAGACTGCCAAGTTCGATAATATGGGAATGCTTCGCCTATAAAATAAGTGAGATCTGAATAAGTACCAAGTTCCATACACATACCTCAGTTAAAAATAGTTACTTTTTAATGATGTTACTTGGCAAGTTTTCACACACCTTGTTAAAAAACCTACTAAACGCAGGGAATCAAGTATTTAATTTCTATTAAAACTTGCCAAGTAACGGACAAACAATAGAACAAAGCTATCATAGTAAATGTTGTTCCAGTTAAAAAGACATATCCATCGATATGCATGACTTTGCTATTGGTGGTGGTTTATCATTATGCCAATATCCAGTTGGTTACAGTATAAGGTTGAAATGCTAAATAATAGTAACAATTATGGACCCTAACGGATACAGCAGGAAGAACTCAGGAGACTTACACTTAGTGGAACTTAGTTTTTCCTCTAAAAACTTGAGATATCAATAGATTATTAAGTTAACTTTAGTTTAACTTTTGCACAGTTTTTGATCTATATCTCGGAACGGACAAACATTTCAGCAAAGCTGTCATAGTAAATGTTGTTCTACATAAAAAGGCCTATCCAATGATATGTATGACATCGCTATTGGTGGGGTATACCAATCTGCCCATTGTCCTTTAGTTCGTTTTAGTTCCTTAGGGGTATACACCTTCATTATTTTGAAACCGACTCACACGTGGCCATTTTCAGATTTTTTCCTTTACCTTGACATAAAGACCTACCTCCATGCCAAATTTCAAGTCAATACGACCATTGAAAGTGGTCTAGGTTTTTGATGAGTGAGTGAGTCAGTATTGTAGGCTGCGTTTGGACAAAAACCCAAAAAAATGGTATTCGTTTTCGTATTAATAGTTCCTAGCAGCCTTATTGAAAAGCTTTTACCTCCATGATAACAATTTCATGAAAACTCTGAGATTCAATATCATCCTGTATGTTAATACAGACGGGAGTTTGGAAATCACAGGTAGCATCGTGCATGTTCTTCTCGATACAATTACTCCCTTGCTTTTAAATGTTCCAGACTTCACACACATCTGTCTTTCACTATTAATTATTGGTTTAGTTAAGAACTACTTACCAAGATAGAATATTTTCTCATTCGGAGCAAAACAGTAGACGAAGGACGAAGCGATCTTGCTCAACGTTGACACGATGCCCAGCAAGGAGTCGTGCCATTGCAGGTACTTGGACAGCACCAATATGGAGAATATTGTACCTGGAAACATTTGTATATGACATGAATAAAAGACATGGTCATAATATACCATGGAGAACAAAATTACGAGTAATATACTATGGCAAGAGTCAAGAGTCATTTGTTTTAACTTTCAAGACAGCTTTCAATTGCTTTTAAATATAATAGTCGCAAAAGCTTATTACAGAAAAACCTTTTTACAGATTTCTCATCAAAGGATACAATTATAAAAACTTTAAGAAATCTGTATGACCTCTTCAAGAGCACTCGAAAAGGTGCAGTCAAATTAATGCAAGTGACTACTTTCAAGTATCGATTAAAATCAAAATTGAACTGATAATTTAAAATGCTGAGGTGTGGCTAGGTGGTTAATAACGTCATCAAAATGCACCTTGAAAAAGTTCAGTGAACTCGTAAAGAGGATTAGCTAAGTATGTCATTATATAATATATCAGTAACATCCGATTTGTCATTCGATTCGATAGAGTACGCGATGGATCGATAATTATCATACTTGTACTATACCTAAAAGTGTTTTCCTACAATCACGGGAAGTGACTAATTAGAAATTTACAAATTCATTAGTGTAAAGCAAAACATACTTAGTTAAATGACAAATAATGTCTATTTTGCAAGTCATTATTAATGAAGTATTAAAAAAATTAAACTGGTCTTCTTGCAAGTTAGTTGAAAGCAACAGAAGTGGTTTAAAACCTTTTTTAAGAACTTTCGATTAAGTGTATGACAGGCCATCACTCTAAGATTTGATGAAAAATAATTATATTCTCTGTTGACCTTTATAAGGCCCACGTCAACGTTTAAATAACTACTTCTAATAGCTACTAATAACTAGTAAAATTAAAAACAACATCTTACCAATAGTGTGGGTGATAAAGTTGTAAGTCTGGAAAATGCTGAACTTCACTTCGTCCCAGTTAAATCTGTACCTCGTATTCATGTACATAACTGATATTTCACCTGAAAGAAAAAGCATAGGCTCGTTTAGATTTCGACGCTTGAAGAGGCTGGCACATATGTGTAAACCAACCACGCTAAAATTTGCTTAACCTTATGATCCATTGATCCGCATAATTGTCGTAGATGTTCCATCTCACAAAAACGGGAGAGCCATCCTGATACCAAAATGGCTGTCACCTTTAGATGCTGATTATTGTAAAAGCAATTGGTAACGACTAATGGTAGTTGGTAGTAATTAGGTAGCAACTCTCTTAATGTATTTCGAGGGGATCGGTGAGTAGCGACCGATTCTGACGGTCACCATATTTGCTTGTTCAAATGTGGATAAAACATTTATCTATGACATCCTCAGTTCTTCAAACCTATAGGAGGTTTCTTTAAGCTTAAATAAAAACTGTTATTACTAACCATACATAGGTCCAAAAAGCACACTGACGACCCCAAGAAGAACACAAAGGCGTACTCTTCTGTTCTTAGGAGCCTTCTTAAACAGCACGCTCAGTGTGTCTCTGACATTCCTGAAGTCGAATAGAACTCGGAAGAAGTGACAGCAGTTTTGACGATCATGCTGAAAGAAGTAATAACAAAAATGTGTAAGAGAATATAATCTGGGAAAGTTGGTTTGAAATGGTAGAGAGCAAATACTAAATTAACTTTGCATTTTGGCTGTAGGACTACTTAGTAATGTTGTCCTGTTTCAAAATGAAGCATATTTAAAATGAAAACGAAGTCTTTATGAGACAGCAATGGGAAGCCGATATCTGAACCATCATGACACTTACCTTTTTCTGTTCAGGATTTCTCTTCGGATCCTTCACCACCAAAATGATATACAACAAGTTGATTAATTGTAAGCACGTCGTCAAACCGTAGCATCCGTAATAACCAAAGTTCTTTAACAGAACACCACTAACACCCATTCCTATAGGGAAAGCCACCGTCACACTAAAACTAACCAGTCCTAACCTAAAAGTCCTGTTCTCATCCGTTGTAATAGAACTGATAAATGCAAAAGCCGTCAAGAAGCAAATGCACCAACCGCCAGATAAACCCTCAATAATGGCTTCAGAGAAAACCAGGACCTCCAATGTCAGTTCACGAAAGAAATACACATTGATCATATTGTTGATACCGATGAGCAATTGACCAATGATGGATATGGCAATGAAAAACTTTCTGTGACCAGTTTTGTCGGAGAAAGATCCCACAAAAAGAGCCAATATGCATGGAATTGTAGCTGAAAGGTAAGTCTTCCATGACATGGCTCTTGATAGTAACTTCTGTGTTTCTCTTTCATATTCGTTTTGGCTTTCAATGTTTTGTGACTTTAGCGAATCACAGATTTCGTCTGTAAAGTTGAGGTTTACACGACATGCCTTTTCAAGGTTGAGATTTTGTGAGGCAGTCACTATGATCATCGCCGATACCACAAATAACAATAAGCTTGGCTCTAAGGTTATATTTTTGAATACGTCAACCACTTTTTCACTAAAACTGAGTGTAGGTGCTTTTGCTTCATTTTGCTGTAGAGGTTCCTCTTCAGTCGGTTCCCTCGTTGTTTCTTTACGATACCTCTCTTCATCGTTTGGATTTACTGCAGCCATTTTAAAATCACTTTTCTAAACTACCCTAACATTTAATTCTTCTGCTTCTATTTCACTTCTAGATCTCACAACAGCTGATTATGAACTGTTTGTTACAACACATTTGTTCTCAATAAAATTACAATTGTTTGCGATACAAATATAGGGAGCGTACAGCGATACGGACACATAAATAATACCCGCCTACATTGTGACTATCTTAATAGACTAATCCAATTTTATCTACTGCGTTGATTGTAAATTCGTAATCATTATCGGGGTGATTACTCTAAACGTCAGTATATTCAAGTATATTAGGTATATTTTCCATAACCTACTTCTCATCATTATTATTATTACCTATTAAGTTACATTTATCATTAATTGTAAGTTTACTTGTTTTCGATGAAATAAAAGATGTTATCATCCTCCGGTGATTGGTAACGTTGATTATTTAAATCCTTTAGTCAATATCGTTGTCTGAGGTGATATTTTTTGACTTTGGACTACATTCCAGAGGTTGAAACACTTAATTGAAGCTCACTCAAATTAATTACACTCTAAGCTCATTATTTACACATTTAACTTTGCCCATACCTATCTTATTTCTGAAGGGAATTCCTTTCCAAAAGTTAAAAATCTAAAATGAACAAGAAAACTTAACAAACCAACAAACAAATTCACTTTCCATTCCATTATATTAATAATTAGGATATGCATGTATCATATTACTTCATATCTATTCCGGTGAACAGTTTTTTGTTTTCCTAGTAACGGTAAATCGTCACCATTATTTTAGTGACAACTAAGGACGGCTGCACACGACACTTTTCGAGAGACATCGTGGCACTGGCATTTCGTGAACTATAATTGGAATAAATGATTAAGAATATACCTAACATGCCGCATTGCGGCTAAAGCCTTTTTTTGGTTGGAAATCATCAAATTCCCCTCCCGCTGTAGGTGCAGCGTGAGGGAGTGTCAGATTCTTAATTACTCCAAATAAACGCGGAAGTCATGATCGCGATCATCATCATCTCAGCCATAAGATGTCTAGTGCTGAAAATGGATTTTAAAAAAGATTGAATCAATATGGTATTTTGGGAGTGGTCTTCGTTACTTGAGAATAAGTGTTGATTTATCATCCTGGTTGAAATAAACGATTTGGATGCGGCTGAGAACCAATTAAATTAATAAAACCTTAAAGCCGCGTACGCACGTACGAACAAATTTGTTGCGTTACATGATATGCAACAACTTGGTTCGCACGTGCGTACCACTATCGAACATCGAACACTCTGTTCGTCAAACATGTTCGTGGCGATCCTTGTAGTGTGTTCTGTATGGACGGTGTTCGAAGCGCTTTAATAACTTCACAATCGACCACTTCCAACGGCGCCGTCATGGCTACTAAGATAGAGTTCACGACTGTTGTTCGCGAACTCGACTCGAACTAGGTTTGCGTTCGTGTTCGAATATGCCGTCCATACGTACGAACCAAATGTTCGGGTCTGGTATTTGTGTTCGCTATGTTCGTGTTCGTACGTGCGTACGCGCCTTTAGGATATAAGGACTGGCGGTAAATTTGGAAGAGTTAAATAAGGTCATGCAGTTGATTTTTTACTTAAAACAAATAATTAATCAATGGAATATTTAGTGAAGGTTGCCTTAACTAACTGTAAAAATATTAAGTGCCCCTAATCACTGATAAGGAATATCCACGCGATGATATAATTGCTGAACTATTTTCAATAATAGATGGTTTTAAACAAGGTCATGATATCATAAGTTTTTTAGAAAATATTGAAAGTCATTTATGAATTTTCAGAATAAATTCATTAAGTTGGTAGTCATAACTTCTTCCACCCACCACACCGGTGGGTGGAAGGAAGTAATAAATTCGATTTAAACGAAATTTTCGTCATTTATCAATATCGATTATTGTATCGCTAATATTGTAAGGAAGGTGACGAAATTTCAATTGTTCTTACATCATCAATTTCCGATTTGTAATTAACACAGCTGAAAAGAGACATCACTAAGGTAAATTGGAAATAGTTACTCTTGCTTAATTTACGTTTTATGAAGATTTTTCTAAACACATCATCTGCCTACTTTTCTCAACTATTTTGGGGTCGGCTTCAAAGTCTTAACTTTTTTAGAGCTTTACATGGATGACTGTCTACTATTATAACCACCTCCTTTTTGGGAAGTCGGTTAAAAATTGACATTATGTACCTACACAGTGATGTCCTTTATTGATACGTACTATTGGCGCGCGCGTGTAAACAATATTTAGGTAATAATCGAATGATATTTTATTACATAAGATAATCATAATCTTAAGTCTCTGCGTTGGTGCATTACGGCACGAAATTTGACAATTATGAAACAATAGTTATTTGTTATACAAGAGTGCAAAGTTGCTTTTTAACCGCGGGCTCAATTTTGATGACCGAGCAAGCGAAGGATTCTAATAATAATTAGAATCCTGAGCGATAGCGAGGGAATCAAAAGAGCACACGGTGAAAAATCTTTGCACTCGAGTGCAACACGTAACTTTTCATCCCACCTCATCGAGGAAATACAAAAAAACAAAATGGCGCGACATAATGAGTATCAAATTAAAAAGAAGTACCTATTAAAGTTCATTTATTTGAAAACTCAGTTTAAAAATGAAACGAGGTTAAAAATCTATGTAAAAACAATAATAAAAAATACTTAATTGAATAATTATTTTAAGCAGTATTTTATTTGTTTAATATGTCTTTGTTTGAAAAGTCTTATCAAGATTGTCTCAAATGGGGTATTACACACGATGTTCTAAATTCAAATCACTTTGCCGCTCTAGAGGATAAAAACGGCTTTTGCGCTCAGATATCAAAGGATAAAACTACTATTTTCGAGATGGTGGGATGAAAAGGGTTTTATTTTCCTTTTCTTCTATTTTTCTCCCTTATCACAGTTAAAACTTTTATTTTATTTGTGACCTAAATATACATAATTACCAGGTTTCAAAGTCACGTATTTACCGCTCGACTTTTGAGGCGCGATCCTGTCATTGAATAATTTTACGTGACATCATTCGTCGCGTGTAGGCAATACCCGCTTGGAAAATTCGCTGGTCTGAAATCGCTGTTTATATGTCCGTTTTCAATTACCTACTTTACAAAAAGATACTTTTTCTTAAAAATTACCACTTTCACGCGTCATTATTTAAGCGGTTTAAACCGATACTTCCTGGCAGAAAGGGTGTTTGTCAAACCCATTGTTTTCTCTCAGTAAAGTTTTCATACATTTCTTCCACTTGGGTCCAATTAATTAAAATATACCTTCAAATTCCGTTCACATAGCTCCAAACAAAATTGTGTATCGTCAGCAAAATATCAAAATTACATCTCTGTACAAAATCTTTTGGAGTTCGGGTTAAGGCTTTTATTATTTTTAAAGAATTGTTTTTAACGCTTTGGACCCGTTGGGAAGGAATATGTGGAACAGGTGGGAACGGGCCGACTAGCGGCTTACCCTCGTGACGCTTGAAGTTTAAATTAAATAATTGTTCTGAATATTTACATTAAGTATAAAGATATTATCCTTACGAAATATTGTGCAATCGGTTTACTGCAAAGGTTTCCGCCATTCAAAAAGTTGAAGATAGGCGCCGCTCTGGATATCTTCATTCTTGATATACATTTACGATTTAGCACAATACTAAATAATAATAGTTCGACTGCGCACGTGGCGGCTTGACTTTTTAATTAACAGACAAGGCAATATTTGAAAAGTTGCGCACTCGTTGCAGTTTAATGAAGGCTTTTTTAATATGTAACCTTTACTAGGACGTGGTTTATTTGATTCTGAACGCTCTTTCCTAGTTTTTGAGCATTACATTTTATGAATATTCAGTTTCTAAATAAAAATAAAACATTAAAAACTTTATTTGGTCATTTGAAAAAATAATTTCGTTTTTAAACCTTTCTCGTATCGGAATATACAAGGGAAAAAGATATATGACCTATGTAAAACGAACTATACGTAACGAACGTATTTTTTATATAATAGGTAATACTCATACTTTTAAATATTTGTTTTAGGAATAGTCTGACAAGCACATTTAACTTGATTTCTACAACACACTTCATGTCATCGCGGCGCCGTTACATCCTAGATTAAAAGCAGTTTATTTACTTTGAAGAGCTGATTGCATTGTTCGCTAGTTACAAGCTCATAAAAGGATGTTAATACTGACGTATATTTGTTTATTGCAAATGTGACGTTATTTCATAACTAAATAGTTATACTTTTTTCAGACCTTTGAGAAGGCACATCTTGTTCACCTATGTCCGATATTAAATTAAGGAAATAACAGTAAAAATAAAAATAAATTTTGAAGGTTTTTATCAACCACCGTGCGGCGTCCACGCCATCGCGCCAAAATATACATATTTCCAGGTAACAAAATGACAGTCGTGTTTTGAGTTATTTACTATTAATAGATAATTACTTATGATGACTTGCAATGTAAAGTAATTAACTACAACGCCATATTTTTATCATAATACTTTATTACTTAAAGGTATCAATGTCGGCTCGGAATTTGATAGATTATACCACGATTTATTTATGTTTTCATTGTCAATGTATGCTTGAGATTAGTCTAGTGATAACCGGAAAAACCTCATCACGATGAGCTTAGTAAAATTAATATTCTAACAGGAAAACAGCATAGCGTATCCTGAAAAATATCAAGCCTGTGGCTTCATTGTTTATGTGAACAACCCCTTATCTTTTTTTTTTTTTTTTTTTTTTTTTTTTTTTTCTTTTTTTTTTGATGTTTAATTATTTATTTACAAATAACTTTTTACAATATCTTAATAATAAATAACCCCTTATCTCAGATACAACTACATAATTATTAACTCGTTGGGTTCGATAAATGCATTTATAGTTCGGCCATTCAGAGAATGCGTTCCTGACACGTCGCGATTGAACTGACGACGTAACTACATTCATTGATTATTGATATAATAATGTTGTTTTAATGCTCCTCAATTGTTAAAACGGTAAACAACCAGCAAAAATATTTTTATCGTAACTGCAACGCCATTGCAAAGTTACGTCGTCAGTTCAATCGCGACGTGTCAGGAACGCATTCTCTGAATGGCCGAACTATAGTATTAGATAGCCCGACCATCGAACTAGGTTTTGTATTCCTTATAAAATCTATATTTAATACTCATCATCATCAAGAAACATTTAATTAAGACAACAAACAAAGTTTATCGAGGAATGATGTAGGCTATATTTTATCCAGGTGTTGTTTCTTCGCGGTGCGGGTGAAACTGCAGGCGAAAGCTAGTTTTTAGGGTTCCATACCCAAAGGGTAAAACGGGACCCTATTCTTTTCGCTCCTCTGTCCGTCCGTCCGTCCGTCCGTCCGTCTGTCACCAGGCTGTATCTCGTGAACCGTGATAGTTAGGAAATTTTCACAGATGATGTATTTCTGTTGCCACTATAACAACAAATACTGAAAACTAGAATAAAATAAATATTTTGGTCAAGAAAAAACGTGCTTTTTTGCTCATTTTTGCTCGATAGCGATAACGGCAAATGGTACGGAACCCTTCGCGCGCGAGTCCGACTCGCACTGGGCCTGTTTTTCTGATATGATACCAGAAATTTTCCTTGCCTTGGCTGCACTCGAGGTGTCAACAACCTTGTGACATTGATAATATCAGTATTGCAATGATTATTGCATACAACACCCGAGTGATATTGCAATTAATCGATTAAATATCGATTAAAATGACTAATTGATAAAAATTGTGTTATCGAAATAATTAGTGCCAGACTTTTGTTATATAACAAAGTAGTTTCTCGTATATTTTCTTCTAGAAGGGATTTGTAGAAAAAAAAATAAAGCTAGACTACACCAGCGATGAAAGTTAAAGAAATATGAAGTTACCTACTAGCTGTCTCAGTCTTCCAATTCATTCAGGAAGAAACCTCTTCCAGCACCTGTCTTACTGAAGTTTCTTTGTTATCTTAAACACGCTAAACTAGGTCCTGGACCAATATTTAATATTAAAAAATATAAGTATATTACTCAATACAAAAAATATAAACGTTTAAATATATTCTACGAACGATTTTATCGATCTCAGCTGAATAAAATTAAATTATGATTGTTCCTCAAAAAAAATAAGTTCTGCGTAAGATAAGCCATTTATTGGGGGAGGAAATGTTTTACTTTTTATCCAAGTGCGTGAAATAGTCCTCACGGGATCGCTGGTTTACTAGGTGTGGTAGACTTGGTATGTTAATTAAAGTGATTGTAGAAAATGAAGAAGAGTATCTCATAATTCTCATCGAATATCTGAACGTCTTTATTCAGATTTAGTTACGAAAGGATAAATAAACAAGTCATAATAAAAGTTAGAATTTTATTCTTAATCGTTATATTACATTCATTCTGTACATTTATCACAGCACTTTTCCTATGCAAGTCGTTTTGACTCGAACATACACACCTCTTACTTTAATGTTATACTAATTTCATACCTACTACCTACCTACTTATTAAAAAAATATTTTCATTTTCTCATCACTCAAACATACACAGATTTTAAATGTATTTTTTAAGCAAATGACCATATTGATTTCTGACACTTTTAAGCGAATATAAGACTTTTACGGATTTTATCGCGGCTATATTAAAATATATTATTTAATCCCGACATTTCGGACTATTACAGCATCCATGGTCACGGGCAGACTAATTAATATAACCTCGATTAAAATCCGTAAAATTAGTTTTATTCAAATGAACATGTTTAAACTATGGCATTATAAACATTTTTAGCGACATTATAAGTACGTTCGTTCGGTACATTATACAACAAGTCAAGTATGTGCATCAATTTGGTCCCAAAGGCTTAATCGGTATAACTACTCATGAAAAAATCTTTAGTACCTACACACAAACTTTAGTCTTAGGTTTAAACAGTTAATTGAACGTGGTGCGTAATTCGAACCTAAGACTAAATCGAGAACTTTTACTAATTTACTTTATAAGTATATTTTTGTTTATAAATAACTTTTTCAAACATACATCAAGCCCTTTTGATACTAATTTAACGTAGAAATTATAAAAATAACGTACATACAAGTAACGGCCGGTTCACACATGTCTCCGTTTTACTGTCCCGTTTTATCGTGTACGTTTTTTTTTCGTCGATGGCGTATGTAGTTGTATACAGAATACTGTGCCATGTGTGAAGTCACTCATACAACTACATATCTACCATCGACGAAAAAAAAACGTACACGATAAAACGGAACAGTAAAACGGAGACATGTGTGAACCGGCCGTAAACCGAGCACAAAATTAGAATCGAATTAAATTAAGCCTTGTAATAGCTGCAATAAAGCTCATATTACAAAGATACCAAATTAGACCGGAAAATATGAAGCTAATCATAGCCTTTGGGAATAGCAATTAGCCTTAATAAATTATTATGATCTGTAGTTACAGTCCATTTCTACAGAATATCGAAATATCATGTTATATGCATGTTATTTACGCCAATTTATTAATGTTATATTTACAAATATATATATAAAAAAAACACACACACAAAAAATGTGTTAACATTTTTCGTAGAACTCATCAAAATATATGCATATTTAGTTACAAATGTTAAAGTGTATTATTTGACAAATAGTGAGTTCTTTAATATTATTTACAAGAAGATTTCTCTTTTTTGCTGAATCAATGCATTCATACTATAAAACTATATTAACTAAAAATCTTATAAAATATACATAACGTAAATATGCCTTAAAAAACTTAAATAACGGTGTGCGTATTAATTCGATTTTATCTTAGCTTAACTAATTACAAATTTTGTACAACCAAAATTAAAAACAAAATTTTACAGCAGTACTTTCAAATCCATGTGGAAAACCTTTTCATCCAGTTTCAAAGAAGCTAACCGTCGATTGATTGCAATATACTAGCTATCTGTAGATTTGCTTAATCAAGATAGAATTTCGACATCAGTCCCATACAAGGCACGTCATAACCTTCTCTTGTAAGCAAATCAACGGATAGAGTCATTGCAATCCAGTTATTTCACCTAAATGCTAACTTTTTTTGTTCATTTCAATTTTTTCAATTTCAGCTGGCGATGGGATGAACTGGAGAGGATCATTCTTCTTGGCTTCGGCCTCCTTTGCGTCTTTCTTCTCTTCCGCTTCTAGAGCCTTCTTTCTTGTACTCTTCACACTTGCTCTGTGCTGGGCGTAGAAGAACCTAGAAGATGACAAAAAGATATTAGTGGATGGGACGAAATTGAGGTGGTAATATTTCACTGTGAATGCTGCCTTTGGACCTAGACATCAAGTCCTTGTAAAGAAGGTGATTGTAATATTCAAGCGTGGTTTTTTTTTAATTTTTATACTTCAATGTAGATTTTAAGGGCCAATGATCTACATCCAATATTCCATGACTGTTAATTCCGACAGAATATCCTACTTTGTCTCTAGAACACGATGATCTCCAAAAGAAACATAGGTGGGTAGTGAACAAGACTCTTATACTCCGTTCTATTCAACTCACAGTGGTAGACGTTCTTTGAGTAACTTCCAAAACTACTTACATCAATATAATAGACGGTGGTATAGCAATAGCAGCACTGGTAAGGAACACAGCTCCAGGTAACACGTGTAACGTCTTCATATACATCCAGGAGTAGAAGGGGTGGAACACCAGAGCTGCCACCGTCTCAGTCAGGGAGAACATCGAGTTCACCTTAGCTGGAAGTGGTAATTGGAGGTCATAACGAGTAGTATCTATTCCGATGTTTAGGGTAGAAGTTGTACTTGTCAATGTGTCAATGTGTTATGATTTATAATACGCGTAAATATGTATATTGTGGCAGATAATACAATAGTTACCATACTTCTTAAAACCATTGAAATACTAAATGCTATATGACACAATTATCTTGATTTCGGTTGTTAGTTTGTCAACATATAAATTAGCAGTTTTTATTAGACGGTTATTTATTTTATAATGTGCTCAAAGTAGCTCCGAACAACATTTGCAGTGGACAACTTCTTAAACAAATCTTCCTTGTCTTTCTCTTTTATTTATAACTTTATTTCAGACATCTAAGGCCCATAGAACATACAACTACACTTATATCCTGTGTGTCAATTAATGAGTTACCACAATACAAAAAAAATCTTCTCCAACCAACCTGTCTCCTGTTTCTCCACCAGCTTCGAAATGATGGATCGCAGTGACGTAAAAGTGGTAGCATTCAGCAGCTCAGCAACGGGCACTGCAATTGTGAACGCAATCAAATTAATAGCCGCCATTGAACCAACCGTTATTCAAATGCACATTATCATAATAAAACTGGAGTATGAAGAGCCGTCAGGGTTTTGTATGGCAATGGTAATTGAAGATCCATTTCAGTTTTGTAATTGCAATTCTGTGTTTTACATGTTCTATGATAGGAAAATATCGAGTGTTGACAGTGTGATAAATGTCGATGAAACGAAACATAAAGTTTAAAGGTGTTACAATTTATTAAGAGAAGGTCTATGGGATAGTCTCATATTGGAAATGCTGGTAGAACTTCGTATTTATTGGTAAAGACAATTTTATAGGTTTATTTAAATTACATGATGCTAAATAAAATCCTAATAACTGTGGGTCCGTCTTAGAGGCTAGCCCTTACAGACAAATAAAGTAAAAACTTGGGATTTAAAGATTTTCATGATCAATCCTGATCAATCGTGAAAATTTGCTATGCAATGTTAAAGACAATTTTATTCTCAAAAAAGCCGGTCAACAAAATGAGATATACTGAATGGTGAAAGACAAGCAAGAAACAAACGTATAATATGCTAGTTAGTTTATCGAACTAAAACACTAAACCAAAGACAAGATGGATGGAACTTAGACTTCTAATAGTTGTGACAAGCTGTGGTTTGCGGCGAGTCTATCGAGTATCGACCACCGCTTGCTTTCACTTGCTTTGATTATTACGTGTGACTTCTTGTCTAAGAGCACTTTCAAACTAGCAGATCAGTTTTGGGCACATTCCGGACAGTCATTTACCGAAGCTATAATGCATATTTTGCGCGGATAAAGAACCGCATTTATAATCTGCTCGTTTGAAAGCTCATATCTTATGCTCAAAAAAACTTATCCCTAACCGAAACTAGGTGTAGGTTTTCCTAAGCTGCCATTCGTGATGACATTGGTCAGCGAGAGAGAATGCAAGTGGGAACCTTAGGCTTCCCTATGGATCTTCAGACTATAGTGAAAGTTTCGAGACACTTACCTAGGTACATTTCGATGTCAGTAGTGACGAAAGCAGTCCATATGGAGCCAACAAACTTGCTGACGACAGACACGAGGCACAGCACGGAGTCGTCAATCTGCATGCGCTTGCTCAGCACTGTTATTGAGAACATTGCACCTGGAAGAAAGAAAGCAGTTGTTATTTTGGTAAATTCAAAGAACAGTAATTACTCCCCACTGATTCTCCATTCTTCAGAAGCTATTTTATAAGACAATGTGTTTAATATATCAGAGTCCTGCTTATACGTATAAATTATAAATATAATACTGTGGATTTAGTAACCCAATTATTGTTGTGATTGTACATAATAAACACGCCTTTTCATCATCGTCAATAACTGTTAAATAATTTGAATAAAAAGTCGCTAATTGCAATTTATACCCAGACATCATATTTTACAAAAGCCAACCTAAGCGATTTTTCACTATAATTCGTTTTGCTCTTGTTATACCAAAAACCTTTGTCATTACCTCTTAATGTAATAAAATTGAGAGGCTTTTTTCAAATCTTTCGACGTTGCACGAAGTTTATAGGATTAACGTTTAAAGTCCTTTTGACAATCAGGGGAAGTTGTCGGCACTCCTGGCTCCTCATTAAAGGGAAAAGGTACCTATAAAATCGTATATCACCTTTTTGAAGGCTTTTAATGACTTTACACTTACCAAATGTGCCAACGTGCTAAGGAAAGTATAATTTATTTATTATTCACATTACGAGGTAGTAGCAAAAAAACTAAGATCTGATCTGACCTTTGTTGTTACTTTAAACAATGACAGAATTTGTTGAGTCTTGTGTGATGTCGCTTTTTTGTGGTTACCTCGAATTATTATTAGACCCACCACAGGGTTTCATAGGTTTTATATCTTAAAGTCAAATCAATTCTTACTTTACAGTAAGTAGCAACACGTAATTTTAACGATAACAAGCCGTTAACTCGCCTATTTGACATAAACGTATAAAAAGATATCTTTTGTAAATTCGCTTAGGTACTTACCGAATGAATGTAGAACGATGGAGTAGCTGAGGTAGACGCTGAACTTCACCATGTCCCAGTTCAGTCGGTTCCTCACGAACAGGTAGAAGACTGTATGCTCCGCTGTAATAGATAAATTTTAGCATTTAATTTTTGTTGTAGTACGAAGGAGATGAGAACTAAATTATGAAGGGAATTCTATAGACTATCTATTCATAACTTCTGTAGATTTTCACAATCTATCTAACCTTATAAACACACTGAGTATATATCAAATTAAAATCTCTGGTCACAAAACTATGGCAACGTAACGCAATGTTGGGAATACGCTTAGAAACTAAGTATATTTTTTTACGCGGATCAATGATTTTAGTAGCTCCATCAAAAAACAGGTTCTTCTCTACTCTTCTTCGACTACCTACCTACACACCTGATAGTTATGTTTATCACACGTCTTAGTTCTGAATTACCACTTACATAAAAATACTATGGGCATAATACTCACATGAAGTAGGTCCAAAAAGTAAGAACACCATGAGCAGAGTGAGGATGACCTTGACCTTCCTGTCGAAAGGTCGCGGCCTGAACGCCACCGACACAGTTTCCACCACATGCGATAGGTCGAAGAATGATACATTTGAGTTACCAGCTCTTTCAATCTGAAAAAAAGTATTTGAATTTAGAATAGGCTGAAGATTGCAATTGTTTTTTTTTTTTTGAATTCAGCAAAATTGCATGGCATCCTATTAGCAATTTCTTTTAAATTTTGTTTGTAAATTGGATACCAATTTTGTTTTAAACAATGGGTCTCTAACACAATTGTTCACCAATTGTTTTTTATTACTTTTTCCGGAGCGGTTATCGCATTGAGCACTACATGTATATATGGCGCCTCGAACAGTGTGACAGATTTATTGCTACAAAATACGTTCATCTGTCTAACAAAGCGCCTGAATCATAATTTTAGCTTTATATTATGAAACACTAAAGAATACAATAGAATCAAAATTGTAATTTACAATAGATAATATAGTTATATATTACAATCACTGAAAATCAAAACCTATTCAACAGCTAACTAAATTAAAAGATTTTCTTTTAGTTATAACTCTTTTACCAGTTCACAAAAAGGTCAAAAATTCCAAACTTTTATCTATATCTACGTTAAGAGGACGAATTGGAATTTTTGGCGCCAAGGATTTCAATTTTTCTCAGTAAATACAAAACGGATCAAAATACAACTTGGTTACCTGAAAGTTCATGATATAAACCTTATTTTGTTAGACGTAGAAACATGATTAGGTAACTTTTATAACAGAGAAAAATATATCAAACATACCTCTTTTTAAAAAGAGATTCACATATTATGGGCATACGGGACCGATTTAAGCCTCTTAACTTTTTTAGTAGTTGAGTATGTACATACTCTTTAAAATTGTAGAAGGAATTTTTATCAAATTATCATTTCTAAATAATAAAATTACAAAACCATTTTGTCGCTTACGACTTTTAGTTATAAGCTAGCGCGCGTATTGTTATCCTCGCCCCGCTCAGACGCTCCGACCCCTTTTGGCGCCTTAGATGCGCGTGCCGGTTATGGAATTATTGTTGACCAATTCCTCGCCTTAAGACATATAATGCATTTACACAACGAATGGACGAAACTCGGCCACTACGTAAAGGAGTTAATACGGACGTGTCTCCTCCCACGAAAGTTTATATCAGTAGCTATAAGTAGTCATAAAGAATAGTCTACATCCTGTTGTTTGACCTTTGACCTTCGACTTCCTTAGACTTGAAATTCTTTACTAATGTAATAAGCAGACGTGTTTTGTTTGTTAGAATGCGTTAATCTAAGGAATTTGTTCACCAATTTGAAACATTATTTCAGTGTTAGTAAGCCCATTTGTCGAGGGTTTAAGATATCATTTTTCAAATTTGATAATTAATTAAATGTACATATTTACATGACCTAAATATAATTATTAACTATTATTGATATATACAACTAAAAACAATTATAAAATGGCATCAAAATAACTCCTCATCGCTGCCCACTGGGAGTGACAAATTCACATTGGACCAATACTTCCTGAGATTAACGCGTTCAAGAAAACAACTCTTAAGCTTTCTAATATTAGTATAGATGTAAGAAAATGCAAATAAATATCATTCTTTTATAGACTACAGTGGATTTCCGTAGGGAAACCTATCTATAAAGTTGTTGCGATTATGGATTGAATTTTGAAATTAGCTCCATTATAAGTTATGAAGTTTTGAAAATATAATAACTATAATTTTCTATATACATAAGTGTTCTCTATCGTTGAATATCTTGCAAACAGAACCTAATTCAAATATTTGTAAGTATCTTTATAAAACTATTATATTATATCGTACAATTGCGTTAAACACATACCTGAGACTTGTATCAAACAAATAATGTTGTAAAACAAAGCGCATTGTATTGTATCAGGTATTGTAAATTATTATATCAGGCTAAATCCCAGTTGTATTTACGTGAGATATTTTCGATATTATAGTTAAGTCTAGTAATTAAACGTCACTAGTATTTTTTTTTATCTTAACTTATGGATGTTGTCTTAAAACCTCTTTTTCAACCGACCTCCTAAAAGAACGACTATCTCAATTCGGATGTTTTTTTCTCTTTGTCAAACTTTAAAAAAAATTGCAAACAAAGGCTCCTATATAGATATTTTTATTGCTTTTTTATTTCAATAATAAACTTATGTGATTTTCAGATTTATAATATCAATGTAACTTTGATGACTATTCATGAATTCGCGTACCTACTATTACTACAACTACAGATTCTCATTTTTATTTATACATTGTACCATTCATATTTGCTTACAATGGTAGGATGGTATTCGCCTTTCCATTGTAAAATTCATCTGTGGAAAATTACTCGCCAGCATCGTCATCAAATCACCCACAAAATCTGTGTAACAATGCTAAGCTTAACACATATTTACAAAAGAAAACAATTGAAAAAAGTGTCTTATTCAAATAGGGTAGCTGGTCAAAACTAACATTAGAAGTATCTTATCTGGCATTAACAATTATCTCTTTAATTTAGGCAAGGAAAACCTAAATAAAAAATATACTAACATCGTAATAGATACCTACCTATTAGTCACTCGCTAAACTAGCAAGATTATAAATGTTAGAAAATACATTTTCTCGTAGGTATTTCACGTAAGTATGTAAAGATGTTCAAATGTACCACGTAAAGTCAAAACTAATATATCGGATTGCCGTGCTCCATGTAATACACTGGTACTCAGCTACATTCTGTTAGACTGGGAGCCGACTCCAACATTGTCGGGAAAAGGCTGGCCAACGGTGATATGTGTAATATGTACACTATTCTACGCAAACTGAGCGGAAATATGTAACCGATAATTTAATGAATTTTAATGCTATTTTCCGCCATAGCTTAATTATAATGGATGGCATTTTTTGTCAAGTCATAATGACAAACAATTTAACTCGTTTAAGCCTATGCACACACTGCAGACTAAAGAGTCGGCCGACTGTTGGCCAGGCGGTTGAGAAATCATCATCATCCTCCAAGCCTTTTTCCCAATCATGTTGGGGTCAGCTTCCAGTCTAACCGGATTCAACTGAGTACCAGTGATTTACAAGAAGAAATCTGAACTCCTCAGCCCTGTTACCCGGGCAACCCGGTACCCCTTGGTTAGACTAGTGTCAGACTTACTGGCTTCTGACTACCCATAACGACTGCCTAGGATGTTCAATGACAGCCGGTTGAGAAAAAATATGTTTATTGAAAATCGTAGATTCAATCAAAGTTTTTAGTCGGTCTGATACCGGAGAATTTGATACCTGGTCGTTTTTACGTGTGTACTTCCATTCATCTTCATACTGATTTATGAGCCCAAACTAACTATCGGCCGACTAAAAGTTTGTAGTGTGCAAAGAACACAAGTACCATTATCCGTAATGTGGGATCGTAAATGTGTCGAATTATCTTATAAAGTGCTGATACGAGTAGATATAAAGAAAAATAATACAATGCCCGATTATCGAGTTGACTCTTGCGCAAAAGTCAATGAAGGAGCCTACTATGTGTATGTCCATAAATACTTTTCACAGGTGCATTGTGCAATTTAAGCCTGGCAGTATAAAACATTGTAAATAATCGATATCTGATAACCTTTATGTGATATCGAAATATGCAATCAACGCCTGAGGACATTCAGCCCTACTACCTACTCATTTGCGGGTTACCAAATATTTTTAACTGGATATGGACAATACTCTCTTTTAAACTATGTTTTATGAGGACTACCTACATTCCGAAGCATCTATAATCGATTTTTTTTCTCTCAAGATCAGCAATCGCGGAGTACTACCACTACCTATATAAACAGTTTTTTTAAGCATAACGATAATGAATTTCTCACTTTTAAGTAGAAATACATCGCAGTATTGAAACCTGTTAAATATGAAATACTTTGGCACAACACTAGGACTATTTGAAGTTTTCCTTTCTCAATGCCCCATAGGTCTTTACATAAAATATTAGGCATAAGACTTCTCCACTCCATATTGTGACTTAGCTGAATAACTATAGAGTTTACATTCAATAGCCAGTGAAAGCAAATTGCTTGATAAATTGGCCACTATTGTGATAGCTGGTACTGTATGTACAATAGCCGTTGGACAGAACATTTACCTATTAAGGTAATCGTTGTACGCACGACGTACGTTGGAAAGAAATTATGTGTTAAGATTTGGACTGACTTGTTGATCTGGCTGTATTCTACGTAGTTAATAGAGTAGGGTTAAGGGTTTTTGAACTTGAAAAATGTATTACGGACTATGCGGTTTTGAAAATTAATATTTTTTGTGGTGGAAATTGTACCACATGCTGTCTGCTGATGCTAAAAATTTTAATTGTTTTATTGTCAAAAAAAAATATTTATTTATTTTTGAAGTTCAAAAGTACGTGTTTATTCACAAAATATTTACATTAATTGAAAAAAAAAAAAACTTAAACACAAAAATAAGATTGCTATCTAAGCTAAATCTAAGCAGGCCGTTGAAAATCAATAAAATAAACTATCGTTTAGTAGTCGAAATCCTATGATTGAGATGATGATTTGAAGAACAAATTCAGACTACTGTTAAACTATGCAAAGTCTCATTAACTAAGATATTACTCGAACAAAAGTAATTACTTATTGCTGTTTATACAACATTCTTGTTTTCAATATTTCCAGCGTTTTCCTAATGAATATTTAAGGATTAACAATACACATTTGTAGGGTGAGATAACAAATTGTAGGCCATAGTATTTAATGTTATAATGAGTAATGTCAAATATTAATGATAATGAGTTCATTATCTAGTAATTGTGTGATTAATTCTACTAATTACTATTATGTTGATTAATAAAGCTGTCAAGTTTTTCTGATACATTTTGTATATTTTGGTTAATAATATTGGTAATTCATTTAGTTGATAGTTATTACTGTGGAAATTAAGTAATTTGATAGTTAAATTGTTATATATTTGTTATTGTTGTCTTTCCCATACTGATATTTTCGGTTTGTATGTTTATGATGGACTAATTAGTTACTTACAATTACGTGTAAGAATTTTAATCAGTCAACGTAAGAACACTTAAGTATCTTCATAATTGAAGATTCGCTTTTAGATTTAAAACATATTATTGTCATACAATACCTAATAAAATTGTTTTCTAAAACATACAAACAAAAAAATACCAGCCAGAATGTATACAGATTCTCTGTCAATAGAAAAATCACTCATTACAACATGATATTAATTCTTCATCCATTTCTCCAAATATTTAAAAAAATAAAATAATATAATATTACTTCGCACAACTGTTGAATCAACCTTACTAATCTTACTATAATGATTATATTATGTTCACCTAAATTATTGACAAAGATAACAGCAGTGTCCATAAAAATAGAGGTTTTGCGTTATCTTATTCAGATTAGCTTAACATTCACACTCTATACATAAACTAATCACTTTAATACCTTGTGATAACAAAACTGACTACTAACACGAAATTATTTCAACAATTAAACAAAGAATTTAATCTTTTAAACTCGGTTTTGCTTTGGTTCTGGTAATTGGGGTTTTTACCCTACTTCTATTACTTATAATGTAGGTACAAATGAAACTTCTCTTTCACTTATACAACGATTTCACACTGGAGGATTTTCAGATCGATGTGCAAAGTAAACAATTTTATTGATAACGACCTGTTCAAACTTGACGTTTAAACTGAGCGACCGATTTTTGCCGCTCAGAATTTGTAGCGCGTATGCGCTCTGTTTTGCTACGCGTAACAAAAATCCACCGCCGTGTGTAAGAAAGATGCTAGCCATGCCTGTACATGAGAATAGGTATACCAAGTATTCCAAATTCAACAAAAGTACGAGACACCTTGGAAAGTGTGTGTCTAAAATCGATATTTTAACAAGAAGGAGTCTTATGTCTACATTATTTTTTCCATAATTAATTCACAGTTTTTTCTCGAAACAAATACCAATATTTCATTAATACGATACATAGATATAATTACTTATCTGTCGCTAGCAACTGCTTGTCTTGAATCTAATGAGGACAATGATTGCAAGATTGCGGAGTCGAAGTCATGATTGATAGCAAACTGCATTTTTCGCAATAGCATTCTTAACTTACGTATCTGTGTTTTTTTCTTTACAGAAAACTAGAGAAAAACATAATGGGCCGGTTTGAATGAGGTCACATTTGCAATAGTTACATAAATTATGTTGCAAAAGTATTAATTCAAACCTAAGAGTCGGATTCTAAAAATTTTAGCTTTAGTTTTTAATTCCAAACTATCAAAATTCTATTTTCAACTTACTGTTTAAATTAGGAGCATTCTGCGCTACGAATAAGTAGGTAATTAGTTTGAAATCCAAAAAGCACCAAATAATACCTAAGTATTGTTTTTTTTACATTTTGGCGCCAATAGCGTTTCCTCGCAACCGTATTTTGTCGCGAAAAAATCTGCGTGGAAAAAACCTGTAAACCTATAGTCCAGCATATAAAACACTTTTGATTTATTCGTATAAAGCTTGTTTCTGTATTTTTTGAAATGGCATTGAATTCTGACGTTTGTGTTGTCAAAACAATAAATGGAATCTTCGTATTGTACTGTTCTCTGTACACTATAAAAACGCATTTGATAGACTATCGAGATAGCTATTGCTAAAATAATCTGTACATTGCGTTATACGAAAGGTTCCAAAATGTCATTAAGCACGGGAATTACATCAGCGTTTAATTTAATATTAATTATGATAATATCGATCGATGAGCTTCTGTGATCGTTTGTTACAAATAAACATTGTGGCGCTAATAATATCTAGATACCTATACATATGTAAGACTATCAATATTATATGCCCATATTATGATTAAAAACAATTTACTGAACGCAGTCAGTGCGTAGTTTTTCGATTTTCCAGCAAATCATACGGAACATCTAATTTTTTTAAATAACTAACTTCCCAATAATTCTATGTATTTCATGTAATGGTAGATATGTAACTTAAGATTTTAGGGCAGAACACTTAATTTACTTAAGACTGAACTGACTGGGTTTATAGACAGTAAGAAGCGGGGACAAATTGTGAAGTTGAGGTAAATACCTATATTCAGATTTTACAGGTTTTACCGACCACCAAAATATTGTTAGTTATCTCTCTAAATTCTGCGATAAGCTTAAAAATATAGCACAATGACTTTGTTATATGCCTAAATATTTTGTGAATATCATACCTACTTGAAGCAGGAGTTTGTAACATGATTATTGTATCAAATACATGATATTTTGTTCATTGCTCTAATCTTAATCCTTTAATGCAATCAAATAATTATTACTACCTACAACTACGGTTTTTATTATCTACTCAGATATTTAAAAAACAACAATAAAATACTCTAGCGACGAAATAATGAGTCAGTGGTCAAAAGGTTATATTTTACCAAAATAATGCAAATTTCAAAACACCTAAGTATGAATGAGAAACTATGTGATGACTGTTGGTACTTTAAACATCATTTATGGATTATTTTCAACAGTCTAACGTTTTTTTGCTTCCAACAAACATAAGAACCTACAAATGGGCACAGTGTTAGTATTGCAAAGTAAAAGTATGAACATAACAAAACTACTCACCGGAGGCAATCCTTTATCCTGAAGCCACTGATCAGGCTCCTTCAAGCAGAAAGTACCATACATAAGTACCAAGATGAACATCACAGTTGTCATCGAGAATATTCCATAATAGCCCATCTTCTGAAGTAGGAACCCACTCATGCCGATCCCGATAGGCAGACCAGCAGTCATGCAGAAGTTCACCAGACCCACTCTAAATGTCCTAGATTCCTCCGAAGTAATGTCACTTATATAACTGAATACACCCAAGAACATAGTCACCCAACTACCAGTAATAGCTGGAAACAACGTCTCTAAGAACACAGTAACTTGCACAGGAATCTCATAGAAGAAATACACGTTGACCAAATTGTTTAAAGACGTTAGAACTTCTCCGTAAATCGGTAGCATTATAATTATCTTCCTTTTCCCAGTCCTGTCGCTCCAAGCGCCCAGAAACATTATTATGATGCATGGTAAAGCCGTTTGGATCACTCCCTTCCAAATGTCTATAGAAGAAATCAATTGTTGAACCTCTTTTTCGTATTCCGAGTAGTTTTTGCTCGTTTTCTTAATAAGTGCGTCGCAAATCTCGTCTCCGAAACCTAAGTTAACACGACAGGCTTTGTCCAAATTAAGATTGCCCATAGCAAATCTTGATATAACACTGGGTATAATCAGGCCCGCTAACAAAGGTTCAACAGTGATATTATCTCTGATGTAGCCCAACTTCTCCCGAAAACTTTTGTCTTTATATAGTTTCTGGATAACATCTTTATTTAGGGGTTTTTCTTCGACGTCCACAGGTTTAACTTTTTCTTCCGCCATTTTCGAAGTAATTCCAATGCACCGTTTATTTGAAGTTATATCACGTCCATTGTTTATAAACAGCGAAACGAACACGACCGTCTGTCACTGTTGCAATGTTTGATTTCACATTATGTCTGATACATTGATAGGCAGAATGGGTGCCTTATTATTTGTCTTACCGATATTATACTATCAATTACCCGTTCATAATGATAAAGTAGAATTCCAATTAGATAAAGTGCTTTGTTGTTAATTATTAAAGGCACTAATTACTTTTGTATTTTTTCAGGTAGGCGTATTATTGGTAGTTAGTCCTCCATTGTTCGGTGAAGCCCGATCAAGTCAACTGCTGAGTCGATACTGGCATCTGTATGGAAAATCAGTGTTAATATAAACGAGGATGTTTTCAGGTTACGTTGAGCTGTGTACACAGGTGAGTTTATTTTTTAACCATGTTGTTTCAGTCAACGGAAGCAAAGGTTTGGTTACACTTTGGACTTTAACTGTTAAACCAATGATTCCAAAGTCCGATACCATGATGATTTGCCAATCCATGCAATAATAAGTTAATCTAGGTATCTATGTTTGTTGTTAGCTGAGGCCCGATTAGAACAAAAAACATTCGAATGACTCTATACCGTAAATTGGAAAATTAAATAACAAAATATTGAAGAATAAACGCGTCGATGGAAACATTATTTTCTTTCAATCCAATTTCCCATAGGAGTCGTAAAGTATAGAGCATTTATCTTCTGTTTTTTAAATTGATTTTACAAAAAAAATGTTTTACCTACCTGTAAGAATACCTATACCCACGTATCTAATTCTTTAAAGTGCTTATTTACTCTACTTATATCTGCACTGAAGAGTTTGTTTATTTCTTTAAAAATAATAAATTAGAAAAACAATATATTTTAAGAAAAATAAAATATGATTCCATCTACAGGATGAAATCACTTTTATTTATTTTATATATTATATTTAATACATCAATAAGCATGATTTTATCTAAACAATTTCTCATCTATTAGCACCACTTTAACTGCATCGTTGGGCTAGTAGACGCTTAGTGCGACTGCCGTGCACAAAGTCTCGAGTCCGATTACCGGGTAGGGCCGAAATTGCTTTGTGGGCTTAAGAAACTTTCATAAAGCAGCAAGGAGTCTGGATGTTGGTGATTGATTCACCCGAGCATCGGAGGACTCGTAAAGCCGGCGGGCGTCTCTGAATTCAGTAGCAGTCGTTTTTACAATTCCATGTCAGAAGCCATCAAGCGGATTTGAGAAAACTCTGACATCAGAACTATTAAGTGATTAATCACGAAAGAAAGCAAGATAAGCTTTAGATGCCAAATGGCACTTAAGTCAGGCGCCTTCTTGTAGGTTGTGTAACGTACTATAGGCGTGATCATTTACTAGAACTACCGAGGTGTTCGGGTTCCTTGTCAAATCAAAACTAACCTGTCAAAGATAACCCTTTATTGTTTGGTGATTTGGTTTTCAAAACATTGGCGGCTTCTAAAGACGGCGTAGGAGAGCGGAGTTAGTAATGTTCCTTGTCGTCCGAACAACGGTTGTTATTCTGCCTGCTTACTACCTGCTGTCTACTTTCTTTTATTCTTTCTACTTTCTAGTTATTTTGTTCTCCAAAAGAGAAAATTGTACTTCTTCGCAGAACTACAATTTTCTCTCTGCAGCAAGAAGAGCAAGTACACAATAGATAATATTATTACGATCATCAACTAAATACGATCTGTCAGTCACGTGTGTTTGTAAAGGATTTCATTGTGTTTAACTGGTGTCTCGATGTTAGGCCTTGAGTTATAATTGGCATGCTAAGAGGAATTACCGACGATTATGTTACAGGACTTTAGATATGTAAATAGGATTTGCGTGAATGTGGAGCTGGATATGAAAAGGAAAGAATAGTCTTGGTTATATTACAGGTAAATACAGGTGTGCACCACATCATGTGAAGCACATCATGTGCTTAATTGTGAATTATTTGTAGTTTGCTCTGTTTCAATATTTGCGGTTTCAATATTCAATATTTGCTCTGTTTCAATTTTTGGTTTTCTACTTAATTTCCTTTACCAAGAACGGATTTTCGCCCATAAACAAAGGACATGGTAGGCAGGCTTAGAATCAAAGGCTGTATAGCACCAATTCCATCAAGCTTTAGTTTTCAGGCCTCTATTTCAAACAATCCCCCTAAGCTTCATTCATAAGAGTCTACAGCTTCCAATTGCTTCGCACATTCACTAGTTTCTCATACTAGCCTAGCTACGGCTTTCATTTGAACAGCAATCATCTGCCTAGACCTTTCCCAACTAAGTTGGGGTCGGCTTCTGATTGGTTGCAGCTAAGTCCAGTAACATGAACAGTCACACGAAGCGACTGCCTATATGAGTTCCTCCACCCATTTACCTGGGACTTCCTGGCTTCTGACTACCAGTAACGACTGCAAGAGATATTTAAATGAAAGCCGAGACCCACAAATTCAAACACGCAGGATGTCAGGATGACATGACAAGATGTCCACCCAAGGACCGACCGCACCAAGTTTTGCTGGACCCTATGATTGATCTAAGCTCATTAATTTGAACAGCAATGACATACGAAATTCGCAATAACAGAATCCACGTGAATGTTGGTGCTAAACATATAATTACTGTACATTTATCTCCACGCGACGGTCACAGAGCTATGAACTGGAAAAATACAGGAAAAGCGCTTCAAGAAAATTGTTTAATGAACGTTTTGTGTCAATTTTTTGACATGTAACGTACAGTCGCCGACTTTAACGGTTGAACTACTTGACACTCATGATGATGGGCGAAAGTAATCGAATGTTAAACACCTCGAGGAAAATGTACTATAAGTCTGAAATCGGAAACCACTTTGAGCAAGCGTGGTTAAAGCTTAATTTATTTATTTATTTAACAGTTTATGTACACACACAGAATACAGAGAAGAAGAAAAATAGAACAGATAGTACAAAGGCACAGCTTATTTCATTAGAAATCTCTTCCAGCTGGCCCGTTATGAGAGAGTTAGAATAGAAAGAGTTGCAGATAGAGTGCGTAGAAAGAAAAGAAGCTATAACTAAAATAAAATAATCACGAACTTAACCTAAATATGTATATACAAAATATATATAATATATGAATACAAATATATAAATACACTAAATACTATAAGCATCTATGATGACAAGGAAAGATAGTGTTCCTTCATCTTACGTTTAAATAATGCTTAAATAATGTTTTAATAACTTAATCTTCTGTGTTAGAGGTTTGTACCCTAATAAAAAGGCTGATGATGATGATAAATTTTCTGTCTCTTCTTTTTAGAATCACACGTCTAGGGAATTTAAAAAATCGTGATATCTCAATCGAATGTTTTAAACTACAAAATGGCGAAAGTGTCAAAGTGATTCAACCTCTAATTTCAATGACTGTACCTACCTACGTCAAACTAAGTGATTATTTGATAGAACTTTAACTAATGGTTGTGTTAATGGGGTGTTTTTGGCAGTTTTATCAAAATTGTAATTTGCATGTGCGAATTTATATTGTTGTTATTCTTTTGTTAGTTTTGTGATAAGTGTTTAGATAACTGCAGTAGTGATTGTTAACTGGTATGTTTTGGTTTTTATAAATGCTACTGGTTTTGGGACTATTTGTTACGTTATTTTTGATTGCTTTTTCATTTATCACTATGTACTAGGGTTCTGCCAGTGGTTGAAGCCGCAGATAAAAGTAGCCTATGTCAATACATAGGCTACTTTTATCTGCTAGGCTGCTTTTAGGTTTATTATTCTGGTATTACTGCAGAATTTCATCAAAATCTAGCGCGTAGAATTAGCGCGAAAGAGCAAAATCTTTCGCGAAAGTATATATATAATATCAGTAGGATATATTTTACCTACTACATTCGAATAACCATTATAATTATAGCGGTTGCTTTACTTACTTAAGGTTTTACTAAACTAATGTCTAGGTTTTCAATTTCATCTCGTTGAATAGTAACTGACGGAATAACGGTGATCGCCTTGAGTCCAATATGTCGGTTGTCTCTTTCAATAGGTCAATCTCAAATGGACTGAACAACATTGAAAATAAGTGTTCTAATGCTTCTACGTATTATAGATAGATAATTATTTTTAAATTGCATTAATTTTATAATCCTACTTCCTACTAATATTATAAAGGTGAAAGTTTGTGAGAATGTATGGATGTATGTTTGTTATTCTTTCACGCAAAAACGGCTGGACAGATTTGTTTGAAATTTGGTATGTAGATAGGTGATACCCTGGATTAACACATAGGCTACTTTTTATCAACACACCACGCGGGCGAAGCCGCAGGCGGAAGATAGTCCTTTATAATGCTTATAAGAGACCATCCACCGTGGTCGATAATCGCCTAGAGGAACGTCTTCATATTTTTTTTACATATACATATACTGTTAAATAAAGTTCTGGCAGCGGATTCACCATCGCCCAGGGAAACTAGAAAAAACGTGCAGTTTTGGAGCAAACAAACACTCTCTTCAGTTTTGTGCTATTAATATGCTTGCCAAATTCTTAATTTCTAGAGAAACACATAACATGGGTGTTACCATGACTTTTACATACCTACCTACATTAACTTCGAAACGGACAGAAAACAGCACTTTTCTACATTCCAACCAAATAATACAAATTTTTGCATACAAAATTGAACTCTAACTTCATAACCATAATACACAATTTCACTAACCTTTTTCAAAGCATCTTATTCACAACCCAGGTGACCACATCATACTATGTACTAAACGGGGAACAAGTACACTCGCGTACAGTACACCAATGAATGGTCATTCCATCCATTCTTATAGCAATTACCTACTTGTAACGTTTGTCGGCTGATCATTTCGGGTTATATGTCATACGTTAGGCTTATTCGGGTACTCTCGTGTTTTTACACGTGACTGTACCGTTGATTTGGTATCATCATCAACAGCGCTTTCTCACTGGAAGATTTTGGTTGCGCGTAGCAAAACCGAGCGGCAAAAATCTGTCACTCGGTTTTAAACGTCGTCTTTGATACCGGTAGTAATCCATTGTTTGCAAGAAATAGCCCCCGTATAAACTGAGCGGTGTCGGAAAGTCTGCCAGTGTGTAAGTGTTGTTAAAAAGTGTTGCGGCATAGGCCTCTTCTCATACACGTATATATGCCTGACCTGTAATCGAACCACATACTTTTCTTTTCTTACCATGTTTTGGGTCCCGTCACTAATTGGGTACCCATGCCGAGATTAATGTTCAGCCACTTCACCGCTTAAACATCCTACTTTAACACAAGCAATATCACCCTGCATCTCTCTAAAAAGGTACCTACCTTTTTATTCAACATTTATTTTAACGTAAATAAGTTTTATTTCAACAAAAACTTACACTTTCACTACACCACAACCACGTTAATCTGTGTCAAATACGATAAACATACTGCGACAACAACATTGCAACCTGTTCATCGGAACATGAGAGCCTATGTTGTAACTTTGTGACGAAAACTGGTCACAAAATCTTGTAAAACATTCTAGTACTCTATTATTTTCTGTATGTTTTGTTAACAGATGTTGTCTGCGATTTTACTCACATCCCGAGGAAAGTAAACCTCACATCAAAAGTAGGTACTCTACATGTTGTGTTAAGGTACGTTTTGAAAGCCAACTACCGACTGCAAATCCGACCGCAGATGCCGTGACTGCAGGAAATTGGCCGCAGCTGCGCTACTGGTTTTTTATCCATTACATAGAACCGTTTTGGATCGAAGCGGCAGCAGCACGTGCAGTCGATCTTAGACATCAATTGTTTTCACGCTGTCGCTGCAAGTACGGTCGGCAATTACAGTAGGCAGCGTTCAAAACGCACCTTTGTGTATAGTCAGAAATATTATAAATGCGGAAATATGACTGTTTTTTGTTTTCGTGACAATAGGCAGACAACCGTCTCTCTCAAGGACGATATGATATAATCCATTGTTTAAAACATAAAAATATTATATTTGTATTATACCGGTCTAGTAATAAATCGATGCTCTAAAGCCTATTAATTATTTAGGAATTCCATTATATTTGATTTTTCAACAACTATAAATATTGCCGAGACTTCGATTGGCCAATATCCCAATCCCAAGTATTGACAAAACAAATATGTTTAGCAGCTGTAAAACCTAACTTACAGCCGGATTTACTGATGTTGAAGTCGTGATCAACTTGATTGCATTGACGGATAAATAATACTTAAATTTACGTAACAATTTACAATAATATGCCAAATCAAACAGGATGTGGTTTTACTATCACCCTTACATCTCGTATAACTACACTTTCACACCTTAGAAAATAACATCTCTCTAGCAAATAATGTTATTCTATTCTCATCATCCTCCGAGCCTTTTCCCAACTATGTTGAGGTCGGCTTCCAGTCTAACCGGATTCAGCTGAGTACCAGTGCTTTACAAGAAGCGACTGCCTGTCTGACCTCCTCAACCCAGTTACCCGGGCAACCCGATACCCCTTGGTTAGACTGGTGTCAGACTTACTGGCTTCTGACTACCCGTAACGACTGCCAAGGATGTTCAATGACAGCCGGGACCTACAGTTTAAAGTGCCATCCGAAACACAGTCATTGGTGTCTAAGATACAGATGGCAGGAGCTGGATGCGAGAAGCCGAAAATCGATCTCAGTGGCGTGCACTTGGTGAGGCCTATGTCCAGCAGTGGACTGCGATAGGCTGATGATGATGATGATGATGATGTGTCTAAGATATACTTAGAAAGTACATACAAACTTAGAAAAGTTGCAATGGTACTTGCCTGACCTGGAATTGAACCCGCGCCCTCATACTCGAGAGGTTGGTTCTTTGCCCACTAGGCCACCACGACTTCTTATGTTATTCTATTCTATTTCAACTAAATCTATATCTATACATATAATAAATCTGTAAAAAAACTGTGTCTGTACATTGAATATATTAAAAAAAAAATAATTGGGTGGGGTTTAGAAACAGTAATGGAGCACAAATCCAAAAAAAAAATTCTGTCTGTATGTCTGTATATCTGTATGTCTGTATGTCTGTATGTCTGTATGTCTGTATGTCTGTATGTCTGTATGTCTGTATGTCTGTATGTCTGTATGTCTGTATGTCTGTTTGTCTGTATGTCTGTATGTCTGTATGTCTGTATGTCTGTATGTCTGTATGTCTGTTTGTTTGTACACGCTAATCTTCCGAACTACTGAACGGATTTAAATGATTTTTTCTTTGTTATATTAGTATTAAGCCTGGTCAACATATAGGCTATAATTTATCTTCGAAACTTGAAGACCTGACGCAGAACTCCAACAGACCAATAAAACTATAAGAGATACAAATATGGTGCCGTGGCAAAAATTGTTTCATTTGATGAGCATTTTCAGCTGAGATAATAAATTTTAAGATCTGGAACATCTGATGTGGAACTCCAGGGGCCCAGCCAGACTATAGCATATAGAGGTATGACGTTTTAGCAAAAGTTGTTCAATCTGATAAGCACTCTCTGTTGACTTATAAAAATTAAAGATGTAAAACACCTGATGTGGAACTCCAGGAGCCCTGCTAGACTATATGAAGCATATGAAGATATGACGTTTTAGCAAAAGTGGTTCAATCTGATAAGCACTTTCTATTGACGCATTTTTCTTTTCTCTCTCACACAAACAAATAATAACGAAGATACAACAACGCTTGATTTTCGTGTTAAGTCACTGCTTAGTACAAATTTTACATACCTAGACGTGGCGTCACGAGCCCCCCACTCTCTAACTTTGTTGCGTTATATCTCATTATTATTTTCTATGTCTCTTCCAGACCTCGGGACTACAGAGTTCCAAATTTTTGTGAGGCAAACGTGGGGCCGAAGCCAACACGCTGAAGTCCTTTTGAGACAACTTTAATGAAATGGTGACACAAAACCGACGATTATCCCTTTATACACTACAGAAATGAATCCAAGGACAATCGCCGGTGGACGTCGTTAAAAAAAAGACAATCCCCGGTTCTGTGCTAAACTATTGCTAACTATGGAGGAAAACTACTTGGGCTATTGTGATGGGATGTTAGTGGATGACAATGTATTAGGTACATGTAAAAACGGCAGGTGGAGACTCGCCACCTCACTTACTGGGCCCCCGGGAACCAGTCACTGAATAGAGTCAAGAGGGCAACAGGGACATGAGCGGCTGAAGGGTGAGGATACCTCGGCGGACTTTAAACGCAGATTACGCGCTCCCTGTGCTTACCATGAGGCACCTACCCTCCGAGCAGGGCTACTAATCCTGCTCTAGCGACTCCACTCTGGACGGCCAAGCCAAGCCAGAGGCGTGAGACCTACCCCCGTCATGGTTCACTCCGACCGGCCGGAGATGGGGGACAGTATACACTCCCTGGAGAACTCAGTATATATAGCCCCGCGGGGTCGCTACTCCCCGTCATCAGCCTCAGATGTCCTGCGGTGCCTATATCTCATTATTATTGTCGTTATTATCTCAAGAGCCTTTGTCCCAATTATGTTAGGGTCGACTTCCAGTCACGATGCAACTGAGTACCAGTGTTTTACATGGAGCGACTGCCTATCTGACCTCCACAACCCGGTTACCCGCTCAACCCAACACCCCTTGGTAAGACTTACTGGCTTCTGACTACCCGTAACGACTGCCAAGAATGGAATGTTCAATGACAGTCGGAACCTACAGTTTAACATCCCCTCCAAATAACGGTCATTGGTATCCAAAATATACGTAGAAAGTACATACGAACTTAGAAAAGTTGCATTGGCAGGCACTTGCCAGGCCTGGAATTAAAGACGCACGCTCATACTTAAGAGATTGGTTCTCTACCCACTAAACCACCACGAATTCCACTAAGTCACCACGACTTTGTCATCTATTTAATGTTTTTTTTTTAAACGGTTTTATTTAGCTCACCCTGTTTGTTTTATTCTTTCTTGGGTCAAATTTAGTAATTCAAATTTAAGTATCTTCCTGTTGTCAGATTGATCTGAAATTTGGTACACACCTTGAATTCCGATGACAATACAATATAGTAATATCAATAACATTGTAAATCCAAGATGGCCGCCGGTACAAAATGGCGGATTACATATTTTTTCCACAACCCCCTCAATATGGGTATCAAATGAAAGGGCTAGTCAAGTAGAATACTGTCAGCAACCCCAGCGGGGCCCAACAAGGCCAAGGCCTGCCTGGGCTGGGGGATTGTTCGAAAGAGTTACCGTGGTCTTGGTATATAAAAGGCCTACGACGAAACACAACGGTTTTTTAGTCAGTAAGAGTTTGGCACTCCCTCACCGTTGCTGACCCATATATAGAATGAGGAATATTCGGTATTTTCATTAAATACTAAAAACTAGGAAATAAAAAATCGGTAAAAAAACTTTTAAGTTAAACGGTTTTATCTTATGTGCACTGAAAACTAGAAAAAAAAAAAACTGTTACTTACCTTAAACCTACGTAAGTGGCCCCGGTCATATTAGACTAAAATAAAAACGTGGGGCCCTCTGAAATCCTACCTGAAAGCATATCTTTATACTTTGGTAGATCGTGAGCTCGGCGTTCGCTGGTGAACCCGCTACGGCTGATTATTGATTGTCAAAATCTCCAGTTACGATTATAGTAAGTCGATGCAATCCACACCTATTATACCTCTAGAAGAAAGCGTTACAGCAATAGTTAGGTAATAGGCCCCACGTTTTTATTTTAGTCTAATATGACCGGGACCACCTACGTAGGTTTAAGGTAAGTAACAGTTTTTTTTTTTTTTACGTAATATTTTTGCCACACACAACTTAAATGCGGACTAATTAGAATCACTTCTTTTATCCCTATGTTCACGTCTATTGCGACTATTCAGATATTTGATTTTGCTGACCCCGTAGTCGCTGGCATAAGGGACAGGATCCGCGTACGAAGTCGCGGGCAGAAGCTAGTTATATAAATAAACATCACGACGTGAACATTTGAACCGGTAGTTGTCAATTGTTTGCCGTCGCATATATGCACGGAAAATCGAAGCGGAAAATCCGCTATTCAAAAGCGCTCATAAAAATCTACTAGCTGTAAATATTCCAGAATTTCATATAATTAATTCTTTAAATAAAACAGACACAAACAAACTTATTACCAAGAACTTGTTAGAAGTTATTTAAACAAATACTGTTGCTGGAAAACCGCACATTGTATGTTTGTAATAAAAAATCACATTGAATAAGTTATAAGTAATGTTATAAAAACATGCTTGTTGAGAAGAAGACATTACAATAGTAATGTCTACAATTTATTTTTCTTTGCATTGTCAGTGGATTACTTAATTATATTTATAGTAAGACATGAGGCGCCGTGCTTACCCAACTTTGTTTAAGAAAGCTCAGGAATATCTTACAATGGATGTTTGTTCGTTATCCCTTAAGCTTGTGGCACATTGTAGCAGCACCGCAACAGCACGGCTGCAGCACGACGTCGCCTCGAATTAAGACTACGGCTAGCTGCCAGCGCGCCAACCACGCGCTGTCCGGTCGCCGTCGGCGCGCCGGCCGCGAGGTGTAAGCTTGCTGTCACCGCAAACTCAATATTATTTTAAGACGATTATGATTGATGTTATGATTGAACACGACGTAATGACGTTGTTTCGCTGCCGGCTCGGAGTCGGCGCGCAATTAATACGCCGTCGGTGCGCTGTACGCATGAGGACCGCTCGCTTGCAGCACGCAGGCGGCGAGTCGAGTTGTTGAAGTTGTTGTTGGAAGCGGCAAGCACGCTGACTGCTCGCCGTTGGCTTTTTCATATTGACATTACGAAATATATTATAATATACACGATTTAATGCTCTAAATTGAATGACAACTTAAATGCTGGTGTGGAGCCGTGCTGTTGCGGTGGCGCTATAATGTGCCATAACCTTATTGTACTACTCCCATTTTAAGTGTAAAGTGAGTTCATTCATCATCCATATTATGATCCATATACATATTACGACGCCGCTTATCAACTATTAGGAGGTAAAAAAAATACTCTCCCAGTTAGAACCTAGTTGTCCATCGTAATTTACAAATATAAAAGGCATATTGTACAGAGCAAAGTATACTAAAAATAAAACGTAAAAGTTATTATGAACAATTTATTTTCCATCCTTTTCTTTTTCAGGAACACTTTCATATAGAGTTTCGACATCTTTAGCCTGCATCCGCTTCTTTTGTGCCGTCTCTCGTCTGTGCTGGACAAAAAACCATCTGAAAAGAATTTAAATAAAGCAATTTTAATTTGTTCTTAATATTTAAAATCTAGAAGGTGCAATGTGCCCCAAATGAAATACATCAGACAAGTTTATTATCCGAAATGTGAAGGTACTGTATGTACTTAACGCTCAATCCTTCTCTGTGTGAGAGGAGGCCTGTGCCCAGCAGTGGGACGATAAAAAGGCTGTAACAGTGAAGGTACTGGTCATATTTTTTTTTTTCGTTTCATAGGTTCATTGGTTGGTGATACCTTTTGGAATATTATTTTTAATATTTTAAAGCTGTCTTCGCAATAGTAAACTGTACTGTAAAAATTATTCAGCTATAGTACGATACTCACTGATGACTATCTAAAAACTTTATCACTTTTTTCAGGTAGTGATATCACGGAATTTACGTGTGACCGATTATTTATTTACTTTGATAAACTCTGGTCATCGTTGGAAATCCCCTTTTAAATATGTACATTACATACATAGAACCTTATGTAAAAACGTTACTATATAGAAAGTTTTCCTAAAGAGCTGTTTTTCTATGACTAATCAACTTCTATCAATGAATTTAACGTGGCTGTCAAATCAAAATGTGATGAATAGTTTTTCTTTAAAATTAATATTAATGAGTTTTTGCTGAATTAAGTAACCTTAAAGGTTAAACGTGTCAAATGACCACAATGACATGTATACGTTAATGGTACTTATATATATTTTGTGCACGAATTTTCCCAGAATAACCAAAATATTATGATAACAACGCCTGTTGGTACTTTCCGGTAGGAAACGTAGAACAATGTTTGTTGTTAAGATTTCTTTAACAATGATATGTGATTGTGAAAGATGATTTACATTTCACTTCGTTGTCATACCAAACATAAGGGTGCGTCCACATCTGGCGAATGCGCCGCGAATGCGCAGCACGCGAGCCGATCGCGAGCTGTCCGCGAGCTGCGCGCGTGCAGTCACTGCAATAGTTCGGTGCGCCTCTTTAGCGCAACTCACGCAAGGCTCGTATAGAGCGCGCGAGCGGCGCGCGATCTGCGCGCAATCAGTTCTCGCCCTTACAGTTCCGTATATTGGCTCAGTACTATCGAAGATGGCAGACGTCGCGCGCCGCCTGCGCGCCGCTCGCGTGCGGCGCTTAGGTCGCGCGCGAGCTGCGCGCGGGCGGCGCAGAAGCGGCGCACGAACAAAAATGCACGCGCGCAGCTCGCGGACAGCTCGCGATCGGCTCGCGTGCTGCGCATTCGCGGCGCATTCGCCAGATGTGGACGCACCCTAATACAGTCGATAACTTGCAAACTTTTATATGCTCAATTTTAACAGACCTTTTTATTAAATTATAGTTAAACTTTCTTACACCGGTCCTTGGTTCAGTCTTGACTAGGTGTGTCGAATAGATCAAGTTGTGTGTGTTTTATAATTATAAATTATCATGTGTGTATGAAGTCGTGGTGGCCTAGTAGGTAAAGAACCAACCTCTCGAGTATGTGGGTGTGGGTTCGATTCCAGGTCAGGCAAGTGTACCAATGCAACTTTTCTAAATTTGTATGTACTTTCTAAGTATATCTTGGACACCAACGGCTGATAAAAAGGTGAAGGAAAACATCTTGAGGAAACCTGAACTATAAAGTCTGAAATCACCAACCCGCATTGAGCAAGCGTGGTGATTAATGCTCAATTCTTCTCCCTGTGAGAGGAGGCCTGTGCCTAGCAGTGAGACGATAAAAAAGCTGTATGTGTGTATGGACCAAGGTCCTTTAAGCCAAAAAAAAGATCAGCATGCTGCGCAGGATTGCACAAGGAATTGCGCAGACACAGGTGCACTCCTTCACTCCCTTAGCGCGATGGAACAGAAAATCCGACTCGACCGGAGCGAGATTATGCGCAGGACCCAGATTTATGTGCTCTCCGATGCACGGGTGTATCAATCACCAACTTAAAGATTACTGACTGCTTTGTGAAAGTCTCAAAACCCACAAAGCGGGAATATACCAAGTACTAAGACAGCATAACTTACATGAGCATCCCAATAGCAGGCAGTGTCATGATGGCGCTGAACACGTACACAGTGGCACTGAACACCGTGATGGTGTTGGAGTACAGCTTCGAGTATGTGGGGTCGAACATCAAGGCTGCTAGCGTCTCCACTAGACTGAACAAGGAGTTCATTTTACCTGGAAATAGAGTTATTTTTAATTAATTTAACATATTTCAGGCAGGTGTGAAATATTTCTAACAAATCTATAAGAAGAAGGGGTTTACAACGCTTCGAAGTTCGTAGGCGGGGCTGTATGAGTAGCCCTGATACCCAAAGGGTTCCGGAGAAGGAACAGAAATAGGTTTTTGCCTGTCCTAGCACCTACAGCGGCCATCAGATGATTCCCCTTTTCAAACAAAAGGACAAATTAGTCCATTCAGGACTGCAAAGTAGTTAAACAGTGAAAATCAAGTAATAACTTCATAACCTCTCCACTTAAAACTAACCAATAACTTATAACTTTCGGGTTGGTTAGACAAAAACTTTTTTACAAAAAAATTAAACCGACTTCCAAAAACACTAAAAAGCAAAAAAAAAATAATTTTATGTGCATCGGCCTAGAAGTCGGTGTCTAATGGATGTTACTAAGTTAATTTTGCCACCGACTTCTAGGCCGATGCACCTAAATTTTTTTTTTTTTTTGCTTTTTAGTGTTTTTGGAAGTCGGTTTAATTTTTTTGTAAAAAAGCTTTTTATAATAGTGATACGAATAATTGTCACTATCCATATAAGTGGAAAGTTCTTATCAATACAAAGAATATAAGCCCAAATACGAGGTATTTTGCGCTAAGTCGTGTCAGAAGTATAGAAGGTATAGTTTTGTCAGATTTGGATGCCAACAAGGTACTTAATCGACCACACGACGGCAGGTCGTTGGCAGAAATAACGAGGTTAAGAAATCTTCCTTCCAATACTTAAACGTCTGTAAATATTTCCATTTAGAATATCCTTAAACTGTTTTTCGTCTTCACTGTCGAATCTGCAATATTACCCATCTCAGCTTAAAGTGTACATCAATACGAATAAAATACGCCCAAACACTATGTAGCTGCTATCGACCATTAATGAGTTCCCTAAACTGTACTGCACCTGCATCACTGACCTTGCTGTGGCAGTCATAACACATCTCAGCTTAAAGTTCTTATCACCACGAATAAAATAAACCCAAACATTATGTAGCTGCTATCAACCATTAAGGAGTTCCCTAAACTGTACTGCATCTGCATCTCGGACCTTGCAGTGGCAGTCATTACTCATTTCGGTGTAAAGATCTTGTCAACACTAATAAAATAAGCCCAAACACGAGGTAGTTAAGATGTGCCGTTTAGGAGTTCCCTCGATCCTCTGTCGTCTCCATCATCAGATCTGCCCTAAACCTCCATAGTATTGTAGTCTCATCAGATAAACACATAAATATAAAGTTTGAACCCCATGCTCGCCTACAATTTTCAAGAGATGCCCTCGATTTCTCAGGGTTTCCACCATCAGATCCTGATCTGATGACAATAAGACCAAATGACAAGCATACCCTTTCAAATAAAAAAAGAATTTTTGAAATCGGTCCAGGCGTCTTTGAGAAATCGAGTAACAAACATAAAAAAAAAAAAATACAGCCGAAATGAGAACCTCCTCCTTTTTTTTGAAGTCGGAGTTGATGATAAAGGAACATTCATATAAACCCAACTCACCCATTTCCTCACTAGGTACAAGCTTCGATGCCATCGACCTCAGAGATGTGAACGTAGTCGCGTTCAGGATCTCGATTAATGGAACTGGAAAAACAACATTATCCTTAATTAATTATGTACAACTAGCTGATTTTCGTACGTTCACCCACGTGCCGAGGGATCTATTTTCCGTACCCGGAGAAAATATAAGTAGCCTATTTCACCCCGGGGACAGTGTAGTTTCATAATACATAAATAATTTTTCAAATCGTTTCAGTAGTTCGGCACATTTAGGGCACAGAAAAAATCAATTTTCCTTTTTATGACATTAGTTTAGACTTACAGATTCTTCAGATTCTGTTTCAGATCCTCGTGGTTTTAGGAGCGTCGCGAGGAAACTGTTAGTTAAAAAAATCTATATTGATTGAACAGCGAATGAAGACATACATACCCATGAACATATGAAGATCAGTCTGCACGAAGATGATCAGAATGGAGCCAGCCAGCTTGCTGACGATGGAGATGAGGCACAGCATGGAGTCGTGGAATCCCCAGCGTTTGCTGAACACGCTGATAGAGAATAATGCTCCTGGAATTATTATAAAGATACACCATTTTAAATTCTTGAATTAAAAACCTATCTTGTTGATATCCAGTCAGAGCTGCTATTTTTTAAGGATATCATGCAGTGCTTCTGCCCCATGTCCACAAGCATCAAAGGTGCACTCTCTTGTCCCTGACTCTCATAGTTGAATGGGACGCGACTGCAGAGAGATCAAGAGCAGGACTAATAACTTAACGAGCTCTCAAGACAGGATTGACATCAGCTATAGGAATATTTGTCTAGGCAGGTCTTGAGTTTTCATGGCATAGATAATTATAACTCTAAGCAATATGCATACAGCTCAGAAACCATCATTCAGTAGTTTGGTATCGTTACTAGATATTTTTTAACATGGTCAAATCTTTCGATTTTCCCATTGCTTAAAGGCTTTTCCAAATGTGTTTGGACAATCAAAGAAAAATCTTCAAAACCACGATAGTTTTTATATTATCCTTTGTTGTTTGGCACTACATTGAATCAAACAAAAACTTAAAGGAAAAATGTTTTATCCAACTAAAGGTTGTCTGTAAGACATCGATATTGGTGATAAGACCGTCTATTGTACTTATTATTTACTTTGTTATAGCCACTACGAAGTTATCTACTGTATATTATGTATGTTTGTATAGTATCGTTGTTTCTGTTCTATGCCTAAATTGATATTTATTCGTCAAAACAAGATCGTTATTTAAAATTGTTCTACATTCATTAGATCATCTTGCAAAGTCAATCAATTCCTTTTATTCCATATTACATTCCAATAGACCTCTTGCGTCACTTTCATCTGTTATAATCTTTAAATTGGAAGAGATTTTCATCAAAGCCTTTATTATTAAAAAAAAATATTATTAAAAATAATGCATTGAAGTGGTCTCATAGCTTTTGTTAAACAAACAATTGAATATACGGTTCTTTAACACCCTTGTTAATAAACAAAATCGGATGTTGATTTAAATTACGGTATTCCAAGTTTCCCTTTATAGGCAAACTGATGCAAATAATTATACTAACCCAAGGAATGTGTGATGATGCTGTAAGTAGAGTATAAGCTGTACTTCAGAGCATCCCATTTCAGCTTGTATCTGAGGTACATGTATGTTATGATGTGTTCACCTAAAAAAAATGGTAATGAGTAAGGAAATATAGGGCTGATTTTTCAATGGCTAGATAACTTTTATCATGATTTGACAGCTTTTGTATAGAAAATATGTCAACCCGCCATATTGATTCCTCTGATAGAAGTTAACTGATCATTGAAAAATCAGCCCAAACTAGATAAACCACGTGATCATAAAGTGATTTTAGTAGCCATATTGCTACTTCAGCTAGCACTTGCGATTATAGAAAAACTTCTTTGACAATAGAAATCATCTTAAGGGTCAATTGATGATCTTCTACTCACCATGGTTAGGACCATAAACTATGGCCACAACAAGCAGTGTCAAGATGATTTTCTTTCTAAAGTTTGTCTCCCTCTTCTTAAAAGCTACATCTCCTGTTTCTTTCACTAGTGTCACCATATCAGAACAAGTTACTGGCTTTACCTAAAAAGAATATTCAAAAATGTAGTGATCATTGTTAAGGTAAAACTTTTCAAAATTTAGCACGTGTGCTTATTTTCAAAGATACAAAAAAATATATTTACCTTTTCATCCTTATCATGGCGTGGTTTAGTATTACTCTCCAAATAGATAAATCCATAAGTAAAAGTCATTGTATAAATGACTGCCGAAATTATAAAGATGCCGTAGTACCCTAGTACCTTTAATAGGATCCCACTTAAAGCCGTTCCTATAGGAATCCCAGCAGTCATGCAAAGGTTCACGAGACCCACTCTAAATGTTCTAGATTGTTCGTCAGTTATGTCACTTATGTAGCTGAAGACTCCAAGATAGACCATAACCCAACCACCAGTGATAGCCGGGAAGAAAGCTTCAAAGAACATAGTCACTTCAACACCAATTTCTTCAAAGAAGAAGGTGCTGAACAAATTGCTGATGCACACCATAAACTCCCCAAAGATTGGTAGTAAGATACACAGTTTTCTGTTCCCCGTCCTGTCGCTCCAAGCTCCCATGAACAGCACCAAAAGTGTTGGAATCGATGTTTGTATCACACTCTTCCATGATTCTATATTGGAAATTATCTTCTGCACATCACCTTCGTATTCCGTCAAGTTTCCTCTCTTATCGATCAGAGCATCACAAATAGTTTCATTGAAGTTCAGTTTGACTCGACACGTTTTATCCAAATTCAAATTCTGTATCGCCAACCTGGCTAACATTGAGGGTATGATGAGCCCCGCTAACATGGGTTCTACAGTAATATTTGACTTTATCTTCCATAGCTTTGTTATAAAACCTTCTTGTTCAGTTTCAGTTTTTTCATTATTTTTCTCTTTTAATGGCTGCTCTTCAATTGTTTCTTTTTTTTCTGCACCTGACATGGTGTTCACTCAACGAAAGTATTTCTTAATCTAACCGTAGTGTTATAATTAAATAACTATAAGTTCATTCGTTTCATGTAATCATAATTACATATTATTTGTCATGTTTAGAGGGGTGTCACGTACGGTATGATCCAAAAAATATTTTAGACAAAAATTATTATAATAGGTGTTGTTTTTGTTGGGGTTGCAGACATAGGCCTAATATCAGAACTGTCGATTCCGCCATTACTACTTTTATTTCCTGTTGTGTTAATGGAAGGTTCTGCTTTCCTAACTAGGTTTAGACCAGCATGCAGTCCATATCGGAAAAAAACTTTTTCCTTTCTTTTCTTGGAACATACTCCTTTCTCTAGAAATGTGATTTATTTATTTTATAGAACCTGTTGAATGAAATGAACAATACTTTAGAAG
Organism: Helicoverpa zea; assembly: GCF_022581195.2. NCBI lineage: Eukaryota > Metazoa > Arthropoda > Insecta > Lepidoptera > Noctuidae > Helicoverpa > Helicoverpa zea. The sequence continues at coordinate 11,105,468 of NC_061456.1, read as the reverse complement.
CTAAACATTGGGGTATGTTCAGGACATCATTATAGTAGGTAAGTTAAATCTTTCATGAGTAGGAGGATCTTTTGGACAGTAGAATCGACAAGTATGTTTTCTAAATATTCTTTTTCCTTATTTGTTTTCAATAAAAACTAAACGTCCTGTAGTTATTACGAGTTATCAAAGTCAAATAATTGTAACAAGCGAATATTTACGCAGAGTATTTAGTTTGCCACTGCACCTTCGTGTCTAGATAAAATTATACAAACATCGTAATCAATTGTCTCGGTGGCTCTAGAGATTGCGACAATACTGGCCCAAGTTCACCGACAACTAAACGCCAGTTTTCTTAAAACAACCGTTTACCATACATTTTCATATTGACCTTCTAAAGTTAACAGTAGTTTAAAGAAGAATGGACTTTTATATTGCCGGTGAATTTGGGCTTCCATCTTAATAAATGCAAAATGATTATCATTGTGACTGGAATTACTGTTGATTTTTATAGAAAAGTCTTCTTATGTTTGGTAAATAATGACAGTTCAATTTTGCAACGCGGAAACCTGCATAATACCGTGTTATATTCTTAGATCCTTTATGAAAATTACTTATTGTTTCAATTGTTATTTTGTCAATCTTTTATACTTATTATATTGCTTACATATAGTTATTTTATTCCACATGTGCGATGCTGACAAGTACTAAGTTAAATAAATTAAAATTAAATTAAATTAAGAGCACTTAGAACTGGTTTTGGGAAAAACATATGTCAAGTAATTTACATATTTCAGCAACTGTAGAATGACATTGCAAAAATGCCTTGGGATATTTTTAACCACGATTACAATAACATTTTTACAGAAGAATTCAAGGAAATTCAAATTCTAACTATATCTTTTTTGTTTAGGTATTCTATGTAATTAACAATTATATTAGGTACGTACAATTTGACAGTTAATATTCTTAAAAAAACATACACACTCACAAACAAACACACTTTTTAAATCTTATAAGTCTAATATAAGTATAACGCACGCACGTGCAAAAACATTTACACATTCTTTTTTTTAAATTCTAGCAAAGAGTATTTTTGAACTCTCCTTATGTGGACCTCGACTTTATAATAAGAATATTAATAACTGACTGCAGACCTGCAAATAAAACGCTCGAAAATAAAAACTAAGTTTAATCAAGTGTTTCACCAATTATTATTGGTTTTTCCGAAATTAAATCAATTATTTGTCTTTTTACTCTGTGCTAAGTACCTATTATTTAAAAAAAAATTCAAAATGTAGGTATGTTCTAACTTGTAATAATTATTGTATTAACACATATTGAAATTGTGATTTCATTAAAGTCATTAGCTACCCAGAAAAGAATTCTACGTTTTTAATTAAACATTTTCAGTGAACTATGTTAATTAGGATAAGGGCAGGAGGATGATGATGATGATTTTAAGTGAACCATGTTTTGATGAAAATAAAATCCTTTGAACTTATGTTGGTGTAATTATGATTATCACCTAAAGGTACACTTTATCATAATCCTACCATCTAGAAATCACAGCTTCGTGAGCCAATGATTAGTAATAAATAAGAACTTAATGAAAATAACTTGCAATATATTTTGTATACATTGTACACTGTCTGGCACGTACAGATTAAAAATATGGCCGTTACTGAACTCGCAATTAAAGAGGTTTTCAACCGATAGCCTTAAATCTTGTACAAATATTTTTTTGTGTTATAAAAACATCTCTTTAAGAGAAAGTGATAGAAATATATTTATGTTATTGTAAAACATCCCAATAGATGGGTTCGGTCAATACTAGGAGTAGAAATAAACTAGCTTTTCGGGTATCACGTATCGGGTGCACCACTTCCCGCAACCGCATCGGGTAAAAAATGGCTAAAAATACTTTTTATGGCGAAAAATGTTTTTTCACGGGCTTTGTAAGATCTGTGTACCAAACACCTTAACCGTTTAAGTAGTTTGTGGTCATAGAAGAGTGTTGGCTAAGAAACCTTTATGCAAAACTTTCTGTTAAACTGTTATCATGATGTTATTCATTTCGGCATCTATATTTGAACTAAGTATTTTTGCTTAAACACACATGACTTGCATGCCACGTCCTCAAAAAAATCTACTTCACAACATTGTGAAATCGAAAACTGCTTATCTTAAGCTTTATTTCCGCAAACTTAAAGGATTTACTTAATTTTATAATTGTATACATACTTAGATAAGAAATTGGTATATAAATGTTTGGTTTCTACTGTATTTCGGTTTATTTATCTGATTTCATCAGACTCTGCATAGAAAACTTTGGAGAATCTGGTAAAGCAAAAATTCGCGCATCCAGATATTATTATGATCGTCTCTAAGATGGAAGTTCTGTTATCAGACTGCTAGATAGTTCCTGTGATTACGCCCGATTCTTCAGGCACACAGTTTTTCTATGTGGACTTTAGTTTTTAACAACTTGACTGCCTCGTTGGTCTAGTGGTCGCAAGCGCGGCTGGTGTGCTCGAGGTCTCGGGTTCGATTCCCGGGTCGAGCCGAAATCGCTTTGTGGGTTTTCTTAAACTTTCACAAAAGTAGCCCGTAGTCTGGAAGGTGGTGATTGATTCACCCGTGCATCGGAGAGCACGTAAATGTCGGTCCTGCGCCTGATCTCTTTCCGGTCGTGTCGGATTGCCGTCCCATCGGGTTATAAGAGTGAAGGAATAGGGAGTGCACCTGTGTCTGCGCAAATGTTCGTGCACTATAATATGTCCTGCGCAGCTGGCTGATCTCCTTAAATGAGAACAGCCGCCGTGGCCGAAATCGGCCGTTATTATTATTAGTTTTTAAAACATTTAACCACCCCAACAACCTCATCTCCCGAGCCTTTTCCCAACTATGTTGGGGTCAGCTTCCAGTCTAACTGCATTCAGCTGAGTACCAGTGTTTTGCAAGGAGCGACTGCCTATCTGATAACAACCCAACAACCTATACTCCCATTATAATACCTACTTAGCTTACAAATTGTAAGCGCTAAATTGAGCCATTTATCACATAGGACATCGTTTTCGGGACAAATATAAAAAAGCATGGATCAAGAGATAAAATAGGTGATATGACTTATCTAAAAGAAAATAAAAACAAATCATTAAAAAAATACTATGTATTTACTTGACTGCCATGTCAAATAGTGAGAAATAATAACACAAAACTGCCCAGGTAATGGACGGCACAATTTTTTTGTAATAAATTGTATAATGTTTAATTAAAATTAAAACTATTCTTACGTACATACAAATACATCAACTTAAAGAATATATCTATTCTCAAGCAATCTCATCAAGAATGTAAAGATATTTTATAATGATGTGAAATTCTGAAATAGTCTTGTTTATATAAAACAGACATACAAATAAATAACATTTTTAAATACAATACAGTACAATATTATGATTATACAATTCATTCCTACAATTATAAATTCTTATAATAATCTATATTAGGCATCACTTAATTCTATAATTATAAAAAATATTTTATAAAAATAATAATTAAGTAAATAATATTTTTTTATTCGACAAATATGGCTTCATGTTCCAAATCAATGCTGTTAATGAGTGAATCCTTTTTCTTATTATTTTGCAATTCAGGTATATTTTTTTCTCCATCTGCAACTTTTGATCTGGCAACATCTTTCCGATATTGTATGAAGAACCAGCTGTAAAAATGAAAGTGATTAAAAAATTTTTTGCCTTCTCAGTATGAATAAGATCTATGCCCAGCAGTGGGACAAATAGACCGTTTTGTTTTCCGAATTTGGGACTTTCCTTAGTGTTGAATTCCTAAAAAGTGAGTGTATTTCTATGGTGAGAACATTATCAATTGTAACATAAGTCTCGATTTTTGCCTCATAGAAGTAGTCTGGTCTTGTGGTACATGGGTAACTTTTGGTGCCAGAACTATCTTTGAAACTGTTTAGCCTAATATATTTAATGTCAGATTGTATCCCGATTTTTTTCCACGCATTGTTTAATTCTACGCCTGTCCAATTTTTAATTGAAAGCAATATAATTGAAGCCTTCACAAATCGCTCTTAATTTACGTTAGGCGCAGTTGAAAATTTTTGTTTAAAAACTAGGCATAAATTAAAAAAGTCTTAAGCCAGATAATTTATTTTAGCATTTGCATTAACTACGAAGTTTTAAGGGTTATATTTATTAATCCCTACTGATTTAACTTTTAATCTTTTGTTAACACTAATTACGCCTAATTATGAAAGAGATGAAGAAATGCTCTTTCTATTTAAGTTTTGTTTGTCTTAACTAGGCTTAAATATATAAGGGTATAGAGACTTATATTCCTTATTTAACTATCTTTAATTAATTAAGTATTTTAATAACAGTAGGTATACTTTTCTGTAGCAAATAAAAACTTGGAATAGTCTGCTAGCTGCCAAAAAACTTCTCATAATCAAAACCAATTGATTGGTGGGGAACACTCAAAAGTTCGAGAGGTGTGGAGACAAAATGTAGAGGTCTTTGCCCAGTAGTGGGACGACAGGCTATGAAAAAAATACTTACGCAAAAAACAACAGCGGTGGCACTGTAAGAACCGTGCTAACATAATACACGATACCAGCATCTATCTCCAAGGTGCACATATATATCCAGGAGTAGATAGGGCCGAATACCATGGAGGTCACCACCTCCATCAGATTGAAGAACGATGTCATTTTACCTGGAACACGTAGGAATTGGGGAGATAACAGTCAATTGTTGGTGACCCGTTTTTTTGGTAATATTGATGTTAGGTTGACTGTTTGTTGAAGATTTATTCTACATACTAGCTTTTGCCCGCGACTTCTTTCGCGTGGAATAGTAACTTCCGGTAGATTTTTGGTTTGACCAATAGGTGGCGCTATATGTCCGGAATAAATTTTATTTTTATATTTTTTTGTAATAAAAACTATCCTATGTCCTTTCTCAAGTTTCAAACTATATCTGTACCAAATTTCACACAAATCGATTCAGTAGTTTAGGCGTGAAGAAAAGACAGACAGACAGACAGACAGACAGAAAGACAGACAGACAGAGTTACTTTCTCATTTATAATATTAGTTAGGATATGTAAGGATGTCCTTGTAAGGATATGTTTTAAAGTTTTTTCAAGAAGTTTTTTCGTTGTTTTGTTGAATAGGCAATTCAATTCAATTCAATTTAATTCTTTCGGCAAGACAAAGATGTACTAAGCCAAATAAAATAACTTGGATATTGCTTTCAATTGAACCTCAAATAAGTATACTATAGTCAGTCAGATAGCAGTCGTTTCATTTAAATGACCCCAACAGAATTGGGAAAAAGCCAGGCAGATGATGAAATTAATTTCACATTGAATATTGTAATAAATTAATGTAAATTTACCTAGTTCATCACTTGTAACTAGTTTGGAAGAGATCGACCTGAGTGCGGTAAACGAGGTGGCGTTGAACATCTCAATAGCCACCGCTGAAAAACATTCTGAATTTAATACAAAAACATATAATTCAAAGAAATGATCCAGGGACCCAGTGCACGGCAGTTGCGCTTGTGCCCGACGCGCAGGGCACTTATTAGAAAAACCGCTATGGACATCAGATACAATACAAAGCATCTTACCATATACTGGCCTATTAGAATTCGACCCAATCATTAAAAAAAATATATAAACATTGGGGGAGATCTACGTACGGCTGATATGATGATGATGATTACTGCAGAAGTTAGGCAAATAAAGAATGATTGAAACTCTATAAATTGAGATACCACTTACCAACATACATGTCTCTAGTATTCCTAGCGAGGCCAGTGTAAAGGCCTCCGATTATCTTGCTGAAGTTGGAGATCAGACCTAAGACTGAATCGTCCCATTGTAGCCGGTGGCTGAACAGACTTATTGATATTAACGCTCCTGAAAAAATTAAGTAGCAATATGGGAACTGATAAGTAGAGAGAATTTCACAAGGGTGTTTTAAGATTTTTCTCGATTTGCGTTCAAGTTTACTTTGAATTTCTTTTTTTTTAATGTACATTAGGCATAAAAAGTGACCTTTGAAAAAATGTGTGAGAAAAGAAAATGATAGTTATGTTTAAGACCGCTCCGCTCCGATATTACTCAGTCTTAATTAGTATATAAATCTTATTAAACTGTATCGTTATTTCATTTGTTTACTAATTTCCAATAATATTACTTACCAAGCGAGTGGATGCAAATAAAGAAAGTGCTGTAAAAACTGTATTTCAGCGCATCCCAGTTGAAACGGTACCGAGTAAACAGATACCGTACGGTATTCTCACCTGAAAACATACAGAATTTACATCAATACATACAAAAATATATCAAAAAATCCCTTCATAGATCTAGTTGGTAAACCACGTGCGTGAAATGGATCGTTTCGAAAAACGTTAGTTTTCAGCTTGAATAAAATCGCAAAAAATACACGCCCATATAAAAGTACAAATCCACTATTCTCAAAAAGTATTAGTTTAAAATCGAATAGATTTTTATACACAAAATACAAAAGGCACTCGAATTTTAGCGGATACCATTTCAATTTGTAGTTTAGCTAAAAAGAGTTTTGTATTTTGCAAAATGTGTACGTATTTTTAGTCTAGCCCCAATATCTGTGGCAGTCGTTTTGTGCTTAGACAACCTGCTTGCAGTTGTTATGCAACCGGCATTCAATTGTTTTCAAATCAGGTAACTGAGCCAGTACATCATTAGTGCCAAAACATAGTTAATTTGTAGTATAACTAGAATGATAATTTGCTGACGGCCCCTGATATTCAGGGTTCTTAAAACATCTACATTCGATACATTCGAACTTCATGATGATTCAGTTACAAAACTCTCCCTTTCTCCATTCGCGCCGCAATTCGACAAAATACAGAACAAATCAGGACTAAGTAATATTTTTCCATTTACGTTCTTTAAGTAAATAACACAAGGAAAATCACCTTCCCAACGTAATACATAGAAATACTTCACCAAACTAAAGACAAAAATAAATAATTCCATAGATCCCCGATGATAATTCGGATTTATCTCCGAAATTCAGTACTAACATTGAATAAAATATAAGACTAAAACAAGTACGTACCATGAGACGGGCCATATATAAATGTGATCGATGCCAGTACCAAAATGGACTTTATCCTCCGTTTGTTAGGTCCATTTTTGAATGCGACAGTTAGAGTGTCTTTCACGTGTTTTATGTCGAAAAAGGACTTTAGGAAGCCCCTTACGTCGGTCGATTCATTCTGCAATTATAAATCCCATTATTAGACCTTTCACATGAATGGCTTCTGTCACTGTGTTGGTCGAGATTTAAATTATATGTGTACCTTCTTATGTCACGAAATACATCTTTACGTAAAGTAAGTCATATATTCTAGAGTTCTGACGATGTCAGAAATTTTCGCACGATTGAGTGTTCAATGTGATACCTGTTAAGACTATTTTATTGCTATTTGACAATATTTTTGTTACATTAATTTTCACGATACCGACTCCGAACTCAAAGGATGTAATTTGTTCAAGTTCAGCATCCCATTTGTTCAAGATTCATAATTTTCATTTTTCATATGGCATCCACCCTTTGTCTAAAAGCTCAGAAATAGTAACTTTTTACTACCTGGCTACCTGGTTGTAGCAATTTTATTAATAAATAATTATATCAAGGGTGAGTTGCACCCTTTAACCACAGATTACTATAATAGTTATTTTTAACTATATAGACAACCAAACCATAACCTGCCGTAAAATTGCCGCCCATTAGTCAAATCGTTTTGACGGCTGGTTATTATTTGGTAACTGTTAAATGGTGCAGCCTGCGTTTTTAAACAATAGAAACTATTTCACACCAGTTATTATTCATTTCATTCGCAACAAAGTAAGAAGCTACGTTCTATTCTTATCAATAACAAATCAACAAGACGAATCATTCACAAATACAATGCACGAATTCTAACGCAATTACAAACTCTACTTTATCATTTAATTAAAATGTAACCTAGTTAATTAATCAATTATAATGTAATGCGAAAGTACATAGGTAGGTAATAGAATAAACAAAGTAAGAGTATACACTTTGTGTCAATAAAACACTGGATTTTTTTCTGAAAATCCTACCTTTGATTATAATACGAAATGAAAATTAATTTCTACGTCCTAATTAACACTCAGAATTCCAATTTTTTTTTTAAACAAATCACGCATGAGCTTGCAGTGGACTACAGCAAGGATCAGTCTTTCGTGGGTAGTATTGACTGCGAATTTTCTAAATTTTGAGTGATCATCATCATCTCAGCCATAGGACGTCCACTGCTGAACATAGGTCTCCCCCTTTGATCCCTTTTGAGTATTTATCACTTCAATGTGTGTGTGTATTACAATACATTTTCGTAATTTCAGAATGAATAAAAGAAGATAATTATGAGGTAAATCGTCCTTAACTTACTTTCTATTAAAAATTAAAATGTACTGACCTGCTTTGGTTTCTCAGTAATAGGCCGCTCCGGATCTTTTATGCAAATGAATCCATAATAAATACTGAAGATGTAAAGCAAAGAACTGATGGTAAATACTCCGTAGTACCCAGTGAGCTTCAGCAGAATCCCGCTGAGAACTGACCCTATTGGACCTCCGGCTGTCAAACACAGGTTAGCTATCCCCACTCTAAACGTCCTGGACTCCTCACTAGAAATGTCACTGATATACGCAAAGATACCCATGTATGTGGTGATCCAACCTCCCGTAATGGCCGGGAAGAATCCGTCAAAAAACATAGTCACTTGCACCGGCAGCTCGTAGAAATAATATGCATTGAGTATACTGCTAATACACGTCAGGAGATCCCCAATAATTGGTAGAAGAATGCAGATCTTTCGCTTCCCTGTTCGATCGCTCCAGGCTCCCATGAAGAGGATTAGGAAACTTGGTAACGCAGTCAGAAGAACGCTCTTCCACATCTCCATCCCTGCTATAAGCTCTTGGATCGCCAGTTCTTCTTTCAGGTACTTATTTCCTTCTCTAGCAATCAGTGCATCGCAAACCTTATCGCCAAACTTCATGTTCACCCGACATGCTTTGTCCAGGTTGAGGTTCTGTGTTGCCAATCTTGACAGCATTCCCGGGACCACATAGCAAGCCAAAACAGGTTCAACGGTTATGTTTTCTCTGATTGATGCAAGCTTTTCTCTAAAGGTTTTCTTTTTCGGGATCGCTTTATCTTTTAAAGGCTGCTCCTCCGGGTAACCCATCTTTTCCGACGGTGCCATGACTACTAAGGTTTAGAGAATACGAAAATTTTCCCGTGGCATGATGATTGCCAATCAAATATTAGCTTGTTGTGTGATAGGCTTCACTATTGTTATAATTATAGATATTTTATCAGTTTTTCTAAGACGCAACCGAGGAGACAAACATTGTTTTGTTTGTCTGTTGTATTTATAAAGGAGCAAGTTTGTTTATTTTGACGTAATTATCATGCACGGGTGATATTATGAAATCTCTGTGCTGATTAAAGTTATTTGTTTCTCCAAACACACCCCAAATGACCTTATCGTGAAGGGCACTCTATTTGGACGTGTAATTATGTGAATTGTCATGTGAAACAGGGATGTCCAAAACCTTAAAAAATATAAAAAAATATTTTTTTTATCACATGACATATATTCTTATTATTTTCAGAGTCCTTTTTCCTATTACTCTGTAGTAGCCAATCTAATAGCTTCGCAAATCAATAGACTGACTTCGCTAGCAATTTAAAAATCTTTAGAAACTACCCTCTTTTCACAACCGCATCCAATTTGTCCACTATAAAAAATAAACAGAGCAATCTAGATGCCAGCCGTCTTAATTTGCGGTTTAACAAAGCCAGATGGGGATTTTCATTAAAAACTTGTTTTTAGATCCTGTATGTGATGGGGTACAATATGTTGGTGCTTTTGTGCCAAGGAATTTACATAAGAGGCTTTTTAATCGTTTTTTGTTTTTGCCTTTCATAGTGTTTCGTTTCGCACTTAAGTAGGTGGATTGTGCAAACTTTTTATAGAATGAGATGGTGGGTTGATAACTGAAAATGTATTTGATGGAAGTTCTAAATAGGTCAAGAGGTGTTTTATTTTCGGTCACCTTTCTCGCCTGGCTTATTACATCCTGTTCTTTGTAATAGACATGCATGAGCTTGAATGCGTTGCAATGAGAGTTGCATTTCAATCTATGTATATTAGTCAGAAAGTAATATATGCCGAACCATAATCACTATTTATTAGTATATTAGATACCTAGGTATTTAAATAGATCAAGACAAAAACATACATAGCTTCGAATAACTGTCTACAACCCAAAGCCTGGCTCAGGACGCTTTGGCCCAAGAAGGGACGATACTCCCAGGGTCCTATTAATCTCAGTGGACTTGAGTAAGTGCACGTCCAAGCCCAGATGTGCATTTAAATTAAAAGACACGCTATTTTTATATATCTGTGTGGAGCTAGAAGAATGTGTCGTGGTAATGCCTCACAGAGTGTGAGCGCTCTTGAGTCAATGCACTTTTATTTAGTTGTAGGGGATCTAGCTTTTTGGTCGGAGGTAGGATAAGGTTTGTTATGAAATTAACAAGGATTAGTTGAAGTTTGGTAAATTGTGTAAATAATTTACAAGCCATTAAGTACGGTAAAATACAAAATCGATATTGTGAATGTAGGTACCTATGTTTGTAAAGCAGTAATGCAAAGCTTAATACATTTTTAACGAGGTTTTCCTGCACACTTCGGGGAATCATATGTGTTAAATAAAAAACTTCTTAAGATCTTTCCACATTGTTTAATTTAATGATGCATATTGTCGATATTTAGTTAAACTTTAAATTGCAATCTGTGATCAGGAACATTGTAAATATCTGAATCTACGACAAACATCTTGTCGCGCGACATTACCTAAAGAATTTCGATTACTGAAGCTAATCGAAAACTTGAACAGCGAACGAACTTCTCCAAGTTATCTTAACAACCTTTAAAATTGCTAACATTGATATCTACCTATACTACGTTCTTTGTTTTGAAGTACCTACATATATTCGTTTATTCATGCACATCTTCGAATAAGTAAGTAAGTCAGTAAGTCTGACACCAGTCTAACCAAGGGGTATTGGGTTGCCTGGGTAACTGGGTTGAGGAGGTCAGATAGGCAGTCGCTCCTTGTAAAGCACTGGTACTCTGCTGAATCCGGTTAGACTGGAAGCCGACCCCAACATAGTTGGGACAAAGGCTCAGAGGTTGATCTTCGAATAAATGACGCAATTACTTCGAGAACCAAAAGTTTTGGAACTAAACATCACCATCAAAAGCTAGAAAATAGAACAAAAACTAAACTTTTTCAGTAAAAAGAAATAGTTAAAGTACCTATTCGCAAGATCTTCTAAGTCGTGAAGTGACAATCTTGATTTTAAATGACGAAAATTGCGTTATCTAGTAGGAGGCCAAACCGAGAGTAATACTACAAAACCTTACATCAGACCATGTTTTCTACAGCCATTGCAAATCCCTAAGATATATCTAAGCATCTGCAATATTTTAGAACAAGAGCTAGGTACTTATTTAATGAGCTTTGCATGTTTTCGAACCTTCACGTTACTACTTAGGTACTTCCTCAGATCAAAGAAATTTCATAAACACGTGTAAAATAAGACTTCAATCGACATCAACAAAGAACACCTAAAAAACTACTTCCATTCAATTTTTCAACAAACTATAACAAAAAAAAATCAATCTCCCTTTTCAGTTGCAAAAAAACGTGCCCAAAATGATCAATCAAAGCTTAGTTTCCATTCACTAAGAGTTCCTTAAGCAGACTATCCATCAAGAGAACCGTGGTTACCGTACTTTGTTGAAAAATGTTAGGGAACGTTCGTGGCGCGTCGCCATTGTTTTCTAAAACTAATTTACTGCCGACATATTTTTCTGCTTACAGCGAAGAATTGGTCGTAACTTCACACCTACATTTCGGTACTAAGGTGTATGAGATTTTGAGCTTACAACAATTGCTTTTGTGGCAATTATGTTCGGAGGATTTGTTATGTGTTACAAATGTTATGTCCGGCTTGCTATCTTTCGGGTTTTAAGAAGTTTGTTTGACGTAGGTACCTAAGTGTGGTATTTCATGTTTGAGTGTACGGTCAACAACACAATCATCTGATTGCCCTTTTTTAACTATATTGGTCGGCTTCCAGTCAAACTGGATGCAGTTGAATACCTGCCAGTATTCTACGAGAGCAACTACCTATCTGACCTCCTCAACCCGTAACTTTCATAACTCTTAGATAGTAGAACCGATTGTCAGACTTTCTTGCTTCTGACTCCCGTTCAAATACAGCTGCAACCCACTAGTTCAACGTGCTTTCAGAAACACCTCGATCCCTCAGATTTCGTCGTGATAAGATGGTTTCTCATGCAAAGACCGACCGCACCAAGCATTGCTTAACCAAATTGACAAACATTATCCCTTTTAGATTTTATTTCTCCGATCTCCGTCCTTAGCTGTCGTCCGCACATATCGCCTCCTATACCTTCAGCTTATTTCCTCCGATTCTATTTTAAAGTTAAACAAATGACGATAGCAAACTCTTCCGATATTATTTTTGTCTGCAGATAACATATCAGATATTAATAACATAACGACCTCTAATTGATATTGTTTAACAAACAATTTTCATTATAATGCGAGTTGCAATCGTTGCACATGAAATGTAAACATCCATTGAAGTTACAGAAGAGCTTCAGTTAAGACCATCAGCCCCACTTACTGCAGACTAAATTATCGGCTGAAAGTTGGCCCGATGTTTGGCTGACAGTTTACTTTTAAAGAGATCGGGAAACCAAACTTTTTAGTCGGTCTGGTGACGGCCGGATACCTGATCATTGCAATGTGCGCATTACCATTCATCTCCATACTGATTAATGAGCCCGAACAAACTAACAAAGTTGGCAGTACAGTACAGTGTGAGCAAAACTTAAATTAAATTAATTAAAAAAAAAAGTGAAAGAAAAATTAAAGATTAAAAAAAAAGTGTGTAAAGTAACTAAATTCATAATAAAACAAAGTGTAAAAACATAAAATACCGTATTCTATAAACGTTATAAACATTAAAGTAAGTTTAGTGCAAAAACAATAACATTTTAAAAAATAACAACAAAGTTTTCAAAAAAGTGACGCCAAAAAGTGATTTGAATTTAAATTGCCATAACGGATTGTTTGTTTGTATAAACATCTAATAACCAAAGCACACACTAAATTCGACATCAAATATTAAGTACCGGTAGCCCCGTACAAAGGAGTTCTACTTTTGCCGTTCAACAAATCCACGTGAATGTCCGTGAGTTCAAATCCCACTACGTGCATTCGCTTTTCGTTAAGAGCAACATTTTTCAAATATTTGTAAGTTATTATTACTATATACAATGTCCTTAAATTTGACAAGAAATAACAACAGTATCCGTAAGATGGCGCCACTGGTACCTTGTCATAAATGTAAAAAAATGGTCTATATAAAAAATACCGCTCTATGCTCTGCCTGCAAAAATAGATACGAGCTAGACTGCGACGGCTATCCCGAAGCAACATATCGTCTTAAGGACGCAGAAGCTAAAAAGAAATGGAGGTGTAAGTTGTGCATAAAAAATAAGAAATATGCAGACGATAATGTACAGTCTAATATTACCTTACGGAAAAAGCAACCACTCACTAAACCAGTGTCTCCGATACAACTAACTGCTAACATAAATGAAAATGTAAATGATGAAACGCTACACCAATCGCCAGTACAACACAGCACTATGCTATTTGACTCACACATACTCACAGAATGCGAGACTTCTGATGAATCATACAGTACCCCCAAGATATCTAGAAGTGTTGATAAAACAATAACTGACCTAGTATCAACCTCAGAAATGAGGTGCACAATAACTCAACTTACACTTAAACTTGAAAGTACAGAAAATAAACTGGGAGATTTGCTATCAGAAAACAGTGACTTACGGGAACAAATGAAAAAGTTAACTGTAGAAAACCAGAGACTGGAATCTGTCATAAGCCATACCAATCAGAAGCTAAACTGTTCCCTTACACAACAAAACAACATGTCCACTGCACAAACCTCACCAACTTCAGACGGTCCCTTTACCAATAATGACTACGGGAAGATAACATTGCTGAAACAAGAAATTGACACTCTACAACAACAACTACAGGTCGCAGATCAAGAGATCTCAAAACTCACAGGTCGCATTAAAGAACTGATGCGGCATAATCACTACACAAATAAGAATGAGTCTCTAAAAGCTACACAAAATACGAGTCTAAACACTATGCCTAATGCTACGAAGTGGCTGACACCAACTAACGAAAAGAAGATAGTTATCTACGGCTCCCAGCGGTGCGTCGGACTAGCAGCAGCCATATCACGCTCGCGTGCCAACACACAGTATGAGAGGTACAGAGTCGTCGCTGAAACGAAACCGAATGCTCCGACCAGAGAAATTTTAGCCAACTGTAGAAATAGCGAATTCTCATCTGATGACAAATTAATTATATGTGTAGGGGAAAACGACCATAATCCGACATTAATCTTATCTCAGCTAGAAATAATATTAGATAAATTTAAAAATAACTGTGTGATTGTACTGAATGTCTTAAATAATATACATATAAATGTTAATAAATTGAATTACTCTATAGAAAACCTTTGTAAAAAATATGAAAAATGCTACTTCTTAAACAAAAAGCGCAATAAACACTTCGAAATATGTGAGTCAATAAATTATGCTATTGATTGTTGCGACTATAATGATAAATACTTGAACCCTAGCTCTATTCGGAAATGGTTAGTGCGTAACAAATCAAGTTCCAATACAAACACCAGTGTAAATGAGCCCAAGAAAGGAACAATTCCTTATTACTTTACATGCTTAAAAGAAAGTAGTCACGATGAACGCTGCGTGAATATACAGCCCGACGTAAAGGCTTCAAAAGGGACCATACCCTATTACTTTCCCGTTTTAAATAAGAATAAAAATCAATCGTTTTTTCGTGCCTGAAAATAAAGAAAATATACACAATTTTAGAATACTGCACCAAAATATAGCGAGTATCTTGTCCAAAAAAGAATTATTAGAAATAACAATTGAAGAATTAAAGGAATTAAATAATGATCCAGATGTAATATGCCTATCAGAAACATTTATAAAAAAAGGAAATGAGCTCTACGCTAAAATACATAATTACAGTATGGCTTCTAATTATTCGAGAGAAAAGCAAAGAGGTGGTACTTGCATATTCGTAAAAAAGGGGCTAAATTATAAAGAGTTAATATTCTTAAATAATTACGCGGCTCAAAATGTATTTGAAGTCTGCGGTGTAGAAATAATATCTTCTAATAAAATTGTAATAATATGTGTATACAGAACACCCCAATCTGATCCACATCAATTCTTAAACAAATTAGGTAACCTTTTACACAACTTATCAAATAAATACAAATCTAAAACGAATATTGTGATAACCGGCGACTTTAATATAAATACACTAAGAAAAGGTAATGTAACAAATGAACTGCAAGACTTGGCAGATAACTATAACTATAAAATCCACATCAATGTCCCAACCCGGAAATTGTCTTGTATCGATCACATATTAAGCAATATTACTAATGCAAATGCTACTGTCCTACCTCTACATCTGTCTGATCACGATACTGCACAAATGTTAACCTTTCCTATTAAACCAGCCTCACAAAACTCCGAAAAATATTATATTTACAAAAGAGACTTTAATTTAGATTACATTCGTAAATTTAAGGTTCACTTGCAGAACCTGTCATGGTCCAATGTTTACCTAAATAATGATTTAAATTCCGCATTTAATGAGTTCCATGATTGGCTTTGCCTGCTATATAACCTCTGCTTTCCAAAAACAAGACTTAAGGTAAATAACAATAATAAAAAACAAAAGTGGATCAGCAGAGGATTAAAACAAAGTTGTAAAACTAAACGCAAGCTACGTTATCTATATTATAAAAACAAAAATACAAGCAATAGAAATAAATATAATTGTTACTCTGATTTATTAAAAAAGTGTATAAGCTTATCAAAAAAGAATATAAATATAAAATATATTAACAATCACGATAACAAATGCTTAGCAACTTGGTCAGTTATTAAAAGCGAAATAAATAAATTACCCTCTAAAAACACCATAGAAACAATAAAGTCAAATGGTAAAGACATTAAAGACCCAATTAAAATAGCCTCTGTATTTAACGATCATTACACCAACTTACCACAGATCAAAGCAAAGACGAACAACCAACATCTTAGTGCAAGCAAATATCCAAACTCGATGTTTCTAAAACCCATGTTACCCAGTGAAGTGCGGCAGGAAATAATGTCCTTAAGCAATACCCAATCAGAGGGTTACGATGAAATTAACACAAAAATCATAAAAGCTTGCTGTGATGAATTATGTGAAATCTTAACGTACCTAATCAATATGTCTTTTTCAATGGGCATATTCCCCGACAGATTAAAACTCTCCATAATAAAACCAATATTTAAAAAAGGGGACAAATTTGATGTCAATAATTATCGCCCAATAACTCTTATACCCATCTTATCGAAAGTGTTTGAAAAGTGTATGCATAAGAGATTAATCGATTATTGCAGTAAATTTAAAATTATTGCTGAAGAACAGTTCGGATTTCAAAAAAACAAGTCTACATCCTTAGCTATATTTACACTCATGAAAACCATACTCTCTAATGTTAATAATAATTACCTCACTACTGGCCTTTTCTTCGATTTATCAAAAGCTTTTGATCTAGTCTCACACGAATTACTATTAAAAAAATTAGATTCTTTCGGAGTTAGAGGTCCTGCGCATGAGTGGATATCGTCATATCTAAGTGATAGGCAACAAAGCGTCGTTATTAACAAAATTAATAAAAATAAAGACATGGCATCATACTATTCAAAATATAATTTAAACAAATATGGCGTTCCTCAAGGAAGTGTGCTTGGCCCTGTATTATTCTTAATTTATATAAACGATATCATTAAAATAACCATACATAAATGCATATTATTTGCTGATGATATTTCCATCATAGTAACGTCCAACAAAACATGTCATACTGTTAAAGACCACGAGGTTGAAATAAATAATACAATAGACTCATTACTCTCGTGGCTAAATATAAACTGTTTGAAAATAAACTTAGAAAAATCCGTCTTCATTCAATTTAACCAAACTAACAATTACAAAAATAACATCTATCTCAACATTCCTACTATCAAAGAAGTTACACATACTCGGTTCTTAGGCGTTATAATAGATAAAAATATAAATTGGAAAGATCACGTTGATAATCTCAGTAGCAAAATCAATAAATTTGTATATGCTTTAAAAATAGTGAAAAGAGTAACAAACCTCAAAACGGCAATCATGTCTTATCGTGCCTACGTTGAATCGTTGCTGCGCTATGGGCTTATCATGTGGGGTAATAGCACCGACATGAACCGTGCATTTATTGCACAAAAAAAGTGCATAAGATCGATTTGGGGTATGCAACCTGACGATTCATGTCGACCAGTATTTAAAAAGCTTGGTTTGTTACCACTACCATCACTTTATATTTATGAAACTTGTATGTTTGTAGCAAAAAACAAAAAATTGTTTAAGTCAGCAAATGAAGTATTACAGCGAAGCAGACGTGATCCATACACGCTAGTACTTGATGACCTACCCAGACTGACAAAGTATAACAAAAACTGCCTTGCAATGTGTGTACGTATCTATTTATAATAAAATTCCCAGAAATCTTAAATTATTACATGTAAGAGCTTTGAAGGCAAAACTACACGAATGGCTAGTCAAATGTAGCTTTTATAGTGTAAATGAATTTCTTGACAGAAATTTTGATCTCAGATAGGTTAATGTTAATATGATATTAAGATGTTAGTTTTAAGTTTGAAATTTTTGCATGCTATTGTACCTATAGCTAAACATGCTTGCTCCTTTATATATAATATGTAACACCAAAAATACCATGTTTAAAGCAAATAAAAGATTTATTATTATTATCTTGTATGTCTCTACCAGACCTCGGGACTATAGAATCCCGGATTTTTGGGAGGCGAACGTGGGGCCGAAGCCAACACGCTGAAGCCCTTTTGAGACAACTTTAATGAAATGGTGACACAAAACCGACAATTATCCCTGTATACACTATAGAAATGTACCCAAGGACAATCCCCGGTTCTGTGCTAAACTATTGCTAACTATGGATGAAAACTACTTGGGCTATTGTGATGGGATGCTAGTGGACTAGGAATGGGGAAACTACGGGAACTATGGCACCTGCCGATAACAATGTAATAAATACACGTAAAAATAGCAGGTGGAGACTCGCCAACTCACTTACTGGGCCCCCGGGAATCAGTCGCTAAATCGCAACAAGGGGGCAACAGGTACATGAGCGGCTGAAGGGTGAGGATACCTCGGCGGACTTTAAACGCAGATCACGCGCTCCCTGTGGGTCCAGCATCACCGGCCCACTCGCCACTTACCACGAGGCACCTACCCTCCGAGCGGGCTGCTAACCCTACTCTAGCGACTCCACTCTGACCGGCCGGTGAAGGCAAGCCAAGAGGCGGGAGACCTATCCCCCGTCATGTTTCACTCCGGCAGGCCGGAGATGGGGGACAGTATACTCTCCCTGGAGCACTCGGATATATAGCCCCGCGGGGTCGCTACTCCCCGTCATCCGCCTCAGATGCCCTGCGGGGCTTATTATTATTATTATTTTTGTATGTCTCTAACCGACCACGGGACTACAGAGTCCCGGATTTTTGGAAGGCGAACGTGGGGCCGAAGCCAACACGCTGAAGCCCTTTTGAGACAACTTTAATGAAATGGTAACACAAAACCGACGATTATCCCTGTATACACTATAGAAATGTACCCAAGAACAATCCCCGGTTCTGTGCTAAACTATTGCTAACTATGGATAAAAACTACTTAGGCTATTGTGATGGGATGCTAATGGACTAGGAATGGGGAAACTACGGGAACTATGGCACCTGCCGATGACAATGTATTAAATACATGTTAAAATGGCAGGTGGAGACTCGCCAACTCACTTACTGGGCCCCCGGGAATCAGTCACTGAAAAGCAACAAGAGGGCAACAGGGACATGAGCGGCTGAGAAGGGTGAGGATACCTCGGCGGACTTTAAACGCAGATCACGCGCTCCCTGTGGGTCCAGCATCACCGGCCCACTCGCCACTTACCACGAGGCACCTACCCTCCGAGCAGGACTAACCTTGCTCTAGCGACTCCACTCTGACCGGCCGATGAAGGCAAGCCAAGAGGCGGGAGACCTATCCCCCGTCATGCTTCACTCCGGCAAGCCGGAGGTGGGGGACAGTATACTCTCCCTGGAGCACTCGGATATATAGCCCCGCGGGGTCGCTACTCCCCGTCATCCGCCTCAGATGCCCTGCGGGGCTTATTATTATTATAACTAAAACTTACCTATATTAAAATCTCTTTACTTTTAAACAAATCTCTTTCAATTTCATAAACCCAGTCCAAGATCAACGCCCTAAGAATTATAACGCTATACATGTCACAATAAATACTCTTGCGCTGCAATTGGACATATTTTCTTCTGAAATAGGTACCTACAATATTGCAGTAACAATGAACTTAAGTCGAGAAAACACCTCCTTTGTGAGGATAACTTGTATTGCGAATAAAACAGTCTAGCCTTGTTAATATGTGGGCGGTAAACTATTATAAGGTTACGACCTGGCTTTACTACGAAAGAAAATATAGGTAGCTATAGGTGTGTTTAAAAACAATGGTGCCTTATGTTTATCTGGATTTTCATTTAAGCGTGACAAAGTTTATCATTCATAAGATTTTACAATGCGAGAGATAGGTATACTTGAATCATTTTCCAAAAGCGATCTTCTTGGTTTTTACCATTTAACCAATCGAGTTAGTGAAAATCCTTTATACAGCTAGAAATTTATCGGCCAAGACCCTACTAACCACCCAAGCTTTTCATCTCTACAAATCGCAAAAGTCAACATAAAAATAACCAGCAGATATTCTGATCTGATTGAATATTTCATATTTCACTTCAGAGCAAATTAAATTATATTTCAAATACAAACAAAATTACGTTTATGTACTGCATCGAAATTAATCTATGCTGGGAGTTCTTTAGAAATATTTAATTGGCTTACTGAAAGCGCAACGTTCATAATTCAGTTTATACGAGACTGAATTTAGATAAAATTACATTTATTTGTTAGAAACTGTTATTACTATGTAGGGAGCTATTGTTCTGTTGAAATAATAGGACCTATCAAAAGCCCTCATCCTATCCAAAAGTTCAGTAAAAGGCACCAGAGATAAAATTACGTTTTTTATGGCAATGTAATTACCTACAAAAAGCTATCTGATATTTATTATGGTACATTTCAGAACTAAATTTAGGTGAGTCTATTTTCCTAAACTATTAAAATGCTTAACTTCAATAATTTTATGACTCTTGGGGGTACATAACTAGGAAATAAATAAAATTACTTTAATTGTTTTTATGTGGTCAATACCAACCTTGCTAAAATAAGTTTATTCATCAAATATACAAGTACAGAGCCAGATTCGTCGTTAAATTCGAAATCTCTTATATCTAGGAGGAGCAGTCTCACAGGTAGGGCACCGAGACGACAGGGTGGTATAATTTACAATAACTATGCCGACCATCGGTGTTGAGCAAAGGAATCCGTTAAGGGAAGCAGCTTTATACAAAAATAAAACATATGAAAATACTCATGGCAAAATCATTCGTCCAGTGGCAGGCGCGCAACGGTCGTAGTTTGATCATCTGGGATGTGATGTGTTTAGGCAGCAGGCTTCTCGTCGGAGACAACAGTGGCACCAGTCGCGACGGAGCCGCCCTCGTCAGGGGACACCGTGCAAGCCAGTGCCGGGAACTTCTGGTACAACACAGCGCGATATTTGGGATGGCTGATACCATATACAATAGGGTTGTACACGGCATTAGCCTTAGCGAACAGTGAGCCCCAGATTGTAGCCAGAGGACTGATGGGTGCGCTCTCGAACACCCCCGTGTAGTTGATCACAAGGTAAGGGGTCCACGCCATGAACCACAGAGAGATCGTCATCAGAGCCACCTTGGCCAATTTGCACTCAGCGCTGGTGTTAGCCGCTTCGGATGATCGCAGTGAAGCCACGTTCATTTTCTTAGCCTGTTCCCTCATAGCCTTTTCGTGAGCGGTCACAGCCTGGACGATGAAGTAGTAGGAGTAGATGATGAGCAGAAGAGGTAAGAAGTACACGAAGACGGAGTAGACAAGGATGTAGCTGCGGCTGAACCAATCCTTTGACAAGTAGTCAGTTCCGCAGGCGGTCATGTTTCCTTCAGGCACGTAGCGGTTCCAGCCGAAGAAGGGCGCCAGAGTCCATGCGAGTGAGAACAACCAGATCCCGAGTATGCGCTGTAGAGCTCCGGATTTGGTCATTGGCTTAGCGGCGATACCTTTCACGATGACGTTGTAGCGGTCGAATGCAATCATGGTCATGGTCCAAATAGATGCGCATCCAAATAGCGAGCCTGCGCACCCGTAGAGTTCACACGCAAATGGACCAAACACCCACGTTTCATTGTAACAATTAATAACCATAGCCGGAGCCATAGCGCACATCATGAGGAAGTCGGAGAATGCGAGGTTCACTACCAGCAGGTTGGATGGAGTCTTCAGGCTCTTTGTCGATGAGAATATGTAGATGACCATGCCGTTGCCAGCGATGGAAATGAAGCCAAGAACGCCGATTGTGAATCCCAATAGCGCGTGCCAGAGTGGGTTCATTGGTGGAAACTGGTACCAGTGAGCGTCGACCATGTGGAGCATGTCAGCTGGTACTTTGTCCACGACGGTCTGATTGGCCGCACCATGCGCCACAGCTTGGCCTCCCCAGGCTTGGAGGGCTGCCATCCCAGGTCCACTGTCTGCCATCTTCGTGTTGGTTGGTGTTCAATTTGAAATGGGGGTTCTCGGCCGAGATGGTTATTACAAGATGCTGGAGAAAATCGTTAGACGAACTACTCCAGTCTGTAAGGTAACCAAACCCGTGTTGAGGCGAACCTGCCGAGGCGGTGGAGACTACTCGTCCTTTGCTGTTCCTCCAACGTCTTATATACTCAAACCTTAAGGATTAGACACGACAATGACAAGAAAATCAATATTCATAATTAGATATACGAATCTAAGAAGGTAAGCTCAAGACTTAGTCAAATTGGGTGTAGTAGGGATAGGCTCGTGTAGGCTTCTTGTGGTTCCGTAGAAATAAGTTCGAAATAAACCTATTTACTCCAAAAGTCCAAACCAACATTGAGAAACTGCGAGACGCTCAGAACTTTTTAGATATCGAAAGTAAGAATGAATCAGCGCTTTATCTTTTAGCAAAACAAACGATCTTAGTTCTATGTATTTCTGAATCACTACAGACAATAATAGCCTACGAAAGTAATCTTGCCTGTAATTCCTTGTTTAATAGGAAACCAGAAACAGGCCCGCCGCTAGCTGGTTGTTCGCCCGCGTGCAAAACTGATTATGTCGCCCTACGACTACATACGTTTTGACAAAAAATATATAAAGGGGGGGGAGCGGATCCAGGGGGTCCGGACCCCCCCCGCCAATTCATATCCATCTTACTTGTCCAACAGAAAAAAAATATGTACATGCACCGCTCTGATTGCAGAAAACCCACCTACTTTTTGATAAATAACTATTGCAATACATAACATACATTACACATAACTTTTTATTTACTTGAAATGTTCAGAGTAACCTAAACAGTCCTGGGTTAGCCCATAAGCAAACTAAGCAATTGCTTAGGGCATCAATGCAGTGCAATCATTACCCAAGTGGCCCCTATGTATTGAAAGATTGTGATTAACTTAAACTAACGCACTTAAATATCTATAACAATGTTTAAAGTCAGTAAAATATGTTATTTGGTGGGTTTCCCGTTGAAAACTTATAAGGCACATAATGTCATATGTAAGGAAGCGCGAGCGGGGCGAGCGCGAACATTTTTTAGTCTAAGGACACAAAACAAATAAAAACCACTGTAAATTAACAAAGCAAAGTCAAAAAGTAAGATATGCACAGAAGTGAAGTGCAAAAGCCGCGAGCGAAGCGAGCGCGATTTTTTCCTTAGAGTTTTTATGAAGTAAACATATTATCATAAAAAGCCATAACGGACGTGCGCGAAAAATGTTTTTTCGGAATTTAATGCCTCAACAATTAAACAAAGATAAAATGCGACATCTGACATGGAGCCGCGAGCGCAGCGAGCGCGAATTTTTTTGGGGATGCAAAGGGTGAAACAGTCAAAATTGATAGGAGACGACCAAAGCTAGGGCGGCTTTTTCTGAAATTTTTATGTACCTAACTGAAACCGGCAGTGTAAGTAATATTCTTAGCGCTATTGCTGTGTTCGGAAATATTGAAATCAAATCATTAGTAAAAAGATATTGTATTTTTTAAATATTACGTGATAACTCGCTAGATTTGCCGCCCCCTAGGACGTGCCGCCCGCGTGCTGTGCACGCGCTGCACGCCCGCTTACGGCGGGCCTGACCAGAAATTACTTGGTGCCTATTGTAATCAACAGAGCAATATTGCCTAATATAATATGCTTTCATGGTCCGTGGCCGCAGAGTATAAACTGTTTATTCGTACCTATTAACAGTTTAGAAGAAGGTTTCTTATATGCATTGAGTAAGTAAATAAGTGCTCTCATATTGTTTTGGTCTGAACTCATCTATGGAAGACTGACTATTATAATCACTATAGGGAAAAGACTGGCCCATTCAAATGAAATTGGGTTTATGTAAGTACCTACTTACTACTGTCCTTATACTTAGGTACCTAACCTGATTACAATGATAGGATTATCCCTTAATTAATTACTTAATTTCCTCATGAATCGTGCATGATACAAGTGAAACCACGGTAAACAGCTACCTAATATAAATATCGACCCATTCCAAGTCAGCCATGGAATGAACCCTGCCCCTTTGCATGATTGCCGTTATGAGTATAATGTAACGTGACAACTTCTAATTTAATTTGTTTGTTTACAGAGAAAAGAAAGTAAGTCCGTAGAACTGTACAGAAGCACAAATTACAAAACCTTTACTTAGAGCATGATCATTGAGACTATGTTAAGGTATACGGCAAAATAATTGGTCACAGGATTTACAGATCTAATAAATAAATATGACGTGCATTGAGAACACAGCCACAATATTTTGTTTGAATCTCTACTGTTTTGGTTGTCTTGGTCTAATTTAGGCAATTATTACAATAATTGATTCATGATCATGGATGATCAAGCTAATGAGGATTAACTTACTACTATTTTTCTGCAAAGCTAAAAGTATTCCGACTCTCAACTGAGTCATTTTAAAAAGTGCAGCACTGCTCACCCATAATATTGTAATTTTATGAACAATCAAAAGGCATAAGCATAATATTATGTATTGGTAAATGGCACATGGCAATAAATCTTAAAGTTTTACCGAATTCAACATGTGACGATAGACACGTGAAACAGAACGTGATTTTGACAGAATGAATGATGCAATAACAAACGTCAAATTGAAATTGACATGTAAAGGGAACCAAGTGTCACGCAATAGTGCAACGCTTTCTCTCAATAATATTGTATTAAATTCCTCATTTACTCAATGGTGTTGTTATAATATAACAAATATAGCTATCGAAGGACTCTCTACTGACTACTACAAGAAGACTGGCATCAGCCCTGACCTCGAAATAGGTTAGTATGGACGATGTGTAAAACACCTACTTTTCGTAGATTTTTGGTATGACTTTGGGTTATATCCGCGGATTTTTTCGTAAAATGAGCTCATCCGCCTCCGCGCCCTTGGTGCCCGTCGGTGTTCGTGGTATGAAAGTGCTTGATCGAGATAAATTCTTGCGCAACATAAAAGTGCCAATTCTAAAGGTCAAAGAAGAAAATTTGTCTAAAATAACACAAATTTCTAAATCTTACTTCCTTAAACTAGAGGATTTTAAGCCAGTAAGGAGTATAGAGGAAGGAGAAGATGCAATATTCAAGAAGTGTATTTTTCTAAACCCTGAGAAAGTGAGTCAGTGGGCTGACATTGCTGAGAGTGACCGAACTGCTCTAACCAAATTGGATGTGACAGAAAGCAACTTTGATAACAAGGAAATCCAGCTTTGCTATGAGAACTGGCGTTTTGAAGCAATATTCAAAGCAGTTCTTCCGGAAAACGAAGAGGGTGTCAGTGGTTTCTCTCAGATAGGTCACATCATACACCTGAACTTGAGAGATCACTTACTTGATTACCGTCCGCTGATAGGCCAGGTGCTCGTCGATAAAATAAAGACATGCAGAACAGTTGTGAACAAATGTGTGAGCATAGACAATACGTACAGGAACTTCAGCATGGAACTCATTGGTGGAGATGAAGATTACTTTGTTACAGTGAAAGAAAACCTGTGTATATTCCAGTTTGATTTCTCCAAAGTATACTGGAACCCTCGCTTAGGTAAGGAGCATGAAAGGATATTAAGCTACCTAAAACCTGGTGATTGTCTATTTGATATATTCTGTGGAGTTGGACCCTTTGCGGTCCCAACAGCCAAACGCAAAATCAAAGTATTTGCAAATGACCTAAACCCGGACTCCTTCAAATGGTTGAACCATAATGCTAAAAACAACAAAGTCAATTCAGCATTTTTCAAATCATTCAATAAAGATGGAAAAGACTTTATTTGTAACGAATTCAAAGATTACATAATTTCTCTATGTAAAGGCGATGAAAAATTGGATGGAACAATACACATTACTATGAATTTGCCTGCAATGGCTGTGGAATTTTTGAAATACTTCAACGGTTTGATCAAAGATGAGGATTTGGCAGAGAAATTCAATCAAGAAATCATTGTTTACGTATACTGCTTTGCTTTAGGAGATGATCATGTGGCGATCGCTAAGAAAATGGTGAATGAAAACATCGGATCTAACATTACAAGTCTTATTACGGATGTGTTTGATGTGCGAAATGTTTCACCGAATAAAGAAATGATGAGAGTGACGTTTAAATTGACGAAGGAGATTTTGTTCCGTACAAGTGAAGTTTTGAGTGAACCTCCTTTGAAAAAGTTGTGTGTATAACAGAGTTTTATTTTTAAGCATAACATGAAATGAGTGTTTAATGTATAACATTTTGTTGTATGAAATAAAGCTTTGTTAAACATTTTGTGATTCTCCTTTCTTTATCTTTAAGATTGTCACACAATATTAATGACACAATTTCTATGAAGAAGCGCTTAATCATATTTGCATTGAAAACTGATGAAAAGTAAATAGGATAGTAATGTAAATTCAGCAGTAACTTATCAAAGTAATCACAACCGAGTGAGTAATCATTGGAAAGCCATAATACACAACTGATAACTTCACAAATACTGTTTTTAAGATTCATCACCATCGCTGTACATGACCCTATGTATGGAATCATTATAGCATTAAGTACCTTATAACAAGGAGTAGAAGATACAAAATTACCCACGAAGTTAAAGATACCACTAGCTTTCGCCAGCCGTTTCACACGTGCCGTGGGAACTACACTGAGTACCCAAATCAAAGGTAGCCTATGCCTTTCTCGATGGGCTATCTAATATAGAAAGATTTTTTCATATCAGTGCAGTAGTCCTGATAAACGAACCCTTCAGCTTCATAGGTAATACTAGTATAGATAATATAGATAATCATAATGGTTGGCGCCTATAGAAACTGCATGTCATCTCACCTTGCAATAATTCTATTTTCTCTGGTGAGTTAAGCAGAGGAATGCATGCAAACAGATGTTTCATGAAAATCATATTTTACGTAGTACCTGGGTAGGTTCATTTTTAATAACCTTACTAGCACATTGCCTGAGATTTTGCAGCGTACCTATCAATAATTATTGTATATTCAATTAAATACCGAGTGTATCCTTGTTTATGCGTTTGAAATATTATTTTAGTCATGAAAAATAATATGCTTACGTAAACAGCATCACTTCACTTTTTCAAATGTTTAAGGGGCAGTTCAATTATGTCATTTTATACAAAATAGTCACAAGTTTTTTTGTTACATTTTCCCAAGATCTGTATCTTATTGTCCACTTCTTTAACAATGATGTTAAAGCTCTAAATATAATAACAATGACAAATCTGGAAATTCTGGGTCTATTATTGAAGCAGTACCTATGTGTATTTTCATTATGAAAACAGGTACTGGTAGTAAGTATAATCATAGGTGGTAAAGACAGGTATTTTTTCGTCAAATTATTTGCAGATGATGGATGACAAAACAATTAATTGATACCACTAAATATGTTCTTAATTGATCTTTATTATGGATTATTCTATCTATACATAGATATCTATGTACGAACGAGTACCTATCGCCATTGCAATAGAGGCTGTCATTTCTTAAAATAAAACATTACCTTTACCATACTTATGGGTTTCTGTATGTGCTTAATTATGGGTAGTTAAGCCACTTGGTTAAACCGAGACATCGGAAATGGTACAGTCATTATTACTGTTTGACATATTTTTATTAAGATCGATTTTACATTTATTTTTTTGCTAAAATTACTCAAGTGCTTTTTTATAACCCGAAAGGTAATATCACGTCTTTAAATAAATCTGCGTAAGCAACGGTAATCATTACTGATTATTTACTTTAGTAGCATTAAATATTGAGCTTTGTAGTTTGTTTGAAGTAACTCTTTCTTCTCTCGTTAACCATTTTTATTGAAATATCCATAACAGTGTTCCTGAGGAATATTGTACAAAAGTGGCTGCTGAAACCGCGCGAAAACTAACACACCCAAAAATATTTATATTTATCTTCAAACAAAGATGTTCAAACACCGAATTTTAATATATTGCACCCATTACCTTGAACGCGCCAATGAAACAGCGATCCGTGGCCGAAACACCCAAATTAATTCATCAATTAATCTTAACATGCTTTAAATGATGTACTACTTAATACCATGGTATTGCTCATGTATTTTTAAATATCTTTCTTCACGACACGCGGACGCCAGAAAGTCTGACAACCAGTATTACCAAGGAGTATTGGGATGCCCGGGTAACTGGGTTTAGGAGATCAGATAGGCATTCTCTCCCTGTAAAACACTGATACTCAGCTGTATTCGGTTAGACTAGAAGCCGACTTCAAGATAGTTGGGAAAAGGCTAGGCAGATGATGACGTATATACATAGATATACAGAAAACTTACCAACTCAAGTACATAGATACATATTCATACTTACTCCTGTAATGAAGTTAAGTTTAAAACTACTTATCGTCCGACTAATTAACTACAAACGATAAGAAAATAAAACAGTAATTCCTGAAGAAAAACCATTCTTTATTAAGAGAAAACATGTTACACGTTGTAGAGAAAATCAATTTTCTAATGAAGGTCTTATCAATCATTCGTTACATTGTTAGATTAGGTCAGATGGCAGTCATTGCATTATAAACTAGTATTAATATTATACTGTAACATAGTGTAATTTCCCTACAGAACAATAAACATTAATACTACACGGAACTGCCTGAAGTTAGCCAAATAGCTGCGCAGTAGAAAATTTTGTTCCTAAAAACCAACTGCGCAGCCAAACAGCTAACTTCACACTGTTGACTTTCCTTAATACTCGGTCAATTTCGATGCTTAAAGAATGACGATTTACAAGATTATTACTAATGACTTTAATACGTCATTATCAGTCAATGGGTCAAGCAAAATATGCCAAAAAAACTCATTAAAAAATAACAGAATAATAAAAAAAAACTTAATTTAATGACATGTTTATCGCTAATTCGTCCTTGTGTAACAAACAGACAATGTGCCACATTAGCTATTACCATAACAGTGTAGTAAATTAGCAGTAAATAAAGGCTATATGCACACGTAACACGTTTCAGTTGAACACGAGTCATGTTGCCGAAGAGTCAGGTGACTGACATGGATCTCCCCGATTTTACGGACGTGCTGGAGGAAAGTGAACGGGTATGTATGTCTTTACCTTTATTTTATATTGTGTATCTTGGAGGAATTTTAATTTTAGGGAAAGAAAAATTATGTCGAAATAGGTTGTTAATTTTTACGTTGATGATATCGCTATTATTATAATCATCATCCATACGGGCATTGGGATAACCCAAGATGATGATAATTATATTCGCGATATCATCAAATACACAATATTAGATAAAGTTTTTATTCATAAACAATTTTTTCAAGTTAATATAAAAAAAAGATTGCTGTTTTTTGTTATGTGTTTTTAGCCGTAGCCAATCGAATAGCATACTCAGATTAAATCATCGATTAAAATGTGCAAAAAGAATTGGAGATAGTACCTACTAACTGACTCAAATTATTTTGCAAACGGCCTTGATCTTACACGCCTTCTATATAGATAGATAATATAATACACAATATAGATTACATTATCTACTTAATGTTGTTTTGTAGTTGCACCATATTGATCAACATAACATTCTGAACTATTCGACACATCCTTTGGATGCGGGCTACGTGGCCCTAATTCTTGTTTGCTGTGATAAACAGAAGGTTGAATACCTACCTGTGTCTCATCATCATGAATTTTCTGCTGAATATACAGAGTTTGTAGACACATTTTGGCATTGGGTACTGTTGTTTTCTTCTTACAATGATCTTATCTTGTTTTACAAGGAGCGACGGCCTATTTGACCTCCTCACTCCAGTTACCCGCGCAACCAGATACTCCTTGAATAGACTAGCAGACCCGACGAAGACAAATGACAGCAGAGACACACTAATTTAACGTGCCTTCCGAAAGACGGAAGAACTTGTGATCGACCCATGCAGCTGTCACTTACTCACGGGCTCCACCTAAAACCTTATGGTAGTGAATAATCAATTTTAAGTTTAACAAACATTCTCATTTCCAGATACTTAAAGAATGCTTCACACAGTACCAAATAGACGAGGTGTTCCTCTCTTTCAACGGCGGCAAAGACTGCACAGTGCTCTTAGACATAACTTTAAACGTTTTACGAGAAATTTACAAACGTGACGACGTTGCTAAAGAACTAAAAGTAGTGTATATTCGGACTAATGGACCGTTCAGTGAAATTGAGTCTTTTGTGGAACAAATTAAGGATCATTATGGTGTGACGCTGATGGTGACGGAGGGGGAATTGAAGACCACGTTGCAACGGTTGCTGGATCAAGATGAGAGGCTTAAAGCTGGTCTTATGGGCACGAGGAGAACAGATCCTTATAGCGAGAACTTGTCGTTTATGCAGGTGAGTGACTACAGATGTTTGGTTATTAAAGAACCTTTCCCAAGTAGCTACAGGTCTTCTTAATATAGGTCCTCCATTTGAGCAAAAATTTCAACGCCAGTCTACACAGTCAATACGGTTATGTGTAACTAAGGAAACAATCACTCAATTCAAGTAGGTTTACCTAGGTTGTTAAATGACAAGTACCTAATTCCTTGAAAACGTCCGGTCTTCGGCTTAACACAATGGTTAAAATCAACATTGATTATCTAAGTGCACTTTCGCCGACACTTGATAGGTTTCCAAAGAATTTTATATCACTTTACTTTAAGTACTCTGTTGATAAGCCTTTTAATTTGGAATTTTATCCAGTTTTCTCTAATAAGCTTTTTTTGTTTTTCAGAAAACAGACCCAAGTTGGCCACAGATAGTGAGAGTATCCCCCCTCCTCAACTGGAGTTACCATCAAATATGGAGTTACACTTTACACAGAAGAGTGCCCTATTGCAGTCTATATGATAAAGGGTAAGTGATACCAACATTATCTTAACTAATGTCATAAATAGGAATGAGCTTTCTTGTTAAAAATTTACGACATAAATTCTCATGCTCTCTGAGTGTGAGAAGGATATTTAAAGCAGTGGGGGATCGCTTTCATCAAAACGTCACACACTTGTTAGACAAATAAAATAGTGATGTACTTTTTTCTTATCGACTTTTTATTAAGTCTTATTAGAGTGTCTTTTATCGAGTTTTATCGAGTCTTATCTCAGTGAAAAATAGAGAGGCACGAGCCTCTATTTTATTCAGTGCAAGTGGATGGAATCCCATACCTATTATATTTTTCTATCTCGATCTTTAAGCTAATGAATTTAAGTTAATAAGGTTCAAATTAATTCCTTTACAGATACACATCAATAGGCAGTATACAAAACACACGACCGAACCCTGCACTAGCTAAGAAAAACAGTTTCGGTTGCATCTCGTATTTACAGGCGTGGCACCTATCCGATGCCACTCTAGAACGTGCTGGAAGAGGTTCTACGCCCAAAGTCGCCGTCAATGGCCACGGGAATTACAATACTATAAACAATCACATAGGAAATGGTATAGATAACAATCATTTGAACAACAGCGACCATGTACATCCGTCGTGTGTTTAAAAATGGAATGGGTGAACGGCTAATGATTGTTTTAGAATTGTTTGTGAAAGAATTTGAAGTGAAATCTGTCTCAAGTGACATGTTCTATAAACTATTTTGCCAAACAAAAATCGACCTTAAGGTTTTGGAGTAAGAGTTATTTCATCATCTAAGATATCAATGGCCTACAGTTGATTTTTATAAAACCTGGTTCGAAATCCAGAATCAAAAAAATATAATTTGCATTGCCAAGCTTCTTTGAATCATTGACATAACTGGCCATTTAGAATTTTGGCTATATGGCCGACACAAAAAATAAGTGATATACAAACTCCTTTTTATTCTTTTTTTAAACATTAATCAGTAGCCGATTACTCAACACATGTACCTTTAGACCGAATTAAACTCCAATATGATTTTTATCAGGTCATAAAAAACCCGATAATTAGACAATTACATAATTACTTTTAAAATATTGTATAATAAACTTGTGTCTCCTATCAGATAGATATATTATAAACTATGGTAATTACGAGATTAAACAATGTAAAAAAATATAAATGTTTTTGCAAAAATTGTAATGACAATCTCGTTACTATATGATCCATTGAATGATAATATTGTAATAATTTAACTGATGAATAATCTAAACATTTTAAATTCGTCCATTTACGCTGCCTAGCAGAGAATAAATTATAGTAATCACATTCTCTAAACAAGTTACCGAAAACTAATTTATTTTATTGACGTACCTAAGTAATTGAAATTCTTATCATATACCAACTTATTATGTATTTAGTTCGTAAATTCTCTTTAGAAAGTGTAGAAGTTACTCTGGTTACAACAACAATCATCGATTAAAAATATATTAGGTTCAGACTCCACTAAGGGTCAATTCCCACTGAAAGAGCAGCGGCCGGCAGCGGCCGTAAGAGCGCGGCGCCTCGCGCTCAATCACTTGCATTTACGGCCGCTGCCGGCCGCTGCTTTTTCAGTGGGGATTGACCCTTACCTTACTACAAAAATTTAAACATCTCTTGAACAATTGTCTAAAAAAAGTGTGAACCTTATTTCAACATCATAAACTTTATTATTTTTTTTTGACAAGTGTTCAACAGACGTTTAAAAGCTTTTGTGGTACGACCGAAAGTTTTTCAACAGCAATAGAATTTCGTTATTCATATTTCTCACTCATATTGGTTATTTTAAAAAACATCTCTCCATTTTAGTGGAGTCAGAGCCTTTTGAGGGAAATTAAGAAACTACCAATTAAAAATATTTTGCCAGAGTATGATTGCCTTAAAAAACTTGTCTAGATTTAAATTAGTACTTAACTGTGAAGATCTGGTACTTGAATTAACATTGGATGTCCGACGTAAAAAAATGAATAATGTTTTGATCATGATATTTATTCTACAATTTAGTTGCGTTTTTCCATGTGACTTTTAGGTTATTCCCGCTCGGTAACACCCTTTCGTCAACACTGTTGACGATCGGGAAAAAAAAGTTTCGTTCGTTCACAGTGTTGACGAACGCTGGTTTTTATTTTTAAAATATGGAAAGACTTGTCATGGATTTTTAAAATGTTTTAATAGATTATGTTAGATCTTTTGAAACACAATTAACTATAAAACAAAAGTGGCCTTATCATATGCATAATAACCATTTTACACGAAAATAATAAGTAGCGTTCGTCAACACTGTGAACGAACGAAACTTTTTTTCCCGATCGTCAACAGTGTTGATGAAAGGGTGTTACCGAGCGGGAATAACCCGACTTTTAGATGTCTGTGATGTTAGAATAATACAAGAATATAACTTTGTTGTTTGTACTTAAAATCACAATGTCGTGTTCACAAAATTCGTTGTATGCAGTGACATAACCTGATGTCAATTCTTTGCTTCGAAGACATCTCTTGGTGTGCCTTGACAAATATTTTTGAAAAAAAAAATGATGTAATACTGTATGAACTGAATAAATAAAACTATGGAAGAATATATGCTAATTCAAATTGTTTTTCAGTGCACCTTATAACTTTCAATATTTTGAATATCTTCAAAGTTAAATCGGCCATTCACTTACATCTAATTTTTAGTTATTTTCGGATTTAATCGCTTTAAATGCTCGTATCTAGTTTTAGTCTTAATTTTAAGAAGATTCACTCCATTTCAAGTGCCGGTCTATTGAATTAATTTAAAATGTGATTATGTTTACTGTAAATATTTTTAAGTATTTATTATTTGTATCGTCTTATTTATTTTTCGATATTTTTTGTGTGACACTACAGAAAAACAAAGTAAAATAAATATTTTAACCTTACCACAAAGACTTGAGTTCTTCATAGCTTTAATATTTTGAGTAAAGTATTTTTGTTAAACCAACTTTGCACATTGCACCTAAATATTCTAATTTTTAATTATTAATTTAATATTCTCAAATCATGTTTTCAAATTATTGCAGAGTTGTGTTGCCACATTCTTTTAATCGAATAAAAACACGTTAGTTTAGAAAAAAAATGGTTTTATTTTTTTGCAATTTTTAAAGCATCCAGTGGAATTATATAAAAATACTCTTATCTATATTTACAGGAATATTAATTCTTAAAATAATAATTACGTGTTGTTCCCAGTGTTGTTGGGCTTTACGTGTTTTCTGATGAACTCTTGGAACATCGCTACATCAGCTGGTTTGTCATCTGAAACAAACAACTTGTAATTTGAAATACACTGCCTTGAGAGATTATGTTGCAGCAAAAAGTTAATCTTCCACCTGTTTTTGTTACAAATAAATACAGTAGAATCCGTTTATTATGACTCCGCCTATATTGACCAACCGTTTATTGTGACGTAATTACACTACGAAGTTTGGTTTTCATATAAAATTCTTTAATAAAAAAGTCGGATATAATGACTTCGCCTACAGTGACATGTCGCTTATTGTGACGCATTTTGACTGACCTATGTATGTAGTAAATGTTACATATCCCTTCTTGTGAACACTTGGACATACTAATTTCCCCAACAAAAACAGTGAATAGTATTTCCAAGCCTTACTTTATAGCAATATCATGCCAAGATTTGTAGGACATTAAATAGATCAAAACCGATTACTAAATGGAACACATACCTTCTTCAGGCTGATTCTCCGTGCCCTCCTCGTCACTAGAGCTCTCGTTTGCTGGATGTTTGAGGTACATGTCGCTGAGCTCGCGACCACTTGACACCTCTTCTATCAGCTTTTTCTTGTCTATCACTGTATCGTCGGGACCTAGAAGTATATTATTTATGGAATTGGTTTTCTATCTTACAAGTTATAGGTATGATCTTGAATCTCGTAGAATAATTTGTTTTACTCTAGAAATCTTGTAAATAATGACCCTGTATACCTTTATTCTTTAATTCTTCTGCTTTTCGTTTTTCCTCTTCTAATTTTTCTGCACGCATCTTCAGCCAGTCTGCTTTGTATTCCCTAAAAAGGCCATAACGAAGATTAGAATATGTGTTCTGGGATCGAGTAAACATTTAACTACATAAAAATAAGTTATTTTACAAACTTTTCATATTCTTCAGCTGCCTCATGTACCAGTTTAAAGAATTCGTCTAGACCCTGGAAAATAAATAATCTAACATCAATATTTATTCATTACATTTAAATTAGTAATGATAACAAATATTTTTAAAGGGATTCTAATGTTCAAGAACACAAGTTTTCATGACAGTAACATTATAATGTCCAAATATTTTTGAAATAGCTACTTTTCCTAATCCTGAAACAATTCAGTAACCACAAATACTAACATCACCAGTATGAGCGCTAACTCCACAGCATCGCAGATCTGAGTAGAATGTATCAAGTGCCAACGCCATAGACCGAGTCAAGTTGCCAATGTATGTGTTCCCGCCTTCCGTCTCGCCCTCGCCTTCAGCGTCTAACGCTTCTTGGAACGCCTCGAAGTCCCGCATCCATTCCACAGCGTAAGAGTTGTCTACTACATCGGTCTGAGGGAAAAGTAGGTAAGAATGACTACAATTATCAAAATGCTGTGAAAATATAAAGGTAAAGGTATGTGCCAACGAATGGCAGCTCAGAACATCATACGAGTCAGTGCACCCATTCTTAGGTAGCAGTAGATTGTGTGCAGTGTAACAAGAAGTATGGGCTTAAATGCGCACCTATATTAAGAAGCTAATTGTGAGCTGCCATTAACTTTACCAAGAAAGTATATTGCGGTGCAATAATTCAAATGAAAAGTCATACTAAACAGATAAATAATTTTATAATTTTTGCTTTACGTAAACAAAAATAAGTTTTTCATTACTTCATACACTAACCTTATTCATAACAACTATGAAAGGCAGCCTTGTCTTGTACAATATGGAGCATGCATACAACATGTTGGACATAAACGTGACCGGTGACACACTGCGGACAGTATCCATTACATAAACCACTACAGTAGGGCACGATGACGCTAGTGCTTCTGTAACTATTGTGCCTGAGGCTGACCAAGTGAACACTTCTATTTGACCTGTAATCAGATAAAAGGAAAAATAATATAGATATACATATGGCAGCTCTATTACAATGAAATAATGTAATAATACAATCAATGACCTTCAAAACACTGAGCAATAGTCAAACTTGGGATAAATTCAGACTCAAAATCATTTAATCAAATTTGGCGGCAAAACAGCACTTTTTATGTGTTTTTGCTGGATAAAAGAAGCTGAGAATATTCCGTAATATATCTTATAGCCACTAATCTATGTAATGATTAATAACTTAAATCAATACTCAAATGAAATACCTATTTAAAATCAATAGTATATTATAAATGTAGTTTACCTGGAGTATCAATAATACAGTACTTATGTTTCTTGCCAGCCTTCTCAATAAGGTCCACAACTTGTCCGAACTTTGTTGAGAACAAGTTGAGAGCTGTCACTATGCCTCCGTTGGGACCCAGGCCATATTGCTTCATAACTTCTTTGTAGTTCACTGTGTCTCTGATGTCTGGAAAATATTAGTATAAATACAATTAGATAAAGAGCAATTTGAAACTGTAAATAACATACTGATCTGATAAGCCCGATATCCTGCAACTCTCTTGCATGATTTAGTATAGAAAATGACAATGTTATCAACAAATTAAGAGAGGGAAGATTGTTTTTATTCTAATTCAACACTTTTCAGCATAACAACGGATATTTGATGATAAAATTATACCTTTAAGGGGTAAAATAATCAATTATATACGAGTAACGACGTAATTCTTACCAATATTAGCAGGATAAGGTACTTCTCTGCACGCCGGATCTAAGTTAATCAGGTAAGGTCTGGAGCCCTCCACGACCTTATTAGACAGCCGCCGCGTGAACGAAGTCTTGCCGGCACCAGCCATGCCTATTCAAAGTGTAAATATTCATAAAAAAAGCCTTTAAAACAGTAAAACAACAATACGCAAGAGTCCTAACCTAAAATGATCAAACATATTGGTTTCTTTGAGTCTTCCTCCATTGCTTCGGGTTTAGGTTCACTTGTAGACATGTTTGTTAAATTACTGTGTTGTTTCAACACTGATCTGATATAGGGATTTCAAGACAAATTATATCAAAATACTGAGCTTCGTATATTGAAACATGCGAAATTGACATGAAATTGACAGATATATTGTTATTTCACAGTGACAGTTGAAACTAGTGGTAGTGATGTAATGTTAACCGAATATTGTCTTGTTTAGTCGATTAATCGCTTTTAAATAGTTATTCTTATTTCAAATGAGTTATGAACTCCGCCTATCATGTCTGTGCTGTTTAGTGACAAAAATGGTATGGTTACCGGTAACGCGGTTGCGTTAGGAAATACAAAAAAAATAATTTCAATTTCTAAATTTAGGCACTTTATTTTTTAAAAGTCAATCTATGTACATATTTACAATAACTATAACCAGTAACATGTATTCAGTTTTCTTTCTCCAGGTTTAAAAACATTATCGGGTAGAGATGTCCAAGTTTCGATATCCTTTTCTGTATGATTAACCTCAAGGTGTCTGTGTACGTCGCCGGTGGCTTGCAAGTTGCGGGGTCGCGCCAGTGAAGACCTGCATAAAAAATGTTAACGTTACGTTAATGTCCATTTATTCAATGCTTTTCAACAAAATACACCACTTAAAAATAAGAAAAACATAAACAAATAAAAATATGAAAACTTTCATACCAGTAGAATCACAAGTAAATAACGCTGGTGAAGGAACATGATCTCTTGTGTAATTCCATAAACAGTCGCGTAAGACTTGCACAATCTGAAATCATACGAAACATTAAACGATTTGAAAAAAACACCAGAGTTCCTAATTTAATTATGTGCTTAATTTTTTATTGATATTTGTCTTTATATAATTTAATTTTATTGAATTACCTCACTAGCCGTTAGTTCGGGTGCCAACTCCAGCATATGGCTAAGCGGGTGAGGTAACAGCTGACCCAGTGTCATTGTCGACAGCAGTTCTGTCAGAGCAGCGCGTTCTTTTGCCATCTCCGCAGACTGAGTGTGGCGATCTAAAACAGTAATAAAACAGTAATACGCGTACATTCAGTATGTGAATTGCGAAAATTTGAGTACCTAGGGTACATGAGGGAGGGGTTGTACAAAAGTGGAGTATTTAAGGCAGTACACAGAGGGAGTACATAAGGGACTGTATGGGGAGTACTTAAGTGAGTATATGTGTTAGGAACATACGGGTAGTACATACAGGAAGTACAAATGCCAGTATGTATAACTACTCACCTAGATAAGCCCGCAGGCGGTGCAGTAAGGTGGCCGCAGTGGCCCGCAGCAGCGCGGAGGCGAGGCACAGCGCGGGCCGCGCGCCGGCCGCTCGGCGTAGCGCCGCCCGCGCCACTGCGCAGCTCTCTAGTGCTCCGCGCATGTATAACTCGCGTTCTATGCTCACTTGCTGCAAATATATCACAACATTGCATATCTCATTAAATTGAATGAGCAACCGTCTTCGTCACAGCCTAAAAACGTCCTCCCTGCGCGATGGGATTTGACCACAATCACAGCGCTGACGCATTAGTATACGTACGCTTTCGTATACGTGTTAGTGAGCGCAGAGAAAGATATTTTTCCGCCCATCTCCGATCAAGACATACCAGGTAATAACGCAGTTGCGTTTGCTTAGTAGTTAAAAATATATGCCACATTGGACTGTAGCAGATACAAAAAACACACTTTTAATCTCCAAATAGTACAAGTTAAATTATAATTTTAGAAAAGTAAGCATAAACACACAAAAATGAAAACGAAAAACATGTTGCAGAACAAGCTCACCTTAGTAAAATCTTCATCAGGCCAAGGCAGGCCGTTGTACATGACATCGGGAGATACTAACTCCACCAGCAGCAGCGAGACTGACGTCGCACCTTCTACTAGACCGCTGTTGCCATCCTGTTGACGTTACCACAAACATTCAAAAAACATCATTCACTGAATTAAATGTACATAATAAAAGTTATAGAAATACACATGCTCTAATCTATCTATATGTTACAGCCAAAGTAATAAGTCTGAATATTATATATGTATATTATCTAGGTATTATTTATAATATTTACTCAATTTGGATAAAGTGATAATTGACACAGAATTAATCACATTAACTAGCAATTTTATATAATATCTCCATAGACTTGGATAATGTAATAAAACAAATAGGTAAAGATTATTATTTCATGTTAACTAACTAAAGTGTCTGGTAGCTGACCTTAATATAATTCTAAAAGGGCTTAGTTAGCCCAGTGCAGGGCACGCCACATAGCAAAAAGTCCGATCTTTGAGATGTGGCTCGGGACACTATACGGACGGCCCGGAGGACACGGTAAACCACACAGTCCAGGTATGCCCTGCCTGGGAAGGGCACTGCTGTGTCTTCGTTGAGGTAATACGCAGCGGCGACCCTCGTGCCCAGCCCTGATTTAAGCCATGGTCTGGGGCGAGATGTAATGGGATGCCGTAGTCTCATGCAGAAGCTAGAGAAATTCACA
The DNA here is from genome assembly GCF_022581195.2 of Helicoverpa zea. NCBI lineage: Eukaryota > Metazoa > Arthropoda > Insecta > Lepidoptera > Noctuidae > Helicoverpa > Helicoverpa zea. Next base: position 11,065,766 of record NC_061456.1, on the reverse strand, counting down.
CCTCTCATCCCAGCTGATGCCATGGACGTGGAAGAGACCACGGGCGCTGAGTATCGAGTGACGTCTCCCGGCCATCTTAGGCGTGGGTCTGTGGGCTCATCGTCCTTCCGGCTCATAGAAGACGGGCACGTCTTGGCAGCGCGCTCCTCGAAGAGATTCAGCAAACCCCAGTGGGTTTGAAGTCACTAACTGTCTGACACTCCTTCACGCTGCTAACCCACAGCGGGAGGAATCATTTGATGATTCATAATATATTCGACAATAATTTAAACCGTTTTTAAGAATTAGTCAGTACCAAATTGGTTATACCTACCATATTTATTACTTTGGCTAACTTTGACCAGCTATTATGTATAATATCTAGATAAAGTAATTAATTTATCACATTGTCAAGTCAATTTGGGTACTATACATAATGACCAGTGATTATGTATAATATTTATTTAATCACTATGGCTGTAACATATATAAAAATGAAATCCGTTTTCCGTTGTCACGACATAACATGAAAACGGCTTGACCGATTTGGCTGAAAATTCGAGGGGAGGTAACTTAGACCCGGGAGGTTTTAGGATAGTTTTTGTAACTATCCGGCTACGGGACGCGGGTGAAACCGCGGGCGAAAGCTAGTAGTCTAATACGTCAAAATATTCTTTGTATTTTTCTTACTTCAGTTATTGCTAATTAGTCGAGTTCCATTAATTTTAGTCGATTCAAATTGGTTCCTCACTATCGTAAAACATTCCACGTTCGTTATATTTATTTTGAAATATTGCTAAATAAGGCTATATCAAATTGTTTTCGCACAAAGTTTCTGATTTATTATCAACCATTTATTATCAAACAAATAAACCACTTAAACTAAAAATTACTTAACTACTGTAAATTAAGCCTCTCTCTTAAGTCCAATACACGGCGCTCCATCAAAATTTACTCCTTTCATACCAGACCCGTAGAACAAAATCACCGAAACCCACCACCACCAAAAACCCTTGAAAAAAATCTGTGGGGAGTTACTTACACTTACCATGCAGGACGTAAGCGCGCCCATTAGCAGTTCGTTGTTAGTCGTCAATATCGGCGGGATATCGTTCACGTCTAGATCACTTGGCTTTCTAACTCCTTTGCCGATGATACCCGCGTGGAATACTGATGTGTGGCTTTGAGTTAGCTGGGTTATGGGGCCCTGGGTACATAGAAACGTATCGTTATAGGTCGATAGGGCAGTATGTAGGAATATTTACTTTAGCAGCCTCTAACAAGGTTGGCATTTACATCTGATGTGGCTAAAAATTCAGGTACATGGGGAGTATGTAGGGGTAGTGCATACGGGAGTATATAGGGGTAATACATACGGGAGTATATTGAGGAGTGCACAGGAGTAGTAGATAAGGGACATACGGGGAAGTAGATAAGGAAGAATATAGGGGGAGTACATAAGGGGAGTTCATAGGGGTAATACATGAGAAAATATATTGGGAGGGAGAGTATGTAGTAGGAGAACATAACGGAGTAGGGAGAATAAAGGCGTACATAGGTTACACTAATTAAATATAGCAAAACACTACTCACATGTTTCTGATTCAAATGTATCAACAGATCGTCGCTTCTCCAATCTTTAGTGGCAGCCAGATTAGCTAGCACTGGTCTACTGCCGAAAGCCGCGTCTTCTCTAAACATGGCCGTTTCTAACAGTTCTCTTAGTGCTAGGGCTCGGGCTAGCTTGCTGTGGAGACAGAGTTTGCGAAGGAGGCGGCAAGCTGTCGCTACGCCTCGTAGTTTCTCCATTGTGTCTAAAAATATTTATGAGTGAAATCATAATTTTCTTCCCAGTAATGTGTTAACAATTCAGATTCCTGCAGTTAATGTGCTCAAAAATATTTAGACATGCGGTACCATAGTATTAAACCATTTTTTTAAAGGTCTTCGTGTTCAGAATATGAGGGCAAAGTCAGACTTTTTTTACAATAGAAATTGGTAGCAATAAATTTTGAAATTATACAAGAATTAGTAAAAGGTACATTATTTACAAGACAGTGATTTGTACACCACCATACTTAACTAAATAGTATTATTATAGTTACCTTTCAGATGCAAACATCTGAAGAAATACTTGACGGTGGCCTGCACCACTTTGAGAATAACTTCGACGCTAGGGGGCGCTGCTTTAGTGCCTGTCATATCTACTCTGTCTAATACCTGAAAACAAGGAAAACTGTAAGAAATGGCAGTAAAAATATCCTTACATTCTTACCAAATTTGATTGTTTGTTTGTAACTTTGTACAAAAATATAAACTGAATTGTAAATGTGAACACCATGTAGCATTTTAATCTTTTTTTTTTATTATTTATTCTCATATTCTTTGTCTATTGTGATTCTACATGATCTTCGCATGTTATTATAGTATGTATCAATACATACAAGCTGTAATAACTATTATTTTAAAAAAGAGTAACCATGGAGTTTCTTGCCCGTTCTTCTCCATAGGGAGCTACTTTTGGAATGGGCAACTAGAATCAACTTTATTTATATTTTTTGACGTTCATAAGTGCTTGTGAAAGCCTAAATGAAATAAATGATTTGACTTTGACTTTGACTTTTCAAAGGCCCAAATTTTAGTAAAATGCTTGGATGTTACTATGGCAAAATTCGGCCTTTATATTTACCTGTTGGCAACACTGGATTCGATTTGAGGATTGCAAGTATAAGTATGTATAAAAAATTACGATGATTGGTCGACTTAAAATGTAATTCTACGAAATACACACATACTGAAAATATTTTATTAAATAACAGTAAATAAGACAATAAAAATAAACGTTTAATAAATTAACATGTTTTTTAAACTCACCTCAGCTAAAGCATGACACGTAGGCATTTCGTTCAACGAAGCCATGGTACATTCCTTCCTGATTCTCAACAATGAAGTATACTCTTGTAGCGCTCCACCAATCCGGTACAAGTTAGCCTCGACCGCGCGGCCGATCGGACGCGTGCGCAAATGTGATACGCGGTTTGAGTTCTCCCACCTAGTAAAGAAGTCAGATTTAAAATCACTGGCTAAAGGCACTTTGCACTTGAAATGGCTTCCAATATTCCTACTAACAATGGATTATAATGATGGATATGAGTCTCTCAAAACAAAGATACAAGTCCCTCAGAACATAGTTAAAAAATCACCTTTTAACTTTCTGTGGATCTGAATTCCAGTTTCAGATTGCAAAATATAAGAGCGCAATTTATAATCGATATCAATGACAAGTGTTAAGTGAGATGAGGATGGACGGAGAAGGAGAGGAAGACAAAAGAAAATATGGTTACATTGTCAGAGAGATGACATGAACAAATAATTGAATGTTAGTATGATGAGTGACAGAGAGGAAAAGAAGCGGAAACCACATTGCAACATCCCCAAATATTTGGGAACAAGGTAGAAAGAAGAAGAACATGTATGTACAATACGACATCACTTACCTCAATAACTTAATAATATTCAAACAGAAATGATGCAGATACGTCTTCTGGTCTTTCGGCACCGTTCCTTCAAGGAAGCAGCTCTTTATCTCATTGTCTGACAACATAGCATCCCTTAAAGCATATTCTACCCCCGTTTTGATAAAACTCTGATATCTTTCAGTGTCCATGCTGATGTCTGGGCTGTCGTTTGGCACATGCATGGTGATGGTACCAGAGATTATGCGGACCAAAAGTGCTAGAGTTGAGTCGTCGCGAGAATATTGGAGTAAATAACTGATTGTGCTCACGAATTCTGATGGGAGGTTGTAACCTGAAAACAAATTGATGAGTAAAAAAAAATTTATTAATTTAAAAAAAAATATTAATTATTATAACTTTATTTTGGTAATGTTTTTTTTTATATTATTTTCTTTCAAACATAAGTGAAAGCCGGCCACGATTATTCAAAGCCTCACATATAATTTTATTATACCTACTTTATTTTTATCATTTACTTAAAAGGTATGTAAATTACTCATTACTCAATATGCCATAAGTATTTCAAGTGTAAAAAAAAACTTTTATTGTATATCCTAAAATACTTGTTTAGTTAATGAAGTTCCTGGTGACAGAACTTTTACCGGGTTTACCCTTATCCCTTTAGGTACGGTACCTTAAAATCATGACAAAATAACATTTTATGTATAAATAAGTAAATAAACTTACTGACTAAAATGAGTATTCTGGCTAGAGAATACTTCTCTAATTGATTGCCGTCTAGTAACTTGTCTCTCACTATGTTAATTTCTTCGGCAGCGCTTACCAGCATCGGTATATTTTTATCAGGAAACAAACATTCATATTCCAACTTTTGTAGAAGATATTCTGTAAAAATCATTATTACAATATACGATAGTTTTATATAGAAGAATACAGAATTTAAAAATAGCTTTCTTAAGACTGTACAAAAAACGGACCACTTGAAGCATTCAGGGGCGACAGCTTCAAGCAGTCGATCGCCCGTATCATTTGCAACTGCTCGAGCGGTTTGTGTATGTGCGTCCACAGGTCTCTGCAGTTCACTGTGCACTCGCAGCTTGAAGCTGTCGCCCCTGACTGCTTCAAGCGGTCCGTGTATTGCAGGCCTTAGGCGTTAAGTATTAAAGAATCACATAATATTTTTTAAAAGTATAGAATAACTTACCCAACAACTGTCTACAGAAGACATTCGTCAAGGCATGCCTCAACAACAGCAACAAACATCGCACATCGGCGCGGAGTAGCAGCGACACGAGCGCGGGAGGCGTGACGTCCGCCCACACCACTGAGTTGCGTTGCGCCGCGCACAATGTGCACAGACGCTCCATCACGTCGTCTGTCACTGGAATGTTATCCTCTAGTTAAACATGAGTTGTGACGTCACAACACCAACAAACATCGCACATCAGCGCAGCAATGTGTCGCGTTGCCTCGAGTCACCTTGTTACTGTTTGCTAGAACTTAGCTAGAGCAAGTAGACCATAAGCAACATCACTGTGCGTCGTTACTGTCGTCAAAGAATTAAAAAAAAAGAATACAATTAAAATGTTACTTACATGTTTGTTCAATGTCTTGTGTAAGAGCTTTCAAAACTATATCTGATTTTGACGCTAAATTCAACAGATATGGAATCACATCCCTCTTTTTCTCTGGTTTACTGTCTTCTTTGATAGCTTCCTGCAAAATAAACGAAGCCTTCAATATCTTCTTTCTTACCTAGGTAATAAGTTTTTGGTCCCTTGGTAGAAGGACCAAAACAATGACTAAAATTCTCTTTTACACAAAACTTTTTTCTCGTTTTATTCCTCTGCTCTACTAGTACTAACAATGTACATACATGAAACAGATCCAGCACAGCAACTCGAACATGGTGGGTAGCCGGTGGATGGTTTGCCAGATGAGCCAACACTGCCCTCGCAGCATCAGCCCCTAACTGTAATGCTCTTGGAGCTACCAGTGCAGGCTCTGCCCGACCAACCCATCCTACTGCCCAGGAACACGCCCATGACCCTGTGTAAAATTAAATGGAGGTTATATAGGTATTATGTGGTATTCTAAATTCAAATTATTTGGAAATGACCAGTCAGATAAAAGAAATGAATGTATTTTAGTGAATACACTTTTTATTAGCAACCAGATAATACAGTTGTTTGTTTGAATTTGGACCAACCAAAAAGGATATAAAAGAACAAATATTTATGTCACTTACCCAGCATCATATCAATGCATTTTGCTCTCTCCTCAGAATTGAGTAAAGTTAAATTCTGAGTGGTGATATCAAGCAGAATTCTAACTGGATCTGCATTTTGCAGTGTTGTATCTGGGGGCAAACAATTTTTATTTTAGAGATAGTTATTCATGATGTTCGTTTATATTTAAATGTTTAAAAAATAAGTAATCACGAAAAACAAGTAAAAATTCTTTAACAAAGACAGTTTTAATCCAATAGTTAGTTACAAGCTTTTAACATTCAGAACAAGCAATACAATTCTGATTTTCATAATTGTGATTACTTACTTGGTACATTAGACTTCTTAGTAGCAATATCCATGATCAAACTGATGCACCAAGGTGCAATGAACGGTGCCCATGACTGGCCCAAGCTACACAACTCAGGTCCAATCATGCTCACACTCTCTAGTGAGCCATTTGCACCTAAATCTGTCTGTAAAGAATTCCAGATTTAAAAGCAGGTATTTAGACAATGTGTTGATCAAAAAGTATTCAAAGAGGTCAGCCTTAAATGAGTATGTTATGTAATTTGAATGATCTATACTCCATTTACTATAGCATTAGACAGAAGTAAAAAAAGGCTCTTTTAGGAGTACAGTTTGCAATAAAAATGCAATAAACACTATTACAGTCAAGATTGATGAGGAGTTAAATAAAACCATTTTAAATAACAGCTGTCACACTTAATTGTACTTATTTAAGCCATTTACGTTCTTAAATTACAAGTCCTTCATTTAATATTATTTATTTTTTAAATAAAATAATGTCGTGTCTATGTTTAAAATCTAAAAGAAGCAGGGGCAGATAGTGCTCGGAACGTTTTTTCATGTAACTATAACTCAACCAAATCTAAAATGTTACCTTGTCCCTTCCTAAATTGCGGCAGCACGTGTTTTTTAATTTTGTTGGTTTATAATGTCATCTATCTGCGACTGTCAATTTGACATATTGTTATTCACTTGTGGATACTTGTGAATGCTACGCCTTGTTTCGTTGTTATTGTTGAGTTTTCGTGGTTTAGTTGTTATTTGTTACTGTTTTTCTGTTTGTTATTGTTACTATATTAGTGTTACGTAATTTTGTGTTGTTCATACAAAGCAGTACATTTTGTTGAACTATGAACACGGACGATCTCGGTGCAGGCCCGAGTGGCTTGCAAGCGCAACATGTACGTACTGAAACTGCTAGTGACGCTGAGCAACGTCAACAGCCAAAACGACGTGGCCCCAAAATTGAACACGACGTTAAAATATTGTCTCCCAAGAAAAAGCGATCAAAGCAAACACCTCTTCATTCTGCAGAAAAAACAACAGTTTTAAATATTTATAAAGACATCAAGGGGTCCCAGTCAGAAAGTACTCCTGCTTATATGACGCAGTTAGTTAATAAAACTGCAGAAATTGCAGGTAAAGATCATACCCAATGCAGAAATTGCAGGGATTTTATTATAATAAATAAATGTATTTGAAAATAGCATGCTTTGTGAGGATGAATAACATACACTATTAATCGTTTTACAGGCATATCTCGTGCAACAGTGTATAATATCCTCAAAGAGTACAATACAGAAGGTCGCCTGCAATCACCTCCTCCTCGCCAACGGAAATATTCAAAATCGGATGAATATGATGATATAATATTAAGTGGAATACGAAGGAAAATTCATTCTTTTTTCTTTGATAATGAATTACCAACATTGGATAAGATTCTGGAAGCCGTGAATAGTGATGAGTCTCTACCCGATTTTAAAAGAAGCACTTTATATAATTTAATTAAAAACAAATTAAAATTTACATATATTAAAAGAAGTAGAAGAAGTGCCCTAATTGACAGACAGGAGATTGTATTATGGAGGGTGAAATATCTCCATGAAATTAAGAGACTAAGGAATGAAGGAAAAAAAATATATTATTTAGATGAGACTTGGCTAAATGAAGGTATAGTGCTGCTAATATTTGTGAAGTCTGGAAGAAGGGGGTTTTACATAACTCGGTAAATAGCTAACCAAGTTATATAAAACCTCCTTTATGCTAAACAATATAGTGAAATATTATTAGTTCAACATACGTTGAATTAATATTATGTTTACATCTACAATTTTAAACCTCCAGGACACACAAAAAGCAAAGTATGGCAAGACAGTACTGTTAAGTCTTCAAAGGAAGCACACCGAGCAGGCTTATCAACTGGTTTAAAGAACCCAACTGGAAAAGGAAAACGGCTTATCATTGGCCATATTGGTAAAACTTTTTTTATTATTAATTTATTAACAAAGCATTTTAATAAAATGAGCACTCCATTTTCGGTCACTAAAAACTGGTTAAGTCTTAATACTTTCCCTAGGAGTAAGATCTTTATGCTTTTAGAATCATCTGTTCAAGTACATTAATGCTGCAATTAATTTCGGTGGTTATTTAAAGGTTAAAATCTATTTCCAGCGATCAAGTATTCTATGCCACCAGTACTTAATTATTGATTTGTTTTTATTTTATTTCACAGGATCAACAGATGGGTTTTTAATGAATGGTGAATTAATATTTGAAGCCAAAAAGGGAGATGGAGACTACCATTCTGAAATGGATGCACACAATTTTGAAAAGTGGTTCAGTTTAATATTATCCAAAATCGAGAGTGGTTCAGTTATTGTTATGGATAATGCGCCTTATCATTCAAGAAAAGTGGAGAAGCTGCCAACTACAGCCACACGAAAGGCAGATATTCAGGAATGGCTGAAAAACAAAAATATTCCTTTTGAGGAAAAAGACCTTAGGGCCACTTTATTAGAGAAAGTGAAACATGTAAAACATATGTACCAAAAGTTTGTTGTAGATGACATGGCTAAAGAAAAGAACGTATTAGTGTTGCGCCTTCCACCTTACCACTGCGAGCTCAACCCAATCGAACTAATATGGGCTCAAATGAAGGGATATGTAGCACAAAACAATAAAAGTTTTAAATTAAAGGAAGTGCAGCAGTTGCTCCCTCAAGCACTCGCAAATATAACTGCAGAAAAATGGCAATCTTGCATTGCCCATACAATTAAGGAAGAGGAAAGATTTTGCCAACTTGATGGTATAATGGATGAAGTTGTAGAAAGGTTTATTATTAACGTTGGTGAATCTTCATCATCATCAGAGGATGATGAATAAAGAGTTCATATTTATATCTATCACATCGATTATATCATTAGGGTGGCAAAACCTTTTCTCTTATTTAATACCTTGCAATAAATCTCACACTTTTGTCTTTGGAAAATGTTATAATAGTTGGTATTTAACTTGCTAAACGATTATAGATAAAATTATTACTTTTGTTACCGCCTATGTCAGCATACATAAATTAACTGATGGTAGCAGTGACTAAATTGTTAAGTATGTTTTGTGTCTTATTTTCTTGGTTTGTTTTAATCATAATAGGTATGGATTATGATGAAGTTGTTTTTAATAAACTGATTGCAACAATTTTTTTTTATTTCATGTGTCTATCCAAGCATCGTAACGAGTAGATAGATAGATAGAATGCACTTTGCCGTACATAGAAGTCATACACTGGCACTAAAATCACACACATTATCTGTTAAAATTGTTCGAAATTGACTTCAAAATAAAAGGTTTCGTACTCCTGCTTCTGCGAGCCTCTTTTTTCTAATGTTATAATAAATGGACTATAGCTTTGGTTAATTGACGATTATATTTTCAGTGTAAACTGAAGAACTTGCTCTCTTATCAGAATACCGTTAGGGACGTGGAAATTAAGTTTAATGAAAAAGTACGGAGCAGAAAATAAACAATACCTTAGTTTATTAGAAAAATAGATACCTCATAATCTGTCTGGGTGATGGAGACGTTCACAGCGTCATGGAAGACCATAGCAAAGTACTCTAACACTGCATCTCTTGCAGCCGGAAAGTTCTTTAAGAGATTCAAGCCAGTCCGGGTCAATTCCGGCGCGTTCTGGGCATTTCTTCGAGAAACACCATAAATGAAGTTGTTCAAATCGGCGGACAGAGCCGTCGACTTGCTCTGAGGATTCATCGCAAGTTATGTAATAATCCTAAGCTGTTATAATTCAGGGAAATAAACAAATCCCGGCCAAATAAGCACGCCACACAACAAGCAAAGCAAGCAATAAGACCGAAATGACAGCTGACACTTGACAGTGATAAAAGCAATTAAATGACAGTGACAGTTGTGTTATAGCTGTGCTCCTGGATTTGGGAAATCGACTAAAAAAAGACTAAAACGAATGATGCCAAAGTTACACCTTCTGGTGTACAAATATAATTATTTCATGATACAGCACCCTGAACACAAAAATGGATTCCATAGTTAAAAAAACTATTCTGTATCGATAACCCGCGAAGAGGACAAATTCGTTTGTGTGAGAAAGCATTTCTTTCTTATATTTATGTGCTCCCCTTATGTACTCCTCTTATGTTTTCTCTTATGTACCGAGGCCAGCAGATCAACCTACCTGAATCTATAAAATTTTACGAATCGAACCTTCACTGTTGTGATAAGATTGAAAATCTATTGAAGAGATTTGACAGATTGAGATAGGTTGATGTGCTACCGTCTACCTACCTACCTTACCAACCTTATGTACTCCCTCATATGTCTGAATTTAATCACTGCCCAAGCCCGCCGCTAGCTGTTTGTTCGCCCGCGTGCAAAACTGATTATGCTGCCCTACGACTACATACGTTTTGTCAAAAAATATATAAGGGGGGGGGGATCCAAGGGGTCCGGACAATTCAATCCATCTTACTTATCCAACAGAAAAAAATATGTACATGCACCGCTCTGAATGCAGAAAACCCACCTACTTTTGGATACTTAAATAAATATTGCAATACATAACATACATTACACATAACTTTTTATTTACTTGAAATGCTCAGGGGCCCGATTCTCCTAAGTTAATAATGTCAAAATCGAATAGAAATCGAATCGCAATATGATCGCAACAGCAGTTTTAGCCATATCTGGCATTCTGCTACTAATAAAAGACCAATCGTATTCGATTGACATTTGATTGGTGTGCGATTGGTCTGCAATTTTGGTGATTTTGTCTTTACGGTAGTTTGCTGTACAATCATTTTGCAATCGTAAATCATTTGCAGACAAAATGATTCATTATTGAATGACAGAAAAGGATAAAAACGTTTATTTCAAAGAAAAAATAGCGGAATGCCACATACGCTTCAATCGTAATCGAGTCGGGATTGGATCTCAGTCGAATCGAGTCGAACATGAATCGTATGTCGCTTAAGTAAAATTAGGAGAATCGGGCCCCAGAGTAACCTAAGCAGTCCTGGGTTAGCCCATAAGCAACTAAGCAATTGCTTAGGGCATCAATGCAGTGCAATCATTACCCAAGTGGCCCCAATGTATTGAAAGATTGTTTTGCTTGCGAAGCGAGCGCGATTTTTTCCTTAGTTTTCATGAAGTAAAAATCATAAAAAGCCAAAGTGAACAAAAAGCCATAACGGACGTGTAACGGACGAAAAATGATTTTTCGGAATTGAATGCCTCAACAATTAAACAGAAATAAAATGTGATATCTGACATGGAGCCGCGAGCGCAGCGAGCGCGAATTTTTTTGGGGATGCAAAGGGTGAAACAGTCAAAATTGATAGGAGACAACCAAAGCTAGGGCGGCTTTTTCTGAAATTTTATTGCTAATCTACTCATCTATTTTTAGTAAAAATATTGTTATTACGTAGGTAATTATGGTTTAATTTTGCCGCCCCCTAAATAGCATTTGCCCTACGCTACGCTACTGGTTGATCTTAAATCGTTTTTAATAATGTTTTATTTTGAAAATTATTTTTCAACAGATGTAACTGAAACCGGCAGTGTAAGTAATAAGTATTCTTAGCGCCATTGCTGTGTTCGGAAATATTGAAATCAAATCATTAGTAAAAAGATAATGTATTTTTTAAATATTACGTGATAACTCTCTTGCCGCCCCCTAGGACGTGCTGTGCCGTAGACATCTGTTATTAGACTTCCGGGCTTCAGTCTAATTACCCCGTACGATACCACTATATTTGGTCGGCAATCAGAATAAAGACAGCTATAAAGCAAAGTACTGTCAGCAACAAAAGCCTATGAACACAATAATTGTAACGAAATATTTGTTCACTAAAATTACAAATGCAAAAGTTGTTTTAAGCAAGCCTCTAATGACCCTTTATACTGCAGTCGTGATCGTTACACATGTTTTGTAATTTTAATTCTTTTCGTGAACTTTTGTTAAGTGTAAAGTAAAAAGTCGTGGTGGCCTAGTGGGTAAAGGACCAACCTCTCAAGTATGAGGGCGCGGGTTCGATCCCAGGTCAGGCAAGTACCAATGCAACTTTTCTAAGTTTGTATGTACTTTCTAAGTATATCTTAGACACCGTTGACTGTGTTTCGGAGGGCACGTTAAACTGTAGGTCCCGGCTGTCATTGAACATCCTTGGCAGACGTTACGGGTAGTCAGAAGCCAGTAAGTCTGACACCAGTCTAACCAAGGGGTATGGGGTTGCCCGTGTAACTGGGTTGAGGAGGTCAGATAGGCAGTCGCTTCTTGTAAAGCACTGGTACTTAGCTGAATCCGGTTAGACTGGAAGCCGACCCCAATATGATTGGGAAAAAGGCTCGGAGGATTTTTTTCGTGAACTTTTGTTACCGACAAAGCAAATGAACCATTCACTCAATCGATAAACCATGTCTAGCCTCACGCCTCTAGTCTAGAAGAATAATGTCCACTATTTGATTTTTGTCCATACCAAATTTCATCAAAAGCTTAACAAAGACATTCCAACTCTCATTTTTAACAAGCATTCCATAAGGTAAAATTAAAAATACAATAATTAATGCAAGTTTCTCAATTAACGCTAGAATATCATCTAAAGGTACCTATTGGCTATTGCGCGTTTTGCCGATTCGCGGAGGGCTGCAAGCGACGCCGACGCTCCACGTTTCAATAACACGTGCTTTTAGTGTTACGTAGCGGCCGAACATAACAAAGACTTGGAGACCTGACAGTTCTCATCTAAATCTGTTAGGTATTTTAGAAGATATTCACCTAAATTGCTAAGGAAAATCGGAATAATCTCTCCCTATAAAGCTTTCTAAAGGTTTTTTTCCCTAAAATACGGACTCTGGCGTGTCTAGTTATACCTTCTAAATATGTAGTGTCTGGCGGGAAATAGTTATAAGAAGCCATTATCCATTGCGTTTGAACGTAAAGCACTACAGTGGTATACCACTTCCATATAACCCGGTATGACAAAGACTCTAGAAGTGCATTTAATTATACCTACTATGAGGGTAGTTATTTTAGTTTTAATGAATAATATTGATTAAGGAATTCATTATACCCTTCACGTTCTGTCAGATTAACTGTTAATAAAAAAGGCTTGCCTGGGCAGTGGGCAGTTGTTTGAAAATGTCGTAAAAATGACAAACTGCAGCGCACCTATTGAATAAGCATGCGGCTATGCTGTGCGTCTATCGGGCACATCGCATCGTAGGTAGGGGGATGTAACATGAAAGTGTGGGGTCAGGAACAAAATCAATATTGTGTGCGCACGCGATCCGCGCAAGCCCGGCCCACGACGCGACGCTTGCTCGTTCCACGCGAACAATATACAATCTATGTATAACACGCTTTTTAAAATAGACCGTAACTATTGTAATTAGAACCTCCTATCTAGGGAAAATAAAAAATATTTCATTTTTTATTTTATTAGTTTTGGAATTAATAAAAAAAACTCCAATACAAAGATAATACACATAGCATAGAAATTATACTTATTTATAGCTTGCTTAATTAAATTATTTATTTATTAATAAAATACCTACAGCAAACCAAATAAAACAAAAAAGATAAATAATTTTAATAATTCGCAAGCGACTCAAGGTTTAGGAAAATATAACCTTGAAATAAAAGCTGCAAAATTTTCCTTTACCTACTTCCATATAATAGATCAACCGGCACTCTCGAATAAATATTGCCTCTATCTATAGCACTCAGCAATAAAATCGACAATACATACCGTAATACAACTTTTGAGCCTATAGTACCTAATAGTTCAAAAGTTGTATTGTTGCAGTGAGTTACAAAGTTTAAACATTTTTTTGTTAATAAAAACAGGTTTCTTAAAATATCATATTCAATATCTAATGCTTTTACCGTGAACAAAAACTTTTAACCCCTTTCGTGTCAGTCCTTTATATATGCGCACTGGGTCGTGTGACTTTGGAAGTAAAAGTTAAATTAAAACGACGACCTACTTAAAAAAATATAGGTACTTAGATTAATAAATGTTCTATCTTTTTTTTCAATTTTTACTCTAAAAATCTAGAAAAAGTAACTATTCAACACGGAGCGGCGCGTGGCGCGCACTCATTGCCTCTCTTTGTTAGCGAGGGAGATATTACCATTTGAACCAACTTTCGAGAACTCTGGGTGAAAATGAATGAAAAGACACTAATAATTTTTTAAAAGTCTACATGGGTTCCACGGGATTCACAAAAACTTTTTATGGCAAACTTTCGTCTTTCGTATTACAATATTTTATGTCTATAAAATATTATTTTCAAAAACACAAGTTTTTATTAGTTTGGCCAGTGTTTATCCGCAAAGTGAAATATTATGAAAGTTTCAAAAAAAGTAGCGTGAAAAGTTTAGAAAGGGTAAAAGCGGGACTTCTGAAAAGACTTCATTGGCCGTTCATCCGTTCGGTCGGTCCGTCTGTCACTTGGATCTATCTTATTAACCGTGGTGGCTAGACATGAAATGGACACTAAAATAAATATACTATCAGAAATGAGAGCGTGACTTTATATTTCTTATTTTCGACCGAGTCCTATATTTATTGAGATGAGCATTTTTCTCCGGCTCTTCGAAAAACGCGGGTGAAACTGCGGGAAAGAGCTAAATGAAAAAAATAATTACTACGCCCCACGCATGCACCTAGTTGGTGTTAGCTAGGTATGTAAATATAAAATGCATACAGAGTCCTTCGATTCACTCACCCCTCGGTCAGCTATGAAACTAGTTATGTAGATAGAGTAAAGAGAACAATTGTTTTAGATACGCTCTATGCAATTTAGATACGACACTTTACAAAGGAAAAATAACAATAAATGCTTTATTCTAAAACTAAAGCACAGTTGGTGTTGATTGCTGTATGCACCTGCAAATAGTTGAATCAGAGTTATGATTATCATCTCTATTGAAACTTTTCAATTCATCATCATCTATTATTGAAACTTTTAAACACGTTTACCTTCTCACGATGTACTTAGCGGTGGAAATCTTAGCTGAATTTCCGGAATTTTATGTTAAAAAAAACATGAATTAGAATAGAAATAAGATGTAATGTAAGTATGTATCTTATGGGATACTTTATTTATGAGGGCGAGTACTTTATCTTTCGTGCTTATCTGTTAAACCTTCGTTATATTAATCGACTGTCAGCTAATAGGTCATAATTTAGATGATTATATAGAATGACCCTCGCTCATAGTATACTGGCAGTTTATGGCAAGCAGTTATCAAAAGGTATGTTATATGTACAGATTCAATTAATGCAAAAGTTTGCGTAGACGAAATTTGTGATTATACATACAATTAAATAAAGGTCAAAAATAAGGCGGGACGTTTAAAAATGACATTGAAAAATATTGATTCTTTTGTCACGGCATGTTTTTCATGACTATATCTACAACACGTATCCATATCTACATTTATCGACTATAATGTTAGAAAAAGAGTACATGGAATAAAAGCAATTTGCGCGTGAACAGGGTGGCGCGTTGGCGATGCGGAGTCAGGGCGGGCGCCGGTGGCGACCAAACGCGCCCCTCGCGATACGACGCAGGCGCGCGCCGCACAACCGACGCTCAGTTGGATCGATAAGATAAACGCGCAACCCCGGTCTACGAGTTAAATCAATATAAATTCTATCGATTTTTGCAGCCGCAGCCGCCGCACACCAGATTTGAGGGTCGCAAGCGGTGGGTGCGCGCATTGCGTAGTTTCATATTATATTTGAAAGTTAAATTTTTTACTGTGTGATTATTGTGAAAAGACAATAATGTGTGAGCAACATTTTAGAAGTTCCGAGGACTTTATCGATTGTCGGTGTTTTACGGTAAATTCATAGTTTTACTCTAAAGTTCAATGAACGCAGAAGTAAAATGCATTATTTGTTCCGATTATTAAAATAAAAATATTATGAAAATATCTTGAAATGTTCACTTGTATTTTAGATTTTAATAGACGTTTCATTTCTAAACAAACATCAATATACGATTAATAGTAATTTATTTGAATTTCCGCAAATTGTTTAGACTGCGTCACCGGTCAATAGGACGCTGTTTTCTTTGTTATTGTTTTGATTAACACAGTTCTTTAAGAATGTTTATTGAGAAACGAGGTGATTTTAATTTCAAATGTATATAATTTTTATAATGTCGTAAATTTTATAACGAATTTGCTCTCAATTATTATTGTTGAAAATTATGTACATGACTGGAAGTTTGAATGTTTATCAACTTCCGGTTTTATAATTCAAATAGGAAATAGAAAATAAGCGTACATAAACAACAAGAAGACAGGCCGGCCTCCGTTCGCGTGGCGCGTATTTTGAGATAGTTAACATGTTGAATTTGAGTAAAATGTTGAATGTTTCTACAGATGGTGTGAAATGTAGAAAATACTAAAGAAAAATGACGTCTACGGACACATACCAATTAAAATGGCACTCGCACAGTTCGCATCTGAACGGTTCCGTGGCGGCGTTGCTTCGCTCGGAGCGGTTCACGGATGTGGTGCTGTGCACGCTGGACGGGTCTCAGATACCGGCGCACAAGTTCATCCTGAGCTCGTGCAGTGTGTATTTGTGCAACCTGTTCGAGGGCCAGCGCTCGGTGACGCGAATGGGCGGCATGCTTTATGTCGTGCTGCCTTCCGAGATATCCACGAAAGCGCTGAAGATCCTCGTAGAGTATATGTATAAAGGTAAGCTGCGTAATTATTTTATGAATTCTACTTTATTGAACATTTTGTCTTAGCATATTTCGATTGTTTTGATTGACTCAACAAAGTTTAATGGAGGCAATCTTTGATCTGAGGGAGGCAAGTTCTTAGAAAAACTTACACCATATATACTTTCGTAAGTTCTTAACGAGCGTTGTAGCTGAATTTGCTAACGCGAACATCTCAATTTCCAGGAGAAACAACAGTTTCCAACGAAGTGTTAGACACAGTCTTGAAAGCTGGTGAAGTCCTCAAAATCCGAGGACTTTGGAGACAGACGGAAGATGGCGCCGGCGATACCACAGCGGAAAAAACCGCTACACAAACCCACATAACTACTAGTATTAACAAGCCAGCTTTGGCAAAGAAACCTGATGAGATACCAATACAACCTAAGATAGCTGTTAAGAAAGATGATAAGTTGTTGAAAGCCTTCAATCCTGGACAACCTGGTGCTAGGTGAGTTGATAGCCATCATCACAACTCTACATAAGTTTCTCCCTTTGTGCACTTTCTGGGTCAACCTATCCCATTTATTGCATCTTGGCTTGTGCAGTCAGTTTGTCCTTTAGATTCACTTAACATGTACATGTACATTGTACATGTTTTTCTCCCACATAAAATAATATAATCACAAAAAAAAAGTTAAAGGAGATTGGTCATCGGGCAACAAACAATATTTGTTAGTGTTTATACTTCAAACTAAATAAGGTATATAAAGAATTTTTTTTTTTTTATCCCCAGGCCCATGTTTATTGGACCACCAAAGCTAGTCTTCATCAAAACCACTGAAGGAGGCACGCAGGCAGCAATTCGCCCAGGTGCTCCAAAAGGCCAAACAATTTTAGTAGCACCAGCACCGACAGCGGAACCAACAGTGGCTGCAGTTGCTACCCCCACACCAGCCCCTTCTACGGTAACCGTAGCAACAACTACTGTTAGTGAGGATTCTTCCGATGAACCATTAACGCCCAGAATCTTGAGGCGACATGCAGCGGAAAGGAAGTATGGAAAGAGGCAAAAGACTGAAACCAAATCGGATAATGAGGATACTAAGGATTCCGAAGAAGGACATGATAATGTTTCTGAAGCTTCGAGTGAGTATAAATGAAATACAATTTCATCTTCACTACCATTTATCACTATTTGCGGAAAATCATATCTATTTGTCTCCCTAGCCTTTTCCCAAATATGTGGGGGTGGGCTTCCAGTCTAACCGGATGCAGCTGAATACTAGTGCTTTACAAAGAGTTACTGCCTATCTGACTTCCTCAACCCAATACCTCATAGTAACTATCATATCTTAGTATCTTTTACAATTATCAATTCTTACAGGAAATTATTACTATTTTGTGCTAGTTTTTGAAAATTTCACTGCAAGTTTTACACAGTGAAGAGACATTCAGATTCTCATTATTTTATAAAGGCCAGTTGGCTTACTAATATTATATATTTTTTATTATAATGCTTTACTTATGATACACATTTTTTAATCCAACAGAAAAATCATCCCAAAGTATAATGGAAAATGAGGTGCAAATAAAAGATGAACCGGAGTGGGATGCCAGCAGTATCGAAGAGGAGGAGCGTTCCATTGCTGAAATGTTCCAAGCTGAGATGAGTGTTAAGGATGAGCCCAGTGAAGACCTTGATATTGAGGATGAGAGCTTGGTAAGTTGATCTTAATCTTATGCTAGCAGCTGGATAAAATATGTCAGTAGTTTTTCGCTAATAGACAAGGCATCGATGCTGGTCAACACTCCCGAAGCGACTTCCAACGAACGGCAATGGTCGAAATTCCTCAAAACACTCGCTCGAGCCCTCAAAAACACGACCTTAACAGTCGCAAGACCCGTAAAACCTATGTCCGCAACGAAACTAACTTATCATATGAAACAACTGGATTCTAGGACCACAATAGAAATATTGCAAAGGGGCAAAACTGCAGAATTCGCGGACTTAACCAAAACCGAAGTTGCTGAACAACTTATCAAGTACTTGTGTTGATATTTACTTTGGAATAAGGTTCCAGAATAATCGATTAGTTTAGGTATCGAGTTGTTTATCGAGTCAATCGATACGGCTAGAGGATAGTGACAAGAGAAAAAAATGCGTTCGATACAAGCTATTTCTGACGAAACGTCGAAATGTTGAAATTTTCAACCTCTGGGATATGATATGAAGTTTGTCGCTTCAGTTTTTTTTTTTTTTTTTTTTATTTAAATAGTTCATTCATTATAAATAAAATCAGTTTGTCGCCGAATTCAGTGTAAATATATCAATATAACACAGTTATTATTTAAAAGTGTTTTTATTGTAGTTTTTTTTTAAATGACAGAATATTTCTTTGAAAAAAGAAAATGAATTCGTAATTTAACTTAATAATTTTCGTTAAAAAACAACAGTTTTTATTTCGTAAATTAAAATTTTAGGCAGTATATCAACGCTGAATGTTAAGCTTTCCTTACAAATAAATATTTTATAGTTCGGCCATTCAGAGAATGCGTTCCTGACACGTCGCGATTGAACTGACGACGTAACTTTGCAATGGCGTTGCAGTTACGATAAAAATATTTTTGCTGGTTGTTTACCGTTTTAACAATTGAGGAGCATTAAAACAACATTATTATATCAATAATCAATGAATGTTATAATTTTGTGCCAAACTGAGTGTCAAATAACTTGGTAAACAATATTTTTCTAAATCTATACTGCGCTATTACAAGGTTATGTCAGCGGTTTATATTTTGTAGTGCTGTGCTAAAAATAACAGGCAAGTATCGTAATCTGTTCTTATACAGTTATAATATAAAATAATACGTTTTGATTTTCTTTTTAAGAATTGGAAAATAATGGACTATAAGACTTAATTATAACGTTTATGAAATATAAAAATAAAACTATGACCAAACCGCATTTTTATACTTAGATTAAAAATGGTAACCCCAAATGGCGTTATGGGCCGCCATTTTGTGACGCTAAAACAGTCGTCCGTTGTCGTTTCGTGCGCATAGACCACGTTTTTCAAGTGTTTTCGATCTGTTTTTATTTGATTACCCGGCTTTTGTTAGACCGAGATATCAGGATTGATTCTGTTATTGATAATAATATAATTATACATGTAGGCGAAGATGATGATGAAGACACCACCTCCTCAAGCAAATCGGAGTCTGATTAATATTCTGTTCGCACATTCAATTCAATGTACTTGTAACAAAGAATAAATAAAACAATTTTATTATATGAATATTACCTTTTTTTGGTTTCCACTTAAATAACTAAAATATAAAACAAATGATTCCGCCAATTTAAAACGAAAATAATCTTAAAATAATGCGGCGGTTCATTTTGAAGGAACGGTAACGAACTCAGTGTTATGTTGTGCCCATCACTAGTCGTGACTAACTGATAGGTGTCAGGAACGCATTCTCTGAACGGCCGAAGTATAGTACATTTACTGGATAATATGTCAAAAATTGACCACTGCTAGACGATACTATATTTTTCATATATTATCCATCTTTATTTAACCACTCAATGGACTTCCAAGTTTTAATATTTTATTTGCCTTCAAAATATAAGAATACAATAAGCAAAGGTGCAGCTAAGATTATTTTCAGAAATAAAAAAGTACGCAGTTTTGCAATACTGCACAAAGTAAATAATTTATTAAATGACTAGGTGGTATCAGTAGATGGCGTTAATTTCGCTTGATGTTAGGACACTTACAGCCAGTGCCGAAACTAAGGGTCTTTTCATACAAACTGAATCTGAGAACATCAGTCCGATTTAGACCGGATCATACCTATACCTACGCTTTTCACATAGACCAACTGGAAGAGATCTGTCAGAATTTGCTATTTGGTTGAATGACTAGCGCAACAACAATAAACAGCAATGGCCAGTGTATATCGCACCTGCGTTTAGCATAGGACATTGTCATTAGATGTATTCAGAATTTTTGCAAGAACTGGAAAGCATGCTCAACAACACATAGTGTTGTATTAAGCAATCGCCTGTAGCAAATTCAGCTAAGGGGCTTGGCCCTTGGCTTCCATAAGAAAAACGCAAAATTATCGAAAGTGGTTCTTTCAGCAATTTTGCTACTGAGTCACTTTTTAAATATTTGTTCTACTGTTGTTGCAGATGTACAGTCCGCTGGCGTGCGAGCTGTGCGCGGAGGTGTTCCGGGTGCCGGGCGCCTGGGTGCGCCACGTGCAGGCGCACGCGCGCGCCGGCGCCGCGCCCGCGCGCAAGCGCAAGCTGCGCTCCGCTGTAAGCAACCACTTGTATTATCACTATCATCATCAACATCTTAATTCCTGATTCCTGCTTATCTTCATTTTATTTAAGATCGGCGCAGCATGTTTACTTCTTCCATACT
Source organism: Helicoverpa zea (assembly GCF_022581195.2). Classification (NCBI taxonomy): domain Eukaryota; kingdom Metazoa; phylum Arthropoda; class Insecta; order Lepidoptera; family Noctuidae; genus Helicoverpa; species Helicoverpa zea. The sequence goes on along the minus strand of NC_061456.1, from coordinate 11,044,616 downwards.
CTTCTGTCTGGCGTCATATCGTGCATTATATTTCTCAATATCAATAAAAACTCGTATCAAAATACGTAGTTTTAAAAATCTAACGAAGCATGTCTGTATAGGTACAGAATATAGACAGAAAGACAAAGACGGATAGAAACTTTGTTTTATATTATGAAGGTAGTAATTTTCCGATTTTCCTTCTTCAGAGTGATGACACAGAAGAGACCATGGCTTTACTACGTTGCGACCTTTGCCAGAAGCATTTCCCGAACCCCGCGGAATGGGTGCGACACATACAGAGCACGCACACTGAATCAGGTCAGTACTTACCTACGATCTAGATGTGTGAATAATATGTAATGTCATAACCTAACTGTAATGTGGTGAATTTTATACTGAATAGTTTAGTCGTCCTTATAAAGGTGTTTTTATCAGTTTTCGTTTGTAGGGGCAGCTTTTATAGAAGTTTAATACTGATTTTAAAATTATGTGTGCCTACATAGTTTGTCAGAAATCCTTACCAGAAAAACAATGATGAGATTCTAGTTACTGCCGCCAGCGGTTTCACCCGCATTCCAAACAAGGGCGCTTATCCCATCTACCGCATAAAAGGCCTGTGTACCAATGTACCACCTATATTTGTGGCAATTTCATCGCAATTGGTTCAGCTGTTGAAAGTGACTGCGTAACAGTCAGTTACCTACTTTCGTCTTTCTAATATTAGTAAGGATTTGTTTGTAGAAGAAAATGTCCTCATAATTTCTGTATAAAATTATTCGAAAAGCTTGCCTTTTGTTTATTTTATCCAGCTATCATTATTTGGATATTGATTTTGACCCTGGCCTGACTGTGACAACTTTTTTGTCTACCGCCAAAAATAGCATTTTAAAATATGTCTCAATTTCTCAGAAATGTTGAGGAAACCTTATCAACCAAATACCATTTGACTTCAGCTTAGAAAAAACTATTTACGATATGGATACCTACTATTATAATTATCGAGACTTGGCTGGGGCACGGCAGTGTTCCCCAGATACAAAAAGCTTTGCCCAATAAAAAACCTAATTCTTGGAAGATGATTGAAAAGTCAATAAAGCAATATTTGTCTTTGATTGAAAATCTGTAGTTAGACATGCGATTAACAGAAGTTTTATTTGAAATATATTACGTGTTTATTTTTAAATGTTTTATTCTCCTTTGCTTATCCTGAACATATGGCATCTATATATGTAGATCCATAAGGAATTTTTAAAATGTTAGCCGAAAGTAGAATTTGATGTAATAGGCTAATTCTCGACAAACGAACATCCTGTCGCCTGTAAAGTAATTTTATTAACAATTTTATTTTTTTCTTCTGCTATCCTTATACCTTAAAGTGAGCACAGACGAACTACATTTCGAACTGCAAAAATACCCAAAATTTAATTTTACACTATAAGTGCTGCTTTGCTTTTGAAATTCTTGAACTGTGTACTAGATGATTTCCTACAGAATTTGAAATGCAGTCCGTCTGTCCACACTCTTACTAACCTAAGCTTACGATACACTATTTCTTACACCAACCCCGCTCATGATAATCACTACAGTTTAATTTATTATATTGTAATAATTACATTTGGAATGCTTTGTTTGCTTATTAATTTTATTTCTTAGCTATTATTTGCGATGATCAAACAAAGCGTTGCATATTGTGTGATTGTCTGCCTGACTGAACCCTGTTCTAAATGTTCGTTCGATGTCGGTTGTCTAGAATTGGCCATATCAAACAACAGTGCCCCACCCAAACGTCACAATCGTTTCACAGAGGGCGCGCAAAACAAGAGTTGCTCGCAATGCAAGAAGACATTCCCGTCACACGCATCCATGCTCATACATATGCGTACTCATACAGGTAAGTACACATTCATTATTATATCAACATCAACAGACTAGCTGTTTCCCGTGGTTCCACCCGGGTCTTGTGGAAACTCCCCTACGGGGATAGGATAATGTAGCTTCCCAACAGAGAAAGAGTTTTTCATATCGGTTCAGTAGTTACAGAGCCTTTTGTCTTCTTCTTCTTTCTCCTGCCCTGTTCCCAAATTTTACTTGGGGTCGGCGCAATATGTCATTTTCTTCCATTTTCCCCTGTCACTCGTCATACAGAGAGTGACAGGGGAAAATGTCTTACAGAGCCTTTTGTACAAACTTATAAATAATTTTCATTAGAATAGATCAGAAATCTTATTACACAAATACAAGCCTACTTCAGGTTAAAATAATCAGTTTTTCTGAAGAAAGTGTAGAACGATTCCATTTGGGTTCATTACCGGATAAAGAAAATTTAATTATAATTAACGCAGCTGAAGGCATGTTATCATTTTATAATAACGTACGATGTTCCAAACACACGCTAATCGATAGGCCATTGTTAATATTCCTCGGAACAGTCATCATTTTCCGACCTTCAGACGTTCATATTATGTATATAGGAATCGATTTGCAAGAAAGCCATTATAGTAATGGTCGGTAGTTTGGTTGAAGAAAATTTTAAGCCTAAATTAAGAAGACGTAACAAAATGGAGATATGCTATGTAGAATTTATGGCTTAGTCAATAACTGTAGGATTTTTTTAATAGATATTTAATTGGACATATGATAAAGGTACACACGCATTTAGAACTCACAAAATACCTCAAACTATGAAGCACTCATGTAGTTTAGAAATTAATTTTAAACAAACATACAAATTAATACATCCAACCAAACTATCAAAGATAAACGTACACCCCAATTGGAGACCTCTTTTTTGAAGATGGTTAAAATCGTCTTGCCCTAAATTACAAGTTAGGGCCTTTCACAATATTCCATCTATCTGGTTTTTTGCTTACTGGAGATAAGAATTTGTTATATGACGCAAAATTCTATCTTTAGTAAGCAAATCAACCGACTAAACATTAAAACCAAATTCTATTACAGGCGAACGTCCATTCGTGTGCGGCCTCTGCAATAAAGGCTTTAACGTGAAATCGAACCTTCTCCGTCATTTGCGAACGCTACACGACCAGCTGATCAGCCCGGCGCAGGTAGAGGAAGGAGACGAGGAGGAAGTGGTGCCTGGGCCCTCGGAGGTCAAGCGCGAGTCCTGAGGACGTGGAGGGGGGGCAGGTATGTTTCAAGACTTCTCCTGCTACTACTGCTACTGGTTTTCGCCTTACAATTTTGGTATACAGAACTTGTTTTAACACATGCACATTTTTTTTGTTGAGGACTGACAAAATTGGTGTTACAATCATCTTATTTTTTGCTAAAATACGCAAATAGTTGATATAATAATTACTGTGCATGGAATACTAATATTTTTGCAAACATCTCTCAATTTTTGGGCACATCATTTTGTATCTCTTTATGTTACACATCTGTAAATTAGTCTGAAGTGTCTAAATACTTTATATGAGTTGCATTATTATAGTAATACCAATAACGGAAATGTGGACATAAATCAGGCTGTATTGTCCACAAAATGACTGAAACTCATACTCAAATCACATGTTCCTAACCACAGGTAGAGGGCGCGGACGTCGAGCCTACGTGAATGCGATGGGCGACACGAACCGCCGCGCCGCCGACAAGAAGAGGCAGGCCGACACGCCGTCGCCGTCCAACGTGCCGCGCAAGCAGAGCTACTCGCTCTTCCTCAAGCAGCGGGCCGTACTCTTCTCTGCCAAGAAGTGGAAACAGTGAAACTTGGGCCGGCGACTAGCTACTTCTATTTCGTTGTGATTGCTTTTGAAAATTTTACTCCATTGATAGTCTTTTGTAGGAAGCAATGATGAAGTCCAAATCACGGTAGGTTGCACTTTTTGATTATAATGATACCAGAACCTACGGGACCTAACCATAAACAGGGCGGCTAGTACACGTCTGGTTATGGTTTGGTTATCTTTACAGTGAAGTGGTGCAACTAATGAATTACTTATTAAGGGCTAGTAATAAAAGCTCCGACAAAAAAATAAGAATTGCCCTTACTCAAAATACTAAAGCTACTGACTAAAATACTGACTTTCCGACTACTTTTCTCCGAATAAAAATTATGAAACGACCGAATGAGATACTAAAGTCTTCGAAAAATAAACATCACTGTTTGTTGCTATAATACTTTTCTACCAGTATAAATTACGTTTTACTGAAAACTATGCCTTGTAATTTTTAATCTTTACTTGCCTACTATTAATTCATAAATTACCTTTCAAAGGAGATGGCCAAATTTTCATAGAAAAAAAACCCAGAATCGACAGCAATGAAATGGTTACCAATAGGTTCTTTATGATAGACCTTTGATGGTGCCAAAAAATCCAGACTGAAATCCATGGGGTATAGGAGCTATTTCATATTATCGCAAAAATAGGTTATGTTGAATATATGTTGATTTTAAAGATTATTAACATCAAGGGACATAAAAAAGCAAAGTAAACTAACATTATACAAGCCACTAGTAACAACCCCATAGTTTCAGAGTTGGCCTGGTGATTAAAAGGTCTTGTATTTAACCACTCCAGATACGATTAAGCACCGACCTTACCTACTTGGAGAGGTTTCGCAGTTACATGCAACCTTCACAACTGGCTATGAAATGTTTTTGGAGAAATTGTCTTTGAAAATCGCGCCATGTGACATTGTCAAATATAACAAATGACTTAGCAATGTAAAACGGTCCAATCACGAGTCTGCATTCAACTTCTAACGAACATCAAACAGTAAAAGTAAACTTTTTTGTGAACTAAAATCTTGATCGAAAAAACGTTATAAAAAGAGAACCCCATGGTTTTTAGATGTTTTGAAATACTTTTTAAAATCCACAAATTATACTGAATCCAATCATACATATGAAGTTCCTGTCGACTCTGGGTTTTTTTTTGGCCATCTCCTTTCATAGACTTGGTGCCATTTTAACTTAACATTATACTGAAAATATTATTCTCAGTGGTTAAACATTACTTTTAAAAAATATAAAAATGTACTTGTAATAAAACTTTTACTTGCTTCATATATCATGAATTTTACTTACTACGGGTATGCTTCGATATCGGTACTTATTTCAGGTTAAGGAAAAAGTTAGAATTAAAGTAGTATTTACGTTTTAATCTAAAACCAAGTAGATTTGGTTTCCTAGAATATTTTTAACCGACTTCCCAAAAAAGAGGAGGTTCTCAATTCGGCCGGTATGTTTTTTTTTTTCTATGTACCTACATCGATTACGCCGAGGTTTATGGACCGATTTACGTGATTTTTTGTTCGACGCGGAATGGCTGCCAGATGGTCCCAAAGTCATCAGGTCAGGATCTGATGATGGAAACCCTGAGAAATCAATGGCAACCTTCGAAAGTTGTAGGCATTTGAACAACACCCAACTTTCAAACAGCTCAAACAGCCGAACGCGACCCGAACCCGATCGCGTGTGCCTAACTGTTGAGGTATTTTCATTATTATTGAGAGTTAAAAAATAAATTTAATAACCAACAATAGAAATCATAACAGTTCATGCAAGTTGTAAAAATATGATTATTTTGTCAAAACCTCTGTTGTCGGTAACTTAGTAATTTTGTCGGAAGTTCAGTATTCTAGTCGGAACTTTAGTTTTAATACTCGAAGATCGAATTTTTTTTAGGAGAAAAAGTTATTTGAACGTGCTCATATTTGTATAGTCTGTTTTTTAATCTCGTAGACTAAATTGACACTTGCAAAATGTCAAACTTTCTAATAATTTTGCTAGCTCTGTGGTGCAGTGTTGTACTTACGATACCGGTACGTTGAATCGTAACTTTTTACAATAAGTCATCCTGAAATAATGGGCTTATCCTTGATGATTACGCATGGCTTTGCGTGGTCAGATATCCCTGGCAGTTTGTAGCACGTCGTACAGCCATGTGTACGTACGTGAATTTTAAATATAAAACTTTGAATGAATATTAAATTCGTCTATTATAGATAAAAAGTTACGATTCAACGAACCGGTATCGTAAGTACAACACTGCACCACAGAGCTAGCAAAATTATTAGAAAGTTTGACATTTTGCAAGTGTCAATTTAGTCTACGAGATTAAAAAAACAGACTATAGTTAAAATTGATATTTTTTGTCGGTAATTCATTATAACGCTGGTTAATAAGAATAATAGTCGGCCACAGATCGCTGGAGATTAATTTGTTTTTCGGAACCATTATTATTATCCCTTATTAAGTACACAACAAGAAACATGTCATTCTAATGGAGTAAAATTTTGAAAAGCCCTTATAAATGTTATTTTAACTCTAGTTTGAGTTACCAGTAGCGAAGTCGCCACTCCCCTTTCACTAACACCTGCCCACCCTCCTTTCGTAATTAACGGTTACTTTGTATTTTAACATTATTGAGTGAATTATTTTTTATAATCCCCCTAGTTTATTAACTTTGAAGTATCTCGACTTCTAGTCACATATGTTCTAAGACTTAATTAATATATCTGCTAGTGTTTTTATTAAGCGATACCCCAAATGTGTTTAGCACGACTTTGTATGTAAGGATATATTTTTCATGTGTTAAGTTCACAGTGGGCAATACTTTTGTTCAATAACAAGTGATATAATATCACCATTCTAAGTTATACGGAAATACTATGTGTTGTGTCTTAAATGCTATCATAATTCTCACAGATTTTTCAATATATGTACCAAGGCTTAGCACGCACCGACAATTTAATTAAGCACAAATTAACATTATTTAGTGACTCCGATCTTAATTACATGAATACATTTAAAACAAAGTTAGAATCAAGTTTCCTAAGTCAGGATTGGATCATCCATTGTATTCTATACCACCGTAAAGCCAACTTACTCACTTGTTCAGAAATGCTTGCTAAGCCTTCATCTCCGATATTACTATAAACAATTTTTTAAATGCATGTCTCAATTTTAATATTTATCTTGCCAATGTGTTTTACTAGTGTAATAACACAAGTGGGGATATGATTTATTAGATGTAAGAATTTATTAATATTAAAAAATATTCGTATAATTTAACATTGCGAAGCTTTAAGTTCAGCATTCCATTGTGTTAGAAGTGATTATTTATTTTGGAACTTGTGTATCAGTACACAGAATTTTCTTGTCATTTAAATTCAATACTCATGTATAACATGGATATAATTGAAATAATTTGTACTATTGTGGATAATAAACAGTGATTTATGTCAAATGGTATTTTATTTTGCTATGCAACCATCGCAATCGCAACATTTTGCTTTATATTTAATTTACACGTAAAAATGGTACCCAAATGGCATAAATTCCAACAAGTATTCTGGATTCCATTCTGAGGTTTATAAATTAAATCCATAGTTGTGTAGAATGGCTTTATTTATTACCTTACAAAAATACTATTACTTATCACAAGTTCCGGCGATACACACAGTGTATTGAGATATCAGGCCTAAGAAATTTGAATTTAACATGATATTCTAGAAAGTGCCAGTACAAGTGAGTTACATAATTAAAGTAAAACTTAACAAAGTAAACTTAAATTTAACTGTCTTCTTCCTCGATCTTAGGAGCTAAGTAGTAGCGAATGTGGCCAATTTCTGGAATGCGGTACTCTACGACCAGGGGGACATCAGCCGACATAGACAATTGAACCTGGAAAAATTTAGTGAAAAAGATTAAAAAAAAAAAAAACAAGTAAGCTGAAACCAGCACGTTTTGATAGCAAATTTTACCAGACCCCAAAAATGTTTTGCCCATAAGATTCACGAATAGTTGTTGTGGCCTAGTGAGTAAAGCACCAACTTCTCGAGTATGAGGGTGTGGGTTCGATTCCAGGTCAGGCAAGTACCAATGCAACTTTTCTAAGCTTGTATGTACTTTCTAAGTAAATCTTAGACACCAGTGGCTGATAAAAAGGTGAAGGAAAACATCTTGAGGAAACCTGGACTATATAGTCTGAAATCACCAACCCGCATTGAGCAAGCGTGATGATTAATGCTCAATCCTTCTCTGTGTGAGAAGAGGCCTGTGCCCAGCAGTGGGACGATAAAAAGGCTGTAACAGTATTCACGAATAGTGGAACAAACTCCAGCATATAACTTATTTATGGCAAACTTAATATACTGCTGCTTAAAATATGTAATTAACTGGGTATACAGGCAGGAGAATATCTGTTGGTACTACTAATGTAAAACACCACAATTTCCTAAATATTTGTGTGACAAAAGGTAGGTGTTTCATTTTGGGTTAGCTTACCTGTGGACTGAGGGATGTAGCTTTGGTGAAGTAGTTCAGGTACTGGCAAGCGAATGTGAGTGTGACCGGTTCCTCCATCTCAATAACTACAGCCTCTTCTTCTTTGTCAATGGATGCAGTCTGTGCGAGCTTAATGTTTGCTGAACCAATGTCTCCTGATGCTGAGAATTTCACTCCTGTAGAACAAAACATGATTTAGAGAAAAGTACTAAAGAGATTCATCACCATCTGCAAAGGTTTTTCCCATCTTCACAGGGTTTAGTTTCCAATCTAACTAGATACTGCTGAGTGCCAGTGTTGTGTAAAGTGTAAAAAGCTTGATACCTGCGAAGGAAACAAAATAAATCCTTACCTTCTTTGGTGCAAGAAATGACCATAGACTCTCCAAACTGTGAGAGATCACGGCAGATACGCGCGAATTCACCACTAGGTAACCGAATAGTGCAGCTGTATTCAGTCTCAGGAATGCCTGTTAAAAAAATTAGCATATAAAACAAATTGTTCAAAGTTTATAAAAATTTGTTTTTCACTACAAAAGTATAAATCATAATGATATAAAATGCACCCTGTGCCCCATATCGGTGACCATCTATTTTTTAAATGTTTCTTTATTTTTATAATTTAATATTTAAAATGTAAATATTATGTTGTGAAATAACAAATGCAATATTGATAACAAGTTGTCATAACATTTCATAACGAGAACAAGTCTGAACTTGATGATTCCAATTGACCTTCACTACCCCAGCCTCACTATAATTATAGCCTAGAGTACATAAATAAAACAAAAAGTCTGTTTATATTATGTTTGTTTGTTTGAATGATCTATATTCAGGAACAATTTGTCTAATTTGAAAAATCTACCCATTTATTGAAGAATACTATATAGTCTACATTTTACCTAGAATACAAGTGAATTTGTAGGGAACACCTAATATAATATACAATTGCTTATCTACTCACCCAAATGCTCCAAATCCAAGTTCATGAGCTTCATCTCGTAATCGGAGACCTTCTCTTGGTTGGGGCTCTCGAACACGAATGTAACGGTGTCAGCATCATCCTGTGCCTTGATTGTCACTGTGTCCTTGTCACCAGCACACTTCAGGATCTTAGACATGCTGGAAAAGTTAACAATATGTGAAAACAGGCATTGTTTTAACTATAAATATCTAGAGAAAAGTGCACCTATAGCAAAGACAAAACATGGAAAAATGTTTGTATGATATTTTGTTTGTGTGTAAATAACCACTGATATTTAGGTCATGGACAGCTCTAAGTACTGGTTCTAAGTATAAAACAGATATCAGAACACAGCTATATTGTAAGTAGGTACAAGCATAACTTACCTTCCTAAATTCATGCCCATGGAGATATTTCTATCACACCTATACTTGTCAAAGCCATCAGATCTGAGAGTGAGAGACACAAGTGACACATGGGAGTTGTCCATCGCCTGAAACAACATAATACTTTATTGAAACTACAATAACTACATGACATGAAATTACATAGGTACTTAGATATAATATGTAGAAAAGATACTTGTAAAACAGTCAATTTTCATCTTCACATTTAAACAAAATGAAATAGGGGCAAATAGATAAGTATAATTACAGTACCTGCAATTGAATCCCAGTGTTATCGCAGTCAAACGTGGCTTGTGTAAGCAGATCTTTGATGGCTTCCAGCACCTTCTTGAGGATGGAGCTACGTAAAAGACGCGCTTCGAACATCTTTAACTGTAATAAAGTTACGTTTAATGTAAGTTTTAAAGCTCTAGAATGTTGATTCTGGGTTGTAACACAAAGAAACAACGCCACAGCCATGGAACTGTAACGGATTTTCACAAAGGCTTTACTGGTTCAAAATTCACGTTTAAACGAGTAAATGATCTATTTCCACATAAAACGAAGTAAAACAAATAACTTTTACTTACATTTGAGTATAAAACAGGTAAAATGAACTAGAAATCAATTTAAATAAGACACGATGCGTCCAAGTCGCTGACCTCACCAACATAAATGACAGCCGGTCGCGGGAAAAAACGGCGCGAAAAGTTGGAACGTCAACGCTGTTTGAAGTTTGGCAGCAACATTCCAGAGTAAATAGTTTATTTTATCTACATTTGTGGCATTAACAAATGTTTTTTCCTTGTGTCTCGAGGGAAACCCCTTCACGTATCTATAGGGACAAAATATATCCCATGTTACTCGGACTCGGGGGTAGTCTAGCTTTCCAACAGCAAAAGAATTCTACAAATCGGTTTAGCAGTTTCGGAGCTTTTAGGGTAGAAACTATGTTTCTGTTGTCTCTTTATTTATTTTATTAGTAACACGGAGTAGTAAAAAAGTAATTAGTACAAATCTATACTAATATTATAAAGCTGAAGAGTTTGTTTGTTTGTTTGAACGCGCTAATCTCAGGAACTACTGGTCCGATTTGAAAATTTCTTTCAGTGTTAGATAGCCCATTTATCGAGGAAGGCTATAGGCTACTTTTTATCCCGGTACGGGAAGTAGTTCCCACGGGATGCGGGTGAAACCGCTGGCAGAAGCTAGTTATTTAATATAATATCGAGTGCGCACACTGCCGCCAGCTTGAAACTTCCACAGAAGAATTACTTTTGGGTCATCTTTTAACTTGATATGTTGTATAAAAATAAAACATGACACAAACAAATCCAATAATGTATATGTATAACAAAATTCAAAACAAGAATTTCTAAAATCTTATAGACTATAAATGTCACCATGATGCCATCCAATAAATTAACAAGACAACTGGACCACTTGATCTTCACAAGGGTAGGGGGGTAGCCTTAGGAAATATTTCTTCAGAATGCCTGGAGGCAAGAACCTTCCACCAAGGAAATGCTTTGCGTCAAGTATATACTCTGCTTGGGCACATAGCTTTGGTGCTGACAGTGATATGAGGAGGGCTGGTCTGAGAACCTTTCCTAACCCAGGACCATTTTCAACATGCCACCCACTGGGAATGTCCACACTGAAAGAAAAATTAAATCTAAATAAAATATGTATACCTAAATTTCCATAATAATATGTGCTTTGACCATTATTCCCTTCTGATTTGGAATGGAGAAAAAAGTTCATGAACACAAAAGTATATACAGTATCTAGATGGTACCTGCAAACTGGTATGCTGGCGTTAATTAGGGCATTCATAGAAGGTGACAATTCGTCCCTCACTGGTGGCTTGAAACTGAATCCAAAGAGAGCATCAACCATAACTTGGTACTCATTAGACAAGGTCTCTGCTGGAGGAAGCTTGTCTATGATATTGACACCAAATGACACACATTGGGATAACAGATTTTCATAGAGCGGCTTTGGTGTGCGTTTAGGGTAGTGAATAGTGACTTCATATCCAAATAAAGCCATATGCCGGGCTGCTACTAAGCCATCCCCTCCATTGTTTCCTGGGCCACATATGATTAGAGCTGATGGGTGCCTGAAAGTTTATTTAATTTAATAGAATATAAAATAACTAAATCACACAATTTTTTAGAATCTGATAATCTTGTTTCTTTACTGATTTACACAAATTCGTTTCAAGTTCTCGATGAAAGTAAGCATACTTACGTATTATGTGCCTGACAATAATGCTAGTTAATTTCTGTCTTGTTATCTGGACCGTATATTTAAAAATATGCAGACGAGAGTTTTTTATTGTTATTAAATAAACAAAGAAGTTACGGTCAGTGGCTCATCTTAGGGGCGGAGTAGATTTAATTTGTGATAAGATGTTATTTTTTTTTGCTGAACACTTACGTAGCCGCTGGATAACAGCGTGAAACAGCGGTAGCGACACTAAGCCCCGCCAGCTCCATCAGCTGGTCAACACTGAACTTATACTCATTGAACAAGTCCTCATCCAAAGCGATCGCTTCTTTCTGCGTTAAATACCGCAACCTGTAGTTGCTACATGGTTTCTTAGGTGAATACATCACGCCTTTTCCCGAAATTTCAGCTTTACGCAGCTAAAATCAGACAATACTCTCAAACAAGGCAAAGTTATTGATAAGAATGACCCGGCAAAATGTAAATATCGTACCGACAAAGCACTACTTATAAGCCGAAATAGCATTTAGATACCTAAAGGTAAATCCGGAAAATAGGAAACACTGTGGAGTTAAGTTCTTAACTAATTTTCTGAATTTTGGACCGGGATGGGGATCCCGGATCAGTTTTTTTAATGAGAATTCGCTATTTGATTTGACAAATGTTATGTCAAAATATTACAAAGTACTGCTGTGTCAAAATGTTGTTGTTATCATTGTGTGTATGTACCACATTTTGTACTGAAATTGGCATTTTTTTGATCTTTTCATCCTTAACGACGCAACCCCCAATTGATTAGGATACCATATAAATATTTATGCAAGGGTTGAATATATTGTATTATTTGTAAAAACTCGACTTAACAAATACTTTATGTTGGTTTTTTAGCGTAAAATGGAATGCAAAAAGATAAATTGATGTTGACGTTTCAATAGTTTGACAGCTTTACGTTTTTGGATTTTCGTTTCGTTCATCCGTCACAAAAATGGCTGCGCTAAGGGTATTCAGTCGTAATTTGCCGTATTTACGACAACAGTTTTCGGCATTGTTAGGAAACACATCGCCATCGGTGAAATTCATTTGTGTAGTGGTAGTCATAGGGTATATTCTATCGTTCTCCGACGATGTTGTGGACGTTCTCAGTGTCACTCCAGGGTATTTGTTGCCACCTTCGTTTCAATTCTGGTCCACTTTCACGTTCTGGTTTCTCGAGATTCATTTGTGGGAAGTGATCATCGACATTGTGACAGTGGGACTATGTGGAAAACTAATAGAACCGTTATGGGGTCAAATGGAAATGATGAAGTTTTTCTTGTTGACCAATGTTGGTGTAGCATTTCTAACGACGTTCTACTATTTAGTGATATTTGCGTGTACAGGACAAACGTCCTACTTGTTCGATATTCACGTACACGGCTTGGCGGGGTACCTGGCTGCCGTGAGTGTAGCAGTAAAGCAGATTATGCCAGATCATCTGCTGATAAAAACACCATTAGGTGCGAAATGAGTGATAAGTATTGTCGTTTTAAACTTGTTAGATTGTATTCAATAGTTTGGGTTTATCACACTTCAGTGATTGCCTTGAATAACAGTGAATACACAGTATACTTGAACTTGTATTATTTGCTCTATTTATTAGCATGTCACTTAGTTTTTGTAGTCAACAATATTTTGAATAAATCTTAATTTATTTGAGTAACAATCAAATCCAGCAGTGGACTGCGATAGGCTGATGATGAATCAAATCCAGAAAATAATATTTTTTAAGCAAAAACTTAAACTACAACAAACCATCAATATCTAATTGAAACCCTACAATTTCAGGGAAGTTAACAAACAGATCACTGCCGCTGCTGATTCTAATAGCAGCCATTATTCTGTGGGCTATCGGAGCCCTGGAAGGCACGTACCCCTGCATGTGGGGCAGCGGCACCATCCTCTCCTGGATCTACCTGAGGTTCTGGCAGAGGCATAGCAGTGGCACTAGAGGAGATATGGCTGATAATTTCAGTTTTGATAAGTATGTACTAATTGTATTTAACAGTATATAAGTAATTATATGATCTACTAATTGGCTTCTGGTTTCACCAGCACTATTTTGGTGAATGTAATGTATTATTCTGAAGTGTTATCAAAATCTTTAAGTATGTTTTGATAGGAAAAGTCACCAACATCTATCCAAACTTTTTTGCAGGAATGTAAAGTATTTTTTTAAAGCAGACAATGTAAACAACATGTTTACTTACATAGATGGTTTTTACTTTGTCTTGTAAAAAGGAATTTATGACAAGTGTTGCCTTTTCGTTTGTCATCTCGAGCAGTTGTGGAGAACAATGGGCTTGTAATCTGATGCTGTTTGTTTCCTTTCTACTTTAAACTCTACATACTTTGTATAGCCAGTTAAAAGTCTAAGCAGATAAAACTATAGATGATTTGGGACAAGCAAGGCTTTTGATTAGAAAAAACAAATATTATAAAGCTGAAGGGTTTCTTTGCTTGAAGTACTGATCTGATTGAAGAATTATTTCAGTCTTATATGATCCATTAATTGAGGGAGGCTATAGGCTACTTTTTATCCTGGTGAATGAAGTAGTTCCTATAGGATGAAGTTAAAATCGCTGGTAGAAGACATAATTCTAATTAGGCCAATTTATAATCCATAGCTAGGATTATAAATTGGCCTAATTAGAATTATGTAGGCTATCTTACTACTGTAGTCAATGATTTAGCTTATCTCAATGTACACTCATACTATTGAAAAACCAGTTGCTCATTTTGAACTAATAATCTTATTAATTAAGTATGAGTCACATATATAAACTAATTTAATCTACCATCAAAGACAAAAATCTCACCTATTTTTTTTTCAATTTTGCAGTTTCTTCCCTACGGTCTTGCAGCCAGTAGTGCGGGGTATCTTGGGACCGCCGCATCGCTGCCTCGTGCGGCTCGGCTTGTGTTCTCCGAGCCCGCGGCGCGTGCACCTCGCGCTCAGTCCACGGGGAGTCACTATATCTATGCCGGGAGTGGAACCACAGGATATGGAGAGGCGGAGGTGAGAACTACTTTGTTGTTCTGTTATTTTTTTTAAGATTTGTGTTAACTGATTACCAGAGAGCTGATTGCTGATCAAATGGAGTGTCAAATGAAATTCTGTTGAGAAACTAAGTATTGATAGTATAGTGGCCAGTTTTTTCATCAAACACAGAAGTCAAAGTAATGTCTAAAGTAAAAGTAATGGTCAAATTCGTTTTTTCAAGGCTAAAGTGACAGCAAAACTAATAGAAAAAGCGAATTTGACCGTTACTTTTACTTTAAACATTTCTTTGATTTTTACTTTGGATTTTACTTTTGATGAAGAAATTGGCTGTAAGTCTTATGAAATAAATGGACAGTCAAAATAAAACTAGCTGCAGAAAAAAGACTACAACATTTAGCTAGCTAAAAGTCATCACAAAATGAAATAAATAACAAGATGTTTTGAGGCTGCCTACTCTACCGTGTATAATTAATTTGCATATATCGCACGCTCAAACAATAGACTTATGCAGCCATAAATACAAAACCTACAATTCTTACAAAAATAAAAAGAAACTTAAAGATCACGGATTTCAGAACAATCATTTTGTACCATTAACTTCTTTTGAAATAAACCATCGGTCCATTTACTATCATACTTCATCAGTATTGTACAAAAAATTTCCCAAGCTTAATGTCCATTGCACGTTTTCAGACAAATCGCGCTCAAAGCGTTGAGCGAGAGATTATCGAAGACTTCCGAACAGACGCGGCAGAAGAATCTATCGACCAAAGTGAACATGGACGCGGTGAGGAAGGCGCAGTCGCAGGTCATCCCGCAGTTCCCGGCGGACGCCGCCGTCAGCCCCGCGCCGCCGCCCGAGGCCACGCTCGTCGACCTCGCCGACCCCGACCCACCCACCACCAAGCAATCATGATCCCCGCAGGTCTAAGCTATACAAACAAGGCTGTTCACAGAACCAATGTAGAAATAGGCATGCTTCATTACGAGTGCCTGACGATCTCAAATTCCATGTTTAAAAATATTTATGAGTCTGTCAATTGGTATTCAATAGGTTGTTATAGAGAATTTCATGGACATCACACGTTAAAAGTGCATTTCGATTCGTTAGTTTGTAAGCTATAGCATTTCTGCAGTGGCGCTGTGAATCTATACGAAATAGTATTCATTTTATTTTTCTTTTATAAAAATCCAATAGTGTTATGGTAACAGTTGAATGTATGGGTATAAAAAAGTAAATATTTTTTGCAGATTTTATTGCATTTGTTGATTGTGTCTAGCTGAGGAGAGTGAAAGATGTGACATATTGTAAATATAATTGATATTGATTAGTGTTAATTAATAAAATAAATATCTAATCACTTATTTAAGATTTTTATTGCTTTTCTCTTCATTTCTTTTTTACAAAATTGTCTTATTTTCCATGTCAGATCAACAGAATAAGGAATTCATTAAAAGTTATAGTAGTTCTAATGGGCACAGGTGGAGAAAGTAAATAAAATCACTAAAGCATACATAGAAACATTCGTTGTGATGCCTATATCAAGTAAGGCACTGCAAAGACAAATAAATATAGGGGTTAAAGTTAGAAAATTGCACATTACAAGTAGGATATATCTCTTAGTACAACAATAACCCCTTATTATGAGTAAATATAATTATCATTACATATTCATACTAATGTACAGAAAATGGAACATAAATCTAATAGCTGAAGAAAAAATAAACTACAGATATTCAATTCAATACAAAATAAACGAATTCTAGTATAAAATAGACTTTCTTGTGACCTGTACACTATGAGATTATCCTACGCCACATAATGTGGAAATATATAAATGTTTTTTACAGTACTTTATAACGCCAATTTATTGTTTGAGTGAGTTGTCTAGGCGATACTATCGGAGCGCGTTCAATGATACCAGACAGGCATAATATCTAACATACTAGATAACACTTATCAGACTGTATGACAAATACATAATAAAGCTGGGTTCTAGTTTCAATTTAATCGTTTGTGGCAGTTTCAAATTGATTTACGAAGCAAATTGAATTATAGTAACAGTTTATTCAGATTTTTTACATTTTATAATTCAAGCCAAACTTAATGACGGTTCGCAACTAACTTCCGATTGCATGTGACTATAACCAAGTGCACCTCTGCTGCCCACAGGTGCCTAAAATGGTTACTGTTACGCTACCTGCTTGATATTCCAATTCGTCATTAAGTTTGGCAAAGACAATGCCAGCCATTCAATTTAAAATATACTTATTTTCACAATACATACTCACTGTGTCACATATACGCCCCAAGTAATAAGTCCAAACCACTGCATATTTTATAATCTCCAATATCCATTACTTCAAGTCCTCGAGTCACACAATTGTCACTCTCGATCTCGCCACGAAAAGCGGCGTTTATACAAAGGCTACCTATAGTAGTGGTGTTGGCCCTGAGGTGGCCACTGTTGGACCGGTACTGAGGGTTGCTGGTAACCCTCGCCCCAGCGTGCACCCTCGCCCATGGTGTTCACTGAGCCCATGGGGACGGTTGACGACATGGGTGAAACGCCTGATACGTTTGTTGACATGCTGCCACCTGGGAAATAAGAATCAGGTCAGATTTGGAATGGATTCTATCTTTCATTTTTTGCGAAACATTTGAGCAAGTTTTCCGAGACATTGGAACACATTACCAATATAAACTAAGGTCTCAGAAAATTGATAAAACTTATATCTTGATGTTTTTTTAATGTCTATGTCAAGTAGTACTTAAGCCCGAAATAAATAAAATAAGGAATGATTAATATAATTTACACAATAAGATTAAAGATGAAGGAAAACAACTCAAGGAAACCTTGACTATGAAGTTTGATATCACCAAACTGCATTGAGGAAGCCTGGTGTTTAATGCTCAATCATTTCAATTAGAAAGGAGTCTTGTGTCTAGCAGTGGAACAATGAAAAGTCTGATGATGATGATGGTATAGATAAGTATAAACGAATATTATTAGTATTTAAAACATATACAAACCGGGCTGCACATAAGACGGCGGCGCGGAGTACGGCGGCGCAGTCGCGTAGTACGTCGGCGGCGGGACGCTCATCGTGTGTGCAAGTACTGGGACTGATGATACCGGCGGCAGCGAGGGTGGCGGTACTGGTTGTGGCGGCTGGAATACGTACATTTTAATAGATTACAAATCTGGTAGATTATCTTGCGAGTGAGTCAGACATGTCATTGATGCGAGCACAAGGCCGCTCTATTATGTACTATTGTCGCGGTCGGTGCGTAGACGGGTGACCATCTTGTCTTCCGAGTTTCAGAAGGCACGATAAATTTGTGGGTTGTGCCTGTCATTTCAACATCTTTGGCAGTCATTTAGGGGTGTTAGAAGCCAGAGAGTCGGACAACCAGTTTTACTGTGGGGTTGTCTGGTTAACTGGGTTGAAGAGGTCAGATAGGCAGTCACTCCATGTAAGACACTGGTAATCAGCTTCATATGGTTAGACTTGAAACCGACCTCAAAATAATTGGGAAAAGGCCAGGCATATGATGTGTGAAATATTACCTCTCCCGTAGCACTAGATAAACATCAAAATAATACTGACCGGATAATAATTATAGTATGCGTGTGAGTCAGTCTGGTCCTGTATGGGCACCGTGATGAGGTTGCTCCGCGCGCGGGGACGCTCGCCGCCCGCGTGCGCGTGAGTGTGTCCGCGCGGGTCGCCCGCCGACGGCGGCAACTGACGAGGAGAGATTGTGATATACTTTTTGTAGTTGTTGGGTGGTATAAAATAGTATTGAGACATAGATTTAAAATTTGAAACCTTTCTCAGTACCTTTACAATAGCTGAGACTTACAGTGTCAGAGATTATCATGTTAGACACAAAATTTTAACATATTGGAATCACAATTTTTTTAAGTCAATACAGATAAAGGGTTAAGTTTATAAGAATATGGTTTATATTTTTTTTATGTACTAGGGCTTCAATAGCTCTTCAGAACAATCATGCAGTCCCAGATATAGTTTATACTTGAAATATGTTTAAATACGTTGACTGATGTGTATTCTCAATTTTTGATCACGTGATACTTACAGTTAATGGTTTTACAATAGCTACAGTATTCGAAGGGGCTTCAGGCTCAGGTTTACTCTCCACTGCTCCAGAAGATACGTGTCTATGGTTGATATGAGCCTGTAGATCTCTCTGGAAAAGCAAGGACAAACCTTTTAGAATAGATCACACAATTTGAGATAATTTTCATCAAATACATAAGTGTAATTGAAAAAAAAAATTACGTTATTTATCTGCAAATTCTAATGTAAATGTGGGAATGTTATTTACCTGAGATAAATAAGTTCTCCTACACCCTGTGTTACCATAACGAGTACCGGAGTGTGTGCACATGAATACTGTGCCTAATCCAGTTTGTTCTACTCGCAGGACCTGAAATTATACAACATCATTAGAATTCAGTCTGATTTCTACTTTTGATCACATTCTTACAAGTTTTGCATACAGCATTTAAGTTACTTTGGTGAAAACACACTACAACTTTAAATAAATGTGCTCAGTGCACATAGAATTTTACTTCCTTCAATACCATTTCAGAATTGTGTTACTAGACCAATAACCAGTTTTTGTTCTCCTACAATTTCATGCATTACATTTCTGCCATGAAAAATTGTGCAAAAAAAGTCATAATTAGACAATAGTTTTTTTATCATATATATATGTAGATGAGTCATACAAGTTATATGAAAATTATAAATTAAAACAATTTACCTTTTCTCTACATCTAGGGCAGTGTGTATGTTCAGCTCTGGCACAGGACAAACAAAATACATGCTTGCATGGTATCTGGAACAGACCAAGTAATAGAGTTAAAGGAATATGCCCTATCTCCTGTATAAGCATTTTTCATTCAATGAAAACATTTGTGAAATATACAGCTTTAGAGAAGCATATTAGACATGAATTATAATAATTTATTTTCAAGGCAATCTTGCGCAGATTTGCACCATTTCACAAAAAATGTATAACCGGCTAAATCATGAGTAGAAATTCATTTTATGCTAAAGTTGCACACTTACCATTCGTCCATATATGAGAATAGGTTTAGAGCATATATCACAGCAATATATCATAGGATTGAGGACTTTCTCCCCAATGAGGGTGGCTCGGTGACTCCAGTCCAGCCTTAGCATTGGCTCTGGAGGCCCACGCTGAAGTGTGGTGAAAACTGGCGCTTCTAGTTGAGATATATCTGAGGGTACTTCCACTGAAACATAAAGATAATCTGTGTTATGGGTTTTATTATGTGGTGGACTGTTTATAGAGATGTTAAGGGTTTGGTGTTTTTTTTATTTATCTGTAGCTTTAAGGTTTTTAAAACTAAGTATGATAGATACTCAGCTACATCTGGTTAGACTGGAAGCCGACCCCAACATAGTTAGGAAAAGGGCTCAGAGGATATATATGATACTAGAACGGCAGGCTTCATTTTTAAAGATGTTTTAATATTACAGTTAGTAATACCAGTTTTTCTTTTCATCTTGCAGATAACACTTTAAATAGGTATATTGCACTTTTCTATTACTATATTTCTCTATTAACTGACATAACTGACATACTTTTCCTTCATGGTATAAGTAAAATGAATACTGTAGGAATTGTCTAAATTTCTATGAAGAAACCACTTGCACCATATCTTTGTGATAAGTGATAAATAAAAATGATGATAAAGTAGATAATGTTTTACAGATAACTAACAAGAAGTTTGTATTCATTATTTAAGGCTTGCTAGGAATGGGCTGTGTTGTTAATCATGTGGGTGTTTATTAAAAATACTGAATTAAAGGATGCTTGATAACTTCTCAGATTAAAAGGCAAAATAAAATGGTTGTTGACTAAGTTTGATAAAGAAAGTGAGGTTATGTGTATAGATTATGATGCTATTAGATTAGTGATTGACAATATATACGCGGCATTTATGTACATTATTTTGTGGCTGTATTTTTAGTTCGTACTAGTCTTCAGGCTCCCTAACAATGTTGAATGAATGCTATGCCAAAACCATACATAAACTCATGACAACTTACATTTAGCTGGTTCAGTAGGTTCCGGTTCCTCCTTAGGATCTTCGTTAACGATTTCTTCCTGTTCCTGAGAGGTTTCTTCCACGGAACATTCCTCCTCATCACTTGACATTACTTTTGGAACTTTCTTTCCTCGGCCTCTGCCCCGACCACGACCGCGGCCGCGGCCCCGACCACGGCCCCTGCCACGGGCATTTCTCTTCTCACTATTCATAATTATTAGCAGAAAAGCCGCCTTTTTTCACCTGAACTTTAACAGTTATCACTTAACCTCTCACTCAACAAGTGAAAGACACTAAACACCAACAAGCTACGCCACGATGCTATAAGAGTTTGTGTAAATAATCACTAATTTAGATTATCCAATTCAATTTGGAGGGATTTTATTCAGTTTAATAAAATTCCATTACAATCACAATCAAGTCACGAATACAGCTATTCATCGATTATTAACATTAGTGAAGTAAAATCTATTCGACTAATTCACATGAGTAGTCGACTAAACTACAAAGACATTATTTATTTGTGAAGATGTTATTCTGGGCTATATCTTTTATTCCAATATAATCCTAAATAAAGTCTGGAACATTTAAGTAAATTAAATACAAAGTATGTTAAATTAAACATATGAATTAAAGGAATGCCGATTCATTCATGTGTTAATCGATTCCTAAGATAAGTGAAAGTCGAATGAGCATCCCTATCCAATTTTAACGTTCCAGTATACGTGAATATAATTTTAACGCTGTTTTTTTCTGGAATTCGTTTTAAATTTAATTTTGGATTAATTTATAATTTTGATCATATGCTCTTATTAAAATCATGTGATGAAATTTTGATTACTATGTGAGCAAGTTTGTGTAGTAGGTATTGAAGATTCCCAAGAGATTGTGGAAAGGAGTGTTTTAAAAAAGTAATGTCAACAAATAAAAAAACAGAATTTGCCGGTTTTGTCCGTGTCGTAAATCATCAAACATCTGCCTTGCTCTTGAAAATGACCGACGATGGCTGAAAGACAATCACAACTTACTTTTGTGAGTACTTTTCACATTACTTCAATAGTAGTTTTATAGGAAAAACATCCTTTGGAAACGATTGCTCCGACGACCGTATGGAGTATGATGTTACGTCGCACATTTTAGCGGTAGTTTAAATTTTATCGCATGTTATTATTTATCTCCGTTATCGAGGTTCTTTTGAAAATATACACACATTAAAAAAACACAACAACTTGTATACTTACTTAACTTGTAATTACTGTATAGTAGGTAAATAGCTGAAGGACAATTAAATAATAAGATATCTTCTACCTCCCGGTAGAGAGAATACATTTTTGATAGGAATAACGAAGAGGTGTTTTTCCTACGCTTCGAGTGCTACGGTTAGAGTAAAAAATATAGTAGTTAACTGCCTTCCTATACATAGATAAAATCCAGGGATACCTACTCATATCCAACACAGTCGTCGTCACAGCGAAGAATAAAAACGTCCCCGCTGGGCTAACGCTACCCCCAGCCCAAACCTGGGGAGATTTGCCCATATTGCATTTGCCCTACTGACCGCGCTGGGTATGTTCCTATGTGTGTTGGTGAGAGGTCAATTCCGATTGATTGAAAGTCACTTGCGATGATGCAGGCCATGTTTTCTACAGTTAGTTTGTAGGTACTAAATCTAGCTCTATAAGGCAGTTCTTTGAATTTGAAAGTTAATTAGAAACTTCGTATTAGCGGAATATTTGCCAAGTCGCGGTTTATCCAACCTACTTCAGCTTCCTGCATTTGCTTCCAATTTTAGTCAACGCCGCTATCAGTACACATACTAATTGTTTGATTACCACCTGTAATTACGCAATTAGTTTGTTTACCCCAAAGATTTCGCAAATGCGTTTTTCGCAACAGCGCAGTGCATCGACATATGCGTGCGTTGCCTTCATATGCAGTGTTCGATGTTATAACTTACCGATCATATTGCAGTGTTCTTTTGCATATTCAACGCAATATTATAATAACAATGAATCGTAAGAAATAAGTGTCAATAATGTTATGCTTTTGGAATATATTGTACTTTAGGTAGTACCTTCTTTCTTGGCGCCAAACACTATTCGTAATTACCGGAGTCGTCTGTTTGAAATTGACTTTCCGAACTTCCGCATAACAGTCGCGGCGAAGTGTTATAGCGCGTAAATTATTCTCAAAAGGGAAGGGAAAGCAATGGGCAGAAAGCTTGAACAATGATGAATATTATAGATCTTTATCAAAAAATAAACGTGACAACACTTCAGACAGTTCCAGTCTCTTTTAATTTTACGAGAACCCTACAGTCATTATTTATTTTAAGCATATCGATAGGTATTCGCAATGATGAATCGAGGTAATTTTAAGTGGCACTTTTATCAGGGGTGGATCCGGCACTCAAAAAGGTTGTGGGCATTCAGGTGGTGGCAATTCAGGTAGATACGTGGATAAGGGAGTATATGCGGTAGTACATAGGGATAGTACATAAAGGTACCTGCGGGTACATAAGGGAGTACATGCGAGTACATAAGGGAGAGTGAAGGGGTAGTACATAAGAAGCATAAAATATACGATAGCACATAGGCGTACCGCGTACATAAAAATAATAAATAAGTGTGACTCCACAAGTAAATAATGCCTGATGGTCCAAAGTGTAATCCACGGTAGATCTGCCACTGACTTGAATCAGCTTAGGCACATTTTTTAGATATTTAATAACTCCAATTTTAAGATTACCAGTTCTCCCCTAAACTTACCTAAGTATTTATTATTTCCGTCTGCATTGTTTATCGAAACTGCGTAGTAAGGCTTTCGCAATGCGCCAGACATGCTTATAGGTACTACGGACTGTACACCTAGCCTCACAGCTGCAGCCCTTTAGGGTCGATCCCTAAAAATACGCAGTATTTATAAATTCCGCAATCGAACACGAACTGGGCGAAGTTCAGGTGTATTTTGGCTCTACCCGAGGCGAGGCTGACGTATCAGGAAAACCATGTGGAATTAAAACAGTTTTGTGTGAAAAGGTAAGATTTCTGATCCCTAATACTATTTGATTAGTGGCCAGTCCTTTTAGAAAATGTTTTGTGTCAGTATTTTAAGGGAAACGCGAATTCAGTATGTTTATTTTTATTTTTTAACCTCTTCGTAGCGTGGTTTTAGAGGACGTGCCAGTTCGTGCCGGCTCGCGATAGATGGCGTGAGGGTACGAGTTTTCCACTGAAAGGAATTTTCTTTAGGCTTAAACAAAATCTGTGTTTTAAATTGAACCTTCTATAGTTCGGCCATTCAGAGAATGCGTTCCTGACACGTCGCGATTGAACTGACGACGTAACTACATTCATTGATTATTGATATAATAATGTTGTTTTAATGCTCCTCAATTGTTAAAACGGTAAACAACCAGCAAAAATATTTTTATCGTAACTGCAACGCCATTGCAAAGTTACGTCGTCAGTTCAATCGCGACGTGTCAGGAACGCATTCTCTGAATGGCCGAACTATAATTAACTTTATAACTATTTTGTTAAATTACGAGGAATAAATAAAATGTTTCATTTATAAATATTAGCCTCGCTGAAGGTTTCTATTAATGTTGTCATAACAAACTTCAGCTATTTTCCAAAGTTTACAGATAAGTATGAACCTAATCACTTTTCCATTATTGTTTTTTCATATCATCCTCCGAGCCTTTTTTCCCAAACTATGTTGGGGTCGGCTTCCAGTCTAACCGGATTCAGCTGAGTACCAGTGCTTTACAAGAAGCGACTGCCTATCTGACCTCCTCAACCCAGTTACCCGGGCAACCCGATACCCCTTGGTTAGACTGGTGTCAGACTTACTGGCTTCTGACTACCCTAACGACTGCCAAGGATGTTCAATGACAGCCGGGACCTACAGTTTAACGTGCCCTCCGAAACACAGTCATTGGTGTCTAAGATATACTTAGAAAATACATACAAACTTAGAAAAGTTGCATTGGTACTTGCCTGACCTGGAAACGAACCCGCGCCCTCATACTTGAGAGGTTGGTTCTTTGCCCACTAGGCCACCAAGACTTTTTTTCATATCAAATTGCAATTATTCAAAATATCTTCGTCAAATATAACAAGAAAATAAGAATTTCCCCAAAAACGCCCTTCCTATAATGTGTTTGTAGTTTATGTGTTTATAGTTTATTGTACTAAATAAATAAATAAATAAATGTGTGTTTGCTGGGAAGAAGTGGCCCAACAAACTTTCCAGATAAATTATACTACTGCACTTAAATAGCTTACGGTGCTTCTCAAATGACTAACCGATATCCTGGAGTTAGTCATTTACCCATGTAAATATAAATATTTACATACTAGTAAATTACATTATACATTCGGCGTCACGCTCCTTCCCTTTAGTGGGTGATCAGAATTCCAGGCGTTCGTATCGATAACGCCTGGTATGTAGTACCGCTTGAAGCCTTGGAACACCGTGTTTGGTATAAAGAACTGTGTTTTTGGTCAAATTGAGGAACTGATTTGTTTTAATTGGCATCGTCTATTTATGGGTCAGTTTTTCGCGTTTGATAGACCTTATCGGATGCAGCACTATCTTATTTTTAAGAATATGGGGAAGATTTTCTTCGATAGGTTCGAAATTATTAAGCCAACCGTGACCCTTCGCACATTCGACCGTGAGTAGATTCACAAATGCCTGTGTTGCTCCTAGACAGATAAATAAAAGTTATCCAATCAGTAAATGCTTATAAATCAAAAGTTTTCCTTTTCTGGCTATAGGCTTGATTTATATTACTACACACTGTTATCCAATCGAAAATAATCCGAAAATTTCGTTTCCCTCTGTAGACGGCATGTCTTTTCGTAATCTAAAAACATCGTTGATAAAATGTGTTACATATGAGTCACCATGCATGAGCAATGCAATTGGTAAGGCTTGGCAGAACTAGGGTAGTAAAAATATTCGTGATTTTATGTATATAATGACTAATACCTAGTTACCTAGTAGTTCTTACACCACGTTTACTCAGACTGGGCTACTGGCAGACGTGTATGATAATGATTTAATGATATCGTTTATTACAGCAGCGATAGGGAATTTAAAATGGGTGACAAATAACCTTCGATAACTGATGCTTATTGAATCAGCCACTGAATTTGAACAATGCTACACGGATGTTCTTAGACATGAAAAAGCATGGTGTGTAAAGTATTGCTGATAAAGATTGCTACGGTATAATGTGTTTTTCTAAAATTCTATCGAGAAATTGTTCATTATTGACAGACTGTTTATAAATATATTTTCAGATCTTACTTAGGAAAATCATTAGATTGCATAAAATCAATTTTCCCTCTGTCATCAAATTCCTTACTGTTTACTTGCCCCTTATTTATGTTGTTTGTTACTTCTACCTTTTCAGCGGCTCTTATACGAGTTATTATTTTCTTTTTTCGCCTCTTTCTCTGGAAGCAATGACTTATTCAATCTTGGACATAATGTTTCAATCTTACATCTTGGTAAATATTAATGCTTCGGCCCTCTCTTGTATTGTGATTAGGTGTTTATCCAGTCAGGGTGCTTCGAAATTCATGAGGTCATTGTCGTTGCCCCTTATATCTTAAGGTCTACCATTTGTTGAAGTGTTGTATCTTAATTTTTGTTTTCTTTATATGGTTTTGCTCTTGTATAAGTTTCTGATGAAATTTTCACTAATATTGTTTGCTACTTTATTGTAGTAGTATCTAATGCTGTATCGTTTGGATGCCCGTTGATAGCCTCATATGTTTTATTATCAGTCATCGTCCGCATTTTAACTTTGTATGTCTGCTTTCTATCATCAGTTTCATATTTGCCACCTTCTTTCAATAATGCGTTAGTAATCATGTAATCTTCATTATTTTCCTTTATCGCTGAAGTGTTCTTGAAATAGATTTGCATAGAGAATAACAACGCGATAAAAATAATAAAGAATAGAAATTATGCACAAGATTATATTTTACGACGGTCTGTTTACTAAGTCTTTCAGTAAACAACTTTTTCATTATCCTTATCAGACAATTATTTCTGGGGAAACTATTTTTTTACGGCGATAGGTAGCGACAATCAAGTTATTTTACATTTGAGCCTTAAAATGAATTCGTTGGAGGTGATGCGATGCATTTTGCAAGCAAACACTTATTCAAATTAATTTAGTTAATATTGTAGGTAGGTACATGTAGGAATGTACATACTGATTTATTCTCCGGATACAATATAGATTCAAACAAACCTTTTGTTGTCAGTCGTTGTGAATTCAATGCACGGAATTTTAAAAGCTCTAGCCTTGAATCTTACTTCTATATTCCACGGCGCGCGAGCTTTGTACGCATTTGTTGTGGTA
The DNA here is from genome assembly GCF_022581195.2 of Helicoverpa zea. Taxonomy (NCBI): domain Eukaryota; kingdom Metazoa; phylum Arthropoda; class Insecta; order Lepidoptera; family Noctuidae; genus Helicoverpa; species Helicoverpa zea. The sequence goes on along the minus strand of NC_061456.1, from coordinate 11,017,267 downwards.
GGGGCCCGTTACCTATCGCCTACCGATATTATCTTCGTGTGGCGAGTAGACTCACAAAGACGTTTGCACAGCCAGATAAAAAGTAAAACACGCATAAAAACACGCGCTGTTCACGCATCTAGATAATTTGCAAGAAATTACACTAAAGAAAGTAAAACTATGCTAGAAGTTAGAAGTCAGAACAGATAATTCATAGTTCCCGATAACATTTGTGACATTTTTATTGCCATAGTCTTGCAATAAAGGTATGATATACGATAATGTTGCCAATCCTATTACTTACTTATCACATCGCTAACAACAAAGAAAGCTCTTTCGGCCAACAATACATTTTAATGAGTCCGTAGGCGTCTAAGACGTGAGGCACATTGGGAAGAGGTTTCTATACTTTGAAGATAAACTCTATTTTGTTTTACTTAAGATTTAATGTCACTCATTTATGTGGATACAGAATATTCAAATTAAGTCAAATCGTTTCGTGATATGTTCACAAATGTAACCATCGTCAGTGTTGGATTCCTTTCGTCCATTTTGTAGGTATACAATGGTTTAGTTCAAGCAAATATGGGCGGATTTCCATTATGTAAGTTTGCTTTGCAATTTCCAAGTGTGTTGGGCGTAAATGTTTTAACTTCTCTGTATATTATTTATTTAATGTTTGAGTACTTACTGTCTACGCCGTGTAAAGTACTTGTATCCACAATCTATTTGTATAGGATAAGGAGTCTTCAGTATGCTTATAATCTTGCAAGGTTATAACAGATATGGAATAAAAGTGGTTATGGAGCTAAAGAAATCGGTGTTTTAAGCATTGGGATTCCTGTAAATTTTCAGTTTACACGACGAACACTCTTAGCTGTAGGTCAAGAGTTAGGGCGAGTTACGTCACACTTTGGTTGCATGTATGAAAACACTTGCCGTTTTCCAGCGGTTTCACCCGCGTCCCGTGGGAGTTCTACTGCCCGCACCGGGATAAAATATAGCCTATGTTACTCGCAGATAATATAGCTTTCTAATGGAGAAAGAATATTTAAAATCGGTCCAGTAGTTTTTGAGTTTATCCATTACAACCAAACAAACAAACAAACATAGTTTTTCTCTTTATAATATTAGTATAGATAAGCTTAAGACCTAACATTCTTGTTCCAACGAAGATAGCAGGCATCTTCCACTTCTCTAAGGCCTAAAATCTACCTTAAATCATGGATACCGAAAGCATGTAAGTATAGTTGAAAGTTTTAGTTAGATCCATCCATAAGTATAATTCTAGGGTACTCTAGCTACATGTCCCAAATGGTCTTCCTATATTGGTTATGTAAAATGTTCTATATCCTATAGTTTTTATATCTCATCACTTTGTTCAGGCGTGATTTATTTCAGTCCCGTACAAACAGATGAAGTTTGCATCTGTATTAAGATGACCGGACACGACCTCCGTACAATCTTAGTTTCGTTTTGATTTCCCTGCCCACGGGGTTAACTAAATATGCACTTCATAGCGCCACGTATAAGCAGAAATAATAACATCTAGATAATATCTTAGATAGTCATTTAACTTGTTTATTGTAAGCAGATAATGTGGATAAAGAAAACACAGTTATTGTTCTTGGTTAATGAATTGTAATGCATTAAAGAAAGTCAAGATATGTCCGGGTTGTTTTAATTGCAGTAAAATGAAGTATATGTATAATGTCAACAACAATTTGAATACGACTTTTGGTGAAATATTGTAAAAATGTGAGCAAAACGAAAATCAAGAAGATGATAAGAACTGTGGAAACTAGGCCAACGCGTTAAATCATTTTCTCTGAAGCTGATCTCTTTCGACGATTAACTTTTATATTGATGTCTAAAGAAACTTTTGAAACATTCCTATTAGAAAACTGAAAGTGGGTCGTCTATGTGCATAAAACTATTTTCATAAATAAGAATTCTATGCTGAGATAAAATAAAAAGTTTACCCAGCTGCCATACATAATTTTTGCAAAATATATTTGAAGCTAACGCTCCGAGGAACTGTACTGACATTTCGAATTCCAATACTCGACTTGGCGAGGGCTCTGTGTGATTTGTTAAGTCATACTTTGTAAGTCCTTACATAATAGTTTCGTGCAAATATCCATAGGCCTTTCAAATATTTGACGGGCCGGCCAAACGGACCTCCGACCCTAAACACACGGAAGGCAGAGGCATCCACATCAGCGGCATTTAGGTCATCCTTCTCCAATATTTGCTACAAATCAGCTCAAGTAGAATACACAATTTCTAATTTATTTTAATAACATAGATCTGGTTCTTGGAATATCTCTCAGCTTTCTACTTACTTGCAGGGTAAGCTGAACTTTAAGTGAAACATGTTTTAATATCGCTAAGTGCATATGTTTGGATGTGTAGATCGTAAGTAGCTTAAGCACATGACATTATCTAAGAACAAGCTCCTTGCCTCACTTGGCTTTTACAACTTTCGCAGGATGATAAGCAGCTACTTTCATCTTCGTAGATTAGCAATGAATCCGTAAATATACATATACACTCTAGTTTTCTCTACTAGGTGGCAGATTTCCAATTTCCATTCCTGAAAACAGACGATCCCAAAATATTGATGACAAAATTTTCTTAATTTGAATTGATAGCCGAGTACACGGCCAATTCGGGACGAATTTGTGCGCAAAAGCTCACATAGCAGAATTTATATAGGTAGGTACGAAGCGTAATGTAATACATATTATTACGCAAGTCATAGTTTAGTGCCCTGAGGAGGGCAGGCTGTTGCTGGCAACGCAACGCGGTCACGGCCGGTTGTCGCACCGCTGACGTTGTCGACTTGTCGGCACTGAACGGAGCGAATAGCCATCGCGTGTATTGAACGAAAAAACAGCATGACAAACTATAAGTACGCTCTGAGGGCGTTTTAATGTCGATCAGACTTTGTTGTTTCAGGCATCCAGTGCCATCTTTTCATCTCACTTGATTGTGTCTTCGTTGACATTGTCAACAACGCTGTCTCGTTAGTATTGAATTGTCCGGGCAGACGCTGCACCTGTAAATGACGGATACGCTATGCAATTTGTTAGCGACGGTCTTCGGTCACACTTAAGAGTTGAAAGTTCTTTCTTACCGGGTTCATCAGGTAAAGCTGTGGATAACTCAATACAGCAGTCGGTGTTGATCACGCTTTATTTTTCAGGCAGGTATCGTTCAGCAGGTTTTGGTCACGGTGTACGGTGCGTATTTCAAGTCTTTATGCCTAATCAGATAAACACGGTACCTAAGCACCAATGGAATACATCTTTGATCTGTGCTATTGATATTACAACGTAGGTTGTTCTGAACAGAAGATAAGGTCTCTTACAAATACTATTTTAGAATATGAGCACTGAATTATTATTGTAGACGATTTAGAACGTTCAAGTGGCATTAATATCGAGAAGCCGTATGAATTGGAAAATCGCTGCTCGCGTCCTAATCTAATAAGCAATTGTATTGGTGCTAATGTTATTACAAAACCTGATTTAATTTCCTATTAGTGCTTCTGGCTTATGCTGCTTCATGTAGAATTTGATGTCATTACTCACGAGCAATTCTCTTATTTATGTCACAATTCCAGTCATAATTTTATACTACCAAGGTTTATCGATACATTTCGCACATATTAAACTAATCCCGAGATCCCGGTAGTAAAAATCACGACCTCCATTGCCAAAATTTATGTGACACACGAAAACTACTTTATAATAGGCGCAAAAAAACTTTTGGCAAACTGTATTCGTTTCCTTGAAACAGAAGAGTTTCGCAGTGCGATGTCATTTCTACGAAAAAGTTCTAAGAATAAACTGTTACTATACTACTACGAGGCTAATGTATAGTAATTCCTAATTATCTACAGCCGGGAGTAATGTTCGGCGTTACATGGCACAAGACTGTTCTCTCTGTAATTTGAGTTGAAGACTAGACGGGCTACAGCAGACAAGACTGCAAATTGCGATGGACAGCTATTCGAACATTCTAACTGCGATCAAAGTGTGTTACATGACGGACAGCACTCAACCTCTAACTCTATCCTCAATAAGGATAGACTCGTTTCGATACTAGTCTAAGTAAAACTTATTTACTCTGTAGATAAAGCCTACATAGGGTTATCAAGTACCTAGGTACAAAATTATCTCAAGAAACGATTAATATCAATCATCGTTCCATCTTTAGCAATTGCCTTGATTTTGCTCAATTAACAATACAACAATAGGACTCGTCCTCTGAACAATCTAGATGCTATAACTTTATTGGTCGGTGCAGGATTTATGAGTATCAAGTTGGTACGTACCTTATCAAAGCATTCTATGAAGGAACAAAAAGGCTTTAAGAAGTGTGTAACTGTGTATGTGTCTCGGATATCGACGTAAGGGCCGATGCAGGTTCTATGTGGAGCTAATCAAGTTGCAAGTGTACCACCCTGACGAAGAACGGTGCAGTGCCCTCCTTTCACCTTCAGCCTAGCGCCTGTTCGTCTCGGAACCCTGAACTCGTTCGACCCGCACGTCTCTGCATCCATTACGGGACCTATTGTTTGTGGTATATTCAAAGCGATGAAGTTTGCTAGGAAGTGAGAGATTTTACAGCTTTCCACAAGTAGTCAATCATTTCGTTATGGGTTATTTTCACAACATTTTGTTCAATGTATATTTCCGACATCTTTTCTAATTTATTCATTTTCCAATCTGTTCCATGTTTCGGAATAATTCTCATACAATACAATTCAAAATATTTTATGGCGATACAAAAGAAGGTAATACAATTTAATTTCACATTTCTTTCTTAAATTAAAGAATTTTAAGTTATGTGAATGACATGATTGCTTTCGTAATGTTATTGGCGACTGCTTTAGCACCTACTACGTATGTTGTTGTTGTGCTTGCAGCTAATCTAGTAGTCTGCCTTCGCCAAAAAACTATTTGTTTTCATGTCGCATTGTTTTTGTCGCATAGAAAAATATTTAAAGTAAGGTCGCCGAATCTGCGTAGTAAATTTTTCGGCACGCCCATCGTATGGTTTTTGATTGTATGAAAACAAACTTCTATTTTCGTTTAAAACGCACGCAGGAAGCTTAATGTAGTAATAGTTTGTTTTTACATCTAATGTGTATATTTAGCATTTATTATTATTTGGGCTTACAATCTGGTGCTAAGGTCTGGAAGTCAGGAAAACTGGAGAGCCCATAAAATATAGAAAATATAATAAAAATATCATCATCCTCCGAGCCTTTTTCCCAACTATGTTGGGGTCGGCTTCCAGTCTAACCGGATTCAGCTGAGTACCAGTGCTTTACAAGAAGCGACTGCCTATCTGACCTCCTCAACCCTCTCAAAATATAATAAAAATAGCTTGTTATCAAAATGTCTCATATTTTCTATCACAATGTAGTTTTGTCCCTACATTGTAAAAGCCGTCACAAATTCCTCAGTTCTAGATGGTTCGATATAGCAACACCGTTGTTGCAATTTAGATTATTCTGTAAAATCAATATTATGACTTGCTAGTACTGACCTGCGAATAACACTAGGCGATAATAAACATTAGTGAGACGTAATTAATGGCGATCAAACATGGATGGTAAATAGTGATGTCACGGCCGGTACGCGTCCTGATCATCAAAGGCATTATAATCAGATACGTTCTAATGAATATTTATTCATGTAGGGTTTTTGTACGTAGATTGGAAATTTTGGGTTTTCTAGATAATTAAATTCATGTAGAATATTTTGTCTGCTTCTCCAGAGGTCTTTTATTGATCCTTTTTTTCCGGTAACTAGCATTTAAGTTCTGGGCGGAGCTGCATTTGTGTACTATTAATTCTGATGATGATGAGATGCTGATTGTAAAAAAGAGAATGCAATAAAGCAGGGAAAGTCAGTCACACCTCGCGAAAATAAACTCCTAACGCTCACTAGTTTAATCGATAAAGATATGAATGTTATGAATTTTGAAATGGCCGCATACTTGTTCTATGAGGTAATGTAGACATATGTTAATAAAACAGATGAATGGATCTCTAACATAACAAAACAAAATTCCATGTTGAGAGACCATGTAAACGAACTGGTTCTACCTACAGTGGAAAGTTTGGTTTTCATAAACTTGGTGAAATATTTAACAATACTAGAACTGAACTTAATATTCGTTTAACAAGTGCGACTTGGTTTAACTATGCTTTCAGAATGGTCTTAGCATAACAAAGTCTGTCTACTGAACTCTCACGTTTAATTGTAATAGTCTGAAGTTACGCGTCTATTTATCAGATATATTGTTTATTACTTAACTAAGTGTTTACAGTGTTTGCCTTCGTGACCAAGTATAACTATGGCCTTTGAAACTGGGGCAGTAACCTATTCCCTTAATTTAAAATTCAAACAGTTACTGTGACATGCAAACATGGAGATTTTCTGTGCAACAAACGGTTCTCTGCTGGCATTCTGATTTAATGAAGCTGGTGTCTTTTTCTAACAACAGATTTTTTGCTTTGTTATTTTATTGTTATTTTTAGTTTAGGATTTGTTTTGCAGAGCTGGTTTTGAGAGTTTTCCTTATCAAGTTACCGGGCCATTCCATTATGGTACAGTGAATTAATTTTCGTCTATGTGACCCCTGTTTTGACCTGATATTGGTTATTTTGTAAGTCCTCGAGATTAACTTGTAGCTGTGACCTGCCCTCGGAGCATTGTGCAATTTCTGACGCAATATTGCCAACCATTTACAATATACTGATTTAAACAATTACTTTTAGTTTAAACTGGTCTGATTAAACAATATAGTTTTATTTTCTACACTCATGTATATTATCGAGTTTCATCAGGCCTTGGCCCAAATTGAAATTTTTTTCATGGATTGATATGGGCTGTGTTAAATCAAAATTACATGTATATTAATAAATTTTAATTTAGTGTTTTGATGTAGTGATTGAAACCAAGGTTTTGGTTCGTTGATGTACCAAATCTGTTCTGAAATAGGTAGTCATCATACCTACATTTGTTATCAGGGGCACATAAAGTAGAACAAGTGGATTCAGTATTTACGATCCGCATCCGAAATCGATAGTCCATTTGACATTGACCTACTCCCTCACTTTGATTTTAATATTTTTGCTTATCGGCGAATTTTTATATCGATGACAAAGGATTTTTGACAATACGAAATGTATTTTTCGACATTGATGTTTTTTCAATTGACTCGGTGATATTAATGAATGTACCAAAGGTCCTGAACACGTATCTGTGGGTATTCAACTACTTTGGGTATCTCTTGTTTGAAAAAAAACCTCTTGTTATTCAATCCTGCATAAATTTCGCCACATGGGACGCTTTCTAGCATCTTCGATTGTACTTATTGCAGTCGAAGTGTCATTTTCCTGTTCAAGAGTTCTTCGATCTTTGAAAATCATCATACATTTTGAATTTTATTCTGTGGGACTCATACATTTTTATTAGATCCTTCGATTCACATATTTTACGAGATGAACTCTATTGACAGTTTGACCTATCCCTTAGGGTCAATAAACCACAGGTTTACGGGCTTTTTCCTTGTGACGAGACGATGCAGCTCATAGTTCTCAAACGCTGACACTATTTACATTGGTACGCGGGCAGAGTAATACGATGTAGAAGATATAGGTCTCGTCAATTCGCGCATATATCCCTAATGTTATGACTAGACTGCATTTGTTGCCAAGACTTACAAAGAGCGGGAAAATGAGGTTAGGTTTTATTCAAAGACGTCTCTTTCAAAAAGAGAATCACCTAGCTCTAAAAGCATCACTCTCCGTGTTCGAATGTCACGACCTACTGCGGCGTACTGGTATTGTGAAGATTATCGTTGGAAATCTGTTTTAAATCTGCCTTGATCCTTGACCCATTATGTACGTGTGACACCAGCGTCAGTGGATATTGGCATGTTTATGATTCTGCCTACAGAGTACAGACACTATAAATTCCTTGCGTTCCATTTTCAAATGTCGTCGGCGTGTGTTACGTTTTCCGCTATGTGCTTTAATCTGAACCGCAATTGTTTTGCAACATTTATGTAGTGAGGTTTGCTGTAAATTCATGCTAATTAGTTTAGCTATTGTGTACTTATTTACAATGGCTCGGTTCAGGTTTTAAAGTTCAAGAGAAGAGCTGTAAAACATTCTTCATAATACTAAGAAACTGATTCAATTCAAATCAGACTGGCTAATTTGTAAGAAACAGTTTATTTTAATTTTCCTGCTAACCGGTTTGGTTAAGGTGATCGATAAAGAAAATAATATTTACAACAAAAACAGGCCGGATATTTATCGTACCACTTTGCCTAATTTACGTAAAACGCAATAGTTTCTGGATTTGCTATAAAATGGTAAGACAAACGAGTTTCCGACCAGTTTGGTGGTATAGCTATGTAACAGATATAAAACTGAATTTATTAACGCTAGCGAATTCAAGTCACATAATTAATTCGGCGCCCGTGGTTGTATAAATGATTTCCGGCACGCCTCAGCTTTTGTGGCTCTATCATATTTGTATACGTCGATTGTTTCATATTACTATGTTTTTATTTATTCTTCAAGTACGTGTAATAAATAAACATTATTAAGTGAGAAATGTTATTGTTCGATTCCAGTAGGTAGTTTATTATTGAGTGGGTAGTGACTAATTTATTTCACACCTTTGATAAGCGGTTCAACAGAACTATTTCGATGTAATACAACAAAAGTCTGTTATGTAACCGAGTGTCACAGAGGTGTGGGGGCAGTGTGTCGGCTCATTTATAACTAAGACACTCGTGATTCAGTCGGAGTCGGCAGTACTTGAATATGTATTATTTAAAATATTAGTCACAGAAAATCACACGATGCGGAAAACGATTTTATGAAAATTCTTTTACATTGCTTCGGTCGTTTTCGCGGAATCTGCGTAGCAACTCGAGATTTCGTAACACGAATTTAGTTAAAAAAATTGTCAGTTTCCGCTATGGACGACGTTACGTGCGTATTAGTTTTAGGAACCTATGTATACTTACAGTCGATAAAACCAACATGAAAATTTCGAGACTGACTAGAGTAAACAAATATAAGAAAAAATCGAACACGTGGAGGTGACATTGCATATTGTTTGCGGGACGTATTCGCACTTCACTACTATACTTGTTTCGACTATTATACTTGTTTGTTTTACAATCCGTATTTGCTATCCAAACGTTTTTTTATGTAATCAAAGATTTTCAGGCGATCGCCGTACATTTTTTATCGTGGACTAAAATTAAACGTTGGCAGATAAAGCCGGCCGTATCTGCAGGCGCCTTAATGCCCCACTACATAACACTCGTCTATATGGAGATGTTCAAGGTTATATCAATATTGCAAAATGAACAGTTTAGCCGAGTCGCGAACGTTGTTCACGGAGGTTATGCGCGAAAATATCGCGCCGAACGAGTTTGGGTGGCTCGGTACCTCCAATGCGTGTAAGTACTTATCTGCTAAATCCACGTGGCTGTGTGCGTGACTTCGGATCATGTGCCGTAGTATGGTAGCTGTAGTTTTTTGCTTACTGTCAGCCGTTCTTGCGCGCAGTAAATAGTTTTGTTATTGTTGTAAAACTTATTCCTAAGTTGGCACGAAGCAGAGTATTTACGTTCTGTTAAGTAATCTACGATTTTTTTTTTGAAGAAACTTACACTTTTGATTGCCATTTTAATGAACTCTTAAACGATGCAAACTTTAGCTAATATCTAAAAAATATGTGACAAGCACCACCTAATCTATGAAATTATTTACATACTTACGCAAAATTCGAAGGACAACAAAATTTTTGTTATTGCAGTGCAGTCAGTTTCGGCTTAAAATTAAATAAATAAAATTATTTTTTTACGATTGAACAAGCGCTCTGCAGCCGACACTAGACGTTGCAATTTATCTATTCTATTTCGTCGTGAGGATAAAAAAAAACAAATGTTCACCACGTGAAAAAGTTCACTGTTTCGTGTGATAACTTTTGGTGCCAGAAATTGATATCATTATTACACCTCACTATTTTGATATGACTTGTTTATAAACTTAAGCACTAACACGGAATGCGAAGAGATAGCAAGTGTTGTATGTTACAATTTGTATTATGAAAATTACAATGAGAACTAATGGGAGGGATTGTGGGTTTCAATTAAAACAACTGATTTTCTCTGAATTTTCAGTAGGTAGTCGCTATAAAGGTCTCTGGTGCACCTGCAGGAAAACGGTAAAACAAACCGCTCTAAAATTAATATTGTTGATACCGTACAGCTTTCATCCCAAAAAAACGATTCTGAATTTTACACAGACCTTAAATAGTCCATTAAAAAACACGTGTTGCCACCTAATCTACCTACGTTCATTTGTTTTTGAGCAATTTGCCGCGAGAGTTCAACTGCAGTCAAGGTTGTATCAGCACCAACAATAGGCCTGACATTGGAAACAAGTGAACCCGTCGCCTCTACTCCTTCCGGCGCGTAGGTCATGTGTACGAATAACAACTACCCACTTTGTGCAACATTCGCACCTTTATATACGACATCCTACTCATGTAAACTAGATTGTTTACTTACTGCAACAGTGGGTGTGCTTATCTAGTGGTACTTAAGAATTTGTGGAACTATTCTATGCGGTTTTAGGGTTATTGATGTCTATAAATTATGATTGTGGGCGCTTGTGTCCTAGGAGCTTCTGATCATAATTTACTATGCAAAGATTAGGGACAACCTTCAGAGATTATTCAAAGAAGAGCTGCTGCCCTGAGAGACACATTCCATTCTGTTTTTTCATATTGTAGGATCTAAACTTCTTGCTCAGAAATGTATTAATCTAATATTTCTAATGCGGATGCTATTAGCTGTATTGGTAGAAATTTCAGCTAAGGTTCCGTAATGCGCACTCTATGCCAGTGACTGCAAATGTAAAAACTCATAAAAAGCTTTTCAGAAATCAATTCCAAATCACGTTTGTCCTCTAACCTTTTGGCCATCGTGATGACTGATATGATGTCTATAGGTATTTATAAAAGCCAAATAAACACGAAAACACGTGGCAAAATATCAATGACTTAACACTGGTAAGAGTTGCATCATTTTGTGACAAGTTGCCACTTTGCTAGCTCATAAGTACTGTCTACTTGCATCCAGTAAAGATCTGTGCACACTGAGATAGGAGTCTTAATTCTTTTGGCAGACAAGACGCTCCCATAAAAAGCCTGCAGTTGTTACTTCAATGTGAAGCAAGTCTTACGCTTTCGTTAAGACTATCTTATATGACTAACACAATTTATGATAACAGCTGAACATATACGTAAGTATACATAGCTGTTTTATTCAACATCCCGATCTACTTGGAAGCCATACTATTTACTTTGAAAACGTGGTCGAAAATAAATTTTGGTATTATTTTTGGAATCATTTTCCATGCAAATCTGGTGGGAGTAGAAACGAATTGTTTTGACACAAGTAGATGTACAGACAAATAGTTTTATGTATATGGATCGTCTGCCTTTGAATCTAGTGTTTCTGTAACTACATGTAGGTACGAGTGCGGGCTGAATGTTCAGCTGTTCACATATTTGATTAAGTAAGCCGTAGTGGTCACCACCAGATAAGATAAAGTAAGATTGCAATGGCGTTGATTGTCGAGGGTTGAATAGAGTAACGACCACATAAAGATCGCCATTTTGGAGAACATTCTAGGACCGAATTAGAAGGACTTTAAACGATCGAACCTATCTTCTGGTCTGGAGTACTTTTGTATAAGTGGATTTCCCCAAGAGAAAATGTTCCCTGACCTATCTTTAATCAATTCTGAATTCTGAGTATCCAGTGTTACGGAATCACCAAAGCATTGCTCCTTTCACATGGGCCCTCATGCATAGTAATGAAGTACATCCACGTTCTAAGACCCTTCCAGAATAAATGACGCGGTTCTTGTTCTACGTTCCTTAATTTTATAACTAAGTGTGGTGTGAATTGAACTTTGTCGGTTGCCAAAAATATTTTTACTTGGTGTTTTGTCCATTGTAAATATGGTGGTTTTTAGGGTTCCGTACCTCGAAAGGAAAAAACGGAACCCTTATAGGATCACTTTGTTGTCCGTCCGTCTGTCTGTCTGTCTGTCTGTCTGTCTGTCTGTCTGTCTGTCTGTCAAGACCCTTTATCTTAAGAACGCGTGGACGTATCAAGCTGAAATTCACATGAAATATTCGGGTCTATTGTCCCTTTAGGCTGTGAAAATATCAAGCTTCTAAGCCAAGCCAATCAAAAGATACAACCGATTATGTCGATATTTTCAACAAATTCTCGACACTCGCAAAGGAATCAAAACCTACAGGGTACTTCCCGTAAACTCAGAATCTTGAAATTTGGCATGAAGCATTGTTATATAATGCAAATATAGGAAAAATTGCGAAAATCTCATTTTTTTTGTTATATAATATAATAAAAATATTTTAATAAAATGAAACTTACTACCTTATTTCTCACGAACGAATAAAGGTACCAAATTGAAATTTATACCAAATACCTAGGTCTATTGTCCCTTTAAGCAATGAAAAAATCAAACTTCTAAGTTAACGCGATCAAAAGATACAGCAGTTTTACCGACACCTTAGACGAATTTCCGTCACACGCTAGGGAATCAAAACCTACAAGGTACTTCCCGTGAACTCAGAATCTTAAAATTCGGCACGAAGCAACGTTATATAGTACAGATAAAGGAAAAATTGCGAAAATGATAAATTTGAAGTTACATAAAATATTAAAATATTATTTTTGCTTACATGACATAAAATATTTTTTTAATAATTATAAACTTACTACCTACCCTTTTTCACATGAACGCGTAGAGATATTAAAGTTTTGAATAAAAAGTGAAATTCATATCAAACACTTCTTAAATATAATGGCCTCTAAACTGTGAAAAATTTTAAATAATTCAAAGGTCATTGGGCATCTTAGTATGAAAACCATACCCACGGCGGATACGAACGAAATATAGCACAGTATAATGATAAAGGCTCTGATTTACTATGGCATTAGTCGCATCAATGTGAACCATGGGAATCTTGAGAAAATCAGGTGTAAACATCAAATATTTTCCTCATTTCAATGGGGAATTTAAACGACCAAGTTTGACGGATTTGAGAAATCATTTCTTTGTAGTGAAACAGTATACTCGCCGTTTATTTCCATTGTCATCAGGTCAGGATCTGATGATGGAAATCCTGAGAAATCGAGGGCAACTATCAGAAATTGTAGGCATGCATAGGATTAAAACTTGATTCTCAGATGTATGTCTGGTGATACTATCAAACAGTGAAGGTTTAGAGCTTATCTGATGATGGAGACGTGAGAAAGTCGAGAGAACTCCTCAACAGTATGTTTTAGTTACGTCGTGTTTGGGCTTATATTATTCGTATTGACGAGAACTTTTCACAAAAGTTAAAATAAAACTGACTGACTTGCCGTACAGCAAATTCTGTAGAGCCCTACGAAAGTGGCTAATTCAAGAGAGTTTTTATAGTGTTAAAGAGTTCCTCAACAAAAGTAAAAGTAAATGTCGTTTTGGTGCCCACTAAACGCCGTACTGTTCATATTCTTCTTTTGTTATCGTAATTTAAGAGTTGCTATTTTAATTTAACTTATTTTAAATATATTGTTTTAGTTTTAAATATTAGCTTTCGATTAGTTTTAAGTATTTGTATTTTGCATACCCGTAATAAGGGTGAAATATGTTTCTGTACACAAACTTACACATAATAAGATCTAATGTAACACCATATTTCCCGCAAAATTATATAAAAAAAAAAAACTTTTTACAAAAAAAAAACAACTTCTAAAACAACAAGAAAACTGTTTATATGCATCGGTCTAGATCTCGGTGGTTAAATAAATATAGATGCATCCTCTAGACACCGACTTCTAGACCGATGCACCTAATATCTTTTTAATTTCTTTCTTGCTTTTGTTTTCTTGTTGCTTTTTTATATGTTTGAAGTTGGATTTGTTTGTAAAATGCTACAAAATAAAATAATGCCGACTTTATAAAACAAAGAAAGGGACAGAATTACACTTTTGTCAAGGCTCTAGAAACGTAAAGCCAGCAGCCCCGAATCCTACTCTCTAGAAGTCGTTGTTACAATTCGACAGCTACAAGTCGTCAGGCGGTTTCGAAAAAAACCTGAAACTGGGGCTCTTTAGGTGATTAATCCCTCAAAAATAAAAGATCCCATTCCTGCAATGGCTGCTTTAACCCAAGTTAGTAGTGAATTCTCATCACCTAAAATAAAATAAGCTCCAACACAAGGTTACGTTATAAATTGTAAAGGAGTTCCCATAACTATATCTGATCTTAGCTGTCGATCCCACAATGGCAGTCAAACCTATCTTTGTGGAAAGTCTTCGCCAATACGAATAAAATAAGCCCAAACACGTGGTAGTTGCAACATACCGTTCGGGAGTTCCCTTGACTCTCTGTAGTCTCCATAATCAAATCAGCTCCAAACCTTCACTGTTTACCAGTACCCTCAAAAATACACTCACATGTCTGGTTATGACTCGATGCGTGCCTACAATATTCAAGAGTTGCCCTCGATTTCTCAGGGTGTCCAGATCCTCATCAGATCCTGGTCATCCGGATTGGCACCTTCCTTCTTTATGAAATGTCTTTAACAATAAAAACTAGCATTGCAACCTGTACAATCCTCTGAAACTGCTTGTCTTTTATATTTTTCAAACGATCCTGGACATTCGTCTCCATGGAATTTTAATAAAATATTTATATTCAAAGAAACGTCATACCATTCTCCACGATTTAAAACTACTTTGGTTCATGTCCGCCACTTTTTACAAAGCGGGTCAGATATGCCCCATGACCTTTAAGACATAATTAGTTATTTTCAATCAGATTTCTGAATGATGACTATAAAATGTTGTAAATAAATAACTTCAATAAAATAACTTTTACAAGGTACTGGCCTACTATTTTAGTTATATTATAAAATAAAAAATATTAACTATTTTGACTCTCACGAAATTACCATAACTATGATTGTTCTAAACTGAACGGTTGGCGCGAAACTCACTTTTTAACTATCATTTGTACGGAACCCTCGGTGCGCGAGTCCGACTCGCACTTGGCCGGTTTATTATTAATGGATTGAAATCTGATAGAATTTCTTTGAAACTGTAGTACTGGCAAACTGGTAATTTTACAC
Source organism: Helicoverpa zea (assembly GCF_022581195.2). Lineage (NCBI taxonomy): Eukaryota > Metazoa > Arthropoda > Insecta > Lepidoptera > Noctuidae > Helicoverpa > Helicoverpa zea. The sequence goes on along the minus strand of NC_061456.1, from coordinate 11,002,016 downwards.
TATTCATCGTAAAATTGGAGAAATAAATTGTATGCCTTGCACATTGAACACCAATATTTAACAGTATTTCTACTAAATAAGTTCGGATTATGTTTTATTGTATGTTTGTGAAGCGTTGTTATTGACAGTGACTGGTTTAGGTATACAGGGTTATTGAATAGGGAAATTATTCGATTAAACAAAGTGAAACTTAAATCTGATCAACTGTGACTTGATCTAACCGCCACTCTATCTGTCACACTCAATTATCCCCTGAATAGCTTAGAGTCTTAGACCATAATCACTTGGAACTTGGAGCTCTCGACCGTATCTAATCATAATCTCTAAAACGGGTTTTCTTAAACAACTCGCTTTCCGACCGGTTTTAGGATTTACAATAAGAGCAGTATAAATAAAACATGGTATTGCTGTGGTAATGAACACGCTGCCATGGAGGCAGGATGTCTCATCTCGAGGTGCATCTTTATGTTGATACACGGAAATATGTCATTACAGATATTACTGCCTTATGCTAATTGACCCTTAAATATTAATTGACGCGACGCTCGTATATTGAATGATTCGCAAGAATTACTTTCTTGTAGACAGTTTAACGCGGAAGATAGTTCCACAAGGACACTTCTTTTCTTCCTTGCATAAAAACATTTATGTAAGAAATGTAGGAATTCCGTGAACACTCAATAATTTCGTATTCATTAATTTATCTGTTATCTTTATCGATGGGACTTGTAAAATTCGTGCTATTTGCAACAATGAATCTCTTGGCGGCGATATTATTCAAGTTTTGAGTTCGCCGAGTGGGAGGCCAGCTTGATCATGGCCAACCACCTTACACTTGTGCCCACTTGTTTATGTTGGCGTACCCTAGTTTTGTATAATACAAGCTGTTGATTTGCATCCGTGCCTTAATCAAGGAGGTAATTATGCTAATGATTCTCGACCCAAATCAATAAAAAAATTGGTACGTAATTTCTTTTCTTAATTTTTTTTTCGGAATTCCGTAAATGTCATCTAGCCTTATTTAAACTTGGCGCGTATGTTACTGGCCTTAAAACCGTGCTGCACCCTCACACAAACGCAAACACAAAGCATACGCAACGATCAGTCATAAATTTCATTCATAAAATTGGATTACTTCGGAAATACCACGACATTACAATGACAAAAAAAGCAGTGCATATTACTTATTTCCCATCTACTGTAATTCCAATCGATTATTTACGTATTGTATGTCCTCCTCCTGAACTATGGCACAAATGCAAATCAACACCTTGTATAACTCTTCTGACTGATTGACGCTAATTCACAAAACCTAATTTATGGACTAGATACGCTAAAAGCTGTTCCAAATGCAAATCCAGCAAATCGAATACAAATTGCAAGTAGGTAATTCAAGACCGATACTCGATGCTTATTCTATTACCTACCAGATGCGGTGGCGGGACCTGAAACAGATTGTTCGCATTTTTGACACAGTAAACAGATTGTCGACCTAGTTTCCAGCATTGTTTAGCGCACCGGCGGCGTACGCGGCGCCTAGCCAAATCTATTTTAATTTTTATCTACGTGGTCGTTCGCGCGCAGTCTGCTTCTTCTCTGCTTTTTCGCAATGTTTACAGTTTTGCCACGCGCTTTTCACTGTGCGTGAATTCACAAATGATTATAAGATTAAAATAAAATAGCACAATCTGTTTTGTTCAATTGTAGCAATTCATGTTATATTCACGCGTGTTGAGCATCCGCATTGACGCAGCGGCCATTTCCTACGATAAAGCAGCAGTATTCCACTCGTGATATCTGATTAAACTATCGTTATTATAACGTTTCCTATAGTGATCTGAGATAGCACGTGGTTTTCGCTGGCAATTGGTTTGTCTGAGTAATTTCATGTCGAGAATGCGAAACACGGAAGCCTGTATGTTAAATGGGACTATGTAGGCAGACTTTATAATCGGGGAATGTGTGCAATTTGAACGATAACTGTGTTATATTAAAATTTGTGATAGTTTTGGTGGTTTCCGTTGTCTGGAAGATTGCCCAATTCATTTTAAATTTGCGTCAACTCCATTTGCGTTGGTGAACGTCCCGGTGGTTCACCAAAATAAAATGTGACAATGATGAAACTGCTCTGTTAAATACTAATTGAAGTAATTTTTTTTTGGTGAACCACCGGTTCACGTTCACATGGTGTGCCAGATATACCTAATTAGAGTATCTTTCCACCTACAATTTTTAAGACCATTATTTGACGGCCACGACTGTCATTAATCAAACCAGTTTTTTTATTGCATATTACATAGTTATCAAAACCAATGTTCATATATATTTACAGGTACCCAAATCTGCCCTAATTGCTGCGATTTCTTCATTGAAAATCTACATCCAACCATAATAGTCAGCCATATCGGAACTGTATATTTCCTACCTTCTACAAGATTTCCAGGTACGTAATGTATCTCCAACTGACTAGTGTTTAAATCATGAAACTGTTTAATTAGTTTCTGAGAAGTAGTCAGCAAAAAGTGCTTGTTTAATTTATTTTTAGACAATTATAACTACACTTACGTTCAATTTTATACATACTTAAACGACATGAACATCCTTTCCAAAGTACAGTTGAGAAACCTGAGTCTTTAAATGGCAACAGCGCTAAACATAGGATATTGCGTAAATATTCAGTTTGGTTCTTAGTTTATGTCTACAAAAATACATTTTACACCTCTCCCGGTCACAAAAGTGCGTTGAAATTAGGTGGCCGTGTCTCCTGCAAAGGTATAGGATGCCAAAGTTTTCATAGATCGCGCTATTTCCGTGCAAACACAAAACCGCTGACGCACACTGTCGGTCAAAGCTCCGGCCTGACGCTCGCTGTCAAGTATCTATTAGGACTTATTTCTGGACTTCATCCACTATTACCACCGTATTTTATGCCTCACTTTGAAGGTGAAAGAACTTGACTTTGCTAGATGACGGCATTGCAGATAATGGAAAACAGGAATATAAATTGCTTCTAAGATGTATTGTTCATGGATTTTTTCCTTGTCTTGCTTATTTTCAGTCAGAAGGTGTACCTAGGCTTTGTTTTTATCGACGATTTAATTTGCTTAAGTATACCTATTGTGTAGGATCTATGATTAAGGACAGTCATCAGTCATTGCTTGAGTGAGTGCTTGCATGTAAACGGTTCGCTTGGCCTTTTCACTATGCACCCCAAACATTCCATAACGTTGTATGTACTAGTATGTATTTAGTTGCAATTACAGCGATGCTACCAGTGCAACTGAGGATGCTATAAAAACTCGGTCAAAAGGCGGGTCGAGGTATTCCTCATAAATATGCAAGGTGCCATAGAAAGAAGTAGTCCTCGTGAGCAAGATAGTGAAATGTTTAACGCGTTCATTAGGCTAGAACGATAATTATGTACTGCACATATTTGCATCAGTAATAGATTTATGCTACATATATGTTATTACTTTTACTTTTCAATCAATGAAACGGGGACGTGGCGCGTTGTGAACTGATTAAGGTAATTTTGTATGAAATTACAAAGCCGACCAGGACAGGTGTGTCCCCCGGTCGCCCTTTGTCTGAGCTGCAAGCCGTAACGGAAGGCGTGACCCACTGGCTGTTTGGAATTGCACGCACAACCGATTATTGTGCCTTGTTACTAGGCAGTTGCTACTTTCCCTTTGTGCGAACATGTTTTTTAAAAACACTCATCCATAGCTACGACAGCTATAGCTCTTTCAGTTGGCGCACTTCTGTTAGTGTCTTGCTTGTGCAACAATGTTAAGCGCCGTTTACATCCACTTGCACATAATGAAGCCGTTATCTGTATCCTCGAGGTATTTTAAAATTGTCTTGCAAGTCAGACCGGTAACGTCCGTAGAAAGGTCGGCTATAAAATTAATACGGAAAAATTATCCGGAATTGTGCCGTTGTTAGGCGTTTGTTTAGATATGAATCGATGAACAATAAATTCAAAATAATAGAAGATTGGAATTTCGTGAGATAACTCTTAGTTGATTAGTAGACGTTAAATCGTGTCAGCTGAAATTGTAGTTCCTATCAAAAGCGACACAAATATTTTTAGTGCGCATAAAATCCAGGTGGGCACACCTTCAGCCACAATGGTTGTACGACTAGTGGCGACGTCTAGGCCAAGACACACCTAAAATATTTGCACTAACTCACTAAGTAAATTATACTTGCCTTGTTTGTACATAGTATCACGATCACTAGAAGTCATTTCGCGTTCAGATGAACGTGAATGCGAAGCAAGATCATTCCACAGAGCTTTACTGCATAGACATGCCTTACTTCATTCTAAGCTCCGTAAGTGGAAGCTAAGTATATGCTATTCAGTTGACCGCTGTGGTGAAAGGATGCATGCTTCGACGAGATCTTACTCAGAAATAATTACGAAATTTACAAACGATTCATTAATATTCATAGGCAATTTATACGTGACCATACATTTTAATAATCATAATCAACGGAAGTGCCTCCTTTGGCATATCATCTATCTCATTGTCTTCCTTCACACCGGTTGTTACGCAATTTTCAGGATGCGGGTTACGTCATTTTTCCAATTTGTTTGTATTGAAACCGGTCACGTCTGGTAATTGATAGTTTCGCGATTAAATGTTCGCTCGCCCAAGGTTAAGCAGGCTATGGAAATAAAGTAATGGCGCTGGCTACAACTATGTAAGTCTGCGGAACAAATTATAGGCGTGATCCATTTGCAACCGGACCGGCCACCGGTAGCACAGGTCGGACCGGCCAGGAAGACGGAGATTGTAGTTAGATAACTAAGTTATAGCCAATCAGCCAACGTTGGAATTAACGTTATCTACTCTCCCGCTGTTTAAATGTACAGGAATACAAGGGACTTGATAACAGCTCACGTAAGCGGCTCATGCAAATTGCATGTTAAATAAATTGGATAATAAATGGCTGTAAAAGTGAAAAGCAATTTATTGAAATACCAGGTGATCCGTTACTTGGAAACGGTTACCAGAATTGATAACGTACAGAAGTTAAGATGTAGGATGAATACACGGCAGCGGCAAATGAACCCTCTGGCTCGGTTCCAACTGAACTGTGCTGTTTAGCACAACTGTGGTATCTTCTACTAATTACTGCTCACTTAAATGGTTTCACTTCCTCCAAGTAGGTGATGCCGCTTGCTTCGCTTGTATAATCGCGACAGACGTAACAATGGCAACAACATTTGTGACTAATCCATTTACATTATGTTTAGTCACGAAAGTCGTGTCAAATTGTTACCAATTATGTACATATCTGAATGATATATTAACGTGGACAGTCATTGTAGGTAACATTGTAAGTTTTATTAATACCTTGATGTAAATGAGTTAAGACAATAGATTTAGTTGATGTGTCGCTTATCATAGTTGACGTGTGTGGTTTTGAATTTGCTTCGTATAAAATATCTATGTCTAATATTGTTACGAACGGTAGACGTGTACCAACAATAACCACGTCAGCGACGGTCACGCACGATTGAGCATTTTCGATGGCATTTGAACCAAACAAAGGGTTGCTAATTGTGACTCAGTTAACTTTTTGACAAGGGTGTGTGTCTATTCAGTTTACAGCTGTGGGTTCCAATTGTTGAATCACAGTTTAATTAATGAAGTTATTTATGTACATACATAATGTGTTGTATTCATACAATTTCCTCATTAATTCGTATTAATGTATGTATCGTTTGCGCATTCCTCGTTTACGATTTACTTGCTTTTCCAACGATTTCATCATGGCAAGTTGATTCAACTGTTGATAGTTCCAGAATTTTCCTTAATAATGTTTTTCATTTACTATGTATAACACATTTTTAATTTCATGATAATTCCTCCACTAATATGTTAAGTTAATTTAGTCTTTGGACAGCACTCCGAAACCAGTAGACTATTTGTCTCCTTAATGTCTTTAATTTATCTCTAGTCAAACATAGACGAAACACCTATCGTATGTTTCTAGAAAGATAATACTAATTAAGGTTAAACTAGCGAAAACAATGTCGCATCATTCAAGATAATGTAGCTAAAGGCATCTTATGTTTTCAGTATTATGTACTGAGACGTCAAAACAAACGCTATTTTTTTAGTTTTGGATGTACATAGCTGTAGCATGCAGTTAAAAGCTGTGTTTACACTGACTGTTTCAAAGAATTAATTATAATCGTTGTAAGTAGAATGTTCTGGACAAACAGCTGCCTCGAACATATGAACGCGCGGTTTCGGGACTCCCATGCCAATCTGAGCCATGTGTGGCCTACGCCTGTCTAAAGTCGTCAACCTATCGTTCTGTTGTCTGGCCGACCTACGCATCTTTTTCCGTTCAATGGTCGCCACACAGTCTGGTCTTAGTTCCACTTGAATCGCCTTTACTTTCATCATTTGCGTAAACTATCCATCCGATCTTCAGCTTTTTGGCAATTTTGTTAATTTTTAATTAATGATTGTTTTTTAAGTGCAGTGGGTACATATTCTAGCAGTTTCTTCAGTTACAAAGTAAACTGCATTTACGTATTTGTAAGTACCTAGTTTGAATATATTGTAGTTATAAATAGGTGAAATGAATGCTACAAAGTATTCTGTAAGTACATTTCATTTGTAGAAAAGGGAGGGTGTGATATGATGACGACATGAGCCACGCAATTACTAATAGACGTGTTCATCGTCAGGTCAGGCCTAGTTTAAATGTTGCGTCATTTAGGTCTTTGCATCATTTGGAGATCATCCAGGCTTTCGGAGAACCTGACAAGGTTCTTCTCACGTTATCTCGAATTCGCAAATGTAATACATCATCTGTCTTCCGAAACTACTTTAGAGATGAGGAAAAATTGGCCCTGGTTGTGCGTCAGAGTATTACTTAAAACTATTTTTTACTATTTCTAAAATTTATATTTTTATATATTTTTGCGTAATATAGGTATCATTTAAGTAGATTCAATATCCTAGTCTTCTATTCGCCGCCCGTCGGAAATGTACTCTCTGCCTTAGCATGGACTAACAAATAAATCGCAATTTCATACGATTTTATGCGGTCTCGCATGTTTTTAACGTTTTCGCAAGTTCAAAACACTTTGTATATAAATCAATAAAAGTGCCCGGATGACGATAAAACTGAGAGGTGTAGGAGAAAAAACTGATATTGGCCGGCCATGTGGTGAGATGCGATCCGTGGACCGTGATCTATGTTGCCATGTGTCAGCTGTTTCTTCAACCAAAATAACCAACTGCGCAGTGGATGGATTCGAAACGCGCAATCTAAATTTAATTCTAAAGCCGGCTACACAACTAATATACTCGTACTTTGTTACACTCCTCACTATAATGTGTTTCGTATGTAAATGACATGGGTGACATCTTCTAAGGTGGTGCCAAATTGTAATGACTAATATTATAAGTAATCGTACCTATTTCCTCTTCAGAGACATATGTAGAGGTATAGAAATGTTATCGTAGCTGGACATTAAATCAGTAATCAATAACACTTCATCTTAGAGATAAAACGTAGTACTAATAAGTTTATGTACTTGTCGTTAGTGTACAGTTATCTTTATGTGCAAGTGCACAATATTATCTAGGCTCGATGTCGAGTACAAATGGGTTTGACTTGGTATTATTATTGAACAGCTAAGCTTACTCCTGATTGATCATTGCGTTATATTAATTAGTGGGCATGACATAATTGTAAACCGGTATAAGTAATTCAGTTTAGTTGATTTAAATAGTAACGCAAAAAATAAGCAATGAGTTGTCGCAAATTTTAATAGGACCGCTTCAAATATTTATTGAATTAATATTTGTTCAAATGTGTGTCCGTTTAAATGTAGTGCATAATAAGTAACGCTTTTGGGCCATTGATCAAATATTTACATATTGCATTGGGGGTGTGGTGACGACGTCACAATGAGCGTCAACTCATTAGTAGAACAAGCTTAATTATAGATTTATTGCTTCTTAATGTAATGTATTTTATGTAAATAAACTAGAATGAATTAAGAACCGCAAAACAATATGTAAATAGCGTTGAATACGTTTGTATTGTAATCAGGCCCGCCGCTAGCTGTTTGTTCGCCCGCGTGCAAAACTGATTATGCCGCCCTACGAAAACATACGTTTTGACAAAAAATATATAAGGGAGGGGGGGGGGGCGGATCCAGGAGGTCCGGACCCCCCCGCCCATTCATATCCATCTTACTTGTCCAACAGAAAAAAATATGTACATGCACCGCTCTGATTGCAGAAAACCCACCTACTTTTGGATAAATAACTATTGCAATACATAACATACATTACACATAACTTTTTATTTACTTGAAATGTTCAGGGTAACCTAAGCAGTCCTGGGTTAGCCCATAAGCAAACTAAGCAATTGCTTAGGGCATCAATGCAGTGCAATCATTACCCAAGTGGCCCCTATGTATTGAAAGATTGTGATTAACTTAAACTAACGCACTTAAATATCTAAAACAATGGTTAAGGTCAGTAACATATGTTATTTGGTGGGTTTCACGTTGAAAACTTATAAGGCACATTTCATATGTAAGGAAGCGCGAGCGGAGTCTGGGGACACAAAACAAATAAAGACCACTGTAAATTAACAAAGCAAAGTCAAAAAGTAAGATATGCACAGAAGTGAAGTGCAAAAGCCGCGAGCGAAGCGAGCGCGATTTTTTCCTTAGAGTTTTCATGAAGTAAACATATTGTCATAAAAAGCCATAACGGACGTGCGCGAAAATTTTTTTTTCGGAATTGAATGCCTCAACAATTAAACAAAGATAAAATACGATACATTTTTTTTTTTCCGACGTCAAAAATCATCAAATGACCCCTCCCGCTGTGGGTTAGCAGCGGTGAGGGAGTGTCAGACTCTTACTGACTAAAAACCGTCGTGTTCCGTCATAGGCCTTTATGTACCAGGGCCGCGGTATCTCTTTCGAACAACCCGCAGAAAATACGATACCTGACATAGAGCCGCGAGCGCAGCGAGCGCGAATTTTTTTGGGGATGCAAAGGGTGAAACAGTCAAAATTCATAGGAGACGACCAAAGCTAGGGCGGCTTTTTCTGAAATTTTATTGGTTTAATTTTGTCGCCCCCTAAATAGCATTTGCCCCACGCTACGCCACTGGTTGATCTTAAATCGTTTTTAAGAATCTTTAATTTTGAAAATGTCCTTTCAACAGATGTACCTAACTGAAACCGGCAGTGTAAGTAATATTCTTAGCGCTATTGCTGTGTTCGGAAATATTGAAATCAAATCATTAGTAAAAAGATATTGTATTTTTTTTAATATTACGTGATAACTCGCTAGATTTGCCGCCCCCTAGGACGTGCCGCCCGCGTGCTGTGCACGCGCTGCACGCCCGCTTACGGCGGGCCTGATTGTAATGTGAAACATTTATTTTTTCCTCCGAGCGGTACTGCGCAGTAGACGGTCATAGTTGATTAGGTATGTTAATTAATGACTTAGTGATAAATAATACACGTAGCTTAGACGGATTTATTGACTCTTTATCGAAAATTAATAACAATATCATTTTGAAGTTTAGCTATTTATATTGTTAATCCAATGATTAGGTCGCGTGTTTAGAAAATTATACCTACGAATTTTGTAGGTATTGAATATGAATTATGTAATGGAAAAATATTCCGTCTTTGCTTCGATTACTAATCAATAAACATTTTTTTTACACATGTCGCATTTTTTTTTATCTTAACCTATTGTACCTACTTAATCTAACTTTGAAGTGATCCTACCGTTTCTTTACGAATTAGCCTGTCATCATCTTGCCACCTTCTGTGATGTCACATGAACGAGTTATGTGAACTTCTCGTACGCGAGAAATATTTTTTTTTGTTGAACAATATATTTTTTTTAAATATCAGTTTGAGTATCGCCAGGGGAATGGAGAGGAATACATTCAGAATAACATTTTATTTTTAATTATTTTTTATTCGGGCGGTGGGATAAAATTAAAGAAAAGATGCTTTGATACAAAATTAATATTTTCTTCTTGCCTTATTGTCTTGTTCGGGACAATTAAGTAAAAATTAAGAGAAATAAAAGTAACTAATACAACAACTAAATTAATACGCCTATTTGATATAACATAAGATAATTGAGTAATCATAGCCATTGGAATGAAAACAGCTTGTTAAGTAATTGCCTTTTGGTTATTATGGGTTTCTCATACTTAGTTAAATAATGAATACGTACATCAATATATGTATTGGCCACTGCCTTAATTAAATGTACCAAATGGTTCTCTGTAGGTGATTGGTCAAATTGATGAATAGAAATGCTACTGAAAATGTTACTGCCCACAAAAGCACGTAGAATCTTATTGATCAACCGAATCTTAGCCAATGAAGTCTTGCTTCTGAACTCATGTGGGTCAATAATTTGCGCAATTTCAAATTCTGCTACTCTGCAAATCTGAACAATGTCCTTTGAAGGGTAAACTGGACATTCATCATTGAAAGTGACGAACTCAAATGTATGATCTATGCAAGGTTTTGGTAATGATAACGCATTGATACATTCGCTGCATTTGATAATTCGTCCAAGTGCTCGTACTACGTATCCAGCAATGTAGTATGTTGTGATCTGCTTACCAAATTCAGTCAATTGAGGCAATGTACTGCAAAACTTATCAAGATCACGGATACCGGTATTTGATTCTCCACAGTCTGCTTCGTCATGAGAAGGTGAGGCTCGGGCTGTGGTAGAATTTATAACTTGTACAGCAGAAGGACAATCCAGTATTGAAATATGTTCCAATTGAACAAAACTTCCATCCTTGCCATTTTTGATTTCCACGTGTCTTAACATTTTCTTGTAAGAAAATACAAATTGTCTGGAGGTAGGGTCGTCGGTGCAACCACTATGAGCCCGTATATTACAAAATAACAATTCTAGGTGATTTAAACCAAATCGATTCATTGATAGAAACTTAATTCGTTCCTCTTCTATCATCGTCTGAAACAGTACTTTCGTGCTTTTAATACACATTAACAAACCAGCGAGTCCTGCTTTTCTTGGCTTCTTAAACAATAGGCCCCCTTGGGGATCTTTTAATTTAGTGATGTAATCTTCTGCCTTTTCAAAAAAATCCATTATTCTTGGCTTGTTGTCCAAGTTAAGAGGCTGCTTAAATCCAAATTGCTTAAAGTTTCTTGAGGTGAGTATGTCAAACAGATCATTCAATGTTCGCATAAATTCTACTGTAGCTGACGGTTCTTTAAAATCTTGACTTTTCAAGTTTTCTCCACAAAACCCAAGAGATTTAGCATGACTTTTATCAAGAATGGTGGCTATCTTTTTCTTATTGTCAAAATCGATGCCGTGGTTTTGTAGCTTGTTTAAAAGTTCATAATGTGCCCATGAAACATATTGACCATTACCGTCTACAATATTTCCATAAGATTGAAGACACATCTTCACTAACTTCATCATGTGACATGGATTTAGAAAAACCGCTATTGGTTGTTTTGTAATAGGATGTTCAAATGTTGTATTCATCTGTTCGTTTGGTTCTATCTTACAACCCAGTGTTTTTGCCATTGCTAAATTGGGAATATATCCGTCACAGGAAAGACCACATACGATTATATTTGATTCGTGTAGATTCTTCAAGCATTGCGCCACCAGGTTTGCTTTTTGTTCACTAGTTGTCCTTTCTACCAAAAAGTATCCAACAGGCACCTGTTATGAAAAAGAAAAAAATATATGAGAATGGTGATAACGAAGTGTTTTATAACATAAATATGATTTACCACAACGAAACTTACCGTCCAGTTGGCATTTATTCCAGTAACTAAAAACACCAGTCCCTCTCTAGCTTCAGGTGCTTCATCAGTGTCCAAATTAGCACCAAATTCCTCCCACCCATAGGTATTTTCTCCATCATATTCAACCCTTTTCTGAATTGCCATTTCACCAATCATAAGACAGCAGTATATAGGATTTTTCGAATTATCCGCTCTCATTTTCAATGCTTTTAACGATTCGCTGGTAAATCCAGGTTTGCCATCCACAGAAATATACCACTTTTCAACAGTGCGAGGGTGAGGTAAACTCAAATTAAAAACTTCTCGCAAATAGTTATATCCTTTGCTTGAATAAAAGTGCAACGTGAGTGCAAACTTGCGAAATTCCGGTGAATAATCTGCTGTATTGTCTAGGTCTTCGTTCCTAGACTTCCTAGAGTAAAGCTCATTGATTGTGACATTGATATTACTTAGCAAATTCGCTTGTTCATATATTATAAAAGATTTCTTTGTTAAGCACTTCAATAAAGATGCTAGAGAGAATATCTTGTTTTGTTTATTTCCTTGTTGAGCGGGATTCATTGTGTGCATTAATTTTCTTTTCTTAGGCGACAATAAGGATGGATGCCTACTGGATGTAGATGGTATGACCTGCAGCATATAGTAAGAAATAAGTAATTCTCATAACATTAACTTGAAAAACTTTTTAAATTATTTGTAAGTAGTTAAAGTAGTACCTTCTTGTATTTTCTTTTTCGTGTATTACGTAAAGACGGTCTGTTCGACGTATATTGGTCAATACTCTGCTAAAACAAAGAAATAAACATATTAATAATTCGTAACATATAGCTCATGTTACTTGGGGATAGTCAAGGTGACATGAATATAATTTTCAATATTAACCCTCAACGTTTATTTTGAACAATATCGTTAAATCGTTATATTGCACAATGTGTGAAATCACTCACCTCAGAATTAGTTAAAGTCTTCAGTACATCTATCGTAGGTATTGCAGTTCTAGCTAGTCGTCGAAATTTTTTGGTTTCTGTAAAGCTATCTTCTTTGAAATGGATGGAGCAAATTCTACTGTATTGATTTGGGAACCAATTTTTCTGCCCCGTCGCATCAATCCATATTTCTTTATATTTGGGATCACGTGGAAATCTGTAATAAAGAAAAATGTTTAAACAAAAAAAGAACGCTTGCATTGTTAAAATTATTATTGAGAATTTTACAGCGCAAGTTGTACTGTACAACACTATTTGCTTGGACAGAAATTAAGATTACCGACCTCACGAGTGCTGAGTGACAAGTGAGAGTATTAACCGTTTAACTGCGTGTTTCAGATAAACTGTTCTATACTTACGCCTTTTTGCCAAAAACAACAAAGTGTTTGAATTAAACGGTTACCTATACCTATAGATTCAAATTCTTTAGTGACATACTAGGTAGGTACGGTATCGGAACTTAACAATGTTTAAAAAGTTGGAGAAATATGATAGAAATAATGATAATTAGCACGCGCGCACGTTGACGCATTTTAAAAGACTGAACTTAATATCCTTGAACTTGAGACCCCGTCCCGCGCACGTGTGTCAGCCCCGCTCCTTGCTACCTGCAGACCATGGGAGTTTTTGCCAAACTAGTTTTCACTATGTAACCCGGTTGAGTCAAGAAAGGAATATTAGTATCATGTACTCTCGCTCGCACACTAGTCCCGTAAATAGTGTGCGAGCGAGAGAACAAGAAAATAATATTCCCTTCTTGAATGAACTGGGTTATAAAACTACAATGAAGGTGTAATATTAAAATATATGTTATATAAAACTCCCTATTTAATTACAAAATCACTTACGCATGAAATGATACGTTTCCGTTGTCTCGTCCTACTTTTCTTGAGTAATTCTTGCAGCTCAATATGGCACAGTTTGGCATCCTTCAATTATTGTGTTTGACGTCTGACGTCAACAACGCTCGAACGCGGACTGAATGAGATAGCGCGAAAGTATGCTATTTTTACTCACTTCTACACACGCGAGCTAACTTAAAAACTTCATTCTCTTACCGATGACTTATGTAGTTAGTATAATCTGTGGGACTGCCAATATCAATGTGGCGTTATAGGTTGACTTTTTACTGTTTACATTTTAACCTGTGTTTATTGTTCAAAAGGAAAGTATAAATAGGCTTTTCTTATAATAAAGTGGACACTTAGAATGCATGCATTCATTATATAACTATTTTGCCATGCCAATGTAACTATTTTTCTATAAAAACTGGATTATAATTCACGGACAGATATTTTCTCACGATATTGAAATCTTTGCATGTTTTAGTTTTATTTATTTCGCTACGCTATTCCACCTGCATCATTTCTTCCACGAGATAAACTTAGATCTAAGTATTATACATATTTATTTTGAAAAAGTGTGGGCAAATCCTCCCAGCTTAGGGAAGACTTTTGTCCAGCGGTGGATCCAGCGGTAGATCTACATGAGAGAAAATTATAGTTAAGAAAAAAATACTGTTTCTTATGGTAAATAAATTAAATTGCGTTTAGGAGCAGTCATTCACATGTGTGCAGTAAATTACAGATGATCTATGTATAAGTAGTACACCGGATCTTCTGTTTACATTTATTTATATCAGTGTAGCTTTTAAAATGCTCATAGATCACCAGGCCGGAAGATCTTTCTCCGTCATTCATTAGTTGAATGAATAACAAAAAACTGCTGTTCTTAATTGATTTCATATTTTCAAACGTGTTTACGGACAAGATTGTTAAGCGTAATACAGAAATCTTCACATTTCTTTTGAGACGGAAACATTTAGCACTTAATATTTATCCAAGAATATTGCTGTGGCCTCATTTAATTCGCGCATTATACATAAACTGTGATATCTATTAGGTAGATTGGTAAAAGAATAGTAGGTATGCGTCTACACATTTTTTTTATTGGTTGGATTTCAAGGGTAAACTGATCATGAAAACTTTTTACTTTAAAACAATAGACAGTCACGAAAACAAAAGAATAGAGTGCACTATTTTTAGCAATTACTAGATCGCTTCACTCAACGGCAGTTACCCCACAATGTCAGTAAATTCCTGAGTCACCAATGTCAGTCATGATGACGCATCACTTTACCCTCATCTAATCTTCTGTTAACATTATAATCATTGGATATTTCGGGATACTCGGTCACTTCGATTGAGATTCTCAGTATGAACCACGCGGTTTTTGATTACACACGTTGGACTAGACTAGACACATTGCGTCAGTTATTCCAGGCAGCTTTCTTGTGAGAATGACCTGGCGAAAGGTGCTGGCATCCAGCCAGCGTTGGCCGCTTAGATGTCATACGGAATCTATGTATTACCGAGTATTCTCCTGTCTCCAATTGCAACTGTGTAATGTTTACATAACTACCCACTCATTACTGCCTGGCCTTTTGCTGAACTTTGTGTCCACCGAACTAAAAGGATGCAGTGTGTTGTTCATTAAACTGTATAATGGTTTCCGTAAACTCTAGTATAGTACGTTGGTCTAAATCTGAAAGCAAACAAAACATTATCATCTTCCCACTCGGATCGTAAAAGTTGATTGAGGGAAAGTATTTTTTTCTCAATTCACTATCGTTGAAGACGGCACGTTGTTTAGGTTTACCCATCCTATTAATACGTACTGTCTGATTTCAGTAGGCAATGGCACGGTTCCAACGCTGGGATTGTAAATTAGATTTTTTCTATTTGTCCATTCTATGTATGTGGTCAAGAACTCGAGGTCTGACTGCACATTCACACTCGGTCGCTGCCACTACATCAGATCAAAGAAGCAACTAAAAATATTGTTTGCCAATCATAAATCAAGACAAATGGTTTCTGTCAGAATAAAATCCTCGTTTCAGTCACTCACATGCATTTGTTTATTGTTCTGCTTCAGCAATAACTGAAATATACACTCGTCCTTGTATTATTTACTGAAATTACTATTCACAGAATTTTTGAGGTATTGATTTAAAACTTCATGCTTTTGCAAATTTTAATGTCAACTTTTATGGCGATGTTTTGTTAACATAATTACGACCCATTAATGTTTTCGTAGAAAATGACATCGTGTATATAGGGAGCCGTTACGTGGCTTGTGATTTTCAGAAAAAAATGCATTGATTCAGATTGCTTAGAAAACCAAGTAGGTCTGTACTTAAATATAAACATTAGTACTGCACTCATTAATACATTTTCTCCATTAAGAATAATAAATAATATGCTTGGCATCTGTTATGCATTATTTATTTATGTACTGTTCAGTCCATCGTTCGCGACGATGACGTCAAAGCAATCACTTGTCACATTTGGTGTTAAACTTGACAAAATGTTTGGCACTGTAAATGAAAGCGTGTTGAACAACATAAAACAATTATACCCCAACATTTCTCCGAATAGTAATTACTTCACAAGCGAGGAAATTCACCGCTCTTACGCCATCTTTTTACCGGCCACGTGGCTGAAAGCGGTTGTAACGCTTTACCGGACTCTTGAAGTTTGTTAACCATTGGAACGGAAATAGCGTGGAAATATATTCATAGAGGTGAAAAGCGAAATGCTGTCTTCTTTCTAGAAACTTCGACGGAATTATTTAAAGAAACCACGTGGCGGTATCATGAATATTCAAATGCTCTGAACATTTTGTCTTTTCGCATCTTTTGCGATTGCTTCCTGGTAAATATTTGGCTCATCTATGACGTCTTTCTGTTTCAGCAGGAGTTGTGTGTTGACGATATTTAATAGGCTTATTATAAATAGTCCAATCGAATAGTTCTTCGAGTAAAATATATCTGGTTTTAATTGAAACGTGTTTACAAAATCTGTGCTGCTGAAATCTGGGAGTATGTATAATTATTTGAAGTGTTCATGAAAGTCTACGCCTGTATACTGGACTTTGTATCTCCTACATTCATTAGGAAGTCTGCTAAATGCATCCTGTAATCGTAATATAATCTTCTTGCACTATGTGGACATAGCCAACTGTCCGTGTCGGTTCTCCATCAAGTTCAACCTTGAAATATCGATCAATGACGTTGCAAATCGGAATACTTCACTAGGTGACATGGTTTTTTGTTTGTATCACGGCACCAGTACGACTCATGAGTCACTTTTGAAAAACCTCTTTTAATCAGAATGCATTCTAAAGAAAAACGTCTGACAATGATGTGAGCAAAATAATTTTCATCTTGGAATGCGTTCAAAAGATTGACTAGTAGTTTTCTTGTAACAGATTCGGGGTATCTTCAACCGTGAGTAATCGGTGTTGTTTTACGGTGCTACACAAAATAAAGTGCTGAGCAATAATCCCATAGTCATGGATACAAAAGAATCAAACAAGTATTAATTTATTTCCAACACGTGCTCGATGAGATCATAAATTGTTAAGTTTAATCTGATAAACTGAGCAGTTTGACACCACTTCAAGCAACTGCTGTCAGTTGAAATTAAACAGACGAGGTTCATATCCACTTAGTTGATAATCGTTACTGAATGCCAATCGATAACTTTAATAAACACAAACATTATTCGCTACTGCTTGGTTTTTGTAATAAGCAAAGTATTTAATTCCGTCAGCTGTAATAAATTGAACGCTGAGTCATGGATAGACATTAGAAACATTGAACCTAAGCTCCTACATAATAGAGTTTTGTCAGCTGATTCATTTAGTTAAATAAAAGCTGAAATTAAATGTTACAGCCTAAAGGAATTTGATAGAAGTTTTTTCGACACCTTGTTATAAGCACTTGTATTTAATTTACTAACGGTACCCTATGCCGTCACGGTGCCGGTAAAATCAGAATTAACAGCAGACCAGATATTCTAAATGATAACGGAGCCTAAGGCATGATTTTAAAGTGTCGGCAGGCAACACAGAGTCATTTATTGCAATTGTATGTGCTTTGATACGCACGATTTAGTAGTCCTAGGTTACGGCGTAGTGCAGTTGGCATTTTAGAAAACATTGACTTTATTATGGTAAATTAAATAGATGTTGGAAATTCTGATAGTCTCTGTTACTAAGTTGAATCAGAAAATTAAATAATAACTTTGCATGCATTAGTTGAATATTGTTAAAGCAACTGCAAAATTGAAGAGCCCATAGCGGTACGCATAGGTTTGTTTACGTACTTTTAATAGTATAAGAGCAGCCATTGAAAATCTCGTTAAACAGTGTAGTACTTTTTGAAGGCTGCACCAGTGAAGTAAACAGGAATTAAACAATCTTCTACTACCTGTTTGTTTTGTACACGATCTCTGTACATATTTATGCGTAACAAGTAAATGTGTAACGAAATATTTATAAAGCATGGTCATGTTTCCTGTTTAAGGGATAAAGGGAGCGTCAATAAGATTTTTTTGAAGCAGTGAATAATTTTGTCAATTATAAGGTCAAGGTTATTAAGAAAGTATCACCGAATTTAAATAATAATATTTCATAAATAGACGTTATTGACTCTCTAGCCATAATAGTAGTCTCTGATCACGCAGATCTTGAAATTGTTTCAGTCAATATTTGAATTAGAGATAAAACAGCTTTTTATACACGTAAACATTTTTCATCGGATCCATAAAACTGTGTGATCAAAGAAGCGTTTTTCTACATTTAGTTTGAAGGATTTAAAATCAATAAATAGTATAGCATGTGTTTTAGCTAACAGATTGGCGCAGTAGGGACATTCGTGAACATAGATATGATTCAGATAATAGCTATGGCATATGACGCATTAGGTAGACTGCAAAATGACAAGTTGCAAGCTATTGAAGAATTTACACAAGTGTGCGGAAAGGCCCACGGGAATTTTGAATGAAAGATCACACTGAAGATGTAAAACATTTATTTTTTGATGACGTTAATCTGTTCTTGAAGATTAAAAACCACAAATTCGTTGCTTTTTTGTAAATCTTCGCATGTTTCCAAGTCTTTCTCGTGCCCTCGCAGGCTTTGTAGTTGTATCTAATACTTGTTTTCTGACGTCTGAGTCTTCGTTGTCTTGTGCCTTTACTGCCTTAAGACACCAATCCAACGGACTCATTGTTTAGTCTAGAATTCTTCCCACAACTAGCACAAGCTTTTTGCTTCTAATATACTTTCAATAAAAGTCGATTGCCAAGAGAACTATTGTTTACAAAACAAGTGCTAAGCGTAGACTATCGCAATACGATTCTCTTTGATAGCTCATTATATTGCTTTTTACGGTTTTAGTACAAAAACGCTACATCGGTTAAAAGGTCGATTGTAGACGTGAAGTGAACACAATATGTGCTTTCGTATAGTTACTGTTTTGTTTTATTACAGTCTTATGTTAAATGTCTGCTTCATTTCAAACAAGCAATTATAAATCCTTCCCAGAATCTACGCTAATTTTATTTGTAAAGTAGAACTTTGTTCCCATAAAACTCATAAACACGAACAGAGTATACGATCCATTCTATATCGGGCGTATTTATTTCTAGTGAGTTGTAGGCATAACATTTGTAATAATATTCATTAAATATTTGTTTTTCTGCACTATTATACGCAATACGTTCCTTATCAAAGTTCCTGTCGACAAATACCTACACTAGTCAACTGGACCGCGTGGTGACTCGCCAGCTGGTACAAGACATCAACTGTAGGCTGTTCTTTTTAAAATCATGATATCATCTTTTATTTATTCTTATCATTTTGCATTGGACCCAAGGTAGATCCTTGGAGCATGCCTTGCAGTTTTCAAGAGTTCAGGTCGAGATAATAATTCCAGAATTGTGCCTAAAGGTTTGGAACACGAATGTTAAGGGACGTTGATATAATTATATGCAAGTGCAGTGCACATACACGAGTTTTAGAGTACCTGTATTGATAAATGGTGACATGGGATGAACATTTATAAACGTAATAATTTTGTGAGTCTATTTACATGTTAAAGAAATGACGTACGGCTTAATGTAACGATTTATTACTGTATCTATGAAGTGTGTTTTGCCAAGCGGCAGATAGGAAAAGAAGCCAGGTCGTGCGATCGCGACACGCTTACGCACATCGTACGTCAACCCATAAACATTGATAGCGATATGCAGTAAAAATATTATGCGAGAGTCATGATAAAATGCTTCTTCTGATTGATATCGAAGATTCACAAGGTCTTTGATCTCTCTTCTAACTCTATATGCGTCTAAAATGCTTGCTTAGTGCTAAGCTTTCAATCAAACGTGTTCTTACTCCTTTGTATTGTCAGTTGAAATAACCTAGTCTTCGGTAGTGTTAGTTTCATTCCAATACATTTTTGTCTGTGATTTTTCATATCTAACTTTGTTATAATACTTTACTTCAGAGGCACAAGAAATTCTTAAAGTAAGATAGATTTAAAGAAGTAAAGATAGATTTAAAAGTAAATGCCTACGTGATCAATATTATCTAAAACTTCTTTTCGGTAAAAAAATGTTTAACTTACTCACCGGCGACCTAGTAGCACAATTTAAATTTGTGTATCGTGCAGAACCAACGTTGAATTGCAAACTTAAAGTGCTGATAATATATTTTGTCTTGTATAACGTCATGTACTTTAATATCGTCAGTTTGCAACAATTTGCAGGCTTTTAACATGTGTGGAGATTCTTCTCCTTTATTTATTTCACAGTTAACTCAAGCTGTTGATGCCAGCATCAGATATTCTTTGTCTGCTTCTTTTTTTGCTCTCTCAGTCAATTTTTTCAACGTTGTGGTCCGTATATTTATGTGCAGTATTTAACAAGCATGTACCATGAAGTGTATAGAGTGCCTTGCTTTCAGTAATTACATCCAATGTTGTTTTCGTCTGGCGATGCCAAATATCCGAGAAAGTATTGACTAAATTTAGACTCGTTATTTGTTTGTTTATGTACACAAAGCAAGGACGGGATGATTTTTGAAAAAGTCGGTACATGTATGCACTGAGTTGGAGTCAGTTTTTTAGTTCGATAATATTTAAAGAATGCTGTAACAGTTTTTCTACATAAAACCTTTTGTTCAGAATTCAGAACAGTGATTACAGCTGTATCCTACTTTTAGGGATAAAAGACGCGAAATGGTTACGGTGACCTACTTAGTTGCGGTGTGTTTACAATTATTGTGCGGAAGGTCATCGATGACGACGATGGTCAGAGTCGCTATGCCCATCGGGGATCAATTTACTCGAGGTGCCTAATGAAACATCAGCAGTCCATCGGTAGTTGTTGAAAAACATTCTGATTATCACCTGACGCCTCGCTAATTCACACACGTTTTCTATTTGTCTTAGATTTTAGGATGTTGTTAGATTCTGAAATCGTGCGTTGCTTCGTATCAACACTATATTTGTGATTGAAGTGACGTCTTCACTTTATATTTTTATACACACATGTAGCAACATGTGTCTTGTATAAAATGCAAACACATGTCTGATAGTCTAAATATTATGTCTGTAGCTCCTTTAACGTTAAAGGATTCGTGCTTTTAATTAAGCATTTGCTCAAATAAACAACATTATATTTTCGTTTTTTTCCAGATATTTTTGCATAAGCCCGAAAGAATTCGATAATTAGGAACTAGGTAACGCAACCGTGTCACGGCATTTCAACCTATATCTGTTGAGAACTTCCCGGAACTAGCGTGTGAATTTCTCATTAACTAACACACCTAAATTAACTGTGCGTAGGTACGGGTCACTGGTCTACACCCTCTGAAAAATACGCCATAATTTGTTGATCTAGTCCTATTATAAACTGTTTTAATTAATGTACAAGACATTAACATGCTACATAAAGCCAAGAAAATGTTTTGGCCAGAGTCCTAAATTCCTTGCGTACATTTTTCCATACTTCATTCTTAAAACGCTTACAATGAACGTAGCTATCCCATACTATTTTCGTGTACACCATAGCATTTGTACTTGCTCACATTAAGGTTGGTATAGGAGTCACAAATACCTGCAAGGCCGGTCGGTGCGTACGTGCTCCAAACAACGCGCCCGTTTACTACGACCCGTATAATGAACAACAGCTGATTTCGGTCAGCACAAGATAACACCGAAAGGGCTCCTTAATCACTTGAGCTATTAGTAAATTTTCCATCACAGTTCGCATGTTTATTCATGATTTCTCTGCTATTACTGACCGAATTTTCGCCTTATCGCAGACTTTGCAATTATCGCAAAGAATTCAAGGTCTTAACTCCCAGATATCGGTTATCGTGAAAATATTGCCTCTGAAGATTCTGTTTTGATAGGTACAACATGAAGTTGCTTATGGACTTAATAAAGTTCATAATGAAACACAATTGAAATCATGCACATTAATTAAGATGCAGAGTGTTTCTAAATGTGTCCGGCGACCTATAAACAATAATGCGACTGACGTGACTGAGAAGAAGAATCAGAGATTATAGAATAAATAACATGTGAAGGTTCTTCCTTTATTGATAATAAGTAAACCAGTTTATGAAGACATTATCAACGCTCATGTTTATTTACTTTGATACGAGGGAGATGAAAACAACCCCAGAATGTTTCACCTGCGCGATGTAGGGGTGCGGTATGAGGGTCGTTGGCCCCGCTGCTAGTAGGGCATTGACCTCTGGCGGCCGTCATCTGTTGCACACAGTTACATTATGTAGGTATCTCGCGTTTGACCCAGTTCGCACACACGGACAATGTTGTTAGCTCGTTACTGACAAGCGACAAACTGTATTATATAAAGTTTTCCACTAATTAATCTAAAATGATCTCAAATAATAATGTGGATTTATAATTTGTTATTTGTATGATAATGATAACAGACATCACGTGATTTATTCATTTAGAATTTAAAAATAACTTGATAATAGACTTGATATTGTTATGCTTTTAGAAGGAATATTAGTCGTGTATTTGAATATATTATTAAGTGTTTTGTGTAAGAACCAGTCAGTGAGGTCTGGTGACTAAAATAGCTTATGTCTTGGAATGCATGTGGCTAGGAAACTTGTGATTATAACAGAAATGTTTAGTCTTATGCAAGTGAAAAAAATAAATCTTATCAATAAGCCATGTCGAGTATACAAACAGTTCACTCAAAAGTTTAATTTGGAAAAAGAAGAGAGGGCTTGGCCAATTTGTTCATATATTACATTAATTAAATATTTCACGTACAATATCACTATTCATACAATTTAGACAGGTGTTTGTACACTGAGGAAATTTTAATTCCGTATAAAGTAACACAGTGGCACACTGATATCAAATATCAATAGAAGTTTGGATTTCTTGAAACCTTGTTCAGAAATGATCAGATTTCTTCACAATTAATGGTTGAATATCACGGAAACCAATAACTTAGTTTTCGTCTATTTTCGAACAAAACGTGCAAAAACACGTGATGTTCCCAATATTATCAATAATGAAGATAAACAATATTCGTATCAAACTAGAAATAACTGGTAATAACTAGAATTTACTGGATGGCGTTAAGATATCAGCATTTAGGAATGGTTGACACTCATTAACTTCGCTAAATATGATAAAGCGATTCGCGGTTTTTTATTTACTGTAAGATTCATAGTGTCACTTCGCTTGTGTATATTTTGCACTACTTTCTATATCTTAAAAGACCGAATATTAATGCTTCAAGCAATTAAAAAGAGTTGTTTTTGTTAGCTTAGGTTTGAAACAGTTACATCACGCCATTAGATAACGATAGTTTATATTTATGATGCGATTAGAGATCTAATTTTATTCTTTAATCCAGTTCCAATAACCTGTAATGTTATCTAATCGTACGATGTTATGTTTTGGGAGCTGATAGGCAGTTCTGTCATACTGTGCACTCGGTATTGCCGACTTCAGTAAATTGTGCTAGATACTGTATAATGTCGTCATTCTGTATTTATTCAGCGAAGGCATTCTCTTACACAGAAGGCATGAAAATTGATCACCAGGTTTGCTGAAGGTGTATTGGTAATGTCATTCTTTCTTTTAGTTTTCAATCGAAATTAGAAACTTCGGAATGCCACAAAGTACATTTGTACTCGCTCGGTACTACCAGTAGGTATTGTACTGTTAAATAATTTAGCTTTTTAACCTCCAGTTATCCACAATGACATCATAACTAACTAAAATGACTCTTGTGGACCGTAATGGCCGGTTTCCTGCAACTTAACTCTATCTCTAGACAGCCCAATTTCACACTTGTGTGACCAGCGGGCCTAGCATGGCGATTCTATCTCTATTCTACCAAGAAACGACAAAGCTCTTTCTTTCCCACTCGACATGTCTTCTACCCGAGCATGGCGCGAGCTGTAGACTCGCGTTTCTATCAAGAGAAAGACTTTCCATAGCAACGGATAAGTAGCTAGTGATGGGTCGTTCTGCGATGAATTTACGTTTAGTTAGCCAAAAAAAATGTGTCAATGCACTATTTTTCACGCATGAACCTATACATAAACTCACGTAACTCAAAGCAACAACAAAACGTATTCATCGAACTTATTTCTTATCTGTGGAACTAAAATGGTTGATGTTTGTTTGTTAATTTGTTTACAAAAAACGATTCTTGTTGTTGATTTTACATATTAATTTAAGTTGTTGATTTTTAATATTGGTGACTACTGCGGCAAGGAAAAAGTAAGTAGATTTTGTGATTAAATAAATAAAGTACTGATTATTCCAATAGTTGTGTGTAATTAATCTAAACGAACAATAATTAATTATCCATACATACGATGAAAAGAACAAAGGAAAATAACATAATAATCTCAATAAATGGTGATCGGTGGCATTGTCTGATGAACACTTTGCCATGCACAGTTCAATGTGTTCCTCACTGTTATCTTGCTTCCCTATATTATTGCCCGAAGTGTTTTTACTTTCGCCGTTACAAAAACTGTTTATTTACAGCGTACGAAGTCCCATCCAATAAACAGAGAAGATAATATCGCGATCCATTGAGAAAAGAAGGCCACGATAAAGAAGAATGGGTCAGTATTCAAAAGCTGCTGAAAAAATATGGAAAAAGAACGAGTTCTTGGCATACAATGCTGACACGAGAAATATTCTATTAGTAAGTGTCTTTAAATAATATTCATTTACTAGTAATAGTTCCCCAGACTTGTTGGCTTCATTCTAGCAAAACTCTCATGCTTTGTTTTCAAAATATAATTATGGCAATAATAATTATAGTACCTATTTGTTGCTTGTGTGATATAATATAAGCAACAACTCTTAAGATAAAAAATAAAATGAGACAATCATTTACACAGAGGTAAAGGTTTATTTACATAAAATTAAGGCTACAGATAAAGTCATTTATTCAAAATAGGCTGAAAATCAGCAGCAGAAGCGGTGGAACAAACTCCCAGCAACTCAATTCTGTCTGTATGGTTTGAAGAACTGTTGATATACAAAGATATTCATAATAGTTGCTCTTCTGTGAGTTGCAGCTTGTAGTAAGCTACCACTAAGGTCATTATAGTTCGGCCATTCAGAGAATGCGTTCCTGACACGTCGCGATTGAACTGACGACGTAACTACATTCATTGATTATTGATATAATAATGTTGTTTTAATGCTCCTCAATTGTTAAAACGGTAAACAACCAGCAAAAAATATTTTTATCGTAACTGCAACGCCATTGCAAAGTTACGTCGTCAGTTCAATCGCGACGTGTCAGGAACGCATTCTCTGAATGGCCGAACTATAGTGTGTCTCTCTCTCTCTGCCTTTCCTCGGGAAGAGTTGTAGCTTGTAGCATAGGCACCCTGCAAAAAGAAATAACTGTGTTTGGTAAAGAGTTTTTACAGTATTATAAAAGAATAACATACTGATACTGATACATTATCAGCATTATTATTGGTGTCATGAGCCAAGACCCTAATGCATAACTAGAATCCCCTGAAAATGAATGATAATTTAATTTTGTGTTCTTGTTTCAGATTACAAAAAAAGGATGCTAAATGACAGCTGGGCCTTCAGTTTACAAATTATAAATTATTGAAATTATATTATTTAATAAAGAATGTGAATATTAAAATCATAATGGTTGTTTATTTAAATGTAATTTTTTTCTTAGCAGATAAAACTGTCCAATTCTAGAGTCATATAGCCTGCGCAGTTCGTTCTTAATGAGAGAACTATTGAAAATTGATTGTTTATGAACTCTGTCACGATAATTGGCATTTATGTTCAGTATTTTGCACTCAGTATCTACAATCTGAAATAGAGGTCATATCTAATATTAGGTATACTAACCTTGTATTCATTGCAAAAACAAATTGTTTAAAAAATTTGCTAACAGTGGTTAGTAATGTTGTTAATGACCTAAGCAGGACCCGAGCAAAGAACCTGCAACAATTAGACTTTGTTAAATATTTTTCTTCTGTTTAATCATTTTCTTGCAATGAAGGGCAATACCTACATAATAGACAAAATAATCTTAGAAACAATAATAAATGAAGTGAATAGATTTTTCTATATTTAAACCTTATCTATAAGGACGAAAACTTTGTCATATTTTTGGTTGATAACAATTGGAAACCACAACAAAATAAAATAGACTGTAGGTACTTACATTGACAAGAACAGGCAGACCCTGAGATATAGGAGACAGATTCCTGGCACAAATACTGCACCATCTCTGCACATTTACGTTTTCGATGTCGAGAGGCTTAACACTCGTATAGCTCGTTCTTTGAGCTTTACACTGATTCTTCTCAGCAGCATAAATACTGACCACATGACGACGGTAGGACCCCGAAATACTTTGTAAATGCTATTTGAGAACTTAAAATTATAATAATATTCTTGTCTACTCTTGTCTAGGTCCGATGAGATGTAGAGTATTTGACATTTCATATAGAAAGTTATATCTACTCCCAAATGTCAAAAGTAGATAAAATATAGTCGTCATGCTCGACGCGATAGACACATGTCGATGAAGAAAAGAAACATTTCTCTTCTCGATGTCAAACATCGCCATGCTCGGATCGATAGAAATCTTTCTTCAATCTGTCATTTTGTCGATTCTCCGGTAGACAAAAGCTGTTTCTATGGCGGTCATGCTAGGCCCGCAGGATCGAAGCGAAATGCGTCATTCCGTACGAATGTAGTAAAGGGGTCGGCTCCCATTTGTAAATAAATTGTGCTGCAGATTAGACGAATAGAATGGTACATCTGTGACTGTATGGAAATTGCGTTTGTGGGCACTGTAAGAGGGTTAGTCATGAATATTTATTTGGACCAGTAAAATTGTTCATATTTATGAAATAAGTTGATGCTTTTTTGTAATAGTCGTATGCGCCATAAATATTAAAGATTTTTTTATTAGTGTCTCTGATTTTTTTTGCCCTCGAATGGAGTTTTTATCTACAGTGAAAAGAAACATTATGGAAAAATACTAAGGAAAAGCTCGTGTTGACCTACTTTAGTTTTATTCATGAAATCCTGTTGCCTTGACACTAACATCGATTTCCTCTCTCAATAAATATCGGCCTTCTTTTCACTGTAGTTTATTTAATATCTTACAGGCTTGAGAAAATTTGTTCACTGTGATATAACTATCATAATGAAAATATATTTCAAGCGAAACAATTCAACAATTTTTATATTAAAAATAATTCGAATAGGTATTTCAATTACTAAAACAAATTATGTCATATGCAATTATTTTTTCTGAAAGCAACGGCTAATTAATATTAAATTAATCAATTTTCCTCAATTAATATTTATGTATTTGATAATGTTATTATTGTTTTATTTAATTTTGAATAATATCCTTTATAAACCACATATAAAAGTCTTAATAACACTGTACTGTCTTTGTTGTGACAACGTAAGACTGAAAGTAGTGTATTTTGGGATTAAATATGCTATTACAATGTAGGCATGAATGTGTTTTGATTTTATTGACACAATTATTTATTTCTTTAGCCTAGAAAACATCTGTAAACCAATTCCAGTGCATTCATTCATAACTCATTATGTTTGTAGAGGAGTTAGCAGACGCTTTACTGACAGTAGCGGAAGCTGATATTATATAGCCTTGGAATCGGTCAAGGGACCAGTATGAGAATACGTCTGTCTCTGACTTAAATGCGTGGCTACATCGCGTAGTTTCTGCGTAGACACCGCGTAGACGCAGCGTAGCAGTAACGTAGCAGTAGCGTAGGTGCCGCGTAGTCGCTGCGAAGTCGCGTAGGCTTATTTGGGAAGTCGCACGAAGCGATTGCATTTCGTAGTCACCACGTAGACATTGTGTCGCGTAGCGTTCGTGTGTATTTTGCAGCAATCTTATCGCAATCTAAACGTTCTTTCAGTGAAAAATATTAAATGAAATATTCTCAACGTCTATTTATGTTTATATCAACCATACTGAACTGGCAATTGAACTTAATCTACAATTATGAACATTCGCGTGGCGTCTTCGTGCCATCCACGCCTACGTTGGATAAAAGCTTAGTACAAAGTCTATATTTAGGTTTGAACCAATCGTTTACCCGCGGCAGCGTTCACCCGTGTCCCTCACTTATCTGGTCACATTTCTCAAATATTGTAAAAACTTACTGCGGAATAAACTTTATCTTTCTCTATCTTATCGCACGTGAATTGTGAGTTTTTTTTTGTTTACATAAACGTTGACAGCTGATGTTTTTGCTCATTTATTTTTATAAGCGAGTTTGCCTTGATCCCACGATTTGAAATTATTATCCAATCGATCAAAGGTCTTGTCCTGATATGACTGTAACGGTGTTTAACATTACTTTGTGACGCGTATTTTTTTGTTTTCTTTGTTTTGTAACAGCAGCTATCTTACCGCGTAAAACACGCTAATGTGTGGTATTATTAAAGAACGAATAAAGTTATATAATTTGCATACTAAAGAATGATCGTTATTAGTTTTAATGAAGGAGATATACGAATTTAATGTCGTTGATAATGAACCAAATCTGTATTTTAGATATATTTTATTGTATCCTTTCCAAAGTATAAAATATTTGTCTCAATTTAGATGTAAATATTGTATTGTTGCTTAACTAACCTTCACATTTAGAGTATTTGAAAAGCATTGAAATAGTTTCTAATACTTAGAATACTGTAGCTGCGAGTGCATAGAGAAATAATATTTCTGATTCTATGAAATACAAGAAAAACAAACAAGCAAGAAATCGATTTGAATATAAAAATAATGTTTACCTATCAAATCATTCAAGGTGATTCAAATATTACTGCGAAATATCTATAGTTTTTTTTTTCATCGTAGATTATTGCTAAATTTTGGACTAAAGCATCCTGTTTATCTACAAATCAGTTATCATTACGATTACAACGAAATGTTTTCTTAGAGCGCAATAACCGTATCACTGTTATTATATAACTTGATCACTTCACAGTTTATTTATAAACTCTTTGGCCATTGAGTTCATAAAGGTGAGAATATAAGATCCATTTGCCACTAATCATATTCGTTCGTCTCAATATTGTTAGAGATGCTTATGAGGTCGTAGCTGAGGGCTTATAAATCTATACGAATATAATAAAGAGGATTTTTGTTTGTTTGTTTGTTTGCACATTAAAGGCTCCAAAACTATTGAATCGATTTGAAAAATTATTTCACAGTTGGAAAGCTACTCACTTCCTGAGTAACATGGCATATTTTATCCCGGTACGAGCAGTAGTTCCCAAGGGACGCGGGTGAAACCACGGGAAAACAGCTAGTATTCAATATAATCAAACACTTCACCATAATATATGTTGATATTATCCATAAACGGATATCATTACACATTTAGGTCACCTTCCAGATAAAGGTCGTGGTAGAATAAAAACCAACTTACATAATTGATTAGCATATACATATGTTTATTTAGATTCAATTGCAGTTTTTTTTCTTTATCTATTTATGTCATATTATTTTAGAATAGAATTTTCTAGGTATATTTTCTATTTGTTCTTATCCTAAATTTTAAATAAATAAAACAAGTTTTTATATGACGCACACAGCACATTTCTAGTCATCAAATGTGCCTATTTATAAATGTACACGTAGGTTAGTATTTTTGCTTGTGTTTTAAGTAAATTGGCTTAATTATAACACCTATACATGCCTGTCCGATTAACTCAGGTTACGTGTTTTATGCACTACATTTCCCAATATAAGTAAATTATAAAGAGCATGAGTAAATAAATAAAAACATCGCATCGAGTTGCATTGACAGTTACTCACTCCAAAATACCTGAAAAGGATCACGTAGGCAGAGCCGTGAAGCGTAAACCTAGTATACATATTACAATGATATAATAGAGTTCGCCTTGACACCTCTGTTGATCATGATCAGCGAGACTATTAGACTGGACGAATACACTCGCGGGAGAAAAACTAGAAACTACTGGCTATAAATCCAGGCATATCTCTTGTTTGCATCAATAGTCTTATTCTACCTTCGTTTTATTAGCTGTCTATTTTAAGCTGCAAAACGTCATCTAATTGATTTCTATGAGGACACATTAATTAATGTCTGACGTTTATTAGTGTAGGTGAATCTACGGCTCAACATGATTAATCATAGATTTATCTTTGCTATTACAAATCAGCTGAGCACCAATTATAGACTATTTCTAAGCATTTCTTTAATTGACGAAAGTTTAACATTGTAGATTGCCATTGTAATCTGTGCTATTTACGCAGTAATTATTCAACCATGCCTAACCCCTCTTAGATAAAGCAGTCAAGCCGATGTGAGAGCAACAACTTAACATGGATAAGCGGGTCATGGATGGTAAATATGACTGATGTTGCGCACACGCATTACAAAGTTGCACACAATAAACTGCACTGGAATTGCACCGCATTTGTTCAGCCTCACCTACTTGCCTTACTGAACTGCCATTGTTTGCATACATGATTTATAATAGCTAGGAAGTGACATTTAAGACTTCCTCAAACATTCATAAACTGTTGATATGTTAAACCCGGAATGGGACGAAATAATTTGTACGATCGAGTTATAAATAGTTACATAACAATCGATTACAATATCGG
Organism: Helicoverpa zea; assembly: GCF_022581195.2. NCBI lineage: Eukaryota > Metazoa > Arthropoda > Insecta > Lepidoptera > Noctuidae > Helicoverpa > Helicoverpa zea. Next base: position 10,971,159 of record NC_061456.1, on the reverse strand, counting down.
GACTCGGTCAAACCGATAAAGTCTTACGGTTGCGGGTTTAACGTAGGTGGTCCATTATTTTTGAAGTAAGGTCACGAACTATTTTCTACGACCGTGGTCTACACTGCGGTGCTTCAAACTCGAGTAATTCTAATTACGTCTACGTTTATTGTTTCAGTACCGTTTTCATAAGTTGAAACGTTCAATGAGTAATTCGTTCTCATTGAATATGTTATTTGAATCGCTATTTTAGAACTCGAGTGTAAATATTTTTGAAGGGTACATTGTACGCTGTTTACCTCTGAACTTTGCGTTTTCAGTTTCAGTTTTCCTAAATAGTAATTAAATATACTGTGTGTTTGGTGTTTTGAACTTTATATAAAGTACGTAACAGTATATGGATTTCATGTCGGCGGAAGTTTTCAACCAAAAACCTACATATAAAGCAAAATAAATATATAATTCAATAATTATATTTAATTAGTTGATAATGCTTTCGTGTTGTGGTTGCGTAATCAGATGTTTTCATAGCATTTAAGTTATTATCAGTGTTTGGTGTACATGTTTCAGGTTATCGGCGTTTTACGTAGATGTGAGATTATGTTCTGTAGGCATCGTGATACGGGAGCGTTCCTCTTTCGGACAGATGTTTTGTATTACAAGTAATATTTAGACCTTGTTATATAAACTCTGGATTTTTAACAGAAAAATTCTAAGAATATTGTCGAACTAGTACATGGTGAAAAACAGTTACCAGATGTGTTTTGATTCTTAAAATCTACACGCGTGCTTCATTATTAACAGAAAAACGAATTAATTTATTCACAAAATGTTACGTCTTGTTATCTCACACTTGTTTTAAATTGAGGATAAATTATGCTAAGTAAAGAAGATCAACAATTACTCACCATTAGTTGATCTATTCAATCCTTATTAATTCGCAACCAATTATCCTTGACCGAAAGCGAGCGTGATCGACTGAAAGAATAACAATTAATTGATCTATTGCGTCGTTTTATTTACAGTAAAAAACTTGTTTACAGCACAATTTTGTCAGATAACTGGATTTTACTCGGCGTGCGATTCATTTCCTTTTATAATAGAAGTCATCTATTCAATAGTCAGTAAGGGATGCTAAAGCAAGGCTTGTTTTAAATTTAAAAGCATTAGTTCGCGGCACCATGGAACTTTCCACTCGGCTATGGAATTAATTTGTATGTGTTTCTGTTTAGATAAGTCTTACGATCACGCACACATGGACAGCTCGGTCGAGGTTTTAAGTAAGTTATGTGTTGACGATGACATCATGTGAGGCTCGTATGAACTCGGCATCGCACTAATCTGGCCAAACTTGTTACGAAGCGCTTGTTCATATACTTATGGTAATTATGAACATGCGCTGTGTTGTTCTAAACGAGTCGAAAAGACCAATATATAATACATTTAATATCAACGAAAACGTTTCAATAAACAAATCAAAAATATCCTTTTAGCCATCATAAAGAACGATGATTCTGGTCTTTAAATATTCTATAGACTTTTCAAGGTACCCAAAAACTGTTTACAAACTCGTTCTGTATTCGTAGTATATTTTTCTCGTTGTCAGTTTATACGTGGCCATCACTTGTGGCAGAGTGCATCGAACCCGCAGATAATAATGTTTTTTTTGCCAGCTCATATGGAATTGGAAATTTTGGCCAATCTGAATTTAAAATGGGTTTGTCCTTGACCAAAGTCCTCGTGTAGCAAACCATTAAGATGCAGGTGACAATATTATCGTTACCGTTTCTGTATTTAATCTAGATTATAAATAAATGTTAAGATTTTTCCTAGCCCTAAATATAAATAATTGGTATTATTTTCTATCTCTTGGCGTTTCAATGGCAGCCTTGGTCCTTCATTGGGTGTTATTAATAAATAAAGGATTTTAAAAAAAATCTTAGAATAAATTAAGGCTGTCTCATAATGCAGTTTAGTATTAGAAGGCCTGCCTGACAGAATTTGTGATATTAAAAAAAGACCAGTTATATGAACCAAAAATACAAGCTATTATGTCACTTACATTCATACAAACGCCTACTAGAGCATTATGTATTCGCTACATCCAGTCTCCATTATTATTATAATTGATACTGGTAAACAATACTAACCTATAAAGCTACTCATAAATTGTTAAATCGTGTTAACCGCAAGCGAAGCCGGTGTAGTTTATCTGACACGCATAAGTGTCAGACCGCCATTCGTGGTTGCCCGCTGCGCATACGACCCAATTATTATAATTGATTGTTTTGTACCGTAATTCGCATTCCGCCTCATTGTCTAGTGTTTGCAAAAATGCAAACTGTGCCGTTGATTATTTTGCCTTTGCTTTCGTTTGTTTTGTGTAAATCTCCCGTTAGAACGGTCTCAGTTATAGCCTCGAGATAGTACAATTCCCGATAAACACAGCTAAGCTCCCCTATTTTACTGGACCTAAAACTGTCTCCGCTGGTCTGCGTGGGATAACTCGCCCACACACTGCTGTTCCCCTCGGCGATCAAAGGCGACGGCAACTGATATTGATTAGTACTTCGCAGGTCATTTCGTACAGCAGGACCGTATAAGTCAGTCTCCTTTGTAATATCTTCAATTTACGGTCAAACTCATACTTTGAAATCACCAACTTGCCGGCTATTCTTGCTAGTTGGTACACTGTTGAAATTATATAGCTGTTTATTGACGTCAATCGTCTTTACTGCCCATTCATTCGTGCCTCGTAGATTACCTCAAAATTTGCATTTGTTATGAGATACAGACAATTGTTTTGTTGCATTTAAACTTGCTTACCTATTCTGTCCTTTACTGGAGCTGTGATTACTGGTATTTATAACTCATATAACGTGTTTATTATTAACCATACAACTATGTAGAAAAAGAAACCAAGTCTTGCATTTGCGTTATTATTTTCTACTTTTCAATTTAGAACTCTACACCAAACAAGATAAATCGGGAGAGGGAAACATGTTTAAACTTTCAGTCTTTTCTCCGAAGTAACTGAAAAATGCGAAAAAGATTTTCAATATGTATCGCTTAACATTATTTATCGTGTACAAAAGAGCAGAAATAATAATGCAAATCACTTTGACAAGTCAACAAATCCTCTCAAAGTTGCTTGTCCTGGTATTCAATAAGATGTTTACAGAGAACAGCTATATTAAGATTCAGAGGCTGGGATCATGAAATGCTAAAGGTATTCAGATGTACATACTCTGGTAGTGAGGTGATCGACACGGCATCGCCGCTGTGAGCCTCACATGTATTAAACATTACACAAGAGAACAGCGCAAAAAGTTTCCATCAGCATTGCAAATATGTTTTTCCGTAACCTTGGTTTGGGTGACCGTATAATAAATACACTGGATAGCAATAAAAACTGTCCACCCTTCGCAAAATACTGACCAGTTTACTTCAAATGAATTAGATCTATACGAACGACAATAAAATTGGTTTGTGTATATTTGGATGATAAAAGCCGTGGTGGCCTAGTGGGCAAAGAACCAACCTCTCGAGTATGAGGGCGCGGGTTCGATTCCAGGTCAGGCAAGTACCAATGCAACTTTTCTAAGTCTGTATGTACTTTCTAAGTATATCTTAGACACCATGACTGTGTTTCGGATGGCACGTTAAACTGTAGGTCTCGGCTGTCATTGAACATCCTTGGCAGTCGTTACGGGTAGTGGTATCGGGTTGCCCGGGTAACTGGGTTGAGGAGGTCAGATAGGCAGTCGCTTCTTGTAAAGCACTGGTCCTCAGCTGAATCCGGTTAGACTGGAAGCCGACCTCAACATAGTTTGGGAAAAAGGCTCGGAGGATATATATATATTGTGAGGTCGAGGAATTAGGTATTAATTTATTGAATGTTTACAAATTCTCAACAAGAAAGCTGTCACAACAACATGATAATGAGTGTTGATCGATAAACCTTTAATATTCATTTCCCTGCTAATGCGATAAGCCAGAATTTGCGATTCTTGTCAATGACCTTTTTTCAAAAATCATCAAATGACCCCTCCCGCTGCCGCGGTATCTCTTTCGAACAACCCGCAGCCCCTCTTGTCAATGACCTAAGAATTAAAGAAGAACTTCAAAAAACACTTCTACAAAATAAAGTAATTCTATAATGATTTAATTAAAAATCAGGGCCCCTTCAAGTACGCTCTGTTGTTCCATCTGATATATTATGCGTGTTTTGCTTCGGTAGTTATCTTTGATTTAGAAATGTTTCACGGTGCGTACCAACTTTCGTTACGGCCAGTGTTCGCGTTGTATAATGAGTAAAATCATAAGAGAGCTCTTTCATACGTTTCTGTTGTCTATTGTTGTGCCTAGAAAATCTTGTATGTGAAAAAACAATGCGTACACTTTGCCACGCGCTTACAAACCTTTGCACTGTCATCTATCTCGATCTTTTACAACAGAACAATTTTATAGTCAATTAAGTTTCTCTAATGATTTTCAGATTTCTAAATGCTTGTCTTTGAGTATTAATAATCAGCTTATCTTTAATCATTGTTCAAAGTATATTTTCATATTTTGATTTTTATTGAGGAATATTTTAAGTATCCCATCTGCTCGTCCCTCGAAAGTTCTGGCTGGTCCTCAATTCTTATAAATTATGGTAATAACACGTCGGTACTGCAATCTATTTTTGTCGATGACACCAGGCTTTTTCTGATTACTCTTATGATTTATTCATATTGCTCCCCTTATTAAAATTCTATTGCAGCAATGATATAACCCGGTGTTGCACTTTTGTCTTTGAAAAGTACTCTTCACCTCAGTCTATGTTACTTGATTGTTTGACTTCTTCTCAACATGTTTATGTTGTTACTTGATTGATTATGCATCGCATTCTAAACTTCATCACTTCTTGGTTTGTGAGCAAACCTGTTTGAATGTAGCTGTTTATATTACTTTTTTTTTAAAGTCCTCACTCCATCTACAAAGTAAATATTTGGACCATTCTTTATTTGTTTTAAAATTTTAGTGCTCGTCCGCTAAGTACGAATACGCTGATTATGTAAAATGTTTGTTGATGCTCTGTCATCTTTCCAAGAAAATTACGATCAATTCTCCGAATTTGAACCGGGTGTATAATTATTTTGGTGATCACAAAATCGGTTTCTTTTTTGCTGAATACCTCCTCGCATTATTTTTTTATTGATAATCTTCTCTTAAAGTAGCCAAATGATTTTTTGTGGTACCTCTTTGTATATCATATATGTATATATATCAGGTGCACCTGAACTATGGTCGATGGCGTACGTGATCCGATTCAATGTTAGATTGAACGCCAACCAAACCCAAAAATTCAATACAAGGGACAAAAAACCGATCCTCGGGAATACCCAGATGCAGTCCTTACGTACGAACAACAGTTGATGCCTTTGTAATATAGGCTTTTCAAATTTCGATTCTATGAGTGAGCATTGTAAGTTTAATATTATTTGTGAGCTTTGCTAAGGGGCCATCTAATAAATTTTGGATGAATAGATTTAGGTACAACTAGCTATAAACGAGCCCCAGGGAGTGCTAGTGACGTGGTTATGTAATAGCGTTAGAGAGACGAATAATTTAGACAAGTGTGGGCAGAACCAGAAACATTTCGTTATCTAGCAACGTAAGCATCTATATGGAGACTTCGTGTTTTGAATCCAGTTTTGTCTTTTTACAGAGCCCCTTCGAAATGGATGAGGATGCCGATATCAACGCTATCATTTGGAAAGTATTAAAAACAGGTTAGCCTTGCATACCTAATATTGTTTTTAAGTTCTCATTGTTTTCAAAATAGATCAATTAAGTACGTCAGATTGATTGATAGTCGCTAATTATTATGCTTTGATTACTATCGGTATTTGTGTTGCTATGAAGTCCACTTACTCAGTAATGACTACAGAGCTTTGTAACGGATTTGCTACTTCAATCCAAACCTAAACAAAGAAAGGGATCCCGGTTGACTACTGCGCAGTTGAAGCTCTCTACTCCACTACCCATCTGTAGAACCCACACCAACACTCTCACCCCTGCGTTAACCGTTTTTGACAAATACTGGGCGTTTTTTTCGTCCCTTTGTTGTTTAGTGTGTAAAAATTCTCAGAACCTACGCTATACTTTTTTTACCGGATAACAAGTGACTATAGGGAAACCCCTCAAAATCTGACCCAAAATGGACAGACACCCTTTACGCAACAAATTATCGCGAAATTGCAGGCTTTTGGCTTCCGTTGAATTTAAGACCTATCTGATTACCTAACCGGCGAAACAAAGTCTCTAAAAAAACAAGTTCTACATACATAAGATTGATATTGTAGATTTTATAGATCATTACTCAAATCGCACAACAGTCTGTTGCGCAGAATGTTGATTCTGCAAATTAGATCATCCGACAATGTTTTTTGGAGATAAGCAAGATGAGGTATAACACCTCACGTTGTCAACGTTTTATTATCATCACAGCGTTGACTGATCTGAAAACACCTGATTCTTATAGCTTGAATACATTGTAGTATCAACATCAATGATGTCTTAGATGAAATTAGAATGCTGCAATGGCTACAATTTTCTGCATTTAAATAACTTGATTGTCGGTAATACCACTAAATTGAAGAGAAGCCGTAGTAAGTATGCGGTAATTCGTTATTGACTTGCAGTACTATCTGCTAGGGTTATGTTATTGTTATTGTCGGTCACGTAGGCCAGCGAGCGAGAAGGCTGCGCAACAGAGACGGCGCGTGTGGGAAGAGCTGCGCAGCTTGGGCTATAAGTTAGAGTAGGAAGGAGAAGTGGCGTGACAACAAACAAACATGGCGGCGCCGGTTGCCGGTTGGACCGGTTGGGGCGAACCACGTGCGTTTTGCGTTGTGCACTCGTTCCCGTATCTTGTTTGTCAACAAATGCCCTGTGAAGGTCATCCATGGGAGGGTTAGGAAGACAAAGGAATCCCTGTTGCGTAACAACTTTTAAAAAGAATATTATAAGAATAAAAGCAGATGACCGGTATTCGAATCTAAAGCTGCTCTGTAGATTTTATTTGAAAAGGTGATGTAATAGAGGTGCGCGGATGTAGTCGTTCATTCAGACTTCATATCATTAATGATGTTTAATGATAATAAGTTACCTAATAATTAACAGTCATATGTTAAAGGACAGCTAATATTAGAGATGAAAATGAATCTTTAGTTAAAGATATTCATTCGTTTTTAATTACCATAATGTATTTCATGAAATACTGGCAAATGTAGTTTACATAGACGTGGATTGAATGATAAAATTATTTAATCAATGGGGCCAAAAATTTAAGCAGACTCGAAATGTAACACTAGGTATTTTCCTTAATGAACATCTGGTATATTTTGTTTTTGGTCGGTGTACTTCGAAGCAAAGATATACAGCCTTGGCCAAAAGTATTGAGCACCCATGACATCTTTCAGTTTTATGCGGAGTATCAAATAGGAATAAAACAAAACGTTTTTTTTATTTGTAATTTACTATTTATTAATTGAAAATTAATATTTTGTGGGTCCACCGTTTGTCTTAATTACAGCAGAAATTCTTTTTGGTAAAGAGCTAACAAGATTTTTACAGTCTTCAGCAGCAATCGCGTTCCATTCTAGGCGCAGGTAGCGTTTCAATTCTTTTCTGTTGTTAATTGTGTGGCGCCTAACTCGACGCTTTAATAAACCCCATAAATGTTTTATGGGGTTCAGATCTGGCGACTGGGCAGGCCAGTCAAGAAGCTCTATGCTATTTTCCCGAAACCATGTCATAGTGCGGGCAGATTTGTGGCAAGGCGCGTTATTCTGCTGTAATTTATCACTATCCATGTTCGTGTCACCGAAAAGTTTCGTGAACGAAGGCAGCAACGCAGTTTCTAGCACATTTACGTACTTAGAAGAGTCCATGCGGCCCTCACACAAGAACAATTCGCCAACTCCAGAATCGGTTATGCAACCCATGACAATTATACTGCTGCCGCCGTGTTTTACGGTTGGGACCACACACTCTGGCTTAAATTCTTCGCCCACCCGGCGACGCACAAAGGTCACACCAGGTGTACCAAAAATCTGCAATAAAGAGAAAAATACTGAGTTCCGGAAATAAAAAGAACTTCCTCTATGCGTTTAGAATTTAAACCATTTTATATTATTTTGTTAGGGCATTATATAGACTTACTCACCTCAAAGTTTGATTCGTCTGACCACACTACATTTGACCAATCTGCAGCGGTGAAAGTTCGGTGTTGTAAGGCCCATTTGTACCGAGCTTTTTTGTTGCTCTCGGAGAGCCATGGCTTCTTCCTAACTTTACAGCCTTTCAGACCAGCTTCCTGAAGCCTTCTACGAGTAGTTCGAGCAGAAATTGTTTTCTTCATTTTTTCTGAAAACTCAGCAGCGAGCTCTTAAGATGTTTTTTTTCCTATTTCTTAATGACTCTCTCAGTAACTGACGATCTTGACGGCCTATGGTAATGCGTTTGCGCCCTGTTCTCGGTCTATTTTGATGTGATCCGGTATCAGAGAATCGCTGAATAGCATAATGCACGGATCGGCGCGAATATTTCACAGTTTTGGAAATTTCTACTTGTGATTTCCCTTGCTCATGCAGAAGCTGCATCTGCACTCATTATTCTAAAGAAAGTTCGTTTCGTTTTGGCATATCACAACTATAACACTTAAAACTTTGAAATAAAATACCACAGGCGCACTAGATCACTGGATGTTGTCACAACGAGCGATGGTAGCGAACTAAAAAATAAATTCAAAAATTGTAAAAGACACATTTTCTTGCACCCAGGTGTTTTATTGTCCGCTGCGGCATAAGTCATTGTTTTAAAATCTTTGTAGATAACCGATAAATGAATACTTCAACGATAGATTCGGGTTTCTCCCATAATTACCGTGATCTAGCGAAATTTGTAAGGTGCTCAATACTTTTGGCCAAGGCTGTAAGTAGAAGATAGGTATAAAGTTATATAGATGCTTAGTTACGACGACGAGCGACGTGGAGAAAAAATGAACGACAAAAAATATAAACACGTCAGCAGTGCGAGCGAGCACGCATGCGCGCGGGCGAGAGAGGCTACAACAACGACGACACAGCTTTGCGAACGATGGAGATTGAGGGGCGAGGGGCGCGGGGGGCCTGTGTATGTGCGCGCCGGGTTGAACCGGCTACTCGAACGACTCCTCAGTTGGATTTAAGAACATCGGACGGGCGGGCGTGTGTAGGATGGATCGCTAACGACACCAACAGTTTTTTTCATTCCGCCTTCTAGCAGTGTTTGTTTATTACCTTCCGGCACATTTTCCGTAAATCCTTCTCGACCGTGGTGCTTTATAATTTAATTTAGGCGTTTTTTTTTCTATCTTAACTTTAACGCCGTTCCGATTTCACGTCGAGAAGGCGGCCGCCACAAGTTTGAAAGCGGCTTTTCAAGAGTAGTACACCTACTCGTTATAATTCTCAATATCGCTGCATCAACGCATCAAGCAATCAGGATGGTGAAGAAGGTATCAGAAGAGAGTGTGGATAGCGGTAAGTTGCCTTCATTATTATTTTCATACGATGGCTGCTCATTTAGCGCAAGTCACAGACTTTTATTTTCATACATCTGTCGACCGGCTTTTTGTGCCTACTGCGTAGTTGAATCAGCATATTATTGGTTTAATTAATTCTCGAAACGAGTAAATGAGTAACCATTTCAGTTAAACTTGCAATAGTAGTTAGTTGACCAATTTAGAGCTTCTAAAATGAGATTGCTAATTAGAATCAGTTAGACAGCTGTTTTAGAACTCGGTTTTTCAGTTCATTTTCAGATCGAATGCAGCGAGGTTCATTCATTTATGATGTACATATTTCAAAAGCCAGTTTATCAAAATTCTTTATCAAATGTTTTGTTTTTAAAACGGCTCCAAACATTAACAGCCTTTTACAAACGAATGATGTAGGCATGATATCTACAGCTGGTTTACGTATATTTAGAATTGCATCATTTTGTTAAGATTTATCATCTAGAGCCGCTTCATCATGATCAATTGTAAGCTTCATATCAACGATTGCGTCATGTGCCGGTGTATCACACCTTTTGACACCTTTAATTTATTTAGCCTCTTGATCATTAAATTATGATACTGTAATCAGCTGTTCATGTTCGCCCACGTATATCTACGTATACATATGTATTGTTGTATTCTTGGTTACGAATGCATTTTTACGATTGGCTGAGACTTCAACGTTTGAATGTCAAGATCGATCATTAAATGAATTATTGCATTGTCCTTGGTTGTTTTCATAAAGGTATTATTGTTAATAACCCATTGATGTGCTGCACTGACCACACTCAATGCATTGCAATTTAAACTTAGGATTTTATGACTAGTGACGTGTGATTGTTACTGCCGTTTACTTTGTGCTATTTCCATTTTACTCTGTTTTGTTAGTCCTGTTGAAACTGTGATTTGCTTATATCTGTAACAGTGTTTACGTTCTTCAATCTCATTGTTTGGAGTTAAGAGAATAATCTCCAAGTGTGATTTACTTTCAAATGTCAAAGTTCGCGTTATACGGAGCGAGCGTTGACCGGTCAGCCAGCACACTATTTCACAATCCGCAATTTCGCAACGTTTACTGAATCCGAGTCGTTATTATGTTTATGATATTACTAAGGAACACATTCAGCAGTTTTATTACTGCTAACTTGAATGATATAATAAATGTGTTTCCTGTTCACATTATTTGGTTTTAATTCTGTAGTTTATTCCTAGTTACATTTACTCCTAAAATTATGTTTTCATAATGAATTGCTAATGCAGAAGAACGGATAGTCAATTAATATTTATTTATTTTATTGTCAAATGTATCGCATGACATGGCATTTCAAAATGTGATTGGTCATTTCATATTGTTTTTCTTGACTGATTCCATTATGACGAAAAATATGTAAATTTTACGAGCTCAGGCCTCCTCATTAACGAAAATTTGAGGTATCTGCAAAACTTAATCCGCTTTCGTTGTCTAACAGCAGAGTATTGTTGCTTTTCAATTTATCAGGCTGTTAAATTTCAAGAAAGTTGTCAAACAACCCCGGTATGGAATGCGTGTAATGAGCAAAATTATATTTATGTGTGTTTGTATTGTACGGCACATTTTTGATTTTCCTCGCCTCCTCATATCACACTTTTATTGGTTGTTATTGATCCACTGTTTTAAAACTAAATTGGTAAGAATGCGTTTATAATTTCATGCAGTTTCATTACTCTCCACGGTTTCAATTCAACATGGCCGCTGGAGCGCGTCGCCCCACGGCGTTCATGGCCAAGGTCACCTACTAAAACAAAACTGCGCACTAGTGTTACAGAATTTATATAATATCTTGGGAATTCTGTTGTTTTGTAACAGATGTTGCCTTTCTTCGTGCCTTTTTTATTTTCTTCTGAATCAGAATGGGCAACCCTAATATCTGAAACTTTTTTTATAACTTTGGGAAGTTTTCGTAATTATATCTACCACTCTTTTAGAAATAACTAGTAACCATCACAATTGCTGTTTGTACGCGATGAAAATAAATAAAGATTTATTCGCTCAGTTTTTTCAACCAATGCTTGAAATTTTTAAACAATCAAATGCTGTAAAATTTAAATCGGCGTTGATTGGAATCAGTCAATCGTGTCCATCGGCTGAGTAAAACAGAGTAACCTTGACCGTGACGGACTTCACGTTTGTTCCGGTGTAATATCAAACTGCGCTCCCTTCACCTTGTGTGCATACCCCTCTTGCTCCTTTTGCAAATCGATCTGTCCATAGTTGCATAGCTCGCAATTCGTACCAGATAAACAGTACTCCTCTCATCCCCTTTCATATCGATTGCACCATGAATGGTGGTTCTTACTGTTTGGTCTCCCATTAATGTGGATGTTCAATGTACCTATCCTTTTATATCACGAGAAGCTATCGAGATTCAACTATGCCATTTATGCAAGTTGTAAGCATCGTTTCCAATATTACCATTCTGGTTTTGTATAGCTAGCCTTCGTCTACGGCACCAAAATTGGATGTATGTTTGAAGTCGTGTTGCTGTTGGGTATTTTTTGTCATTTGCTACGTTCATATGCGTTATCTTTAGTCAGGGGGCAGAATCAGCAGTGAGTGAAAGTGGTTTGTGACATGCTGTAGCTATTGGTATATTGAAACGCCCTAGTTGAAGTTTCACCTAGATATTATCGTTCAGTTCGGTTGCAGTGCCAGGCCGAGTTGGCAGTTTATTCATCACCACTTTAACCGTCGACTTTGATCTTTGATTATAATGATTATGACGGATTGGTCAACCAATTTAGAAATTATATTAAAGGCATTTGCAATGCTTGATTATTTTATTTTCGAAAGTTTGCATTGCTGTACAATTTTTTTTTCACAGTTTTCGAAATCGGGCATATCATGAAGCTGAGCATGTCTATCAATGTCTGTTTCGTGTTAGAAGCTAATTGAATCTTCAAAAATGCATTCGTTATTTGCTGTGATTAGAAAGCAGCGATTTTGAATAGCTTAAGGGTCCAAAACAAAAGCATAATAGGCCTGCAATCGGCAACTAGAGAGCGTATTCGTGGCCAAGCGCTTATGCCTGCCTACCAGATTAGAAAGTAGAAACATACAACTGAGGGCATAAAGTCGTGGCGACAATTTTGCTCCAGAGTACGTCGATATCCAATCCACCCAATACATCTCTCTATCAGGAATTATTTGTTATTAGTCTAGTCTAACAAATGTATGTTACTCGCATGAATACACATTTATCCGTCGATTTACATGATTGCTGGGTTAATTTGCGGAACAACGTTTAGTATTTTTAATGAGTTCGTGGTTATTAAGTTTCGTTATTAAGGCTAGAATGTATTGAACAAATACAATTAATGCTATTCTTAGGCAAAATTCGGTTGACAAATACAATCGTTATAATTTTGATAGTCTTTTGTTTGTTATTTGGGTCAACCATTGTTTCACCTCGACCTCGCGTAATTCTAGCATCAAACTCAGTGGGAGGATTTTGAAAATGTTTTAGAAGTTTGTTGTTGTGTACTTGTGTGGCTGCTGCGGTCGCTGAGGTGTTTTACGTAACCAGCCACGCTGCAAGGCAAGTGCTTCGCCACGTGGTGTTGCGCGGGACGAGGAATCACGCGACGTACATGCGATACCATAAGACAAGTGTACAATTACTTCGTGGCGAGGAATTAAATCTTCTATCAGTAATTGAACTGATTGCTCCTAACGTTTCTTACGCGCTTGCGTTCCGCACCTATTGATGTGGCGCTTCGTGGACAAAGCGAACATTTTCGAACGCAGCCGTCGACATCATTTGAGGAGTTTCGATTTGGCTTTTTGGGCATTTATTTTTAATTTTAATAAAGCCCAAGGTAATACGTGGGTTGCGTTATTGTGTCGCATTATATTTTGGTTTGAGTAGCAACCAGTCGATGACTCAGTCACTGTCGTTTTTAGTATCAGGAAGGTTTCCTTGTTGTGGTGCGATACCGTAATGTTTGTATACAGACGGTTTTGTTTAGCGATATTCATGAACGGACGTACACTGAACAGCGCTTGCTTTGAGCGCTTATTCCTGTGGAAATTTAGAACAATTTAGTATTTAAACAGGAAGTTTCTATGTTGAAACGGGTGATTGTATGCGTAGGCGTGCCTCGGGCTGATTGTTAGAGGCATACGAGCCGTATGGCTATTGCGCATTCGGCTTGTTGTCGTGCAGCCCATGTTTAGGTCATCGCGTGCTGTAATTAATTCTTAAGTTTCGTTTTTATCATTCATTATGACGAATGGACCGAATAAACACGCAATGCTGACGCATTATTCAACCGTTTATTGAACGTGCATTTCATTTAAAGCTACAGCCCAACTAGGAAGATGAAACCAAGCGAATAAATGTCCACCAATACGGATCACGTAGGCACTGATTGATTCTAATTCCTCCGTCGTTCAGTGTCCCTCGTCAGGCTTATTTGTTTCATGTATGATTTACTGATTTAGCAGTTTATATGCTAACTAAGATAGGCTCTAATTGAAACTGTTGAAGTGTAATTTTATATGGTTGATAGTTATGTAGGTACATATATCGAACAGGCCTAAAAGTTATCTAACTGTCCATGTAATATTGATTTTGTAAGTTTAATAGCTTATAACAGAGTTCAGAGCGAGTAGTGATTTGCTTCTTCTAGTAGGAGTCGATGCAACTTGGCTAGTTTTTACGCCAAGAGGCCGAGCGATCGCGTAACGTGGGCGCGCGTACGCAGCGCCTGGGTGCGGCCATGTAGGTCGTTGAACCGGCTTTGTTTGCCAGCTCAGCGTGCACAGTCACGTCTCACGTCAGAATTATATTATCGATGACAGCCGTCACATTTGCCCTGATAGGACAAACTTTTGTTCCGGGATTGCTTCAACTCTTTGTCCACCCGAAAAGTCTTTTCCATTTACTATTCACGTTTGGATGTTAATAACAGTTTTACATGCTGTTATTTAACGGTTGATGAATTTTAATGCAACCTAACAAAGTGAAGAGGTCTAACAATAACTGGCACAAGCGAAGTGAGAGCCGTCCCGACGATGACGACGTCTTGCAGACGCTATATAGTTATTGTGGTAGCGGCCTGCCTACGCAATGTTCCGCGTTCATACATAAAACAAGGGATGTCGCCATAACTCGCTAATGTAGTCATAGTCGAAGCAGTTTCATAGCGAACACTTGTAGCTTTGTGGGAGGTTGTTTAAAAACAATGGTCTATCACTAAACTTCAGTTCTTTTGTAAAACGTTGCTTACAGATCTTCTCTTTCCGATACAACAACTTCTAAAAAACATTTGAATGTAAACACATAAAAAATATAAACAAAAACAATTTACAACTATCAAATCGAAAAGAGTGTCAATGAAAAACAGGCTACAAAAACAGTTAATTCACGTTAGACATAACTGACAAAAACCGGCATAGAATTCCGCATACCTACCTAATTTACTGTCGTCAAGAGGTACAAAATCAATTCGACCTGAAATGAGTTCGAATCTCAATGACTTGAAATTATTTTAACGATTATTAATATTTGTTTTGTTTTGTCTCCAGGTGTGGGCCGCTGCAGCAGCCAGTCGGGCAGTGAGCGCGAATCGGACGAGAGCCCCCGAGGCAACGAGCCGTCAGCTCCCGTCCCCATCCCCGACAGTGAGGACTTGCAGCGGCGCAAGGAAGAGGCGCGCAGGAAGCGCCGTAGGAAGAAGCGCTCTGGGAGCTCCGTTGTCACGTCATGTTTCCAAGGTAAGCACCAATATTTGACAAAAGAAGCCTTATCTCGGATTAGTCTGCATACTAGCTCAGCTGATGATATCATTTTTCTAGATAACAGGATTAATAAAGTCTGAAAACAACAGTTCTCTTCAGTATCATGTTCTAACGAATATTGTATATTTGTTCGCAGACCTCTACAAGCTTACAGGCGAGGTTTTAGGCGAGGGCGCGTACGCCTCGGTACAGACGTGCGTCAACATCTACACGGGCCAGGAATTCGCAGTGAAGATCATCGACAAAGTGCCGGGGCACGCCCGCGCCAGGGTGTTCCGCGAGGTGGAGACCTTCCACTACTGCCAGGGACACCCGAACATAATCCAGCTCATTGAATTCTTTGAGGACACAGACAAGTTCTACCTTGTCTTCGAGAAGGTGAGAATCAGTCAGAAATACAGACTTATACACAGAGACGATAAATAAATTCTAAATATTCCATATTGAGTTCAATTTCAACTGATCCAATTTTGGCCGGTCTCTGCTCTCTAGCCCCCAGGCGTTGACTGTTCTCCGCTCTATAAAAACGTGGCCCAACTTTCATCTATTTGTCGTTACCCAATTTAATATTTTTCCTTTTCCCAGAATTTGTATTACGGTACGACGTCTTTGATGTCAAGTTTTCTTTAACAATTCGTTTGATGTTAAATTCCTTTTGACTACTTATTTCGTTGTTATCACTTAATTGAGTGTCTTTTTAGTTTGGCCTACGGGGATTATGCTAGGTATACCTACCGTTAGCAAACATTTTGTATAGAGTAGGAGGAACATTGTAGGCACTGATTTTACCTGCTGTAACTTCTTTTATGTCCAAAATAGAATGAAACATTTTATTCACGTCAATCATTATTGTTGTGATAATGAGGGAGTTCATTGATGGTACATACTGTAGTTAATAAATAAAGTGACACACTCTTTCGGAATTTATGATTTTCATAATTACTCATATTGTCGCAGCAACTTCGTGTGGGAGGGAGACTGTCTTGTTTTATAATTACATCATTCTTACGATGGACTGCTCTAAAATTCACCTTTTTCGTCACAATTAAGTCCTTTTGTATCTTCTTTAATTACAAATGCTTACAACCCGTATAACCTTAACAAACTCATGTAACTTTGCTAGGTATGCACCATTCCGATTGTTCGCGTAATCTGTGAAATATTCAAAACCTTTGTTTGTTGTATCATTTGTCAGTTTTGAAGGTATAATTAGAATACCTAACCTTTGTGGTTGCATCAATATGGGTCAATGTAACACATTTTTTATCGTTATTTCCTAAATCATTCATCAATCATGATTTTTATTTATCCTCTTTATCATATTTTTTGCCTTATTAGCAAGTATTGTGAGCGTGAATAATTGTAACGCATTTCGCAATGAGTCAGCCGACACATGTTGTACACCACATTTTAACAATAAAGTTTAAACAGGCTGTTTTGTGCCACATGGAAAATATTTGCTATGAAATGGACGGAATGTTCTGATAGCCACGCGAATAGAAAATACTCCACGTATCAATAATAGCCATGCCATGTTAATAATGTGTAGTTATTGTGCAAAATGTAATTAAAGGGCAATAAGGAAAGTGCAAACACTGGTCAAAGATAGCAACTGAACTATTATTTCCGCGATAATAATTCATTCTGAACGATTGTGGAGTCTAACCTGTGTAGAATTCCAGCAAAGTTACTGCGTATTGATTTTTTTCTTCAAGTCTCTTTAATGTATTGTCCTATTGTTTTGCTTTATACAGAAGCTCGTTGGAAAGCTCTCAGGCTTCGATTACTGACGTGTCAGGATTGAACATAACACCTTTTAACGTCACTTTCCCGAGTTCAGTAGAATCATCAATTTAATTTATGTCATGTTACTGTTTGCAAAAAGTTTTAATATCTTTTGTAGTAACAACAATGGATGAATGGATTATTGCGGGAAAGTGTAAATAATAAATACTTTTACCGTGTACTGTAGTTACGATAATTTATTCAGCTGAAATAATTTCCCCAGTTTCATTAAATTTAATAATTCACTCAGCCAACAAAACAGATAGCAACAATTTCATGTCGTAATTGGTGGCCAGCCTGCGAATAATAAAGCCTGTTGCGAGTGCGATATCTGATATGGCACTGTTTACAGCCGTTATCTTGTTGTGTCTGTTCCTGTACCTACAATATTATTCAATGATAAACTCCTGAACCATACTTATTTTGAGCAATTTATGTCTAAAATTATCTAACTGGCCATGTTTATGGGATCTAAGGTTATCATTTTTTTATTTATATTCACCCTTCCTTCGACATTCATCCCTTTTATAGGTCCAATCCTGCTATGGTTTATTTTTAAACTGCTGTTTTTAATTAATTTGAAATAACTTGCGAAGAACAACCTACTTATGTGTATAAGGTTATTTCTTATCGCCGTCAATGTTACTGTTCGTAGCAAATATTTGAAGTGCTATTGTGTTCTACAAGAACGTATTCGATTGTTCCAGATCAACGGCGGTCAGCTTCTGTCGCGCATACAGGAGCACCACTATTTCTCAGAGCCGCAAGCGGCAGAGATCGTGCGTGAGATAGCGAACGCTTTACATTTCCTCCACGGTAAAGGTGTCGCACACCGCGATCTCAAGCCAGAGAACATATTATGCGTCCACCGTGATAGACTTTGCCCAGTGAAGATATGCGACTTCGATCTCGGGAGTGGAATCAGTTTCACTTCGAGCCTAGCGAGCCCGCTGGCGACCCCGCAGCTTATGACGCCAGTGAGTATTCTTTCATTCCTATACATATATTAGGTTAGCCCTAGTATTGTACCCTGGGGTACTCCTTTGTTTGATAGCAGTTGTAGCGACACTAGCGACGCTATACTTGATGTCTTTATTGCGAGATATGTATGCATTCTTTGTTAGATAACCTTCATGTAAATCGCGTACGAACCAATAGCTTCGTTACTTAAAGAGATTAAGCGTAATTTTAAGGGGTTATATCATAATTGTCCTCTAGACTGACTAACACGTAATCGTGTAAGCCCATATGAGCTCTAATCTTCAACCTTGACTAAGGGATTTGGACACTTTTACATAATAGCTGTGTTGTTTCCCACAAAGCTTCTGGTTACTTAAATTCAATAGTCTAGCATCAATATCATCATTGTAATGTCTTCAGTCACGTTTCTATTGCTTATCGTTGATTTATTTCTCTCAATCAGCAATTTCAACATGTGACTTACCTAATTGCTCCCAGTATTGTGAACTCTCGATATGCTATGTTTTATCATCCCTAGCAATGGTCCTATCTCTGACGTTTGCTCGTTCTTTGTTTTCAACTTAGTCGGCACTGATAAATTAACTGCAAAATTACTGATAAAATCTTGTAAACATTTTAAGTAATATTTATGTCCACTAGTGCAAAATGATAAGACAATAATACCTATATCTTTGTTAATTAATTCAACTGATAATTTTATCTTCTGATAATGTAAGCTGTTTACAGTGGTACTTCTCAGCTATTTTTTAAATAAGACATGTATGTGATATAAAGACATTGGAATTTTATATAGTACACAATGATGAGTACGGAATTAAAAATGAAACAAGGAAAATGACAAAAGATAACATAAATCAATTTAGATAGGTTACAAAAATAAACAATTACACTGTTGTTGTTTTCAAATTAATCCGATATATTCTTGAAAAGATTAACATGTCTGTTGTAAAAACTGCTGTAGGTAAAACTCTATGAATCATCCCCTTAGGCATAACAGAGGCTATTGTTACGATTCATGTGTCAATGGCTTCGGACGAATATATTGAAATAACATCGCATATTAAGTCATAACAACCGGTGACCCTAACATCTGGACTGTGTTGATTATGCCTTTATCATTGTACCATGTGGCGCCAAATTTGTTTTGCGCAGTTGTAAACAAACATTGAAAAAATATGATGAGACAGAAAGCAAATAACCTAATACCTAGTTGATGACGATAATGTCTAAAATGAATAACAGTAAATTTTTGCTAGTTTCTTAGCTAGTGGAAAAACGACAGCAAAGCAACAGCACAAAGCGATAAGTCTCAATATTGAGTACAAACAGTAATTCTTAGTTTTATGTTAATTTTATGCCGACTCTAAATCACGAGATACGGAAAGTCAGAATAACAAACGTTGACTATGGTCCTTCAAATACATTATCCGTGGACGTTGTAAAGATATATCTAAATCCTGTGTAGGTAATCTCTTCGAAGTAATCGGCCGTAGCCTTCCGGCAGCTGAACAGTAATTCATTATATTATGAGTAGCCTACTTAATGTAGCTCTTTGTATGGTATGCTGTATTTATCTGTTTTAATATCAGTTTGATCGTTGTTGGTAAGATTCTGCTTTGTATTTAGAGATTCAGCATTTTGTTTAGTTTCTTTATCGTATTCTGTAGCTTTAACTTCATCGTCATCTTGTATACTATTTCAAGGTTGAAGATTAAATTCTAAATATGAGGTATATAATATACATTCGTGAACTTGAATCTAAACCTCATTTCTTTTGTCATAGGTGGGCAGCGCGGAATTCATGGCGCCCGAAGTGGTGTCCCTATTCGCGGGTTCGGCAGCGAATCATTACGACAAGCGGTGTGACCTGTGGTCGCTGGGCGTGATCGCATACATCCTGCTGTGCGGGTACCCGCCGTTCCGAGCCGACTGCGGCTCCGACTGCGGCTGGGAGCGCGGCGAGAACTGCCGCGCTTGCCAGGAGTTGCTCTTTAACTCTATTCAGGTTGGTTTTTACAAAATTTTCTTTAGTATTATCTTCTATCTTTATATTATATCCCCGTTGACCTTAGAATTCACTTAAATGTATAAAACTTCACCCATCCTACTTTGGCTTTTAACTTACACTAGTTTTTCTGTGGTTTCGGGTCGACAATTTTAGTCCTAGCTTGTACTCTTTTTGTCAAACTTGCTAACAAATTCTCTTCGATTTGCAGTAACAATTGTTTGTTATTGCCTACAGGAGGGACGTTACACGTTCCCCGAGGAGGAGTGGGGCGACATCTCGAGCGACGCGAAGGATCTAATCCGGCAGCTGTTGGTGCGCGAGGCGTCTCACAGGCTCAGTGCCGAACGCGTGTTGACGCACCCCTGGCTGCGGCGGGCGGATCCTAATGCGATCCACCCGCAGCTGCAGACCTCGCTCAATATTAAACGGTGAGTTGAACATTACATCTAAACCTGTTAGGGTAAAATGTTAGTGTGTTTGTGTTGACGATGCATTAAGAGTGACAATTTGAAATGTTATAATAACGTGAGTGTTTGTCAAAGAGGCATGGAAAGAAGCATGATGGGCTTAAGGCTAATAGATAAATGGAAAGCGACAAAAATTAGGAACATCACTAAAGTGGAAATGGACAGGCCACATGATGAGAACACAAACGGAGAAGTGGACCAAGAAAGTCACAGATTGGTATCCAAGAAATGGAAAAAGACGTAGAGGAAGGCAGTGTAAAAGGTGGGAAGATGATCTACCGAAAGGGTGGAGGAGAATAGCGCTGGATCGCTGCAAGTGGAGAGAACATGAGGAGGCCTATGTCGGAAGACAACCTGACCCGGTAGCTGATTGAGCTTCGAATAATAAACAAAATATTATTATATTAATAGTATCATATATATTAATAAGGATTTAGATAAGCTTATAAGTTTTGTTAAGAAGAATTGTTATGTTACTTCATAAGGTCAGAGAATAAAGGCTATTTTTATTTTATTTATTTTTATTAATAACGTGAGTTTCTTATTTCCACAGCAACATGTCAGCGCGCAACCTGTCGAACTTCGCGGAGTCGGCGATGGCGGTGAACCGGGTGATCCAGCAGCACTTCTCCATGAACTACTCGTACATGGAGCCTGAGCGGGCGCGGGCGCTGCGCGGCAGCAAGTCGCAGCAGCCGGCGCCGCTGCTGGAGTGCCCGCTGGGGCTGTCGCCGCCCGCCGACTCGGAGCTGCTGCGGCGCCGCCTGGCCGACGCCACGCTGCTGCCCGTGCACTAGCCTTCGCTGACGTAGCGCCGCCCGAGCGAAGCCGCACCCCATTTATTTGAGCCTTTTAAAGATATATTTTTATGAGTAAACAAACGACTGAGTAGATTTATCGATATGTAGAGTATTCGTGAGTTTATGTTGAGGCGCGGCGCTAGCGCCTACAGACCGACGACGGTCGATAAAAATCGTATTATACCGAGATAGTTCCGCCGATCTACGTACTTTACGTCTTGTGTCGATTACGGGGATGAAAAAATGTTTATGTTTTGGATTTATAAAATCCGCGTTTCGAAATTGAGCTTATGTATTCGTGTAATCGCCTTTAGTTTGTGGCCTATCCTTTGCAATAAATATAAATTATGTAATTTTCGATGGCGTTTTTGGATACTAGTCTGTTTATGTGATTGTTTTTTGCATTTTTACCAACGATGGAAAACCACATCTCATTAATTAAGATTGAATCAACCTAATATTTATATAAGAGAGTTAAGGGCAATATGTGACATTATTCCGAGAGGTGCAAGTGTATATAGTAGGTCGTTACGATATATCGTTTGGATCGTTACATAATACTTTACGGTAATAGAGTAAGCCTTGCTTGTGATGTCGCGAGTGGCACTTGTGAACTGAACTGAATGCAATGTCATGTATGACTCGAGCTGTTGGTACATATGTTAAGTGTTGCATGGGGTTCCATGGAGCTGCCATAACTTTGTGATCAGTTTGAATACTTTTATATTGCTGAACGAATGAAGTGTTGAAATAATGTTAAGAGTAGACCTGCTAGACTGTAACCCTGCGTACGACGTTGATTGGAGAAAGATTCACTAAGCGCATTTGTTTGGCCGTTATCCTTTACGAGAATAAACAAATTTTATTATATTTTTCAAATGTAAATTTATATTCTATTACTATTATTGTGATCCGGTGGCTTTATCCAATCAATTCTAAAACTTAACTTACGCAATACTTTGTTAAAATTTTGTTTTCGACTAAATCATTGATACGGATTTATCATTGAAATACAGATGTTTGAATTTTTATATGGTCTATTTATTTATTGTTGCTTTGTTTTAAAAGCTTTATGGAAAGATTTTTAAAGCCTTTAAGCAGTAAGTACATGAAGAATATGTCTGAAACAATAAAGTACTTAATTCATAATATTTATTTATTTTACCTGCACGATTCATGCCTGTTACCTCTAGAAGGCTGATGATTCTTTAGAAATTTGAATTTTACTTTATCGAACAATAATTATGACCCCAATTAAATCTTCCTGGGACATGATTATCCTAGGTTGATGCCCTGGATGATTGAGTGCTAATTATCAAGAGTAGAATACCTACAATATATCTAATCTGCAGTGTAAGGCAGATGCATAAAAATTACCTTTATAATGAGACTAAGGGTCTGTAGAACGTCCCTGGATGCTAACTCCCATACACCGAAAGCGTGAACACGAAAGTTGGTGAGGTACTGCATCAGTATTGGGTACAATATAGCCTTTGATTTAGCGTTGCATTGCTACAATAATGTTTTCAGGCGATTATCTACTTAGGTTAATCACTCCAAAATCCTGAACCATATACCTATGTCATGTAACAGCAGGCAAACGCAATAACGAAACTGTTCATCTATTGCTCCGATCAGTTTTTTTACCCACCCGAAAAGTTGCAATTTCTAGTGCCCTAACTAAATACTCCCTATCTGTGTCAGTTTCTCTAGAATACTAAGAATACAAAATGCCGTGCTGGCAAAAAATAACATCAGTCGGTGATTCAATGCCTCTTCTTTTAGGCTGCTCGTGGAGAAACAATATGAACGGGTATTACATGTTCGTCATGTAACACATTGCTATCAACTCCATAATAATAAGCAAGTGAATGTGTTTTATGTTCTACTACTTAAGTAACATTAGTCGACTTATTCATAATCGACTAAAGCATGAAACATATTGTTGACACGTACGTCCCTAGTTGACGTGACATGTCAAAAAATCAATCCAGAGGGCGCTCTAAATTGCTCGGCCACGTAAGTCAGGGTCGTATTTTTCTTCCTTGGACATTTTAATTACATTATTTTACATGCTGTGATAATATGTGAGAATGGTATAACAAAACCCAAGTGTTTGTGAAAATATTTTTGCCTGTACCTCGTCCCGACTGCGGTAAGTGATGGTATTCAATTCCGTCCTTTCATCGCCCATCCGTCATCGTACAAGTGAATTAGCATGTTTCAATTAAATCCTGTTCGATATCAGCATTCAAATCATAATATAAACATTTTAAAGTATCGGGCGAAATAACCGTAAAAGTTTTTGTTATGATTTTCTTAAAGATAATTACTTGAACGCAGTTATATCGTTCCAGATTGACAAGCCATGTCCAATTTACCACCAAATCCATTTAACAACTTCCCGGGACCGCCTCAAGTGAACGCTAATGCGACGCCGCCAACATTTAACCATAATCAGCAATTTGGACAAGTTCCATTGAGCCAATTGCCGCCAGGATACGGAGGATTGAAACAAGATCCCAACTCGAATAGTCCTCTTCATGCACCATCGTCAGCGCCCCAGAACCATGTGTTACAAAACGTTAACAACTATAGTCAGAGTGCTAGCAGTTCACCCGCCTTCAATCAACCTGGGATGATGCAGCCTGTGCAGCACAGTCTGCAATCTTCACCTATGAGACCACCAATGTCAGCAGCTCCCAATTCATTACCAAACCCCCTGCCTCCTCAGAATGTTCCCCTGTCATCTGCCAGTCCTAGAACCGTGTCAAACGCCAACTCTTCTCCAACTCCTTATCCTCCTAGTTACCAACCTCCGCAGCGACAAATCAATGACAACGCTCCACCACTCATTCCATCTAGTCAAACAAGCCAACCTCTTGTGAATGGTCCACTCTCTTCTCAGCCCCCTGTTGGCCCTCCTCCTGGCCAGTACCCTGCTTCATCAAGTGCTTATAGCTCACCTCCTGGTAGCAAGCCACCTACTTCAGGGTATGGTCCAGGACTAATGAATGCACCCTATGCCCCTCCTCCTGTGTCAATGGCTAAGCCACCTGGGCCTGCAATGACAAGCCAACCTAATATCCCATTTTCTAGTGCACCTATCTCTGGTCCTCCTAGGAATAGTCCTTTGGTTCCTGGACCACCACCTAGTGGCCCTCCTACTGGCATGCAAGGATTCAGTGCCCCGCCACCTTCAGGACCACCTCTAGGGCCACCAAGGCAAATGGGAATTAATGGTCCCAGTGTAAGTGGGGCACCAACAATGCCTCCTGCGCCACCTAAGACTATTGGCCAGCCACCAGGGCCTATGGGACCAGCAAGTTTACCTCCAATGGGCCCAGGAAGTGCACCACCACAGTCATATCCAGGACAATATAAAAATGGTCCATCGGGGCCATTGGGCCTACCAGGTCAGCCCATGGGTCCACCAGGGCCACCTATGGGCCCACCAGGACCATCCACTGGACCTATGGGGCCTCCAAGTTCTTTTAGTGGGCCTCAGAATCCTCCAAGTGGAGCCCAAATGCCTCCTATGGGGCCTTCAAGTTTGCCACCAATGGGTCATCAAATGGGGCCACCTCCTGGTCCAATTGTGCAAGCAGGTGCACCACCCAAGAGCAATATGCAGAATAGATACCCGCAAATGCCTCAACAACCTGGCAATTATGCTAATCATGAATCTGCGCAAATGCCGAGCCTGAGTCAACAGCAAGCAAACATTATGAAGCAGTTTCCTCAGCAGTACAGCACTCAAGGAGTGACCCAGCAGATGGGGCAGCTGAGTGTGACTAAGCAAGGGTTTGACCAGCTGTGGGGTCATCACATGGTAGATCTGCTGCAGTGTAAGCACATACTGCCTGAGTACCCTGAAGACCCTCCGGAGATTAAGCTTGCTCATCAGTTTGCTGAGGCATCTAACTGCAGCCCTGAGTAAGTATTGATTTTGTTTTTAAAGAGTGAAAGTGCGAGTATGACGAGTTTAAACATCTTTTATAATGTTTCAAACCTTTCAATAATGCTACTAAATTAAATTATGTAGCTATATAGAAGATGATGACCTCCTCGCTATCATCCAATATAAAAACAGTTTTCCTCCTGTATAATTGTTTGGGCTGAGAAACATTAATAATTGTTAAACAAGAAGTATTTACTTTTCACACTCAAATAAGGAAGTGAGATCTCACAAAATAGTTCCAATTACATGAATCATGTTCATTTTTGGATAGGAAATGAGCTGTGTGTAATTTATGTAAGATTCCCAGAGATACAGTCAACGCAGTTCACATTCCTAAAGTGATATAAGCTGTATATAATTTATTTCAAATGAAACATCTAAACAAGATATTAGAACATTCATCATTGAATTTGAAAGCAATAAACTTGCATTGTTTGTGGTGCACAATTCAAATTTTATTATTTATTGACTGCACTCCATTGTCTGCACAGACATAATTGTGTATCACCTTATATTTCTTTTCTATATTAATAGATAGGTTTATTGCTGCTCATTCAAGTTTTAACCGACACACAAAGGATGTTATCAGGAGAAGAGATAAAATATGTCTACTGTGTACTGTTGCATAATCTTCTATCATTGATATGGTTAAACACACGTATTTTGTTAGAAGGTCGAGTGCCTAGGTACTTGTTTAAGCAACAGATTTGATGATAGAAAAATTTTTGAGGGTTTTTAAATATTCGTATATAGTATGATAATGATCTTGAGGAAACATTCAATTAATAATAATCAAAAGTAACACTGTTATGTGACCCGCTTGGACGGTGTAATTAATTAATGACACAAGATTAATTAAAAGTTAAATACTTTGTTTTGGTGTCAACATATATTCATGTTTTGTTATAAAAATATGACTAAGATTATTTCAATCTAATTTATCAGTTGTAAAAATATTTTGCTGAAATTAAACATTGTAAAGTCTGTGCAACATATTTATTTATTTATTAAAGGGCTTACCAACAGCTTCTGTGTAGATTAAGCTTAAAGTACAATTTCTGTTATTAGGACTTACACAGTCGCCAATTACAGGTTTAACCAACATACGCTAAATAATGATAGAATTTGAAAGTAGAAAATTATACAAAACAAGAAACAAAAACAAGAAAACACTTCTTATTAAAATTAAAGTAAAACTAAACTTGTTGCAATAAATAACACACATAAACTTATGAGAACAATAACGACTGTCTTAGAAATACTTATAAAACTATATTTTGTGAGAACATCATGAGATCAAAACTTATGGTAACTAAAAATGTAAAAAATATAAATTAAAGTAGAGCAATAGAATAACATAAAAACATAACATTTTATGTAACATTTTGTCGATGTTGCAATTTTTGGGATTCCAGTAATTGGGCCTTAAAGATATTAATCGAGACATTGTAAATGTCAAGATCAGCTGATTTAATCACTGAGTTCATCTCTCTGCTGAGTCTGACCAGTGGCGAGTTTACTCCTATATTGGTCCTAGTTGCTGGAGTATGATACAGGTTGGTTATGGGATGTCTAGGGATATTATATGGTACTTTTAGTCCCACACTTTCCACAAGTTTCATGCAGTCTAATTTGTTATTTAATAATTTGAAGAAAAACAAAAGATCTTGCATCAGACGACGGTCACGTAGGGTACATCGAAGATAGTACCTATTAAAATATGATTTATTTACTCACTATCATATCACAATTTGTTTGGAACATGTTTTAATTTGTTATTATTTGTATGCAGGGTCTTTAGATGTACAGTGAATCGTATTCCGGAGACAAACAGTCTACTGCAAAAGTCCAGATTGCCTCTGGGAATATTAATACATCCATTCAAAGATCTCAATGTAAGTATACCTTTTTATTGTTAAAGGGTAGGTTGCACTATTTAACTATAACGATAACCAGCCATATACTTTCTATCCATTGGTCAAATCTGGCATTTGATAGTTTAATATGGTTTGCAGTTAAATAGTGCAAATTACCCTATGTAAATTGCATTATTATTTATTGTATATTTTTTTCATACATACATTGACCACACTTGCAATATTTATTTTTGTGACATTGCCTTTAAGTGTTTTATCCATGCATATGTTATTATTATTGTTTTATAAATATTTTTACACTGATGTTAAACCTATATTTGACACATAAACCAGTATCACATTAGTAAGAGACCTTTAATTTAGAGGTCGTCGCATCCTTGACCGGTATAAGAGTAACATTGAACGCATTATCGATCGAGCGAAGAATTTCAAATGAAGTCATTTTGGCGGTAAAAGTATGAATCTGTAATGATTTTCCTCTTGTGGAAATTGTGAATGAGTTTTTTTTGAGGAAATAATAATTTCCTCAGTGATAGTAGTATTGAGTAGTAATCTATTAATATTTACTGATTCATTTATGACATATGTTTATGGGAATAATCTTTGCATAACAGTGAATTGAAATTAATATTATTGTATCATCGATCAAGGGGGAAAAATCACTTAAATTATTGTTATTGCAATTTCTCTCTTCCATTCATATTTACAAGTCAAGAGCATAGCCTCGGCATCTAACTTGAATCAACTTTTTTCCAATACATTTGTACCATTTTACCTTCAATGAATTTCTGAGAGGTCAAGCTCAACTTGCATAGTTCCAATAAGTAGGTTTTCAACAAAAACGCTCTGTATCAATATTATTTGATAAAGTTCAATAATTATTTCTAAAATTTTACATCTGCGTCATGTGATTGCACTTTGGACTTTGTATTCTAGAGTATAATATCTTTGGAGTATCAAAACAATGAATCATAAATAAACTAAACATTCAAAGAGTTTTTATATCTCTTAGTATTGTAAACTTTTTGCTATTTTTACTGGCCAGAACTCTTTTACATAATGCCATTCAAACAGGTGTCGTAATTATATTCTAGAAAGAGTTCTTATGTTCGTAGTTATATAACTATGGTTATAAATATTACAGTATCGACTCATGTTTGTGATATGATAATGTTGCTTTAAATAGAAATTATCACGGTTACAATTTTAATGGTTTTTGTAATGAATTTTCATATAAACTAAGTAGATAGACAGACAAATGCAAATGGAGAAATCGTGTTTTTTAAAAACAAAGTTTTTTGATTTGTTTATTTTCACAAGACTGCCAAGAAGGGTTATTTATGCACTAGTTTAGTAAATAACACACACCCAAATAACATAAGTAATTAGCTTAAACCTACCTATAAAAAACATGGCTAATTCTACTTCACTGCATTTGATTATTATCAATTTCAATCACAATCGAAATGAAATTGCTTTACATAATAAAAGTTCTGTTTTATTCATCATTATCGTAAAATACTGATACACTCAGCTGCATCCGGTTAGATTGAAGGCCAATCCCAAAATAAATAAAAAAAACCTCCCCCTTTTTGAGTAGTTTGTTGAAAACTTTTAACTTTTTTTTTTATAAATAAACCTTTTTGTTTCCAGCACTTGCCAGTAATACAATGCGCGACGATAGTGCGATGTCGCGCGTGTCGGACGTACATCAACCCGTTCGTGTACTTCGTAGACGCAAAGCGGTGGAAGTGCAATCTATGCTACCGGGTCAATGACCGTAAGTAATTATTTATGTAGATATGGTAATATTGATATGCTTTTGTTTGGTTAATTGGTAGAAGGGATGGATGATAGTGGTAATAAGTTAATCGCAGGGTAAATTCTGTCTTGTGTTATGAAGGTGTAAGTTTAAGTAAGTTAGTAGGCAGGACATACTAACTTTATGTAGACCATTATGAGAGAGGCATAGTAAGCCATCGTATTTCTATCACCTGCATCAGTACAACTTTAGTCTTTGGCTTTTTACTTAGTACTTAAACTAGTACCCACTTAACCAAGGACCAATTTTTAAGCATGTGTTGTATGCTGGATCCTGTGAAATCCCTTACTGCGTACTTTCACTCATGATAATATAACTCAGTTACCTTATATACATACCTGTAGGACTATAGGATAGAATCATCATCCTCCGAGCCTTTTTCCCAATCATGTTGGGGTCGGCTTCCAGTCTAACCGGATTCAGCTGAGTACCAGTGCTTTACAAGAAGCGACTGCCTATCTGACCTCCTCAACCCAGTTACCCGGGCAACCCGATACCCCTTGGTTAGACTGGTGTCAGACTTACTGGCTTCTGACTACCCGTAACGACTGCCAAGGATGTTCAATGACAGCCGGGACCTACAGTTTAACGTGCCATCCGAAACACAGCCAATGGTGTCCAAGATATACTTAGAAAGTACATACAGACTTAGAAAAGTTGCATTGGTACTTGCCTGACCTGGGATCGAACCCGCGCCCTCATACTTGAGAGATTGGTCCTTTACCCACTAGGCCACCACGACTTTTGGATAGAATATGCCCATAATTTTACCTATTCATGCAAGTAAATATTCTGACTGGCAGTTGGCAAACGCAGTTGACCTTAAGAAGGACATCAGCAATATAATTATTTAATGTGCATACTTAAAACGGAGCCTTTATAACTCCTTATCTGCTTAGGTATATCTATAGTCGTGTAGCTATATTCTATATACCAGATATATTTTTAAAAGGCGCATATAAAACTGGAATGTGGCTTTACTCTCTAGGTGACTGTTGTTTACAAATACGTAGTATCATATGTGCAAACATTGACTCAGAATATCTATCTATAGAGTACAAATACGTGTGCTAGGGTCATATATGACGTGTTCAAGTTATGTCAATTCTAATGTGGATGAGGGATGGAGTTACAAATTAATCAATAGTGAAAATAGCTGTCAGTTTTTCGCATTCCGAATTAAACTTTGAAAGGAGCCACTCTAGGCAGAAATATTTTTTTTCTTTATTTCATTCATACGGCCATAACTGAAAATGAGGTGTAACGAATTTCTGTTATTAAGCAAATACCTCTTCAAAATAAATAAAAAATACAAAAAAGTCACTTCATTATGATTTCACAGAATGATTTAGCATAAACGTGCACAGTTCAAAGATCACATAGAGGCGACATCTTAAGTGAACTAACTTTGTTTCAAATGTATACTCATCTCATAAGTCGAGATGTTAGAATGTTGAGTCTGAGAACTTGTCTTTGTGAATGCGTATTAGTGACGTCACATGCCTTCGATTGTTTTATGTTGTAGAACCCTAAAACAGTATCACCACCTAGTAATATTTGTACCATACCAATTGTATGTAGTATTATTTTAACTAATTACAAAATAATTGTTCTATTATCACAACGTAACTAAAACCTGTGGAATTCACGAAACACCGCGCTGATGTTTCATGAAATAGTTGCGAGTTTATCAAAATATAATCTTGCTTATCTAAATTGCTGACTTAAAATGTTTGCTTTTTACCCATCTCCATTTATACAGATTATCTGATATTTGAATAGTATCAATGAGTAGGATCTCTTTTTACATGGCGTACTTAATTTATAAAATTGCTGAAATCATAAGAATTTATTTTCTCTCCCAGGCATACCACATTCCTTAGACAGAATAAAAGGCATAACGCAAAAACGCAGCGCAAACGCGCATAAGTAAATAGGTATGGAAAGGAGAACCACTGCACGGTTTAGAACATTATCCTTTATTGAAAGCTAACTACTATCCTTTTCCTGAACATGGTCACTTCAACGCCTGTAGTGGATGGTATTTCATTAATCCATTAAGTAGTATTTATAAGCAAATAAATTCTACTGGTTATTTATTTATTTATTTTGGTGGATAAGAATAAGAATCTTTTATTTGTATGGAACACAGGGTACACAGATGTTACATTGGTTATATATGTTCTGCATTTATTATGTATTTATTGGTTATTTATTGTGTATTTGTTTATTGTGGTCATAATTACGGATTACAATAAATCAATTAGGTAATTTTATTATGATAAATTTAATTATTTAGCTTTGATAAAGTTTGGTCTTAAATTCCCACTTTTATCTGCTCTTCTCAGTGCCAGAAGAGTTCCAGTATGATCCTGTAAGCAAGTCCTACGGCGACCCGACCCGTCGGCCGGAGATCAAGTCAGCGACAATAGAGTTCATTGCCCCCGGCGAGTACATGCTGCGGCCGCCTCAACCAGCTGTGTACCTCTTCCTCTTTGACGTGTCGCAGATCGCCAGGGATTCTGGATATTTGCAGGTAAAGATCTATAAAGTAAAAAAATCCGTGTTAGTTACACTACTTATAATCCAAGAAGGGCTCAACCGTTTAAGATGAAAATTAGAGGGGTACACAAGTCCCGGGAGAAGGACATACTATAAGTCTTTGTTACCATCCGTCTGCGGAAGGCTGCTATCTCGGGACGCAGGTGATACCACGGGTGAAAGCTAGCTAACTATATTTATGGCGTTGACTACTAGCTGTTTGACGCTGCTACCCTAACTCGGATAAAATACACCCAGTCTGTCTGTCGATAAGCTGTTTGTAGGGTAATTGAAAAATCGATTATTGTATTAAATCTGATAGTATAATGGAATCTTAGTTTTAAAGATATGGAACCCATTTCGCCATTTTCATTTCACTATCGTGACACACAAATCTAGGTAATTTATTTAACGTAACAATTTTAAATACCTTTTAAATGAGTATAAAGCTAGTTACAATACCTTTAATGTTTGAGATTATAAGATATCTTTATCATTTATATTATTTTAAGTAGAGTGATTCAATATTATTGACCGATAATTCTGATATTGACTGATATGAATATTTTGACATTGCGGTTTTTTCTTATCTATTAAGTACCGTCTACATTTTGATAATCCTTTACAAAATGTCCAAAAAACAAATATAATTGTTTCTGTGACTGATTTATGCTTTTAATGATTGATTGATGTTTAAGATTAATGCGAGTTCAAGTGAAAGTTGTTTATTTGCTCTTTTATAGGGCATTTGAAGTTCAACAACCTGAATAATAAACAGAACTTCATAACTAGGTAAACTGTTAAAAAAAAGTCGCTACTTTATTGTCTTCCTCTTTTTATTCTGACCCAAGATCTTTTCACTAAATCACAGAATTAAGCATAAATGGCCCTAAGCGAAGGGCCTTAGCAAATTGAAATACAGAAGTTTAAAAAAAAACAACAGAATTTCGTTCTTCAAACATCTTGTCTTCACCCACTCACTAGCATTAAAAATTAGAGAATTAAATAAAATAATAAAACTAACTAGAAATGCCAATTCTTTTCAGGTGGTATGCGACACTTTGAAAGAGAACTTGGAGTCGCTTCCAGGGGATACGAGGACACAGATCGGGTTCATCTGCTTCGACTCTCACGTACATTACTATCTCATGAGCGAAGGACTCACGAGGCCTAAGGAAATGACTGTACTTGATATTGATGGTGAGTTGCCTTCTAAAACACTTATGGAATGTCGAAAATTAGGCATAAAAAGTAATTGAACCTTATTCATAGAATAGTTGTGTGTTTAAAATTGTAGTGTAAATTATGTATGATCTTCCTTAAGAAATAGGTTAACTTATAAATGCATACAGTCGTCGTGCTCAAGTCCAAATTGTATAAAGTTTCCTTCTTCCTTCGAATACGTAGAACTGACCCAAACATTGAAATACTCAGCCTCAAGTTCACTGTCAATATAAATGTCCGTTTTCTTAAAACCACTGTTTACTATCCATTTTTACGTTCCTTTTCGTTTGTTGTAAACTGTCATTTATGTTGTCTTGTCGCTGAACTTAGTGGTCCATACAGGCCCGCCGCTAGCTGTTTGTTCGCCCGCGTGCAAAACTGATTATGCCGCCCTACGACTACATACGTTTTGTCAAAAAATATATAAGGGGGGGGGGCGGATCCAGGGGGTCCGGACCCCCCGCCCATTCATATCCATCTTACTTGTCCAACAGAAAAAAATATGTACATGCACCGCTCTGATTGCAGAAAACCCACCTACTTTTGGATAAATAACTATTGCAATACATAACATACATTACACATAACTTTTTATTTACTTGAAATGTTCAGAGTAACCTAAGCCCTAAGCAGTCCTGGGTTAGCCCATAAGCAAACTAAGCAATTGCTTAGGGCATCAATGCAGTGCAATCATTACCCAAGTGGCCCCTATGTATTGAAAGATTGTGATTAACTTAAACTAACGCACTTAAATATCTATAACAATGTTTAAAGTCAGTAAAATACGTTATTTGGTGGGTTTCCCGTTGAAAACTTATAAGACACATTCCATATGTAAGGAAGCGCGAGCGGAGCGAGCGCGAAATTTTTATTTTTAAAGTACACTAAACAAATAAAAATCACTGTAAATTAACAAAGCAAAGTCAAAAAGTAAGAAGCACAGAAGTGAAGTGCAAAAGCCGCGAGCGACGCGAGCGCGATTTTTTCCTTAGAGTTTTCATGAAGTAAACATATCATAAAAAGCCATAACGGACGTGCGCGAAAAATGTTTATTCGGAATTGAATGCCTCAACAATTAAACAAAGATAAAATGCGATATCTGACATGGAGCCGCGAGCGCAGCGAGCGCGAATTTTTTTTGGGGATGCAAGGGGTGAAACAGTCAAAATTGATAGGAGACGACGGCTTTTTCCGAAATTTTATTGGTTTAATTTTGCCGCCCCCTAAATAGCATTTGCCCCACGCTACGCCGCTGGTTGATCTTAAATCGTTTTTAAGAATCTTTAATTTTGAAAATGTCCTTTCAACAGATGTACCTAACTGAAACCGGCAGTATAAGTAATATTCTTACCGCTATTGCTGTGTTCGGAAATATTGAAATCAAATCATTAGTAAAAAGATATTGTATTTTTTAAATATTACGTGATAACTCGCTAGATTTGCCGCCCCCTAGGACGTGCCGCCCGCGTGCTGTGCACGCGCTGCACGCCCGCTTACGGCGGGTCTGGGTCCATATTCCATACGTTATTAATATTCGACCCACAACTTTACAACGGACCTATCATTTCACCACATTAACCACCTCCATTGTCCACAGATGTATTCCTACCGTCCCCGGAGTCCCTGCTAGTGAACCTGGGCGAGCGTCGCGAGCTGGTGCGGGAGCTGCTGACGGTGCTGCCGCAGCGCTACTCCGCGCCCGCCGCCCCGGCCTGCGCCCTCGGGGCTGCGCTACAAGCTGCTTATAAACTTGTGGTAAGGTTCCTCGTTACTATTACATTAATTGAGTGATGAAAATCAAGGTTAATGGAGCTTCATTAAAGTTAAAGCTTCTTTAAATCTATTGCTGACTCTTTCTTTCTCTTTCTAACAAAATAAAAAGTGTTAGCAATAGATTAAATGAACCTTTAATTTTAATGGAGCTTTGTGCAACTGACCGTTAGTCATTTTGCACATACTCATTAAGCGGATACTCCTTTTTGGAAATAATGATTTTGCACAGTCCATAATTTTCGTAATGACAATTTGCACAAAAACAACACTATCTGGAGTAAAAAATCATATAACATTTTTTTTGTACATTTTGCAGGCCGCGACCGGTGGTCGTATCACAGTATTCCAGACATGCTTACCGAACGTTGGGCCGGGAGCGTTACAACCGAGGTAAGATTTTATTAATACATTATTATACCTACAATTGTGCGAACCCCTTACCCGGGGTCTTCAATCACAAGAAAGTTCATAAGTGCTTGTGAAAGCCTAAATGAAATAAATGATTTGACTTTGACTTTGACTTTGAAAAAACCAATAGCAATCTCCTAACAGTATCTGTTTCAAAAGTTGGGTTAATTTTAGCGTTCTGGAACAGTGTAGTTAGCCTAGACTTTTCAAAGGTACTTTTTAAAAACGTTTGACTTGACGAATGTTTCTTTCTATAAGCTGACTATTTTAACAACCACTTTTCGACCATACCATTATGGTCCACAAATGAATACCTAACTTTTCGTTCCAGAGAGGACCCCAACGCCCGATCATCCAAAGAGGTAGCCCACTTGAACCCCGCGACGGACTTCTACAAGCGCCTGGCGCTGGACTGCAGCGGCGCTCAGATAGCCGTCGACCTGTTCCTGCTCAACTCGCAGTATGCTGACCTGGCTACGCTTAGTACGTTCTATATTATTCACTTATTTATATTACATACTTTTTCTTCTCATAACATCTCGAAATTAAGAAAAAAAGAAGAAAAGGCAATCTACAGTGTTATCCACTGAGTCGAAAAACTATCTATAGACGACGGGTTATTCCCTGGGGGAACTGTGTGGTAACTACTTCCAGTACTTGGAAGTAATATAGAAATGTCACTCGGGGACAGTCTCGTTTCTCAACAGTGGAAGATTTTTTATTATCGGTTCACTAATTTTGGACCCTTTTTATATTTCGTTATACAAACACCTCTGTGATCTAAATCGGCATTGATTAAATAAAATATAAGCTGTATATTCAATGGTTTATGCTTACTAAATGTAAACAAATGCTTCATCATATTATTTAAACGTTTTTCACACGAGGTACGTTTTTCACATTATTTCTCTTATCTAAATATGACGTCACAAACAAAGAATGCAAACATCAGAAACAACTGAATAAATACTCGATGTGCGTTTATATTCATCTTTGATCATTTGTTGCTTGAACAACAGTAATTTTTCATGATTTTCAAACTAGATTAAACCTGTTTTGATACATATTATTGTACTATGGGATTGATTGTATTTGTGTTTTCGACCCTATGTAAATTTCAATTAAACAAAATGCTCGTCTTCTATCTGTTTGGACAATTTCTCAAAACGAAATATAAAAACATGCTCAGGATTAAATGCTACTACCAATATAACATGTCATTTACAATTTTGAATAGAAAGTTAAGAACAAAAATGCATTATAATATCACATCTATGTACGTTTATGTATAAGCGCCACAATTTCAACTTCCATTAGAATCACGCGAAGCGCTTCGACACACATAGGACAGACCAGCAAATATTATACCCTGATTCCAATTTGGGAGAGGAGCAGTCTGTTTTCTTCTCCCATACTTTCTCTATCTGCCGTCATTTCACAACAGACAAAGAAATGTTTAATTTACCTTCATTTATATTATTATTATATGTTATTATTTCTAGGCGGTATGAGCAAGTTCAGTGCAGGCACAGTGTACCACATGCCGCTGTTCCGCGCGGCGCGGGCGTGGCAGGCGGAGGCGCTGGCCAGGGTACTGACGCGGTACCTCACCAGGAAGATCGGCTTCGAGGCCGTCATGCGAGTGCGGTGTACTAGGTCAGTATTGTATATTGTTCCTTCAGGCGGAGGCGCTGGCCAGGGTACTGACGCGGTACCTCACCAGGAAGATCGGCTTCGAGGCCGTCATGCGAGTGCGGTGTACTAGGTCAGTATTGTATATTGTTCCTTCAGGCGGAGGCGCTGGCCAGGGTACTGACGCGGTACCTCACCAGGAAGATCGGCTTCGAGGCCGTCATGCGAGTGCGGTGTACTAGGTCAGTATTGTATATTGTTCCTTCAGGCGGAGGCGCTGGCCAGGGTACTGACGCGGTACCTCACCAGGAAGATCGGCTTCGAGGCCGTCATGCGAGTGCGGTGTACTAGGTCAGTATTGTATATTGTTCCTTCAGGCGGAGGCGCTGGCCAGGGTACTGACGCGGTACCTCACCAGGAAGATCGGCTTCGAGGCCGTCATGCGAGTGCGGTGTACTAGGTCAGTATTGTATATTGTTCCTTCAGGCGGAGGCGCTGGCCAGGGTACTGACGCGGTACCTCACCAGGAAGATCGGCTTCGAGGCCGTCATGCGAGTGCGGTGTACTAGGTCAGTATTGTATATTGTTCCTTCAGGCGGAGGCGCTGGCCAGGGTAC
Organism: Helicoverpa zea; assembly: GCF_022581195.2. Lineage (NCBI taxonomy): Eukaryota > Metazoa > Arthropoda > Insecta > Lepidoptera > Noctuidae > Helicoverpa > Helicoverpa zea. The sequence continues at coordinate 10,933,916 of NC_061456.1, read as the reverse complement.
TGACGCGGTACCTCACCAGGAAGATCGGCTTCGAGGCCGTCATGCGAGTGCGGTGTACTAGGTCAGAAAAGAACATCAAATTGTGTAAAATAGAGATAAACTTGATTTCATATAGTAGAAAAGCCTGCCTGCTGCCTACGGGCCTGCTGGAAGAAATTTCTCTTGAAATAAGCTGTGCCTATGTACTATGTGTTCTATCTTTCTTCTTTTCTGTATTCTGTGTGTGTATCTGTGTACATGAACTATTAAATAAATAAATAAAATCTAGCAGCAAATTTTGGGTAAGTATTTGTGGCAAGCTGAAAGCTTATCCTATTTCTCTCCTTTATACCCTAACACGAAACTGCAGACCTGGTTGGTGAGCAGTGCGGCTAAGGGTCAATTCCCACTGAAAGAGCAGCGGCCGGCAGCGGCCGTAAGAGCACGGAAAATGTAAGAGCGCGGCGCCGCGCGGCCCGCCGCGCTCGCGCTCAATCCCTTGCAATTACGGCCGCTGCCGGCCGCTGCTCTTTCAGTGGGAATTGACCCTAAATCATCTCTTAAATTAAAAATAATATATATTTGAGGCAATCTGCATATCGTATATGTTGTATTTGTTAGTATCAACGAATCATGCAGTCGAAAATGCTCGAATAATCACAATACATAACACTAATATAATATATCTTTTATTTCACAGAGGCATAACAATCCACACGTTCCACGGCAACTTCTTCGTGCGATCAACGGACCTGCTATCTTTGCCCAACGTGTCTCCGGACGCCGGGTTCGGCATGCAGCTGACCATAGAAGAGTCTCTGTCTGACCTGCAGCAAGTGTGCTTCCAAGCCGCCCTGCTATATACTAGTAGTAAAGGTGAAGTCATTAACATTTTTCATTATAAATTGCCTACTAAATGGTGTATTTTATAAAAGGACTTTCGGAATGGTTTGATGACGAGGAGATTCTGAACAAAACGCGAAAGCCACGACCGACTACAGCGCCTCTATATCGCTGTAACCGCACGTTTCCCGATGGGTCTGTGTGCGGAGGTTACAAGGTTGCATTCAAAACTCTTTCTCGTATCATATCACATCTCGTATCATATGCAGGCGTCGTTTGTGTGTTTAAAATTTGCAATGTGCCTGTTACACAAGTCCATTGTACTCATTGTAATAACCAAGATTTGCAAATGATGCACATTGTATAAGATATATCCCACTACCATATTTCAGTTCATTTACAATTAATGTTGATACTACTCTTTTTTTGGAGCAGTGTTGATTAATAGTAGCGATGTCGTTTGTATTTATTTAACAATGGATTGTTTCAGGTGAAAGACGGATACGAGTGCACACGCTAGCGTTACCGACTGCGAGCACTTTAACAGACGTACTGCATTCTGCTGACACACAGTGTATTATAGGATTATTAAGTAAAATGGGTGAGTTTGCATTACATTTTTTCTAATTTGTTGACATGTGTTGTATACATATAAATAGTAGGTATCACAATTACATTTATTATTGTCCTTGGTAATGTACCTACACTTAAGTTAGATAGAATCCTGGATTTACTCATTTTGATCAGCCCGTTCATACAGGGTACTTATTTGTCTTTACTGGATACATGGATTTTTATAATTTTGTTTCATTAATCTAATTTTGTTCATTATTATTTATTTAAAATATCGTTGGAATCTGATACTGTTATTGTTTCGTCTGGAGTTCCACAAGGATCCATTTTAGGTTCAACTTTTTGTCCAAGTGATATTTTAAAACCGCGTCAACGGAACTTCATTTATTCTCGCGCGCTTTTGGGACGGTTCTTGCGGCAAATACTGACGGCTGATTATTATCCTATTCTAATCTTTTTTAACATTGCAGCGGTGGATCGGTGTATGACAGCATCGATGAGCGAGGCCCGCGAGGCGGTGATGAACGTGGCAGTGGACGCGTTGTCCGCGTTCCGGCTGTCGCAGAACTTGCCGAGCGGCACGATGAGCTCAGCACTGCATGCGCCGATGTCGCTGCGGTTGCTGCCGCTTTATCTGCTCGCCTTGTTGAAAACGGTGAGTTTTACTGACTTAGAAATACAAGGTGTGTCGTTCACAATCACATTAAATCCTATCGCATATACTTCATGATATTCTATGGCGAATTGTAAAACAAATAACCTAATCCATTCAGTGGTTTAACCACAGGAGTCATTTTTCGTTTTTATAGTTTACAACATCATGTGTAAAGCAGAGATAAAGTTAGGAGTATCGAATGTTTTGATCAGTTGACAGCTGTCAGTTTTCAAGGGAGAATTTCAATTTTTTGGAATGACTGACTTTTATATGGTGTTCTAATTTTCGCACATTTTTATTCTATTTACTTTGTTTGAAAAATTCATTTTTTTATTTTTAAGTATTTTTATTTTTTCTTTGTGTTAATCGACATATATTAACCAGTATATTAATGCATTTAATTTAATGTGATTATGGACGACACACCCGATATATGTTACTTGGGGCAATGTAGTGCAGGTTTACAACAGTGAAAGATTTTTTCAAATCGATCAAGTATATCAGAAGCCTTTAATGTTAGAATAAATAAACTTGCAAAATTAGTTTATTGTATATTTGTATCGAATAGATAGCTTGGTAACGAGTAATGTCAGTGAAGTCAAGTCTGTGACATAAGTTGAGTGACTTTTTCATATGGTAAGTAAATAGATATGCTTCTTTCTTCATCCTCAAAACCACAGAACTCGAGTTCTGAGAGTATTATAATAATTATAGTGCGTGTTGAAAGGGATCGATGTAAAGCTCGCTCTACACTGAGCCCGCGGACCACGCGCGATGGCCGCGAAATGCGTTTCGAAGAATATACGAAACGGCCCCACACTTTTGCTCGACTTTCCATTGCGCGCCGTCCATGGGTAAGTGTAGAGCGGGCATAAACATAGTGTGCACTCGCGAGCTCGAGTCCGCCTGGCCGAGTCCACCGTGTCCACGACACGCGGCGGTGCTCGGCCTTCCGAACGCGCGGTCGTCGCCACACTCGCGTAGTGCACGCCGCCGCGAACGCACGCGTGCTGTTATCTGTCCGCGGCTACAGCACGTTCCGTATTTTGACGCGTGTGACTGTTATTATTGGCCAGCCAAACTAACTGTGTTTCACTGACAAATACATAATTTTAATGTATTTTTTTTTACAGAAAGCGTTCCGCACGGGCACATCGACGCGACTGGACGACCGGGTGTCGGACATGTGCTCGCTGAAGGCGTCGCCGCTGCAGCAGCTAGCGCGGCGCGTGTACCCCGAGCTGTACCCGCTGCACGCGCTGGCGCAGCACGTGACGCAGCACGACCCCGCGCCCGACCCGCCGCGCCTGCAGCTTACTGCCGAGAGGTGTGTACTGTAGTTACTGTGTACCCGAGCTGTACCCGCTGCACGCAGCACGTGACGCAGCACGACCCCGCGCCCGACCCGCCGCGCCTGCAGCTTACTGCCGAGAGGTGTGTACTGTAGTTACTGTGTACCCGAGCTGTACCCGCTGCACGCAGCACGTGACGCAGCACGACCCCGCGCCCGACCCGCCGCGCCTGCAGCTTACTGCCGAGAGGTGTGTACTGTAGTTACTGTGTACCCGAGCTGTACCCGCTGCACGCAGCACGTGACGCAGCACGACCCCGCGCCCGACCCGCCGCGCCTGCAGCTTACTGCCGAGAGGTGTGTACTGTAGTTACTGTGTACCCGAGCTGTACCCGCTGCACGCAGCACGTGACGCAGCACGACCCCGCGCCCGACCCGCCGCGCCTGCAGCTTACTGCCGAGAGGTGTGTACTGTAGTTACTGTGTACCCGAGCTGTACCCGCTGCACGCAGCACGTGACGCAGCACGACCCCGCGCCCGACCCGCCGCGCCTGCAGCTTACTGCCGAGAGGTGTGTACTGTAGTTACTGTGTACCCGAGCTGTACCCGCTGCACGCAGCACGTGACGCAGCACGACCCCGCGCCCGACCCGCCGCGCCTGCAGCTTACTGCCGAGAGGTGTGTACTGTAGTTACTGTGTACCCGAGCTGTACCCGCTGCACGCAGCACGTGACGCAGCACGACCCCGCGCCCGACCCGCCGCGCCTGCAGCTTACTGCCGAGAGGTGTGTACTGTAGTTACTGTGTACCCGAGCTGTACCCGCTGCACGCAGCACGTGACGCAGCACGACCCCGCGCCCGACCCGCCGCGCCTGCAGCTTACTGCCGAGAGGTGTGTACTGTAGTTACTGTGTACCCGAGCTGTACCCGCTGCACGCAGCACGTGACGCAGCACGACCCCGCGCCCGACCCGCCGCGCCTGCAGCTTACTGCCGAGAGGTGTGTACTGTAGTTACTGTGTACCCGAGCTGTACCCGCTGCACGCAGCACGTGACGCAGCACGACCCCGCGCCCGACCCGCCGCGCCTGCAGCTTACTGCCGAGAGGTGTGTACTGTAGTTACTGTGTACCCGAGCTGTACCCGCTGCACGCAGCACGTGACGCAGCACGACCCCGCGCCCGACCCGCCGCGCCTGCAGCTTACTGCCGAGAGGTGTGTACTGTAGTTACTGTGTACCCGAGCTGTACCCGCTGCACGCAGCACGTGACGCAGCACGACCCCGCGCCCGACCCGCCGCGCCTGCAGCTTACTGCCGAGAGGTGTGTACTGTGTGTACTCAATAATATTGCATGTTAAAAACAGTTCAGAGACAACAGACAGTTCGCGGATTGTTTGCGAGCTGTTCCTGCGCCGCCCGCGCGTAGATCGCGGGTGACCTCAGCGCCACGCCGGACCATTGCCGTGGCTGAAAGCGCGCAACTCGCTACAGGCCCGCGAGCCTGGTGTGCACGCACCCTAACCAAACACACGCAAACTACATACATCACGTTTTGAAGAAGAAACAAGGTTGTACTGTAAATCGCTCCTGCAGCTCAACGCGCGTGTTTGTAAACACAGTAGGGAACATTTTTAGCTTCAAAGATGATTATGCGACCTTTAAATAACTAAAAATGCATTGATGAAAACATGAAATGAAGTGATTTTTGCAGCTATGTTTCGTGCAAATTACTTTTTGTCGACAGTTCAATGAATGATGCCCATTCATGCGCAACTTTCGCAACTCTAACAAAATAAAAACATACTACTTACTTTTCGTTTAATCACCATCCTTCCTAACGTAACTTATTAAAATATTTTCTCCAACAGAATAAGCATAAACGACGCCTACCTACTCGACGACGGCGAAAGCATGATCATCTACGTATGCCAGGGCGTCAGTCCTGCCTTCCTCTCCGAAACCTTCGGCGTGACCGCCTTCTCACAGCTGCCTGATGAAATGAGGACTCTGCCCAGGATCGATACTGATGGCAATGTGCTGTTGCATGCGTTCATTGAGAAGTTGAATGATGATCGGCCGTATCCTTCTGATTTGCTTATATTGAGGTAATGTTGAATTTTATATTCGTGCAAAAAAATGTATATTATTATTGAAGAAAGCAATGGTGCGAAAATACAGCCATAAATTGACAAATAATCACAAAAGTTTCGTGTTTTTACCCCACTGCCAAGAAGGCTTATGTTTTTTCTGGATAACTTTAAGCTTATCTCTCATTAGTTGCGATACTGTGAAATCGCTTACTGCTAAAATGTTTTAATATTTAAGCGACACTTTAATGTTATAGTAAATTTTTAGTTACCCAATTTTAATTATCTGATTCCACAGAGACAACTCACCGTCACGAACGTTATTCACGGAGCGACTGATAGAAGACCGAGTGGAGTCGGCATTCTCCTACTACGAGTTTCTACAGCACGTGAAGAACCAAGTGAAATGAGTTCCGCGAGTGACGTCACTCACGCCTCGGACTGCCTGTGTTAGCTAGCGCCGGCCGCTACGACACTGCCCTATACGATAAGCAATTAGCACTTCTGGTTTTCGAGTTTAGAAAACTAGTGGTAGTGGTAATGTCAAAATCGATCCCAAGTTAAACTTAAATTATTTATTTCAAAATTAACATGTCCGGTCTATATTTATGTGCTCTCTCGATCAATGTAGAACAATTTAAAAGAGTAACACGAGGCTATAAATTATTTTGTCGTTGTAAGAACTGATAATTTATTTACACTTGTAACAATAATGAAATGTTGCTTCCAAACATTTAAATTGTTAGGAGCTTGATAGTTACTCCTAAGAAGGTGATTTAATGGTGAAGGGGTGTCAAATGATTAATAAAAGACGGAAAATTATAATTATAAAGTTCCCGGGACGATGGAAATATAAAATTACGGGAATGGAGCATCATCAGCTTCGATATATCAGTGACCCGATTCCCATAGGTTAGAACTCACTTTAGTTAATCTCGCAAACATCACAATTGGGAAGCAAATAAACAAGAAACGCGACAATATAAATATTATTATGTAAACTCGAGCCAGAAGCGCTATTTATTGTAAATGTCAAAAAATATAGTAGTGTCGTTGATTTGTGAAAATATAATAAAGTTTAATAGATCCGTGCGGCAAAGCGACAGCGCGCTGCATCGTTGTATGTTATCGAAATGTTATGTTTATTTATAACCAACTACATAATGTGACGAAACAAGTATTTTACTGAACACAGTGAAATGATCCCTGTTACACCAGTTCCAAGTTATTTATAAAATATATTTTTATTTCTTGGAAAGACTAGCTTTTTTATTTCAAATGTTCGTTGCCTTGAAGGTTCGTTTTATCGGATTGTTAAATTATGCAATGAAAAGAATGTTATAGCAATAATTTTAACACTTGACCCGCGTGAAGCTCGGTAAAATGATACGATTGTCATCCAACAACTTGTGAAATAATATTTCTAAGGCTTTATTTGTATGCATGGTATTGCTTGCGTGATCGTTACCGGAACAAAACATACGAGATAAACTCGAAACTGTTTTTAATTTAATTTTAAGAAAAGTCCTAGAAATGAATTCCAAAAACGTTGTCGTATATTTTGTTCCGCGTCCCTGACTGACCGTACGACTGTAACCCATATGTGTTGTGTACAAAATATTTGGTATGTTTATTTTTTTACATAATCAGAGGGTGTGGCGAGATCGTGCACTAACGGCGAATGTATTTGCCCGTTGATGCAACAAATACATTTTTTATTGTTAATTCCATGTTAGGTGTATGTAGTTATCTTTAAACTTGTATCTATTAATCATAATTCGATATTATTTCACCACTGTAAATTAAATAAAATTATTTATGAAATTGTAGGTAGTGTGTTTTTTATACTGAAATGAGAATGGTTCGAGAGAAGGTGGAATAACTGTGTATTGTGCAACTTGTTTCTAATTGGTCTGTTCCTGGTTTCTGGCTTTGATTTATTTTTATTAATAAAAGACAGAAAATTGGGTCTAATTGTAACTTTTCATTTTTCTCAACAAACCTCAACTTTGTCGTTTCGGGATTCACGTACTTTATTCCTCTATTTATTGGCTATTTTTATGCTAACCCGACGTTCCTTTTTAACACATCCAGGCTTATAGGTACTAATACCAAATCTACAGTATGTTTATTTCTGTAATGAATTACAAAAACAGACCCATACGAAAACAAAGAAAGAGTAAAACAAAATGAGTCATGAATCTAAGATCAGTTTGATATAAAAATATCGAAAAGGCATTTGCTCGATGGTATATTTTAATGTCATTCATCTATAGTCGTTAGATTAGGTCTCTTTATTGGCAACAAAAACGCACAATCGAGCCTTGTAAATGTTCTCTATTTACGTATGTTGCACGCCACGGTTACAAATTGTTCTAAAGGCGAGATTCTACCGGTGCGGTGTTGCAAACAGTAAAAAATCCTTAAATGTCCACGCAATTGCAACCTTTGTGCGTAAACACATGCTCCCAAGTGGACTTGCTTTGAAACAAGAATTTTGGTGGAGTCTCGCCATAACATTCATTTAAAACGTAGCATACTACTACTACCTTGTTATTTATTATTTTAAATTGTATGTAAAAATCATGTGGTCCGGGATTCCTCTGTTAAATGGCAATGTATGTTGAAATTGGCGCAGTGTATGATGTTGAAATTAAGTGAGACGGTAAGCGTATGCCAAAATTAATTCTAGATCCCTACTGGTAATACATGGATGGATGTGCTATTGTCATTAAAAAAAGGGCGCATGAAATATAAAGTTTCTTTTTCTAACTGAAAAATTCAATATTTGGAAAGGCCCTTTATTTATTTTATTTAAATTGAAAATCTAAGCAACTATGGTGTAGTTCACGCCAAACTTATTGACGGCGTACGAGCATGCGGCCCATACTCTTGGTGGTAGTCGTTAAGTTAGGCACGAAAAAATCTTTTGGAGTTCCAAGAATATGCTGTGATTTCGTCTACGAATAAATTATGTATGATGCCCACTGTTCATGACTAATAACAATAACTGTTAGCAACTTTAAGATCAAATTGTTTAATTTAACGCCAGTGTGACTGAACTTAAGAGGAACATTGTAATTTGTTTCAATACAGACAATTCGAAATTATTCTTGTTTCCTTTTGAACGAATTCCTGTATATTCTTACCCTATAGTAGGAAAACGTAGTGAGGGCAGGCGGTATATAAAGATAGTGGTTCCAAGTGGCTTGGTTCCAATAGAGCTGGAACTATCACAGCAATATGAGTGTAAACTACATTATCATTGTCTAAGAAGGTCCACTGCACTATGGATATTGGTACATAAGTTTTGCTAATTTATTTATTTTTTCATTTATTTATTACATTTTAGAGCCGATTTCTCAATCGCCAGATAACGTTTATCTGAAAAATATGTTTGACGTTTTGACAGCTTTTATATAGAAAATATGTCAAACCGCCATATTTATTCCTCAGATAGAAGCTAACTGATGATTGAAAAATCAGCCCTTAATGAAAAAGAAACTGCAATTATAATTAAAGTTGTATATTATTTAAAAAACTATTCATGCAAAAGCATTAAAAGTTATATAAAAAAAGTAAAACAGCACACAAACTTCTATGCACAGCTGGCTTATAAAGGAGCGTCCTTACGAAATGATCACTAAGATAAACTTTTGTAAAAACATTACAAAAATTTTCTGAAAATTACTAAAATAATCTGACTTCCTTCTTTTCTTCTTTTATTCATTTTTTATTCTCTTTTACTATTTTTTTATAGTTTATGAAGTGAACGTTTCGTTATACGACCTCAAAATTATACGACGTTAACAAGATAAATATGACGGTCCGTCCCTTGCAGTAACCTACCAAGATCTAGGCATCAGCTAGGAAAAGAATAAAAAGAAAATCCCCCATCTTCACAGTTGTGAGTTACAAACGTATCTCCAGACTTGAATTTCTTTAACATTTCGTCTGCAAAGTAGTTCGGCGGTGCGTACATACTTTTCCTGAACATCTGATTGTCCATGAGCGACCAGAACCAGAGGTAGCTGCGAGCTCTTCGGAACTTGACCGCAGACGCCATGACAGCCTCTACGGCCTTTGCGCATACAGGATCGCGATACCAAGGCGTGTTAAACTTTAAATGCTGTAGATTACAGCGAAATATCTGGAATAAAGCAGGGAGTAAGCTTAAGCAAATCAAATTCTAATAACAATGGGTAGGTATAGAGGTTATAATAAAAGGTGTTATCTGTTGGGTTCTATTGCAATTTCACTCACAATCACAACTTACGAGTCTCACATTGTTCCCGCGTTTTGTTAGACGTTAAGACTGTTAAGAATTTGAGATAACTAACATAAAAAAAATTAAGATATCTACAAAAGTATCAAAGATTACTTACTTCATGGCCACACATTTCCAACATGCAGTAGTTGATGTACTCTACTGGTTTTAAATCTACTCGAAACCCCAACTTCTGCAGACGATCTGTTCAGAATTTATTAATGCTTTAGATACAATATAAACATGAAGAGCTTGTTATAAGATCATTCTTACAACAGTCATTTCATTGATTAGAATTAGCTACAGGCTTTGATTATATAAATGGCTACAAGTAATAGATAATATCTACTTATTTCTTAATGGTTGCAACTTTGGTTCAGGGTACCTACCTATATGTTTACGCATTTTGTTAAATGCTATAGGTGAATGGAAGATGCTGAGTATCTAGGTACATATGAGTTAGGTAATCTTACCTCTCAGGCCATATAATAATTCGGGTCTATGAACGCATCTGTGGAATGTCTTGCAGAGTCCATAGTACACCTTTACATACAGAAACGACATGGTTCGCGAACAAAAATTTTTAGGTAGGTAATCAATGTAAGTATAAAATATCTCTACAAATACATATTTCAATTTGCAACAAACATTATAAAAAGTATAAAAAACAGTGGATTTATATAATTATGTAAAAATTCACTCCATCATAATTTTGCAATGTTTTTATTTCAGACCACTGACAATTTTCAACACAACAGACCATTTCAGTACAGATTCTAAAAGAAAATATTAGGAACTTTTTCATCATGATCGACTAGTTTTTCTACAAATAATATTTGAACTGTGGTTTTACCGCGTTAAGGCCATGTTAAGGCCCATTTAAAGCCGCGCATTTGAAGTCATCAATCTATACATATAATAAATCTGTAGAAAAGTAATTTTTGTACATTGAAGAAATTGACAAAAAAAATAGCCAGCATGTTAAAGGATAACTAACAGAACCCATTTCCATCATTTTTGTCATTTTTGTCTGTTTGTCTGTTTGTCTGTTTGTCTGTTTGTCTGTTTATCTGTTTGTTTGTTCGGGATTCACGTAAAATCTACGAATTCAATGCAGACAATGCTTATATACAAAAATTCTACGTAACTTGGGGTATTACTTAGTTTTTGTTTCATCGAAATCGATTGACTCTATCAAAAGATATGATTAATTTTGTGAATTCAAGATGTAAAATATTACGACACGCAATCTGTTTGTCAAAACTGTACATTTGAATGTTGTACTTATATTAGTTGATCGGCCTATTATTAACCTTTACACAGAAAATCACACCTTCATAAGTAACTTCGGAAGAAAAAAAAATATGAAAATTTTGTTTAGCCAAGGTTAAAGTAGCTCCATCTGTGGTAATCTGTGTTAAATAAAATACATCAAATTTGTCAAAGGAGCGAGGTGGTAAATGACAATAAATTACCATACATTCTTTATAGAGGATTATTATTTCAACAGATGGAGTTGTGTATTTTCCGTAATTCACCATATTTTAACACGTAGTGTAATTTTTCGATAGACATTTCAATAGTGTTTGTCAGTTTGCCGTGCCACATCAAAATAAAATTATAATTATTACCTTGATGAAAAGAAAATTAATAGTTCTCAGCCAAATTTAAAACGGTGCCATCTAAATTATTTTTTGAACATTATGTCAAAAATGATGACTTTAGTGGAACAATTAATTATCATTTAAAGTTACAGATGGAGTTCATATCAGGATTTTTTCATAAACATAGTTTAGCTTATCTTCCACTAATGTGAAAACAAATTACTTTGAGTGAGTAGTATTAAGTAGACCTTAATTATTTTTTCTGATGCAAAATATGTAAACTTAATCCTAGAAGAAAGGAGGATCTGCGTGAGCGTGTGCTAAGCGTGAGGTAGGTAGGTAATGTAGGATTCCGTAGCTTTAAGAACAAGCCCAGATACAAAGTGCAGATAAGAAATGGGAGCTTTCTCGATTTAATACCATACACACGTAAAATGCTTTATGCGTCTGAAAACGCACAAATTGCGCGTCGCATACCAGAGACATGCTTACTTTCAACTTCTGATCGCAAATACACTGGTCACGATTACGAACAGTCTCAGTAAGACCCGAGCCAAGTCTAAAAAAACACCTTTTATATAAAACTACGTTTGATGTCATTCAATCACAAAGACAGAATTGTTTTCTGTTACAAATCCTATCCACCTGTATCCTATCCTAATCCAGCATGCATTGCAGGTGTGCATTGTACAAAAACCAATGGTATCCTATTCGAGAAGTCAAAAGAGTCGACCTGCCAACGTCAGCTTCTGCGCTAAGTAAGTGTTCTTATTAGTACCATCAGAATTACATTCATCGTTGAATGAGGTGAATAAATTTTCAGAAACCACAATAACAGTAGGAGCCAAAGCATATGATCGCTTCATAGAGATTGGCCCCAGGTGACCAAGTCAGGTCTGATTTGTTCGTTCATCAGATCTTTGAAAGTGTTTCGGTGGATACTTACTGTCGTCCTGTGTGACACAAAATATGGTATACAAGGTGTTGATTTGCATTTGTGCCATAGTTCAGGAGGAGGACATACAATACGTAAATAATCGATTGGAATTACAGTAGACGGGAAATAACTAATATGCACTGCTTTTTTTGTCATTGTAATGTCGTGGTATTTTCGAAGTAATCCAATTTTATGAATGAAATTTATGAGTGATCGTTGCGTATGCTTTGTGTTTGCGTTTGTGTGAGGGCGCAGCACGGTTTTAACGCCAGTAACATACGCGCCAAGTTTAAATAAGGCTAGATGACATTTACGGAATTCCGAAAAAAAATTAAAGAAAAAAAATTACGTACCAATTCTTTTATTGATTTGGGTCGAGAATCATTAGCATAATTACCTCCTTGAATATGACACGGATGCAAATCAACATCTTGTATAAACGTCCTCCGCAAGAGCGAAATTTTCCCGGTGTGCGGTAGTGACGCACAGTATACAACACTTCTGTTTATTTTGATTTGCTGGCTCCACCAAGAAATGACAAATTGCGAGCGTACATTTTGAAAATCTTGGCAAAACTGCAGGTTTCAAGTACGAACACATGAAGTGGACTCTCACAGATACGTACATTTTGCCTATTCGTGAACTAAAGCAAACATTTCGGTGGAGTCCCGGCTTAGGCCACCACATTAGGCGTGCGCGATCCTCGGGCGTGTGAGTAGCGCGGGCGTCGCGAGCGTGCTGCGTAAACGTCGCGTTTTGATGCCCTGCGGCATGTGTGAAGAATGCAAGCGACGCGCTCGCGCGTGGGGTCAGCCTTACCATAGTGAGTAAGTGCACAGAAAATCCCCGTCATACAAGTGTTTCTCCCCAGTAGTGAAACTATCCTACCCTATGCGCCTGCTGATGATGATGACTCATTTTATCATCCATCCAGCTATTCCCCAACTATGTTGGTGTTGCCTTCCAGTCACCGAATCTGTTTGAGTACCAATATTTTGCTTGGAGCGACTACCTATCTACCTATCTTCAATCCAGTCTCACTACACAAGACGATATCCATGGTGAAACTGACAGACTTTCTGGCTTCTGATTAGTCGCAGCAGCTGCAGAAAATGTACAAATGACAGCTTTGTCAGACTCAAAGCATATAGACATAGATTATAACTGTTTCCTGTGAAAATTACTTACGCACCATACGTAATAATTTTCCAAATTGGCTGACTAGATCCAGAGATATTCACAACGTCACAAACTTTACTTCTTTTGTTTAGATAAATGGTCACATCCACAACACAACCTTGATCAATGAATCTATGCGACTGCTATAAAAAAAAAAAAAAATAAATAAATAAGTGCTAATCCTAATTATACTGTCACGTGAAAGAATGCACCTACGGGATAAGTAGTATTTTGACTATTCTATATTGCCTACGCAGACGAAGTTGCGGGCAACAGCTAGTTTAATATAAACCTTAACTACCTTGACATACGGTCGCCGCAGGGCCTACTTAAGATGGGTCATAGACAAGATGGATGGCATGTTGTAGTACCTATTTATTCATTAAAGACAGTCTAGAATTTAAACTCTAGATTAATCGTGAATATGTATGTGCGTAGCTATGCACGCGAACAGACGGACGGATATAAGTTTGAATACTTAACTGAAGTTTCACAATTACTTATGGCTTTGATACTAAGATATGAGCTATCAAACACAGTTAAGTAGGATACTGTCCGTAACGTAATTGTTACTGTGGTTAACGAAAGAGATCTTCCTTGATGCCTGAACGTTGAAATAATAATGAAATAAACAAGGTAACGGCAAAAAGTATATTTAAGGGTTAGGCGACATCTTGCCCACAACAAATGACACAACCCTTTGGTCAGATGTTGGGGCCAGATTTGCCCGAATGCATTTTCATGACTGGGCCAGTGGTCCTAGGAAAACTACTGGGAGTTAAGTGCCTCACTGAGGTATTCGGGGATTATGGAACTTGTAAATTTTCTGTCTACATTATTTTGCTCGTGCAGGAGATATGTTCCATACAAATGTAGTTATGCCAGGATCCGCGACACCCTTTATTTTGTTCTTGAATGAATTCTAAACACACTATTGTTTTATTTTATTTTATCAATATTAGATATATATTTGAAAAGTTTTATTTATCAAATATAAATAAAAATCCTATTTATTTTCCAATATCGTGTTCAGGATACGTTCAAGAGTTATTTGCCTCCTGACAATTTTGAGCTACCAAAAAATTCATAGTTCCATAATCCCAGAATTTATCTCAGTAGGCCAATTGATTCACAATAGATTTTCTTGAAAACAACTGGCCCAGTCATGAAAATGTATTCAAAAATATCTACCAAATATCGGCCAAAAATATATCTCGCCTTCGGGCTACATTTGAAGAGGGCGAGATGTCGCCTTACACATATTTAAATAAGCTACAAAAATATAGTACTACAAAATGTTAACAATATTGTTCAAAATAAAGTTAGTAGCAACAAGCGATATGCAAGAACATAGGCCTATCTACGATCGAAATAGTGTTCGTGAAAACTTCAGGATTTTCAGTTTGGTTTAGGAATGGCATAGTTATCAATGTTTTCCATAATTTATCATTAAGTAGGAATAGTCCACTGACTTCAAAAGCACTCGACTTCTCATCTCACGCAAGTTTTCATATCGCCGTCAAATCCGTTAAACAAGTAAGTTCTTATGTTTATTATTTCTGTGCATCTGCTATATAAACTGAGAATTCAGAAATTGTATCAAAATGTACACTTTCATGGTGTTTGGGTTCAAGTTCATCAGGTATATCATCGTCAACTAGTTCTTGCTTTCTACTAGCCTTATGGCAGCACAATGCACAGTCTGTGCACGTAGTTGCTGGGTGTGTGATGTCAGAAGCCCAGTAGTCTTTGGGAGCGAACTTGCTTCTTCTGAACATCTGGTGATCCAAAGCCGTCCAGAACCAGAGAATGGCGCGAGCTCGTCGGAACTTCACGGCTGACGTCATTACTGCTTCAATTGCTTTCCTGCAAATCTTATCCCGGCTCGGCTTCGTGTTGAATCTCAAATGCCTCAGGTTGCAGCGGAATACCTGAAATTTTTGGTTTTAGTGTTCAGTTAAGTTAAGCCTCTTGATATTTTACATAAGGAAAGTTATTTTGTGGGCAAACACAATACAGGCTTATATTGAGTCCACAAAGGGTGAAAATAGGGACATGACAAATATTAACTAAGTGAATAGTGTCAGAATAGCTCTAAGCCAAACTGTAACACCTACTTTATACATTGTGGAATGAATTTTCAGAGAAATTTATTCTGCTGAAACTTTTCAAAATTAAAAAAAATGCTGAGAATTGAAAAAGAACTCATTATAAAATTCTTACTTCATGTCCACACATTTCGAGCATGCAATAGTTTATAAATGGAACCGGGATGAGATCTATTCGGAAGCCCAACTTTTGAAGTCGATCTGTTAAGGCAAAGGGTGGTTACCAATATAATGTTTAAAATGAGGAAATATTTATTTGTTTGTACTTTAAAAGCTTGGAAATTACTGTATCGACCTGAAAAAAAAATCTTCACGGTTGGGAAGCTTTACTTTCTCCGAGTAAAATAGACTATATTTTATTTATTTATTTGGGTAACCAAAGACGTAAGTGAAGCCGCGGGAAAAGCCAGTTTCAAATTAGTTACCTCTAAGACCAGTTAACAACTGCGGTTTATGTTTGCAGGTATCAAAAGTGTTGCAAGGTCCATAGTATGCCTTCACGTATAAAAAAGACATTTTAATATATTAAAATATATAAAGTAATATAAAAGAGGATCAAAAGATAAAATGATTTATAAAAATGTTTACATAAAACTGCCCCAAGAACAATTTAGGGTGACAGATTGCTTTTTTAATTCATCATGTGCCAGCCACAAGTCCTCCTTGGTTGGTATTTAATTTGTAGTTTCAATATATTGTCCAGTGTGAAATGGAATTCTTTGGCAATATTTTTACCACGTGTTCTATTCATGATCATGAGTAGAACAATCATGAGTAGATTATCATTTAGGTTCATAAAATAAACATAGCAGGCCTCCCCCAACGAATGCCAACCGTGCCGGTCATGGGCAGCCCGCATCCATCCACTGTCCGCCACCTTCTTCAATTCGTCGGTCCACCGTGGAGCAGGACATTCTAAGCGTTTATAATGTAACCCACACATTCACATAGGGTCCTTTTATGATGCTTGTTTTTATTGTTTGATAGAACCTGATTACCAAGTAAAATGAAAAAAAAAAAAACAGGTAAATATTTAAATAAAAGAATATATTTAACAATAACAAGACTAGCAAATAAAGATAAAGACATGTTCGTACTTACAAAAATAACTTGAAAAATATTCACTGCTAACGCTACCAGAGATTTTGGACAGTCTGCCAAATACTGAATACTACAAATGGTACTAGAACCTATATTGAATCATTCTCCTTGGATCCCATTTCAATATTTGTTGCTTTGAATATCACGAAAGTTTACTTTATACGCCGTAGGTCATGTTTCTAAATTAAACGTTTTTCTTCTTTCAAGTACAAATGAATGAATGTTATAAAACTGGATTCAATGGAAATAGCAAATGGGATCCATCGAAATTACCGAAACAACGGATCAAATACTGTATTCCGACGATAATGTCTCAATATCATCTTCACCTTTATCATCGTTAGGCGACCGTTTTTTCACAAGGATTTTACAGCATTCAATACACTCTGCACAGGTTGAAAATCCCAAATCTATGTCTTTTGCCCAGTAGTCAGGCGGGGCATAGGCACTTCTTCTGAACATCTGGTGATCCAAAGCCGTCCAGAACCAGAGAATGGCGCGAGCTCGTCGGAACTTCACGGCTGACGTCATTACTGCTTCTATGGCTCTTCTGCAAATCTTATCCCGGCTAGGCCTCGTGTTGAATTTCATATGCTTCAGGTTGCAGCGGAATACCTGAAATTTATGGTTTTGGTGGTAAATTGAGTCAAGCTCGTGATTGGTATTCAGATTTTACACGTAGGTGAAATTATTTATTAAAAAATACAAATATTTCCCAAAGTAGGTGATACTTTACTTTTTTCCATTCTTTCCCCTTCTTTTCAAGGGGAATCTATGATTTTTATTGTATGCTGGAGTTTGTAAATAGGGTTATGGGGTGTGACTAGAATGAAAAAAGTAGATACAGATTTTATTTAAAATGCTTACTTCATGTCCACACATTTCGAGCATGAAATAGTTGATAAATGGAACCGGAACGAGATCTATTCGGAAGCCCAACTTTTGAAGACGATCTGTTAAAGCGAAAGGTGTTGTTAGTTGACTTAATAAATATATATATTTCCGTACTAATATAATCTAAGTACACTGACAATATAACACCAATGATCATTTCTTCTTCTTCTTCTTTCTCCTGCCCTGTTCCCAAATTTTAATTGGGGTCGGCGCAATATGTCATTTTCTTCCATTTTCCCCTGTCACTCGTCCTACTGACACTCACTCCCTTCCTATTCATATCATCTTTCAGGCAATCCATCAATCTTTTCTTAGGTCTTCCTCTTCCTCTCCATCCATCTACATTCATACTTAGCACACACTTTGTTGCATGTGTATCATCCCTCCTCATTACATGCCCATACCACGACAATCTTCTACTTCTCATCTTTTCTGTAACTGGCGCTACTTTCAGACTTCCTCTAATGTAATCATTCCTCACTTTATCCATTCTTGTAACACCACACATCCATCTCAGCATTCTCATTTCTGCTACATGCACTCTCTTCTCATCCCTCTTTTTCAATGCCCATCACTCCGATCCATACAGGACGACAGGTCTAATGACGGATTTGTAAATTTTGCCCTTCAGTTTGAGGGGCATCCGCGGGTCACATATAGCGCTAGTTATCTGTCGCCACTTCATCCATCCAGTATTGATCCGATGCGTAACGTCCCTGTTCACCTCACCGTCACTTTGGACGAGTGAACCAAGGTACCGGAAGTCGGAGCAAACTGGTAGGAGCATGCCGGCTAGGGTTATGGTCATGGGTCCTGAAATACCACCAAAATCACAATGAAGGTATTCGGTTTTGTTCCTGCTCACCTTTAAACCTACTGTCTCCAGTCTCAGCCGCCATGCCTCCAATCTACTCTGGACCTCTGGCCCACTCTCCCCCACCAGAACAATGTCATCGGCGAAAAGCATACACCAGGGTTCCTCCTCCTGTATATCTGCCGTTAGCGCGTCCATTACCATCAGGAAGAGGTACGGGCTAAGAGCCGACCCCTGATGTAAGCCAACACCTACACTGAAACTGGCGGTAGTGCCCGCTGCGGACCGGACTTGTGTACTGCATCTGCCGTACATCGCTCGAATCAACTGCACATACTTCCCTGGTATACCTTTCTCCTCAAGGGCCCACCACAAAACCTCACGAGGCACCCGGTCATATGCCTTCTCGAGGTCAACGAACACCATATGCAAGTTTTTGTGTGCACCCCTGTACTTTTCGCACAGTTGGCGAATACAGAATATATTTTTTTTACGACCGGCCGCCTGCCTGACGTCAACCCTCTTTGGGAATGCAATTGTTGGTGGTCACTCTCCTACCACCTAAGGATTGGTCTATTTTAGGATAAATTGCAATTAAAATATTAAACATTAACAAAAATATCACAATCCAGTCTTTTAAAATCCGGATCTAGTCTCCTCACTGCAACGTCCAGCTCAGAGAGGTCTAGTATGAGTTCCCTCATGTTCTTATTAGGCCCACGGGGCCCCTGGTGGGATGTCATCTGCTAGGCGATCTCTTCTATTGACGCTTCATCAGCATAGGATTCATTTTCCTCTGTAGCCACATACACAGTCAATTGGAATAGTTCAAGATTATCTGTCGGCTTAAACGTGATGCTCTTCTTGACATATCCGTTCTTCTCTCTATAGTTCAGGTATTTGGTGACTTAGGCCACATCTTCGGTCCTTATCTTGTAGGCTACCACCCACACTGTACTGTTTGTCACCAATGATCATTTATATACCTAATTAAAGTATAATAGGTACCTAATTAAGAAATATTTGTATGTTTCTACACTAAAAGCTGAGAAAATACCAAACCGATTAGAAGAAATATTCTTCACCTTTACACGCTTACGCTTCCAGGTACGGAAAAAAGTTACCTCAGGATACGGGTGAAGCCGCGGGAAAACGGATAGTTAGGTATATATTAGTTACCTCTCCCTAACTGCCTCGTTGGTCTAGCTGTCGCAAGTGCGGCTGCTGAGCACGAGGTCTCGGGTTCGATTCCCGAGTCGGGCCGAAATCGCTTTGTGTGTTTTAGAAGACTTTCACAAAGCAGCCCGGAGCCTGGAAGCTGGTGATTGATACACCCGTGCATCGGAGAGCACGTAAATGTCGGTCCTGCGCCTGATCTCTCTCCGGTCGTGTCGGATTACCGTCCCATCGGGCTATGAGAGTTAAGGAATAGTGAGTGCACCTGTGTCTGCGCAAATGCTCGTGCACTATAATATGTCCTGCGTAGTTGGCTAATCTCCTTACATGAGAACAGCCGCCGTAGCCGATAATCGGCTAGGAGGACATCATCAGTTACCTCTAAAACCAGTTAACAACTGCGGTTTATGTTTGCAAGTATCAAAAGTGTTGCAAGGTCCGTAGTATGCCTTTACATATAAAAACGACATTTTAATGTACTATTAAAGAAACTTATATAAAAATAATATTTAAACAGGATTGATGATAAAATAATTTAAAAAACTGCTAACATAAAATTACCCCAACAACAATTTTGGGTGACGGGTTGTTTTTTTTATTTCATCATGTGCCAGCTACAAATCCTCCTTGCATTGCCTCCTTGGTTGGTATTTAATTTATGGTTTCAGTATATCCTTTTTCGTCTCAATCATTGCGGCTATATAATTCTAATGTGTCCGCCGATATGAAGAATCTACGTTTTCTGCTTTTATACTTCTTCTTGTATTAAATGAGTTGAAGATTATTTTTTAATCCATTCAAAAGAAAAAGATGTAAAGTGTAGCATAAGAGAGAATCAGACTAGGCATGGGCTAGCCCTAGCCCCTGAGGAGCGTACAGTGTGTTTATCGCTCTGCGAAATTCATAATTGTCAGGGTTTATAAATAAAAATGCTCATGTAAAATATAGATAAAATATAATTAAATTAATATTAGTTACATAATAAACCTTATAAGAATGTTCTCTATAACAATGACAGTAAATATCGTAATATGTAATTAATCATTATTAAAAGTAAGTAAGTACCTAGCACTTTTTAGAAACAAGCTCAATAAACAATATAAAATAGAAAGAAGTCAATTCTACTACTACCACTACAGAGTTCATTGCATGTTGAGTTTACTTCAACAATCGAAACAACAATCTTCGATTATATAATATTCTCCTCTAGTGAAAAAGATTCAGACTTTATATGCAAGTACAAATGACATTAGGTATATGGGATCCATGGAGAAAACTTAAAAATGTGGAATCAAAAGTTCTCCATCGTGAATGATTGAGTATTCTAATAATCTTCAACGTTAGGTATCGCTATTAGGAGGTTTCTTCACAACGACGCCACAGCAGTTGACGCACTCTGTGCACGTTGAGTGTCCGAAATCTATATTTTTAGGCCAGTAGTCCTTGGGAGCATACTTGCTTCGTCTGAACATCTGGTGGTCCAAAGCCGTCCAGAACCAGAGTATGGTACGAGCTATCCTGAACTTTACTGCGGACCCAATGACGGCCTCAATAGCTCGTCTGCAAGTGGGGTCCCGAGTAGAACTCACGTTGAATTTTAAGTTCTTTATATTACAACGGAATACCTGCAGTGAAAGATACGTTATTATTCTGATGTTTATAATCATTATTTGGTGGAAAAGGCTTTGCAAATGACTACGAATGAGTAATGGGTGCCACAAAACCTTGTAACGAGTGGAATGTACGGAATGGTAAATTGCGATTCTTGGTTTGTATCACCAAGAAGCAATTCGTTTTGCTTGCAGAAGTAACTTTTGACATTTATTTTAGAGACCTCATTTCGTAAGAATTGAGCAGAATGTAATTATTCTTACCTCATGTCCACACATTTCAAGCATGCAATAGTTTATGAACGGTACTGGAATGAGATCCATTCGAAAACCCAATTTTTGGAGGCGATCTGTAAAAAGAACAATGACATCAATGCTACCTATATAAGCACACTAAGGTGTTGGAACTATGTTTTATCAGTGAGTGCTACATTCAAATATTTTATTATAATATACCTATTATTTTAAGTTACCAGTGGTGATAAAGGGAATCCATTTTATTTTTAATATTGGGGTAATAGGACCCCTTCTAGATCCCATTCTGGATGTGCTCTCAAGAATGTGACAAACTACATAAGTTAAAGAGTAAAATCAAACACCACTGATTATTTACCTCTCAGACCAAATAACAAATGGGGTTTATGCATGCAACAGTCAAAAGTATCACAAGGTCCATAGTACGCTTTTACGTACAGTAAAGACATGGTTTAAATAACAAATAAACTTCCTTAATCAAAACCAAAGTACACAAGTAGAAACACAAGTGATAATACAAACAACAGATGTCTAAAATATTATAAAGTTAACCAGCAAAGAACTTGAAAACTTCTTGCAACCACCAACCACCCAAGAGATTGGGATAAGAGCAGAGGACTGACGGCAAACCAGCTGTCAACTGTGAAAGATATATTTTTTTAATAATTAATATGTCACATTTCCAAATAAACGCAATGGCCATTTAGTGATAGGTTTTTAGAGAAAAAAGGATAAGCTGCAATTTTTTTCTGAGCAAATGTATATGTGTCTATTTACACGTCAGCAATAATTAGATTATATCTATTGGTCTACAAAATGATTCTGCACATGCAATGGAATTTGTATGTTTGTATGTTGGCTTTATAAATAAAAATGCACATTTGAAACATAGAATAAAATATAATTAAATTAATATTATTTCTAATAGATCTTAAAATAATAGTCTTCACAATAAAGACAGTAAATAGCCGAATATTTAATTAATCATTCTTAAAAATAAATTAAAATTATCGTCTCAGAATTGTACCCATAAGTACCTAACCTACCTAGTACATTTTAGGAACAAGCTCAATAAAATAATAATGCAAAATAGAAGAAAGTCAGTTCCACTAGTATAACTACAGAGTTAATTCAAAGTTGAGTTTACTAATCAACCCGTAGAGGAGACAATATTCGATTATATAAAATCTTCGTCTAGCGAATAAGATTCCGACTTTAAAGAAATGGGATCTTCCATTTTATCTTTTTCCGTCATAGTATTATCTGGCGTACTCTCTAGCGGCACTTTGCAGCAAATCGAACAATCAACACATTTTTCTTTTATTGTAAAGTCCACGTCAACAGGCCAGTAGTCTTGTGGCGCATACTTGCTTCTTCTAAACAGCTGGTGGTCAAGCGCTGTCCAGAACCATAGACAAGCCCGCGCTCGCCGGAACTTCAGGGAGGCCGATAGGATGGCGTAGATGGCCCTATCGCACACCTCGTCCCGTGTGAATTGAGTGTTGAACTTCAAATTCTGAAGCTTACAGCGGAAAATCTGAAGAGGAGTAGGTACATGAGGTTTAAAGAACATCTTAAACTAAACAGCCGGATTAAATAGTTTTGCATACTATGATATCCTAGCAACGCCAACGTAAGTTACAAAGGTAAGAATTAATCCTATGACCTACAATTGCTTGTGTTTTCATTTATTGTCGTCAACGTATATTATTTATAACTTTACTGCCAGATAGCATCATATCATTCGAATGTTGTGTAACAACCAATATTTGAAGAAACGATAAAGCACCTACAATTGGCGCACATTACGTTTGCCTCGGAAGATAGATATTTGAAGTAAATTAATGCGAACTTTACAAAGTATTTAAATAAGTAAGAAGCCGCTGTAGTCAATTATTGGGATAAGTAGCCTATTGCAAATATACGCGAGTAAAGAACTTACTTCATGTCCACACATTTCGAGCATACAGTAGTCGACGAAAGGGACTGGTACGAGATCTATTCGAATACCGATTTTCTGAGCTCGATCTGCAAAAAAAAGGACATCGAACCTTTTTAATGCTTAAGGTGCAGTGAAGAAAATGTAGTTTGTAGTCTGTTGAGTATGCTCCGCAGTCTTATCTCTTCAGATAGATCTTTTGAGCAATGGGCAAATAATCATGAGAAACTTTGTTGCCTTGTGGTTTTTACAAGCAAGCTGTCACACCAAGATTATCGTGTTGCCAAGACGATACGCGTAGGATTAACAGTTGCCGTTTAAGTATTTCAACTATACTTATGTAAGTACTTAGTTCGGCATTTACCGTTTATCATTACATAATTTACTAGCTTTTTCTCACGTCCCGAGGAACTTTTTCACGTAGGTACATGGATAAAATACGCGTAACCTAAAATTTTTCTTTTTTCTTATCTATGTATACCTAGATGATATATTCAGAAGTAAATAAACCAAATAATGATTTACCTCTCAATCCATGAAGGAACTGTGGTTTGTGACAGAAACTGTTATTGCTACTACAAAGACCATGATAAGCTTTTACGTATAAGATCGACATTCTAAGTAGTCAGGATCTGACTGGTAAGGAGTTTAAGACCCAGTTTGTTTGTGCCGAATAAATTAAATATCTCTGTTAAGGACAGTGGAATATAATCAAATTCGTCTTTGACTGATATCTAAGGGGATGACATGCAGACGTCAGTACGATGTTTTTTTTACTTTTGTTTGTGCTTCGTTTTCCTGTTGGCCAGTTTGCAAACTTCTTTAAAGAATTCTCTACTTCTCTCTTTTTGGGCTAATTTATGTGTCCTTCATTATTATCATCTGCCTAGCCTTTTCCCAACTATGTATGTTTGGGTCAGCCTCCAGTCTGACCGGATGCATCTGCGTCCTAATGTTTTACAAAGAGCGACTGACTATTGGCCCCCAATGTTTTCGGTTTTTAAGTCGATATGAAATAAAAACTTTTGACTTTGAATGCAGAACTCTGTTCAGTGGTCCAAAGGTCTATCAGTTTCCTGACGGTTATCTTCATTTATAGAGGTCTTTAAGTGCATGTAGCTGAAAAATATTACTTATCATGTTGTACTTTGCGCCCAGTTTTATTTATTTACAGGCATATAAACATTTGATAAAAATAATATGTGACCCCGGGTATATTCCGATCGGAAATTTTCTTAGACTTTGAACTTTTAAAATTTTTAACGACTTCAAAAATCATCAAATGATGCCCGCTATGGATTAGCAGCTTTGGGGGAGTGTCAGACTCTTAATGACTAAAAACCGTCGTGTTCCGTCGAAGGCCTTGTCTGTACCAGGGCCGCGGTAGCTCTTTCGAACAACCCCGCAGCCTCGGCAGGCCTTTGCCCTGCTGGGACTTTGAAAAGCCGTAAATATGTAGGTATGTCTTCTTGTTTGTAAGTTAAGTGTTAAGTAATGTATATTTTTTAATTTACATAAACTTACATACGAACTTTATTTAAAAACTTAAAATCTAAAGATTTATTTACTTAGATTCGAAAATAGAAATAAGAATAAATAAATAGAATAAGAAATATTAGGAAGTCTAGATAGCTACAAACCCAGATTGCTATATAATTGTTTACATACAACATGTAGCACCGCTTTGCGATACAGATAAGGTGAGACCGCGTTATCATTATGCAGTAACTGCATACAAACCGATGACTGCATGACTGCCTCGTTGGTCTAGTTGTCGATAGCGCGACTGCTGTGCACGAAGTCTCGGGTTCAATTCCGGGGACGGGGTGAAATCGCTTTGTGGTTTTTAGAAACTCTCACAAAGCAGCCCGGAGTATGGAAGTTGGAGGTGTTACACCCAGGTACGGCCTGGGAGGGCACGTAAAAGCGGCGTCCCCGAATGCTACTTAGTAGCAGTCGTTGTTACAATTCCACGTCAGAGGCCGTCAGGTAGATTTGAGAAAACTCTGACACTAGGGCTTGCTAGGTGAATAAACCTGCAGTCCAACCGATAAGTAGACGACTGCCTTGCGATACAAATAAGGTGAGACATTGAAACGTCCGCGATATCATTATGCAGCTATTGCATACAAAATAGGCACATAGGTACCTTATAGTTAATCCTACAATCATCGTAAATATTTACTTGCAAGATTATACTATGTATAAGAGATAGCGTCGCTATGGAGCGATAAACATATGGTAGACAGGTATATTGTGTAATAATCGCAATAAAACTATTGTACTTTATCTTAGTATTTATTGATTTATTTTTACAATAATAATTATCTATTTAGGTACGATTAAGAGCTAATGATTAAGGGCTAAAGCAATTTTATATTATGGTTATATGGTTTTCGGAGCCCTTACTATTTCTGATAGAAGTATTCTATTCAAGTCTGGATTGATTCGAACTTGATTTATTCTACGGGTTCCAAAACATGGTGTGCTCCTAACTTCCCTGTCTCATGTGTCACATTTGATATACACCAATTGTTTGACTCTTGTGTCTGCTTCGTGGATAGTGAAGTGGTTATTTACACAAATGAAGCATTGATGGACATCATGGCTTTTGGAGCAAAAAATGGGAGGGTTCTTTGACAGGCTATTTTTTCCTCAGAGTCAACTTCAGTGGCAGTCCTCCCTTGATGGACTGCACTGTGTTGCTGCCGTGGTTCACCTCGGGGTACCTCTTGGTGGTCGCCGCCGGCTCCACGCTGAACTTGTGCAGTACTGCTGCAAGTCCTGCTAGCGACTGCATCTCACCCAGTCGAGCACCTGATGAGAAAATTATTGACGATAGAGAACCTTACAGTTGACGGTGGATAGGAAAGAAATGGCAGACTGTTTCAGACGCCTTCCTTATTTGTACTTAAATAGGTCATAATTGTAGCCCCGAAAAAAAGTCCTTAAATATCGAAGAACATGGGTATGGGTATCCAAAAATATTGCAGTTGGGTTGATGTCTTATCATGTTGAAGTTATCCGCGTGGATTTTCCACTTGACAGAAAATTTCGGTTCCAGATGAATAATTTTATTGTTTTAATCTAGAGCTGATAATATGAGAAGCATT
This sequence comes from Helicoverpa zea, assembly GCF_022581195.2. Classification (NCBI taxonomy): domain Eukaryota; kingdom Metazoa; phylum Arthropoda; class Insecta; order Lepidoptera; family Noctuidae; genus Helicoverpa; species Helicoverpa zea. The sequence continues at coordinate 10,907,492 of NC_061456.1, read as the reverse complement.
GGCCCTCGTATCATTTATTGAAGGTAGTATTTTGGTGAAAGTTATCAGCTTCAATATCAAGGTTAGATTACTATAAATAATGACTTAACAAATCAAAGGTCTTTGTAAGAAAACAATGTAAAAACTACTCACCGATACATTGCCGAGGTCCTTCACCGAAGGGCATATATGCAAACTTATGTCTCTCCTCAGACGGATCGTTGAACCTATCCGGTTTAAACTGAGTGGGGTTTTCGAAATACTTTTCGTCATTTTGTATACCTTCCACTGGGATGATAATCTTCACATCTGGATCAATTGTGATGCCTAACTCTTCGATCATGTACTTCTTTGCACACACTCTGTGTAAGGTGCCAAGAGAGGGGAACATTCTCATTGCCTCCTTGAACCCGTTACTCAATGCTTTCATTTCAGAGATCGAGTCATAGCATAGTTGATTGTTGTACTTCGCAAGCACCCTATCGATGTCTTCCTGAATTTTCTTTTGTTCTTCTGGGTGGAATGCCAACTGATGTAACAGGAAACTCGTCGCCGATGAGGAAGTTTCGAAACCTGCAGCGAAGAAGACGAACACCTGTGCCACCATGCATGTCAGATCCATGTCCATTTCTATTTGCACTGGCTTTCCATCGGCAGTTCTCTTCTCCACTGACTCACCTGTCATCTTGCCTTTGGCTTCTACTTCTAAAAGTAAATCAATGAAGTCATTTCGGCCAATGGGTTTGTTGTTACGTTGTTTGCGAATATTTTGAACAATCTCGGCCATGGAATCCAGCAAGAACGGCTCGTGTAATATTTTTTGAAAAAGTGTTCTGAAGTCGGGAAACAAATCGTAGAGTGGTACGAGGACGAAATTTCTCCACGATCTATTGAACATTTTTCTGCCCAAATCTCTGAAGAGAGAATGCTCGTTGTTGATGGTGTCCATTTGAATACCAAAGCCGCACGCGCCGATGAACTCCGTGGTGAACCGCGCCATCAGCTCGCGCACGTCACAGTCTCCGCCTTTGTTCACGATGTCTTCGCCCACATTTTGCAGTTTCTCAGCGCACGCCACAACTAGTGGGAACATGCTTTTCAGTTTGGCGGTCGTGAACGCTGATGTTAGACGCTGTCGTAACAATTTCCACGTGTCGCCGTCAACATGGAAGATATTCAGAAACGCTGGCTCATATTTTGGGTTCCTGCCCAGACCTCTGGGGTAGAAATATGCGAAGTCTACATTCAGGATCTTTCTGGCTATATCCAGATCTCGGATGATGAGTTCTGGTGTAGTTCCTCTGTATATTCCCACAACTTTCTCATTGGGATACTGGCGGTATAGCTCCACGGATATTTCTGTGATGCTTTTCTTGGCAAATACATTGTTGTAGAGCGTTCCAAACACGGGTATTGGTTTCTCGTGCTTGACATTGCGTTTCTCCCAGTAGTCGTGGTTCCTGGTGGTGTAGTAGTATAAGAGCACGAGCACAATTGGTATAAGTAAGAGAAGCATGTTGTTGCCTCGGTCGATCGCGTGAGACTGAATCAACAGTGTAGTGAACGTTGTAACTTGTTATCGTTCATTGAGTATCTGCATAGATACGGTGTGAATTGCAACGTTTAATGTTAGGGATACTAAATCATATCAATCTGCTTATTTATTAACGGTAAAACGGGAAACCGATATAGATATTTGTAAACTGAATATGTAATAGGTACAGTAGACATTTTTTTTTTGTTATTCAGCATTTTCACTATTTTACTTTTTAAAAGGGAATGCGTTTGGTGCATAGCTAAGATGTAGGTATTGTTATAATGTTAGAGACTGCTACTTATCTTGGATCAGGAACAGTTTCCTCAGAACAACTGGAACTATAAATTATAAAGACAAAAGGAGGCCGAAATGTCAGATATCAGCTATATTTCATGGCCCTGAATTGATTTACATTAACATGAATTTTATTTAAACAGAAGGTAATAACGAGTGAATGTCTTTAAACTTTGTATACGAATAAAACTTTTTTTTAATTCTTGAGAAACACTCAAATATCAAAGATTAAAGATAATTGCAAGTTATTAAAGGCATATCAGTTGGCTAAACCAGTCCGGATGACTCACTATGAAAACAGATGAAAATAAAAGAAACGTTTTATAAAATTTTATCTTATATATTTTAGGTGCTTAAAATTACAGTTATAAGAATAAAATATAAACAACATCTGTAATACTTCATTTCAATTCTATAAATTCAAACTCACTTTATGGCCATGGCCATTGACCATACAATTTCGTTCTACGTAATTGTTATTGCTTATTTTGGTATCACTGGGTGTTAATAAATAACCTTGAATATTAAAAACACCATGTTCAATATTAGGTGCCGTTCAATTATCATCTTCATTTATCTACCTATGTAACTTTAGCTCATGATGTTCCTTTGAATGGAGATCTTTAGTGAGTGTTCCTTATGCAGCGACATTATTTTCCTTGCTCCTAAGTTTCAGTTTGAGTGGCAGGCCTCCCTCGATGGATTGCACAATGTTGCTGCCGTGGTTGATTTCGGGGTACCTCTTGGTGGTCGTCGTCGGCTCCACGCTGAACTTGTGCAGAACTGCTGCAAGTCCTGCCAGCGACTGCATCTCGCCCAGTCGAGCACCTGGAAGATAAAATGTGAAAGGCTAGGAATACAATTCTTATTTTTTGGCGTTCATATAAAACTGTGACTGAACTGGATAAGTTTGAATTATTATTTTGCGTTAGTGGGCTATTAACTCGCAAGTGTAAATTAGACTTCATAATTTGAAAGGTGTAACTGAACAACGCGGTCCAGAATAATAAGTATCTAGTTAATAAGTCAATGTTTTAGCTACTCACCGATGCATTGCCGAGGTCCTTCACCGAAAGGCATGTATGCAAACTTATTTCTTTCCTCCGATGTATCGTTGAATCTATCCGGTATGAACTTCTCCGGATGTTCAAAATATTTCTCGTCATTTTGTATGCCTTGCAGTGGGATGATAATCTTCACATCTGGGTCGATTGTGATGCCCAACTCTTCGATCTTGTACTTCTTTGCACACACTCTGTGTAAGGTGCCGAGAGAGGGGAACATTCTCATTGCCTCCTTGAACCCGTTACTCAATGCTTTCATTTCAGAGATCGAGTCATAGCACAGTTGATTGTTGTACTTCGCAAGCACCCTATCGATATCTTCCTGAATTTTCTTTTGTTCTTCTGGGTGGAATGCCAACTGATGTAACATGAAACTCGTTGCCGATGAGGAAGTTTCGAACCCTGCTGCGAAGAACACAAACACCTGCGCTACCATGCATGTCAGATCCATTTCCATTTCTACTTGCATTGGCTTTCCATCCGCAGTTCTCTTCTCCACCGACTCCCCTGTGATTTTACCTTTTTCTTCCAGCTCTAAAAGTAAATCAATGAAGTCATTTCGGCCAATGGGCTTGAAGTTACGTTGTTTACGAATATTTTGAACTATCTCTGTCATGGAATCCAGTAGGAATGTCTCCTTCAATGTTTTTTGAAAGAATGTCCCAAACTCAGGAAATAGATCATATAGTGCTACGAGGAAATGAATTTTCGTCGATCTGTTGAACATTTTTCTGCCCAAATCTCTGAAGAGTGAGTGCTCGTCATTGATGGTGTCCATCTGTATGCCGAAGCCGCACGCGCCGATGAACTCCGTGGTGAACCGCGCCATCAGCTCGCGCACGTCACAGTCTCCGCCTTTGTTCACGATGTCTTCTCCGACGTGTGTCAGTTTCTCAGCGCACCCAACTACCAGTGGAAACATTTTTTTCAGCTTGGCAGTCGTGAACGTGGATGTTAGTCGCTGCCGTAATAACTTCCACGAATCACCTTCAGCATGGAAAAGATTCATAAACAGAGGCTCATATGTAGGGTTTCTGCCGATTCCTCTTGGGTAGAAGTACGCGAAGTCTACATTCAGGATCTTCCTTACTATTTCCAGGTCTCGAATGACGAGCTCCGGAGTGTTTCCCCGGAACATGCCCACAACTTTCTCATTCGGATACTGGCGGTATAAATCAGCGGCCATTTCTATAATGCTTTTCTTGGCAAACACATTGTCGTATAGCGTTCCAAATACGGGTATTGGTTTCTCGTGCTTGATGTTACGTTTCTCCCAGTAGTCATGGTTCCTGGTGGTGTAGTAATATAAGAGCACGAGTGCAATAGGCAGTAGCAGCAGGAATATCATGTTGTGTTCGTGGTTAAAGACGTGCGACTGAGTTAACCGCGGAGTGTGCGGTGGGACCCGTTATCTTGTGTTGTTTGTGTGAACGGTACCTACTTGGGGTTCCGTCGGGCCACAGCCGTATAGTGGGCGATTACAGACACACGTTTTATTGTTCAATATTAGATGATTATAATGCGGCGCGATAGTTGGTGGAAACAAACGACTCTGTTTAGCTTATTTTTGCGGTTTATCAACACTTCTAGGAAAGGTTCCTCTATTTCAGATTTTTACTAAATAGCTGGTAGTTTGTTCGACCTGTAATGAAACAAAATATTTTTTTAAGTTTTTATATTGCATCATAATTACATCATGAATATGTACTATAAATTGTCAGCGCTATATACATTGTGCTGCATTGGATGTTTTAAATGGATGTAATAACATACGAGTCTTTGGCATAATTGGCACCAACATTTAATATAGACATATCCTGCTACGTGCATCACCAATTAAGTCTCAGGCATGAGATGAAGTAGGTATCTATCTTTGTATTTAACTAACTACAAATAAGTAGGTTTACTATAAATAAATAATATCAGTGATAACATGTGATTTTTTAAATAAATTTTGCTACTCAAACATCGAAAGGAAAAAAGGTATTACTACAAAAGGACTTACTTCTATTGAGTGAAAATAATCTTTTCGAAAAACTGAATTGGATTTTTTGTTTGTCGAAAATTATTTTAGGGCATTGAAGAAACTATCGATAAACTACAAAAAGATACGATAATTATGTTGAATTTCAACAGTGCTGTTTACTCACACATGTTGTGTAACTGCTTGATACTGGAATATACCTATTTTTATACGTTGTTATCTTTCAACTATTATCTCAATATTCCACCAGCTGTAGTTAAAATGCCTAGATAAGGTGATAAGTAAATGTCCATATCACCTTCCTTAGTAATATAATAGTAAATAGTTATCAAAGGTGAGTCAAGAATAAGATATTAAAATGTAGGTACCCACGATACAATAAAAATAAAGTTTAGCTTAATTTGCAAAAAAAAAATCGGGAAATACAAATGATGTAGCAAGTAAATTACCTACTTCAAAAATAGACGAGATTTTGAACATGTTTTGATACGACAAACAAAGGCTTAACACCCAATAAAACACCGATAACTGAATAAACACTAATAAATCAAGATACTATCTTGATTGATCTAGACTTTGATCATAAATGTCACTTTAACCGTTCACTAAAGAAAGTTACTTTCTTCAGACACCAAATAAAGCTAAAAATCGACCTTTGGACTCAAGTTGTCTATTTTTAACACAATCTCTTTACACTTGATAATAACTTATTTACACTATTAAATGTTAGTAAAACACTTTATCTAACAATACATACCTCAGTTCTCCGTGTTAAAAAAATGTTTATTTTGATCACAATTTGGCAAAAACTCGCGAAATTCTAGCATAGGTTGTTCTAGCTGGATGGTTCAAACCAGTTTGAGTTGAGAGCCTCACTACTCAGTATTATATATCTCGGAACATTATAGACTTTGGACTTTGTTCGGTCGCTCGTAGACAAAAATTTTAGAGTATTATGACAAAAGTCAGACTATTGACGAATGTGTGCTTATGTTTTTAATTGATTGGTTAGATTTAAAGATTAGAGTACTTATGAAGGTATGTATATTTTTCCTAGTAGGTAGTGGGTAGGTAATTATGTTGAATGAGTAACTTTGGTTAGAATTAATAATTAATTTAAAAATGTGTTGATCGCGAAGTGTTTTTTTAAGAACATCAATGAAAATTTAATTGAATAATTTTCTCATATAACTTCCTATTTCACTTGCATTGTATTTACATACAACCTTTCTCAGAGTCAACCCATAAAATATTGTAAGCACTTCTTTTTTACGTTATGATCCATGAAGTTTCTTGCCCGTTCTTCTCCATAGGAAGCTACTTTTGGAATGTGCAACTAGAATCAAACTTATTTATAACACTAGTTTACAAATTTTTATTTTTTTTATATACCCCTCACAAAATCTATACCAGTACTCTCCGCCACCTTTGTACATTCTAAAAGTAACAACATAAACATTCTATCACGTAACATTTTTTTTCTACCCCGAAATATTTGTTTTTAGGAATCATTCTTAACTCTTGATCTTTGGTTTTGCATTACTTGTTTAGTTTAAGAGATATTTTTTGTTTAATTAAAAAAAAATGTCGCGTAGACAGTGTAAACAAAATTGTGATCGCTTTTGTTATGTTTGTGGACAATTTATATTTCTAAAGAAGAAAAGACATATGACAGAATCGTTGAAAATTGCATATCTTCATTATTTCGGATTTTCTGTGGCCAATCAAGAAAAAAACTGGGCTCACAATGTGTTTTGTGAGAGCTGTAGAATCACTTTACTGTGATGGTCATCCGGCGAAAACGTACACCTGTCATTTGGTACACCAATGTTGTGCAGGGAACCAACTAATCACGAAAATGACTGTTACTTTTGTTTTTCTAAGACTTCGGGTTTTAATAGGAAGACTAAGTCGGGTATTGTATATGTCACTTAAAGAGGGGGTGTTTGGCGTCCCACAAGTACGCAAAATCATAAGTAATTTTAAAGGAGATCATTCATTTCGTACCCAAAACTGAAAGTGCCGGCCAGAGTAAAAAAATACTTGATTCTTGTAGAGAATAATGCCTTGAACATTTTTTACTATTACAAGAATCGTCTACAATTAACCCCCCGGCTGCTATTTGACTTTGAAAATACCAAAAAATCCCACAATGTTTGGAGCATTACATTACGGCCCCAAACTGAGGAAGGAAGCTGCTGCCTTCAAAGGACTCCTGCCCAACCTGGGAAGTCATCAAACGACCCCCCTCCCGCTGTGGGGAAGTCAGACTCTTACTGACTAAAACCCATCATGGGGAAACCAGGGCCGGGGTAATTCTTTCGAACAATCCTGCAGCCCCTATAGGCTTTGTCCCACAAAAATATCGTACGATTCTTGTCGAGGATGCCCTGAAGATTTTTTACAATTATAAGGAACCTCTTCGGTTAACCCCCAGACTGCTGTTTGAGTTTAAAGTGGGAGAACCGTGAATAAAAAATCTATACTTGAATGTTATGGCAAATAACGTCCACAGTATTTTTTTAACCAACTTCCCAAAAAGGAGGAGGTTCTCAATTCGTCGGGATCTTTTTTTATGTATGTTCACAGATTACTCGAAGACGCCTGAACCGATTTGCAATTTTGTTTTTGTTTTTGATAGGGTATACCTTCCAGGTAGTCCCCTAATCACCCGGTCAGGATCTGATGATGGAAACCCTGAGAAATCGAGGGCAACTGTCGAAAATTGTAGGCGTGCATAGGTTAAAAACTTGACAATGAGGTGTACGTCTGATAACACTATGCAACAGTTAAGGTTTGGAGCTGACTTGATGATGGAGACGAGAGAAGGTGGAGGGAACTCGACAACTGAATATGCAAACTACCTTGTGTTTGGGCTTATATTATTTGTATTGACGAGACCTTTGCAACTGTGAAGGTTTGGAGCTGACCTGATGATGGAGACCGGAGAAGGTCGAGGGAACTCGACAACTGAATATGTAAACTACCTCGTGTTTGGGCTTATATTATTCGTATTAATGAGATCTTTCCACAAATGCGGATAGTGACAACTATGCTTGTCACTGAAAAGCCAAAAATAAAAACCTTTTTACAAAAAAAACACAGTGTCTAATGGATGTTCCTGAGTTTATACGCCACCGACTTCTAGGCCGATGCACCTAAGAATAGTATTTTTTTTTGCATTTCAGTGTTTTTGGGAGTCGGTTTTATTTTTTTGTTAACTGACCGAACGTCTACGATTACGGCCCCTGCTACACTGATTAGCTCCGATTAGCCTCTTACTGATTTAAACCCACCATGTTCCTTCTGACCATGTAGCCAGGCCGCGGTAACTCTTTCGAACAATCCCGCAGCCCCGGCAGGTTTTGGCCCTGGTGGGCCACCTGGGGTTTGCTAACTCTCTGAGGGGGGCGTAAACAATGCATGCCGACGACACATGTTGTCTGTCTCCAAGGAGACAGAGGGACTATGACCCACTCGAAATTCTATAGGGGCGAGGGGGAATGGGATGCCTTCGTCTCCTTCTGTGAAGCATGCCAGAGAAGGAGGCGGTGGAATAACTGAGAGTTCGCGCATCTCATCCCAGCCGCTGCCGTGGACGTGGAAGACACCACGCGCATCGTTTGTCGAGAAGACTCCCGGCACCATAGATGTCGGTCTGTGGGCGGTGAGTTTAGGGAGGCTCATCGTCCCTCCGCCTCCTTGGAAACAACAGGTCTGTGTCGGCGCCGAGCGTTGACCCAAGCCCTCCTCAGACAGTCAGCAAACCCCAGTGGGGCTCGCCAGGGCTGCGGGATTTTTCGAAAGAGTTACCGCGGCCCTGGTACATTATCAGAAGGAACATGATGGGTTTAAATCAGTAAGTCTCCTCGGTGTGCAGCAGGAGGGGGGGGGGGGTCGTAGACGTTCAATTAGTTAAAAAAATAATGTGGACGTATTTGTCGTAACATTCAAGTATAGATTTTATATTCACTTTAAACTCAAATAGCAGTCTGGGGGTTAACGAAGACGTTCCTTATAAAAGAAAAAAATCGTCAGGGCATCCTCGACAAAAATACTACGATATTTTTAGCGGGGACAAAACCTGCCCCACAGCGGGAGGGGGGTCATTTGATGACTTCCCAGGTTGGGCAGGAGTCCTTTGAAGGCAGCGGCTGCCTTCTCCAGTTTGGGGCCGTAATGTAATGCTCCAAATATTGTGGGATTTTTTGCTATTTTCAAAGTCAAATAGCAGCCGGGGGGTTAATTGTAGACAATTCTTGTAGTAGTAAAAAATGTTCAGGGCATTATTCTCTACAAGAATCTACTATTTTTTTCTTCTGGCCGGCACTTTCATTTTTGGGTACAAAATGTTCGAGACTTGAATGATCTCCTTTGATACTCTTTTATCTACGACTGAAAGAGTTGCTTGGAATTAATTCAAAACTGTTGTTAGAGACTTTTTAAGTAGGTAATAATAAAAGTGAAAACAATAAAGAGATAGTTAGTGATTCATTACAAAATTATCATAAGATGGGTGTTAACATGTCAAAAGATTCATTTTCTACATTCCCACTTGGATTTTTTTCCGGAAAACTTAGGAAGCATGAGCGACGAACAAGGAGAACACTTTCACCAGGATTTAAAGGCTTTTGAAGATCGTCATCAAGGCTATTGGGACGAAAATATGTTGGGAGACTACTCCTGGTCTATATTAAAAGAAACCGATTCCGAAACCTACAAGAAGTCCAAAATTAATAATTTTTAGTTGTTTATGGTCCGTTTTCTCGTGTTTTTAAAATTAAGTATAATTCCAAATGTGGACGTGATAGATTTTTTTAAATATTTTTCCTAGAGTACCTATAGATAGATAGATAAAATTCAACAACTTTCATCTGGGGTATAAAAACCGTGTAAACTAGTGTAATTTTTGACGTTCATAAGTGCTCGTAAAGGCCTGAATGAAATAAATGATTGGACTTTGAACAAATGCAGGGCGCATGCACTATTTGCTAACAGTATTTTGGGTAACTATACCGAAAACTGTTTTAACCTATCCCAAAACAAAGTAGGTCTCAAGTTTAGTGACCAATTCCAAATAATTATACAAAAACCAAATTATACAAAAAATAATGTTGATTGCTAGTCACTGGCTATTTGTATTAACCTTTGATGGCAGTCAAACCTCGATAAATAGGCTATCTGAAAATAATACAACATTGTTTTTTTTTTTTAAGTCAGTGTAGTCTTTTCTTAGCTTAGGGCGTTCAAACAAACTCATCAGTTTGCGAGTAAGCATGAGTTGTCGTACTCTCTCCGCTAGTGTCAGATTGTCATTTCACCTTACATATTTATGTAGAGTGAGGTAATGGAAAGAATCTAAGTACATCTGTGTTTGTGTAATTAAAAAATGTCCTGCGCACATGTCATGCACATTTTTCACAGAAACAATCGCTGTGGACTTTGTTCTTACGTGGAATGCATTCTGTTACATTGTCATGATCAATTCTATGATAAATGTCGGTCCTGCGCCTGATCTCTCTCCGGTCGTGTCGGATTGCCGTCCCATCGGGCTATGAGAGTGAAGGAATAGTGTGTGCACCAATAATAATTCCTGCGCAGCTTGCTGGTTTCCTTAAATGAGAACATTTCCCGTGTTTGATATATGGCTAGGAGGACAACAACAACATCAATGGTACCTACATTTGACCCTGGAGATGGCCAGGTCGTCTATACTAGTGTTTTGAACTAGTGCATCCTAGGTTTCAAGTCCTAGATATCAGTATATATCAAGAACTAGCGATTTCCCGGGATTTCCCGCCGCGTCCTTGGGAACTGCTGCCCGTAACGGGATAAAACATAGGTAGCCTATTTTACTCGGGAACATTGAAGCTTTTCAACAATGAGAGATTTTTTACATCGGTTATGTATTTTGGGAGCCTTTAGGACAACAACAAACAATCAAAAAAATGTTTCCTCCTTATTTATTAATTATAATAGTATAGAAGAAAAGAATAATTAATATGTACCTAACTATTCTTGTCTTCAGGTAAACATACAGATTAAATCTAACAAATAGTAGCTCAGACGACCATGGCTAGAACTTAATTGTTTATGTCTACAACCAGTTCATATGTACTAAAGTTAGATAAATTCACGGTGACTTGACTAAACTCTGGACCGGTAGTTTTTATAGGTAATCATTATGAATGAATCATGATGTTACAAAAAACATACCTGTGGCTGCGTTGTATCTTAGTTTAGCTATAATTTGTTGTTCGGTTCAATAGTTCAAAGTTCACAATTTCATAGTATTACCATAGATTACTTAATAGTTTTTGATATAACATCTTGTACCTGTACCTGTATTTTATTCTAAAAAAAGGCTGAATGATGCAATGTGTATATATTTGCCTAAACAATTATTTCCTAGTTTTACTATTTAGGTGCAAGGTGGCTTTAGGATTGCTCGAAATAGTTTTGACGACCTCGCTGGCGCAATGGTCACCATGCCGGACTGCCGGACCTGAGGTCCCGGGTTCGATTCCCGGTTCGGTCGACATTTATGTGATGAGCATGCTTGTTGGCCGTGGTCTGGGTGTTATGATATCTATTTATAAATATGTATATATGTAGCTATATGTAGTTTATCAGTTGTGTTAGCACCCATAACACAAGTTAATTAATAACTTACCATGGGGCTAACCGACCATGTGTAAAAAAGGTGTCCCGACATTTATTTATTATTTATTTATTATTATTTAGTTACCGCGGCCCTGGTAAGTAATGGGCTCCAGTAGGAATAAAAACCCACCGAATTTTGGACCCCGGAGTAAATATATTAATCCTAGTTTAAACCGATGAAAAAGTAGGTATGGTTATTTCTTTCATATTCCCTGGGGTACCTAAGTTTGATCCCGGTATAAGGGTAAAAGGTATAGGTACAGTGGATACACACTGTACCTAACAGGAGTCATTTGGTTATTTCCCACCAAATACTTAACTAACATGGCACCCATACCTTGGTCTCAGAGTTGCTTTAAGATAAAGTTTGTGGAGTTTTACCTACCTAATCTTTAGAACTTTTTAACCGATATTGAAAAGGGTCATACGCTATATTTAATTCTGGTACAGGAAGCAGTTACCTCAGCACGGGGATGTAACTGGTGGGAATATGTACTTCGAGTACCTATTGCAAGTCATGATTATAAAATTCCTATATAGTAGGTTCTCGTAAATATGTAATTTATGGTAAAAACTAATGTAATAATAAAATAAATACCTTCTAATTCTTCTAACTGATGTCTTGATTAGGTTAATGTTGAAATGAGTCATCCTTTATTTGTTTTCAGATTAATTATCATAATGAATTCAACAGTTTTGATAATAATATCTACTTTTAATTAGGTGAATCATTCACCGGTGTAGTTTTGACCTTTATGTTTGTTACAATTGTATTTAAAAAAGCGTAACTTAAAGCAAATTGTACATAGGTTATTAATTTGTTTTGAAATTTAGTGTAACGCTGTCTTACATTGCAGCATTGCCAACAAAAATTGCGTATTTGTTTGAAAATCTTTAGATAAAAGCGTCATGTGGTAGGTAATTGATATTCGTTGTTAAAAATGCATTAATTTTCCTCAAACGTGTTAGAGTAAAATATGCAGTAATTAATTGTATTTTATTCTGTTTAAATAAAATGTAATTATGCATTTTTGGGGTTTCGTACTCACCTTTGAGAGACGGTGAATGGTTGGATTCCCGTTTTACAAGGGTACAAGGGTAAAACGGGAATCCAACCAACCATTCACCGACAAACTGTTATTGGTATATCAGTTTATAAAATGAAATATTCATAGCCTAGCTAGAGTTAGCAAAACATAAGGTCAATGAACTTTTGTTTGGATAATTTTGCGTCTCATTGTGGTGAAAATATGAATCATGACGAGTTAACTTTACAACAGTGCGTTTATAGTTCACAAGGACTGCGACAGATGGCGCTATTTTAAGTTATTACATTATTTATTGGCTAGAATTATGTTTTGGTTAACATCAGGTTTTTTTAATGCTTTTCTACATTTATTTTTGATCCCAAAATTAATATCTTTGAGTTCGTAACTTAAATTAATTCTTAATACCAAAGCAATAATAATAATCTCACATACCTATACGTAAGTAAGTTCTATGCGCTAGCCGGCAGTGTTTAAGTAGTTCTATGCGCTAGCCGGCAGTGTTTAAGTAGTTCTATGCGCTAGCCGGCAGTGTTTAAGTAGTTCTATGCGCTAGCCGGCAGTGTTTAAGTAGTTCTATGCGCTAGCCGGCAGTGTTTAAGTAGTTTGCAGTTTTCAGGTGAACAAAGTGTGTCTAGGGCATGTGGCTGTCTTGTGGAGGTCAGAAGGCAGTCTGGAAGTGGTTCGAAAAGGCAGGCAGGTAATGCTAAGTTATGCCCAATCCAGCAAAGAAGTCAGACTGGTGTACGACTATTACTTTTCGCAATTCCCATTAGCATATCATCATAAAGAAGCCAAAAGCAAAGCAATAAAGAAAGTTGATTCACACATCGTTACATTATAAAAACGATTCGTGCTCCCCCAGTGATTCGGCCACGTAATGTGTGCAAATTGGCACGCGGCTATTTGTAATAACATCATCTATCTAGATTTTATTTTCAGGAGTGCATTTATATCAAGTGCTAAGTATATCACAAATATTCGGCGCCGGATTAGTTTTTTGAGCGAACATTACATTCTTTAATGATGTTGTCAGTTATAAGGCATATTGCAGACTTTTCTGTGTTGAGATTTGTGATTGCTGTTTTATCGGAATCTAACTAAGTAGTGTGTTTTAATTATTATGCAAGAAAGCCAATGTTTTCTGTTTACCAAGGATTTATAAGGTCATCATCCACCTGCCCTTGTTCCCATCGCATCACAGGCCACATTATCTCCAGTCATAGCCTTTCAAACAATCTATCCATCGTTTCTTTTAACAGGGATCTGTATAAAAAACTTTAGACCTTTCGTCATAACTGATTGGACGATACGATACGATACGAACCTTTTGTCAGTTTGGCACTGCCATCGTACCTATTATTTGGTCGTAATTTACAACACTGGGAAGCAGGGGGCATGTAGTCCATGAAACACCAATTTTGGATCATTGCAGTTTAGGATATTATAGACGTGTCACAATTGAAGGTTTGAAGTTTTTTCAAATTGGTAGTAGTTTTTGCTACTTCCAATTTTTGCTGCCCATTGCATAATGTATGACCATATAAAGAACCAAACCTTAGCCTGAGGTCCATCTAGATATCGTTTAGTTGAAAAAGAAACTGCAATTTTGTCTCCAACCGGCCTAATCCACATTGCATTGAATAGCATTTAGTGAATTATTTTGTTTTAAAGCTGCTGCATTTCACTCGGCACTCTTGTCTTTCGTCCAACTGCTCTAGAATATTTAACAGTACATACTAGAATATTATGTAGAAGTAAGTATATGCAACTAGATACGAACGTTGCTCTTTTGTTTTCGAAACAGGCCTTTCAGGTTTTGAAAGTAATCTGATATGCAGATTTGAATGGAACTTTACGAGCTCATGATTTTGAATTGAGAACTGGTTTGGGGAACATAAGGATTCAGTTTCAGCAATAGTTTCTTTATTAGACGTTGTAATGAGAGTTATATTTGGTGGAGATGGATAGGACGGAATGGCGGTGAGTTTGGGTGTCCGTATTTTGGACCATATGTCACCAATTTTATTATTATCTGTATTTTTAAGAAACAAGGCGTCAGTTTTATTTGCGTATCTAGATATAGGCCAGTACTATTAACAATTGCTCAAAAACATCTTAAGAAAGATGACTTTAAATAATTTAGAAATATTGCCAATTACAATCATACTAAACCACATAAAACTGTCAAATTACCGTTCAGAAGACAGATCTGAATTAAATTGTCTGCTGGAACAACTAAATTATCTCGAAGAGCATACAGAAGTGAAATTATAGCGATCTCAAGGCGAGTGAGCCCGGAAGCACCTGAGTTATGCGAACGACCACTTTTAGCACCGACTGTAGTTACATTGTAAAATAAGACATTTATTTATCGTCTACCTGGTTAATAAACTTTGAAAGAGAATGAGACTTTATGACTTAACTTACTGCTGATTTCGTGATTTGCAGATTCTGTTATTTTTGTTTCAAAGTTTAGTCCTAAAAATTTGGTAATATATCTCCTAAAAAGTCTCTAAGAGAACCAAAAATAATTACAGTTGCACAGTTTTATGGGACCCTTAATTATATCACACGTCCTCCAACTGCTATAGTGTTACTTGTTTCTATGAATAATATTTACTCATTTAAATCATTTTAGTACTCTTGTCTTCACATAGCTGTACCGAAAAAATATTTTTCGAATACCTATTTGACAATAATACAAAAGATAACAAGATTAAATGACATTCATGTTGATTATCATCAGCATCAGTTAAAAGCTCATGAACGGCGGAGATTGGCACTGTTTTCAGGAAAGATTTCAGGTAATTGAGGAAGCACTGAAGGTAACAAAAATGTTTAAGGGCACATGAATATATTTCTGCTTATCTGAAATAGTCAGAACAACGAGACAAGCTACTGGAAAAAATCATATGCTGGTTACTGTCAATGGTCCCTTTAGTTAAACATTCAAATATAATAGAAGCTATCTAGACCAAGCTTCAACTGGATTAGACGAACAACATTCCACGCACAATAAATAAACTGTCAAGAAGAAAAAAAAACAGAAAGCCCTTCATTCAAACCAAAAACAGCATCGTGAGCATTGTAAACAAAATAAGCGTCACCGTCGCGCTAAAATAAACTGTGGAATGCCGGATATTGCAATCCCGGTCCGTTACGGGCCGAGGATCGCTCGCGTACAGGTGCCTTCGACGACTCAGTGCGCCGGAGCATTCGAACGGAGCGCACGCACGCGAGCTCAGCCAAATATCGCGCATCGATATTTAACACGATAATCTTGAACCAGACGATACACTTACACGTGAAGATACAGTCAATCAAATAAATGTTAATGAAGAATTTGAAGCTGCAAGTGCTATAGCGGACAATTCTCAACACTGTGAACAGATAATTGTTCACAGTACGGGAAATTTCACAGCACTTTAGAAACAATTAAAACAGTGGACAATAAAATTGTGTTCCGAGAAAACTGTGGAAACTCTTCAACGGTACAAAATATATTGTGATTAAAATTTGCGAATGAAAAGTGAGTGTGGACAGTGAAGTGACGGACATTTGAAAGAATTAAAAGTTGTAGTTTGGTGTAACATTATGAAAGTCCTGCCCGTAGCAGACAAAGTTGCGAGTGTAGGAGATGGCAACGAACCGACTGTAGTTGACACGCAGACCCTGACCAAGGAGGAACTGAACAAGTAAATATATTTTTTAATTCAACAAAAAAGAAAATAAACTACGACTATTCTAGAAACATCAACAACAATTTTTCGATTATGGTTTTCAATGTTGTGGCACATCTTGTTGCTCTTTAAAATATTCAGGCGTGATCTTTTTATTAAAAAGTAAGCTTTGCAACAATTACAGATATAACTGTAGATATTAGTACGTAAAAAATCTTAAATTTCTACTTTACAATCCTAGTAAAACTAAATCGTAACAATCCGAACATATAGGACCAATGAACGAACTTTTAGAAACAACAGAATCGAAAGGAACTTGAGAGTTCAAGAAGTGTAGCATAGCATTAGCAAGTTCGCTAGGTCAGATCGTTTGGCAGCTCGCCAGAATGACACAACCGTGTGGTATGCAGTGTTTACGTGCCATCGTCTGCGTTGTCGTGATTCGGGTCATGATTGCTGTAATCGTGTTTTGATCGTTTTTCAGTTTCTGTTTATTTGATTTTAATATTTTTGATGGTTTGGGTTAGGGATTTAACTGCACAAGAGTCTCTGTCTTGTCCAGTTACAGCTACAAACTACTGCCTTCGATTTAGGTGCTTTCCTAAAAGTTTTATCTTGAATATTTATTAATCCAAAATTCTAAAATAAATAGTTCTATTTCATTTTTCTTTACGAAATAAATCTTTTTGAGTTAATTGTTTGAAAGCGTCTGATTTTTGTAAAAATCTAAACAAAACCTAATATGATTGTCCTTGTTACAGAGGTTGTCCTCTTGGGGTATCTCGTGTCACCCCGTTCCTGTACGTGTGCGGGGCTCATGCCTTGCCTGGAGCTGTGAGAGTCCTGCGCCCTGGCCTCATCGTCAGCGCAGCTCCCGAGCTGCCTCCACCACCTGAAGACTATGTGCCAAGACAGTTCGTGCCACTGCTGGATACACCCAACTCTGACATGCACCCATACATGGAGAGCGTAGCTGACCTGATTAATGAGGTCAGTAATTTCAAATATTCGCTATTTACTCTTCATCTATTGAGTCTACATTAACTTCTTTAGCTGAAATAACTCCTTTCAGTTCATTCTCGACCTAGATTATCTTTGTATACATTACAGATTTCAGGCCTAGTAATGTTGAATAAAATAAATATTTTGCTTTTCCATTAGATAAGTCTTTGATTATATTGTAGCGGAATCTAGATCAGGAGCTTAATGAATTTTGTTTACATCAGGTGGTCTGTAACGGAGATGTGGTGCTGGTACATTGCGTGGCTGGCATATCCAGGTCGGTCACTCTCTGCCTGGCGTACCTCGTCAAGTGGCAGAAGATGACCTTGAGGGACGCCTATTATCATATGAAGCAAAGGCGGTGAGTAACACTGACTCAATTTTATGAACGAATGTTTTCGTGAATGATATTCATCATGATATCATACGAGAGCAGTATTAAAAGTAATTTAAAGCAATTTATAGTTTCCGTTCATCGTTAATTTGAAACGAAATATGAAGACATCAATCGGTATTACTAATAATTATTTATTTCCTATTTCCTGAACTGTTTTGAACTATTCTTATCTTTTTTCTAGACCTCAAATCCGACCGAACACTGGATTCTTCAAGCAGCTCATCAAGTATGAAGAGAGGCTCTTCGGGGAGCCATCAGTCAAAATGGTGTACTGTGAAGCTATCGACAAGGAGATTCCTGACGTGTATGAACCAGACTACATCGGCATGACTTGGTTCAGGCAGAGATACGGACCCATCGAGAAGAGCTGAAGTGTGCCAGAGATAGTGTTATAGGTTAGGAAAGAATAACTGTGATTAATTTGTGCGACGACGAAAGAAAGGGCAAGGTAAAAGATGAAGAATGATAAATATAAGACTGAGGTGATGAATGATAAAGGAGCGAATGAAAGCGAATCAGTGTCGTTAAAACAGATGGGTGATTACTTTATGTGCCTAAGGAAACTAAAATAAAAAAAAATGAAATGATGTAAAGGAAAAAATATTAAGGTAAATAGTATCTTGCTTGACATTTAAGACTATTGTTCGTTCTTTTGTAGGAATTTCTTACAACTTATTGGTTGATAAAAACAATTGAGTATACTTAATATATTGTGCATGTAATTTATTTAAGCAATGTGATAATTAACTTATTGTTATAAATTAACCATAAGGTATTCGTTTACCATTAAATTGTATAATTATTATGGGACCAAAATAAATAAGTGGATAATTTTTATTTCTGTCTTTTTTTGGGTTCCTTGGAAAATTATTTTCAGATTCCAAACCAAATTTTGGAGATACAAAAAGTGTTGTAAGTGATGAGTAAGATATCCTAATTGCAGTAGTAGAGTAATGAGTAATTCATTGAGTGTTGTTGGCCCCGTGGCATTGAGCGGCGAGTACAGAAATATCCCGACGCCTGCGCCCGCGCCGATTCCAGAAAACAGCTGCAGAAGGTTTACTTCAAACAATGGTAACATTTAAGTTGTAAATATAAACAATGCAAACAAAGTTAATGTAAGTATCATACATGTAAAGGATTAAAGAAAATTCATTTCCTAATTTTTGCTTCATTCGACTCCACGAGAATTCTACAATGAAGTGAATGCTATCGACAATGGTTTACTCAGGAACTTTATCTTTCACTTGTAGTTCCTTGATTCTTTGAGAATAGCCGATGCCCAGTAAGTCCTGGATGCATACGATTTCATGTCAAAGGAAACTCAGTTAGCACTTAATTAGCAAGATGGCACGTTTTAGAATCTTATTGAAATGGTGTTCCAGCTCTTTCGTCGACGTTCCTTGAATTCGTCATTAAATCTTCTGCACCTTCTTTTGTTTACCTGTTCCTTGAACAATAATAATCTGCCAGCTTCCGCATACTGATGTAATACTTTGTAATAGTTATCTTCTCTGTGTTATTCGCTCCTGGTATGTGCTGCGAAGTTTTTTTAAGAAGTTTTATTACTGAATTAATGTTAGTGTCTTGAGTAGCTTCTGCTATTCATTTGGTAATGGAATAGGGATCTGGAGTAATATGATCAGTGTTGTGTTCAAAATTATTGTATGTATTTTATCGTAATTATTTTTAAGTTCCACTACGTCGGTCGATCATAAGGTTAAGCGATGCTAGGCGCGATTTGTGAATGGGGTGATCATTATTATCATAACATGTTAAGGAAAGCACGTCAAATTGGTTTGCTCCAGGATGTCATTTGGACGTTATCAATAGTAGAAGCCAGAAAGTCTACCAACCAATATTTTATCCAACTTAATGAAAGTAACTGGATTAACGGCAGTCGCAATGTCATCCATGTAAAACACAGGTACCAGGTTCTGGTACTGGTGGTACCAGGATAGGTTATAAGTATTAAAAATAAGTTTGTTGAGAATTTTTAAAATAAATCACTGTGGAATTCCACCGTGTCAATTGCCTTTCCAAAATCTCTTGAAGTACATACTTGGGTTTGGATCCAATCCAGAATACATTACGCTGTCAAGTTTTTGACGAATGCCTCCATGCTGTTCAATATCACTACAATTGTTCTAAATTCTATTGTAATAAGGTTGAAATTCAAATGGACTTTCTTTTGGCAAGTGATGGTTTCAAGGTGTAGGTTGTCATGTTCCAAGTTCAATGTTACTGCTAATTATCTCACGTGAATGTAATTAGAATATTTTTTGGATGGGCTTCGATGTTTTTTACGCACAGGGTTAATGAATAGTGTAAAAATAAATGTTTGCGTTAGCTGTAACTGAATATTGTTGTGACTGTATTAGGTATGAAACACGGTTTAAAGAGGAGTTCAATGAACAGTAAGGTGATACTCATCATTATAGATACTGAGACGAGAATCACGAAAAAAATTGAGACTGAAAGGAAACAACTATCTGGAGCTATAATTATGAAGGAAATATATCGTATGACCCTTGAAACAATAGATAGCATAACAATTAACCACTTGATCACCGCTAGATGACAAGAGAAAAGTAAAGTAGGGCGTAAAATGTGGTAAGATGAAATTCTAAATTTATGTGTTCCACGTTTTAAGTACAAACAATTGGACTATCACGTGGAACGAATATAATACAAAATACACGTCTGGCACTTTGCCTTTGCTATTGTTTGCCTTGACCGTTCCTAGGTTTGTCAGAAACGATACAAACATGTGAATCTCAAGTAATAACAGCTGAATGAGCACAGATTGAGACGCAGTTTTTGATGTATGTTATAATATTAGTGTTTGTGTTTGTCTCTTTTAATATCTATTGGTTTTATTAAGGTGTCCCAAATTCTTGGACAGAAGTGTAGCATCCAGAGTTTTGAAGTTATAATTTTTATTGAATTTGGTTACCATAGTTATTTAGGCATGTGTACTTAAAAGAACATGTTGATCAAATAAGACAGCATCTTTAATGTTCAAAATCCTTGATACTACTACTTTCGTTCTACTTTCGTTCTACTTTCGTTTTAAAGATAGGTACTAGAAACAAAGGGTTCTTGTAGTATTTATTTGTAGTCACCGCGAGATGACTGTGTTCGTCAAAATGACATTTGGATTGTTCCCAATTCGTAAATTTGGCCTTACAAGTGGGTGTACCCTATTTATGTTTTGGTCACATTTGCCAAAATATTATTCGCCATAAAATATGAATGACTTTGTCCAAGGTTGCAGGTGTTGATATTGATTTGTTCTGCTTTTAGATCATTGTTATGCATTTTACGATTTGTTGTTTGTAGCTTCTATTACTTTTCTATTTTTAAAGCTTTCGAACGTTGTAAAATATGGTCGTCAATCACAATCATTTTAGTTTTTGCGTTGGTTGTGGCTGTTTGTTTTGTTTCTTCTATTTTTATGTTTGCTGAGAACCTACCTACCTGGTACACAAGTGGTACAACTGGGCAACTTGCGTCTTCATGTATTGTGCACCATCATGCTGAGTTATATAGTTTTTAAGTCAAAAAACAATTGATACCAACATGACCAGGATCTTATCATAATGTCAAAGAACATCAGCTTGATTATTTCTTCTTTCATATTTTACACTGTCCGTGTTTTCATCGACCAGCCATAAATTATCTTCTTCAAGGGCCAAACAATTATTGTGACCTTCTTCATATTCGACCTTAACTGTACCTTTCGCAGCATTCCAGATTATTTCCATCGCTTTTATAAATATTTAGCCGACCTCAGCTTCGTCACATAACGAACAAACTAAAATATATTTTTTACGATTCGCAGACAGTTTTTTTGTGAATTCCTCTGGACCAAAATATTTTGGTATGTGGTTAGAGACTGCAAATTCATATTTTTAATATTATTATTTTTTGGCATTCTTGCACTTAATATTCTTAATGGACTGACGATTGATTTATATATGCCAGTTTGGTTATTCCAGAATTTTAACGAATCCGTATGTTCAACAAACTGAACGTAGACTTCACTAAATGTAAAGGTACATACTCGTTAAGTTTCCCCGAAACTCTATTTAGCCTTTACACACTAATTACGAAATCTTTACGCGAAATTCGGTTCGCTCCTATTTCTGGCACAATTAGTATTATTTGAACTAATTAACGCATCCGCTAATGCGTTTGCGCGTTCGAAACATGGCGTTTGAATTGCGAACGAAAATAAATGGTTTTAGGAATTCCTGAACGCTGAATTTAAGGAGTGTTTTTATTAGGCTTTTTTGTCACGTATATTTTAGTGTAAATATTTTAAAGCATGTTTAGCACTTTATGTTGTCAGCCATTAAAGCTTACATGACAGATAAAACAAAGAATTTATTCGCAAATCTAATGAGATTAACAAACTCTTTCTATAGGCATATAAAGCGGTCATTGAACTCTTTCAGCCATTACGCACATCACTTCAGTTAGCACTTTGGCTGAACTATAAAAAATATTAACAGTTCGTTCATAATGGCTTTCAATCACCACATTATTGACGTCACTTTCCTTGTGTACTCGAGTTCAATTAGTTTCATTAATTAGGAGTCGATTTACGTCAGTAAAAGATCGATCTTTGGCCGATTTGTACTACTTACTTTTTTGTGAAAACCATTTTCTAATCAGCAATCTGTATTTCAGGTTGTGTTAGGTCATTTGAAGTTCTTGTGATAGGTATGCCTGTTGGTAGTAACTACAATTTGTCTATAAATCTATATCATTTTAGACCCCAAAATGTAAAAAAGTATTCATGTTTATTTAAGTTTATTTATTGTTACAGATTATTTGTGTTATAGATACATTTTCAGTACCTATAACCTAAGCTAAAGCCGTCATTGTATTTTTTTGCATTTCCAGCCTGTACTTCTTGAGTATGAAGCATTCAGGCAAACAAAAAACTCTTTGATAATGTAACGTAGTACCTATTCCTATGTATAAAGACACAATTTAATACTAAAAAGCTATGGGAATCGTAAGAATCGAGACAGTTAACTTTCCGGTGGTGGCGGCATTCCGTCGCGCATTCCTGTCTATTTATAATAAAGTTCCTGCCGCCTGTGTCGCGCATACCTCACGCCTATCATTTTATGTTTATTCTATACGGAGTTTATTCGGACTAGATTCTAGAGAACTGTTTCGATTTTTGTGAAGCAGCTAGTGAAGTACTACCTACTACAAAACTTACCTCTTGCGTGGTTCCTGTACCTAAACAAGAAACGATTCGTTTTGCTTGTGATTATAGAAAGTTTGACGCTAATGTCAATGAGCTCTTTCTGTTTCAGGATGTCGTCGGTAAAAAAATCGACCGTAGTGATAATAATATAAAGACCGGGTATAAGTCAAGATAACTTTGTTGTAGTTTAAGCAAGTTAACTAACTGGTCACATTACTGAATGATGTTTCTTTTTGCAGATTTCTGTAAAAAACGGCTATAACCGTATAAATATGTATATAAAGTGAGGTATACAAAACAAACCAGAAAATATAGATCCCAAAGTTTGTAAAATTCAAAAAGATAACAGTTGATGAGTCAACTAAGTACTAACTGCAATACCATATTTACTAAGATTAACATAATTTTTAACGACACTAGTGATTTAAAATGGCTGTCAGATTAATAGGACATTTCTATTTGTGCAAGCAACACTCAACGACTTTGTTATTATGACACATGTAAGTCAAGATTAATGGCGAATGTTAGCGAAATTATTAGCAATCAATATAGCACGGAATGTACGCAAAAATATCTTCTAATAACACAAATGCTTCAGTAATTAATTAGAAGAAAAAATCTAATATAGAACCGCGGTTTATGCGTAATGATTTTTTTTTAAACTGAGTTCAAGAACCGCGTTCACCTATTCGACCTATTCAAGTTCTTTTTATTTTAAATATAGAATAGAATTAAATACTCTTTATAACAAGACATTTCTAAGAATAAAATAAAATACACAGTAAAATACAGTCTGACCGTTTTTTTTGACCGTTCGTTGACAATTCTGTTAGTCAGTACCACAAATGCTATTTACCCTTAAAAATTGACAGCTGCAATTGATGCACAAAATATTCGGTATGATCCTATTTATTTTGCGTCGTTGCATTTTAAATTCATTTTACACATCTTGATGGATCAGTATTTTATTTATAGATTATATTATTTTCAGACATGCCATGAAACCGTCTCCAACGCGATGAAAACATATTTTTTATAAGAAAAAAAACTTTTGATGTAAAAACTGACCTACATAAGTCACGTAGTCACATGTACGTTTGACATTAAACTCTCATTGTTCTTAATTCGGCATCATAAACCTGTCTCTTGGCATCGTTTACCTGATTATATGAACTGTCCACGAGGGTGCACGATCGTTAAAATACGAGTACATGCATTTGGCGGGATGTGCTTTTTATGACAAAGGATTTTAAAGCTTATTTTCATCACGTTCGCTTCTTAAAATAAGATCTGTAACTTAGTTTTTGGTATCCAGTTCAATATTAATC
Source organism: Helicoverpa zea (assembly GCF_022581195.2). NCBI lineage: Eukaryota > Metazoa > Arthropoda > Insecta > Lepidoptera > Noctuidae > Helicoverpa > Helicoverpa zea. The sequence continues at coordinate 10,883,288 of NC_061456.1, read as the reverse complement.
TCAGAAAAAAGTCTGACAATATTTCATAATATCGATAAGTCACTCTTCATGAATATATTCACTTTAAGGGCGAAAGTCATACGTACTTCCATTCTTTACTCTTCAAATTGCACAATGTTTAATTCAAACTTATTCTAAGATCCCTTTACAGTCAAAAATAAATTTCCTCGAAGTCTAAAACGGAATTTACGGTGCGTTAAACTCGCTAGCTCGTACCTGTGGCGTCGTCTCAGATTCCTTAGTCCGGCTGCTGCCAAAACAGAGCAAGTGGTATGTCACATACCACGGCCAGAGTACGTTGTTAAGAGCCCTGTATAACTGCAAAGTTTTGGTCGACCGATAGTTTGAGCTTATAAATTAGGAGGAAAATGTATAACTCATCAATCGGTGTATTAATTTCTATAAAATACGATTTAAGCTGCATCCGTGTCAAGTTGTTTAATTTTGGCACTTGCGCTGATGGCTTACAAGACGTAGTGTGCGTATTGCAACGATCAGATATCTAAAAAGTTTGATTGGTTGTACGATTCCCTGCAAAATCATCTATTAAGAAAAATATCGGGCCAACTGACGACCAACAATTGGGTGTGCAGCGTGCGAGAGATATAAAGGTCAGATTGTACAAAACGTGACTTTTAATGTAAATATTTTTGTGATATCGTCAATGAAATACATACCTAATGTTGTTGTTGGTCTTAGAAGAGGGCTTAGATCGGAATTGAAATGTTGTTATTGCTTTTAGTTACCTACTTCTAATTGATACCATTAATAAGTTTACATTTAATATTTCTGTAAACATTCATTTTGACCTTTTTATGCTTCCTTGTTTTCAAATTAGTTGTAGACCGAATAAGAAAGTTCGAATAAGTATCATCAACGATTTAGCTAAATTAAGATCAGATTGTGTTGTCCACGTGCTTCTTCTTAGTGTTTGGCAAAACCTGCCAAATATTCAATCTCATTTCAGGTAATAAATAATAGCATATTGCTTCCAGAAGTATCGAAACATGAACAATACCAAGACATTTTATAGGACAAGTACACGTGCATGACATCAAACAGTGAATATAACGTGTTCCCAGAACCGCGGACTGCCAAGACGTATGCAATTGTTATATAAGTGAGACGGACATTTATTAAGTGACATGAATTGATGCACCTTTCAGCACTGTGATGTTGTATTGTACCCAGTCGTGTTTTGTTGTCAGGAATGTAGGTGCAACAGGGATACATGAAGTTAGACCTGTCTATTATGCCTAGGTGGGCAAGAAGAAGAGGTCTCTGTCTATATATGGACAATACAGGCTAGAAATAATAACAAAAGAATTTTCTTTTTCGTTATTAAAGACCCCTTTAAGGTTTCGTACTTTGGGTACTTAACTAAGACTTAGTTGTCCGTCTATCACCAGGCTGAATCTCATGAAACGTGACTGTGAAGGCCGAGGTAAAACATTATTATGTATTCTTACTACTTATATCCTCAGATGCCATCATTACATCATATTTCTTCACTAAAATGAATTCTTCCACGTGTTCTAGCAAATACTAAAATAACACACGGAAGGTAGGTATTCATCATAATTTTGATGGCAGACTCCAAAGTAAATAGAAGCGAATCAACACTGACAGTTGAAAACAATTTCGCATACCACTCTAAATGCTGCCTGAAGTATGCTTCAAGGAGAAACAAATATAAAGGTCAAACAGTTTTATTATATTTGACAACGACTCAAAATTATTGAGTTTGATATTTTTGAGTGTCTCGAAAAATATGTATTTTTTTGTTGTTTTTCAGTAGCGCTTAATGGTAAGATAGGTAAATTAATATTTCACGACCAGCGCCCTTTTCAATATTCATTTTGCCAGTTGAATTATAAAATAGGTGATCCGCTTTTAATAATTCCTTAATAGTTTTAAGTCTCCCAAAGTGATCTTTGAGAGATTGCCTGGTTGGTTCATCATCATTTTAAAATCAATACATATTTTTATATTTACATATTGAAGTACTGGTTGTTCATGTTTGGTTGTGGTTTTCTACTTTGAATGTCAGTCTGTGTCATTATTTTTTGCGACCTGTTTGATTTATTTCAAAAGATCAAGATCGGCATTCGAAGAGAAAAAAATCGTTAGTGGAGCGGTTGCATTTCTCGATGTTTTCAGAAAACATGTTGTTGACAGTACTGATAACATTTTTCGCAAAATATTTGTGAATGTTGATTCTCGTACAGACAGGAGTTACTTGGCAATAGTTCTGTGTCAACGTAAGGTCGAGATCAAAGCGGTCGGAAGCAGACGGACAGACAAACATTGTTGCGCATGATTGATTGTGAATTACACGGAGAAAATGGAGACAGAAGGTAAGTCTGATAAGTTGTGTAGATACTAATGAAGTGAGTTGCTGCAGATTAATAATGAGTTAGTTCAAGAGTAAAAGTGAAGTATTCGTCGGTTTTGCTTGATTTAATCATCGTATTTGTGAATTATGATTATTTTTGGTACATTAATACACTCTCTGATTTCAGAATTCACTGGCCAACAGTTTGCATTCTTGGCAAAAATTAAAGTTTTAGCTTTATTTCCTGCTCTCACTCCGTATGAAATTATTTATGCACACTGTATGAGTATGTAAATTTGTCAAATCAGCGGATGAGGGTGCCATACTCTTACAGACGTGTCCCAGGACCGCGGTTACTCTTTCGAACATTCCCGCAGTAGCCGTACCTTCTGCCATATTATCTACCACATGTTATTCCACTTCTCTACGCACATTACACGTGTACATATGAATCACAGTTCAATACAAGTCTAGGTTTCATTTTTAGCTAGCTAGGTTTATTTTAGTGCCTGTTTCAAATCGAAATTCTTTCGTAATAGCATTTTTTTTGGGTAGGTGCGTGTGAGCAACTTTTTTATGTGTTGTGCCAGATTTTTCTGGATTGAATATTTGTGTGTTAAGGATAATGCGATTATTTTTGTGTGTTGGAATTTTTACGCAGTGTTGATAAAATGAAGAAAGCATAGAATTTTGTCAAGAAGTTTCTAATATTTTTAATCACGGCCAAATAACAGATAAACTTAGCCGGTATGGGCCGCTTGTAGTAAATAACGTATGAAATATTTCTAAGTAAGTACTAACAACCTCTCGAGTATGAGGGTGTCGGTTCGATTCCAGTTCATGCAAGTAGGTACCAATGCAACTTTTCTAAGTTTGTATGTACTTTCTTAGTGTATTTTTGACACCAATGGCTGATAAAAAGGTGAAGGAAAACATCTTGAGGAAACCTGGACTATAGTCTGAAATCACCAACCCGCATTGAGCAAGCGTGGTGATTAATACTCAATCCTTCTCTGTGTGAGAGGAGGCCTGTGCCCAGCAGTGAGATGATAAAAAGGCTGTAACAGTAACAGTAAGTACTAAGAATATTACCGAAGAGAAAAAAATAGGGACGTATCATTATTTCATTCATCTACTCTAAAGATAAATGAGGATAACAAGTTAGAGCTTAGGAAAACATTTGTATCAACGTTTAAGCCAACTGCACCTATGTATATTACTCGTATGTGTGACTGTTATCGCGAATTATTGCTGGTACAAATCTGATGTGCGTCATTGCCACGCCTGCAAGTGCGACCAATCAAATTAAAATTCTAATGATCGCTTACGATAAATTACTATGCATGTTTGACCTAGAACTAATTACACATTAGTTTCGAAATTAAATCTTAACCAATAATAATCCTTATTTCTTCATACAACATAACAAACCTAAAAATATTACTGAAAAAATATCTTCTGACAACTTGTAGTTTTTTAAATTTCAAAATATACTTGCGATAGGTACTAACTTCGAAATAACTTCTACACCATACAAAACATTCACAAACAAACCGATACCGTAACCTTTTAACTTTGTTATAAAGCCACCTACACACCTGCGGCCGAAAACGTCGGCATTCGTCGTTGGCAGCTCGCCAAAATGACATGGGCTTAAGGAATGCGGTGTATCGCCATCGCTCACAAATCTTCAAATGAAATGTTAATGGCGATGTTGAAGTGAAGCCGTATTTTGCGGCGCAGGTGAAATTTTAACGTGATTTGTTATGCCGCTGCGGTTTAAGGTTTGCAGTGTGGTAAGGCCTTTACAATTGTTTTGTAATATTAGGTACATTTTGAAGTGACTGACAGCTAGGTAAGAATAGGGGCACTGTTTTGAATATTATAATATTTGTTATTTATGGCAGCTCATTATTTAATTTATTATATTTTTTGCTTGGATCATTAAACAAATTTTGACGCTAAAAATAATTTACAGTTTTTCTTATTAAGTACGTCGTAGAGCTTAGTTGGTATAAAAACAAAGACAGGTGGGAATTTTACAATAACGCATTTAGGAATACAAATATTATACTCTTAGCTTCGTTGCTTTCAATAATAATATAAAAAATGTTTTTCACAACAACTGTCGAAGATTTATATCGTTAAAATAAACAGTATGTTATAATATAAGCATCAGTGCTATTGACCTTATGTTTATTTCTAGAAGAATTCTCCTCAGCTTACAATTACAAAGAATTCCGAATTTATATGCGCCGATTTAAATTTCTAGGGTTTATATATTAGTTTATTTTATTACTTCACTGTTTTAAAGATATCTTTTAGCGTGTAAGACTGTGTTATATTGCGTACACTAGTCCAACTGAATTTATTTTCACCGCATAATTTATTTGTGTAATTTTCTGTATTGTATACTTACTGGTTGAAAACGTTGTCGTCGTTGTTTCAGCCGAAACTCTTTCACTGCCGCACACAGACGTCTGCCAAAGATCGGCACTTTGCTCAGTTATCAGCAAACCGTATCCATTGCACTTTCCGGCGATCTTTTTCAGATCGTTCGAAGTTCAAATTAAAAGGGATAAATTCAAAAGTGTGAGTAGAAGATAGTAGCTTTCGTAGGTCCTTTGTCAGATTCGCTACGAGTATGACGTCACGCGTAGCAAGCGTAGCAAAACCGCTACGAAAAAGGATCACATAGTCTCCCCTCTCATCGAATCGAGTCGTATCATAAAATTATATTATAATCAAATAATCTAGCAATAGACTAAATATTTATTATTATTCCGTCATAGAACAAGAAAATTATTATTACTGTTCTAAGCTTAAATCAACTAAGATAGTACGAGTACGTCATGATTTGACGTCAAAAGACGAAATAATTTCGCGAATATCTGACGTGACGCGGATATCGTCATGTGTGAAGGCGCCTTTAGGTCTCTTCACACGGCGCGTATTTCTTACGTATAGTCGACGTGGGTGAGAGGACATAATCTTAAGTGTTTTCTGTACAAACAAACGGACATAATTTTTTTTCTTTTTAAAATCTCTAGGAAAATCTGCAATATTTCGTCAAAATGACAGACGACTTGGTGGTCTAAGAATGGGAAACCATAATTTTCTTTAAAACCTGTGATAGCATTTCTATATAAAACAGACTATCTTTGTAGGATCTGACATCTACTAATGTATTAGCTAGTAGTTCCGCTTTAGCTTACTTCCTTCAGTCTGAGTCCACTTTTCGAGGACTCCAAGCACCTGGCAAAAAAGTTGCCTATTGCCTTCTACATGGCATATATCAGGGAGCGGGACAGAGTTCCCTCAAAACGCGACTGAAACCGCGAAAAACAGCCGGTACGATAGCTTTTGTTTCTCATCAATTAACGATCTTGTTTGAGCTATTACTATGTTTACGAAGACGCGTAAAAAATGTGCGTGCAAATTAATTATGATGTATTCGGCTTTCATTTTAAATAGGTAGGTATACATTTTAGATATTCAAACAATCTCTTATGGTGACCCACTGATACAACGCTGACCACGATGCCTACATACGGTGAATTATTTTTCATTTTTCAACATGTGTGAACAAGAGGCCTTATAGGTTCGTCACTAAAATTTTTCTCTTTTCATGACTGGGGAACACTGCTCGTCGGCCCATCACCCGTTATAAAAATCGGGCCGTTGTGCGTTGTCCGTTCACTGTGTGTTACCGTGGTACTTGAAAAAATATAAATACGAAAGTTTCCATGTCCTTAATAAGTGACACACTTATGTAGTTATTTCCTCGATCGTATGTCTGTCGAGTCTGCACGATTTATTTCATCCGCCATAATTTGTAACCTTAAATACAGGCCTTGAACTAAATGTTTTCGATGGGTACGGAGTTTGCTCGTACGGGAAAGATTTTATTTTAGTTTAGGAATGCTCGAGGTGTTTTGGTTTTCGCATTCTATTTATATTTTGATTGAATCCTACTTATTATAAACACGAGTTTGTGAGCATCTTTGTATGTATAGGTAGGTATTTGCTTGTTACTCTTTTAAGCACAAGATTATGTTAATTGAAAAAGTTTTGCATGCTTATTTTATCCGATTATTTAATTACTTACAGCCAGTTTTTTTCATCAAAAGTTAAAGCCAAAGTAAAAGTCAAAGTAATGTCTAAAGTAACGGTCAAATTCAATTTTTCTATTAGTTTTGCTGTCACTTTAGCCTTGAAAAAACGTAATTGACCGTTACTTTTACTTTAGACATTACTTTAACTTTAACTTTTGATGAAGAAACTGGCCGTAAATCGATTAAAATTACAGCTTCGACTAGAGCGGGAAATTGAAATATAAAATAGTTTTTGATATCTTATCATTGTCAAAATCAGATAAGAGGGGAAATCTTATCATTTGCTGTAACAATAATTTTGAAGTATTTGTTTATGCAACTAAAAAACTTTGAATTCAAATGAAATACATACGTACAAAAAACATTTTATTTCCATTTCTGACCCCCAATCGTTGCAGTGTTTTCCTTTATTTCTTGTATCTGCAATGTCGAACTGAAATAAGGGGTTATTTTGAAACAATTCGCTAATTAGTTCAATTTCATCTTCACTATTTCGCACCTACCTCCACCTGACGACCATAAGGTCAGTAGTGTGCCAGTGTAAATATAAACAGTAGATTACTGCATATCTCTGCAGCCGGATGCCGGCGACCCACTTACAGTTGTCCCACTGGCATGCGGATGCCTAGCGTGCCGTAGCTGGATGCTGGCTCTGCTCTGGAACTGTGTTACATTTTTCTTAGTATGTACACGTATGTATTTTTAAGAGTCGTTGTGGCGCCATTGGCCCAAGGAAGATTGTACCTATGTGGTGCTAGGATAAGTTGCATGCATTTGCGATGCATTTGTTTTCATATGAAAGAGGAGGAGGTTTATTTGGCAAAGTGGCGATACATACACAGATTTACATAGATGTATTTTTTATTAGAAGTGTTGACACTTCTCAAACGACACTTATCCGTTAACTTGCCTTACTTGCAGTATGTACCTATAGCTAGCACTAGGGAGCGGCAGCATTGAACCTTTTGGGTCCTTGTAGGAGTTTCTTCAGATATAGAGGCTACAAAATAGTGAACGACCTACTATAAAAAGTTTTTATTCCAATTTTGTTTGAGAGTCTAAAAATACAATTAAGTACTTAGAAACCTAATTCCCAAAACAAGAAACTTTTTCAAGGACATCTCGAAATTCGACTCTGGTTAGTTTTTCCCGCTCCCATCTACTAATAGATTACATTCCAGTTCACATTCTTTTGAAAAAATCTCCAAAGGCCGACTGTTGATTTCATCTTGCATACGTGACATTCCGGAGATGTTTTGGGACGCTTTTAGAAGCCCATGAGATTCTGAGGTTGCCCTATCCGCTTCGCAACCAAGGAATTTGCCTGCGAAATAGTTTTTCGTAAATAAAATAATGATTTTTCAAAACGACTTTCTTTTAGCTATTGTTTGCCTGTCCTCTGAGCAAGCCTATTGAATTAGCATCTATAGGATTGTAAAAATCGTGATAACTGGAGGATGATTGTAGAGGAGGCCAAGACCCACAAAGGGTTGTAGAGCTAACTGAAGTAAGAAGAAGAAGAAGTAAGTGAGCATTGTAAAAACATTACGTATACGTATAGATTTTTTAAATTTTCAGCAAATGCTCGCGTTGTCTGTGAACTGCTATTTAAACTGACCTTTGAACATAATAATCACCTTATTACTGAATCTATCCTTAAAAATCATAATCATCTTCCATGAATAGTATACAAATTTTTCATCACAATAATTATGACCTTCGTCGTTCACGTGTAAGTCTGTTTGTCTTGTAGTCGCGGAAGTACGAAACGCCCGTGGGATGGATTTATGACACCACATTACAGTTCTGTCGATTCAACTGTTTTTGTTTGTTCTGGTACGTTGTTTTCATCTTCAGTCCTTTATAAAGAGTGTGATGTAATTTGATATTGAACAATGATTGCTTCAAGAGCTATACAAACATCCTAAATATTTAATGAGTAGTTCACTATAGTTTCCTCTGCGTTTTGGGAATCCACATTGAAAGCGAGATTTCTTCTATTGTTCCTTCTGGTCTACCCACTCCAGCAAAAAACTTGCCATAATCTCTAAAATATCCGCGTCATGGCAACCTCAGAAAACGCTCCAAAACTTCAATCTCACCGTTAGGCTTAATCTGAGAGTATCTACAAGATTGAAAGAAATATGTATTAGATGAGATTTCATCACAGGTATTATATAACACGCAAGTGCAATACTGTGTAAGTTTGATTCTTACCCACAGTCAACAAAATGAATCAATTTGAACAATAGAAATTACAAGCATTTCATATTCTACCACTGTCTTCCCAGAAGGTCAATGTATCTAGCAGGTAAAATACACATTCACGTCAAAAACAACCTTGTTTACTAAATACCATGGCTTTACACGTGGTTGTAATATTCCATTGTAGTTTTCCGTTCTCCACTGAGGAATGCTACAGTTGCCGCTGATGATAATTAAAGAAGCTTTTAATGGTTCGCTATAAAAGAACAGGTCTTTGTGTTTCATCATTTCTAATTTTAATGTGTTCTGGTATTTGTTTTGAGTTTTTCTAGCATACCACAGCTCTTTTGCAAGGGCTCAAAATATTTTTGGGACAACTATGAAATAAATTCCTACTTAATTAATGCTCGTGAATAGGAAATGTTATGCCTTCATCAAGGAATTGCTAGTTATTGCGTTGTCGGATATAATGAGTAAGTAGTCCAAATACAACAGGCCTTGTATTCTACAAAAAGAAAATATCCTTTTGTCATATTCTGAATGCAACAGTGAAACTGCTCCATAGGTTTAAATCATAACGACCAGTAACCTACCTATTACCTATATAAAAGTGCCATATACCTACTCCGGTAAGATATTTTTTCATTCATTTAGCACTTCAACACCTAGATCTAATGCTCCCCAAAAACGCAGATACAAATATCCGCAGGTCCACTATGTCAAACACGCGTTTGTAAACACCGTGGTCGGAATGCGTCTGTCTCGATATAGCGGCTCTCGACAAGGTAAAGTTGGCGCCATCGTAAACTAACGTTCGGACGACTAATGTGAAAATGATTCGCGGTGTTTTGATGGTAGAAGATGTCTTGTTTGTGAAATGTCAAAAAATTTGCGTAACACCTTTTTGTTTTCATGTATTGTGTTAGATTTTTGGGTTTTCTGAGAGATAGGCTCGTAAACATTTACTATTTGAAATGTGGTTTATGCCTTTCCTGCTGGAGGTAGAACGAGGAGTCATCTGATAATTTACCGCAACAAAAAGAAGTGTTTTGGTTATGCGTCTACAGCAAATCATAAATCTATCAGATTACTGAAACAATAAATATTTTGTGGATGGTGGCCACATAAGCTGCGTTGGCGCCATAGACGACTGCGATGTAAACAAGAATGCTTCAGTGTGAAATAAATCTTTTATTTCGATGACGTCACAAATGCGCGGGCGCCGGGGACAAATCAATGTTTGGCTTTTTGTCGTCAGCTGATGCAATGAAAAGTAAATAAATAACATCCATTTGTTCAGGTTTATGTTTTGTTAACGTTGTATCTACCAAACAACTTGCGTCAATGAGGATTAAGAATTTGCTCTCAGTTTTATTTTCTCAAAATTTCTTTGTTGATGCACACTTGCTGATTTGCAAAACCAAAGGCTGTGGTTTCAAAAATCTCATTAAAATACTGTAAATACAACTCGGCCTAAAAACCTAAATAACAAAAAATAATCTACAAAAAATCGTGAAATTAGTATCATCAAAACTGCGTAAACCGGCCGGCGCCACACGCAAACAAAATGTGTTTGCAAGATAAATCTTTTGATTTGTAAACTGCGATGTTCGAGTGACGGAGTGTTTGATTCTGCTGGTAATAAATTGCAGTCTCAGAAATTGGCGTGAGTTGTCGTAACCTCTGGAATTCGGCCGCGATATTTCGCAATGCACGTGGACCAGTTGGCTGTTTTTTCGCGGAAAATAAACGTCGCTTTTGGTCTCGTTTGAGTTGGGAGTTGTGACTCAGATCTTGTTTAATGTTGAATTTTCAATGTACATATATTCTCAAGAGGATGCATTGTTACCTAATTGTTTCTTACATTTTAGAATAACCTACAAAAAGTAATTTCTGCAATAAATGACCTATCTAAGACTGAAATATTTTTTCAGATCGGACCAGCGGTCCTTTGATTATACTATCTTTCAACAAGATTTTTTGCCTTAAAAGTGTAATATTCATAGCGTACTGATGCCATATGATAATAGCATGTACAACTCATCTAGTTAAGAAACTATAAATTCCTGTTTACGCTAAATCGTTTTGCAAATTATGGAACAGTGTCGCATAATATATGAATTAAGCCTTGACATGAAATTCAGAACATTATACAACAAAGAAAACATAACAATGAACAATTAACCTAGTATTTTACAATGTGGCATTAACTAGGCTTTGGCGACGATCGTTAATACGGATTTTACGAGTTAATCGATTGGTGACGGAGTCGATATTTTTATGGCTTTGTAAAGATTGATTTGAGTTCGTGTGCTAAGAGCTGTTTTAGTTTAAGAAGGATTTATTCCATGTGATAAACTCCTGTTGGTAGGTACCTAATTAGATAACAGCCTTTTCAGGAAAAGTATTTATTTAGGAATAAGAATACTTACCTATAGTAGATAGGTAGGTATAATTAAAAATATATGTATAAAATTAACTAATCGTGTTTTATTTAATACCTTCGTCATCCGAATTTAGCTGAGTAGGTACTAGTGTTTTACTTGGAGCGACTGTCAATCTGATCTCCTCAAACTGGTTACTTATGCACTATGATACTCCTCAGTAAAACCTAATTAGTAGTTAGTAGAAGTTTGTTTGAAGTTATAATTTTATTCAGTCATTTATATACCTACCTATATTATTTTTAATACGACTGACAATGGTGATGTGTCCCTGTAATTATGCCAGATACCAGTTTCAGGGTAATTAATTACACCTCAGTGTGACCTAGAATGCGGTTCTTTATTGTAGCTTTTAAATTCATATTATCGTAATAAACATAAAAATGTTCGTCTGTTGTTTTCTTCGACAAATATTTATGATGTTACCTAACTATTTTTTTTTAATATGTAAAATAAAAGAAACATTATGAGACCTTATATTTTTTGCTTTTGTTATTTTTATTCATATGTCTGTCAGCGTTTAAATCTGGCAAATAATAAGGTTATTGTGACAAAATTTTGTACAAACTTTATTCTGAGACAAATAAAGATCATTATAAATTATTTTTACTTGGGTTCTAATAACCTAATTTCGTTACGGTCCACTGACAAATGACGAATAATAAACGTGCTTGCCAAATCGTGTCACAAAGCGAAATCGGAACAATCCAGTAATATCATATTAGAGTACCTGCACACAGCATACATTTAGTCGGCCGATAATTTGTTTGAGGTCATAAATCAGTATGAAGATGAATGTTAGTACGCACATTACAAAGATCTGGTAGTTATTTATTTGCACTGTGTATAAATATTTTTTAAATTATTTAATACTAGCTTCAGCTCGTGGCATCGCGCGCGTGTTATATTGATAAAAAACAGCCTATGTGTTAATCCAGAGTATCACCTGTCTACATACCACATTTCAACGTAATCGGTAAAGCCGTTTTTGCGTGAAATAATAACAAACATACATCCATATATTCTCACAAACTTTTACATTTATAATATTAGTAGGACTTTATGTAGGTGCACGGTAACACAAACAATGCACTTAGTATAAGACCAACTTTGGTTGGTATTAAGACTTTCATCAATAAAATATTTTTGCCAACCATCGAGTCAACTGTAGGGCGACTATTTAGTCTACAGTGTACTCCTTAATATCATTATTCTTATTGTCATATTCTTTATTATTTACGGTGTTTGTGATCAAAAGAAATGCTTTAAATATCTATCGTATTTAGTACTCTTTTATGTGATGCAACGGAGGTTTGATTTATAGATGTGACGTGACGCATGCGCGGTGGCGCCTGCAATCGTTGTAAAAAGTCTTTGGGTGTTTGCGGACGATGTATTTTTTGTGGTTTTGATGAGAAAAATATTTTTTATATTTAGGTTATATTTAATATGTTATTTTTAAATTATTTTTATTTGATTAAAATAATTTCCAAAAGGCCTCTAAGCACCAACATTCCTTGGTCCATAATTTTAGTCAATGAGTGCTTGTGCTTAATTGTTTCTTCAAGAACTGCAAGAACATTGAGCGTTTGGCCAAAGGGCAAAATAGACTTACGTTCATAAATTGCCACTAGAAGTGTCTATTTCAATACACATAACCTTATAAGTATCATACAAAGAGTCAGCAAAAGCGTTGTTAGTCATAGAGGTACTTACAAATTTCACTGCTGGCAACACTCAATTGGCGTGTTGCCAGCCTGTTAGGCATCAGGTGTTTAAGTGTTATTTGGCATTTGGCTTCCACCTGTAAGATAAAGACTTCCAATTGGTAATGAGCGAGAGCTTAGATAAACTGTTGGTTTTGAAATTGAGAACACTTACGGCCAATTTCACCGACAAGATAAACGTAAGAGTAAGGGAAACCGCTGTTTACTGGAAATTAAACCCTAAACAAGTCGAACATTTTATTTTGGGACTTGTCTTCCATTAGCGATTCATTACCAAAGCAAACATGGATAACTATCCCGGTCAATGGTATTTTAGGTTTTATTTTTATTAAAATCCAATAAATAAATTATGATACAAAGTAGGTTCTACGAAAATTCTAGCCTATAATACAAAAAGTTGTCGTTTACCCTACCGATTACATAAACGACTGTTGGTGAAATTGCGCCTGAAGGCATCGTTTGGATTTGGTGAAAGCCAGATGTTAGGATGTACACTTTAGAATGACTTTGAGTGCTTCCTAGTTGACTAATCTTAGAGTTATTTTGGACATACTCAGGGATGTTTTTTACATTTGAATCTTTTGTTTTAACAATGCTTTTAATATGTTGTCGATATTACCAGTTTGAGAAACACTTCTTATTGAATTCAAAATTTTAAAAAGTGACGTGTCATTCAATTCGTGTTTCTGTGAACTCCTAAAGAATTTGTTCAACATATTTAAATAAACTGTGTACGTCTAATTTCACTTAATTTTCCATGTTTCCCTTTGACGTTACACAAACTGTCAGCTAACTATTCCTATAAATTAGTGTCCACCAAAGAATTTAATATTCACAGTAATAAAGAATTTAGCTCTCGATGTTTTTGCAGGAATTCCCCGAATCTAGGACAGCACGGCTTATAAATTTAATAAGAACACGTATAAATAACTTACGTATACTTGAAATAATTTGATTATTCTAAGAACTGGTAAGATATATTTTTACTGAAGATTTTTTCTGAAGGTATTTTAATTTATCCTGTGGTTGGCCCCAATTTTTTTGGTGAAGTGACGTCTTATGTAAATTATTCACTATAGTAAAAATATTAAAAGTAAACGCAGTATTTTAGGTACCTACTCTGTTCTCCTATTCTGAAAAAACTTTTCCCTATAGGAATTGAATTATTTTTAATTTAGGAAATCACTTGAACATTATCTAAAACTGAATGAATGACGTAGCTGAACGCTTACAATTCTTACCTGACTTTTATTTCATCACTGCAGTTAAAACCTATTAATTAACGAAAAGTTTAACGTTAGCGTAATAACAAACATTTAGCAGTTGAAATAAAGAGCACTAACTTCTCTAGTAAATCTCATTCATTAGTCATCTGTCGTATTAAATCTTTCTGATTCTGTGGATTTAATGTGAGAACAGTGTCAGACCGGTATATTACTCATTCTAACAAAATATATCGCTTTCATTCATTATATTGTTCTCCCTGAATTGTTCACAACTAGTTTTTAAGGAACGAGACACACTGCAGATTTAAATGTCGGCCGATAATTGGCCCGATCGATGGTTAGCTGAGAGTTTATTTTTAAGGTTTGGGTCTAATGCAATTTTTTTGTCAGTGGTAGTCAGAAGCAAAAAGTTTGACAACTAGTTTTCCCAAGAAGCATTGGGTTCCCCGGGTAAATGAGTTGAGGAAGCCAGGAGCAGTACCTCCTTGTAAAGCATTGGTACTTAGCTGCATTCGGTAAGAGTGGAAGCGGACCCCAACATAATTGAAAAATGGTAGGAAGATGATGATATTGTTCGGACCAGATTTTTGTTATAAGCACACTTTCATTAATCTCTGTACTGATTTATTAAGCTGATTAAATTATCGGCCGACTTAAAGTTTGCAGTGTACATATTAGCTATAACAAAACTAATTGTTACTAGCTTTTGCTATCACACATACTGTTTTAATTTTCTTGTTAGGTTTTAATTTGTGAATAATCTTGTCGTTGAATCGTGGATTTTGTTTAGACTAAATAATGCAGACATTAACAATTAATCAGGATTAACCTGATTGTGTGAATTGGGTCTTGTAAACTAATAGTTTTCGCTTAAGATATGGTATGGTACAATGACTTAGTTCATACTGGGTGGATAGACGATTTATTCTTAGTAATAGATAAACTTAAGTACCAAAGCGATGTCTTAGTTATTTCATCACAAGACCAACCTGGTCCAAATTTGTACTATATAAAACTGGTGAACATTGTATTGTATCAACAAGGTATCAATTGACAGTTATACAAACACGAATAGAGTTACAGTTTCCATTAAGTCACACTTTGTAAATGGATTACACTTTGTTATTGGATCATTCATTTAAACAATGAGATGCAATGAGCGCATGAAATTGAAGACTCTAATTGGTGAGGTCATTTATTACACGCCTGTTTAATAAAACAAGCATCTGGTATGAGATATAGATCAGTTTTCATCACCCAACAAGGACTAGTGTCAGAGTGTTCTTAAATCCGCCTAACGGCCGCTGACTGGGAATTGTAACAACGACTGCTACTGAGTAGCATTTAGGAAAAGAGCTTTACGTGCCCGGTGCCCTCCCAAGCACGGCGGTGTAATATCGCCAACCTCCAGATTCCGGTTTGTTGTGAAAGCATCTAAAATCACAGGGATATCAGCCCGACCCAGGAATCGAACTCGAGACCCTAACCACTGCGAATGCTAATGCTATGTGCAATAATAACATGGTTTAGTGCAATAATAGTAGAAAATAAGCACTTCGAAGCTTAGCCAAGAATGCGGAGAATTGACAATTAATTTGTCGTATAAAAAGGAATTTATTTTAATGGAACTATAACGATAATTGAATTACTGTTGAATCCAATCCAAAATGCATAAACATGCAACAATGTAATTTTCATTATGTAGATCTATAATTTATTGCTTACTTTGCCTTTTTGCTACATTTAAGTACCTACAGATATGCATTTACGGTGCATGGTATTATCAAATTGTTGACTTAATAGTAGGTAATTTTAGTCCACTTTCATTTAAACTCAAAGTCAGTGCCAAAAACTGGTTTGATGTGAAGAATCCTTACTAACGGTCTAAATAGGGTTTTTTTGAGTTGAGAGGAAGGGTGAGCCGATTTAGGGTAGAAATCGGTATGAAGATAGTTTGAACCATAGATTATACACTAATAGTGGTAAAGTAAACTAGGATAGTGACGCTGGAGAAATTGTGAAAAAATACCAAGTTTCTTAAAAATGGCAAATACATTAAAACATAGACGCGTATTAATGACTAGACCATTAAGAATAATATTAATAGTATTAATTATATTTAGAATGTAATTAATTAATACTTGTCTCTGGTATAAACGTTAATTTATGTCTTTATACATGAAGCGTTCAGTTTCGTAGTTGACCGAGATATTATTAGAAGGAAAAGTATTTGATTTTAGTTATTTTTAAGTACCTACCTACAGTCGGGTTTTTAACAACGAAGATCTTTCTAACGTATATTTAGCTAAAAAGTTTTCTTCTTTTGTTAACTTTTCAAGTATTTTTGAAGATATGATAGTTTTTTGTTTGATTTCTTATTTAATTAAAGATCAAAAGATTCTGTTTTTAAACAATGCAGCAATAATTGTATATCACAGGTGCGTTAAGCACTAAGACAATTTCAATAAATTATGGAGTTTAGTGTCGAAAGCAATCATAAAAAGGTCTTAAAAATATAATTTATAACATAAAAACTTTTAGTCCCACAGTTCCGCATTGTCCCCTTAATTTTCCATTTGTCACGTTCCAAAGATAATAAAAAAGTAACAACGTGCTATTTCAGTTTATTACTTTTCACGAGAAATATAACATTCTGTGTCATATTCAAGGACTGGTTTAATAGGTCGCTGAATAACATTTTAATAGTTTCTAAGAGTTATGTTTAATGTAGACAGATAGACTGTCCTACAGGGTTACCCCATATTTAGGGTTCACACGATCATTTTTGTGGTTTTCCAACTACAGAAAAGGCATTTTAAGGTAGAGAGGGACTTTATTAAAATTGATGTTACAGTACTTAAGTCAGTTGAGAGAGACATTGTCGCTCCTACCTTATAAAAACTGACAGTGACTGAAGGGTACCTATACTAAATCGATCTCTTTAATTGGAAAAGGTCTAGTCTTTATTTTTTAACTGACATCGCTAAACAACGATCACATTCAAAAGTCATGCTTTTTATTTATCTGCAAAGCTTTTTTGAACCATATTGGGGTCAACTTCCAGTCTAACTAGAAGCAGCGGAGTGCCAGTGTTTTCTATGAAGCAATTGGATATAAGACCTCCTCAACCAAGTCACCGGGCATCCCGATAACATGAAGAATGGATGTCAAACGTGTTGGTTTCTGACGAACCGTAAACATTGACGAAGATGTTTAAATAACTTTGTCATTGTCAAGTCATTGTCGCCTCAATGAATTTCCCCCTTTATTACCGAATAAAAATGCTCCAATTACAATGCAATAACTCAGTCGAGAACATCGACAAATATAAGCAGCTCTTAAACCGTTTGAACTTCACAACGCACTATTCTGGCTTCCTGAGTCATGCTGCATCGATGTCGAGTGATGCGATTCTCGATATAGCACTGCACTACGCTCGATATATTTAGCACCAACCTTTTTGTTGCTTTATTGTTAGACGCAAATATTTGCAAGTGTTGCCAGTAATTGGTGGTGAGAGTTTTGGTAACAAAGGATCGGGTTGAAGGTTTTATTTTGGGAGTTTCCATTAATGAGTCAGGTTGGAAGTATCCAAATTAATGGAATTAAAAAGGGAAGTTATTTTTGTAACGCATTAATCATTAACATTCTTGTCGTCCCTGAAGGGATAAAAAAAAATGAATGCTTGCGTCGTTCAATCACAGATTACAAAATATACTTGGATGGAGCCAAGTTTAAAAAAATATGGGACATTTTGTTAACTTGACTTAACTTGTCTTAGCGAAGGCGTTACCGGGACACTACATGTGATTTCGGATTAAGTTACGCTTGTGTCTACGACGCTAGGCCCATTTTCACAAACAAGATAAACGACCAAGTAAGGAAAGCAGCCGATACACATAATTAAAACTTATAAAAAGAAAAATAGAATTATTTGGGATGTTCCTGTGATGATGGATTCCCAAAGCAAGACTGGACAATAGGTGTCGTCAGATACTATAATTAAAAACCTTCCCTACGAATTAGGGTCAGTTGTAAATAGCTCGGACTTGTCCGATTCAATTCTTTTTCAACAAAGGAAATCAAGTTCCGGCTGTCTTGTATTATGTAAAGGCTAGTTCATAATGCATGTATCACAGCTTAGTAATATAAAAATATCCTTTTTCTTAGCCCGAACTGAAGTACTGCGTGGCAAATGCCTCCCCATCTTGTATCCACCTATGGTATCCACACCCCTTGTTTTTTTTTTTCAGGCCGGGCTTTTAGGCTTCTTGGTGACCAGGATGACACACCATGTTTCCTGGGCTAACCCCTTCTGCGACGCCTTCCTTAACTAGTTCTTTAAAAAGGTAGTTAATTTCAAATATGTGTAATATTTTATGGCAAATAATTCAAGGTACCTACGGAATATTTGTGCGAACATTTCTCATTACGCCACAGAAGCTCTTTTTAGAAATAAACAAAAAAACTAATATTTTAGAATCACTTTGGTCATGTCAGTCAGTCTGTCACCGTTATTCGTCAGTACAGTAGATTGACATGTCTTAAACACGTGCTCGCGTCATCATCATTTTTAAAACAAAATAATTTTAGACTCTTTGTTATAATTTTATTTTGATGTCAATAACCTGAGTTTTAAATAAAATGAAAGTTCTAAAAATAAAACGTTTTTTAAGCTTTATAAGTCAAAACAATACCCAAAAATTAACATTCATAATAGTTTTTCATGGGACCTGTGGGAATCACGACGCACTCCTGTCAAGATTGGTTGGTCACATTTTTGTCTGACTGTACCACCCAGTTAATAAGTGTTACACATGCTACAATGCGATGCTGTAGGTTCGGTGAAGTAAAAGATGGACTAAATAAATTTTCTCAAAGGAAAGATGTAAATGCATCGAGTTTTTTACATTACATTACCTTATTAAAATATTAAATTCCATTGTTAGGATCCATTCTGAAAAGCCCTTTAGAAATCCAATCCGCTTCAAATTGAATACATTAACACGTAATAAGCGAGACGTCATGCGTTGTATCTGTTTCTGAAACTATTCTGAAATAAACATGACACAGAACGCATGCTTTGGAAGTACGGTCTATATTTTGAATACTATTTCTCCACTTACTATCTACTAAGTGGCTTAACTGCCTCGTTGGTCTAGCTGTCGCAAGTGCGGCTGCTGAACCCGAGGTCTCGGGTTCGATTCCCGAGTCGGGCCGAAATCGCTTTGTGGGTTTTAGAAGACTTTCACATAGCAGCCCGGAGCCTGGAAGGTGGTGATTGATTCACCCGTGCATCGGAGAGCACGTGAATGTCGGTCCTGCGCCTGATCTCTTTCCGGTCGTGTCGGATTGCCGTCCCATCGGGCTATGAGAGTGTAGGAATAGGGAGTGCACCTGTGTCTGCGCAAATGCTCGTGCACTATAATATGTCTTGCGTAGTTGGCTAATCTCCTTACATGAGAACAGCCGCCGTAGCCGATAATCGGCTAGGAGGACATCATCACTAAGTGGCTTGTTGGTAAGAAGCCTGAAGCATCGACGTATGTATTTATTAGTAGAAAACAGAATTTTGGCCGTGAACTTTGTATGGGAAAATCAATACTAAGATTTTGAAGGTACTTTTTAATAATGTAAGTTATTAGGATTACCTGGGGTTGCAGGTGAATACATGGGTGGAAGTTAGAATCTAAATAGAACGGGAAAGAGATATTAAGGATGTAGAGAACAATTATTTCGAAAATCTATTCAACCCGCAATAACGATTATGATGATCATGGTTATTTATATGAAAAGAGAAACCTTGACTATGTTTTTGACCGAAAATATTCTGAAAGCTTGACCTGAAAAAACATTAAATACTTATTTTCTCAGGGTGAGATTAAGGATAAGCCGAACGGATATGAGTTTCCGACTCTTAGAATGTCGGATAACTACTATACACTCGTATATGACAAACTAGCTGATACTGTTCTCCGCGGTTTCACCTACGCCCCGAGAGAACCACTTTCGCATCAGAGTAGATGGTAAGTAGTCCTTTTATGGCAAAGAAGCACTGTCTTAACTAGCACATAAGTATTAAAAATAACTTAGAAAAAAATAGCCACATTCGAATTAGGGACCTCGTCACCTTTTGTTGTAAGTTGTCTAAAAACTTGCAACTTTTTTTTGCATTCTTTCCAACTATCTTTTAAGTCTGCATTCTGAGGTTTAAGAAAGTTAAAAACAAAAAAAAACATTTTTCGCAGTTGGCATCAACAGGAACATTTTAAAAAAACCGCTTGTATTTTTGTGCATCTAAACTGCAATTAAAATAAAATTCCTCTAGCGATACGATTTATATTTCCGCTGAGAAAAATGCTGAAAAAACTTTTAAGTAATAGCTAGTGGACGAGTAGACACGGTGAATTTACTACAAATGATTAGCTTTAAACGTTTAATTAACCGTGGAATAGTCTGACTATCTTCATAATATTTTATGACGAACACGGATGAGATAAACATCAGTAATAATAATAATAGATGATGTAAGATAGTCATTGTTGAACACAAGATGTGTCTATTGTATGTAATGTTTTTTAGTCCCGATTTGCTTACAAACTGCTCATCCATTTAGGAACTAAACGCGGTTCCGTGGATTTTAATAATCTGTCTATACTTATACTTACTCATCATCATGCTCCGAGCCATTTCCCAACTATGTTGGGGTCGGCTTCCAGTCTAACCGGATTCAGCTGAGTACCAGTGCCTGGCTTACTAGAGATATGATTTTTTTACATTAATCCCATATAAGATACTCCTATAGTTATCCTAATCTAGACACACGGCAGTGTGTCCGCCAAGTTCGAGCAAAAAAGGCGACACACCGGCCGTGGGTTATATTACACGAACCATTTCGGGCCAAATTCGACCCCCCTGTAACTCAAAATCTATTTTATTTACGCATATCAAATTTCTAGTATCTGTTGAGACCCCCTCACTTATCTAAAATACAAAATTTCATTAATATACCTATTGTAGGTCTTGAGATATTGACGTCAGAAAATCGCTATTTTTACTATACACTGATTCACTTATTCACTGACTCACTCATCAAAAACCTAGACCACTTCCAATGGTCGTATTGACTTGAAATTTGGCATGGAGGTAGGTCTTTATGTCAAGGTAAAGGGAAAAATCTGAAAATGGCCAAGTGTGAGTCGGTTTTAAAATAATGAAGGTGTTTTATACCCGGTGTAAATTTATACCCCTAAGGAACTAAAACGAACTAAATTTATCTATATTTATATAATATATCTTCGAATGGTACAAAGGTTTGTATTTAGTCAAAGTAAAGTAAAAATCTGAAAACGGCCAAGTGTGAATCACTTTCGAAAATAACGAATGTGTAACTTTGATCCACGAACATAATATATGATAACATGTCTTGTCAGTCAGTTGGTAAATCTAGACATAGTTAATCTAGTTCATTTCTTTGTAAGAAACATAGTGCATATTAAAAAATCTAAAAGATAGTATAAATGAGACATTTCTTTAACTAACTTCATCATAAGAAAAAAATAAAATAAACAACCTTACAAAAATAAATGAAATCCCACCCAAAACAAAAATGTGAAAGACTGCCAAGTTCGATAATATGGGAATGCTTCGCCTATAAAAGAAGTGAGATCTGAATAAGTACCAAGTTCCATACACATACCTCAGTTAAAAATAGTTACTTTTTAATGATGATTACTTGGCAAGTTGGTACTTATTCAGATCTCACTTCTTTTATAGGCGAAGCATTCCCATATTATCGAACTTGGCAGTCTTTCACATTTTTGTTTTGGGTGGGATAAAGTAATCACAAATAGCTTTTTATTTATTTAGCAACTATGTGATATGATATTTACGGTCAAAAAATCTAGGTTCTAAAAATAGTCATCATTTTGACTTTCAGGTGCATACGTAATATAATGTTATGTAAAATAAATAAAATGAACTAATGAATAAACAAGTTTCTAGTCTATTTGACTTTGGCTAAAGTCAATGAAAATAAAGTGCAGGATTGCACTCGTTGATGAAAAGCGCCACCTACCGACAAAGAAATTACAACCTTATGAAAAAGACTTTAGAGTTGAAATTCCACTGATAAATCGAGTCCAGAAAAATGTAAACAATGCTAGTTTGGGAGTTTTGAAGGTTATAAGAAAATAATTTGTTTTCATGCTATGCAAATAAACGGTGTAATTTATACTGCAACATTTATTTTGCAATTTATTATGATGCCACGTAATTCTAAGTTGTTTAGTTTTTTATTAGCTGCCAGATATTAAACAATCGACAGTCGGGAATAGAATTGCGCGTAAGTCACAAGTCACAATGAACTTGAGTGCATTTGCAAGGTCAGAAGAAAGAATAATTTGGTATTGCTTGACGAAAACTGTAGAATAAACTTCCATTGTGCAATAGACATAAATGGGACAGTTACATATTTATTTATGTTAAAGACACTTACCAGACTATACCGTACAAGCTGTTGATTTGCATCCGTGTCAAATTTCAGGAGGTTAACATAAAAATACGTAAATTATCAATTGAAAGTAGACTGCGGAGTCCCGATTTTTTAAAGGCTAACGTGGAGTCGAAATCAACCGCTGAAACCTTGTGTTTGATGATGCTATTCGAATTATATAGATGAATGTCGTGAACGTATTTTGTATGTATTAAATCATCAATGAAATCTGTTTACAACATCCACGAAAAAACGGTCATATGACTCGCTACGCCATCATTTCTAACGTACGAGAATATCAGACACCTAACTCTTATTTCATACCTAATGTAAGTCTAGAAAATGTTATAAAACATTTGTTACGGAGGCGCCAGACGGATAAATTGGTCTTATAATAAGGCGTAGAAATCAAAAATTTTGTAGTAGTAGGTAACTTTCAAAAGTGCTATGCCGATGTGAGTGGTCGATAGTCGATTGTTTCGAAATACACATAGAATAGCTATGACCAATAAGTAGTTGGCAGAACGCTATCCCAAATGAGTTTTTTTTTCAAATAAGTTAATGAAAAAAGTACTACTAAGTATAGAGAATTGAGACACTTATGTACATTTCTGTAAAGGAGTTATGCCCGATTCGTCATTTTAGTGATTTGGCATCCATAAAAAACGTGTCTCGGTTTGTCATCTGTACTTTATTTTGTAAAAAGTACTGTCAACAAGAAAAGCTTTACAATATAAGGTAATGCTTTCCGAATTCGCTCACCGCTTTCTAGTCTATACATATAATAAATCTGTAAAAAAACTGTGTCTGTACATTGAATATATTAAAAAAATAATAATTGGGTGGGGTTTAGAAACAGTAATGGAGCACAAATCCAAAAAAAAAATTCTGTCTGTTTGTCTGTATGTCTGTATGTCTGTATGTCTGTTTGTTTGTACACGCTAATCTTCCGAACTACTGAACGGATTTCAATGATTTTTTCTTTGTTGTATCAGTATTAGGCCTGGTCAACATATAGGCTATAATTTATCTTCGAAACTTGAAGACCTGATGCAGAACTCCAACAGACCAATAAAACTATAAGAGATACAAATATGGTGCCGTGGCAAAAATTGTTTCATTTGATGAGCATTTTCAGCTGAGATTATAAATTTTAAGATCTGGAACACCTGATGTGGAACCCCAAGAGCCCAGCTTCTCTGTACCATATACAGGTATGCCGTTTTGGCAAAAGTTGTTCAATTTGATAAGCACTTTCTATTGACTTATACAAATTGAAGATCTAAAACACCTGATGTGGAACTCCAGGGGCCCAGCTAGACTATAGCATATAGAGGTATGACGTTTTAGCAAAAGTTGTTCAATCTGATAAGCACTCTCTGTTGACTTATAAAAATTGAAGATGTAAAACACCTAATGTGGAAACCCAGGAGCCCAGCTAGACTATAGCTTATAAAGATATGGGGCCTTACTACAAAAACTTTAAACCCTGTTTTACACTTGTCTAATAAAATTTTGGCTGCAAAATGAACCATATGTCAACGTCATAATTTGACATTTTTTTAGACAAGGCATAAACTGACGTTTAAAAGTTTTTGTGGTAAGACGGATGACGTTTTAGCAAAAGTGGTTCAATCTGATAAGCACTCTCTATTGACGTGTAAACATCGAAGATCTGGAACACCTGATGTGGAACTTCAAGAGCAATACTACACTTGAAATGTATAGAAATGAATGTTATGAAATAGGTATAGTGAATCAAAATAAGTAATTAGTCCGTCTTTTAGATAACCCTAAAATAATGGACACGCATTTTTCTTTTCTCTCTCTCACAAACAAATAATAACGAAGATACAACAACGCTTGAATTTCGTGTTAAGTCACTGCTTAGTACAAATTTTACATACCTAGACGTGGCGTCACGAGCCTCCACTCTCTAACTTTGTTGCGTTTTATCTTCATTATTATTTTGTATATCTCTTCCAGACCTCGGGACTACAGAGTTCCAAATTTTTGGGAGGCAAACGTGGGGTCGAAGCCAACACGCTGAAGCCCTTTTGAGACAACTTTAATGAAATGGTGACACAAAACCGACGATTATCCCTTTATACACTATAGAAATGAACCCAAGGACAATCCCCGGTGGACGTCGTTAAAAAAAAGACAATCCCCGGTTCTGTGCTAAACTATTGCTAACTATGGAGGAAAACTACTTGGGCTATTTTGATGGGATGTTAGTGGATGACAATGTATTAGGTACATGTAAAAACGGCAGGTGGAGACTCGCCACCTCACTTACTGTAACCAGTCACTGAATAGCAACAAGAGGGCAATAGGGACATGAGCGGCTGAAGGGTGAGGATACCTCGGCGGACTTTAAACGCGGATTACGCGCTCCCTGTGCTTACCATGAGGCACCTACCCTCCGAGCAGGGCCACTAATCCTGCTCTAGCGACTCCACTCTGGACGGCCAAGCCAAGCCAGAGGCGTGAGACCTACCCCCGTCATGGTTCACTCCGACCGGCCGGAGATGGGGGACAGTATACTCTCCCTGGAGAACTCAGTATATATAGCCCCGCGGGGTCGCTACTCCCCGTCATCAGCCTCAGATGTCTTGCGGTGCATATATCTCATTATTATTGTCGTTATTATCTCAAGAGCCTTTGTCCCAATTATGTTAGGGTCGACTTCCAGTCACGATGCAACTGAGTACCAGTGTTTTACAAGGAGCGACTGCCTATCTGACCTCCACAACCCGGTTACCCCTTGGCAAGACTTACTGGCTTCTGACTACCCATAACGACTACCAAGAATGTTCAATGACAGTCGGAACCTACAGTTTAACATCCCCTCCAAATAACGGTCATTGGTATCCAAAATATACGTAGAAAGTACATACGAACTTAGAAAAGTTGCATTGGCAGGCACTTGCCAGACCTGGAATCAAAGACGCACGCTCATACTTGAGAGATTGGTTCTCTACCCACTAAACCACCACGAATTCCACTAAGTCACCACGACTTTGTCATCTATTTAATGTTTTTTTACGAAATAATACCTACGTGTAATATTTTTGCCACACACAACTTAAATGCGGTCTAATTAGAATCACTACTTTTATCCCTATGGTCACGTCTATTGCGACTATTCAGATCTTTGATTTTGCTGACCCCATAGTCGCTGGCATAAGGGACAGGATCCGCGTACGAAGTCGCGGGCAGAAGCTAGTTGCTAATAAAATACAAGCGCGAGTGCGCTCTTGGCATTATTGCATACTTAAATAAAAAATATCATCATATGACGTCATTTACTAACTCGTAATTACAACCATAACCCTTGATTATTACTGTAAAGAAGCTGAGCATTCATAAAGGCATTCCCCAGCGATATTATTTTTATCCTCAATGATTTCACTCTCATCGCTAGGTATCTAAACATACCATTCTGTTTATTTTAAAGGCTTGTTTATGTGCAAATGTTCGTAAGATGCCAAATTACTTGTGAACTAAGGTTTTTGATACACGGTCTTTTTATTTATTGCTTATTGTTTACTGAAGAATGATGAGAACGAAGTGAGAGGTGGCAAAAAGCGCCAATATTTGATTTTGACAAGATTACATGTTATGAATAGCCTATTTTAATTATTTTTTACTATAGAGTAGATAGGGTTTAAGATAATGCATAGCATTATTTATTACTAATATGCACTAGCGAATCCACTGGACGCATGATGATGCGTAAAGTACATTCTATTTCAAAATCGAGAAACAAGAAAGCTCTTCTATATTAATGTAGATTTAGAAGTAGTCAGCAGTTCTATTCCTATGCGTATGCCCTAATCCTTGCCACAAATATAAAATTAGAACAACATTGACGGATATCCAGAACGTTTGATGCTGCAGAACGCGAAGGTTTCCATAAATTATCGTAATTAATGTTCACGGCCTTAATATGGGTCAGTTCAAGATCTCCTTTATTATATCTACGTATCAAACAGGGATATTTATTACTTTGTAGACATGCAAAACGATTGTGTCCTAGAAATAAATTGGCTGGAAATAATACATGAATAACGTCGCTTTGTGGGACATTTTTTTTGATAATTTTATTTATTGGATTATTTTTATTTTATTATATGTAGCTATTTCTATTGCTGTCACTAGTCTTGGTCAGTGAGAATGTCTAGCACATTATAATAAAGTTTAATTTCTCAGAATCGCACATAACAAAGTGCCAACATAGTGACAATGGTAGATAATCCCAGCCAAATAATTGTCGGCGTTTTCACGACATAAAAAAGTACCTTTATCAAACTTTTGCAAATCAAAGTTACATATTATAAAAGTTCTTTATGTTTTTTCAAAAATGAAAATCGCCTTATTCGGCTTCTAAGAAACTTAGGTACCTATAGACCACAATGACCAACCTACACGTTGACTACCATTTGATAACAGACATGGAAGTAAAATACTCTGATGTTATTGAGAAAATATGCTCTGAAAAAACACATATTACATTTTATCGTTGATGAATCATGTTCGTTCAAATCAACAGCACATTATAAGGCCCTTAACCCTTTATAAATCTTTCAACAGTTGCAGACGTTAAAAAAACAAAACACTACTTCAGCGCATTCCTCAAATGAACGCGCATGTTAATTTTCACAAGTCATTTGCATTTTAAATATAATCACTCAAGATGCGTAGGTACTAAATAATAAAATCGCTTCTCTATTTCAGAAGCGAACAACGCATGCGTGAGGAACTTGGCAATGTTGCAAGGACGCAAATTATGTAATAATGTGACAAACATTCTGTTTTTCCAATTGTAAAGGTAAAAACTTGTTTTTCAAGGTTATTTTTGTCAAATAGCTGGTGGAGATGGTGCGCGGATTTTTCGCTAGGTTTTCCGCGCGCATACGCGTGACAATGTGTCATCAATCTGAGGCGCACAAATCTGTATCGCGGTTTTTAACGACCTTTTTGTTCAGGCAGTTGTCAATTGTTTTCCAGTCTGAAAGCGCTGTTTCTTTCTTTTCTCTCAGGGGTAGTCCCTCATTGTGTCTCAGCGGCAGTCCGACCGATTAGAAAAATACTTTCAGTGTTAGATAGGTAGCCCAAAATTCCAAGTCCAGGCTTTTTATTTACTCAGTTAAAATTTAATTCGTATTCACCGTGCCCTCTGGCCCGAGGTACACCTTCCACAAACATGACTGGACCGTACCTCTCTATTATTTTTAGCTGGAGAAAATTCCTTGAAAACTTATTTCTATTCACGTAACTATTTTTAAAAGAACATTAACCGCACAAACAATCCGCAGACATTTAAATAACACGCGGTTTCTGGCTTACGTAAAACGGGAAAGATTTATTTTGGCGAAAATTTAATTGTTGGTGAATTCTCAAGTTTAGTGGCACTTAACGTCTGTTTTATTTAAACTTTGGACAAAAGTATACGAAAATGATTGTCTGTTAATGTGTGTGTGTTGGTTTTATTGCTGCTCTAATCCTGGGAACCACTAATGCGCGAGCGCAGATAAAACTTAAAAACAATAAAGTTTCTGCTAGGCGAGGTGACAGATTAAGAGTTTCCACGACCCTTGAAATGTGAAAGGGATTTGTGAATACATAAAACATGAAGGGATTAGGTGATATTTTATAGATACGCTTAAAATTAGCACGGAATTCTGGCAATGAATAGGTAGATTCGTATGTTCAGTTACTGCGCAAAAGGTTTTGGTGTAAAAATAGGTGTCTGGTATCCAGTTTTCTCATAATAATAAATAGAGAGAGGCGCTTTCAAAAGAGAATTATTTAAACATAATAAAAGTTGTGCGAATAACAACAAAATAAAAATAAGATTTCGTGACTCACAAAAATTCAAATTAAGAACAGCACGTGATATTCTGTCCCAAACAAAAAGAAAGGAAAAGGAAACCCGTACATTGACTCACAAAACTTATTAATACACTACATTTATTATCGATTAAAACATCAACACAATTTTACATTGCAATTTTATGGTATCTCATCTCAAACAATGACGTGATAAGACGTCAAACATAACTCGTGTCCATTATACGACGACGATACGTCACGTTTAAAGACGTCACGATATAAATAACGGACCTCCCACATCGTCACATGACGGCCGCCGATCTAAGGAAGGCTGCACATTTGTCTTCTACTAGTTGAAGGCGCGGCGTTGGCTTCGATTCAATTTATAGTGATTAAGTTTTCAAACAAATATTAGTCTGTATTTTTTCTGTGTATTGAATGGCTTCATTATTTTGTGTTTTGCAGTTGAGTTTTAATAGATTTATTTTGCATTTCAAACTTTATCCGTGGACTTATTACTGCGCACTTATGAAATTTGTAAAGAAGGTATAGGTTGTTCTCGATATAGAATGATTTCCAATATAGTCCTGTAATTCATATTTTCAAATTAATATTTTCATGTAATTTCGTAGCATTTGTATTGTTTTGTTCTCCGACTCGACAGACTTTTTCATAGAAATATCGTACAACAATATGCTAAAGCAATTATTACTTCCGTCCGTTTCAACGATTTCACCCGAAACAAAACTCAGCATGTCCAAACAGAATTACTACGAACGTATCTCTGTGAAAATAAACATTCATACAACAGTACAAACTATGAAAATAACCAAAACTCATAAATAATTACAAGACCTTCAACCACGAATTGTAAGTGTAAATATTTCCCAAATTCCAGGTGTTCTCTTAGTGTCAGCGCCTGAAATATTGTTTATCCCTAATTTCTGAACAGACCATAAACAATTTTAAAACAAATATTTCCTCCATTCATGAGA
The DNA here is from genome assembly GCF_022581195.2 of Helicoverpa zea. Lineage (NCBI taxonomy): Eukaryota > Metazoa > Arthropoda > Insecta > Lepidoptera > Noctuidae > Helicoverpa > Helicoverpa zea. The sequence continues at coordinate 10,853,909 of NC_061456.1, read as the reverse complement.
GTCTGTACTCCTTCTAATGTGGTCACGTGGTCTCCTAGCACAAATTGGCGGGAATATTCGCGCACGCGTTCTCTAACCAAACAGAATTCTATTTTTGAAACGGCGTTTTGCTGCGAAAACAGGTGCTAGCGTGCGTTTGTTTTTGAATCCGTAGGTGTTGTAGTTTCCATTGTCATGCGTCATGCGGGATTAAATAGCCCTTCCCGGTTTTTTGCGGTAAGGTTTTTACAAGATATTTTTTCTTGAATCTAGATAAAAATAAGCAAGAATCACAGCTATACCGTTCATTTGGGTATATATTTTTTGCGATTCTCCAGTGTTTCGCCCGCACGAATTCTTATGACGCATAATGACACGGTTCCAAAATATCGTGTCGTAAAAAACAATGGATAAAGTAACAACACCCATCCCATTGATCTCTGACGTTAGCATTTTATTTTCGCATAGCTCGCAAGCAATATATTTAAACTTGAATGAAAACAACGTTTACATCATTACTGAAAGACTGACTAAGCGTTACGTCAAGCATTGTACAACATCACAATATTTATGAAGCGAAAGGTTGGTGTTGAGGCAAACCGTGGGCAGAGGTTGTATGTGTTCTATTTTGGAATTTTTTAAATGTGAAAACGAAATTAAAGAAAAAGAGTGAACTAAATAATTCAACGCTTTTCAGGCTTAATTTTTAATAAGCTTGTCTATATAGATATTTTTTCCTTCAATTAGTGCATATTTATTTCTTGTTGATCAAAAATAATTAAAAAACCCGACAGAAAAATCTAACTTTAAACTTTATGATCCTATTGATTTCAATGCAGCTTTTCTAAAAGTAACGATTAATTGAACTGAATAATAGTTATTATATATTTTTTTCTTTAAAAATATGTATTTTTAGTAAATGATAAATGCCCCAATTTATTTAAATTAGATCATCACACTTAATTTTTTCTACAAATTCTTAGAAGTTCTCGTTGCATTTTGATGTAGGCAACGAGGAAAATTATAGTCCCCAGCTGCGATGTGAGTCAACTGATGAAATTGTCAATCTAGCAAAAATAGGAAAAACTAGCCTATATCTTGGTAAGTTTTTCATCATTAGGTACTATAAATAATACGGGAAAGTAAACCGCATACTTGTACTAAATTTCCTCTCCTTTCGGCCATAAACACTTTTACAATTTACAACAGAATTCAATGCTGTGGTGATTTGTATTGTTTTCCTATAAACTTTATTGTTTACGAGATTAAATTGTGTCTTGAAATTAACTTCATTAACATAGTCAGATTCTTTTACTAATTCAAATATTATTATTTATTACGAACTCAGTTGTATATTGAATCATTAATAATGCTAGGGCGCCCTCTGTGATCAGCATATGAAACGTCTCAAACGAAAGTGGGGCGAAAGCTCGTGAAAATAAACAGCCAAGTGAAATTAAACGAACAAGGTTTGCGTTACTAGAATCGTCACTAGAGGGCGACTTTGTATAGAAAGAAAACAGTTCTACGGAAACCCTATACTTATTCGAATCTTGAATATACATAATAAAAAAAAGTATCAACACAATTTATATCTATATAAATCTATATATCTTTATAAAAATAATTCATACGGTGAAAACTTTGTACCTACAAAAAACATTTGGGGCTTGTGTGTTTGTTTCTAAATTTCGAAAAGGGAAGATTTCTTCAATCTTATAATTTGAAATTCCCAAAAACAATTTACTTACTTAAAATTCAATAAAATAAAAGAAAAACTTTGTAACAGAGTAACAAAACAAATTTTCTTTTACGAATACACAAAAAGCGAGAGAATAATTTAATTTGAGTTTACATTAAACTTTATAACGAGTTGGATCGTCGCAAATGACTTGAAAACTGAACATTTCATGTTTAATCTCCCTTCAGAGCTCATTTAGCATAATACGAATTACGTTAATTCGATGAATTATCGGTTATTAGGAATTTTCGGGTTATATTCTCAGGTTTTGCTATAGATACTAATAAAGTGAATTTTTAAGCTATTAAGTACTCGTACATTATATTGCATCACGTGGGAACTACTCCGCGCACCCAGATAAAAAGGACAGAAAACACTTTATCTGGATCTAGAATTTAAATCGGTCAGTAGCTTTGGAGTGGAAGCTGGTACTTTTGCATTTAAAATATTAGAGAGATGATAATTTAAGTTTAGTAGTTCAGATTTCATAAGTATCAAACTGTGAATGATATTATAACATAATTTCATCGAGATATTAATGTAAATACTTTAAACTTGAAGAGCTTCCGAGAGCGATTGATGCCATCAATGATGATCTTGGACACATAAATCGATGGGCTAAGGATTTCGAGCTTCTAGTCAATCCTGCTAAGTCACAAGCTCTCATTATTGGTGGCAGATATTTCCTCAATAAGCTGTCTTCTCCACCACCGGTCTCATATGATAGCGTGGCCATTCCATACTCTTCTACGGTCAAGAACTTGTGGGTAATTATGGACTGTCATTTATCCTGGGGTTCACACGTTGCAGAAGTAAGCAGAAGAGTTTTTTGCTCGTTTCAGTCACTCAAACGTCTCCAGAAGTTCCTGCCTTTTTCAACAAAAATTACTCTCGCTCGACTGAGCGAGAGTAATTTTTAAAAAGAGGTAGAAGAAGCGAGTGCTTCTTCTCCTGCGACTGAGGAATGCGACTGAGGAACTTCTTGACAAACTCGAGCGTCTGCAGAATCTGTGCATCCGCTTCATTTTTGGCCTCCGGAAATACGACCATGTGTCTGAATTCCGGAGCCAGCTGAAGTGGCTGCCAATTCGGCAGCGTCGAGATGCTCATATTCTGTCTTTTCTCTTCTCTCTTCTTCACAATCCCAACGCTCCAAATTATCTTAGGGAACGCTTTGAGTTCCTTGTTCCTAGAGGCAAACCCTGTCGCTCCTCTTCATCTCTTTTACTCCGTATCCCTCCTCATACTTCGAGCCGTTATGATGGATCCTTCACTGTTCGCGCTGTAAGGCTTTGGAACGCTCTGCCTCACAGTATACGTGACAGCACATCGTTAGATGTCTTCAAGAGACGAATAAAAGAACATTTCCGGTCAACATGACCTTATTTGTATGTATGTATTTATTTATTTATTATATTTTATGTTTTATTTATAGGTATATATTTTATGTTACGTAGTTTCATCTTTGTTTTGTTTAATGTTGTGCACTTTAAATTTTCTCTTCCCTATCGCATCTCTCTATCGCTCTAAGGTTTGCTGTTAGAGAACCCAGTTCTGGGTTAAGCTCGCCTTTGTACATGTCTTCTCTGTGTTGTGTGTGTCTTTTAAATGTTTTTGTGTACAATAAAGAAAGAATAAACATGCAAGAGATTTTGTTATGGTTGTAAGAAAGAATGTTACGTCAAAGTTAAAAGAGTATGTATACTTATTACGTATGTATACATTCCTATGTGAAATCTACTCTACAATTCCGTCAGATATACTCAAAAACGCATGAGCATACCTCGTACAAAGTCATCTCGTTACTCACACGATTCACAGGCGAGCGATTATCCTTAACAATTCATAATACACCCGCATCGGAGGGTACAAGTTAAAAAAATCTGCATAATCAGGCATCCCCGGAGAATTCATTATGTTGTCTGCATAAATAAATATTACATTTGTATAAAAACCACACCTAACAATGGACAATTTATTATTTAGATTCCAACATTTGCTCGCTGAGGATTTTTCATGTAAATTCTTTTTTTCTGGTCTCCTTTCTGCCCTCCTGTGATTATAGCTTTGAACGCGATAATAAATAATTGCTGGGAAACGCTGAAACGGGCTTTGGGACGGATTTTCTTTTAATTTTGCTGGACCTTTGTGGTATTATATATTGTGTTACTTTATTCTTTGTTATCCCGAGGTTTGAGGAAAGATCTTTTATCTCAATTGAGTTAGCTAGTAGTTTCTCCCGTTTCCTGAGGTAATTACTTCTTGAACCCATATAAAAAATAGCCAATACGAAAGTCTGATTTATAAGCTTTATTACTGCCAAGTTTCGTGCAGCCGTTTACCCATAAAGTAATAGCAAACAGCATACGTACAAACTTTTAATTTTATAATATACTCGTGTCAGTAATTTTCATCCTATTTGATTGTTCTCGCAATTTCAAATAGGTACCTACATAATACAGTCTTGTACTGATAGCTACCTCTTTTTAAAGTGACATTGATCATTGTCATTATACATACACAATATACAGTAAAAAAGCCTTTTATTCTTCGTACAAAAGGCGTCTGCTACAAGTCGTAAATTTAATTAAACATGTTACAGTGTTGCAAGGGGAGCCGTGTCGCCATCGCTTGCTTTTTCACACTATTTGTTTTAATTATTTGCCGCTTTGATTGCACAAGATAGATGGCTACTTTTTGTGGGGATTTGCGTGATAATATATTGTTGAGATGGGGAAATGTTTGGACTACGCTGGAATATCTTAACTTTCGTGGATTCGTTTTTAAAAAGTCTTTAGGTCCCTTTGAACCGCATTTACAGGTTCCCACGGTTAGACTCGAATCAAAAAAAGAGGCCGATGTTCTTTCTCAGGCTGTACACAATCAATTCTAAATTTCAATTAAATTGGTTAAGGTTACTTTCGCATTAATATTATTGGTAAGAATTAATTAAATAGGAAGAAAACATTATTCGCTGTGAATTATAAATTAAAAAAACCCCCGACCCAAAAAAAGTACGCAATTATTATGACAAAAGGTTAAAAACCCTAAACCCTATAAAAAGCAAAAAATAACTTTTAACACTACGTAAGTACCAACTAAAGCATGTCAGACTAAACTAAATTTTGTCGTGTTGGTGATTCTAGATCTTCAGCAAAAATATAAATCGGTTTATCCGTTTCATTCCGGCATTCCAGGGTTTTATCCGCCACATCCCATTTCCAGCATCAGGTTATCGTCAATTAGAAACATGAAGAGAACTCGTCAAGACAAATTCAACGAGCCCAAACTTGACTTCGTGCCCTAACAGCAGACCAGCTCAGTGGTTCTAGAAGACATTAGTGTTTCAAATTTCAGATCCCACATATGCTTGCAAGTAAACTGAGCGTGTAACATTCCTATCACACCTTACAAACGAGCTGATGACCTTGAAGACCTGAACCGATTTCCACCAAACATAGCTAAGAACACTCCCGAATGACTTTCCTTTTAAACAAAAAAAACCGCATTACAATCGGATCATCCGTTTGGGAGCTACGATGCCACATACACACACACACAGACACGTCAAACTTATAACACCCCGTCGTTTTTGCGTCGGGGGTTAAAAAAATATTAGCTGTTTTTGTATACTATTTACCGTATCGGTAAAGTAGTTTTTGTTTGTATGCATTTGATGCGATTCAGATAGTTCTGTAATGGAATTTCATTTTTCTCACACGAATGCGTGTTCTACAAAGAGATATCGTAATATTGGGGATGCAATGAAGTTTTATGAGTTTTTCTTTGGGTCAACTACTTATTGCATTGTGATGTAAATGCTTACGTTATGGAATGTACTTCGTATCTTATGAAATAACTTCAGTGAACTGGAAAGTAGGTCAGTAGATACCTACATTATGTACTTCTTCATATAATAAAATATTTCATAACTATTTTTCGTGAAGGGTTAGGAGGTTAGTCAGTTTTATCAATAAATTAACTGACAGACAACTCCGAGCTACTAAAATATTCAAAAAGTATTATTTTTTATTATTTTTCTACTCAGTAACATAATGTTCCCATGGCTTCAGAGTAATTAATAAGGTTACTTAGTGTAGCAATAAAATGATAGTTTTTTAAATTGTTTTTATTAACTCCTTTTACTCCTGAACTGAAATAAATATGCTGAAAACCGTTGTAATGATTTTGATCTAGTACACGAACTACCACAAACATTTAGACAAATATCATGACAAATGTCTTTTTATTTCATATTTTATTATTGTCAAATTAATAAAAAAAGTTTAATTAAAACAGCCTAAATTGCTTCAAGTTCAAACACTTAATTTCTAATCGTTATTTAAAGGAAGTTCTGAAGAAACTCAAACAGATCAAATGATGGAGTTATTATCTCCAAGTAACATTCGACTAGGTATACAAAATTATGATCTTCAGTAACTTTGTACAATATTGACTTGAAAAGTTTCCACTTTTGAACCTGTTTAACATTTCAAACGAGATTTGAAACGTTAGTTACAAACTGCTCTGAAAAGGTCTGAGGGGTTCGTATTAAATTATTTTATGAAATGTTTTACGGAATCCTTCTATTAAGCTAGGTCATTGTATCTAGGACGATGGTTTTGTGATTTGAGTTTGTGATTAGAATAAAATATGGGCTTATTTTCGTCCCCTCTTCTTTTTATTCAGTAATTCCATTAGTGCTATAGTAGGAAAATAGTTGGTTCTTCGATGGATTAATGATTTTCTATCGATATTCTCCACATAGTTTTTTTATAACCTGTGTAGGTAAGTAATTGTTATACATATTTATGTGAGGTAATTCTTGTACATATAGCTGGGTTTACAAACGACAATACTACCTTCACATTTCTTTCTTCCTTACGGAAATGGAACCCGCGTCACAGAGATGTTGCGTCAATCGCGACGCGATCATACTGATATTACTTACCTCTACAAAAGGAGTTTTGTGAAATAATAATTGTGATTGTATTCTATGTTTGTTACTTCTTCACGCATAAACAACAGAACAAATGATGAAACCTGGCAATCGTATAGCTCACTTCATACGAATAACATATAGGCTTCTTTTTATCTGGATAGGTACTCGAAGTAATGCCCCCAAAAAACGGGTGAAACCGCTGACACAAACCTTTATATTTACTGGTCCATTGGGAACATACTAGTGTTGTGCCGTGACGTCACATGTCCCGGTAAAAATATATCGCTATTAAAGGAGGGCGCACCTGCAGGTATGAGCGCGCAACTCGTTAACTCAAGGGTTCGTCCGCAGATGACGCGCAGACTTAGGTACTGAATAGATAGGGAAGTTAATTTGAAAGCAGGCTTTTGTAAAATTACATACTTGTTTCTGACAGAGGTTTCGTGTGTATTTACTTCGCACCAAAAGTATCTTATGGCTAAAGACTTTTGCTCACTGAATGCGTTCAGGCAAACATTATGCTTCATCTTTACAACATAAGAGCACATATCACTCTTATCATTTGATAATTCAACAAGGCGAGGCTGTATTTTTCTTGCATAAGAAGAATGTATGTGTGTCAAGAGGTCAAACGTACATACTTGTTCATCTTTGAGTAAAATTTCCACCTCAACATAGAATTGAGAAAGTACACTTCGCCGCATACTTGAATGTTCCTTAAAAATACCTGTGTACCTGTATTCAATTTACACCATCTAAACATTCCCAACTCTATACCATGTCGTCCTCGTGTAGGGCCCTATTTGTCTCAGCGTAGATTAGTATAAGTGTTACCGTGGACCACCTGAGCCTAAACCCACCCTCACTGATATGTGCCGATGTTTGTCCATCGATTTGATGTTCAGCATCAGCAGTTTTTGATGCTGATATTGGTTTAGGAATAGGGATAGAAGAGGCAACGTTTTGTTACGAGTATGTGGGTGTTAGGAAAGGTTTTAACGATTGTTTACATTCAAATGTGTATTTAAATATGAATATGCTTATGGAACTTCTCCATTTTTAGAGATTTTTTAATACGCAAAAATATAGGCATTGATAGAAGTACCTGTGACACATCCCTGGTGTATTTATTCAACAGTATTTTTACGAAACTTCCTGTATTTTACTTCATACTGATTCGTGATAGAGCAGGTCGGTAATAATACGTATATTAATATCCTATTACCTGGAGTAGTAAAAGGAGATAATACCTTTTCATCTAAATTACCCTCAAACGTCAAAACAATTACAACACGTTCGAAAATTAAACTTTGGCTCAAATCCGTTAGCACATTGAAGTCCACATACATCATTCGGGACGTTTCAATCGCTTCGGTACCCATTAACCAAGTTACGTCAGTCGGTTTCAATGAAAACTTGGCGGTACTCGGCAGATTTATTGCCGAAAGTTGCGTTCGCGCCACACTTTAGAAGTGTTCCAAAGTGCGTTTGAATTTCGAAGTGGAGACGGCACTTTTTGAATTATTTTTCTTTTTTTTATTTATGCAGTTCTTTTTATTGGGTTGTTTTATGGCAGTTATTTTGTAATGGTAGTATAGAGGTTGAATTATGAGTGAAGAGATTTAAACAAAGCAGTTTCTTTTCAGAGTTAGGTAATTGTTGTAAGTACATCCTTTATTAGAGAATTTCACAATCTATATTACGTATCGTGGAAAGTGGAGTCATGGAAAGTTATTTCTGTATTTCTTAATTCTACTCCTTTTTTAAATGTTCAAATATTACCCACCGCTGTTACCAGTAAGTAAAGACATTTAATTCACAAAATAAACCTCGAATTTCCTCACTATCTTAGAAACAATCTGTCCTCTCAAGAACATACCCAGTACATACCACATCCATACCACAGTCCTCTGTGAGGACAGCCGTGTATGTAAGTTGCTAATTACTTGATCAACATTCCGAGTCGACAAAGACGCGACAGTCCTTTGTACGGGCTACTGGTAATTGTGACGCAATTACTGCCTATTAATTGTGTTCGTTATTAGTTTGTGATGTTATATTAATGTGTGTCAGATTATTTTGAATTGTGATATAATATGAGGGTTTTTCTGTCGTGAGATGGTGTATTTATTGGGGTAGATAATTCTGGTTCTGTATGCGATAATGTTATGCTTGGCACAGTTTTCCTCTCGCGTAATACATCCAGGACTATTAAATAACATTTCATGTGGTTTGATGATGAAGACTTTTACTAATTTTACTTATAAATGGTGCCAGAGCGCTATCCCAATATTCTTACGCAAAAATTCTTAGCAAAATTCGCACCATGTGCTCTTAAGAAATTTTCATCAATCAAAGGTACGGCCGAAAGAATTTTCTGACTTGTCAAGCAATTCAAGTACCAATTCAAACAGACATGCTCTAAAATCCAATCTATCACACAATAACCCCCTAAGACGACCACACTCGATACTTAGGAACGCATGTACACAATAATAGCTTGGCTATAACTCTATTATATACCTAGTATAGCTTCCTGTTGCCTCTGCAGAGTCAAATAGCTATGAATTATAAGAACTGGAGAAGGTGGTAGCCGGACTCTAGAAAGAATATTTTTTTGGCCATGAAAATTATTTATTTTTAACATTAAATCAAGTAAGATTTATAATATATTTCACAATTATTTTGCTTCCTACTTCTCACTCTTAGGTGTTAGTGGTAGCCTTGTGATTAATTATTAGAATGTTAAGTGTTGGATATTGGATCACTGCGTCAATCTGATACAATTGAGGGACTATATCTTGTTAGATCACAAATAACTTCCAAACAAGCCCCAATTCAAAGAAACAGCATCTCAACAAAGGCTTGCAATAATTCTATAGCGCTACCTGTAGGCGACACTAGGCTATAAATCGCGAACACTCGCTACTGTCGCCGATGTCCAATATACGAGAGTTATAGGCCAGGAAATTAATTCTGTCGACACAAGTAGGGTTATGCGTGCGGTGACTGTGCGGTTGGATAGTGAGAATATTTTCGGATATTCAGATATAATATAACTGCATGTATGCCGCTAATACTAAACAAAAAAGAAAATCAATTGGGTCTCGCGTATATCTGCGCTCCAACTTCTTGAAGACAATTTTTTTGTTCTTAGAAGGAGAGGAATTTCTCTCTCTCACGAGAGCCTAGCCTATGCTAGCATATTAATTCTGTCGATACCAGTAGGTTTGTATATGTTGTATGCGATCAAACAATGTAGTACTTTTTTGAGCTACTATCCACTGTAAACTCGTGTGGTTAATTCAGAAATTGTCCAACCACAATGTCTTTGTCTGAATCCAACAAAAATCAGAAAACATATTTCTCCTGTTATTGACTAAAAAAACATCACAACTATGTATTTTCTTATGACACAGCGTAACAAACAAATAATTAAGTTAAGACTAGACATAGTCCTATACATTTTACATGAAGCATGGTGTCCCCAGCGGCACGACAAACGAAATTGATTTTTCCCCATAAGCGGCTTAGATAGCGTTCAAATAATAACTATGTTTTGATGGTTTCTCCTGACATTATGTCTGTTTATTTGTAGTACCTTTTATATACATGTGCCCTTTATGTGGACTCGTTCTTTGTCAAACATTTGTAGGTATTTATAACGATACCTTAGTTAGCTTTGTATTAAGATTGGTTTGTGTTTGGCTATTTTTACATTAACGGTACTATAGGTTATTTATGTCATTCTTATCGTGTATGGGAGGCAATGTAAAAGACCGATGATTATTATTACTATGTAATAATTTCTTAGTAATTATGGTTGTAATGATCAAACTGTTTGAAATCTTTTCAGTATTTAAATGTATTGAATTCTGTGTGCAATATATAAAAAAAGAAGCAACTGTTACGTTATTTTATCTACCTAAGTTCAATTTAAGAAAACGGTTCAATGTCAAAAAAATACGCTATTTCCGAAATTGCAGCTCATTTCCCTTACACCTACTTACGTAAGGGGAAAATGCACATAGAAATATAAATAAAATTTTTTCCTCACTTTAAAATACCACATACATGCTCTTCAGATTTTTTTCACACACTTAACAAACGTCTTCGTACCGTCTGGGTACAGCAGAAACGTGTGACGACGAAAAAACAAGTCTTGTTGTAAAGAGGCCGGTCATTAGACGTGGTTTAGCTGCAGGCAGTTGGTAAGTGTCTGTGCGTGATAGCAACTGTTTTGTGGACTGTACCTAGCGCCTTTTTGTTGAGGTTTTGTGTTTCTAGACGGCTGGTTTACGTTTGAATAGGTGTGTGTTTCTTTTCTGTGGTTTCAAGTGTATTTTGTTGGTTTTGATGAACTTCTTGGGTACATTAAGCGACATTAAATTTAATTTTAATAGCAAGAATTTTATCGACCTTTTTTAACAGCTTGAGACTTACTTTTTTATAGAAGAAATCCCACAAAAAGTCCATTTCATTATCAGGTAATAAATGGCTCAATGGCCTTCTGAGAGGCAATTCGTCAATAATTTCCTTCCTTTCAGTAAGTATTTATGACCATCAGACTATAACAATTTGTACCTACTTCCATCGAGATGAAGTATTACAGATCTGAAGAGAAAAATTATCTTTCCGACATCAATGCGATAAAATATTGAATTGCATTTGACATGGCGATAAGAATGAATAGTTGGAACATTCGATAACCTGCTTATGACAAGCATTCGGATTAATAACGACTTAACATCCCATCTTCCTTCATTGGAAACTCAACTTTATGCTGTTACGTTAGGGTGGTAATTCGCTTGGTTGTAAAATAGAATAGATAATGCCGTCTATAGGTAAGAGGTCGGTGAATCTGAGTAATGCATCATTAGGCAAGCTGTGAGTTTGGCATTCAAGGTCCTCCCTCGGAGGGCACAATTTCAAGCGATTGATATTTCCCTCCGACTCAGTCACCCCTCTGTTTGTCGGCAATGCCATTTCGGAGACGTAATGCCAACACCGCCAACTTGGGAATTCTTTAGAATAACTCAAGTATATAAGTACAGAAATCAGTGGAACTGTTATAGGGAAGTTTTCGAAGCGCAGCGTATTTTATGGGTAGTAGCGCCATTTTTAATCGCTCTTTCTTATAGCTTGGGAGATGCTATAAACCGTTCAAGAGTAAACGACAAACACAATAAAAAAAATTATAAGCTACAGTGAAGATCTACTGCAATTTTCATATTGGACACTAGCTGTTTGCTACGGTTTCACCCGCATCCCGTGGAAAATACCTTCTTTTCGTAACCGGATTATATATGACTAGATTTCACCCGGGGATAATATACCTAATTATTCTTTTCAAATCTATTCTGTTGAATTTTGGAGTCTCTAAGTACAAACCAAAAAAAAAAACGCTTTTTAGTAGTACCACCTATAGGTAGATTTATCCACTGCAAAAATAAAATATTTCAAAATTAATCACAAAGTCCCCTAAATAATTCCAATATTGATACTCAGACAAAATATCGAGCTATTTACGTAGGTACAGTCTTCGACAGCGGCGTAGGAAGTTTAAAACGTAATATATCGCGGTCTACCTGAGCGCGGCCCGCCCAAGTCATGTACCAGGCATACATAAGCTATCAGTAGGTATGCTGTTGGTAGGATTGTATATCGATAGGTTTATTTAAAGATCATTATTTATGTAGGTACCTAATAGAATATGAGTCAGTTATATCTGTATGTAATTTAAGGTGAGTTAAGGCGATAACCGAACTATTTATAATCAGCTGTGTACTTGCCGTTCATTGGTCTTAATCAGCGATTTAACAATTGAAAATGTTTTTGTAGACATAAAAATAAAGTAATGCTAGTTAAACGTTATGCACTTTCTAGTCAGTTTTTCATCATAGGAAACGTGGTACATAGAATAGCAAGTTGGTTGTTTCATAAGAGCATTTGAAATAAGAAAAACATTGTGTATGAGTTTGAGACTCATGCAGGTACATGTACCCCTCAAAAAGAGTAGGTTCTGCTACATTATGAAGAGCATCGTTTATTAAATAATTCAACTTACATTTTATGGCATCGAGGAAACTGAGTTTTGTGCGCTACTCTCCCACGGGGAATCCGGAATCTCGTCCGCATCACATATGTAACGTCGTCTTTTAAATTTAATAATTTTAGGTACCTCTGCTACTGAATTATGCTTTATAGCAGAATATATGAGGGTCGCTTAAAATATTTACGTAATACCTATCGGGAGAAAAAATTGAAAAATTCATTTCGTGGTAAAGAGTGGTAATTATTTGCACAATCAAATAATTATTATCCTAATCGTAATCCTAACTAATATTATAAATTTGAAAGTGTGAAAGGTACAGACATAGTTTGGAACTTGAGAAAGTACATAGGATAGTTTTTATTACAAAGAAATATAAAAATAAAAAATAAAATTTATTCCAGACATATAGCGCTATCTAGTCACTATTCCGCGCGAACGAAGTCGCGGGCAAAAGCTAGTATCTACATTCTACATATTTATTCATAACCTTTTGGCACTTTCGGTAGGAATGAAGGATATGCTTTTTGCTCTTTCACTAAGGTTACAAAATCTATTGAATAAAATACGGGTGTTATTCTATCGCCATTATGTTATTTACTTATTATCAAAGGTTCGAACATAATTAAAGCTTAGTTAAATTGTCGCGTGTGCTCTTTGAACGGCTAATTAATAGAAGGTTATTACACGAACAATTACAACGTTAATTTAATTCGCTATTATATGTGCGCGTAATTAGTTGTCATTATGGAATATATTCTACACAAGTTAGGTAAATAATTTAATTTTGATATTTCTGTGATATTTTATTGACATCCTAAAGTGTAAGGGATCTAAAGATTTTGAAGGGCTTAAGCTAACGTCTAGACTTTTATTTTATCTGTTCAGAAGTTTTATATAATTTTAGTTTACGTACAAATTTAAAGTAAAAATACTCACTATATGTTCATTTGAAATACTCTTTTACTTCAAAAACAAGTAACAAACATACATTGTTTCGGTGCTTGCTTTTACTTATTATCCACTCCTAAACTGTGAGACTTCTAAGTATGAAGAAAATAATGTATGTGAGAGCAATTCTTTTTTGAAAGTAAGCATACATATTAGGTATGGTGAAAACGCCCTTATTTTATTTATTTTTTATAAATTTTACAGTGTATACTTACCAAAATTATTCTTATTATTATGAATCTAAATATTAAATTATGTATTTCTTCAGTCCCACTTCTAAGCTTTTAAAAGTCAGGTATCCGTAGAACCTCTATGTATCCTTTAAAAACGTTTTTTTTTTTTTTAAATTATTTTTAGTTTATTACTTTGTGCTATCAGAAAAAAAACACCTATTGAAAGTTCCCAAGCGCTCTGCATCCACTATTCATACTCAACCTCTCTTTCCACACGTCTACACATGAATTAGGTTTCTCGCTGGCTTCAGTGATAAACTAAACTCTTTATTGCCTAGACTTAGCCTGATAGCCTTTCAGACGACGTATATTGAAATAAAATAAAGGCCAGTAATACGGTTTACGATAGACTTTTGAGTTTGAAATGTTTTATGCAGCACATTGAATGTTTTATTTGGAGTTTGGAGATAAGTGATTGAGTAGGTAATGCGAAATTGAAAGATTAATTTTGATAAAAAAAAGGTTTATTTCCGACATAACATCGATGCTTTATCGACCACAATACAATGATTTAAGATAAGCTTATGTATTTAGGTTATGATTTAAGAGAGTACGTATTACCCAGTTAAACTACTGATAGCTTTATGTGAGTTATTTGACCAAACTCCAAACGTCTTCAGTTCTTCACTTTTGGTAGTGATAAAAATAGAATAGCTAAAATCTGCTTGAAACCAAGTTTGGCAATATTTGAATATTATATTTCCTTTCTTGTCCAAAATTCTCCATTGTATACCTATCTCCGCTATGGATCAGGCAAACCGCCAGAATTTACTATCTACCAAACTGACCACCCCTTGAAAGTTCAATGGCTTCTGATTATTTACGTAAAACTTAAAAAGTTTGGATATCGGGATGTATGTGTGGATTTTACACTTTATCGCAAAAACTACAGTGCAGATTGTGATGAAACTTGCCACTAAGGGCGTAAACACCAGAACATATTACCGGCTACTTATAATCCTAGCGCTGGAAGTTATTCCCTCAGACGCGGCCGAAACCACGGGGAACAGCTAGTGAACAAATCATATAAACAAAACAAAGATACCAGGCCAATACTGAGCACAGAGTACCCTCGTTCAGTTCCATTTTCCAGTAGGTACTCCAATAGTGGAACTGCGGAAAAAATGCGGAAAATGCGAAAAATTCGCCGCTTTCATGGCATTCCAATGTTGGTACCGAGACAAACATCATCAAAGGGCTGGCTGTAACAATTTGTCGTCCCTTGATTGGGCCAGGAACGCACCTGGTGCCCTGTTACTGCCGACCCCAAACGAAGGGTTTTTCGCCACAAGGCGTGAGTGTAAGCGGGTTTAGATTTGGTTGAGATTTTTTCTGCATGGGATAGAAATAATTAGATGGGGTAAACAACGATATCTAAATACCTGTATATTTTTTAAATTTTTTTAGGTAGTGTGCAGCGGAAGGGATCACACACTTTTACTGACTAAAATCAACCTTTTTTCCTCCTGGAGACCTATGTGGACCAAGGTTCGTTAACTAACTTTGGCACAATCCCGCAGCACCGACAGGCTTCGCTTCTAAGGAGATATGCAGATGAGGCCTTGTTATTTCACGTGCAGTTAAAAATATATCACGTGCAGTTACAAATCAGGTAGTAACATAACATAACAATGTAAATAATTCATAACATACATACTTAGCTCCCTCCTATAACTCACGCCGCATCATCATCGGCAGGTGTGTGGCATTGTCGTCGCTACCACTTGAATACTTGATGCCGAGGGCTGAGTTTTGAGCTTTTAGCTACAAGTGCTCGCCCCACTAACTCATGACGAGTTTAATTCTGCAGCTCTGTGCTGTGTTTTGTTTGTGGGGTAGCCTGAGAGTATGAGTTTCTATTGTTGATAAAGTGTGCAAGTTAAAAGTTGCGTGGAACATATTCTGAGTACCTTTACCGCGTGTGCATAGTTTAAATATACTTAGATATATATAAGATTATACAATGTGCTTCTTCCATAAATCTATACTAATATTAAAAGCTAAAGATTTCGTTTGTTTGAACACGCTAGCTTCTGGAACTGCTGGTTACATAAAAAAAATAATGTTCGATAACTACCGATTTATTAATACCCTGTTTATTTAACTGGTTAATCGGCGTTTACTATTAAGTTCATAGTTCATACTTGTAGCAGTGTGTAAGTAAATCATTATGTCAACATTGCGGTATTTAGAACAATACTAGCCTCAAACAATAAGTTTATCGCAGAGGCGACTAATCGCACTGACTTAATGTAGTAATGGAATATCTGCGAGTGTAGGTAAATCAAACACCATGTTAAAATTATGATGAAGGTTACCGGGTAAAAGAAGTTGTTACGAAGTATTTTGGTGAAAAACAGTAAAAAATAAACATATTATCAAAAATGCTTAACAAAGATGACGACTTAATAAAAAAGGTCAAAAACATCACAAATAATTACAGAATTAAAATAAAACGTTTAAAAGTAACTCCTTTCCAAAATCATCATCATCTACTTGATATTAAATAACGGCTCCTGCAGACATGTGGTACATCTGTTCAATCTACCAACTCTTTGTCCGTCAGTACAGAAAAACGCTACAATCAGGTCTTTGCTTTTATGGTAATTGGTTGCAACAAAACACCGTGTGCCACAGATGCTCTAGATTTCTACATTCGTTATTTATCGTTTACATACTCTGCATTAAACTTTGCCCCACATTTCCTATTGTAAAGGATAGTTTTCTGGCTCACTGGACTCTTTGCGCGGTCGGTTCATGGATGGTGACCATCTTGTCATGTCGAGTTCATCTATGTTTCGGTCACGCGGCCAGCCACTTCATTTAAAACTCTGGTATTTATTTGGCTGCATCCAGTTATACTGGAAGCTGACCTCAACATAGTTAAAAGGCTAGGCAGATGATGATGACCATAAAACAATTACTCTAATAAACTTATTTATACCGATTAAACAGAGTTAAATTACATACAAAGCTTACTCCCAAAAATCCGACATAATTTTTTTTTTGTACCGCACAAATAATTTCTTAAACGTTCTTTTTACAGTTTTAATATAGCGCTTTACTTCTAACGAGCAGCAGTTAGTTAACTATGAACTAGTTTTATAACAAGCTAAAGTTAAACTAAACGGTAACGTTAGAAGTTAAGTAAAAAAGTTTTGCTGCCATACTTTGTAGTTTATTCTTTACTTTTTTATTTATTCTTCGTTTGTTTTTTAAGAAAGATTTTGTTTTAGCTTGGTTTTTGTTGGAAATGAGTTATATGGTCGAAGGAAAACGATTTTCGTCTATTACATTACAGTACAAATTTTGAAGTAAACTGGATCAAAAGGAATAAATCAAGCCTAGGGTAGGAGACCATAAAACCTTTCATATTATTTTGCACATAATTTGATTTACCTCATATCATTTTCATTCATCTTTTAGTATTTTCTATGAGTACGTTAAGTTACAAATCAGTCATAGGTACATTCTGTTTGTAAACACACTATTTCACTTCCACATTTACTCTCAAAATCCCATCATTTTAATTAAAATAAGGGTAGTTATCCGATCAAGATAATTTTCCCCTTCGGCGGCAAAGAAAATCTTCTTTAGCGCTCATCTCACCTTGGTGAGCTAATGCGAATCTAATGTACTTATGCAATGTAGCGGGTGCTTTAAGTAAGGGCGTATAGTATGGAATAATACGTGGAAAAACCTCAAAGGTTTGATACTTTTCAAACTTATTAAGTGAATATATATCGACAAGTTCCCGTATTGTCGGTTTAAAAGTCGCAATGAAGGCTCCTTGTAAAAGTTAGTACTCAGCTGAATCCGGTTAGACTGGAAGCCGACAACGACATAGTTGGGAAAAGGCTGGGTAGATGATGATGATGAAATTCTTAAGGTACTTAAGTCAGATTTTCTGATACAAAACGGATTGCCTGATGGTTAGCATCATCACCTATTGTCACCTGCAACACCAGAGAAGCGGTAAGTGTGTAACTGGACTTTTAAAGAAAAAATGCTCTTTTTTCTAGCCATATTGGGTGGATGTCGTACACATGTACGACATTCATTCCACAGTTTTGCTCTCTGAGACAAAGAGTTTCTTCATAAGATACCTGTATATCCCGATAAAATCTCCCAAATTTTCAAACTCCCCACCTAACCTACTCCCTCTAGCAGAGCATATACATCAGTCCTCTTCGATGGTAGACACATAAATCAGTAGTGTCGAACGTTAAATCTGGCAGCACTTAGTCGCTGCCAACAGCCCGCTCTCGGAAACATTGGAAGTCACTTGCAATCTGCTCGTGCCCATTGTACAAGGGTTGTAGGATTGGCGTGTGGGGTTAGCTTTTGTTGGGTGTTAATCTTGTATGGGAACGTGGATGTTACCCATGGTTATATACTTGAATATAAAGTATATTCTCAAAAGTTATCTAAATTTTGTGGCAGTGTGACTAACAGTTAGGATAATCTAGGTGGTCATGATTTAAGAATGTCCTTTGGTGGCAAAAAAAATGACTTGCTTTATTCGACAGTTGTAGACAAGTAGAAGCTTTTCGGTAGTATACATTAAATAGTTAAGTACTGTGAAACGCACTAAAACTATTTGATGGGGTTGGAACTTAAAATCTAACTAGCAAGAAAATGGTAGAAATAAAAACAAAAAGTAAGTCCAATGGAAACAGCCCGCCTAAACGTGCTAATACTTTCAGCAAATACTTTGACGTATATGAGACAAACCTCATACAAACTTGAGGGGAGTCCGCAGCGACTTGAGACTTGTTGCGACCACCCTTTGTTACTACGAGCACCACAACTAACTTCTTAATGCATTCACACCCGTGACAAAACTTCCTTAACACTATCACAATAAGGGCGAGATCGACGGCAAAGACGTTGGCAGATGCACTTGCAAAACAATATTCAACTACGTTAGATACAATTGAAAATAGACCTAACTGCTTCGATATAAGGTTGTGATTTAAGGAACTAATAGTAAGTATAATAGACGTGAAATATGATAATCGTCTGGTCTGATGATGGTATTCATAGCTGGTGGGGTAACGAAAGAAGGAAGCCTTAGACCGGGGAGGGAAATTAGTGTGCATTTCATAAGATTGCTTGCTGTGCGAATATGTATGTGTACTTAAGATGTGGTTTCTTTGGTAGGGGCTTAGAAGCTTGTAAAAGTATATTTATGTACATTAGTTACCACGTTAGTTATTCCCTGCGATTTCACCCATGTGTTGCGAGAACCGCTTCCTTCGATCGGATGAAAAGTAGTACTTGTCCGATTTTACCTACTATCTTTTTGGGCTGTAGCTAGAATATCATTAAGTCTAGTTTATGACAAATCAGTGGTTTTGACGTGAAAGTACGACAGTCGGAATTTCCGTCGTTTATTTATTTTTAATTTTGGAAACCACGGGAATAAATACTATCCAAAATACATAAAATACGCTAGCAACCAACCGCAACCTAATTACCACTTCATATTTACACAATAGTACGTAAAACACAATAATTTAATTTCAGTATAATACGGATTACAGTAGGAAAATATGCCGCTTAAGTCATGTTAATCCGTACCGCATTTTCAATGTAATCGCGTAAAACATTCGAGTAAGCCTATTGTGGAATGTATGCCGTCGTAAATATTATAATATGCTTCTGTTAATGTTGTTATGGTATTTTTATTTGTGTACTATATAGTTTGGGGAAATGTGTGTATGAAAAATACTTTTGGTTGGTTTAGTTCGGAGAATGCGTATTTTTTTGTCATTCAGTTACTAACGCGACAAATGTTGGTTAAAATCTCGTAAAAGTGCTCTGTATATAGAAGAGGATTCGTTAGACAAGTACCATCCGTACCTATATAAAAGGAATTGTTTCTTGAATATAGAAAGCAAACATAAGTCGTGCTACGTTAAGTAGTAGGATGCTACAACTGCTACGAGCGTAGTATTTCGTTCGCCTTGAACTACGCGATTTCTAAATCAGTATTATATCAATTTTGTTTGTGCTTTTATTTAAATACCACGTGCTTAAGTTTTATAAGTATTTATATAGTACGTAATATTTGTAGAAAAATGAAAAACAAAAGAAAAAAAATGTTGTAAAAACACAAAGAAGACAAAGCAAAGCTTACAAAAGTAAAATAAAATAGAATACAGATAGAGTAAAGCTTATAATATTAGTAACAAGAGCGGTCGTTATGTAAGCACTCCTACAGGAATCCATAGGAATAGACTTCGAGGACTGCCCGCTTTGCCGATATAAGTTTGTATAGGAACAGAGATAGTGGAGATGACATTCATGTTAAATATAGTTTTAAGACAACATTTTTCAGTTCAGGCCTTTTTTTCTTAAAACGTAAACGTACAAAATAAAAAAATAAAGTAAGAAAGAGATGGAAAACATATTTAACGGAAAAGTAGTACTATCAGGGGTATTTAGGTATCTTAAATTTTTTGCTAAGGCTAGCATAAATCCTTACTTGATTTATTTCACCTACAGCTCAAAACTCAATAAAGGATTCAACAAAACAGTTAAATAAATCGTGATCATAACACAGTTAATATTTTTTTTTCAAAACGAAAATTAAGACACAAATACCCCCAATTCGTTTCCCTGTTCCCAAGGCTCGAGTAAGCCGTGTAATTCAATTACAACTCCTTGGAGCCGCGCGAAGGAAAATAATACAAAAACTGAATTAAAAGGCTTCATAACTTATTGAACCGACTGTAAGGCAAGTACACTCGTGCCCACGTATTGGCCCTCAAAGAAAACTTTCAAAGAACTTGTTATTAGGAGTGTGTGAAAAATACTGCGATTCCGACGACAGATTTTAATGGGATTTCGAAATCTGATAAATGGAATTTATTGGAAAACGCTGGTCCTTTATTCTTGTATTTTTCTCTAGGAACTTTAGAAAAAAGTTTGAGAATGAAAACGTAGTGTGAAGTAATGTTTCTGTTTGGTATTGGGGGAGGGGGAATGACAAATGTATTCATAAGTAGTCTTAAGTTAAGCTACTTAGCGCGCTGTCTTGACGTTGTTGTTACTATAGATTTTGGTAGATAGGTGGCAATATGGTAAGAATAACCATTTATAAGACTCAGAATCTGGTTTGGTTACAGAGGCGTCAATTTAAATAATCTATAATAAATGAAAAAAAAAAAAAACATTAGTTACTACGTAAGAAAATCTAATGCACTTTTTAATACAAACAATAAATAATTTTGCACCTTTTGTGTTGAATTTGTTATAGGTACCCGGTAAAGTTTGAAATATGTATTTCATATAACACTTTTTTTTTACCCATAAGCGAAAATGCGTGAACAACACGCGGCAAACTGCAAACAAACTGGGAATTTAGACATGTTTGCGAGAATCCAACTATTTCGCACTTTTCCAACAACTTAGTTTCCGTACGGAAAATCTGCCACAAAACTGTGCGGAGTATGAGATAACTTCCAAACTCGATAGTGTTCCGTATCAAAGGCGGCGCCATTTATATTTATTTATGCAAAATTCATAAAACGTTCCCGCGGGATCGGCCCGAGCAAAAATTATGCAAATCTAGCCCTTAAGCGACGCACAATTAGAAGCGATTATCGAGTGAAATTCAATTCTGTAGTCGCAAATTTTATTTCGCTTCTCTCTCGAGGTATTGTTAACGATGCATTCAAACGTTTATTTAGAATTTTAAATATTTCACTTTTGTGGATTCTAAACGAACCTTTTGAAAAATGTGTATGCAATTTAATTGTGTAGTTCGGTTTTCGCTACCAATTTTTTTCGCAATTTATGTCGCCGTAGCGTTTTGTTGTCGTGTGAGCAATTTGCTTAATGCGATAAGGACAGCTAACATTGTTTATTTATTACTTTGAAAATTAAACATGTTTATATTTTACTACGACTTAACGCTAACCTTTTATAAATTCAAAATAACGCCCTTCCACTCATGTAGAATTTTAATTTCCTTCAACATCGGATGTTAGCCAGCCTCCGACAGCCAAATATTAATACCCATCACATGTTTCGTATCATTCAGTAGCGTGAAATTACTCGTCGGATTATGACGTCACGGCCCCAAAATGGGCACATTGGGCACTCGTAATTATATCCTTTGAGGTCTCCCCTTACCGCCCGCTTCGAAATTTGAATATCAGGGATGAATAAAAAAGAAAATTTTGTTTATAAATTCTTTAACATCTGCGACTGAGTGGGTCTTCTTGAATTATATGTTTGTGGCTTTTTCAATTCATGTTTTATGAAATGATCCGTAATTGGGATGAAGGTATGTTATTCAAAGCATCGTGCTGGGACAGTTTACACGAATTCTTTATTCAAGTTCTTTTAATTATATAAATAAACCTGTTTTATTTTTTCGGTGGATTTCATTTAGTATTAATTAGGTAGTTTACATAATATGTAAAAAACGTATGGAAAGACCTAGAAAACGGCAAAGAAAACTTACCAACATTTTGCATGTCGGTACGTATTTTTTACAGTTGTGTTCAGATTTTTTCCATGTCACGTTACACGCAAAAACTCCGTTGTGACCTAAATATTTACTTTCAGCTTTTTCAGCTGTTTTATATTAACAATACACGAAAATAGCTGTAAATTGCGGAGTCCCGCTGAGCGGCCCACGAACGAATGGTGCAATAAAACTATAAAATCATAAATCCCTTTGAGAAATGCTGTGGCGTGACTGCCTAGGCACCACGCTTTGCTGTGCTCAAGGAAATTTTATATAGGTGCCTACGTATTTTTTTAACATTGTTGGATGTATTTTTTAACGTTTTTAAAGGCAAATAGGTTAAAAACAATTAAGAGATAGGTTGGCGATTCTCCAAATGATTATTGAGGAGTATGTTTTTCAGGTGTAAATAAGTACCAATTCGGTGTTTGAAAATGAAAAGAAAACGCGCTACGGATAAAGTGCTAGAAAGTAAAAATATTTTCAATGAGCTGAATATTTAGAAACTTTGGGTTTGAGAAATACTATATCATTACCCACCTCTTTAATGTTAATTGATGATTACAGTATAGATAACTATTAAATAAAAAAATATAAATAAACCAAAAAGAAAAACAATGACTGTATAAAGTAGAGCAAACCATTGTCATACCATGCAATCATAAAACAGGCTCCTGCTATTAAATTAACGTTTATTATATATTTATGACAGAGAAGTTTTCGTGTCGAAATTAAGAAAAAAATGAATCCCTAAAGGAAATATTTTCCTTCACGTGAGTTTGTTTAGACGGCTGAACCGATTGAGATAAAAAGCATGGATATGTTCCTATAATGCTGGAAACGGAGATAGGCAGGCTACTTTTACTCTGGATGGAGCATGTGGTTCTATATTAACTTGGTAGACATTTCGAGAATTTTAAGTCAAAAAGACCATGGACGTATTGATAAATTGTCGAGGTTTCATGATCTTATTATAGGGAAATATTAAAACTAAGTATCAAAATATTCATCCGCATCGCTGTCAGCTGGGATCGTGCCCAAAAGGCTGGCTGCATTGCCACGCTGGATGGCAATGCATATCCTTTGACCGAAGTATAGGCCAGCCCTTTGGTCACGAGAGGACTCCACTAATCGCTTACTAATTTCTCGAAAGAGTCTGTGGGCACTTGGGCCCCATGGTCCCAGGGTTTCAACCCCAAACGGCTCAAAAATGCAATTGCCGGTGAGGTTTACATATTTGTGCCGCTTGAGGTTTTCCGCGGCTGCAGCAGCTGCACCGACACAGCTCGCCGTACTGGGAAGGTGGAAAGGTGGAAGGTTTCATTATTTATTCAATTAGTAGGTATATGATATGGTGACCCTAACTAGCACCTAAGTAGGGTAGTCAAACATTGTTCCATTGTAAACAGTAAATTAGAGATCTGTAAATTAGTTTATAAGTATAAGGTTGTAGAGGTATTCAATCCTTTTGACACTAGTAAATAAATTCCTGTAATGAATGCGAAAGATTTTTAAGATAGAAGTATGTATGTGCCTCTGTATGTTTGTTTCTCTTTCACGCTAATCTTCGATTTGCTAAAGCTTTTATAAAATCAGTATTTAGTAAGGATAAACTAACAAGCAACATACCATTGTTCTATCGACGAAGTATGTTTCCAATGCCGTTAATTACAAATTCAAGATGGCGCGAAATGGAAATAGTTTGTGTTACAGCTTTACAGTAGCCCTAAACTTGTGAGAATGTTAACTGTGTACAGATATAGGTTGATATATTGACCTTGTGTGGGATATAATCCTTAGTAATATTATAAATGCTCGTAAACGCTCAGTTTCATTTTCAATATACCTAATCAGTTGCGTTGTTCCAGGCATCAGCATTCGGAATGGTAGTTGTCAATTGTTTCCTGTTGTCAATTGTTTTTAAGGTCGATTGGAAAATCAGCACAAACTGTCACATTGTCACAGCTAGGAAAGACGCCGAAAATTTTAATTTGAACACGCTTTTATATGCTACGCATGTATTAATTTACCTATGTATGTTCACATTAAAGCCAAGTTTAATCTCCCACTAAAACTTTCCATCTTCACACTTCGTAGACTCTATTCAAATAACAACAAAGTGTCTACCTATACATTAAAATATACTATACTTTGAAGTCTACAAACACGAGTTGGGTATTATCACGTATTGTGCGAGGAATTAAGATGCGCGAAATAAATGAAAAATAAAAAAGGCTGTATCGCAGCCATTGGGGCTGGAAAAAAGAGAGCCCTCTTATTTGTGGTGTGCGCTATCGTTCCATCGAGGGTAAGCGTTACCGTTGCTGTTGGTGCATTCGCTACTTTAATGTTGCTGCTTCTTTAATTAGGATTTAATTGGTTGCTCGTGATTCTATCGTTAAATAAATGAGTCTTATACAGCAGTAAAAGAAGAGGAAAATTCTGATTTATTATTTCTGAAAACAAATCTATTGCATAGTAAAGCTATGTGATATACTCCGTCTCAACTGGAAAAAATATTAAAAACCTTAATTTAGGCGTAGTAATTTAATTTCAAGTTACATTGAAGAATACCTTTTATAGGACCACTTTCCCATAGCTCCATAGTAGCTGTAGACCGCTACTTATTATAACCATATTCGCACCTTGCCCACAGGACACCAAACGCATCACCCTCACCGCGAGTGCCCCCTAAATCGTCGATTGTTTGACGTCGGCATTAAAACAGCGAAATGTCAATATTTGTCGGAAGTACTGTAGAACGGGGGGCAGGCAGTAATCCCTCTCCGCAAATACTAGGAGATTTCGCGATGTCGCCCGTTTTGTGGCCCTCAGGGAGCCCTTGTTTGCACTCTCATTAATATACATGGGAATTTGTGGTAAGACGCTGTATTATGCTGATTTTTTGGTCTTAAGTAGGTGTTAAGAGGAAAAGTGGGGTTAATTATTTTTTTTTTACAGATGCCATCAGAAAAAAATTTTACACTCTAGAGTCCAGATGCTCAGGCTTCCATATTTTCATATTTTTTTTACAAAAAATTAACTTTCTTGTGCCATGATTTTCATCGGATTAACTACCTACCACAAACCACCACACTAGCTATTACCCAAAAAGCCGACATTACTCTCTGACACTCACACCCACAAAACAAACAAATAAACATTTTCGTGCATATTTTAAAAATATAGCAAAACCCCGCTCACCGACATCTATTCACGACAAAAGGTACACTTGTAAATAGGAGAAAAAAAATGCAAATAGGGTTGGACCGCTATCAATTTCCCGCAAATTTCCCGGGACAACAGGCTATTTATATCCCGTATGTGACCCGCGACTCACACTTCACGAGCAGACACCTTTGTTCGTTGATATATCGAGGACCTGTCGAAGGTGTGGACGTTAAATCATTTAGTTTTTGCACCCAAAAATCATTGTTACTTAAGGTGTTTTTGTTGGGATGCTCGTTTTGAAGACGTTGAAAAACTATTGTGAAGGTTATTTCACATCTTAAGATGAGAGAAAAGGTTACATAATAGGTATGTGTAAACACTCTTTTCGGAATTGTAAAAAGTCTTAATATAATTTTCATTTATAATTGAAAATTGTATACAGTAATCTATACTAATATTATAAAGCTGAAGAGTTTGTTTGATTTAATGCGCTACTCTCAAAAGTACGGAAGGAAGACCAGTTCCTATGTTATGCAGGAGAAACGCTGTCGAAGATAGATAGACATGAAACATGCAATTTTACATAAAAAAAATGTTATTGAGAATATTTAACCTATTTCTGATTCATTACTATCATGTCATAACTATCTCATATCTACCACAAAACAAACCAACTATACAAACCCAACTATACAAACTCACTCGCAATAACTCATCTCCATACTCCACGTTGCCACCATCGCAAGTCAAGTAAGCGCAGACAGCAAGCCCACTCGGCCAGAACGATCGTGAAATATGGTCGACACACTACATTTTATATGAAACACAATATAAACCTTAAATTACTCCCATTATATTATTATCAGCTCATTTATACCACAAAACAAACCAACTATACAAACCCACACCTAAACAAAACCTAACTATACAAACTCACTCGCAATAACTCATCTCCATACTCCACGTTGCTACCATCGCAAGTCAAGTAAGCGCAAACAGCAAGCCCACTCGGCCAGAACGATCGTGAAATATGGCCGACACACTACATTTAACCAGATAACTGAGAAGTAGTTATGTAGTGACGGACGCGGTAGGGGTAATGTAGTATAGTAAGTTCAACTCAGTCGTGCGCGCGGCCCTATGTGTGGGTAACCCTTGTACATATACAGTGACTTTGTGTGCGTGACAAGAGGTACAGTCGGGTACAAATACAGTTATTTAGGGGTTGTATACGGCTGTTTAAAGTACAGTTATTACGTAATTTAGTTTATTTATTTATAATGATTCTGTATCGCTACTTGAAAAATCAAATGATGAATTTTCGGATTCGCTACTTTCACCAATGTTAATTATAAATTCTGACTCCATGTCAAAATGTCTATAGTATCTATTCTTCTTTTTTCTTTTGTACATGTCGACAAGTATTACCCAACATCCCTTCATCAATTTGACTTAAACGTTCATTTATGAGTTTCATTATTTCTGTCTTATTTTGGTCGACATTATGCGAAGCAATATAATTTTTTAAAATTCCCCACACATTTTGTTTCCATTATTATACTAAATTATAGGTCTTTTACATTCTTAGTCCACACATTTATTTATTGTCCGCGTACCCCGAGCTAGAAAATATGTAAGGAGTATTTAATTCATCTTAGATATTTCACTTCATTTATTTCTTAGATACTGTCAATGTCAATTTGAAAAGCCGTATGAGAAAATAATGATAAACTGTAAAATGTAATAATAAAAAGCTTTGAATGTTGTTTCATTTTTTTGAAACGCTACCTGACTCCTTAAAACATTTTCTCCGTGAAGAACTAGACATTTTCGTAAACGACTGTACCCATAACAAAAAGCGATGAGAACACGTCATGCTCGGACGACGTCACTGGCACACGAATGAAAGTTGTATATTTACAAGCCGACGCACACATAGGGCCGCGCGCAAATCTGAGTTGAACTATCTATAGTCTGATAGTGGTAGGTACTGGCTGGTTAGTTCTAAGTTTAAAATTCATCAAGTTTACTTCATATCTTCTATCTTTGCTTCTACTTTTCGTTTTACCTAATATTATAACTCAAGTACCGACTCACCTATCCAAACCAAATGTTTATTCTTTGTTTGGACTATTTAGTAGATGGTTTATGTGATGTTTGCACTAAATCGGTCGAACAGTTATTCGTTTATCACATTTTTGGTAACAAAATGGTAAAAAATGTAATTTGAATAAAATGGAAACAGCAAAATTGTAACTTAATTTATACATAACGAAGCACGTACCGCGGGCCACTAGTATTTTATAATATCTGGTCCTGGTCTGGTCTGTCTGTTTTAAGAGTTTTAAATGCTAACTTAAATGGTACTCCGATGTGTATTGAGAGACTCTGGTTTGTAAATCAATTAGTTGTACTACGTGGGTGTTCTAAAATTTTAATTAATTCCTAAAATAATAGGTACTTGGAAATTAAGTGAAAGATACACAAGATCTAAAAGCGTTTGGAGTAACAATTACAATGGTTATTTGTGAAACAGTTGCCTACGTAGCTACGCCGTAACTTGACTTTCGTGGCAACAATATCAATTTATTAAACTTCAGTTTCTAAAGAGTACAGTAACTTTATAATAATCTCTAAGTTATAATCACAAGGTTAAACTGCTAAAACACTTAGCTGAGACTCATAAAGTAAAATTGATTTCTTGTTTTTAATTATAAAGTATAAAGCTTTCTAAACAGTAGGTACAAATACCAAACCTGTGAATTACAAATCATTGTAAAATCCAACATTTTCAAACACAAAGAATTTTAAATCAGCCGAGGCGACATTTAATTGCATCAAATTGCTCCTCAATAGCTGTCGTTCCTACAATTTGCCTTTCGCATACATAATGACCAACAATCGGATTTCTAAATAGCATATCAAAGTGCTTTGTGACACCACAAAGGTGTATTTAGCGTCAAACGCTTCTAATACAGACTTGAGTCATTGTCAGCTTTGCCGAGGAATTATAAAATGGAATATCCCGAACCAAGAATCCAAGAAGGATATGACTAGAGCAAAGTCTAAGCAAAGCTTCTTATAAAAATCATCATCCTCCGAGCCTTTTTCCCAATCATGTAGGGGCCGGCTTCCAGTCTAACCGGATTCAGCTGAGTACCAGTGCTCTACAAGAAGCGACTGCCTATCTGACCTCCTCAACCCAGTTACCCGGGCAACCCGATACCCCTTGGTTAGACTGGTGTCAGACTTACTGACTTCTGACTAACCGTAACGACTGCTAAGGATTTTTTATGACAGCCGGGACCTACAGTTTAACGTACCATCCGAAACACAGCCAATGGTGTCTAAGATATACTTAGAAAGTACATACAAACTTAGGAAAGCTCGCTTCTTATAAAAATGCGATCTGAAATGTTAAAAACATGATATATTTTTTCCTTGGACTTTTGATTGTTTTTTTGTACCCAATACTCATACATGTAGCCCAACAATATTGGGGTCGGCTTCTAGTCTCATCGGAAACTGAGGTAAGTATCAATATTTTACCTGGAACGACTGCGTCCCTGATCTCTTCAATCCAGTTATTCAGGAACACGTCGGAAAGACTGCTTATGAGACTTTCTGGCTTCGAGTTATCCATAATGACGGTCAAAGATTGAGTTCATAGGCCGTTACTATTTTTTTTCACGCTCAGTCCATATTTTGTTTGACATCCATGGTATTTCCCAATACGTAACGTAAAATTATACTGTCTATTTGTATGGAGACAAATTCCGTTTGACGGCACAGCAACCCTGTTATCATGTCTAATTGTTTAGCGGTAAACTGTTAGGGACAATTTACTGTAAAGGAATTTCTAATTCAAATCGATGGTGAAGGATTTATTAAATTAAATGGCCAATCTATTGTAATAACTTTAATTAGAGTAAGTTATTATCCCATTACACATACCTACATTAAAGATAAAAATAAATCTAAAAGTCATCGACAATCAAACAAAAGAACATCAATCAAAGTTGACAAATCAATTACAATAAAGTTCTAAGTTCAAAAATATTTTTTAAACGCCAGCATTGACTTGATTGTTACAAAACTTCTTTTGAAACAACAAAGTTGACCAGCGATCAATAAAACCTTCGTAGACTAAACTCCTTGTGTCCAAGAGTTTATTAGGAGGTTTTATTAAAAGAAAGCGTCAAAGTGTCGTGATGTGCCGGCTGGTACCGTTCCCTCATTATTTATTTAAAGCCCGATCCGATTGTCGTATGTACGTTCTCGGTGTGTGGTACAAGTGATAAACTGTTAGCCGAAACTTCCAGACAGGCTTCCGACTACATCGTCAAATGCTTGCCTTTCATCAATAAATAAAAAAACTTTATTGAATAGGAGTTTACTTGAGAGAATTAAAGAAACTTTTTTTAATAGTATGGATACATTGTTTACTAAATAATATAGACGAAGAATTTTGAAGGTTCCTACGTTATCAGAATAAATGGCGACTTGAATACAAAGCTACGAATTACTTTGAAAACATATTAAAAAAATATGATAAAACAGAAATATAATTAGTCTTTACCAACACTATCATATAGTTTCATACGCCTAACCACTTACACCACGCCCCATTCCAGACAGAGTGCTTTTAAAACTTAACCCTTATTTTCTCACTTTGAGCACTTTAGGGGATTACAAGCGCTGCGTCTGTCCTCCGTAGCGAAAACGCGAAGATGCGTCGATTCTGCACCTGTCTTAAACTTCGCTTTTAGATTCCCAGTGATTTTTTAAACAGATGCTAATCGGTTCTGAAAGATTCCTATTTTATGGTATTTTAAGTGAAAAGTTTTAACTGTTAGGAGTTATGAAGTTTAAGATGTTCAAACTCCGGTCGTTGATTTCGTGATTTGCGCGTGGTTGTGGCGGTTCTATAGCGGTGTGTATTTTAAGGGTTAATTATTTTCTAAACGACGGTTGATGGCATCAAAACAGGACACTCTATACGTCGCGTCGCCGTAGTAAGAAGATTTTTTAATGAAAAATTAAATCAGAAAAAAAAACAATAATCAGTCCTCTAAAGTCAATAAACCTATCTCCCTTTGTGTTCTTTCTCTTATATAATTTCCATGCTCGATCTATTATGTATATAATATGCAGTACAATTACTTACCTACTTTATGTAATACCTATAGGTAGTAAGGAGTCTAAAATTCTAACAATGGGTACCAACTCAAACGCAGTTGAAATATTTGCCATGGACCCGACTAAGCGGCTCATTTATTCATGGAAAACTATACAACCAGTGTATATAATAGCACTGTATTACTAATTTCTGGAACTTTCTTGCTTTTATTTATTTATATAAAAACGATTTTTTAGCAGTGTTTTTCAGGATTATTTCTCTTAATTTATCTTGATTAGATCATTAAAATTGCCCTCCATTACCAAAACCCCGTTGCTTTTAGTCATAACCCCAATAACAAATTTGATGAACTTTGAAAAAACTAATCAATATTCCCTAGTATAAACAAAAGAACTTATAGGTACTTACAAAACGCGATAATAAAATTAATATTGAAAGGACTGTCTAATTTCTATAATTATTTTTTCTTCAATAAATATACGTTAACTTTTTAATATTTTATTCTTCCCCTGGGAACAAACACTTGTCAGTTTTTACCGCGGTAAAACATTTTATTCCCACGGGAAAGTATTTGTTAAAGCAATGGACGTAAGTAGTTGTGAGACTTAAGCAAACAGATAGTATAATCGAATAGAACTTCTTTGTAAATGTAGGTGCTAAAATGCTATTATGGGGGATAATTGCACTTACACTACTAAGTTGCTTCCGTAAAAAATTACGTAAGTAAGTAAGCTCCGTAAATTCTAAGAAATAAGATTTACGTGTTCAGATAGGCAGTTATTTAGGACGTAGTGGAAAACGACGATAAGTGACTTACGAAAGAGTTTTACAATCGTAAGTTAATTACGTATACTACTCACGAGAGCCAAAGTCACAAGTGCAAAGCCGGCCTTACCCAAAAAATACTTACCATTCAAAATATTACAGACAATAGGTCCACCAATCCCCACAGTCCGTATAATCGGCCGCAATGTACTAAAACCTGAGAAATATTTAAACAGCCGCAAGTTAAGCCGACCACACACGGCGAACATCTGAAAAAGCATTCCATATACACCGCAAAGGGAAAGTTGTCCTGTAGCAAGCATTGTTTACGTGGACGACGGAACGCGACGCGACATGGATTTGGGGTTGCTAGATGTGTTAGTTGTTTTATAGTTTTGGGAACATGTTACGTGCTTATCATGAAGATGGAATGGATGAAATACTACAAGCGCAAAGTTAAGTGAGTGAATTTAAGAATATTTAATTCAGATGCAGAATTCTATGTTCGGAAAATTATGATATGCATTGAGGAAATCGCTATCTAAAAGTCGTAGATGGTTGTTTTCCATGTAAATCTATTCCCTAAATAGCAATCGTAGACTCAAAAGTTAATAGAGATATAAAAGCATTCCTCAGAAACTGGAAGTAAACATATCGTATCTACGGGTAAACAACTGTTAGAAGGACCAATAATTTATCCACACTGTTTTTCTTATTATCATGTCTGCTATTTAAAAGCTGGTACATCCAGTAACAGTTTAACATCTTCGCAAGAGTGTTTCGGGCACGTGAGGTGGACGATAAATTCTATGCTTTGTGCTTCCAGTCTGCCTGGCGTTTTTTACGCCGCATATTGTGAGCGGCGGTCCGCGGCTTGAAATGATGTAATAGCTATGAAAAATGTACCACCGTTTGTTTGGTTTTCAATGTTACTTGTGAAGCTCTAGCTTTGGCAGTTTCATTTCGATTTTTTTAAAGGTCTCTAAGGTTTCTAAAAAAAGTAATTTATAACTAAGTATCTACAGTAGCTTAAAAGCATTTTTTACACGCTAGCGGCCCGACTGCGCCCTTATGGTCATAAGAAACACAGTAAGAGAAAGATAATTTTCTTCAAGTATTTGTTTCGTTATTTATTTTGTAGGTATAATTTTTTTGGTCTTAATTATGTACATCTCTTTATCGCAGTGAATTCTGTATCATAATGTTTACTACGCATCTTTAGTCAATGGTTTCAATAAAGGTTACAATAAAGGCATTTTACATACTTTGCTACTTATTAGTTTGCTACTTTGCTAGTATGTAGTAGAAAATAAAGTATTCAGCATTTTATAGCGATATAAAATCCTCGCCGGATTCCGTACAATGCAACGTCACATTGCATTCAACATTACCTATTCACCCGTATCTCGTACCCGTAATATATGATATTCACTCGACTTTGCTGGTCTTTTATGTATACGTATCCTGGGTATTATTGTTTAGATGGTGTGAATTGACATTGATGATTAAAATCATTCAGACTTTAACTTATTTTAGTCATTAACATAAAACAATTTAATCAGGTTGTTACAGCCTTTTCACACTGGCAGATTTTCTGATCGGAATGACCGAGCAACATCACCTGGTATGTGCGGGAGGTGTACAGTGAACAATATTGATAGCTGCCGTTAAAAACAGCCCGATACAGCGCTTAGAAAAACAGAGCCGAAAATCCACGGGGGTGAAAACTCTTTAATTTCACAAAAAAATCTACGAATCAATATACCCACCGTAAATATTCTTCCATTTTCTACAAACCTACAATAAAATTCTCCCTACCTACAGATCCGATCAGAAATTCTGAAGTGCAGGAGACGGGCATCAATCTTTTGCATGACAAAGCGTCTCCCGGGGGCTTGCAATAAAACTGCAAAGCGCCGCTAGATGGCATCATGCATTGAGCGAAAATCATTTTACTGGTGAAAAGAATATTTAGGTGTATTCTTGAAGATGTAGTTTCTAATGTGACATTTTCAGGTGTGGTGTTATCAGGTGATTTGTATGTGCCTACATCATTGTATCTTATTACCAAATTTTTATAGAGATATAAAACACGGTCCAGGAGGTAGGGTATGTGAAGGAAATCTTTGATTGTTTATATAGGCCAATAATCCGTCAGTACGTGTGGACGACATGTAAATACTTATTAAAGGATACTTGATTTTTTATTAAAAGAAGAAATGTAAGTTATCAATTAAATGCTTTATCAACATTTGTCTACTTACGCATTGGACAGCGTCCAGAATTTCGATAAATGAAAATTTTAAATATTTTATTTTAAAATGAAACGTACAAATGACATTATAAATCCGTTCAATATATCACGTCGCACAGTGCGTCGCTTGCCGCGTGTCAATATACGCGTCGCGTCGGCTCCCGGTCGCGACAACAAGCTTTAATGAAAACAAATGGAAAACGCAACTCACAGGACTGAGAGCAGTGTACACACTAGAGACAGGTTTGGCAGTTTAAAATCAAGGTTTCAGAATAAATAAATAAGAGAACTGTCTCTTAAAGTCTGAGTAGTTCAATTTCTGCAGCCGAAATGTACCATTTCTGCAGCTAAAATCGTAGAAATAAGATGGGACTGTGAATTTATTTATTCATCATATTTATCGCTAACATCAAAGATATATTAACCTGATGCGTTAGTGAAGCATTTAGGGAATTAAAATGTAGTTACGAAAAAACCCACATTATTTATTATTTTAATGACACTGAATTACATATAACTTATGAAGTACCAATGAACTAAAGCATTCATATTGTCCATTTCACCCCATATAAATAAGTATTGTACCTAATTAATCTACAAGAAAGTATTACAACTGAAAAAACTTTTATATCTGCACGTTATTTTCCATTCATTGTACAATAGCCTTAACCGCAAAAAGCAACACCTCCCGCACAGTTTTGACTCCGAACAAATGAAATCAATTAAAGACCGGCAAAGGTTTTTTGTCGCCGAATGTCCACCATTTGTTCGTATTAAGCTTATTTCTTGTTTCTCTTCCTCTTTTGTTCCCGACTGTACTTCGGGTTAGAAATCGACGTGATTAAACGGTAGCGGTTAAAATTAATAGTTAAGTTTAATTGTGGTTATGTGTCTTTTGAAGTTGAGGGAATTAAGTCTTTGAAATAATTGTGTACAGTTTATTGAGTTAACTGAAAAGAATAATGAACATTTTAAGTGCCTTCTTTATGCCGTCAGATAAAACATGGAAGAGCATGCTGCGCAAATGATTATAGGATAAGAAAAGTAGACTGTTGATGACAATGCAATCCATATGCAGGACAGAAAGAGTTAATATACACTGCAGGTTATTTTTATATAACTTCAGGTGTCTGTCACATGGAGGAGTCACGGCGCCCTCACGTACCGCATGACGCAGGTCCTCACCGGACACGGTTGTTTCGGGAGGTACCTGCACCGCATCGGTCGTGAGGAGGCGCCCGGGTGTCACCATTGTGCGGACAGCCCCGAGGACACGGTGGACCACACAGTCCAGGTGTGCCCCGCTTGGGAAGGGCACCGCCGGGTCCTCGTCGAGGCTTTGGGCGGCGGCGACCTCTCGCGTCCGGCCCTGGTTCAGGCCATGGTCCGGGGCGAGAGGGAATGGGATGCCGTCGCCTCCTTCTGCGAAGCGGTCATGCTCGAGAAGGAGGAGGCGGAACGCCAGAGAGTTCGAACCTCTCATCCCGGCCGCCGCGCTGGACCAGGTAGACACCATGGGCGCCGGGTGTCGCGAGATGACTCCCGGCCACCGTAGGCGTGGGTCTGTGGGCGGTGAGTTCGGGTGGCTCATCGTCCCTCTGTCTTTCTAGACGACAGACCCGTGTCGACGGCGCGCGTTGTTCCACGCGCTCCTCAAAGAGATGTCAGCAACCCCAGCGGGGCCCAGCAGGGCCAAGGCCTGCCGGGGCTGCGGGTTGTTCGAAAGAGATACCGCGGCCCTGGTACATAAAAGGTCTATGACGGAACACGACGATTTTAGTCAGTAAGAGTCTGACACTCCCTCACCGCTGCTAACCCACAGCGGGAGGGGTCATTTGATGATTTTACGTCGCTAAAAAAAAAAAAAAAAAAAGGTGTCTGTCACATAAATAGCATCTTAGTTATCTTAGTTTTGAGAAAATAAATACAAAATTACATTGTAAAAAGAAAAATAAATTCAATTCTCAAAGGGTCTCTTCATTCACTGTACCGTTGAACAGATTGTCTCCACTCAATGAGAATCAGTGGAAACAATATTTCCTAAACAAGTAACGGAAAACAATTGTGGCCTCAATTCTTTCAAGACTTTATGTCGACTCACAAGACATTGTAATAAACATTTAAATAAAAGTTATTATTCTACTTTTGTAGTAAATATTATAAGGGTTCATTTACGTTGTAATTTCTATTGAAAT
Organism: Helicoverpa zea; assembly: GCF_022581195.2. Lineage (NCBI taxonomy): Eukaryota > Metazoa > Arthropoda > Insecta > Lepidoptera > Noctuidae > Helicoverpa > Helicoverpa zea. The sequence continues at coordinate 10,818,004 of NC_061456.1, read as the reverse complement.
TACTCATTTATCAACCAGAGGCTTTCTTATAACTGGGATTAAAACATTTGTAGGGATAAGTAAAACCTCACATTAAGTGAAAACCACAAATTCTCATGATTGTTGGAAGACAAATAAAGTACCTACCTAGGTAGAAGAAAGTTAATTTTTTAAGTAGACTATAGTACCATTCGTGAAGAAGTTTATCTAAAAATCTACTATTTATAAGTTCTCATATGTACCTTTGACCTCTGTCTCTGACTTCCTTTTGTGAATATTAAGGTAACGTTAAAATCCAACTGTTTTTTTCAATTATAAAAATAACTAAAGTGACTTAACTTATACTTAAAACTGTAACAGAATATACTGCAATAGGTCCAGTGCTCAATTTCCCGGTTTAATCGTACAACACGTAGATATTCCGGGTAGAGCGCTTTGTATTGTAAACTGCCGATACGTGTCCCAAATGCATTGCGGTTAAATAATAACAGTTATGCATTATACTGCAATAGATATTTGAAATGTTTTGGTTTAATTTCTATTCATCTTTGATGGAAAAGTAATATTGTCTGTTATTAAAGATATTGTTTAAATTCTTTAAAAAATAAAGGTTATTTACTAGAAAAACGTATTAGGAGTTTTTTCTTTTTGTAATAAATTGTCATCAGGTCTAAAAAATAACACATACGTAAGTTCAGCCTTTAGCATTTTATAGGTATGTACCGGCTTTGTTTACACAATTGGGTGACAGGTAATGCACCGTTTATAATACTGTCTAGGAATCTCCATACATAAAAACTGTTTTACCTACCGAGTATAAACGTGATTGATGATGCTAGATTTCTACTAGCCCCTTTGCTTCAAAAACTTAGACTGTCCAAATAAAGAAACCTATGGGAAAGTTAGTGTGAGACATCTTCAAAAAGTCCCTTAGAGAGTCTCAATAAAAACCAAACAGAATAAAATTAAATAAAAATAACAGCAACGATTGTAAACGTGACAGATGTTGGCCCTCAACAGTGGCTTTAAATAATAGGAAATAAAGTCAACAGGAATTGTAACGTAAATTGTGATCGATGGGAAGGAAAATGAATTTGATTGAAAAGAGTTTGGAAGATTTTTTTTAGAGAAGTGGGTTGAAAAAAAATTGAAAAAAAAAACTGGTGTGGCGCCTAAAATTTTTTTTCCTTTTCCTGAACGCCTAAAATGCGTTAAAAAATATGTGAAGTAAAACTAATAATTTAGCAAAAATAAGTAATAATAAAATAAGAAATAATAAAATAAGAAATAATAAAAAAAGAAATAATAAAATAAGAAATAATAAAATAAGTAATTTGTATGTAAGTACTTGAAGCTATGGCTAATGCCTCAAAAAACTACAAAAATACACCATTATCCTCTTGCTTTTATTCCAAAAAATATCAGCTACCGTATTAAAGCTATAAGAGCCCCATAATCTTGCACAAAAAAACATATCACGAATGTCACCAATCTACGAAAAATCCAACCACAAAATTATCCACCACAGACAAGATGTAAACCAAACACATTCCCGCCATCTAACAACGAAGCAATACTTCAAACGAGAACAAAACAACACCTAGATATATAAAGAATAATCTCCACCGTCCGTAGTTTTTGTCACAGCTTATATTCAAATAGGTTGGAAAGCGCAACTTTGGCCGTAAAACATTTTCGTGGCTGAACAAAAAACGCATAGAAACTCAGACAAAACTGCGGGCAAAAAGTTGTAAAACAAAGACTCTAGACTGTTTTGTTTCTACCTTTGCGTTGGCAGTTGTTTTTTTTTTAATTATAACTTACGGAGATAACGCTGAAAGCGGCTATTCAGGTGAGCTAAACGATAGGCTGGTTTGTTTTCATTTTGGTGGTATATTTGTATGTGTAGTTTTTAGACGTGTTTTTAATTGATCTCAGGTGTTTTAGATTGAATATCGCTATTTAGATTCTTTATGATATCAAAATTAGAGTTATTATTGCTATTTGTTTGTTAGTTATTTCTACAGGATGGTAAGAAAAGTCAGAAGCTAGATCTACGTTTCTAAAGCGTTGGTCTCATGGAGGAAAACCGACACGAAACATCATGGAAACTGTTTAAAATAAATCAAATCAATCAATTTGGCCGAAATTTTGGGTAAATAAAAAAGGATCGTACCTTTATATGTGTCGCGTTTAAGTCCCGATTGTTTATAAATATGCATACAAATCGAGAATATTTCAAATAAAACAGATAGTTATATCAATATTCTTCTAAACAGATATTTTTTTTTTGCAATTAAAATAAATTCCACAGCGTCACTGCAGCTAGGCTTGTGACGTCACTACGTCCGTGGTCACGTTCCCATGCAATTGTTTTTGTCACTCCCGTGTTAGCCCTCACCTGTTGCTGACGCGAGCACGTTCCTACACATGTCTGTTTTACGATATAAATAATATTAGGGACGGGAACTGGGTTTGAATGAGAATTTTCGATATTTTCCGTGGCGTATCAGATATGACAAAAAAATCTGCATCTCTGCACATCAAATTTAATTTTAGGAAAATATTGATGTTGAAATGTGGCCAGATAAAAATTGCATTAATGTCAATTTTCAAGGGATGATAGCAATTTTGTACTGACTGAAATAAAGGTCGACTGCACCGAAAACCGTCAAACCATTCCTACATGACTTCTTTTACCTACTTACAACATCAAGAAACAGGTTTGTAAAAAAAACTATTTAAAATTCAATGTAACGAAACGAATATAAAGCAGAGATCGTAACTTAAAAATCCAGCACCATTTAAAACCATTTACAGCTCAAAATATTCCCTCTATTTTCAAACAATATTTAAAACTCTTTGAACAGTTTTGCGGTAAACCGACACACCATATTTCATAGTAAGCTCTCGAACAAACAATCCGCTTAAATAGACAAACAATATGACGTTATATTATGTGAAAGTGTTTCAAATGATTTATATTTTCTGCGGTTTTTGTGGTCTGATATTTATTTTAATGGGTTCAAAGTTAACTTTTAGAATAATAACCTACAGGACGAGGACTTATTTTCATGAGGACTTATTTTCACTGGGCTCAATGATGGCAATGGGCGTACCACAAGGTTCCATATTAGGTCCGTTCCTCTTTCTAGTTTATATTAATGATTTGCCCTATCTATTTGATAATCAACCTAGGATGGTGTTGCGTTGTTTGCCGATGATACCTCTCTTATTTTTAACATTGATAGGCGTAGACGTAACCTAAACGACGTAAACAATTCCATTATCCAGGTCCAAAATTGGTTCAACGCAAATAACTTGGCTCTTAATGAAAAAAAAACGAAATGCATTCGATTTTCATTGCCAAATGTAAAAAGTAGTGAATGTGACATAATACTCAACAGTCAAAAACTAGAATTTATAAATCAGACAGTTTTCCTGGGAATCACTCTTGACAAAAAACTACAATGGGGACCCCACATAACATCTCTTGCGGGTCGTCTTAGCTCGGCCGCCTATGCTATTAGAAAGATGAGGCAGCTAGCGGACGTAGAAACAGCTAGACTGGTATATTTTAGTTACTTCCACAGCATCATGTCGTACGGCATTCTGCTGTGGGGACGAGCTGCTGACATTGAATGCATATTTATCTTGCAAAAGCGAGCTGTCAGAGCTATGTACAACTTACGTGGTCGTGAATCTCTTAGGGAACTGTTTAAAAACATTAATATTATGACCTTGCCTTGCCAATTTATATATGAAAATATCATGTATGTTAGGAATAAACCGGCCAAGTGCGAGTCGGACTCGCGCACCGAGGGTTCCGTACAAATGCTGTATAGATAAAAAGTGAGTTTCGCGCCAACCGTTCAGTTTAGAACAATCATAGTTACGGTAATTTCGTGAGAGTCAAAATAGTTAATATTTTTTATTTTATAATATAACTAAAATAGTAGGCCAGTACCTTGTAAAAGTTATTTTATTGAAGTTATTTATATACAACATTTTATAGTCATCATTCAGAAATCTGATTGAAAATAACTAATTATGTCTTAAAGGTCATGGGGCATATCTGACCCGCTTTGTAAAAAGTGGCGGACATGAATCAAAGTCGTTTTAAATCGTGGAGAATGGTATGACGTTTCTTTGAATATAAATATTTTATTAAAATTCCATAGAGACGAATGTTCAGGATCGTTTGAAAAATATAAAAGACAAGCAGTTTCAGAGGATTGTACAGGTTGCAATGCTAGTTTTTATTGGTAAAGACATTTCATAAAGAAGGAAGGTGCCAATCCGGATGACCAGGATCTGATGAGGATCTGGAAACCCAGAGAAATCGAGGGCAACTCTTGAATATTGTAGGCACGCATCGAGTCATAACCAGACATGTGAGTGTATTTTTGAGGGTACTGGTAAACTGAAGGTTTGGAGCTGATTTGATTATGGAGACTACAGAGAGTCAAGGGAACTCCCGAACGGTATGTTGCAACTACCACGTGTTTGGGCTTATTTTATTCGTATTGGCGAAGACTTTCCACAAAGATAGGTTTGACTGCCATTGTGGGATCGACAGCTAAGATCAGATATAGTTATGGGAACTCCTTTACAATTTATAACGTAACCTTGTGTTGCACGGGCGTAGCCAGGTTTTAGAATCGGGGGGGGTTCAAGAAAATAAAACGAATAAAAATACATAAAATAGCCGTTTATTCATAAGAACAATATTTAATATGTAATAAACAGATTCAGAGAAACTTCTGGAATGGAAGGAATCGTCGAAGACCTTTTTCAAGCAGGGGGACAATATAGCCTATCAATTATCAATTGTCAATCAATTATCAATTAATATAAATATTTGCGAGTGGCGACTATTGAGAAATGCGTCACAGATGGAACGTTAATACTGAAAGTTGACTCATGTGACAGCGCCGCCCGTCCTCTTCAACCATATTACAGGGAAGTGGGCGACCCATCACATGATGCCACCGCTGCAGTGGTATTTAAGTGAGAATTATTTCTCGTTCTCGACATTGCATTTTTAGAGTTAAATCTTATTAGTAGTTACTTACTCTTATTAAAAGTGAAAATTCTAAATGTATTTAAGTAAAATCAAACACAAAAATAACAAAATAACGTCGTCGTTCACTGTAAATTGCAATCTGCTTAAATACTCTCGCTCGGTCTCGGTAATGAACGCGACATGCGCGCGGTGCGCGTGGGATACGAAACGGCACGACGCGGCATGAAACTACACGAAGATTACCGAATGTGACACGACGACGAGCGGCTCGGCGCGGTGCGCCCGTAGAGAATCCAATCCAAACCACATACTTTTGAGTGTAATTATTATTAATTAATATACTTAAATTTTATCTTAACTTTTCGGGGGGGGTTTGAACCCCCAAAACCCTCCCCCTGGCTACGCCCGTGTTGTGTTGGAGCTTATTTTATTTTAGGTGATGAGAATTCACTACTAACTTGGGTTAAAGCAGCCATTGCAGGAATGGGATCTTTTATTTTTGAGGGATTAATCACCTAAAGAGCCCCAGTTTCAGGTTTTTTTTCCGCCTGGTTTCTAGAGCCTTGACAAAAGTGTAATTCTGTCCCTTTCTTTGTTTTATAAAGTCGGCATTATTTTATTTTGTAGCATTTTACAAACAAATCCAACTTCAAACATATAAAAAAGCAACAAGAAAACAAAAGCAAGAAAGAAATTAAAAAGATGTTAGGTGCATCGGTCTAGAAGTCGGTGTCTAGAGGATGCATCTATATTTATTTAACCACCGAGATCTAGACCGATGCATATAAACAGTTTTCTTGTTGTTTTAGAAGTTGTTTTTTTTTTGTAAAAAGTTTTTATTTTTATAACTTTTGTGAAAAGTTCTCGTCAATACGAATAATATAAGCCCAAACACGACGTAACTAAAACATACTGTTGAGGAGTTCTCTCGACTTTCTCACGTCTCCATCATCAGGTAAGCTCTAAACCTTCACTGTTTGACAGTATCACCAGACATACATCTGAGAATCAAGTTTTAATCCTATGCATGCCTACAATTTCTGATAGTTGCCCTCGATTTCTCAGGATTTCCATCATCAGATCCCGACCTGATGACAATGGAAATAAACGGCGAGTATACTCTTTCACTACAAAGAAATGATTTCTCAATTCCGTCAAACTTGGTCGTTTAAATTCCCCATTGAAATGAGGAAAATATTTAATGTTTACACCTGATTTTCTCTAGATTCCCATGGTTCACATTGATGCGACTAATGCCATAGTAAATCAGAGCCTTTATCATTATACTGTGCTATATTTCGTTCGTATCCGCCGTGGGTATGGTTTTCATACTAAGGTGCCCAATGACCATTGAATGATTTAAAATTTTTCACAGTTTAGAGGCCATTATATTTAAGAAGTGTTTGATATGAATTTCACTTTTTATTCAAAACGTTAATATCTCTACGCGTTCATGTGAAAAAGGGTAGGTAGTAAGTTTATAATTATTAAAAAAATATTTTATGTCATGTAAGCAAAAATAATATTTTAATATTTTATGTAACTTCAAATTTATCATTTTCGCAATTTTTCCTTTATCTGTACTATATAACGTTGCTTCGTGCCGAATTTTAAGATTCTGAGTTCACGGGAAGTACCTTGTAGGTTTTGATTCCCTAGCGTGTGACGGAAATTCGTCTAAGGTGTCGGTAAAACTGCTGTATCTTTTGATCGCGTTAACTTAGAAGTTCATTGCTTAAAGGGACAATAGACCTAGGTATTTGGTATAAATTTCAATTTGGTACCTTTATTCGTTCGTGAGAAATAAGGTAGTAAGTTTCATTTTATTAAAATATTTTTTTAGGGTTCCGTACCTCGAAAGGAAAAAACGGAACCCTTATAGGATCACTTTGTTGTCCGTCTGTCTGTCTGTCTGTCTGTCTGTCTGTCTGTCTGTCTGTCTGTCTGTCAAGACCCTTTATCTTAAGAACGCGTGGACGTATCAAGCTGAAATTCACATGAAATACTCGGGTCTATTGTCCCTTTAGGCTGTGAAAATATCAAGCTTCTAAGCCAAGCCAATCAAAAGATACAACCGATTATGTCGATATTTTCAACAAATTCTCGACACTCGCAAAGGAATCAAAACCTACAGGGTACTTCCCGTAAACTCAGAATCTTGAAATTTGGCATGAAGCATTGTTATATAATGCGAATATAGGAAAAATTGCGAAAATCTCATTTTTTTTGTTATATAATATAAAAAAAATATTTTAATAAAATGAAACTTACTACCTTATTTCTCACGAACGAATAAAGGTACCAAATTGAAATTTATACCAAATACCTAGGTCTATTGTCCCTGTAAGCAATGAAAAAATCAAACTTCTAAGTTAACGCGATCAAAAGATACAGCAGTTTTACCGACACCTTAGACGAATTTCCGTCACACGCTAGGGAATCAAAACCTACAAGGTACTTCCCGTGAACTCAGAATCTTAAAATTCGGCACGAAGCAACGTTATATAGTACAGATAAAGGAAAAATTGCGAAAATGATAAATTTGAAGTTACATAAAATATTAAAATATTATTTTTGCTTACATGACATAAAATATTTTTTTAATAATTATAAACTTACTACCTACCCTTTTTCACATGAACGCGTAGAGATATTAACGTTTTGAATAAAAAGTGAAATTCATATCAAACACTTCTTAAATATAATGGCCTCTAAACTGTGAAAAATTTTAAATCATTCAATGGTCATTGGGTACCTTAGTATGAAAACCATACCCACGGCGGATACGAACGAAATATAGCACAGTATAATGATAAAGGCTCTGATTTACTATGGCATTAGTCGCATCAATGTGAACCATGGGAATCTAGAGAAAATCAGGTGTAAACATTAAATATTTTCCTCATTTCAATGGGGAATTTAAACGACCAAGTTTGACGGAATTGAGAAATCATTTCTTTGTAGTGAAAGAGTATACTCGCCGTTTATTTCCATTGTCATCAGGTCAGGATCTGATGATGGAAATCGTGAGAAATCGAGGGCAACTATCAGAAATTGTAGGCATGCATAGGATTAAAACTTGATTCTGAGATGTATGTCTGGTGATACTGTCAAACAGTGAAGGTTTAGAGCTTACCTGATGATGGAGACGTGAGAAAGTCGAGAGAACTCCTCAACAGTATGTTTTAGTTACGTCGTGTTTGGGCTTATATTATTCGTATTGACGAGAACTTTTCACAAAAGTTATAAAAATAAAAACTTTTTACAAAAAAAAAAAACAACTTCTAAAACAACAAGAAAACTGTTTATATGCATCGGTCTAGATCTCGGTGGTTAAATAAATATAGATGCATCCTCTAGACACCGACTTCTAGACCGATGCACCTAACATCTTTTTAATTTCTTTCTTGCTTTTGTTTTCTTGTTGCTTTTTTATATGTTTGAAGTTGGATTTGTTTGTAAAATGCTACAAAATAAAATAATGCCGACTTTATAAAACAAAGAAAGGGACAGAATTACACTTTTGTCAAGGCTCTAGAAACCAGGCGGAAAAAAACCTGAAACTGGGGCTCTTTAGGTGATTAATCCCTCAAAAATAAAAGATCCCATTCCTGCAATGGCTGCTTTAACCCAAGTTAGTAGTGAATTCTCATCACCTAAAATAAAATAAGCTCCAACACAAGGTTACGTTATAAATTGTAAAGGAGTTCCCATAACTATATCTGATCTTAGCTGTCGATCCCACAATGGCAGTCAAACCTATCTTTGTGGAAAGTCTTCGCCAATACGAATAAAATAAGCCCAAACACGTGGTAGTTGCAACATACCGTTCGGGAGTTCCCTTGACTCTCTGTAGTCTCCATAATCAAATCAGCTCCAAACCTTCAGTTTACCAGTACCCTCAAAAATACACTCACATGTCTGGTTATGACTCGATGCGTGCCTACAATATTCAAGAATTGCCCTCGATTTCTCTGGGTTTCCAGATCCTCATCAGATCCTGGTCATCCGGATTGGCACCTTCCTTCTTTATGAAATGTCTTTACCAATAAAAACTAGCATTGCAACCTGTACAATCCTCTGAAACTGCTTGTCTTTTATATTTTTCAAACGATCCTGGACATTCGTCTCCATGGAATTTTAATAAAATATTTATATTCAAAGAAACGTCATACCATTCTCCACGATTTAAAACGACTTTGATTCATGTCCGCCACTTTTTACAAAGCGGGTCAGATATGCCCCATGACCTTTAAGACATAATTAGTTATTTTCAATCAGATTTCTGAATGATGACTATAAAATGTTGTATATAAATAACTTTTACAAGGTACTGGCCTACTATTTTAGTTATATTATAAAATAAAAAATATTAACTATTTTGACTCTCACGAAATTACCATAACTATGATTGTTCTAAACTGAACGGTTGGCGCGAAACTCACTTTTTATCTATACAGCATTTGTACGGAACCCTCGGTGCGCGAGTCCGACTCGCACTTGGCCGGTTTATTTATATTATATAACAAAAAAAATGAGATTTTCGCAATTTTTCCTATATTTGCATTATATAACAATGCTTCATGCCAAATTTCAAGATTCTGAGTTTACGGGAAGTACCCTGTAGGTTTTGATTCCTTTGCGAGTGTCGAGAATTTGTTGAAAATATCGACATAATCGGTTGTATCTTTTGATTGGCTTGGCTTAGAAGCTTGATATTTTCACAGCCTAAAGGGACAATAGACCCGAGTATTTCATGTGAATTTCAGCTTGATACGTCCACGCGTTCTTAAGATAAAGGGTCTTGACAGACAGACAGACAGACAGACAGACAGACAGACGGACAACAAAGTGATCCTATAAGGGTTCCGTTTTTTCCTTTCGAGGTACGGAACTTAACGCGATCAAAAGATACAGCAGTTTTACCGACACCTTAGACGAATTTCCGTCACACGCTAGGGAATCAAAACCTACAAGGTACTTCCCGTGAACTCAGAATCTTAAAATTCGGCACGAAGCAACGTTATATAGTACAGATAAAGGAAAAATTGCGAAAATGATAAATTTGAAGTTACATAAAATATTAAAATATTATTTTTGCTTACATGACATAAAATATTTTTTTAATAATTATAAACTTACTACCTACCCTTTTTCACATGAACGCGTAGAGATATTAACGTTTTGAATAAAAAGTGAAATTCATATCAAACACTTCTTAAATATAATGGCCTCTAAACTGTGAAAAATTTTAAATCATTCAATGGTCATTGGGTACCTTAGTATGAAAACCATACCCACGGCGGATACGAACGAAATATAGCACAGTATAATGATAAAGGCTCTGATTTACTATGGCATTAGTCGCATCAATGTGAACCATGGGAATCTAGAGAAAATCAGGTGTAAACATTAAATATTTTCCTCATTTCAATGGGGAATTTAAACGACCAAGTTTGACGGAATTGAGAAATCATTTCTTTGTAGTGAAAGAGTATACTCGCCGTTTATTTCCATTGTCATCAGGTCAGGATCTGATGATGGAAATCGTGAGAAATCGAGGGCAACTATCAGAAATTGTAGGCATGCATAGGATTAAAACTTGATTCTGAGATGTATGTCTGGTGATACTGTCAAACAGTGAAGGTTTAGAGCTTACCTGATGATGGAGACGTGAGAAAGTCGAGAGAACTCCTCAACAGTATGTTTTAGTTACGTCGTGTTTGGGCTTATATTATTCGTATTGACGAGAACTTTTCACAAAAGTTATAAAAATAAAAACTTTTTACAAAAAAAAAACAACTTCTAAAACAACAAGAAAACTGTTTATATGCATCGGTCTAGATCTCGGTGGTTAAATAAATATAGATGCATCCTCTAGACACCGACTTCTAGACCGATGCACCTAACATCTTTTTAATTTCTTTCTTGCTTTTGTTTTCTTGTTGCTTTTTTATATGTTTGAAGTTGGATTTGTTTGTAAAATGCTACAAAATAAAATAATGCCGACTTTATAAAACAAAGAAAGGGACAGAATTACACTTTTGTCAAGGCTCTAGAAACCAGGCGGAAAAAAACCTGAAACTGGGGCTCTTTAGGTGATTAATCCCTCAAAAATAAAAGATCCCATTCCTGCAATGGCTGCTTTAACCCAAGTTAGTAGTGAATTCTCATCACCTAAAATAAAATAAGCTCCAACACAAGGTTACGTTATAAATTGTAAAGGAGTTCCCATAACTATATCTGATCTTAGCTGTCGATCCCACAATGGCAGTCAAACCTATCTTTGTGGAAAGTCTTCGCCAATACGAATAAAATAAGCCCAAACACGTGGTAGTTGCAACATACCGTTCGGGAGTTCCCTTGACTCTCTGTAGTCTCCATAATCAAATCAGCTCCAAACCTTCAGTTTACCAGTACCCTCAAAAATACACTCACATGTCTGGTTATGACTCGATGCGTGCCTACAATATTCAAGAATTGCCCTCGATTTCTCTGGGTTTCCAGATCCTCATCAGATCCTGGTCATCCGGATTGGCACCTTCCTTCTTTATGAAATGTCTTTACCAATAAAAACTAGCATTGCAACCTGTACAATCCTCTGAAACTGCTTGTCTTTTATATTTTTCAAACGATCCTGGACATTCGTCTCCATGGAATTTTAATAAAATATTTATATTCAAAGAAACGTCATACCATTCTCCACGATTTAAAACGACTTTGATTCATGTCCGCCACTTTTTACAAAGCGGGTCAGATATGCCCCATGACCTTTAAGACATAATTAGTTATTTTCAATCAGATTTCTGAATGATGACTATAAAATGTTGTATATAAATAACTTTTACAAGGTACTGGCCTACTATTTTAGTTATATTATAAAATAAAAAATATTAACTATTTTGACTCTCACGAAATTACCATAACTATGATTGTTCTAAACTGAACGGTTGGCGCGAAACTCACTTTTTATCTATACAGCATTTGTACGGAACCCTCGGTGCGCGAGTCCGACTCGCACTTGGCCGGTTTATTTATATTATATAACAAAAAAAATGAGATTTTCGCAATTTTTCCTATATTTGCATTATATAACAATGCTTCATGCCAAATTTCAAGATTCTGAGTTTACGGGAAGTACCCTGTAGGTTTTGATTCCTTTGCGAGTGTCGAGAATTTGTTGAAAATATCGACATAATCGGTTGTATCTTTTGATTGGCTTGGCTTAGAAGCTTGATATTTTCACAGCCTAAAGGGACAATAGACCCGAGTATTTCATGTGAATTTCAGCTTGATACGTCCACGCGTTCTTAAGATAAAGGGTCTTGACAGACAGACAGACAGACAGACAGACAGACAGACGGACAACAAAGTGATCCTATAAGGGTTCCGTTTTTTCCTTTCGAGGTACGGAACTTAACGCGATCAAAAGATACAGCAGTTTTACCGACACCTTAGACGAATTTCCGTCACACGCTAGGGAATCAAAACCTACAAGGTACTTCCCGTGAACTCAGAATCTTAAAATTCGGCACGAAGCAACGTTATATAGTACAGATAAAGGAAAAATTGCGAAAATGATAAATTTGAAGTTACATAAAATATTAAAATATTATTTTTGCTTACATGACATAAAATATTTTTTTAATAATTATAAACTTACTACCTACCCTTTTTCACATGAACGCGTAGAGATATTAACGTTTTGAATAAAAAGTGAAATTCATATCAAACACTTCTTAAATATAATGGCCTCTAAACTGTGAAAAATTTTAAATCATTCAATGGTCATTGGGTACCTTAGTATGAAAACCATACCCACGGCGGATACGAACGAAATATAGCACAGTATAATGATAAAGGCTCTGATTTACTATGGCATTAGTCGCATCAATGTGAACCATGGGAATCTAGAGAAAATCAGGTGTAAACATTAAATATTTTCCTCATTTCAATGGGGAATTTAAACGACCAAGTTTGACGGAATTGAGAAATCATTTCTTTGTAGTGAAAGAGTATACTCGCCGTTTATTTCCATTGTCATCAGGTCAGGATCTGATGATGGAAATCGTGAGAAATCGAGGGCAACTATCAGAAATTGTAGGCATGCATAGGATTAAAACTTGATTCTGAGATGTATGTCTGGTGATACTGTCAAACAGTGAAGGTTTAGAGCTTACCTGATGATGGAGACGTGAGAAAGTCGAGAGAACTCCTCAACAGTATGTTTTAGTTACGTCGTGTTTGGGCTTATATTATTCGTATTGACGAGAACTTTTCACAAAAGTTATAAAAATAAAAACTTTTTACAAAAAAAAAACAACTTCTAAAACAACAAGAAAACTGTTTATATGCATCGGTCTAGATCTCGGTGGTTAAATAAATATAGATGCATCCTCTAGACACCGACTTCTAGACCGATGCACCTAACATCTTTTTAATTTCTTTCTTGCTTTTGTTTTCTTGTTGCTTTTTTATATGTTTGAAGTTGGATTTGTTTGTAAAATGCTACAAAATAAAATAATGCCGACTTTATAAAACAAAGAAAGGGACAGAATTACACTTTTGTCAAGGCTCTAGAAACCAGGCGGAAAAAAACCTGAAACTGGGGCTCTTTAGGTGATTAATCCCTCAAAAATAAAAGATCCCATTCCTGCAATGGCTGCTTTAACCCAAGTTAGTAGTGAATTCTCATCACCTAAAATAAAATAAGCTCCAACACAAGGTTACGTTATAAATTGTAAAGGAGTTCCCATAACTATATCTGATCTTAGCTGTCGATCCCACAATGGCAGTCAAACCTATCTTTGTGGAAAGTCTTCGCCAATACGAATAAAATAAGCCCAAACACGTGGTAGTTGCAACATACCGTTCGGGAGTTCCCTTGACTCTCTGTAGTCTCCATAATCAAATCAGCTCCAAACCTTCAGTTTACCAGTACCCTCAAAAATACACTCACATGTCTGGTTATGACTCGATGCGTGCCTACAATATTCAAGAATTGCCCTCGATTTCTCTGGGTTTCCAGATCCTCATCAGATCCTGGTCATCCGGATTGGCACCTTCCTTCTTTATGAAATGTCTTTACCAATAAAAACTAGCATTGCAACCTGTACAATCCTCTGAAACTGCTTGTCTTTTATATTTTTCAAACGATCCTGGACATTCGTCTCCATGGAATTTTAATAAAATATTTATATTCAAAGAAACGTCATACCATTCTCCACGATTTAAAACGACTTTGATTCATGTCCGCCACTTTTTACAAAGCGGGTCAGATATGCCCCATGACCTTTAAGACATAATTAGTTATTTTCAATCAGATTTCTGAATGATGACTATAAAATGTTGTATATAAATAACTTTTACAAGGTACTGGCCTACTATTTTAGTTATATTATAAAATAAAAAATATTAACTATTTTGACTCTCACGAAATTACCATAACTATGATTGTTCTAAACTGAACGGTTGGCGCGAAACTCACTTTTTATCTATACAGCATTTGTACGGAACCCTCGGTGCGCGAGTCCGACTCGCACTTGGCCGGTTTATTTATATTATATAACAAAAAAAATGAGATTTTCGCAATTTTTCCTATATTCGCATTATATAACAATGCTTCATGCCAAATTTCAAGATTCTGAGTTTACGGGAAGTACCCTGTAGGTTTTGATTCCTTTGCGAGTGTCGAGAATTTGTTGAAAATATCGACATAATCGGTTGTATCTTTTGATTGGCTTGGCTTAGAAGCTTGATATTTTCACAGCCTAAAGGGACAATAGACCCGAGTATTTCATGTGAATTTCAGCTTGATACGTCCACGCGTTCTTAAGATAAAGGGTCTTGACAGACAGACAGACAGACAGACAGACAGACAGACGGACAACAAAGTGATCCTATAAGGGTTCCGTTTTTTCCTTTCGAGGTACGGAACCCTAAAAACCTACATTTGTTTGATAAAATATGTAATAGACATAATTATAACACTCGAAATAAAAATAAAATAGCTATCCCGCAGTTTAGACTATCTAAAGTACATACATCTTTCATGGGATATTGTGTCAAATGTTATAATAAAATACCAGACAACATTCTAGAACTAAATGACATGCGGTTTAAAGCTCATATAAAAGCCACACTTTGTAAAAACGCATATTATAAATTAGAAGATTATATTCAAGATAAAAATGCTTGGAAACATGCTGGTCCTGCTCCATAGGACGCACTGACAGTATCAAATTTTAGCGAATTTAAAATTACACCCGCTAGTAAGATTGTGTTATTCTTTTGATTGTTTGTTTGTAACTTTGTACAAAAACATAAACTGATTTGTAAATGTGAACACCATGTAGCATTTTAATCTTTTTAGGGTTCCGTACCTCAAAAGGAAAAAACGGAACCCTTATAGGATCACTTTGTTGTCCGTCTGTCTGTCTGTCTGTCTGTCTGTCTGTCTGTCTGTCAAGACCCTTTATCTCAAGAACGCGTGGACGTATCAAGCTGAAATTCACATGAAATACTCAGGTCTATTGTCCCTTTAAGCTGTGAAAATATCAAACTTCTAAGCCAAGCCAATCAAAAGATACAGCCAATTATGTCGATATTTTCAACAAATTTTGGACACTCGCAAAGGAATCAAAACACACAGGATACTTCCCGTAAACTTAGAGTCTTGAAATTTGGCATGAAGCATTGTCATATAATGCAAATATAGGAAAAATTGCGAAAATCTCATTTTTTTAGTTATATAATATAAAAAAAAATATTTTAATAAAATGAAACTTACTACCTTATTTCTCACGAACGAATAAAGATATCAAATTGAAATTTATACCAAATACCTAGGTCTATTGTCCCTTTAGGCAGTGAAAAAATCAAACTTCTAAGTTGACGCGATCAAAAGATACAGCAGTTATACCGACACCTTAGACGAATTTCCGTCACACGCTAGGGAATCAAAACCTACAAGGTACTTCCCGTGAACTCAGAATCTTGAAATTCGCCACGAAGCAGCGTTATATAGTACAGATAAAGGAAAAATTGCGAAAATGATAAATTTGAAGTTACATTAAATATTAAAATATTATTTTTGCTTACACGACATGAAATATTTTTTTAATAATTATAAACTTACTACCTACCCTTTTGTACATGAACGCGTAGAGATATTAAAGTTGAAATTCATATCAAACACTTCTTAAATATAATTGCCTCTAAACTGTGAAAAATTTTAAATCATTCAAAGGTCATTGGGCACCTTAGTATGGAAACCATACCCACGGCGGATACGAACGAAATATAGCACAGTATAATGATAAAGGCTCTGATTTACTATGGCATTAGTCGCATCTATGGAAACCATGGGATTCTAGAGAAAATCAGGTGTAAACATCAAATATTTTCCTCATTTCAATGGGGAATTTAAACGACCAAGTTTGACGGATTTGAGAAATCATTTCTTTGTAGTGAAAGAGTATACTCGCCGTTTATTTCCATTGTCATCAGGTCAGGATCTGATGATGGAAATCCTGAGAAATCGACGGCAACTATCAGAAATTGTAGGCATGCATAGGATTAAAACTTGATTCTCAGATGTATGTCTGGTGATACTATCAAACAGTGAAAGCTTACCTGATGGGAGGAGTCACGGCGCCCTCACGTACCGCATGACGCAGGTCCTCACCGGACACGGTTGTTTCGGGAGGTATCTGCATCGAATCGGTCGTGAGGAGGCGCCCGGGTGTCACCACTGTGCGGATAGCCCCGAGGACACGGTGGACCACACAGTCCAGGAGTGCCCTGCGTGGGAAGGGCACCGCCGGGTCCTCGTCGAGGCTTTAGGCGGCGGCGACCTCTCGCGTCCGGCCCTGGTTCAAGCCATGGTCCGGGGCGAGAGGGAATGGGATGCCGTCGCCTCCTTCTGCGAAGCAGTCATGCTCGAGAAGGAGGAGGCGGAACGTCAGAGAGTTCGGCCCTCTCATCCCGGCCGCCGCGCTGGAGCAGGTAGACACCATGGGCGCCGGGTGTCGCGAGACGACTCCCGGCCACCGTAGGCGTGGGTCTGTGGGCGGTGAGTTCGGGTGGCTCATCGCTCATGTCTGTTTTAAGACAACAGACCCGTGTCGGCGGCGCGCGTTGTTCCACGCGCTCCTCAAAGAGATGTCAGCAACCCCAGCGGGGCCCAGCAGGGCCAAGGCCTGCCGGGGCTGCGGGTTGTTCGAAAGAGGTACCGCGGCCCTAGTACATAAGAAGGCCTACGACGGAACACGACGGCTTTTAGTCAGTAAGAGTCTGACACTCCCTCACCGCTGCTAACCCACAGCGGGAGGGGTCATTTGATGATTTTTTACGTCGTTAAAAAAAAAAAAAAAAAAGAGCTTACCTGATAATGGAGACGTGAGAAAGTCGAGAGAACTCTATGTATGTTTAAAAAAATAAAATAACCCATTAGTAGTGAATTCTCATCACCTAAAATAAAATAAGCTCCAACACAAGGTTACGTTATAAATTGTAAAGGAGTTCCCATAACTATATCTGATCTTTGCTATCGATCCCACAATGGCAGTTAAACCTATCTATGTGGAAAGTCTTCGCCAATACGAATAAAATAAGCCCAAACACGTGGTAGTTGCAACATACCGTTCAGAAGTTCCCTCGACTCTCTGTAGTCTCTATAATCAAATCAGCTCCAAACCTTCACTGTTTACATTACAAGTACCCTCAAAAATACACTCACATGTCTGGTTTTGACTCGATGCGTGATTACAATATTCAAGAGTTGCCATCGATTTCTCAGGGTTTCCAGATCCTCATCAGAACCTGGTCATCCAAATTGGCATGTTCTTTCTTTATGAAAAGTCTTTAACAATAAAAACTAGCATTGCAACCTGTACAATCCTCTGAAACTGCTTGTCTTTTATATTTTTCAAATGATCCTGGACATTCGTCTCCATGGAATTTTAATAAAATATTTATATTCAAAGAAACGTCATACCATTCTCCACGATTTAAAACTACTTTGATTCATGTCCGCCACTTTTTACAAAGCGGGTCAGATATGACCTTTAAGACATAATTAGTTATTTTCAATCAGATTTCTGAATGATGACTATAAAATGTTGTATATAAATAACTTTAATAAAATAACTTTTACAAGGTACTGGCCTACTATTTTAGTTATATTATAAAATAAAAAATATTAGCTATTTTGACTCTCACGAAATTACCATAACTATGATTGTTCTAAACTGAACGGTTGGCGCGAGACTCACTTTTTATCTATACAGGATTTGTACGGAACCCTCGGTGCGCGAGTCCGACTCGCACTTGGCCGGTTTATTTATTATTATTTATTCTCATATTCTTTGTCTATTGTGATTCTACATGATCTTCGCATGTTATTATAGTATGTATCAATACATACAAGCTGTAATACCTATTATTTTTAAAAAGAGTAACCATGGAGTTTCTTGCCCGTTCTTCTCCATAGGAAGCTACTTTTGGAATGGGCAACTAGAATGAAATGATTTGAAATAAATAAATGATTTGACTTTGACTTTGACTTTGGAACGGACACAAAACAGAGCTTATTGCAAATAGTAATACATATAATATAGGGTTGCCAGATACAGGTATTTCAGTGTCTTCAGGTATGTCTGTATAAATTCTGGTTCTTTCAAGCTAATAGAGAGACATGTGCTGCTGGGGAGTTTGTTGCGCCTCTTCTTTTCCCATAATCCCATCTAATTTGAGTAAACGTTTTTGAGTTATTTACACTCTTATATTCTCCTCTTATGTACTCTCTTATGTACCTACTCCTCTTATGGACGCCTCTTATGTACTCCTCTTATGTACGCCTCTTACATACTCTCTTATGTACTTCTCTTATGTACTTCTTTTATGTTCTCCTCTTATGTACACTCTTATGTACTTCTCTTATGTACTCTCTTACGTACTTCTCTTATATACTCTCTTATGTACTGCCTCGTTGGTCTAGCTGTCGCAAGTGCGGCTGCTGAGCACGAGGTCTCGGGTTCGATTCCTGAGTCGGGCCGAAATCGCTTTGTGGGTTTTAGAAGACTTTCACATAGCAGCCCGGAGCCTGGAAGGTGGTGATTGATACACCCGTGCATCGGAGAGCACGTAAATGTCGGTCCTGCGCTTGATCTCTTTCCGGTCGTGTCGGATTGCCGTCCCATCGGGCTATGAGAGTGAAGGAATAGGGAGTGCACCTGTGTCTGCGCAAATGCTCGTGCACTATAATATGTCCTGCGTAGTTGGCTAATCTCCTTACATGAGAACAGCCGCCGTAGCCGATAATCGGCTAGGAGGACATCATCATCATCATCATGTACTCCTCTTATGTTCTCCTCTTATGTACTTATCTTATGTACTCTCTTATGTACTCTTCTTATGTACTTCTCTTATGTACTCTCTTATGTACTCCCTTATGTACTCTCTTATGTACTCCTCTTACATACTCTCTTATGTACTTCTCTTATGTACCCTCTTATATACTTCTCTTATGTACTCTCTTATGTACTCCTCTTATGTTCTCCTCTTATGTACTCCTCTTATGTACTCCTCTTATGTACTCCTCTTATGTACTTCTCTTATATACTTCTCTTATGTACTCTCTTATGTACTCTCTTATGTTCTCCTCTTATGTACTCCTGTTACATACTCTCTTATGTACTCTCTTATGCACTCCTCTTATGTTCTCCTCTTATTTCTCCTCTTATGTACTCCTCTTATGTACTTCTCTTATATACTTCTCTTATGTACTCTCTTATGTACTCTCTTATGTACTCTATTATGTACTCTCTTATGTACTACACTTATCTACTTCTCTTATGTTCTCTCTTATGTACTTCTCTTATGTACTTCTCTTATATACTACTCTTATGTACTCTCTTATGTTCTCTCTTATGTACTTCTCTTATGTACTTCTCTTATATACTTCTCTTATGTACTCTCTTATGTACTCTCTTATGTACTCCTCTTATGTACTCCCCTTATGTTCTCCTCTTATGTTCTCCTCTTATGTACTCTCTTATGTACTTCTCTTATGTACTCTCTTATGTACTTCTCTTATGCACTCCTCTTATGTACTCTCTTATGTACTACACTTATCTACTTCTCTTATGTTCTCTCTTATGTACTTCTCTTATGTACTCCCCTTATGTTCTCCTCTTATGTACTCCTCTTATATACTCCTCTTATGTTCTCCTCTTATTTCTCCTCTTATGTACTCCTCTTATGTACTTCTCTTATATACTTCTCTTATGTACTCCTCTTATGTTCTCCTCTTATTTCTCCTCTTATGTACTCTCTTATTTACTTCTCTTATGTACTCCTCTTATGTACTCCTCTTATGTACTCCTCTTATGAACTCCCTTATCAACTGGTTTCAACACTCGAAACATAAATAAATTAGCCACATCTAACTACCTGTAACATCCATCTTCCAAGCCTTTTTCCCAATCATGTTGGGGTCGGCTTCCAGTGTAACCGGATTCAGCTAACTACCAGTGCTTTACAAGAAGCGACTGCCTATCTGACCTTCTCAACCCGATACCCCTTGGTTAGACTGGCGTCAGACTGACTGGCTTTTGACTACCCGTAACGACTGCCAAGGATGTTCAATGACAGCCGGGACCTACAGTTTAACGTGCCATCCGAAACACAGTCAATGGTGTCTATGTCTAAGATATAATTAAAAAGTACATACAAACAATAAACATACAAAAAAGTTGCATTGGTACTTGCCTGGGATCGAACCCGCGCCCTCTTACTTTAGAGGTTGGTCCGTTACCCACTAAGCCACCACGACTTTCTGTAACAAAAAGTGTACAATTATTTTTATAATAACTTTTTCACATGTCAGTGGGTACGCCCTAAAACTATACCTACCTATTTTCACTAAATGGAGGCATTGTAATTTTTTTGGTTCTCTTTTTTAACACATTTTTGTAGCTGCTTGAGCAAAAGGTATGGGTAAGATGTTGACTAGCCAACATAATAAAATATTTTACAGTTTTTTTTTTTAAATACACAAAGTGATTTTTGACGTGGGTGGAGTAATTGAGGGGAAGCAAGCGGCATGCTGCTAGTAACAAAATGAAAAAAGCTAGTGTAGGGTAAAGGCGGGATAGATGCCGCAGTGGGATAGATGCCCCATTTTTAAAAAACCTAACTTCCCATGCTCGCGATTAAGAAACAACCGTTTAACTAGAAGCCACAAGCACCCCGCACCTAAATTAGCCACGCGCCATCGAGGGATGAGGTCGCGTTTCGCTCGTGTATGAATTCATCTCCGCGGCGAACTTACAGCGAGCGTAAAATTTTTAAAGGTGAGTATTTGCTGTTGTATAACTTTATAAGTAGATATTAATTCCATCAATTTTTTTATTACGTATGTATATTGTTTCATGAAGTATACATTTTGATGTAAATAGTTGCTCTATTGTATTTATTTATTTAAAAAAATACTAGGGCATCTAACCCTGTCAAAAAGGATAGTTGCCCTGATTTTTTACGGTATAGGTGCCCCTAGGGGCATCTATCCCTCCATACACCACGTGTACCCTGAATGTATTATAAGTGCTTTGAATATATATTTTTCATGTGTTTATGTATAGGTATTTACACTTTTTATTGATTACGAATGATTTACAGTTCAAACAGTGAAGATGAAGACAATTCACTTAAGAACAAAGTTAAGGAATAGAAAACTAAAGGTTTGCCGGTGAAGAAGACTAAAAGAGATGGGCAGGATGAGCCTAAAGATACAAATAAAAATAACTGCATATAATGCTTTGAAAACTATGAATAAACAAAGTCTAAATCCGACTGGATTCAATGTGTAATGTGTCAGTGCTCGTTACATGAAACCTCTATACTTTTCAGAAATTTTTGCTCGAGATGTAGAAAACTTAAAGCACTGTCCGGTTAAATATTATGATGCTAAGTATATTGTGTTATTTTAGTTTTTAAGAAAGAATGATTTTTATGATTTTGCATGTTGAAACTAAATAATTAATATTTTATAATAAGTGTTTCAAATATAAAATACATTATTTTTGTTGAACAAATACTTTTAGAATATTATTGTGTTAATTTTAATTAATCTGATAATGAATATAAAAAGATTTTAAAAACTGCAAAATACTTTTCATTTCAAATAAATTAAAGTCAAAAAATATATAAATATTATTAATATAATATACTTAAACAGTATGAAGGGCATCTATCCCGCACCGTAGGCATCTATCCTCGCTAGTATTTTCAAGGTGGGGCAACTATCCATAGGGGTAGGCATCTATCCCCAAAAATTGAGGTCTACAAAAAGCTAAAATCTGCAAAACGTGTAGTATATAGGTCCAAAAAGACAAATCACAAATAAACATAAAGGATTAAACTAGTTACATTCATAGGTGTTATTAATGTAGAACCAATATTTATTAAATTATAAGCATATTTCAAAAAGTGGGGCATCTATCCCACCTTTACCCTATGTCTGTATTCAAAGTCCAGGACTATAAGGTGTAATTCCTGGGCACGGGACAAGACACGTAATTCCTGGACAATCCCGGATTTCCCGGTCATCTGGCAACCCTATATATATATAATATATATATGTAACTAAAACATCTAGAATTTTCATTTGACTTATAAATATTTCATCATTTCCCATCATTGAAATATTCGAATAAACAAATAACGATAAAACGAGGCACAAAAATCCTGCAATACACACAAAAATATCTATGAAACGGCCAAAAAAACTCCGAATTAAATACAAAAAGTCTGAATCAAGACTACATCGACATAATCCCATTAATCTTAGTGACTTAGTGACAACATAATTCAATGGGCGACTGAGATACGGCGGGAAGAAAAACGATGGAACTAAGGAAATATCAGGTCACTGAACCGTGGTACATGGCGCCAGCCTGACAAGCCGACAGCCGATAGGTCGCGAAGTATGACGATCTTATCTGCTTCTTAAATAGAAAGAATATTGCTAGATCGCTTTGTAGGAAAAGAGCAAAATTGGGCTGAAGTTATTAATTATTTCACAGCACAGCCTGAAATTTATCTCCTAAAGTTAAACGGATGCTTTACAATATTTCTGGAGTTGCGAGACTTATTTATACAATTTTTTTCCGTCCCAGCAGTAAAAACAAGAAATTAGTTGTAGTAAAACACGCCTTAAACATAAACGACCCTCTATAGTCAAAAACCTCATTAACAAATTTCCAAAAAAGCGCAAAAAATCCAGCCACTCACCAACACGAATCGTTCTTAATTCATCAACGGCTATCACCTGACGAATATAAAAAGTACCTCTCTCTGTCAGCGTTGATTAGTCGGAGATCCCTCTTCAAATTATCTGAGCTATAAGGCCAAGTAATGCACCTTATTGGATTATCCCCAGCTTTGATGTCCGTCCCGAGTTCCGTAGTCGTTTACAGCAAGTTAAAGGTAATAAAAAGCGAGTATTCTTTAAAGGGAACTCTTATTAAGGAAAAGAAATTGTGTAAGCTTACTAAGTGGAGTGTATCAGGAGCAAACGACGTCTGATCTTGTTGGCCGTCATCTGATCTTTGAGATGACAATTTGGGAAATAAGATTTTTGATGTGCACCGGTTTGATCCGGTTTGGACGGGACAAATTGAGGAGTCTTGTATTTTAAAGCTGCTTAAATTGTGTGTGTCATGGAAAATTTTACATACAAAGGAATAAATGTTCCTTTTGCAAGGTAATTGAGTAGTAGGAAGTTTTCCTTTAGTCGTAGTCTCAGAACTAAGTATTGGTCTGAATGTATTAAGATAACATCGTTATCGGCAGACAACAACAATCTTATCTAAATTGACACATGAATTCGAACTATTTATTACTATTCCATTAACAACATACTTTTCCCTATTCATTTCATACGCCAGTGAAACAACATCCCACCAATATACCTATGTAATAAGCATCTTCATAGACAACACAATACAACCTCATTTACTAATTCCGATTGCCAAACAGAATAACCGAATACCATGTTTACTTTACCCCACCATTACGAGTTGTATCAACAATCGCGAACCCGGTGAACGTCGCAAATCAGCATCATTCGACATCACAATAGTTCGACTATAGATTAGCAGTCGTTCCCAATATACGATCTGTCGTTTGATTTGGTAACTAGCGATAGAATTTTGACGTAATGTCTAATAGGCGTGGCGACAGGGTTAAGAAAGTGATTCTGAATAGTCCGTCTCTTAGCTAACCAAAAAATTTTGGACACGTATTTTTTATTTTAATAAAACATAAGGGGCCTTACTACAAAAACTTTAAACCCTGTTTTACACTTGTCTAATAAAATTTTCACTGCAAAATGAACCATATGTCAACGTCATAATTTGACATTTTTTTAGACAAGGCATAAACTGACGTTTAAAAGTTTTTGTGGTAAGACGGTAACCGTCTTACCACAAAAACTTTTTAACGTCAGTTTAAGACTTGTCTAAAAAAATGTCAAATTATGACGTTGACATATGGTTCATTTTGGAGCCACATTTTTTTTAGACAAGTGTAAAACAGTTGCTAAAGTTTTTGTAGTAAGGCCATAACCGTCTTACCACAAAAACTTTTAAACGTCAGTTTAAGACTTGTCTAAAAAAATGTCAAATTATGACGTTGACATACGGTTCATTTTGCAGCCAAAATTTTTTTAGACAAGTGTAAAACAGGGGTTAAAGTTTTTTTAGTAAGGCCATAAAAATTTACTAAGATATAAGGCATTAAAGGCTGGGAGTGGGATTTTGTGGAGTCACGTTTATGTCAAATTAGTACCTAAAAGTGATGTTACATGAAATGAAAACTTATTGTATCTTCGTTGTTATTGTCTGTGAGAGAAAAGAAAAGAAACCTGTCCATCATTTCAGGATTATCTAAAAGTCTAGACTAATTACTTTTTTCTTTCGTCATGCCTATTCCTATCTCTAGTTAGCGACACAAAAGATAGACAGGATATTGGGAGCGGTCCTAGATTAGGTTGCTTTGATAATTGAGAACACAATGGTCCGATGTGTGCCCGCATCGAATCGGTTGCATCGATCCGTGCTCGCGACAAACAGACGGACAAACAATGCGAGCTAACTGAACGATTTGTGCCTATGGATGCCAGTTTTCTTTTTTTTGGATATTTTGAATAGCGTTTTTGTGTATGTTGGTAAAAAAGATTGATCGGATGTAGGATGGACTTTTTGTTAGTAAATATTTCTGTTCACATGTCATCTCTAAAATACTTAGAACTTACACTTACACTTTCTTTCAGGCCAGTATAGGCCAAAATAGGCTTTGTTTCCTTAATTTAGAATGTTGGGAAATATTACAATGACGATCTGATAAAAAGAGCCAGCTTTTAATTCCAAGTAATACTCATAATATGAGAGCTTTAATGCATTTCCATTCAACTATTGTAAGTGGACATACTTCAATACAAATTATATTCTAATTACATAATTTAGTCCCCCTAGATAGGTCTTCAAAAAACGTAAGTCCTTCAACCACTTTCTAATTGCATGCAACTGCAATACTCAATTCAATGCAAATTACACAAATTGCACCCTACCCTTAGGCCATTATAAAAAAATGCCCCATATCACCCCTTACAAGTCTCCTGGGGTTTGACAATCAGAGGCGAAACTATCGTAAGCGCCACTATTTTTGCTAATCAGCTAAAATGGTGTATCTACCGTTCTGCGACCGGCGCTCGCGCAAGGCGCTGAATTATGGCCGTCGCATGCTAATACCGCGGTAATCTAAATGTAAATCTGTATCGCGGTAATTACGATCGAGATTACCGGTTACTGCACATTGGTTATCGCTCTTTAGACGCGTTTGTTTAATTGCAACGGGGCTTGTTTGCTGTTTGTAGTATGGTTGATTGGGTAGTGAAAGAAATAGCTGTTAGTTGCTTGGATTTAGTTCCTAAGCTTTATTTTTTGTGAAATTATATTATGGCACCATTAGAAGTAAAGAAAAAGACAATTAGAAGCGTTAAAAGCTTATTAAACTCCTACTTTCAATAAAGGTTAGGCAGAACGTTCTTATTCCACAATCATATTACATAGTTATTGATATGAGACAAAAATATTCAATTACCTATAATATTGAATAACATTTTTCTGTTTATGATTCCTACGGTTCTTTCATGTTTTCAGTAGCCATAGGTATTAAGTAAGTCATGCTTATGAACATAATAATATCATCCGAACCTAGATATTTTAACTTTTTAATTGAAAGCACTTTAAAAACTTTTATTTACCACTAAATTCAACTTTTAAAAAATATAACAAAGTGCTCAGAGAAAACTTAAAGCTGCATGTTTTACAATGAACTGGAGTCAGGTAAAGGATTCATGCGTTTGAGAGGGTCCATTTATATGCACGGCGGGCGAGCGTTACCTACATACTACCTACATATTTATGCTCGTGCGGTCGCTTAAGGCGCGTACGCACGTACGAACACGAACATAGCGAACACAAACACCAGACCCGAACATTTGGTTCGTACGTATGGACGGCATATTCGAACACGAACGCAAACATAGTTCGAGTCGAGTTCGCGAACAACAGTCGTGAACTCTATCTTAGTAGCCATGACGGCGCCGTTGGAAGTGGTCGATTGTGAAGTTATTAAAGCGCTTCGAACACCGTCCATACAGAACACACTACAAGGATCGCCGCGAACATGTTTGACGAACAGAGTGTTCGATGTTCGATAGTGGTACGCACGTGCGAACCAAGTTGTTGCATATCATGTAACGCAACAAATTTGTTCGTACGTGCGTACGCGGCTTTACACCGTCAAGTGTAACACAACGTTAAGTACGGAACTTTACTGTTTTTATCTTTGAACTTTGTGGACTCATTTTTCGTGAACGCTAGTGTAATTGCATAATGTTTGTGGGATACTAATTTTGGTTCTATTTGAATAATTTTGGGATGCGTCCTTTTTTGAATGGTTTTAAATATGAAATTTTTGCAGTAGCTCTAGAGATCAATGGCAAAATGGACATAACACCAACCTGTAGATGCCGACTTCTAGAGCCATGGCAATTTTTTTTTTTAATAAAAATATTTTTTTGCTTAACATGCTTTGAAAATATTTTTTTGTTTAGGTGTACAATCAAGTTGTGACAAATTGTTACAATCAAGTTGTTAAAAATTAAACCAATCATTATATCTTTGTATTATTCCATCATTAACTCATAATTTCACCAAATTCTTAGAATACTGATCTTCGTCACTTATATTATTTTCACTTCTAACTACCGTATTCCAGAGTATTTTACCAGCTCTTCAGAAATATCGTTGGAAGTCACTTCACTCAGTTTACGGAGAAAAATTTAACTTTCGCAGAACTTGTTCGCAAGAAAGGCTTCTCAAACATTTTGTAAATAGAGAAAAATATTTTAGAAGTGAACTCTTAAAAGGAACTATAAATATTTCTACGGAACTCCTTGCTTTCTGAATAAAAAATAGTTTTCAATTGTTTGCTGGGAAACGGTCTACCTTTGCGGGGTAGGAAACTATTTTGCAAAGATTTTTAAACGGCTTCTTGTAATCAAACTAGGATTTTTACGGTTTTACTTCGTCCAGAGGGAACTAGAAAATAAACCCTAGGATGATAATCTCACACAAAATCTTAATTACTCTAGTTATTTACTACAAATGTATAAATACCTTGTCGATTTAAAAAAATCTTTCTGATTTTTTTGATTGAATACAAAACAGTTATCACAGAACGCGAGCAGAATTGCAGGTCAAAGCTAGTTCACAAATAAATATATTTACTTATTAACTTTCCATCAAGGCAAGCAATAACGAAGCTTTGACGTAAATACTTCTTAAGCGCAAATAATATGCTATCAAAGACGATGCAAGAGTGGAAAACTTATCGCTGGTACTAAGAAACTAAATACTTACGAACCGTATCTCGGAGATAAAGTTAAATAACGATGGAGTTTTAACTGCAGATTAAAGTTATACTGAATAAGGGATGTGTTGTGATGCAATCATAAATTTTATCTTATTATCTGTACCCAATATTACATATTTTTAGACCGCGATTTTACAAGAAACCATTATTATTATATTTTGTCTAATGTTAGTTTAGACCGCTATTTTACACGAAAGTATAATATTCAACTTATTTTTATAGACCTTTTAGCTTTTTCAGTTCAATAAAAATTGCCAAATATTTTTTTTATATTTAAATGGGCAACTAGAACCAAATTTATTTATATTTTTGACGTTCATAAATGCTTGTATATGCTTAAATGAAATAAATGATTTGACTTTGAAAAATACTAAATTGAACTCGCATTCGACGTATCCATAAAGCGATATAAAACTTGAAACTATCTAACCGTTACCCACTACTTTTCATAGAACCATGTATATTAAATTACAATCCGATTCAAAATCGTCACATCTTAAGTCGATTTTTGAAATCCAAGCATGGAAACTCAATTAAAACAATCTCTCACCATCAGCATTGGTACGCTTGCATTTCGCACGTATAATTCAAGTCATTTTCAAGCCCATTGGCTGGGAAAATATGAATTTGCCAACGATAGTTCAAAGAGCTTAGAGAATTAACTTGATGAGCACTTGAGATGAGTATCATTTGTAATTATGGCCGTGTAAAGGTATGGTGCGAGTTGTGAAGGCTTGTTTTGAAATATTTTGTATGGTTAAGATTAATGCTTGGTTTGAGACATCTCAAAAATAGATTTTCATTTACAAACTTGACAGTATAAAAAACTACATAGGTACAACAGTATATAAATAAGTAGTACTTAATTTCTAAGTCATGGGCTGGATAAGACAAGCCCCTATGAATGAAGGTAACTCATTATTTCAGCGATTAAAAGCCTATTTATTTAGTAGGACAGTTTAGAAGCCGGTTATAATGCTTTATAATTATTATTACAGTAGGTACTAATTTGACACACATTTCCCAAAAACGCCCCAAGCACAATACAATTTCCTAAAACTACAGTACACAGCGTGACGTCACCGTTCCTATTATCATTCATTCGTCGTTCACTCATTACTGAGTGAGTCAGTGAGTCACTGAGCGTGGTCGACACGTGCCGAGTTGTTTAATTGTTCTAAAACACGGACATTTTAAAGAGAAAAGGATTGAATGAACTTTTATCGGCTTTTGAATTCTACAATACCTTTATTTGGTAGGTATTTTTTTTCAAGGGTCTGGCTCCTTTCGTTTCTTTGTTGTTATAATTTCAAGAGTCGGGCTATCCAAAACTAATATGATTTTGATTTTTAATATGGATACGTCTTGTATTGATTTAGGGATCCATTTTGTATTCATTTTTATACAAAATGTCTTAAGTGTCTGCTAGAGGTTTAGATAAAATAATGGTTAAATATAAAAAGGCCCTTCATTGAAAACTGTTATACACGCTACACAGCAGTTCTTTTCACTACAAATCAGACCAAAAGAGCACTAACAAATCCCTTTCCTAATCCTCAAACAGTGACAATTTCTGACGTCACTTTGACACATGATCATCGTCGCTCACAGCGCCTCGTTAGATGGCGCGTGTATCGCACGTGCGCACGCGTCCCTAAACTAATTCAATATAATTACGACCCTTAATTTGTCCCTCTTTTTGTACTGAAAAGCTCTCTAATTGGTGTATAGTTTTTATGTGAGATTCTAGTGCATGCCTCGCGTGTGACTCGTATTTTTTATTTGGGTACGTAGTATATTGGGGTTCATTATTGTCTTTACTATGAATGTCTATTCAATTTAATGAAGACCTATATACTAAAACTATATATCATAAATTGTATTCTTATTATTTTAATTATAGGTACTTAATCTCTACATATGAATCTAATAAATTTGTAAAAAAAAAAAAAAACTGTAAAGCTACTTTAGGGTACTATAGGGCTACTATAGGGCTCCAAAAGGAACACAGGTGGATGGCATCCACCTGTGTTCCTTTTGGAGCCCTATAAGAATGGCCCAGGCACAGCCCTTCTAAAAAAAAATAGTTTCAATCAATAGACTATCAATTTAAAAACTCTTCCCTCCCCTATTTACAATACACGAACAATTACTACCCCACATTTTTTTACCACAAGAAATTCATTATTATTAGTGTGTATATCAATTTTGATTTAATAAAAAACTAAGTCCACATCAAAGGACTCGTCTTTATGTGGAAAGCTATATAAATTATGTATATCTATTAACGTTTATGTTAAGCCTATTTCGTGACCACGCGGTTCGTCACAAATAGGATCGCTTGCGAGCGAAATCTGGACCGCCATCTGTGACCAAATCTTTGGGACACACGGCCGTGAAAGGTGGTCCGTAGTAAGTACTATGTAGGGCTATTTATTTTTATTTTTATTGTATTTTAAATCTCTTAAAAGACGTACCTACTTTGATTGTTTGTTATGAATGATTTAAAGATCAAAAAAGAAAAAGTACAGAAAATGTGATTCTGTTTCTTTTTTAGATAACTTTATTTCCTGAGTTTTCTTAGCTGAGAATGTTTTCGTCACATCCCGCAATAACATGACGTAACTCGTAAAGGCACTGAAAAAATAAATATAGATTACTGAAATATGTTTTTTTTTTCTTGAGATTTTTACTATATAATTTGAATACATACTTATAAAAAAGCTTCCGATACTTTTTATTTTTCCTAAAATCGAAAATGCTTCTCCCAAGAAACCCACTCTTTTCGTCCGTATGTCGCAAGTATTATAGAGGTCGTTAAAATTCAATTGTTGCTAGCTCCCCCTAGCCCCTATTGATGTAATAAGTCCATTGAGACTGCATAATTGCAAATCATTTGCGGGTTTTTGTCGATAGTTCGTAGAGATGTCTATTATAAAGTGCGGTGAAACGTAAATTTCGTTAATCGATATCTCATTTACTACGCCCCGCTGTTATGAATAGGTAATGAGTTTATTATTTTGTTATTAAGTTTGTTGTTTTTTGTCTGCGTTGGTCTAGCAATATTTTGCGTAAATGTGGTTATTTTTCAGCCCTAATTGGTTTTTGATTCTGGATGATAAATGGACTGAGACTGAGTAGCTGGTGACGTAATATTAAAATGTCGAATGGCTTAGTTTTCGGGAATTCACTAAACAAAAATTATAAATCTTATTCGAACTAATTACTTCGAACTCTCCTTTTATATTCTGGTAGACATGCTTATCATAGAAATATCTGCTTGCTAATTTATATTTAAGTTTTATAGTTTGAGATACTTATCGACGAAATTGGACATATAATTTTAAAAGTGCTACACAACTTTTATATTCCTACCTACTTCAGAACTTTCTTTCACATATGACATTTTCCTACGTACATATCTATATCAACTAGAAAAGTAAGTATCGGTCCATTTCTGCCATTTCAGCTGTCTTTTGTAGATATTCCTCAAACGTTTTGTCGTCGTATGTTCAAAGGAGCAGATCGTCCGCTCGTTAGTGAAGTTTATGCTTAGTTTCTATTCAGACAATATTACTTGGACATTGATTTTATTTTTATTTATAAAAGTAGACTTGTTAGAGGGCTA
This sequence comes from Helicoverpa zea, assembly GCF_022581195.2. NCBI lineage: Eukaryota > Metazoa > Arthropoda > Insecta > Lepidoptera > Noctuidae > Helicoverpa > Helicoverpa zea. The sequence continues at coordinate 10,786,367 of NC_061456.1, read as the reverse complement.
TTAGGCTGTCTTGAATAAGATCTTTGAGAACTTTAGCTTTTAGGAACATTTTAAAGCCAATTTCACTGGCAATATGAACTTCATTTGTAGCAGTGAAATATCAGTTAACTTTGAAAATTAAATGTGAATATTCATACTCAAGGAAAACCGTCTTTTATGTTGACAGTGAACTTGGGCTTTAATAACCAATACTAAAGCTAGATGGTCGATTTGAAAAAGAAAATGTGACTATTATAGTTCGGCCATTCAGAGAATGCGTTCCTGACACGTCGCGATTGAACTGACGACGTAACTTTGCAATGGCGTTGCAGTTACGATAAAAATATTTTTGCTGGTTGTTTACCGTTTTAACAATTGAGGAGCATTAAAACAACATTATTATATCAATAATCAATGAATGTAGTTACGTCGTCAGTTCAATCGCGACGTGTCAGGAACGCATTCTCTGAATGGCCGAACTATAGTAACGATTAAAACATCAGTGCTTGAGTTGGTCGATTCTTTTGCACTCAAGTGTAACTAAACACAAATCCAGACCTCTAAATCAATATGCAATCGAATCAAAAGGACCCAGACATCTGCTGACAGTTTCCTTACGTAATTCCTCATAAAACACAGGCACAAAAGACCCTCATCCCATCCCGTCATCACAGGGTTATAACAATAAAAATACCTCATCTATTAACATTTATATCTACGTCTGGAGAAACCTTCTCAATGTCGAAACTTTCCCTTATTCGGACGGTGACTCATCTCGTACCCTCAACTCCGGTCAATGTCATATGATACTGAGATAAGACCAACATAGACTTACACCACAAAAAATTCACACACACCCTTACTTTCCTACTCCTAAGGTTGAAATTCCAATGGAGTGTTGTGGTTTGACTGTGTGTGAAAGGTGGTGTAATTCGCTGTACGTAAGAATGTCTAATGGGGTGGACGCGACGTATATTCGCGAATTGGGGCGACTAAGATAACCGTGTATAGCTTTATTATCTGAATATTGGATGTATTAAGTTAGGTACACATTATTTTGTTAGACATTGTGATGAAAAAATACTTATTTATATAGTCAATTATTTATCCGTCTCTTATACTTAGTCGTGATTGGAATCTCATAATTTACTTGATGAAAGTTTTATGATATTGCTCGACTAAGCTGAAATGTACGGATATAACACCTGTGCTTTGGCATGTTAATTCCTATATAAAAACATAAAAACCTATTGACAACTCCTTACTTATATTGTAAATGCGATAGTAACACCGCTTCTCTGTCCGGCGTTTACGCTAAAACTGCGAAACCGATTAAAACGTTTGTTACACAGATAGTCTTAATGTATAGCATAGCTTGACATGTGTAACGACACAGGCAACTTTTTAAGTAATTCTATATGATTACTATTATATTATTTATTAATTTTATATGATTTCCAGTAACTCAATATCATAATACACCATAGCCAACAAACGACAATTATAAAACTCACACAAATAATGACCACGCACTTAAATGCACTTAATACAAAAACTACAAGCATACCATTATAAGCATGGGGCTAGAATTTCGCACCCCACCAAGGGTAACTGAGGGCAATTATCCAAGGGTTTCACTAATTCTTTACGTGCTTAACCTTATTTGTCTGGCTTATTTAAAGACTGGTGGTATTAGGATGGGTCGTGTCAGGATTATCAGAGCAAAGAGTAAAGTGTTAGAAGTAAGTAATTGGTGGGTATTGATGTTTGTTTTTGGAGATGGTCTCAGGTCATTGGACGTGAAAATTGATGACTTAGGGCCTAATATTTTTATGTAAGTAATTTAGGAACCAAAAGGCTCATTGTCCAAGGCTTAGTATGTGATAGTCATGTCCCATAGGTCAGCCTAAAATAGTACAAAGAAGCCAAACAATAACTAACGACGTAAGTATTGTTGGTTGGTATTTGGCATAAGTAAGCACGTTTAGCACCAAACAAAAACAGATAGAAAATAACCGTCGTACCACAAAAACTTTTAAACGGCTTTTGAATAATAATTTTCAAAAAAAAAATCAAAATGTGACGTAAGATCCGTTTTGTAGCCACACTTTTTTTAGACAAGTGTTCAACGACGTTTAAGTTTTTGTAGTAAGTCTGTAAATATCTAAGAAAGACACGCTTGAAAAATACGCATATACAAAACCAATCAATACCACCACCAGACTGTCAAATTAGCAGAAATAATAAATCCGACACAACGCACTCGCGATGCTATCTTCATCCCCGCTAGGGCGCCGGGGTAGCGCAGAGCAGTAATTGGGCGCGATGCCGGCCGATAACGCCGTCTGGCCGGCTGCTGATTAAATGCACGTGCAATGCATTCTCCTGCACTGGGTAAGGATTACTGCACGTTGGGAAATGCTGTGATAAGTTTCTAATCAGGAAAGAAGAAAGTTGTATGGGTTGTGTGTGTATGCATGTATTATCGTCGAAATACCAAAATGAATGTTCTTTTTCAACCTTATTTACGTTTATGTTTCGTCCACATCAAAATCCTGTCATGTTTTGTAATTCTTAGAAACATTATTATTCGAACACATTAAACTATATCACCTTACCGAACAGTTTATTAACAATTTTTTTAAAACCTCTGTTTTGTTAAAGGGTTTAATAATAATTCACAAAGTGATTATGTCACCATCATCGGGAAACATTTAACCAACAAAATTAAAGTACCTGTTGTGTAATGAGTTTTTATATGAATAAATCAGTTGTTGTCAAGCACTGACGTCTATTACTACATGGTGACAGCGGTGATGAAAATTTTTTCAAAATTTATTATAAAATACGTATTTTGGTGCAATTTTATCGACAAAAATAATGGAACACGCTCGCCCACCATCCGAGTTGAGTTTGGACGGCGGTCCTGCAAGCCGCGCAGAGGCGTGGAAACGGTGGCGACAACAACTCACGCTGTTCCTGAAAGCTTCGGGTGCCTATACAGAGACTGCTGGGGTTCAGGCGAGTCTACTGGTAAATTTAATTGGTCCGGAAGGTTTTGACATATACCAAACATTTACGTTCGATAAGGAGGAGTATCGAGATGATATCAGAATTTTACTTGAGAAGTTCGATAGTTTTTTTGTTTCAAAATTAAATATTACACTAATTCGATACAAATTTTTCACTCGGAACCAAGAGGAAGGCGAATCAATCCAACAGTATGTTACTGCGTTACGCCTCCTTTCGAAAAATTGTAACTTCAAAGAGCTTGAGGACGAATTGATCAAAGATAGAATTGTGTGTGGCATTCGAAGTTTAAGGGTGAGAGATCGGCTGTTGAGATGTGAGGATCTGAATCTCGACAAAGCTGTAAAACTATGCCAAGCCGAGGAAATATCCAGGGAATCCGAGCAGCAGATGGATGCTGTTGGCACGAGTTCGGGAGTGGCGCAGGTGGACGTGGTTGGCGCGCAGCGGCGACGAGGTCGCGGGAGTGCCGGTGGCGGCCGGCGAGGCGCGCGCAGGGGCGCAGCGCCCAGCCCGCATCTATGTGCTCGCTGCGGGGGCCTGTCACCGCGCTGTCAGGCTGGAAATTGTCCAGCGAATCAATGCACGTGTTTCGTGTGTGGAAATCGTGGTCACTTTGCGAAGGTGTGCAAAGCGAATGCGTTTTATAAAGGTGGTGGTACAGCGCGCGTATGCGACATTAAACACCGAAGTGAGTCAGAGTCGGATGATGGTGATTCATTTTTTATTTCCATGATTGAGGGAAACAAACGACTAGGTGAGTGGTTTGAAATATTATCGTGTGGCAGTGGTACCGAGAAGTTCAAACTTGACACTGGTGCCGACATAAATGTTATGTCATTTGAGAGATTTTTAGAATTAGGTTTAGATGTTAGCATTTTGAAATGTAATAAAGTTATAAAGTTACAATCTTACAGTGGCGATGTAATACCGGTAAAGGGAACGTGCTATATAGCTTGTGTTTATAAAGGTAAACAATATGAACTGAAATTTGCTATAGCCGATATGAAATGTCAGAGTGTGTTGGGACGGATATCGTGCATACAATTGAATTTGATTAAGCGGATTCATTCATTAAATTTGTCTCAATATGATGACTTGTTCGATGGTATAGGATGTTTGCCTGGTAAATATCACATTGTGATAGATAAGTCAGTACGGCCTGTTATCTCAGCAGCGAGGAAAATACCACTGAGTTTACGGGACCAGTTGGCGGAAGAGCTCAAGCGAATGGAAAGATATGGGATGATCAGAAAGGTCACACATCCAACTGACTGGGTGCATCCTTTGGTCATAGTCGCTAAGAAAAATAATACCATTCGTGTTTGTCTAGACCCGCGGGAGCTGAATCGCGCAGTTCGGCGCGCACACTTTCAGCTGCCCACCGTGACCGAGCTGGCGGCACGCCTGCACGGCGCCACGCACTTCTCCGTGCTGGACGCTAACTCCGGTTTCTGGGCGGTGCAGCTTGATCAGGAGAGTGCTGACTTATGCACGTTTATCAGCCCATTCGGGAGGTACCAGTTCTTACGCTTACCATTCGGAATAAATTGCGCTTCGGAAGTGTTTCATGGTAAGATACGCCAGCTTCTAGAAGATTTGGAGGGCGTTGACAGTTTTATTGATGATATTATAGTCTGGGGAAAAGATAAAGAGGAGCACGACAGAAGACTTGATGCTTTATTAAATAGGGCTCGTGAGATAAATTTAAAATTTAATAAAGCTAAGTGTAAGATAGGAGTTCGGGAGGTAACATATTTAGGGCATATATTTGATCGGAACGGCATGAGGCCGGATTCCAATAAAGTAAAGGCTATAACGGAAATGCCAGAGCCTACGGACAGAAAAAGTTTAGAACGGTTTTTGGGTGCCGTCAATTACTTGTCTAAGTTTATACCAAAATATTCTGAATTGGCATTACCACTAACTAACCTCCTTCGTAAAGACACGGAGTGGTTGTGGGAGTGCGCTGAGCGCAGTGCATTTCAGAGTTTGTGTCGAGCGGTGAGCAGCGCGCCGGTGCTGGCGCTGTACGACGTGAGCGCGCCGGTGCTGGTGTCGGTGGACGCGAGCGCGCACGCGCTGGGCGCAGTGCTCATGCAGGCGGGCCGCCCCGTCGAGTTCGCGTCACGCACGCTCACCGACACGCAGCGCCGGTATGCGCAGGTTGAGAAGGAGCTCCTTGCCATTGTGTTTGCATGTGAGAGGTTCCATCAATATATTTTTGGGAAGAAACGTGTTGTTGTTGAATCCGATCATAAGCCATTGGAGAGTATTTTTAAAAAGCCGTTGATGTCCGTTCCAGCACGCTTACAAAGAATGATGTTAAGAATACAAGGGTATGATTTAATTGTGAGCTATAAACCGGGAAAGTACATGTTTATTCCCGATACACTGTCGCGTGCACCGTTGCCTGATTTATATGAGGATAATATAATGAGTAAAAATATAATGTATCAGGTAGCGATGATTGTTAATAACATTCCTATTTCATGCAATAAACTATGTGAAATAAAAAAGGCATCTCGCGATGATAGAGAAATAAGCGAGCTTATCAAGTGCATTAACTCGGGTTGGCCGGAGCACAAATGTAAAGTAGAGGATGTTGTTAAGCCCTTTTGGTCTATGAAAGATGAATTGTATGAAGTTGATGGTGTGGTGTTTAAAAACGATATAATTTTAATACCTTCTTCTTTACGGGGTGAAATGTTACGGGTCGTTCATGAGGGCCACCAGGGTATAGACCGCTGTAAGCGCCGAGCGCGCCAAGCAATATTTTGGCCAAACATTTCTCGTGACATTGAGTTATTTGTTAAACGTTGTTCTATATGCCAGGAATGTTTAAATTCGCCTGCCAAGGAACCATTATTACCTGTGGAGATTCCATCGATTCCGTGGAATAAAGTTGCATCTGATATTTTTGAATGGAAGAGAAAGTATTTTCTTTTGATTGTGGATTATTATTCTAGCTATGTGGAAGTTTGTGAGTTACCGAATATAACGTCGGCAAGCATTATAAAAGAAATTAAGCAAATATTTGCGAGGCATGGCATTCCTGAACTACTTGTCACAGATAATGGCACACAGTACTGCAGTCGCGAGTTTAGACGATTTGCACGGGAGTGGGGGTTTAATCACATAACATCATCTCCTAACTATCCCCAATCAAATGGGAAAAGTGAGCGCGCAGTTCAGACTGTCAAGTCAATGCTGATTAAATGTTTAAGAGATAACAGTGACTTTCAGCTGGCCTTACTTAATTATAGGAATACTCCAAGAGATGGTCTTAGTTCCCCATCACAGTTACTAATGAGCCGTCAGTTAAGATGTAAGTTACCAGTTAGTGTTAATATGTTAAAACCAAAAGTAGTTGAGGAACATGAAACAATGTTGCAGAAGCAAATTATTTCTAAAAGGTGGTTCGATAGAAACACTAAAGTTCTTCCGGAACTAAAATGTGGAGACGAAGCTATTTGTTTAAATGGGAAAAATAAAAGAACAAGATGTAAAGTTATAGGGCAAGCGGGATTTCCTCGTTCTTATTTTGTTGAGACAAGCTGTGGCAATAAAGTAAGGCGCAACCGACGACATTTGATAAAATGTGAGCCAATCCCGGTGGCAATCGATGTGGCACCTGCTTCCTCTGATCAGGAAAGAGGTATTCAACCTAATGAGAAAGATGCAGCAGGTCCTTCAGTAACCTCGAGCGGAATCCCGCCTGGTCCATTGACTAGGGCAAAAGCTAAACTATTTACTAGTATTGAATCTTCATTTTAGAGTCTTGTTTCATTTTAATTTTCTTTCAATTAATTGTGTTAGGTTTTTGTTCCCTGAGAATTTTAAGATTTATGTTATTTTAAGATTTATGTTATTTAAAGATTTATGTTATTTTAAGGGGGGAAGTGTATGTGTGTTATGTTCTTAAAAGGGGAGTTGTTGTGTAATGAGTTTTTATATGAATAAATCAGTTGTTGTCAAGCACTGACGTCTATTACTACAGTACCTAAATCTTAAAACCGTCTTCACAACCAAGAAACGTTAAAATCCCATCAACAGCATCCTTAAGCGTCAACAAAACCGGTTTACAAAACATGTAACTTCACTCAACTCCACACCGCTCACGCCGCAACAAAATTACCATATCCCAGCTTGGTAATTAAGTGTCTTTTTAAAGCAATGATTACCGATTCAGCCTTTGTCGACGGCCTTTAATCTTAACCCTTTCGCTACAATTCTGCTTACTTTAATGACGTCACCGTGACATAGTGTTCAGGATAGGGTTGGTACCCTGTAATTACCCGGAATCAGGGTAATTCGGACCGCTGAGTATGCCGAGCTTTTTGCTCGTTAGCTCTTGAGGTGGGGTCCTAGGTTCCGCAACATTTGTAGAAGTAGCCCATGAAATTATCGTGTTTTATTGGACTGATAAAGGCAATGAATATTGCGACATTTGAAAAAGAGCGTCAATCGAGCAGCTATCTCTATTATTACTGACTGTTGTCAGCGTCCTATATAATACAGTTGTCCTATCTCGTTGTAAAAGTAGGCTCATTACACTTTTGTTTGCAAGAACTCCACTTAAATCAATACATAAGCAACTTCAAGTAGTTTATTAACTAAAAGTATGTTTTCTATCGCTAACAGTGTGACTAAACCTCACTGGTGGTTCACAGAGCGTGTAACAGCCGCGTCATCGCCGCTCAGATTGCCGGAGAAATGTCTGGAACGCGAGCAGGGATGTCGCGCAACCTGGCAACTTGTGCTCGATACAGAGATCATGTTGGCATTAATTAGTTATAAGCGTTTAAAATGTAATTTGTGAAGTTTATATACCTACCTATAACTTTTTAATAACTTCATGTAGTTTATAAGCCTAAAGCCTGTGTTCTATCGCTAACAGTGAGACTACACCTCACTGGTGGTTCACAGAGCGTGTAACAGCCGCGTCATCGCCGCTCAGATTGCCGGAGAAATGTCTGGCACGCGAGCAGGGATGTCGCGCAATCTGGCAACTTATGCTCGATACAGAGATCATGTTGATATTAATTAGTTTTTATTAGGGCTTTATGGTTATTTGAACGGTACTTAGATACGTTGTGGAGAAAAAAGTGTAGGTAACTTAGTGTATTTAATTTGTTCATATTGTTTTTCGTGTGATAGTTAACCTGTAGGGAAAATATGTATGTGAAAAGGGAAAAGTTTTGAAGAACATAATTTTAAATAATAAAAGATTGGTTCATGAGTTTTGGTAAACCTGCTTTATTAGCGTAAATCTAAAAGCTGAAAATGTATTGTGAGCTTTTGTTGGGTACATAATTATTTTAACTTTTTCTCATTCTTTTAGATTTTAAAAGACAATAGAAATAACATTAATATCACTTTTAACTTTAAAACCTCTCAAACAACAAGAACCAAACCCACCAACCAACATAATTTAATAACCACAAAACGGCCGACATTTTTAACGCAACAACCCAGCCATTCCATAATTAAATGAACTAAACGCTTGACGAAGATAAGCGAGTACCGCGGCGTTCAAGAGGTCTCAACAATACCACAATTAGACAATAACGTCGCACTGTGAATAGCTTAATCTGCGACCAAATGCTGTTAACAGTCCCCCTGCAGCGTTTGTCGGAGCGACAGACGGGCGACAAATGACGGCTGGAATTTTAATAGATAGAGAATGTTCTAGACTTACGTACGTGCTTAATATGTGCGTGTAATGTGGATGGTGTAAACGTGTTAGCATTGGAATTTTAGCTCGGTTCGGACGGTTCGTCATAAGTGCCCTGGTAATAGTGATAAAAAATTGCTTTGCAAATATTATTTGGGAATGTAATTTTTACTGAACAAATACATACTATTTACCTAGTTAAATAATGGCCTCCAGGCCAATAGTCGGCCATAGCAGCTTTTCTCAATTAAAGAAATCAGCAAAATTTAGGTCAGCAAACAAGCATTTCTGTAGACACAGGCGCACTCACATAGCCTGATAGGACAGCAATCCGACACGACACGAAATTATTGAAGCAGATAAACTTAACTATTACTACTGTATTATTACCAATCCATTACTTTAAAAAACCGCTCGTCTACAAACCCCCCATTCATTGTTACCGGCGCAGTGTCAACGCGACCTGGTTTCTCGGAAATCTTGGTAAGCGTCATTTGCACTTTTCTTACCGTACAAAAACATCTCTAGCGAGATGAAAAATGAAATATCACGAACAGCCCTCGGTTCTCAAGCTCTTCAGCTATTTGTTAGATAATACGTTTTCTGAGAAAACAATGGTTTCTTGCGGAACTACAGTATTGTTGGCTTAAAAACGATGTGATCGTGGCATTGATATTTATTGTTTCTGGGCTTTGGTTTTTGTGTGTACTTACTGTATGTTAGGCACAGGAGAATACGTCTTTTTTATATTCACGAGTGAGTTAACTAATAAATAACGTCTTTTAAGACAAGATTGTGTTCCAAAAACTCAGCACTGTAGTATTTTAGATCCAGTTTTCCTCTAGAGATTTTCTTTCACCTTTTAGTCATTGGTGATTGGTGACACTTAAAAAGTACACATAACGTAGAAAAAATATAGAACTTATTCGTTCGTGATAGGCGGCTATTGTAATCTCCATGTTAGAGACCACTGTCTTTATCCACAACTAGCCGTTTTCCCGCGGTTTCACCCGCGTCCCGTGGGAGCTACTGCTCGCACCGGGATAAAATATAGCCTATGTTACTCGCAGACAATATAACTTTCTAATGGTGAAAGAATATTTAAAATCGGTCCAGTAGTTTTTGAGTTTATCCATTACAACCAAACAAACAAACAAAGTTTTCTTCTTTATAATATTAGTAGGTATAGATATATCTAAACAAAAACAAAAAATCCTTATATTTTCGTATTTATCTGTGCTTCACGTTGAAGCTTCGATCACCCATTTCCGCAGAGCGACAACCTTTTAGCGTCTCTTTCATCGCGACGCGCATCAATTTGTTTGACAGATACAATTTACATGTAACGCTCAAAACAAACACGGATGTATTACTATGTATGTATATAGGTACGTATGATCGGAAGCAACGTACCGGAAAATATTTTTAAAATACCCTGTGGAATATTGAGTTTCGTTATGAAAACCTTTGGTTTGTGTGCATTAAAACTATAGTTGTTCTAGATTTGAAATTACTTAATTAAAGTTAGTATACAATTTTAGAAAACATTCTATAAATCAATATGAAAGTTACGCCTTTATTATATTAAAAAAAAAAAACATGGAACACTTATGCACTTTAAAGATCACCCTATTTAACATAACCTATTGAAATTGTATTTCACAAGAAATGTTAGCAACATTTTAAGAAAAAAAGTAACTTTAATAAAGTAACTGCACCCTCCTCCGAAGCGTGCCTTTCAAAGCGAACCCCTAGATAATATCTAAAACAACTGCCACTCAATACCCAAAACGGAATGAGCACAACGGACCTACGGAAATGGCATTATCCGAAAGACATCAACATGTCTTATAGAACGCTGAGAACGGAAAGTATCATTAAGTATTGACAGAGCGATGGGGTAGGAAAGCACATTCATGTCCGTTTGTACACCTTAGAGAGGATCTCACAATACCACGCTCCAAGCAGTGACGAACGAGCTGTGCTCTTGTGACGTGAGTTGACAATGGCATTATGTTCATATTAAATTATTTGCATTCAATAATGTGTTTTACAGAAGTTATTTAACAAAAACTAAAGAACAGTAATGGACTCTGTCAAAAGACAGTAAATTTAGGAACAAAATAATTAAAATGAAAATCAAAGAAACGCGCTTGTGTCAAAGTAAAATGTGTAACCGCCCTTGCTATTCCTCATTATTCAGGGAATAATTACCCGCGAAAAATTGGCTTATAAATATCCCTATTCATTAGCCAATTTTATTGTGATATATTAAAATAAATTTTCGTAAAGCTATGAACTTAAACCAATGAAGACTCCGGAGCATGGCGCGTGGTAGTGTGGGATCCACCTGAAACAAAACAGACTTATAGGGAATGTCATGACGCCATCAAAGAAGGGGTAATACAAATGGACAAAATATTTTTTGGTGGAAATTATTTATTAAGTTGTAAGTAACTTGGACTAAACTTTTATCTTAGCTAATATATCCACCCCTTGTACAAATGCACATAGCTATATATCTGATACGAATGATTGTTTGCAGTTGCAATATCTACATAATGTCATACCACACAACGACTAAGGCCCAAGTTCACCGAGAACATAAGCGTTTATTTGCCTAAAACAACTGTTTGATTTGAACATGAAAATTCATAGCAAACAGTAGTTTTAAGACACCCGACGCTTATTTTGTACGTGAACTTGGGCCTAAAATTGTTATTGCATGACCATAATTACACACTTCTTGTACTAACCACACATTTCTAGAACCTTCTAGAATTTTCTCTTGCATTTGTTTACCTACATAAGGGTTGCAGTTAATTCGGCGTTGCTTCGGATTGGGTGTGGTGTGTGCATAAATTGTAGTATCGTGCTGCTCTACGTTATTTATGCGGCGAGGATGTGCGATCTCAGACGCATAAATACGATTCGGTGACTTGGGCTGGTACTAGTGGTTTTCAGACAGGTATGGGAAAGTTTGGTATTTTTTTCAATAGGTTCTAGAAATAGGTGATGGTTTGATTTTAGGCATGGATGAAAAAATGTTTTTCATTATTGTTATTAGAAATTAATATAATCATTATTAAAGTAGGCTTTAAAAAATACTGTCCTAATACCTAATTGTCAAACTTGAGGAACACGCTTATTTTGTTTTATTTATTACGCTTTCTTCGGGATCTGTTAAAAATAAAGTCAAACAAAAAGAAAGTCAAAAACCTTCAGCGAAACGTAGGTTATTACAAGAATATAAACTGGTGTTTGTATTTTTTCAAAACGTGTCAAAAGTCTGTTTAACTTCTTTGTAACAACACAAATATTATTTGAAATCTAGTCTAGCTTAATTTGTAATAACAGCCCATGTGTTTGAAAACTAAACAAGCCTTTCAGTACCCTAGTAGGGGTCACTTCACGAGCCACTACCTCCCGAATTATAAGACGGCACTATATACGCGATACAATTTATGACTTACCGTATATTTTGACGAGTTCCGCCATCGCGCGATTTAATTACTCGAATCGTCATTAATATTTTACGGTGTTCGTCGATTGTTTATGCTAATGTTTTTTATTATAGTTGTGTTTTGGTGCTGTAAGTTTTGATTGGTTGGAAGTTAAAACTTTTAAAATGAGAGCTCAAGAGTTTTTTTTTTGTTTTTTGTTTGCTTTTGTACTTTTGACAAACATTCGCCATTTTTGAGTTATGGTTATTGTATAATTTATTTTATTTTACAGGGATAAGCCTATGTCCAACAACATTGCAGAATAGTGCCAATATCATTATGATATTGCACAAAAAAAAAAACAATAATCAAATATTTTGCTAAAAAACACATCAAAATCGATTCACACAAAATTGAGATAATCACACACAAACATTCAGGTCAAACTGAGATCCTCCTTTTTAAGTAGGCAAAAAATGGTTCCCGTACGTTGGATAAAGCCTCCTACATCTACAAATACAAAATATTATCTAAACCCTCACCAACAAACTATTAACACTACAAAAACCGGTAAAATCCCGACATTTAGGACCTCCTTTCACGACAACCTTTCTAAGGGCGGTTATCACACAGTCTACCTTCCATAGACGCGACGCGCGGTGATTGATATTAATGGTCGTCGGTGTGCGCACGGCCTTATCTCAGCCGTTGACGTACGGACGGCCTTTTCATAAACTGGGCCGACATGGCCGAATAGTTTGTAGTTTTAAAGAGGCCAAGTTTTGAAGTGCGGACGTAAATCCCGTGAAAGGGTATGGTAAATAAGAGAAGTTTCCAAGAATAGCTGTGTTGGGGAATTTTTGGATAGGGAAATGTTTTTGGTAGGATATTGAGGAATTTTGTTGGTAAAGCTGCATAAGTTCTTCACAATATAAATTGTAAGCCCGCATTTTTAGGTCAGCCTATAACTACAGCTAGACAGAAAAACAAATGCCAAAATTAACTAGGTATTTGGATTGTCGTATTTTTCGGTCTCATTATTTTTGCAATATAAAACACCAAACATTCGAAAAATCCTATTCAAACTACACACACATACAAAGCTACAATGTACAGAAGATTTAACGAGCATCGATTTCTTCGCAGTTTTATCCTAGATAGCAATATATTAGCGGTGCACCACGAAGGCGTTTCCGATACATGACGATAAATTATGCGCAGTCCCGGCTACGGTGCTACGGTGCTACGCTCGTAGCGGTGCAGCTCTAGTGCTACGACGTTGCTACGATACCACTCATTGGGTACGCCGTCGATCGTTTGATACGCAAGATTCTGTTGTTGGCTGGATAAGAACTCAAATGTCATTAAAAATGGATTTAACAATTCGTAAAAAGTCAAGAAACAGACATCATATTTTCTTCAGAAATATCTTAATTAAAAGCGAACTGACTTATTTACAAGATTGAAAAACTATACATTAAAATATACTTTAAGGAGGTTTTTCAACTATATATAAAAATTACCCCACAAAAACTTCGGAAAAGTCTTCTACATAATGTCGATTGGGAGCGTGCCCAAAAGGTTGGCAGTATTGCTACGGTGGATGGCAATGCTTACCCTTTGTCCAAATTAATAGCAAGCCTCATCATTACATAGGATTTTTTTATATATACTATTAGGTATATAGTAAGGATAATTGTGGTAGAAAAGAAAATACAATACGTTATTAATCCAGTCGACGTATCAAATTGATATTTCCGAAAGGATCGAGTTACTCACTTAGAAGAAAATAATGACATGCTCAGAAAAAATAGGTCACGAGGCGTGTTTATTTCTATACGTCAGTATTTGTACGTAGATATAGATTTCCTTAGAACTTACAAATAATATTTATCATTGATATATTTAGTCTGAAGAAAAAATAAATGATGCCTTCACTAACAAAACAGTACCGAAAATAATATAATATCAAACACACTCTTTGTACAAATAAAAAAATCTTCAAACACATATTTCCACTTTCGTTAAAAAGAAAGTAAACAACCAGATCTAACATTACTTTATTCAAATGTCGTCGGCATTTTGCCAATTCTTATCCACATTAACACAGTCTTCGTCAAGCGTACCAATGGCCGTCGTGCCGGCGCCAGTCTTGACCGTGTCCCATTCACGCTACGACTAGAGGCCACAAATCTCACTGAACAAACAACTAATGGGCCCGCGCCGTGAATGGGATTGCTTTATTACTAAAAATAGGATGCCAAGTGATTCGAGTACAATAATGGTACAAGTCATTAAAATTTGTTTGGGGATGGTAGTTGGGTAGTAATTAGTGAAGTAAAGAAGTAGGTTAGTGAATAGAGATTTTTGTGTTGTTCTTTTCTGAATATTTACTTTTTTTCTAAAAGCGTGATAATTGATATTATATTTTCGCTTTCAGCACCATCCCTATTTTATAACATTATCCAATGGGATAGCCAGTTCATGTTTTATCTAAGAGCTAAGCTTTTTTTTCTTATTTTGAATATTCTTATTATGGTACTTTTTGCTAACAACCAACCAGAGACTCTGAACAATTGGAAAATCCCTAAAAATAAACTATAAATAACCTTGAATAAAAATAATACCTTTACCTACTTTTTGCTACATTTATATGTAAGTTAATATCCCTCCCCATATTAGGATCAAATGTATCCAAACCCAACTTAATTTGTTCATCCCCGAAAATCTAATGAAAAACAATCCTCGGGAACCCCTAACCGTCAGGATAAGAAACACTTAGCTGACGGCGCTAACTATCAGGTAGGGAAGTAATTGGGCGAAGCGTGATCTGCAATTAGCACGGGTAGCGCTAATGACTCGGAAGTTTTGTAGCTACCACTAATTACTGACCGTGGGGGATGGTATAAGGATAGGATATAGCGGAGTATTAAAATGTGTTTGTGAGAATGAATTATAGGTATGGGTATTATAGGTACCTACTAATACTAATAGGTAATATACTTTCTACCTGTTTTCTCATTTCTGCCCTAGGCCAGGCAAAAAGAAAAAAATCGACTGGTTCGAATTTATCACATCTACTTAATAATTTAAGCCCATTAATGTAGTTACAAAGTGGGAAAAACAAACGTTTTTAATAACAATTACCTAGTTAGCTTTTTTTGTATTTTTTACTTTTGATCAATTAATAACACCTATGTATCAATAATCCCGTAGTTAAGTAATATCATTATCTCATCTACGTACTTAATAAATCGCTATTCTCTTCTGAAACGCACTACACCAAGAAATATCTGCGTCAATGAAAATATTATTTAAGATGTTAACTTTCTTGCTTAACGTTCCTTACGCTGGATCGGCAAAATAGCAAAAGGAAACCTTTGAAATGTTTTTAAAAAGGAATTTCAAAGATAATATGAATATTAATTAACGTAATTTAACAAGATAGAAGTAGTATAATTTTCAATTAAATCCTAACGTGACCGTATAAACTTCTTAATTGACCTGAGCATGCAGAAAAAAATACTTAATATTCGTTTGTTTCTTACTTCCTTAGCTGTAATATTAACACAAAATCATAGATATCCAGTTTCACTAACTAAATGAAATAAAAGCAAGCAAAACTACAAAACTGCGTACACACCCAAAAAATATCAGCGTCGCAATTCATTCAACTGTGCAAAGGGACCTTAATCCACAAGCAAATCTACCCTCCGTGGGGCATTTCAATTATATTGGGCACTATCTACATCTTGTGTGGACCCGGAGTCTGCGATGCTTCTCGAGATAAACCTCGCTTGTTACATGTGAATAATGTAGACTGTCATATATCTTGGCTTAATTAGTGTTGCGGTTAGTTGATGCACGTCGATTATTATTTCTGGCCAGTGGCTTCTGCTTTTTGGTCATGTACTTGGTTTTACGTGACAGTATTGTTTTGGAAAATCCAACTGTTTTCAATTAAACATTAAAAGAAAATATACTTCGTTTATAATGATTAAAACACGTGAAACTATCACACGTTAGTCTTTGTAGCGACTAACATTATTTTGGGATCGAATCTGTACCTAAATATTTTACTGCCAATTGGTCAGTCACTTCGCTATTATGAATATAGCAGAAAAATACCAACAATAAGTTAAATAATATCAATTTATATAAAAAAACATGTTCTTCTACTTACACTTATATATTAAACATAAAAAATATAGTCACAACCACTACAAGAGCGATTTACCATCATTCTCACTCGGTTGGAACACAATTTCTTTGAAGGCTAAACGTTCATGTATTATTATTTCCCTTTACCCACGCTTCCTGTTTTTCGCGTATGTTTCACGGCTAGATTGCCTTCTGAAATATCTTGTTATGTAAAGGAGACTGCGGGAGATATATTATAACGCTTTCCGAAACTGGAACGTAAATAGAAAATATTATGAAATAGAAAATATTAGTATTTTTGAGGGTATTTTGAATGAATCTATTAAATTCAAAAACCCACGACGGTAAAAATCTTATTGAAAAATAATAAAATAACTCAAACCGACTTAACCAGTTATACCATACCCCAGACTTACCATAATACCGAGGAATATCCGTCGGGGGCTGCCTTTTCTATATGAAATTTCCCCCTCACTAGGGGGCGCCACTCACTAGCTCGGCTATTAAGGCTACTAGCTAGGCCACTAACTAGGCTGTAACTCACTAGTTACAGCCATGACACCTATCTAAGAACATGAACTCATCGAACACAAATACGTTATTGAAAACCGCATCAAAATCAGATCGTTAGTTTAGAAGATACGTGGGAACATTACTTTGCACAAACACACAAACGCACATCTCTCACCTTAAACGCATATACCTGCTCCGTTCCGTCGTGGGTAAAAAATGCTTGTAATGAAATATACTTTGGTATAGGTCCTTAGAGACTGTGTCAGAGGAACATTCATATCATACCTACCTCGTAACCGCCTCTAAAATTGCTCATAATAAAACATCCTCAATATAAATTTTATCAATAAATAAATAAATAAATTATAATAAATAATTCTTAATTCGAATTTGAATCGTGGCCCGAAAATAGTAAAAAAACTAAATACGCCACACTAATAATTATGTCACACAACACTAAAAACTTCTTAAACATTACCAAACCACGTCATTTAACCGTCGTAACAAACATTTTAAACCGTAGTATTCACTAGATGGGCGCTCTCATAACTCAACTTTGACAAATTGAAAAATGTGACAACGCTGTGAGAGTTGAAATTTTTCCTTTGACAACGTAACTTTGGAATACCGCGTGTGGTTGGTATACTGCTTTACTGCGCCATTATTAAATAATCAACGTCCTTTTGGTTGGTTTAATTTTTGCTTTCATTCATTAATTTTCTGGTTGTTTAGTTTAACTTTTATTCATTTTTAGGGTTCCGTACCCAAAGAGTAAAACGGGACCCTATTGTTTTCGCTAATTTGTCCGTCTGTCACCAGGCTGTATCTCATGAACCGTAATAGTTAGAGAGTTGAAATTTTCACAGATGATGTATTTCTGTTGCCGCTAAAACAACAAGTACTGAAAACAAATACAACAAACGTGATATTTTTTTGCTAATTTTTGCTCTGGACCGGACCCTTCGTGCATGAGTCCGACTCGCACTTGGCCGGTTTTTATCATTGCCCAACAGAATGAATCCGATCTCTCTATCATGGGCTAAGTTTCTACACTAAGCAAGTAACAACGTCTTACTTGAAATATTTGCCTTACAACTAAACATAACTTAAGGATATATAATAACTACTAGCTTCCGCCAGCGGCTTCGCCCGCGTAGAGTACGGTATTATCGCATTTCCAAGAGAATTCTTCAAAAGTCCGGAATAAAAACTATCCTATGTTCTTTCTAAAGGTCAACTCTTGGTTTAGACGTGAAAGCGTAACAGCAGACAGACAGACAGACAGAGTTACTTTCGTATTTACAATATTAGTAGGGATTAACTAATAACCACAACTATAGGATAACAAAAATCCTTTCTTAATACTGAGCTAACATTTCGCATGAAAATATTGAGAAAGAAAAATTGCTTGCAACTTTCTCATCCATCTACAAGAGCTTTTAATAAAACCTCTTTATCCACCAAAATAGTTTACCAAACCTTTTTTGGAAACTAACAAAGTTTACAATACCCTCATAGTTTTGGAGCTTGTAATTAATAAACAGCTGAAATTCCTGAACACGCAAGAATCTGTACAAGGGGCTACTCGACGTACTTGCTACTCGTTAATTACTTTGCTAAATATTTACTTTGCCAAGATTCTCCTTTCTGCTAGGATAGGGTGAGGGTAGGGTAGGAACAGCGATTTTTAGTCTTAAAGTTCTTTAGTCCAAGTCTCGTTTTTACAGGAGTTTGTAAGAATATAAAAATATTTCCTCACAGACAACAGGTACTAAACTATGTATTACGAAGGGTGCATGCAGCAAGGTATGTAAATAATAAATTACACGTGTGTAATTATTATTTGCATACCTTGCTGCATACCATTGTCTAGCTTGTTTCCTAGTTAGAGACATGGTAAGTCTTCCTCAGACTTTGGCCCGACTCCAATTTTAAGTCTATTGGTTGCGATGTTTTTAACTGAAGAGTAAAAGATAGGTAAGAAACCAGACAAATAAAATTACCAAACAGGCAGCGGTAAGTCTATTATTTTTATTTTTTTGAGTAAAGGCAAATAATGGAAATAAAAAGTTCCGTATTTAATCGCTTCTCTCATACTATAGTGCGCTACCTTAAGCACGGGAGAAGCGTCTTTGCGTCTAACAAGTAACCGTCGCATTCCTGACAGTCATTGAACAGATTAAAACAAGACAAGATTCATGTCAACACAAATGACATATGAATACGTTTAAGTGAAGAAAAAGTAGCTTAGAATAAATTTATAATAAAACTTGATACTTGAGCCGGACCTAAGTGTCTATTTATTATCTCAGTGCAATTTATGATTTTGAAAATCTGACTCCAAAAGCCACAAATATCAACAACAATCCCCACGTATTTTAAAGTGTGAATTGCTACGCGTCCCTTTTTGTCAACTTTTACTAACCTTCATTTGACTTATAAAAAATAAATAAAAATAAAAATCTTTTATATTCAGACGCCAAGGCCCATAAAATGTTAGTAACAAAAAAACAACTTAACCTATGTTAGATAATTACAATCTATAAAATAATAATAATAGAAAAAATACACCGCCTGATTCACTGGAAGGGACAAACCTATCACGTGCAGGCCCATCCTTTCTATCCGCTTATCTTTTCCTTACTAACCATGCAGAAATCCTTCCTATAATAACTGAATCTGTCTAATCCTAAATGTGGGCAAACTAAACTAAGCTACAGTCCGCATCTGTGAAATGCTTAGCGGTGTACTAGCAATATTGGGACATAACCATGGAGTTAAGATGAACGGAGATGCCATAATGCAGGTAGGTCAGGCGACTTCTTCTAGCTCAAATTCGCACGGTGGCTGCGGGTTGTTCGAAAGAGATACCGTGGTCCTGGTACATAAAAGGCCTATGACGGAACACAACGGTTTTTAGTCAGTAAGAGTCTGACACTCCCTCACCGCTACTAACCCACAGCGGGAGGGGTCATTTGATGATTTTTGACGTCGGTAAAAAAAAAACGCACTGTGGGCAGGAAAAAAACAATCAGTTACGAGTGAACTAACGAGGCGTTCTGTTTGTTTTAGATATTTGTCAAGGATTTTTGGTACTATTTAGAATGATCGGGTCCAAAGAATATAAGGGTGAAACAGTAACGTTCCTCGTCCCCTGCTCACCCGCTACTTTCTTAGGAGATTTTCCGTTATGGCACCTCCACTAGTCATTTTGTTCTCCATGGGCATAACCAACTGTGGTGTGTGCTCGGTACTTCGGCCATGTCGGGATTTACGCAAACTATGTATATTGGGATAACTAAGCAATGGTATTGGGTCATAAGATTGTGACAATGTTCTTAGTAATTGAATTGAATGCCTTAAAATTCACGGGAGATGAATGAGTCTAAAACTATTTAGAAGTGTTTTCCGTAGATGCAAGTTTTTGCGAACAAACATGATATTTTCTAGGACCTAGAGAAAAGATAATAATGGGCGTATTTAATTATTTTCTTAATAAATCTCTTAGAGACTCGCGAGGGCCAAGATCACAAATAGAGGGAATTGATCACCGAAAGTAATATAGGTAACTCATTTTACCTACACTTACAATAGCGACGTGTTTTTTTAATTGCCTTTCATATCACTTGCAAAATTTAAAATTAAATTTAAATAGTGGCTAATTGACAAATGTTTTTATTCAATAGCTAAATTCATGTCTTGTACTACAAGAAATATATAAAGTTATTAATAAGTATTTTTTTTTTTTGTTAAATCGCATTTATTTACATACATATAATTTGGTTTGTCAAATATGCCTAGAGACTTTGTTAATATTAATGTTTTTTTTTAATTGTAATTCCACATTATGATAATGGTCATAATAATATTTGCATGCCGGTTAAACGGCGAGACATGTGAAACACATACCTACTGTAACATCTTGTAATACCATACCATGTTTCTAGCAAATAAAATTTCTGATTACTGATCATACATTCCTGCTCGCGTCAGTTATTCATCAACTTTTTAAACATTCAAAATCAGAACGCGCAAAACATATTCCAATATTCGAATTTCAGTATCCACAGTTTTGTGTCCCCCGCATCCATCAAGGCATGTTAATTGAGTAATGGCCATACGACAGCCAGCACTGATTGATCGAGGCTAGCTAAATATGATGTATCGTACCCCCTGACTGCTGAATGCTGTTCAGGGATTTGACTGTTAAGAGGAAAGACCTTTGTTAGTTTTGGGTTTAAGGTTAGAGTGTAGATGGGGATTATTTATCTATACCAACTAATATTATAAAGAGATTGAACCGATTGAAAAAAATATTTTAACGTTAGAAAGCTACACTTTTCCTGAGTAATATAGGCGATTTTTTTATCCCAGTATGGACAGAAGTTACCACAGGACGCCAGTGAAACCGCGGGAAAATGACTAGTATATACCTAGGTACTAACCTTATAAAGAGCTTTTGTGATTTGTAAGTTGGTGACGTTTTGAAGGTGCATTTGCTGAATACCTATACTGAATTGTTTAAAAAATATATTATACCAATACTAAGAAAAAGTTTTAAGTGAGGATACACTTGGTTTATATTTTATCCGGTTATGACCAATAGTTTTCTCCGGATGTGAATGTGTGCAGGTTTCATTGCACTTCAAATATTTTCTTCAGTGTTTGAAAAATAATATTGTAGGTACGCCAAATTATTTTGAGCTAGGTTCAAGCTACATTTTCTCAGTATAAATAGCCTTATATTTAGCACTGGAACCATTAATCACTTAACTTTTAGAACAAAAACTTTCACCTACTTCTGCTTTATTTCTAGTAATTTCCCTGAAACAATAAATTCTCTGACACGAACACATTACATAACTAGTATGTTAGTACACATAATGAGTACATTTCTAGTTTGTTCAGAATCAAGGTCGTGCGATCGATACGATCCATTTTACTTACAAACAAGAGCATTATTCTTATTATGTTTGCGACGAGCCTATTTACAAGCCATGTTGCGTACATGACCTTATTTCTTACGCTCACACAGAGTTACAAGTCTGTATGTAGGTATTTATATTATAAATAGGGGTTTCCTGGAATTATTAAGCTCCTCTTGAATACCTAAATAATAAAAAACAAGCAACAGCATAGCAATGCTTTCTATGATCTGTCTCAACAAATCAAACGATGTATAATTTATCGAAATTGATACACACGAATTGATCTAAATAGTGACAAAAAATTACAAACTCACATACACACCATATTATCCTCCTTTGCATTGCGCAGTCGGGTAAAAAAGAGGCGCTTAGGATCCAGAATCTTTGTTTAGGCATATGTTTTCGCTGGCGCATATTTGTTTGTCACAAGTCTTTATTTTTCATGCAAGTGGGTTTTTTATAGTCTCATTTTCTGCGATTTTACTCTTAGCAATGTTCTTACAGAAATACCTTATCTGGGTTCCATCTATCTTTGGTATATTTTGCATCCATTGATTATGATAAACAACTATGTAAATCCATTCCAATTTGTACCAACCACATACACTCATCAAAGTAACAAACGCTCATAGTAAAAGTTTGATCATTATTAAGTTAGCCTCGTATTACTAGAGACTGAAGCTGCAAATATTTGTGCCCCTCGCTCAGGTGGGTTGATTGGCCCAATTTGAACGAGGCACGACTGGAAGCCAGTAGACAGATATATTGTTGTATTTGTTATTGTGTTATTAGGGGATGGAGATTATTTTTTTTGGTATTTTTTGGGTTACGTGAGGGAAAAATATGCGATAATTTTGGTTTCTTTTGAGCGAGTCACGACTTGCATTACATTTTTACGTTTGAATGGGTGAGGAGATGTCGGTATTTTTCAAATATATAACGAGATTGCTTACATACATCAACCCTTAGTTTACCCGATTATCGAAAATAGAGCAAATAATCGTACGATAACTGTATAGTTATATATTCTCTCGAGTATGAGGGCGCGGGTTCGATTCCAGGTCAGGCAAGTACCAATGCAACTTTTCTAAGTTTGGATGTACTTTCTAAGTATATCTTAGACACCAATGACTGTGTTTCGGATGGCACGTTAAACTGTAGGTCCCGGCTGTCATTGAACATCCTTGGCAGTCGTTACGGGTAGTCAGAAGCCAGTAAGTCTGACACCAGTCTAACCAAGGGGTATTGCGTTGCCCAGGTAACTGGGTTGAGGAGGTCAGGCAGGGCAGTCGCTCCTTGTAAAGCACTGGTACTCAGCTACATCCGGTTAGACTGGAAGCCGACCCCAACATAGTTGGGAAAAAAGGCTCGGAGGATGAACTGTATAGTTATATATGTTTATAAAAACAGTCTGTTAAAACTATTATATGTTATAATGCATATTGTTATATTTTATAATACAAACGGTATAAAATTCAATCTCTGACACTCATAAACGCGTAACTGCAAACTTTGCATTTAATAAAATAGAATCTTCAAATAAAAGCTAGACGAAAGACACCCAGAACTCATACAGAATTTTTATTGAAAGTCGCATATACGTGACTATAAAAGTCGTATAATTTCGAATTGTCAAGTATAATTTGAACTTTTATAGTATTCAGAATGCCATCAAAATATTGTTGATCTTTGAAATTCTGACTTTAGTAACACTTAAAAGAGTATAAAATTTTGTGGGAATGAAAATAATTTATAGTAGCTTTTCTATTTTATCGTTTCGATTGAAATGTGTTTTAGTTGGTAGTTAAGGTTAGGTATATCATTCAGTAAATCGATTTTTAAAATTATGTCTTTCCAAACTCAGTCTAATGTGAAGGTTGAGTTAGATCGAAAACAGATATAATTCACAGCACTAAGTATTTTAAACAACGCTGCTATAAATATTATTATGAAACGGTTAAATAAACAAAAAAAATCATCAACACATTTTTTATCGCTATAACAACAATATTACTATCGAAAACCCAAATAAATCCTTTCGTAATCCCAAAAAACATAATCGTGACGATAGTTTATACAACAAACGCCTATTATAAATGAATATCGTAGACATTTTCCCGTTTCGTGCACAATCTGATAATTCAATTACGCCTTTATTTCGAGAGGCCGTAGCCTTATACACGCGACGAGAAAAATGCTCTAGTTTAAACAACTGGAGACGTTGTTGTTCAGTCTCTTCTGACGAATGAAGGAGACTGTTGGACATACTCATATGTATATGTGTCATATGAGTCTAGTTTATGCTGTATGATTTTGTCTACCGCGGACTTTTCCGCCTGAACTCTGGTGCATTTTTGCGTTTAAAATCCTACGGTGCTATGCAAAGAAAACCCTTTATGGATTTAACCGCTAGGATAGCTATCGTTTATTTAAGTGGGCAAAAGAACATAATTTAATAAACAAAAAAATAACCTAGTGGTGGTCAGGCGGGAGCATTCTTGATAGTACACTTATGATAGAAAATGCATGACTGAACTATCACAATGTTTTCTGACTTGTGCTCATAGCGGTTCCGGTTGGTTAAACGCTCTATGAGAAAAATACCACAAACAATGTTTTTACTTTCACGCCGCGTTGAACAATGTTGCCAGCGCTGCGACTGTGTTGCAAGTTTACAACGTTTAATTTCGGATCAGGGAGATTGAATTAAATGTGCAGACTTTGTAATTTCATCTTTGTTTTTAGTGTGGAGTATTATATAGTTTGTTTGTTTTATTTTGAAGTACTACAAATTAAGCCAGATAAATTCTTAAATTGCATTTTTCTATCTAGGAAACCCTATTAATGTATCCATATTGACAAACTATTGTCTACCACATTGACGCGTACACATGCAGGTCAAACGGAGAACCCGCTTTTTATTAAATTCGCTTAAAATGCCCGTGCAGGGCAATAGGATATTTCTACTTATTAATTCACAATAAACAAAATTAGAAAGAGCATTTAAAAACTGCCTTCAGCGATGTTGACTCTACAAAAAAGCGCCCAATTCCTTAACTACATCCAAAGTCTTTGATCTTTAAACTAATCAAGTCAACGTATTGCAGTTTTATTCCAAAGTCATTCGTCTTCAGGAATTTAATTATTTTCGGGGGATAAAAAGCGCGGAGTTTAAAGACGATTGGAAAAGAGACTGCACTTTTAAGGGGAAGATACGAACGTTTATTTCGATTTAACATCGAATTTTAGATTAGCATTTTACAGTTAGTACTGAGATACTATAGCTTCATTTAAGGGTATTCTATTTTTTACATTTGTTTTGTAATTTAAATTATTATATACACTGTAAAATAAAACCGGCCAAGTGCGAATCGGACTCGCGCAGCGAGGGTTCCGTACAAATCCTGTATAGTTGGAAATGGTGTGATACAATTGAGTACTGCTTATTTCTAAAGAAATTCAACTGGTGATGTGGTAAAACATGGTTTTACCTGAATTACCTGACATTGTGAGAATTCAAATAAATAGCAGAAAAGGCATGATATATAAATAGGTTTAAAATACGTATCTATAATTGAAATCAGATTCCAATATTTTTTTTTCAACCATAAATGTACCTGCAAATAATCCATGAAACGCATTATCGACTACAAGTACATCTCAGTTTTACACCCGCATAGCCATAAAAATAGGTACTACTATAAACTGCAAAGTTCACGGTATAATAATTTTAACTATTGACAAAGGCTTTTATTTGCTTAACGACCGTCACTACAAAATGAATTAAAAGACAGTAAAAATGTACGGAAAGTCGTATAAACACCACGAACTATGTAGAGCACATAACTTTTATGAGTTTTTAATTTTAATGGTTTCTTTATGTTGTATACAAAGAATAAATAATATCATGTTTTCTCTATTTTATTGTCTGCTGACACTGTTTCCACTTCATTCAACTGAGCAACTCCACGTAAAAAAATCCCCGTATGTTTGACTTGGGAATTGAGACCCGTCTTTATTTCAGTCGATAAGGTAAGTAATAGATAAGCATCCTTCTGCTAATTTCTTAATACTCTTAAATCCTTCCTGATAAAAGATATATAAATGCAAAGGGAACGTGTTTGTCTGTTATGCTTTCATGAAACAAGAGCTGAACCTATTGAAATGTTGGTATACCATGGAAGCTAAAAAAAATATGTTTTTTACCTGTGTTGCAATACGTCGTCATACGCAAAATCAAGTTTCTTAACGCATATTTCAAAAACATGAACATCAAACCTCCTAACGCTTATATAATTCACAATAATCGCGATTACAAATTGCTTGTAAATTGATACTTCCCTTCGGAAACAATTAGAGTACCCCCGAGCTATACTAATGACGATCCCCGACTTTAACTGTATGCTATGTACCTTTGAGGGGCAAAGCGTGAATAAATTGATTTCAGCAACAAATTCTTTGCTGAAAGCTATTGCTTTACAGAGACAGTTGAAGGTATCTGTAGTGGTTTTATCAAACGTTTATTTGAATTTAAATATTGTTGCTATTGACTTTCTTTGAGATTTCACACGATTGGTGAGTGATAAAGATTGTTTACTTGTCTTCATGAGTACGTGGTACAAATAGGTTTCAAAAGCAGGATGCTACGTACGTAAAAGAACATGTTTTACATGTTTATGATATGATGCATACGAAATAAAATGATAATATTGACTCTATTTTTATTTCAGTTGATTCAACACATAAAGACAGAAAATTACGCCCATCGAACCGAAATATAAATAAATGTACAAACAGCTTTAAATCCAGCAATACAAAACAAATAAAAGGCAGACACTCAATCAATGTGAGCCCACATTTTTCGTCATTACTGAAATAAAATGGCGTTTCGCACGTATGAAAACTATCGAAGCGTTAGTTATCAAACGAAATAAAATATTGGCGGGTATATCCGACATTCGGTGTATGAGCCCCAATTGTATCAAAACGGTCTCTTTCACAAGTTTTATTTTGTATAAAAAAATTGTGAAAAGTGAGTGAAAAATGAAAACATCACGAACATGTACCCCCTCCCTCCATACCGAAGCGCATTGTCACACTACCCTCCCGCGGAGCAGAAAAATGACAATCGACACAGGTTATGTTGCAGATGCGATATACGAAGCTAGGAATTATGCCTAATATTTTTTGGGAATACATTGGCATGCTGTACAAAATACATGGTGCATGAATATTGATGAAGAATGTTTTTTTATTGTTTAAAGTGTTTCAGTAATTTATTTATTTCATGGTTCGTATACAACCGATTACTTACGAGTAGGCAACGAGAAGTTATCTATATTAAATTCATATTATATCTATACTAATATTATAAAGAGGAAAACTTTGTTTGTTTGGTTGGTTGTAATGGATAAACTCAAAAACTACTGGACCGATTTTAAATATTCTTTCACCATTAGAAAGCTATATTATCTGCGAGTAACATAGGCTATATTTTATCCCGGTGCGGGCAATAGCTCCCACGGGACGCGGGTGAAACCGCGGGAAAACGGCTAGTCTTTAATATATTATATATCATAAACATATTTTACTCAGTAAATACAGATGTGTCTCTATCTCCGCAATCTACTGTTATTTCTACAGACAAAACGCACATAATATTTATCTGAATAGGTAAATATTGTACGATCTAATGTACTACATAAATAGGCACCTTTCTTTCACATGTGCGCCACATTATAATCTTTGATGTTCACAAAGGGCGGATATGTCGGAAATTTTTCAAAAGTTCAGTGTTTCCTGCTAGTTGATTGTATGCATCCAAGTGAAAGAGTGATTTTTTTGTTTATTTGTTTGTGTGTGCAGCCTTCACAGGGCCGCTCACAATGCAACAGTCAGTCAGATGCAACGTGCACTTTGAGGGTCATTGTGCATCTACTGGTTGGCTGTTGGTGTCTGGCTTCTTCTGGTCGAAGAGTTTCTAAATGGTTATTTATGTTTTAGAGTTGGTTCATACTAGTATATTAAACATAGACTCTTGATAACGTAACTTACAAAACAAATAAAGCAGTAAAATTAAGAAATATAAGTAAAACGTGTGAAGACAATTTTAATATTAGGGGTTCTATAAAATTAAGTAAGCTAAAAAAGCTCTACAATAGAAACGTTAGAATTACAAATTATTAATACATTACATTATAGAAGACCTCCATAAACTATTAACTACCTACTACTTTAGTACTCACTTCGTAGTCACCAAAAACATACGTGACATATCACATTTCGTCTTTGATTTGTAATTCGTCAAAGATCAGAGGCGTCGTTAGCGATGCACCCAAGTAAGATGATCTTGATCTCGTTATATCAATCTTCCTTGACAACTTAATGGATTATATAAAGCGTCTCCGAGGGGACTAGCAAAGAAGAAAGCCTACAAACAAAAAAGTTAAGAAAACATGCATTGGTAACTGAATAAGGTTTCAGAGCGACAGTCGAATTCTTGAGACTTATAGAAGCTACCAGTACGTTGGGTTTAAAAAAAATATATTGGAATTTAGGATCAGATGCTGTGATAAATCAATATCTTACAGCCTGGTTCCTATATACATAACTCCGAAATAACATGTCGAAAACTATCCAATGTCCGTGACGAAACGAATTGTATTTTGTTTATAGATATAGTTATCGGCACGGATAATGAGCTCTCGGAGGAAGAGTGGGGATCGCTTTGCGCACTGTACACTTAAGGCAATAAAACAATAAATCACTTCAGCGCAGGTGAAGGTCAGGGCTCAATATCCTTGCCGATGATTATACATTATGTAATAGTGAATAAATCTTAGAACAATCATTTGACTCAAATGAGTAGAACGAGAAAAGAGACAGAATTCACTTCAGTCTCTGTCATACAATTATGTTAAGACAAGGAGTGATAGTAATGATATGGACCCTTGAATAAAACCTCCGCAAGGGAATACAAATGGTTTATACATTCTTTGTATGAAAGGGCTTCGTAAATGAGAAGTAAATGTACGTTTTGGGCCCGCATTTGGACATATTTATCTAAGTACTGTAACTTGCTTAAATCTTATTTACTTTATATTCTCACATCTTAATACTTTTTTATTTATATTAAAAAAACTCACTCCTTTTTACATTAAACAACGAGGAAAATGAAAAATACTGGTATGTACTAGTACCTACAAGTTTTCAACAGTGACTACAAATTAAAAGGTACATCTTCACAACTTAACCCAAGTATTCTTCATGTCTTATTAAACGAGCACATACATTCATTTCAGCTTCGTCGAAGCGGTCACGCCCCTGCTTTTAGTCCGGGATTCCATACTAATAAATTCCCGGGATTGGTGGGAATGCGT
Organism: Helicoverpa zea; assembly: GCF_022581195.2. Classification (NCBI taxonomy): domain Eukaryota; kingdom Metazoa; phylum Arthropoda; class Insecta; order Lepidoptera; family Noctuidae; genus Helicoverpa; species Helicoverpa zea. The sequence continues at coordinate 10,757,257 of NC_061456.1, read as the reverse complement.
CCGGGACTGCAGCGGGATGCGACGCCGCGGCGCCAACGGATTTATATGCAAAATTCGTTTTAAGATAGAAATAGAATAGAAAAGCGTTTGATGCTGAAGTGGTGTTAACATTCTAGTAGCAAACAATGTAACGTTGTGGAAAATGTTTTGAAGACGCCATTTTTGTATACAGCCAAAATATGATAAAACTTTTGCATTTTCCAATAAAAAATGTTTTACTTTTTAACTTTACTTAGAAAAATAAAAGATTTCGTCGAATTGGCAACCTCCTCCTATATTAAAATAGGTTAAAAACAAAATATTTTTTTCCACAAACAATTTTATTGAAGAAGATATGTAATAGTGATTCTTCTTGAGTACAAAGTCTCCATAATAACAAAATATGATTTATAATAACAATAAAATAATTTAATATTTTCGCCATTATAACGTCATTGGCAGAATCACATAATTCCTTTGCGCACAATGAAATATTGCCATAAAAGTGCTGTTGACGTTTATGAGTGAGCGCGGGAAAATAAAACTGTTATTAATGCTCGTAAAAACTATTGAGAAAAACTTCATGAATCATGTATCTTACTTAAATACATTTAAAATGTGGGCTCTTTTATTTAATGTTGCTATTGGCTTCATATGGAGTGTAAATAAATATTTTTTAGAGTCTCATTCAAAATGGCTCAATGCTCCATGTGAGAGGAGGATTGTGCCCAGCAGTGGGACGATAAAAAGGCTGTAACGGAACGGAGAGTCTCTTTAAAAATGGTGGCTTGAATTTTTTGCAATGCCTACTACTTAAGCAGTAGCTTTAAAATTACTTTATAAATCAACTATGAAAAAACAAAAATATTTACTTCAATTTACTCCAGACTAGAATTTGGTATCAAGACCGATTAAGTACGCCCAAATCAGAGTTTCTGGCCAGGATTTTTTGTAGGACGTTCTGACATTGTGTCTGACACTCTTCCTTTATGAGTCGGTTAAAAATTCACCCAAATCTTAATACAATGATGATGATTTTAAATTTTGAAGTCGCTAAACCTTAATTTTTTAAATAAACTAAACGCACTAACTTCCTTTAGTTCCTCCTCCCGCAAAGACCATCTATTAAAGAAATGTTCAGCTAGGTACATAAACTCAGTGTTCACGCATCAAACACAAGGTGTACAGTGCACAGTATACTGTGGAGGATCGTTTATTATGTATGAACCCAGCCTGTCATACAAAATGAAATTCAAATGAGCACAAATAATTTTTTATGCGTTTCATGTTAACCCTCTGAAACGCAAATGTAAGATGAAGACAAGAATATGCTTACGTGGAAGGTATGTTTTGGTTGGACGGTGGATACTGCGTTGCAATTAATTTGGGTCAGATGCAAAATACTTGTGATTACTAATTTTTAAGTATTTTTTGTGCTGCTAACACACTGCGTCGTGTGTGCCTTCGTATGACTAAATGTTCGCCGGCATTGCTCATTGAGGCTTCGATATTGAACTTTCTCAACGCTTCAAAAAGCAATGCTCATAATTTTTTCAACAAACATTTTTGTTTTACCCCAGTTTCTTTGCTTGCAAGTGTAGGAATACCTTTTATTTAGTATAAATTGTCAATGACCAAACATAACAAAGAGGCGAAGGACCACAAAATGTGAGGTCTGAAGTCATAATATGAGTCGCCACAGCCATCTTTATATAAATATGAATTTATTAGCGACAAAAAGTTTTTATAGGACAGATACTCCTTAATATTTACTTATTTCTTTTGAAGATTTTACGGTGAATTGAGTTTTGGGTTTTCCACTTTTTACGTTTGGAAAAATAAGGATTATATTTGTTTGACTTTGTGCCGAAATAAACACACGTTTATTTTTATATGAAGACTTGTTTTTATGAGTTTAAATAAAGTCAAGAGATAAAATTATAATGGCCTAAATTCTTAATTTTGCAGTGAAATATTAAAATTTCACTGCAAAATTAAGAATCTGCTCTACTCTCTTCTAAGAACAAAGTAAAACTAATCTACGTACTATTTAATGGTATTTTCTTACAAATCAAAAATATCAATACCTAAGTACCAACAAAAGGTCAAACCGCTAAAACTCAAAACTCACAAAACGGAAAGTAAAAAGCGTCGTTCAGCGTTCGTTCCCACATTAATATCGAAAATTAATTTGTTATCGTGAACGTCTACGGGAGCCGTACCGATCGTCGATTCAATGACTATTGGACAAAGTTGCCAACTGGATATTAACATAAAACATCAAAACTCGCATTAAAGTGTCCAAATTTGGCGTGCCTCCCCTTGAAATATTCCCCCTCGCCCCTTCCAACGTGCTCATTCAAGCGCAGGGATGGCCCGCTGATGTGGCTTCAAGTTGTGAGAGATAGCGATTCTTGATAAGAAACTAGACTGTAGATACGTAGATTTTGTTTAATAAAGGAATAATTTATATTTATTTAATCTTATTTGGAAGTAATAGGAATAAAAAAACATTACAATGGCTTTACTACTCTACTAATACTACTCTAAAAATATTAGTTATATAATTTAAAATAATTGTTCAATTTTGTACTTTGTGCCGCTTTAAAAGCATCTGTAAACACGTTATATATACACAATTCTAGGGTCGACCTTTATTGCAATTAACTTTAGGCGATGATGAAAGAAATAGGTCTTATAACTCCTAAACGCCAACCAAATCGCCTATAACTTGAACCACTTCGAAACAATGCCTATATATTATTCAGCTACATCGAAATACTTGAACAATATAATAATTATCATTTATCGTTGCAGGCTTTATGTCGTGGAAGAAATCGCGGGGGTACAGCCTCTAAGTCGGGAACACCACCAAAATAAGAAAAATCGCACCGTCATCATTCATAGTTATGCTTTTTAATCCGCCATTGTTTTAGGGAAAGTTTTATGCAGCTTTTATCTTCTTTTATGTGTATGCTTCTTGCTCAAATGGAAGTTAATAATGGATTTTTTATTTCATCGGCCACACAAGGAGCGTCTATGAAAGAATGCTAAATTGCTTATTGCAAGTCATTCCTATTTTGACTTTTGCATGAGTTTGGGGCAATATTTACGCTCAACTGATTTCAAGATATCAAAAATATTATATCATTCTGCTAGTTTACACAAACTTCAACTTTCGTTAAGTTTTTATGAACTTCTGAAAAACCTGAAGTCAGTCATTTAATTTATTCCAATGTCGATGGATGCACCTTATTACTACCATGAGTCCATTTTACCTACTCGAACTCCCTTAAAACGTCTAACATAAAAATAACTACGAACTTACAAACACACAAAAAGAAGAAAAAAAGTGCTAACAAATGGTCTTATTTTCCTCTCAAAACCACGCATTTTCCGAAGACTCAAGATCTTCGGAATATACTTGCGTCTGAATCGGTCTGATTGCCAAGTGGTCTAACTACGCACTGAAACGGTTCATTAAGGGTATTTACTAGAAGATTCGCTCATACAGATGTCTGGCTACACAATGTCTCATCAAGTCGGGATTAAGAGATAAACACTTAGATGAAAACTTTAAGTATAATGTCAAAGGTATGATGTTTTTTGAGAATTTGATGTCTTGAATTTTAGAAATAGAAGCTAGGCTAGCTAGGTACGAGTACCTCGCTAGGAATTCCTTTGTGTTTAAGCGCCTGCTAGATCTCTAACCTGCCTTCATTTCACCAAGTACATACTCACTGAGCAGAGAAAATACTACAAGCGCTTAATTGCGTTAAAAAATACAATAAGTTGTTCGTTATTGCCATCTTCAAAATCGATCTGAAAGTCATGAACACTGTAAATTCATCTACTCAAACTTATATCATTGCCGATTTTTCGCAAAGTGTTAAGTGATTGCAAATGCGCGTCTGAGCTGACTTCGGCAGACTTCGATGTAGCAGACAACGTATAGGTCGATCGTTATGCAAATTACAACCCTTAACTTTGTGCACTCCGCACGGTTTAATCGCTCAAATTTTCTCCAAGTTTCCACAAGAAACTGCCGAAAATCGAAGGGTGAATAAATTTAAAAACCTCTTAATGCTTAGTGGATGGCGAAAACTTTATGTTTACGCGAATACTGGTAATATATTTTTTTCCTAATCTAAGCGAGTGCTTTCCGGCATTTGGGATATTTTTTAACAAGTTCATAAACTTTCCTGAAGGGTTGAGAACTGATTTATTATTTACGGAGTTAAAAGCGTCTGCGAGGTCGTTCTTGATTCGATCAAGTTGTTTGAAAGTTATGGATTTTGGGTAGATTTAATTGAAGTTTTTTTGTGGAGTGAATATTTATGTAGTGTGAATCAGGGTGTCATATTACGAGGGGTATTTGTTTAGGCATCCCCTATGGTGTCGACACGACAATACACTTTGCACTCTCCCCTCGGTAAAACATAGATTGACAGGAGTCAGTGGCGCGAAGTAGCGGGTGTCACTGGTATTTAGGAAGAAGTGCAATACCTATTCAATCAGTGTGAAGCCAATGGGTACGGAAATGTATTATCGCTTTGCGATATTAAAAATGCCTGCGTTTTTAATTGTAATGGCATGATTGCATGTCAAGGGGGTTAGCGAAATGGATTTGGTTTAATCATTTTTCAAACGTAGGTACTTATTAACGTAAGTACCAATTGCATAAAGCGTCATATTTTTAGTGTTTTAGATTTTATACTTTTTGATACAAACTTCTACTTAATTTTCCATAGGCATAGACAGCGATCACAGACACAGGGACCATTAAAAGGCATACACATAAACTCAAAAAGACTCCCTTCCGGAAAGCTTGACATCAGAACAAAACGTATTCGAATACATACTCGTATACCACACATATCTTACAAAGCGCAACGAATCTTCTCATACAGTTCACGAACCACTGCGTTTAAGGAAGGAGGGGCCTGTGACGTCACGGTTCACGACAAAGGTCGATCTGACGTGCGCGGTTACTTGCACAGGGTAACCTCTCGGTCTTTACCCTTGACTGATGATGGAGCTGGAAGAACATGAGGTATTTAGCGGCGTAATTATGGAGGGTCATAGTTCTTGAGTGTAAGTTCTAGGTTACTTATTGTGACGGAGCAACTATTACCGTTGTAGAACATAACATGTTTGCCCCATGAAGGAAAAAATATGGTCGCTTTCTTCTTAGACTAGACCACATTTCTGTCAATCGTTCATAAGTTCTAACATTTTGTACTAGAGTATTAAAAGTTGGAAAAATACTAATACTGGTAATTTATTAATTTTTTCGTTGAGAAATATCCCAATTATTTTCAGAACATACCCATATTTTATTTATCACTCACATCACTAAAACCTACAAAATATTTCTCCTATCATTCCACATCATTCACGCATCGTTTACCTGATGAGCACCTCTAAATCACGCGCACAGACAAACAAAAGTGCTACGACACTATTGCAAACGAGTGCGTTAAAAGCACAATTTGTTATCTTTTGTGCTCGAAGCACAGTGTTCTCTCTGCAAAGATTAAGTGTGCGTATAAAAGATATGGACTGTGCGAGTCTGGAGTGGTTGGGAAAACAATGGTTTAGTGTTCGAGTTTAGAATTACGGTGTTTATCAAATAAGTTGTTTGAAAGTTAAAAAGTTATAAGAACCTTTTATGCCTTTCATTTTTTAAATACAATACAAACAAAACGATGAGTAAAATTTTATTTATCCTTTACTAGCTTTCTCCCGCGGTTTCACCAGCGTCCCGAGATACCTGCTTTCCGTAGCCGGATGGTGGTCTTTCTCTCAGGTCTAAGCAACCTGTCCCGTCTAATTTTCAGTTTAATCAGTCCAGTCGGATATAGGGAATAATTTTTATATATTTTTTTTATGTAAATGAGTTTGACTATCCGTTGCTACTTCAAAAATTGTGGCTGAAATTTCAAATACTGTAACGTGCTTCTAATTAGTAGTAGATAATTTATGCTACTTCATAACACGATTGTGGGTCTTATATCACCGCGGTTTTTCAATTAAACCTTCAATCTTACTATCAAGTACACTTAAAAAAATAATCATCAAACCATTTAAAACAGCTAATTAAAATATCAGATTCACCTTGACACACTTGAAACTACTCATCATCAAAGTCAAAAGCATTGAAAAATCTAGTCATCCCGTCACATGAGTCAATAAAAACTCAAAAAAGAAACATCAAAAGTTCTCCAACTTTTTAAATGTTAAATGTTATTCAACTGTGTAGCTCTATTAGTATAAAAACCTGTGATACCGTCAAGCAGTTGTTCAGGCGAAGAGCTCGCGAACTAAGTGCCCTCCAATTAAGACGAGACTACCTAGTGCCTGTGTTTTTGAACCTGGGCTGAAAATTCTTGCGTTTTTTTGCTTTTTTTTTCTTTTTTTGTTGCTATGTGAAATGGTTGGTGGTGTTTTGTTTTATTGTAGTGATTGGTGTTTTTTGGATAGAGAATAAGCGGACGCAACATCCATAAAAATCATATTTAAGCTATAATTTACTAATTTAAATAATAAATATGAAATATAGGATAATAATATGATGAATTTTTGAAAGTTTTTGTTAGGTACCTATTTCCTCAAATATAAATAATTTGGCTTTGTCTTCATTTTATAAAAAGTGAAGATTATTTAGTTTTCATATACTAATACTTATCACAGCTTAATTGATTTAATTAATTGCACTTATCTGCAATTTTACCCGAACAAGATCTTTCCTTACCTTAAATTAGTTTCACCAAACGTTAGTCCAAATGTTCCCGAATTTCAGCCAGATGTAAGAAAAATACACGAAGCAGCATATTGTCTTTCCATTAAAGCTATACCTAAATCAATACGGGATGAGAATGAGTTCATTTCGTGAAGTTTAATAGGGTTGCGAAGTTATTACGGATGGCGCAGTGGTTAAAGGAACGGCTGCTGAGCTACTTATAGGTGGTTTGATTGCCGGATGAGACACTTTGACCAATTTCGGCAAGCCGTTGTTTTCTATATCGTGAGCATGAATCCCATATAGAGTAGCTACGTACTTCTGTCTGTGTAAATAATAGTAGCTATGTCCTGACTCCAAAACGTCGGCATTAGTAAAGCCTTTGAACTGTGCAGAAACTAGATTTTTTTTCATCAAAAACCTCATCAAGATTCAAAAGACCCTCATCCAAAGGAACCCTTTAGAAAAAAAGGGTCACGATCCAAAGTAAAAGGTAATCGTTTTTGAATAAAACAAAATCTAAACGGGTCACGACCAGAATTTTATTGGACAACTGATAGATTCAAATCAACCCGGAACGTAAACTTTCACATACCATGAATACATACTCACCGACGTAAATATTTAACCACGCCAAATTAAAACAAAAGACTATCTAATCACGTAAAAAAGAAAATTCAAAAAAGGAAAATCAACGAACAGTTCCACCGTCGAAATTCACTTATAGTAGCACAAACCGCAGACTAAACAGTCGGCCGACAGTTGCCCTGATGGGTATTTTTTTTTTTTTAAGAAAATCAAAATAAAAAATGTTTATTCTAATAAGACTGATAAATGAGCACTTTTCGAACTTCAAAAACAAAAGACAGCCCCCAAAACACCCACTCATCACCACTTCCTATGTGTTTTTGCTCGGAAGAAGAAGTGGCGCAATAAACACCCCACATGTGTTGTCGCAAACGTGAATTCAATCAATGTTTTTAGTCGGTCCAATACTGGAGAAATACATACGACATGATCTTTGTAAATGTGCGTAATCAAAACCAAATAGACCTCGAGCCTTCTATTGCACGTTTAGTATGCTTGCAGGTCGATGAAGTTGGCGAGGAACCTTACTTGAACACAGACCATTCATTTTCATACTGAGTTATGAGCCCAGAACTGTCGGCCGACAAAAAGTTTACGCCCTACTCCTAACATTCCAAAATTCATGTCGGGATATCACTAAATAATTTGTTCGGTATCTCAACACGATATAGCATGTTCCTTGACCCAAATACTAGGTATTCAAGTATTAAGGCTAGGGTTGTACGGCGAGACGATTGCACTGCTTAATAATTGAGACCACGTTCCTACGGTACCGGGCGAAAGTGATAGACGGAGGCGGGCGAACAATTTATTGTTAGGAAGTAAATTGTGAATTGTATTTCTGTTTTGTATGTATGCTTATGGAATTATGCGATGTTTTATAGAAAGTAGGGTAAGTTGTGAATCAGGGTGCTATAATTTCACAGCCGTTTTGAGCGTTTTAGTCACAACAGAAATAGCTCTGGACTTCTTTTAAAGACAGTTTTTTTTGTTCTTTCAATTAATGTTATGAGTTAAGACTGTTGTTATATGTGTAATACTCAGAAAATTGCCTTGTACAACCTTTATTATCTCCCGTATTCTCGTTTGCAGCTGTTACAAAACGCTGATTTATCATAACTTGTGCCTTATATAACAATTTTACCAGTTTCCGCTCAATTCCATCGAAGGAATCCTCTCGTAAAGAACAGGTGTTATGGTTATTAACTCTTAAACCCATACACTTTATCTACGAGATTCTCTTTTCTACACTACAGTTATTGAATTCTTTTAAGAAATATATTTGAGCTACTGACCCATAACGTTCTTCATTTATTTTTACAGATACTAGCTGTTTCCGTGGATTCACCCGTATCCTGAGGGAGGTAGTCTAGAACCTCACTGAAGCAGAAGTTGGGAAAAGGCTAGGCTGATGATTAATTCAGACGTCATCTAGATATTCTAGATATTTCATTTCTTTTTAATTCGTGTTCTAACATTACAATGTAGTGTTATTAAAAGTTATCTGCTATATAACAGAACTGTTGTTTATATTTGGTATTGATTTTGTACAAACTTTTCTAATATTGAGTACGCTTGAAAGTTAGAACGAATACCTATTATTTCGATATAAAGGATTATTACATAAATAAAACAAAACATTTCAAAATGTTTACTTTAATTTCAAAATTTCAAATCACTACTTAATTTTCTTATCTAAACAATACAGTATCTATTTGGTTCATTAATATTTATTTATATATACAACTAATAATGTTTTTTAAACATACTCTTTAGTAAAATATTAAGCCTTTTCTAAGATAATCTCAATATTGATTAGAACGTACTATAGTGTTTGCTTATTAATTAAAATTGAAAGAAGTGTTGATTGGTCTAAAATAACTATATTCTCACTTTCAAGTAAAAATATCAAAGTGAATGAGAAGTCTTATAATTACACAGAAGAAAAACTAAGACTTGTTATAACAATACTAATGGTGGAAATAATTAAGCAGTCGTAATCATAATGGCGAACGTTGAGTTTGTATGGACATCAAAATAATAGAAAAATAACAATTATAATAAACACAAAGGAAGTGAAAATTAATTCAAAGAAATAACGATGACATAATTGGCAAAGTGGAAACAAGTTCAAATATTTTCTCAAAAGATTGACTCAATAAAGAGACTCCAAGAAAAATGTTTTCCTCTATTCAAACTCAACAATTGTTACACATTTCTTTATATTATTTTGTTCAGTTGGGAAAACAGCGCCTTTCAACAACTGTTGCACAATCAATCCTACCCATTTCCCTGAATATCCTCGACAAATTGACCAACATGTTCATGTCGTTATTCCTACACAACCATAAATTCAATATATTTTCTGTCGGAGAACAAGTATTGGAGAAATAATAATAGTAAGAGCAAACTTTTAGCTTCTCAGCCAACAATCGCCAGTCGTTGCTCTTCGCCGTCTGAGAGTCCAGCAGTTTGCACAGTATCACTCGGTCGGACTTGGTCAACACGTTCGTGCGGTAATTATTGTCAACACTAAAGTAGCTCCTAAAGCTGTGATTCTTATACACGAAGTCATACCTACCCTCCTTCTTAGTCAGTGACGAATAATTGAATGGGTTCTCTAATATATTAACAGTCTCTACGCTCGCACAACTGAATCTCTTACAGTTTATGTTAAAATTCAAGTCGTTAGTCTTAAAATTGAAATTGACAGAATTCGATTGCTTCTGCTTCTGGTAAGCAGACACATTAAGCTCTAAACAATTTATTGAGTCTGTCTGTTGCACTACAAATATACAGTGCATGGATCGTACAGTCATGTTCCAAACTTGGGAATACGGCAGCTCCTGGTATTTCCCCCCTGACTGTATTTTCCAACCGACACCTACATCCCTAATATTAATACATAAATCAGAACAATTTTCTTGAAAACAAATCGTTTTTGGATCACAAAGCAATGAGCATCCGGCCCTCTTTTCACTTTCGAAACATTCGTAGAAAGCGTAAGGTGTATCGTTAAACACATGGACTTTCAAGCTATAGTAACTGTCGTCCATTCTTTTAGATATAAACAGCGCTAGTTTGAGCAACTTGGCGTCTAGACCGCTGAAACTTCTCCCGACTAGAACAAAGTCGCTCAGAAATTCGCTCACTAGGTAAACTTTGGAAGGGTCGACTTGCGCGAACAGTGGGGTCCCGGGCGTTTCCTGGCCCAAAGTCAAAACTTTTCGCCACTCCCTCGAGTTGATTTCTTCGGGCCTTTGGAGGATGGATAGGAGCCAGCTGGTGTTCTTCAAGGCGGCACAATGCGGGAAGGATAAAACCACACCCTTGCAGAAGTGAAAGTTTTTGGGGCCGCACCGTATCACGGGGCTTAGTTGAGTTTCACCTGTTAAAGAAATGTGTATCTTTATGTATATTCTTACAGTAATGTCGTGTTTTATGGGGCCCTTAATATTAAAATGTATTATTAATGTTCGGACAATTGTTTTTTGCATAATTACAAAACCAAGATTGAATATGACATTGGTAATCCCAAGAATATGTTATAAGTTATAAGTCACTAATTCAACTATGTACATATTTCAAGGCAATCAATCGTGACCCGGCTCCGAAATAACACGGCCTGGTCTACACGAAGAAACTTATAGGTCGGACTATCTGACATTTGAGATTCAGGTCAGAACACGGCTCAATGTAATCCTATTTCTGAATAGCCAAGTTTAATATTGAGAATAAGTTTGTAAGTTTGTTGCGTTCACTTTGTTTGTTGCAGGTGTTGAAGAGTTGGAAAACTTTGCGATTTAATGTCTGCAGTTCATTGTTTTGCTCAAGGAAGTAAAAGTCCTTTTGTTTCCGTTTGGAGACTGCTAGTTTAATTTCGAAAAGTTTTATAATATTATTTATTTAATATACTTCTTACTTTTAAAATGGACTATAGTCAGTCGCCATTTGTTATGTCTAGGTACGTTATGACGCCTATATTTTACAATATTCTGTAGGCAAAGTGTGCGGTGCGGATGCTTCCCGCAAGCGGTTGCTCAAACTTAAAATGAATAGAAGTCTCTAAAATTTACTTTTAAAATCTGAGCCAACCAATTCAAACCAGATCCAAATCTGGCGATCCAATCTCGACTCCCAATCCAGGTCACTAGGCCTAAATCTAAATTGCATTTACCTTCTTGCATCAGAGGTCTATTCCAGTCGTCTGCGACCTCGATCAAGAATAACTTTATGCCCTTCTCCAGTTCTCCGTGGGGAAACAAACTAATCTTACACTTATGTATCAAGGTTCAGTGCTGATTACTTTGGAACTAAATTATGTATGTGTATATGTGTGTGTGAGGATGATGTTAAAGAGGCTATTCAGGATGTAATGGAGCATCCTATCACTATTGCGGTTTAACGCCAACCAATACGGCATTTTTATAATACCCAATGGCAGATCTTAAGAAGAGCAGATATAACCATAATGTAGATCCAATATGACAAGTCAAAAATATATAATATTTGCACGATTGAAGGTCGATATGACGCTACTGAAAATGCTGTGTGCGTGTCATATATTACCTTAGAAAGTTCAAGTAAACCGAAACACAACATGCATCTTCTAAAAGTTAGGCATTGAATTATACCATTTTTGTAGATTCAAATGGGAACTTACCTTCTTGCAGCAAAGGTCTATTCCAATCATCATCAGCAACTTCAATGGAGAACAACTCTTCGCCTTTATCTACTACTCCATCAGGTACAAACAAGCTAACTCCACACTTATTAAGATTCAGCCAATCACCGTCAGCGGTCACTATCTTCGAAGTAGCTACATCTATGTGCTTAGTGAAGTATTTTGAGTCTAACGATGCATTATTTTTGAGTGATGGTGACATTTCTACACTTTCATTGCCATACGACGAACCGGCTGCAAAGATTTTTTTAGGTTAGAATTAAGTTAATAATGGGAGTTGGATTTTTAAAGCTGATAGAAGCTAGAGGCTTGTGATTATGGATGTGAATGAGGTTTAAAAGTAATACAAAGAACATTAAATAGTATAAGAGAATAATTATTATAACGTGCTGTTTCACAATTAAATCAGGCCAGGTTTTTTTTAAAATTTCGCCAACACCATTTAAAAAAGTCAAGTAGGATATGAAGAAAACTGAAATTTTAACATTATTCCTCAATCTGGTGCCTCAACAAAATGCATAGAAGAACTCACAGCTCAAAAAGCAACTGGAGTCAGATCGGGCTGACTCGACACTGTCCTTGCAAGCGTAAATCCTTTCACTGCCATTCCGTTCGGTCCTTACCTCATGATCTATAGGCGTGATGTAGCTGCAAAATTAATTTTATATTTAAAAAACTTTTTTTAAACAAATTACATTTAATTGAAAAGATTTGTTTAATTTTTAAATTCTTAATCCTATATGTAAGGGGCTTTATAAAATTTAAATTCTACGAAATAGAACAGATGTGAATAGGTATTTATAGCAAAACCTGGTTCATCAAAAAATACCCGAACGGCCGAATACTGAAACGCCTCTCAGTTTTAAAGAGAGGCCAAACCTCATTCGATTTGTCTGAATTACGTAGGACTTTAAGTTCAGCAACGCTTGAGAATTTCTCGGTAAATCTGATAGACGTTATTAGCTCACTCATTACGACTCTTAGGACCAAAAGTAATATTTGGTCCTTCGATCAGTCTTACTTAACAATAAGCCTTGACATCACCTGTTAGCTAATTGCGGTACTTCATACAAATGTTCGTGCCGGGTGTTTGTAGACGTGCTCATATGTCTGTGTGTCCTCCGAGAATCAATAGTTTGGAACTCCTCGTGTATGGTCAGGTCCGGCTGATTCGTTAGAGTCCTCTTTATCACATTCCCAAAGTAATTTGAACCTAAAGAGTACAGGAATAAAGTTGAATATCTTAAATAAGGCACAATTTTTTGGATGATGATTAATAAATGGAAGAAAGTAGGTTATTACCTGAAGGTGGTTTGACATACGGCGAAGTATCATTCAGTCTAATCTTTATGTATTTAATTCCCAAAATGACGACGACCATGAATATTAGGAAGGCTATTGATAACGCAATAAATAACGGCCAGTATGATGATCCTGTCGACAAAAAAACTATTATCACAATCTTCGAAGATGTTCTAGAACTATATTTCTTACAATAACATCTTCGCACATAATAATATTCCACATGACAAGGACAATAAGGACAAATGTAAGAGCCAAAATTATCGTCATTCGTATAAAAATAAGTTAACAAACAAAAATGGCTCACCATCATTAATATCAGATTTAGAAGTCCTCACACAAAGTGGACATTGTGCAACTTGGTAGTCTATTCCACGACATGCATTTAAAGTGAGACACCTCCTCCGTCTAGTTCGAAGGCAATCCAAGTCACATCTCGACCACTCAGACCATTGGGACCAGCGACCTGGGACAAATGGAAGGCTTACATTTGGGAGCGAAGGACCAATAGAGCAAGTAAAATCTGGTCCTCGATTTCGAGGAATATTGAAATGAATGCATTATTACCTAGTATTATATCTGGTGATTCGTCCGCCAATTCGTCTAGTTCATCTGTTGGAAAAACATAATAAAACCTTAAATATAATTCTGGACATTTTTAATCTATTATGGAAACAAATTAAGTTACGAAAGTGTTTTCATAATGTTAATTTATATCTTTACTATTATCACCAATTTTTTTTTTTGTTTTTACGTTGGGCTCCAAAGCTGCTGACCCGATTTGAAAAATCCTTCCAGTGTCGGGAAGCTACACTACCTCCGGATAACATACGCTATATTTTGTCCAGGTGGGGAAAGTCGTTTACACGGTATGCGTGTGAAACTGCTGGAAATAGCTAGTAAGTTAATGCATCAGAATATTTTCCGTACTTACCTATATCACAGTCCACACAATCTTGCGTCTTCTGCAAGTTAGGCCCCATACACGGTTGTCCCCCATTTAGCGGTCTTGGTGCCGTGCAAGTTCGTTCCCTCTTCCTCCCCGTATGACCTTGCCTCGCTTGATCCTCGCAGAAGCACTCGGTCCACGCTGACCAGGCGCTCCAACCACCGTTGACTGGTGAAAGAACTTTAATATCGTCATCAAGAACACATAATGTGCTATCAACCCTATTTAACTATAAATGACTGCATAAGGCGTCCAATTGCTAACTTCGGAGAGTCAAAAGTTATTTCAAAAAAGGTGTATGTACTAATGAGGTACGAGCGATCATTACCATGCTTAAGCGAGCTTTTATTCTGTTGTCAATCAGAAGCTATAGATTTACAATGAAAAGGAAACGTAGTTAAATAATAACGAATTATTTGGGAGGACGAATCAATTAGTACCTAATTAAAATTAAAATATATTCCTCCCCTGATAAGTAAATGCTTGTTACACAAGTACGCATATTGCTAACCACACACACACAAGGAAAACTCACAATTTAAATATCATTCACGCAAACGGTGTCTTGTAACAATAATTTCAGCAGAAACGAGGGAGAGACGAGAAAACAAAATTGCTTCAAGTTTATTTGAAAAGCGACTGGGAGTTGGAATTTTAACGTACCGAAAACTGTCAGCAGGGCTGGTTCGGATATCCTTTTCCCGGCTAAATTTTCAGCGACACATGTGTAGTTCGCCATGTCCTGAAAATTGTTTCACAATTGAAATCTGTCCGTGACTGCGTCCGTAGAATTCGTTTCTTTATTTAGTTACTCGTAGTAGGAAATAAAAAGAATTCTACGAGTTTCAAAATATTTTGTGTTCAACATGCATGCATAATAGTGAAAACTTAGTTTTACTAAATTCATTAACTGTTATTGGACCAAAATTACTCAAGCAATGATTATGAGACATTTGCATCATATTTTTAATGATAATTCAAAATCCTACAATTTTAACGTAGCCAAAAAGTTCGAACGTAGACTCTTTTCTTATTTTAGTCCGGAACAGACCCGGAATAATTTCTTTAAATATATTTAAAAAATCTTTTAGTGTATTTAATAAATGTATTTGTCTTCGAACTTACAAGTAAAGTAGCCTGTTTAATAAGCAGATCTCCTTCCTTAGACACCTGTACATTATCATCAACGACGATTGGAGCTCCATTCTTCAACCAGTATATTTGTACGAAAGGGGCGGCCGGGGGCGGCTCGCATCGGAACGTGACAGATGTGTATTGTTTGACTAACTGAGATTGGGGGGCCACGGAGAACTGTTTCTTTATGTCTAGAAGCAGTTTTTAATTGGTTAGGTTACAGTTAAGTATGCCTTAATTCGTTAAACCATCGGTAAAGTTTATAAGTATGGGAATTGTCCAAGCTGTTTTTAACCAAGTATTTTAATGTGCCGAAGATTTTCGCGCATCTGAATAATTAGATGCATGATAAATAGGTACAAGTGACACTGAAGTCCATTTCATAATTCTTGTTCATTAACGGATACTTCTGCGATGTCCTCAGATCAGAGTGTTGTCAATGACTGACATTGACGATAATAGGTCTGGGTTTACAAATATGCTCAGCAAACAATTTTTTTTCTGTTTACTGCACATCAATTTAAACATTATAATATCAAAATATAATCTTATAGATAGATCTTTCGTGCAATTTACCTACAACTTAACATAAATATTTTTAACTTACAAGCCAACTCAATAGTAGCAGGCTGGCTGCGTATATGTCCCAGGCTGGTCCAAGCAAAACATGAGCATTGGTACTTGTCACTTCCGAAGTACTCTTCGACATTCTCCCTCGTGACTTTACACTCGCCCTCAATGATTCTCACGCCAGTTTGAGGGTCCACAAATTCGAAATTAAGAGCCTGCGTTTGTACTCCATTGCATTTGAAAAATACCTTTGGGTTTTAGAGAAAGTGGTGTTAGTTATTTGCGAAGTTTAATTTGAAGTTTAAAATGGAACTAATCGTAGTGAGTCTGATATGCTTATTAATCGCCTTTATTAGCTTTCATTGATTTTCTGTTGTTTTTGAAAGAAAGGATAAAGGCTGTGTGATTTCATCATTTTATTTATTAGTTATATTAGCACTTTCATTTTTAATCAGTGAAAATTATTTTGATCATCAGTCTAAATATCTTGTATTTTATTATAAGCTGATCTTTTATAATTTCAGATGTTCAAATTCATGACAAAGTTATTAAGATGCAAATTGGAACAATACCTACAACACAACCCTTTCTATCGCATAAAATAGAATATTCATAATTAACAAATTGAAAGTAAGTCTTCGAACTACATAGTAGCTTTTATAAATAGTAAAACTATACTAGAATTTGATTACTTACTTTTAAAGCATTAGCAGCCCGACATTTCAGAGTAGCCGGCTTATTTTTAACAACATACGTGTTTTCAGGCTCCAAAAGAAAAATTGGCAGATTGTCTTTGGCCGTGTGCAAAGGTATCTTATCATCTACAGAAGATACATCATGAACATCGCTTCGTACTGTTGCTGTGTCTGGGGAATCTTTATAATTTGCTTCTTTACCATCATAATCATAGTCTAAATAAGTACTTTCGTCTTCTTCCTCATCTTCCTCAATATCCTCGTGGTTGGTAAACACGGGAGGTAAAAAATAATCTCGTTCGTCTTTTGTTTGGTGGCTGACTAAAAAGTCTAGAGGTTTGTCGTTTTTGAGGTCCGTATTTATATCATCTGTTCGACGGTGAGAATCTATAATGGAAAGTTTGGTGGTAGTATTTCTGCTGTGTTATTGTTTCGCTTTTAAGTGACTTTAAAATTGTTTCAAAACAATATTTAACTTTAGTATATAAAAGCTTCTCACGAAGTCTGAATTGATGCATTAACAACATCACTGAATCATTAATTACACACAATAACACTGATCTAAACTATGGTCATTGTGGTATTTTATAATTAAAGTCAGTTAAAAACAAATATTACATCCATAATGTGAGCTAGAATCAAAATTATTTAAGATACCACTTACTTTTGACCGTGTTTTGTCCTCCCACATAAAAAGCCAATTGCAATTGTGTTATAATCAGGCAAATCCAAAAATTCACTTCCATTTATAAATTTATTAACTTTCCAATTATTTAAAAAAACAACCGAAGTATCGCGAACATCGTGTTCCATGCTTTATAAGTTTTACATAAGTAATAATTTTACTGCACTTTTTTCAAAATATTTTCAAAACACAATCCATGTCACTGTTTATCACTATAGTTTCTTTGATTTGTAATAAATCACTTCACAATATTTTTTAAGGAACTGATTCATTAAAATCGTAAAAGTTTACGATTTTGGCCGGACGCTTGCGTAGGTGTGAGCGTGAAGAGAAATGGCATACTACTGGTATTTAGGGGTTGAATGGAAACGGTTCGTACCCTTAATAATTGCACTGCGCATGTGTAGAACTTTTAAGAGTTTTCATAGAACTTACGATGTTTTTAGTTATAGTGGTAAAACTTCCATTTTGTTTAATTTGCGTAGTGATTTTCTGTCATTTTTTTGACATTTTTGAAATATGTGATGCGATTGACCTACTGCTACTCTACTTGGGTTCGTACATTAAACTCAAACGAATTTTGGAAGAATAATAGAATTTATTGCAAAATGGTTTTCGTTATATACTCCAATATGAATGCCTACGAATGGTCTATTGTCATTGTCAATCTATGTATTAGTCCTGCAGGTGCCTACCTAATTATTTCAGAGCCAAGAAAAAGCAGCCTTAATAAGTATGCATGTAATCTGCATCCTGTAACTACATACTTCATAGGTACTGTAGTTATATATTAGAAAGCATTAATTATGCTTTAGTTTCTTTCACTTTCGTCCTCATAGAAAGTACCTATGTAAAAGTAGGATTATAACAACACTTGCGGTTGATAGGAGCAGAAGGTGTTAAAAATAAGTATTTACACAGTTTTAAAGTTTATTTATTTCAAATTTACTTACTTATCCGGAAAATGTTCCAGCAAATAATTGCTCTTGAACAAATGATATGTAGAACAGAAAAGGCCGACTAGCGTCAAAAATAACCATATTCAATATTCCTTTAACGGGTTTCAACACCGCCCCTGCAAGCATAAATACGTCATTTAGGTACGTACATAAAGCAATGTATCCACACTAACATGTATAATAAAGAGGATTTTTTTCTTTCATTTGTAAAGGCTCCGAAACGACTGAACCAATTTCAAAGATTCTTTCACTCTTTCTCAATATATGTACGTCACTCTTTCTCAATATAGGGCATATTTTTTCCGGGTACGGGAAGAAGTTCCCTCAGTGGGTAAAACCGCGGTTTAACAACTGGTTATTAATATAATTGTTTATTAATCTATTCAGGCATGTATTTTTATTTATTAAAATTTTATGAAAAATAACTCATCCATATCTACTATTTAGGTACTGATATATTTACCTAACTATTGTAATTTTGTAAAAAGTTTTTTGTATCAGGGTGAAAATTAAAACACCCTATTAGGTATAATATCATTTTTTAATTAACAACAGAACACGTTTAGAAAAATCTACAGTTGAAACCACTGATATATCATATTATACGTTACACATAAGTATATTTATTTGTATTTCAAACGCACTTACTATCCCGAAAAAACTCCGGCAAATAACTGTTCTTGGACCATAGTTATGTAGAATATGAACGGACGATTAGCATGAAAAATCTGCATATTTAGCATACTAGGACTTATTTTCTGTACTTGCACTGCTGCAAACATAAATAGGTACAGTCAACTTCAGGTCAGTGGTAACAGTTTTATAGGAAAATCGTACTTACTACTATTGAGTTAAGGTGCATGACAGTTACCACTACTGTGCAGTTTGCTGTACAGAAACTAGCTGTTTTTCCGCGGTTTCACCTGCGAATTTTTACCGTAACGGGACAAAATATTGCCATTTTTTTAATTTATCCTGTAGTTTCGGATCCTTTAATGTACAAAGAAACAAAAAAAATCCTTTTATTATACTGGTGCAGCTATTTTATTTACGTACGCGTACCATGAGAACAATTTAACGCACCTCAATAAAAAAAAAAACGTGCTCTATAAATGGGCAATAGATATAAATCACTTCTGCGCAGATGTAAGTCAGAGCTCAAGATTCGTGCCGATAACTATACAGCGTTTTCACACTGGCGGATTTTCGGAGCGGAATTTGTGTGCGATCTCGCTCGGCAATGACGCGGTTTTTTTTTCTTTTGATCATATTACTATCATTCCTGACGTTATTCATTTCATCATTTTGCATATATTGTTACTGGATTACGATGGCTGAAACCCCTTCCTGAAGGAACTACTTCTCGCACCCAATAACAACTAGCATGAGTATAACATATACCTATTACTGCAGTTTCATCAAAATCTGTTCAGCTGTTTCGGCGTGACAAGAAACAAGGAGAACAGGGAAGAAAACGTTTTCTTCCGTGATAAGAAAATTGTGACTATAATTGTCTTCCTCATATTGAAGCGTGAGTGGGGATATAAAGCATCAAAAATATGTAGGCATAGGTATCGTTTCAAATTTCACTTACTATCCCGAAAAGACGCCAGCAAACAATTGCTCTTGTACGAAGGTTATGTAGAACAAGAACGGTCGATTAGCATCGAATATAGGCAGGTTCAGAATAGCACTTGTAAACACTACTTCTACTTCTGCAAGGACAAACCAACCACCCACCGGTACAAAAAATTACGTTTAAAACCAAGCAGCCTTAGGTAATAAGACTATTCAATGAACAGAGAGCCTTATGCACCTTATGATTGAAAAGACCAATTTTTTTTACTTATAAGTGGTTTGCTCATTAATTTCCTAACAAACATCAGCTATTTATCTGTAACTGCCTCGTTGGTCTAGCTGTCGCAAGTGCGGCTGCTGAGCACGAGGTCTCGGGTTCGATTCCCGAGTCGGGCCAAAATCGCTTTGTGGGTTTTAGAAGACGCCCGAAGCCCAGAGCCTGGAAGCTGGTGATTGATACACCCGTGCATCGGAGAGCACGTAAATGTCGGTCCTGCGCCTGATCTCTCTCCGGTCGTGTCGGATTACCGTCCCATCGGGCTATGAAAGTTAGAAATAGTGAGTGCACCTGTGTCTGCGCAAATGCTCGTACACTATAATATGTCCTGCGTAGTTGGCTATGAGGCGATAATCGGCTAGGAGGACATCATTTATCTGTTATTTCGACCGTATTTATTGCGTACTGTAACATCAATAACGATGGTTACTAAATCGTCAAACAATGTTAACCTTTCCATATTTTGACGTCAGATTACTTGCTTCGAATACCCCACTTTATCTTCTGATTTTGTGTCCACATTTCATATGACATCACCATACTTACATAAATCATTTAGGTACCAGCTTTAATCTGCATACTGCAGACTAAACTGTCGGCAGATATTTGGTAATAGTGTAGGGTGGATTTCTGTGCAAACTACGATTGACTCCAAACTAATTTATGAGCCAGAACAAGCTAGGGCCGACTAAAAGTCTGAAGCAATCCCTGCCGAGACTGATAAATAGAAAGCTTGACTTACCAGTGGCCGCAGCTGCTTCCGTTCCTCTCTCATTAACTTCAATCACAGCTTTATGTATTGCTTTAGACACATAGATTGTTTCATCATCAACAATGCCAGTCAAATCGGATTTACTTCTATCGGTCATAGATCGCAGACCAATCTGAAAATTAGATAAAAACCGCATCGAATATAATTCTTACGTTTATGTGCTGTGGTGCCACAGAAAGATACTAAGAATGAAGGACACAAATAGCTGTGGAGGTTATTAAATAAGCAGCAGAATGCTTGCCACCCCCCTTATTCTCCGAAATACATATACATATCTAGAAATTTGCTACCGGTTGCCTTTAGTTGCTACCAACTGCTAACCTCGTGGGTTTGAAAATAATCTTCTGCTCAATTCAGTGTGAAGAAAAGCATGCTACCTTCCAGTAATTCATTGTGATCTACATAGATTATAAGGATGACAAGATATTAATAAATTGTTTTTAAGTGTTTTACTTAGTAGGTAGGTACCCTTCCTCTCAATACACAGAAAAATGGGTATTACCACCAGGATTTTAGGTAAAATATTTATTTTCTTGATCATTCTTATCTGGCTTACCTTTCTGTATAATTCACGTAAATCGAATTCAGACTCTATTTTGAATTTTGGCATCGTTAGTAACACATCAGTTGATTTCATTCGATCCAATGCCTCGTTCAGTAGCTCTGGTGCCAGTTTCAAGGCTCGTAAGAGTACTGGCAGACCATCGTTGCTGTACGGAAGAACTATGACCATGGAGCAATAATCGCCTTTGTAAGGAATTTCTATGACCTGAAAAATAGGACTCAAAATAGAAAAGCAGTTTTGCTTGTCTTCGTTTGCATGGGGCCAATTAGAGATAACAAAAATGTGTTATAAATTGATACTGAAGGTGGGAAGCTTATTTACTTACTCATTATGTACTTATATAAAAATACTAGCCGTTTTACCGCTGTTCCACCCGCGCCCCGTGGGAACTTCTGACCGTACCCAGATAAAATATTACTCGAG
Organism: Helicoverpa zea; assembly: GCF_022581195.2. Taxonomy (NCBI): domain Eukaryota; kingdom Metazoa; phylum Arthropoda; class Insecta; order Lepidoptera; family Noctuidae; genus Helicoverpa; species Helicoverpa zea. Next base: position 10,735,355 of record NC_061456.1, on the reverse strand, counting down.
AAGAGAGTAGCTTTCTAACAGTGAAAGAATTTTTAAATCGGCCCTGTGGATTCGGATCTTTTAGGCCTCGACCTCGAATTTTGCGGGCAGCGGGGCGGCAGCGGCGGCGGCGCGGGAGCGGCAGGATCTTAAGCGTATAATCAAATGGACCGGCCCTCGAATACAGCGGCGCGGGAGCGGGCAACGAGCGGTGCACTCGGTGACCGCCCGCGCCGCCCCGCTGCCCGCAAAATTCGAGGCAGAGGCCTTAGGGTACAATCAAACAAACAACAAATTGTTTTCTCTCCAAACAGTCAACTTCAGGTCAGTGGTAACAGTTTTATAGGAAAATCGTACTTATTACTATTAAGTTAAGGTGCATGACGGTTACTGTCCCTCTCTCATTAACTTCAATCACAGCTTTATGTATTGCTTTAAAAACACATAGATTGTTTCATCATCAACAATGCCAGTCAAATCGGATGTGCAGTCTACCGTACTTATAGATATAAAATTAATATTTTAATAATAGGTATTACCTGGGCATTCAAAGTGTCAGATTTATAATAGTTGTACGTTCCTTCACGCGACATCTTTGGCATTCGACGCACCCCAGTGGGAGTATGGAAATCGCCCGTAAAAGTGTTAGGAAATGGATTACTCCAAGCACCCTAAAACATTATATTTTAGTATAAACCTTTACGGACAAATAGAAGACATGTATGCTGGTGAGTTTATTGCACCACTTCTTCTTCTCAGCAAAAACGCATAGGAAGTGGTGAAGGGTGGGCGTTCAGGGAGCTGACTTTTGTTCACACTGACATTCAAAAAGCGCTGTTTTGTACGCAAGTTTGAATAAATGATTTTGAGTTTTTTTTTCTTTTGTAACTCCTTTCTTTAACAAACGAAAATGTATATTTATGTCAATCCTTAAAATACGAATTCCAAGAACAAGATACATAGTTACTTACTGCAAAATAAACAGCGTTGACCAAGACCATTGATGTGTCTTCCGTAATATCATTTTCACTGAGCAGTTTCGTTATTTTATTCTTAGTCTTTTCGGCCACCTGATTTAAAAACATCGTGATCAACTACTTAATGAATACTTTTTTCAACAATACGGAGGGTGAAGAATACAGGGGTGGTTAGGGTAATGGAATCTACTGAACTAAACTATTTACTTTAAAAGTGTTTTAATTAAACTGTTTTCATAGTAAACAGTTGTTTCCTTTTAACCGACTTCGTAAAAGAGTTTTCAATTCGGTTGTTTTTATTTATAAACTAGCTGTTGCCCGCGACTTCGTCTGCGTGGGCAATTTGGAATTGTCAAAATACTACTTATGCCGTAGCGTAGGTGTATTCTTTTACATAACAATATAATTAGGATTACCACTTAGCAGCAGCACGGGTTGATCAATCAAGGTGGTGTCGACGGTGTGTGACTATTTATCTAAACAAAAGAAGTAAAGTTTGTGACGTTGAGGAAATCTCTGGATCTAGTCAACCGATTTGGAAAATTATTACGTAATTCTCACATAAAACAAAGGTCTGACAAAGTTGTCATTTGTACATTTTCTACAGCAGCTGCGACAAATCAGGAGCCAGAAAGTCTGTCAAACAGTTTTACTTACCACGGATAACGCGGTGTCTAGTTCACTGGGTTGAAGAGATCAGATAGGCACTCCAAGTAAACATTGGTACTCAAAAAGATTCGGTTTGACTGGAAGCCAACACCCACACAATTGAGGAATAGCTGGGTGGTTGATGACTGAGTCATCAGGCAAGCGCATAGTTTCACTACTTGTATTTTGGGGATTTTCTGTGCACTCACTCACTATGTTATGTTGGAATTCCACCGAAATGTTTGCATTAGTTCACGATCAGGTAAAGTATACGTCCGAGAGAGTAAGTCCAATTCGTGTGTTGGCACTTGAAGCCTGCAGTTCTTCCAAGATTTTCAAAATGTACGCTCGCAATTTGTCATTTCTTGGTGGAGCCAGCAGATCAGAAGAAACATAAGTGCTGTGTATACTGTGCGTCACTACTGCACAACGGTAAAATTTCGTCTTTATAAATAGCACAAACGTTCGCTCTCTTGCGGAGGACGTTTAAATACCATATTATGTGTCACACGTAGGTAAACAGGACAACAGTATATTATCATCGAACCGCTTTCAAAGATCTGATGAGCGAACAGACCAGAACCAGAAGAAAAAAAAAGACACATATATTTGCAAACAAATTGAAAAAACTTCTCCTAAGCAAATGCTACTATAGCGTCAAAGAATACCTTGACGATAAAAAGATAGTCGAATGAATAACTTGTGTTTTCCTAATCTACTATTGCATCTACTACTGTAATTAGACTTTCTAGCCTTCTTTTGCTGTACCCTAACAGGGTCCATAATATGTACCTAGCTTTAAGCCCCTTGTAACATCTTTATAACTTTATGGTATGCAAATAAATATGATTATGAATATGAACTGACTTGATCGCCTCGAGAAAATCAGAGCTCTATGAAGCGATCATTCGCTTTGATTCCTACTGCTATTGTGGTTTTTGAAAATGTATTCAATTAACCAACGATGAATATAATTCTTAGCCAGCCGACTCTTTTGACTTCTCGAAAATCATAACGATGGTTTTTGTGCAATGCACAAACGGAAATTCGATATACTACACATTCGATATTCACACTTCTACAGAATTGATATTAAAAGGTTTGACAACGGGCTATAGTAGCGTAGTTAAACTAACTGAAACAATTTTAGTGATCCTTCAATAAAGTTAGAGAAGCGGGTGTGCATGATGAACATTAAGAGTTGGTAAATACGTGATGATGATGACCTAATTCATTACTATTCTAATTTGTTCATGTACCACAAAACTCAAGTTAAGGTGGAGAAAAGGATTACCAAGCTCCCAAAGGCCTGGGCATTTGAAACACGTTGCATGGCATCCTGGAAAGTTACGTAATTCTCAGCCATCAGTTTGAGCAGTGTGAGGGAGTGTCAGGCTTTGGCCCTAGTGGGCCTCACAGGGGTTTGCTGAATCTCCTCGAGGGGCGCGTGAAATAACGGGTCTCCCAGAAGCCAGAAGGTCGATGACCCACTCAAAACTAATCGCTCACGCCTACGGTGGCCGGGAGTCGTCTCTCGACATCCGGCTTTCGTGGTGTCTTACCGCAGTGGCTGGAATGAGAGTTGGGAATTTTCAGTCGCTCCGCCGCCTCATTCTTTGTCATCCCATTTCTTCTCGCTCCAGATCATGGTTTAAACCGGGGCCGGGTGCGATAGGTCGCACAGTCCGCACAGTGGTGAGATCCGGGCGCCACCTCCATGAGATCAGAGTTGCGAATGTATGTTTGCAAAAACTAATAGAACATTTAGCAAAAACACGTTTGATAGTAATTCTGTCTTAGTAACTGAATAATATAAATGATATAAACGTAGCTATATAAAAGATGTTTTTTAGACTCAGTCCGTGGGTCTGACTGTGACTGTTCGTAATTGTAAACGGTGTATTTGTGATATAATTCTTAGCTCGATGATTTGTGATCAGGAGTTGAAAGCAAGTATGTCTCTGGCCTGCGACGCGTAATTTGTACGTTTTCAGAACGAACGAACTCTTGTCTTCTGTTGACATCTTGTTGACGTATTGTGACAGGTAGTTATTCCCATTGATGTTAATTTTAGAAGTGACACAATGTTTTCGGTCGTATTTTGCCTACATTCTTTATTACTCAAAAAGTATATTAATAAGGACCTTCTATTTATATGTAAGTGAATTCAAAATAATATAATATATTAAAACCAGGAACTTATTTTTAAGGATGTTTGAATATTAATTACAATGTTTTTTTTATAATAATAAAATCTTAGACTCGCAATGCACTTTCAGTGTGATGCATGTTTGTTATTGGATGAAATGAATGGATATTCATGTTTATGAGAGGTATAGCTTATATTATGTCAGAACAACATATGTAGACTTTTTAAGAATGTGGGGAAGTTCATAATTTCTTCGGGACGTGGGTACCGCTTCCCATGGGAACTACTGCCCGCACCGGGATAAAATATACCCTATGTTACTCGCAGATAATGTAGCTTTCTAATGGTAAAAGAATTATAAAAATGTCCCTGATGATGCGCTGATATTTCTTGTAGTGTTTTTATAGTAGCAAAATACACAAGTTGTCATATATTTTTTTCTTGAAAGTAAGAACATACCATGACAAAGTGAAGTCTGTTTTCATTGATATTTTACCTACTACCAGTTTTATGGCACATCTGTTTCTGCATGATTTTCTTCATCTATAATTTTAGGATATCATTTCTTTAAATTCAGTTTTTTGCTCAAGTTACTTATAAAAGCGTTATTTTCTATGTAAAGATAGATAATAGGCCGATAAACTTACAAAGTTCAACATTCAAATATGTGTCATTATTGCACCCGCTGTTGCAGAAACGTTAACAGAAATTATCGTTCATTGCTCATCCCCCGTAGGTGATAGCGTGATAATATATATCCTATATGTTGAACAGGCTCCCAGGTAATATTCATGCAAAATTTGATTTAAATCTATGCAGTACTTTTCGAGTTCAGTGAGACCAAACATACAGACAAACAGACAAACAGACAAACAGACAAAAATTCTAAAAACTATATATTTGGGTTCAGAATCGATAATAGATCACCCCCCAAGTATTCTTTTTAAAAAATATTCAATGTACAGTTTTGACTTTCCTATCATTTTATTATATGTATAGAAGAAATACTGACGTTTATGTTGTCAGTGCACTTGGGGTTGAGTCAATTAATTCATTGCCGAATAATAAAGATTGAGTAGTTCAACTCCAAGAGCGAAAAAAATATTCTCTATCTCGAAATAATCAACCAACGAAAAAGCTAGTTTTCTTTAATCCTTACCCACTTGTTTATATCTCTCGCAGTACGCGACGGATCTGACCGATCTATTTTCCTGCAAGAAGACTTGAATATCTTCTTCGTTCTTTTCATGAATTTCTTATTGATGTCGGCTTTTGATGAAACGTATATTCTGCTCGCTACGTCTAGCGTCACTCCTGGCAGATACTCCATATTGGTTATTAGAAGACGGAATGCTGTTGATATCTGTTCGAAAGAACGTTATAATGAAGAAATGCGTGACTCTGTTGCTATTGGAATAGGTATACTACGTCTGGTTCGTGGTTAAGTGACCTGGGCCTCCTCAGTGCCAAGAAAAGCAAGATTAGCTGACCTGATAGTTCTTTATGGATGCTTACTCGTCATACCATTATCTGATTTCTGAAGGCGTGCTTTCTCAGAATCGCTCAACAGCCCTGAGACAGCTGTTCAACCTTAATAAACAACCATAAATTCAAAGTGTTCAAAAAGTCGTGGTGGCCTAGTGGGTAAAGGACCAATCTCTCAAGTATGAGGGCGCGGGTTCGATCCCAGGTCAGGCAAGTACCAATGCAACTTTTCTAAGTCTGTATGTACTTTCTAAGTATATCTCAGACACCATTGGCTGTGTTTCGGATGGCACGTTAAACTGTAGGTCCCGGCTGTCATTGAACATCCTTGGCAGTCGTTACGGGTAGTCAGAAGCCAGTAAGTCTGACACCAGTCTAACCAAGGGGTATCGGGTTGCCCGGGTAACTGGGTTGAGGAGGTCAGATAGGCAGTCGCTTCTTGTAAAGCACTGGTACTCAGCTGAATCCGGTTAGACTGGAAGCCGACCCCGACATGATTGGGAAAAAGGCTCGGAGGAGGAAATTCAAAGTGTTGCCACGAGGGGATCTTATCTAACCCGAAACCGCTGTCTCGTTAGCTATTGCGAACTGACTATTCCTACCAAGAAGTTCCACACTTCCTATTAAAAGGAACCGATCCGAATTCATCCATTTGTCAAAATTTCTCTTGAATCACTCCTCTATATGAATATGAATAGCATTAAATATCCCAATTTTCTCCAAAGAAAACGTAGTTTTATGTATGTGTAAGAATGAGGATAATCACCTGCTTACGTTCAGTAAGACCCAAAGCCGACAATAGTTCTTTTTCTGTTGTCTTCTTCGCTCCTAATACTAATTTGCCGAGAGGCATCATCGCAGATATTGGAGAACATATCATATTCCTCCCGTGGTTATCCAACGCTGCTTGCTAGAAATTGAAATCAATAGTTTAATTTAATTTAACGTATGTTCTCGCCAAAATTGATGGCGGCTTGCATAGATACTGAAATTAGTTATCCTGTAGGTAGGGCACGCCACCATAGTGGCGGTAAGTCCCTTCTTTGAGCAGTGGCTCGGGAGGAGTCACGGCGCCCTCACGTACCGTATGACGCAGGTCCTCACCGGACACGATTATATCGGGAGGTACCTGCATCGAATCGGTCCTCAGGTGGCGCCCGGGTGTCATCACTGTGCGGACATCCCCGAGGACACGGTGGACCACACAGTACACACCACAATCACCTGACCACAACCAGCCATGCTTTTCGTATGTTATAATATCCTGATGATTAATTAATGATGAATTAGAAATCTACCGAAGTCATACCAAAGCAAACTCCCTCCTCAAACTGCCTCTCATTTCGAAGAAGGAATCATGCCCAGACGACGGCGGCGGTTCTTCTTCACTGGTTGATAGATGTTTCTTTGCTTCATCGTACTCCCTATACTCTGAACTTCCTATAGATCCCCTCTGTTTATGTTTCTTTGCCGACACTAAAAAGCTTATGTAAATGACTGTAAAAAAAATAATTACAAATGAAAAATAAAAATCGAAACATATCCAGCCACCTAGTAACCACGTAATCATATTTTTTTTAACTGGGAAATTAAAGGATGGATCTAGTTAACATAAGTAAGAGGAAGATTTATGATTAAGTCATAATAAATAGTTACTTACAAATTAAGGCCAATCTCATTATAATAAAATCAAATCATCACTCCATCAGATATAAAAAGTCCACACCAAAAGAAACAAGTTAACCGATAAGGGCACATCGTTTTTTTCAATTAAGAGATTCGTTTCATACTGATTAAAGAACCACCGGGACTAATCATAGTGATTGTTTTACTAGATATAGCAGGTACTTTTCCTTTTCAGGATTAACATACCAGTGGGTAAGTAACTACTTCTCCTTACCTACCAACTTATTTGTACGGGCGAGTGTCACAAATTCGCTGTCTGAGATTAGAGGGTAGTACAGTCAACTTCAGGTCAGTGGACATAAGGAACATAAGGTAGCTGGTAGTTAACAGCGAGAATAAATAAGGAAATGCATAGGGAAGAGATAAAGAAAAAATAAGTATGACGTCACAAGTAAATTAGGTCTGTGGGCATCATGGGCATGCCCACAATCGCCCACAATGCTTTGCACCACTACGGTACCTAGATCCGTCACTGGTGCCAAGTACATTTACCTCCCGAATTCAGCAAACTCAAAAAATATTTATTCTAGGCTGATAAATCAGTACTTTTCGAAAGTCAAAAACAAAAGACAGCCTCCCTTCACCTCAAGCTCGATGCAAGCAGTCAAACACCACAAAAACCAACATAACATGTCTAGTCTGTCCACTGAGAATCTTCACCATGCGGGAAGTCGTCATGGCTCCTAGCTATTAATATTTGATCCACGACGTGTAAAATACTAAATAAATACTCGAGTAAATAATCAGAGTATCAAATGTCCATTAGTATTGTCTCGTCTCTCTAGATATTTTTTTTACGAAGCAAAATGTGTTGAATACCTTTTTCGTTTCTAGACGATACCGGAACTTTTTGCGCTATGGCAACATTGGTGCAATATTATTGATTTTCAGATGACAGTTGACTGACAGTTCCGTACCGTACCGTGCGCGAGGTTTGAGTTTGCCGTGTTCCTATTAATTAAAAATCGTCATTAAAAAAATCATCATAATGGCTCAAGGAACCGGCTACGACTGTAATTGTTTTACTCAGCGACCATTGACCGGTATTACCGATGCTTCTATACCAGAGAATGTTCGATACAATCTCTTTATGTATCGCATGCTAGCTTTGCTCCATCAGTATTCCGATATTTACATCCCGGCCCACGGCCATTGCGTGCGACGACGCGGACGACTAGATCTCGCGTCTCCGTTCTTTCCGCATCCATTTATTGAGTTAATCGCCGCAAAATGATTCCTAGCGAGATTTTTGCTGAAGATTTGATGAGTACTGTGATTAGATATGGATTGTACATCGGTGCGGCATTCCAACTCGTTTGTCTTATGGCGTGTGTGACTTTGACTGACGAACAAAGCGAGCCCCATCCTTATGAAAAGGTAAGTCAGTGTCCCATTGAATTATTTTTAACATCATACCTTTTTAACTTAATATTTGAGTTTATAATACATACCTTTATAATACCAAGTACGACTTAATTAGGGCGTTCAGTATCGATCTGCGCAAATGCACTTTGCGTATGGTGGAGCAAATGACCTGACCTCCAATGATGAAGGGCAGACTGTTTTATTGATTTCTCATAATAGTATGGATGGGAATGTTTGCTGTCAGCATTTTTTACGAATTCATGAGATAGTTACTGCAATAAGACTTTGTATTATAGGTCAATCCTGGTAAACAAAAACAGCAACTTTTGCCTATAATGTAGCAGCTGATATATTTATTATTTCTAACTGATGTAGGTAGATAACATATTAGGACCACATAAACGTTGGTACTTTTTGATAGGGTATTTTGTTAAAAAGTTTTGGCACAATCCGAGCATTGTTTGTATCATGTTGGATCACCATTATTATAATCCTGTAAACTGCTGAATATTATCCTATTGCAAAGGTTTTCAATCATCCCAGCTGTTCTATGGACACTTGCAGAAGACTTCTACACTCCCTACACCATAGAGCAAAGAGTTCCCAATAAGAAAAGCAATGAAAGGAGTTTCACAATTCTTTGTTTTTTCTCTGCAGGCCTACACAGACAGTGACGAGTGCAGCTCTGAGCAATCTTCACCTGGGCATCGTGCCGCCATGTCCCGAGCACGGCGGCATGACAAGAAGAAGAGGCGCTAAATTATTGTCTAAACCTCAAAGGATCTAGGAATCTTTTGATAGTGTCTTTTAAGGCTCATAGTCATGGTTAACAATTGTATAGCAACAGTTGATCAACATTGTTGATGCAACCTTGCCTATAAATAAAAGTTTACAATGAATATGGATCTTAAATAGGTAACATCTTTATGTATCAATGTGTTTTATCTTTCTCTTGATATGTAGGGCACCGTTTTTGTAACATCATTTCAGTCAAATTTCATTTGTTTCTGGCTGCCTCTCTAACTCTTGCCAACATTTCAAGTGGTGCCCTATGTTTTCTCTCTAGTATTATTGTATGACTCATAGTGCAGTGCATGAATTAGTTTTTAAGTTAGTTTTTTTTTGGCTATATAAAAACATTCCTTTTGAAATACTCAATTAATGTATCTATTGTAATGATGCATTTATTTGATAGTATGTAATTTTATGCCTACTTTTAAGATTAAGTTATGATTCGTAAATTAAGTGAAAAATTGCAGACTGTCAAAATTGCATGCAATGCACTTTTTATATTAAACTATTTTTAGGTATTTACTGTTTTGGAAATTTATATATTGATCAATGAGTTTCAAGTTATAACTTTTAATCAATCATCAACTTAAAAAATAGTGCCTAATAGTCTCCCATCAACTGTTTTAGACAGCTGATAATAAATGTACTCAAACCCTGTAGGAACAACCATTGTATTGATCTCACTTTCATTCAATAAAACCATCTACATAATATAAAGCATTTTATTTGTTAAGTGGACTAGAAACCTTACAGCATTAATATTATTGCATCTATATTAAAAACTAATGAATAAAAATCTCATATAAAATTATTCAACATTTGTACAGTTAAAACACATTGTAAGTACAACAACATTTAAGGCACTGGATGACTTAAAACTAAATATATAGCACCAAACATTATGTTTCTTACATCAGAAATTCATATAAAATATTCATTGCATATACTTCCATCTATGGCACTTGATTGACACTCGGTTTCATATTAAAGATGCATATTAACAGTTAAATTATTCTCACACGTAACAATAAAAATCTCAGTGTACAACTTCGTTGTAATGTTTACGTATTTAGAAATTTCGGTTACATAGGTAAGTATCAACATTTGATAAATATATTCGGACAGAGAGCAACGATAGTAGAAGAAAATCAAAAATTGTATTGCATATTCAAAACAACAATAAAAATCTCTTGAAAAACAACAAGATGCATCAATTCATTGTAAATATTGATCTTTCTATTCATTATATACTTGTATAAAATTTCTACATCAAAATACATACAATTGTATATTCAATATAAAACAACAAAACACAATTTATTTAAAATTATGCTTAATATTGGACAAAATATCACTTAGGGCAGACTAACATTGTAAGGATGGCAATGCAAGAAACTCAATGCTTTTGTACGAAGTTAAATGCAATGGTTTATAAAAGCTACAAATATTAACTTGATGTTAGGTTAACGTTATGCAATTTCAACGCGTGGATGAGGTCGTTGTCAGAGAGAAATTGTTTGAAAGCGTCGAGTTTTTTGAAACAGATCGTAACACAACACGCCTTTTCTCCACTACAACAGGGATCCTTATCGCCGGCGTTTTTGTCACAACCAGGCAATTTTTCCGAGCTGGTCATTTTTGAGGAGCTGCACGAATTTTTACCTTCAGAAGGCGACTTATTGCCACTACAACACGATTTCTTTTCTGATTTTTGTTGGCCGCATTTACCACTAGAATCGCAATTGAAATTACATGAACAAGACAAACTTTCGACCACAGCTGATGTTTCGTCGCTTTCGTGGACAGTGAAAATTCCTAAATCTTCCAAGTTAGAGTTCTTGTGCCGTCTGTGATAATGCAAAAACGTGTTGTGGTTTGTGTCTGTGGCTTGTCCGCACCCTACCATACACTTCATTGCTGCATGATCGCATTTGCAATCGATACAGGAACATGTATCTTCATTGCAACCTTCTTTAACAGGCTCTTCATGAGCACAGTTTCTGCACTCACCAAGCCCGGGATCACATTTACATTCTGTACAAGAACAAATGCCAGCGTCAGCCGCCAATTGTTCCAGAGTATTCCTTTTAGCAACTTTACCAAATATATTCTCAGTCCTAACAACATACATATCAGAGGGAGGTTCATTATCAAATAATAATGTATCTTCCAAATCTAAATCTGTGTTGAACAGAACTGAGTTAGCTGGGTTTATTTCAATGTTTTGTTGTACTTTAGAAGGTGGCGGCGTATTTAGTGATCTATCTTCATCAGACCCCAAAAATAAGTCGATATCGTTTTCAATTTTATTAGTTTCAAGATTTGTGACTATTTCACTATCGTTAAACACTTTGTCGCCTACATCTAGAACGCTTGGGGTATCTAAATTGAACGAGTCGTGTGTGATAATATTGGCAGTTGGTGCAACTTCTGTACTCAAGTCAATGTAACTCTGCATGTGAGTGGGGACGAACGTCGCTAGAGTGAAAATGCTTTCAGGCGTTTTTTCTTTGATGCACACTGGAGTTTCTGATATCGAAGCTGCTAAAGCGCTGACATCTACCCATGGAGCCTGGTCTTCGATTTCATTAGCTAGTGCCAATTGCATCGCTTTAGACTTTACCTCAAACTTAGGAGGTTCTAAGACTATCATGGGTGGTGCCAAAGGCACAGTTGGTTGTAGATCATTGACGTCAACCCAATGATCATCGAGAGGTTTTTCTTTGTCTGTCTTGTCAACTGCAAATGGCGAAAGCGACAGGCTGGCTAAATCATAGTCGACGGCTAGATCATCAGTTTGGATATTTTTGGTTTGATTGTTATCTGGGAAGAGTAGTTCGGTTATATCGACGGTGTCTACTTTAGTGATGTCCTCTAAACTGCCATCGGTTGAATTTGACTCCGTAGTGATTCTCCCGAATGATTCGAGAAGGCTGTCCCAGTTCATAAGATCTTCAGTTGTTTTGGTCGCTTGCGTTTGGCTTTGAACAGGTTCAATTACATCTTTTTTAAGAATTGGTTCAGCTTTAATCTGTGGAAGAAAATATTTATAATTATTTTCTATATAATAGCAAATCTAGATTATTCTAGTTTCTAATACTGACATCGGGAACTCAGACGATTACAAATAACGCATTTCTTCTCAACGATGACTAATACTTCAGTTTGTGTTTGGATGCTGACTCACAATGTTTTTCATACTTTTCCGAATGTTAGGTACAAAAATAAAAGTATATTCATAAATTAAAATCTCAAGAGGATTAAATTTAAGCTTAAGCAAGATGAATGCAGATGTCCCCAAACAAAATAATGTTAAGTTCGTGAATTATTTTTTCGTTGTTTTTTCAAAATTCTTTGTCTGTCTACATGTTGAATGGTTGAACGTTAATCTTTCCATCAAAACATTTGTTCGATGAAATAAAAATTACGTTGGATGCACGCCAGTTTTCCGCTTGCTGATGGAAAATATCAACAACTCGATTTTGAATTTTAAATGTTTACTGTCAAGTGTCTACAAGACTTTTCGCCTTCGAGAAATTACGGTATTATATACAAAAACGTTGGACCTTTAAAGGATGTTAAAAAACGCAAAGCTATTTATTACATTCTATGTAATCTACCGGCTGTACATAAATCAACTATTCAACAAGTTTGAAGAAAATATGGAAAAATGAAGAAAAATAGACGCTTGCTCTCTTTGTTTTTTCTCTAGAGCTCTAGAGTGCTTTAGTCATAGGATAAGACCGATTGGTAATTGAGACACAATGTTGAAGTAAGATTTGGTGTTTTAAATAGGTAGTCATGAAAAGCAGCGCACTTGAAAATTGTTTTTTTATAAAAGTCGATTAACAATGCGTGAAAAGCAATGGAGTTAACAAGCGCTGATCATCATCCTCCGAGCCTTTTTCCCAACTATGTTGGGGTCGGCTTCCAGTCTAACTGGATGTAGCTGAGTACCAGTGCTTTAGGAGCGACTGCCTATCTGACCTCCTCAACCCAGTTACCCGGGCAACCCAATACCCCTTGGTTAGACTGGTGTCAGACTTACTGGCTTCTGACTATCCGTAACGACTGCCAAGGATGTTCAATGACAGCCGGGACCTACAGTTTAACGTGCCATCCGAAAGACAGTCATTGGTGTCTAAGATATACTTAGAAAGTACATACAAACTTTAAAAAAGTTGCCTGACCTGGAATCGAACCGGCGCCTTCATACTCGAGAGGTTCTTTTGTTGTTTTGTTTTTGTCTAACCTACTAACAAGCGCTGATGTTACCAAGAACCTTAATCTTAGTCTTACCTGATGTTTCATAGCATGCGCCTTAAGACTGGTGGCGGTAGAGAAGAGTCGTCCGCAGCCCGGCTCGGTGCACGCATGCGGCCGCGCGCCCGAGTGTGTGCGCCCGTGCGCCTTCAGGTGGTGCGACGCGGTGAACGACTTGCCGCAGCCTTCTGTTCGACATCTGGGGGAAATACATGTAGGGAATTAGTGTTATGAGTTTTTTGTCGAAACAAAACAATATAATTTTCACATTTTTTTTTATTATTACTATTTAACTATAAAGAAAAGCAAATTACCGCCCATTGGTCAAATCAGTCTGATTATAATTTGGTTATAGTTAAATGGTGCAATGAAGTGCACCATCAGCACCATAAAATATTACATTTTAAAGATAAATCTTTACAATATAAATACGATAGTTTATCTGGATGTGTGAACTTTACAATAAATACAACATTTTAAGTGGATGTGTGTATTTAAACTGTCATCCTCCGAGCCTTTTCCCAATCATGTTGGGGTCGGCTTCCAGTCTAACCGGATTCAGCTGAGTACCAGTGCTTTACAAGAAGCGACTGCCTATCTGACCTCCTCAACCCAGTTACCCGGGCAACCCGATACCCCTTGGTTAGATGGTTGGATGTGTGTATATAAACTATTGTATACATTTTACATTGCATTTATCAGTATTTCTAAAGGGTTCCTTTTCCTGAAAGACGCGAGTGGGATCGCGGTAAATGGTTAGTTGTGGTGTGAGTAAAGGGAAGTTTTTAATATATTTTTTGAGCGTAAGAATGCAAGGTGCCGGAACTATACCTACATAAGTATATTTATATTTAAAAGTCATGCGATAGGAAAGTAGCGATATAGGTAACCGACAGGTTGTTATGATACGATAATGTTTCGTGTCATAATATTGAATGACATGGCATTATACATTATTTTATCTACATGTATGTAACTTGATTACGTACAATGTATAACTATGTGATTCACATGTAAGTCACAATTTCATCGATAGCAAACATTCATACATATATTCGGAACTATAGGACATCTCTATTTATGAAAGTCAGAATATATTGTTCTATATTGTTTTCAAGAGAATTGCACTGTAAACTTATTTATAGAGCCACAATAAATAATTATCCCGTCAGTTCATTAGTCCACTCACAAATCATACCGACCTATTTATCAGTGTTACCTCACTCACGATAACATCAAGAAAAACATGTTTACTAAATTTACGATATAGAAATGTCCTGGAAGCCTGCCAGGATACAGTATCCCCAGTATATTTGGCAATACAACTGTAAGAGTAACACGAAACTTATAACATTGACCATTTGTCTTGTCAGTCGTTGCTGAAATTATGAAGCGACAATAGCAGTTAGGGCGGCGTTGACTGATGACCAGAGTAACGTCATTAAAGATGGTTGACACTTGTACAGTGTACTGTTTAATTATAGTCTATGATACAGTTCAATGATTGCGTCAGGTCTAAACGTTTGTAAGTCTGTATGACAGATTGTGAAGCCCCGCCCACTTAGATATATAGTTGACTGTGATTGTCTAGAGATTTGTAAACTGATTTCATTTGTTTTGATAATTCCTCCTCTATGTGAGAAGATGCTATATTTCTATAATAATCGATAATCTCAATCAACATTTTTCAACTTTGATTAATCATTATGCCGGATTCGTTGTTCAACCAAAATCAATTAATTACGATTATCACCTAAGTATTGTCATAACGTCACTAAATCTCTTAATCAGTTTACGGTTCACTGCAAAAACAGATCCAGATAGATAGATAAGATATTAATTTACACGCGTTTTCCTTTTACTACATTTGGTTCGAACACATATCTCTAGTTACATATAGGGATGTAAATCAGGCTCTGCGGGGTATCAATCTTATCTCCCGTCAAGGCGGCATCCGGTGACACGAGGCTCGTTACATGAAGTAATTAGTACGTAGTTGTGCAGACGATAAATATCGTATAAATACCGGTATTAAAACCGCTAGTTTAGATCGTTTATAGACTGATTGCAAGACATGCTTCCGTAAAATGCTTTAATGCTGACAGGAGCTTTTTAGCGTTTTATCTGAAGCTTGTCTTGTACGAATTCAAGATAAAATGAATTTTCTTATGACAAGATTGGTGATCTACAGATTAGGGCATGCAATACCGGTAAACCGGTTTCGTTTTTACCGGTAAATCGCCCATTTTTGCGGGTTTTAAATTACCGGTAAAAATAATATGAAACCGGTAATTTACCGGTTTTTACGTTTTTCTGATAAAATATAGCAATTGTTCATTTAACGTCAAATCTTTGTTATGTAGCCTGAATATAATGTAATGTTGCATACATTACGTATTGTAAGAGTGTTATAGTTGCTGTTTTTTAGAAAAGTAAACTTGTGTGTCCTTAACTATCTCTAGGTTAGATACAAATCTTCTTTCTCATCTTAATTTATAAAATCTAAACAAATTGTATTCATTCAGTTATTCTGTTTTTCCTCATAGCTGTCAGCTCATACTAGGTACAAATTTAGCTAATGCTTATTTTACCTACTCTATGAGCTTACTGAGCAAGGGCTTTTACTTCACCACCATGCGGACTGCTCTGAGGACACGGTGGAGCACACAGTCCAGGTGTGCACTGCCTGGGAAGGGTACCGCCGTGTTGTCGTCGAGGCAATAGGCAGCGGCGACCTTTCGCGTCCTTCCCTGGTTCAAGCCATGGTCCGGAGCTAGACGGAATGGGAAGCCGTCGCCCCTTCTGCGAAGCAGTCATGCTCGAGAAGGAGACGGCGGAGCGACTGCGAGTAGCACCTCTCATCCCAGCCGCTGTAGTGGACCAGGAAGACACCACGGGCGCCAAGGGTCGAGAGACGACTCCCGGCCACCGTAGGCGTCGGTCTGTGGGCGGTGAGTTCGAGTGGCTCATCGTTCCACCGTCTGCATAGACAACAAGCGGCGCGCGTTGTTCCACGGGCTCCTCAGGGAGATGTCAGCAAACCCAGTGGGGCCCAGCAGGGCCAAGGCCTGCCGGGGCCGCGGGATTGTTCGAAAGAGTTACCGCTACCCTGGTCCATAAAACGCCTACTAAAAAACATGGGTTTTAGACAGTAAGAGTCTGTCATTTGATGATTTACCATAAAAAAGGGCTTTCCCTTCAATGAAAAATATATTTTTTACGGTAATTCTTAGCGTTTATCCCGTCTTGTGACGGGGTCGGCTTTCCGTATCTTCCTTCTTCCACTTCGCTCTATGCTCCTGAATAGACATCTTCCTCTTCGAGTTCGCAGATTTTCATGTCATTCATTACGACACTCAACCACCACGGTTTCGGCATGCCTTTGCGCCTTTGACCGGGTATATTGAGATTGAGTATCACATTCACACTGCCGGTGTCCTCAGGTGTCACTCCTTTTTAATGTCCGTACCATCGCAGCCGTTTCTCTTGCATTTTGTCAGCGACATCGCGTACGGATGGTACTGACATGTTTTTTGTTACGGCCCACGACACAAAAAAACGTTTACCACCTTATACTTTGCATATTTATTTAGTTTTTGCTTTAAGACTACCCAATCTTATTGTTATAATATCACATTTTAAAAAAATTACAAAAATTACCGTTTTACCGGTAAAAATATTTTTATTACCGAATTTTTACCGGTAATTTTTGTTTTACCGAAATTGCATGCCCTACTACAGATGCCAGCAAAAGAACAGTCCTTTGTCCGCTTAGCTTTAAAGCCAGGAAAAAATCTTTTGGAGTCGGAGTCAGAACCGGACTCTTACTCGCAAAATGTTCTTACACATACTACTAAACATTAGATTCGTCTAATCAAAAGGCTGAATTTAGTTCATTCCAAAATTCAGTCGCATAGACAACATTGATCGATTTTGATTATTATATCTGTATTTGGTGATCAATTTCTTTTATTTTTTTTCATGTTCTCCAATACTTACTTATAAGGCCTCTCCTGTGTGTGTGTTCGTATATGTTTCTTTAGATCGCTGAGTGTTGTGAAGAACTTCGTGCATCCATCGGCGTTGCAGTTAAACGTGTCGCCGCTGTGCAGCCTTTGGTGTGCTCTTAACCTGGAACAGTGGTTATCGTACATTAGTAGGGACACACGCAAAAGAAGAAACTGACAATATCTATTGAAGGAGTGCTGAACTGGACACGTTTATAGAGCACCCTTGCTCTCAGAAAAAAGTAAGACATGAAAGAAGAACTAAGGATCAGTTATCTCTTTGGGCATCAATACAGGGTGATAAATAACGATCATTTGGATCATTTTATTATTATGTATATTTATTCAGAGAATAGTTTAACGGATTTCTAATGCATATTACTAGTAAGTACTTCAATTTGAATAGGGGAAGGGGGGGCATGACGGGGACGCGAGGTAAGACGGGGTCACGCACACATACAAGAAACTAGACTCTTGCGAACAGAAAGCAATAACCCAATAGGAAGCCATACTCGATCAACCGTCAGTGCGACAGAAACAGTGAGTGGGAGTGCACGCGTTTTTTGTTTACAAACGAAAATCACGTTGAGTGTCTCGTCGATCTAATTTTACGCAGTTAAAAACGTCTTTACTGTAAGGTAATTATGACTACCCAATTTATGTCTTTTCTCGTATATGGTTGTTAGTGTTGTTTACTTTGTTGTGGTATAGTTAGACAAAAGTTCAGTTAATATTTTTTTTTCGAGAAATTTATTTTTTCTAAATCAGCCTTTGGGGTAAGACGGGGTATTGGGTATGAGGTAAGATGGGGTATAGGGGCAACATGGTGAAGTGGGTCTTCGTTTAGGTATCTATGTTTATAAATAGGTACGTGCCTAATACGATTGTACTTTTCAGGTAAAACAATGGTACGTTCATACAAGAAAAAAACTAAAAGAGGAGAGTGGTCAACAATTTCTATGAAAACAGCTATAGATAAAGTATTAAGTAAAGAAATGGGCTACAGAAAAGCCGCTTCTGAATACGGAGTGCCTCAGACTACTTTGGAGCGATATGTTAAGAAAATGAAGGAAGATGGTGAAGTTACAATTGGTGTACCTTTGGGCCCTAAAAAACCTATTTTTACAACAAAAGAAGAAGACGAGATTGTGGCATATCTAAAACATATGGAAGAACGTCTTTTTGGGCTGACAACTCTCGATCTGAGACGTCTAGCATATCAACTGGCTGTGAGAAATGGTAAGGCGCACAATTTTAATACTGACAAGCAGATGGCAGGGGTTGATTGGCTCAAAGGTTTCTTAAGGCGTCATCCAGATTTATCCATTCGTAAGCCCGAAGCTACTTCAGCAGCTAGAGCAATGGGGTTTAATAAAGTGGCCGTTAGTAAATTCTACCAGTTGCTCGGAGAGATTTATGACAAGCATAAATTAACTCCTGACAAAATATATAATTGTGACGAAACTGGTATCTCCGTTGTATCTAAAACCAAGAGCAAAATATTGGCCATGAAAGGACGAAAACAAGTAGGCTCGTTATCATCTGCAGATCGCGGCCAGACTATTACAGTAGAAATATGTTTTAACGCTGCTGGAACCTACATGCCTCCACTGATGATTTTTCCGAGACAACGAATGAAACCAGAATTGTTAGATCACGCCCCACCAGGTACTGAAGGTGTTTGCAATGCTCGAGGCTGGATAACTACCGAAATATTTTTGACTTGGTTCAAAAAGTTTATCAGATTCTCCGGAGCTACTCCTACTAATCATGTGTTGCTGCTTCTAGATGGGCATGTAAGTCACACTCAAAATTTGGAAGTAATTGATCTGGCACGTAAAAATGGAGTTATTATACTTTGCTTTCCACCTCACTGCACACATAAAATGCAGCCAGCAGATGTTGCATTTATGAGGCCACTCAGTACATATTATGACCATGCTGTTTCGGCCTGGTTGAGATCACACCCAGGGCGTGTGGTAACTGTATTTCAGATAAGTGAAATATTTGGAAATGCATATATTCAGGCAGCTACAATGTCGACAGCAATCAACGCATTCAGAAAGTGTGGCATATGGCCGTTTAATGAAAATAATTTTACGGATGCCGATTTCATATCTGCTGCAACTACTGATATACAAAATATTGAAAACTCGTCGAGTGTAGAGCAACACAGAGTTACAGAAGCCGAAGGGCCTCAATATGAGGTAGTTCCATCTGTGCCTTCAACCACAGTAGTCACGACTGTATCTTCAACGACCACAACATCCCATCCTGGAGCAGTTACAACAAGACCTGAACTTACAACAGAATCATGCACTTCAGTTAGAATAGATTTTATCACCGAATGTACAGAGCAAGTCACACCTGATGTGACTAAAAAATCTGCTCCCGAACCTGAACCTGGATGTTCTTTTGCTTCTAAATCTCCCATCCGTGCGGTATGCCGCGATCTTACATCTAGCTTTGAAAATGCATCCCCTGGTGATATTTTGCCAATCCCTTTGGTCCAACAAACTGAAAAGAGGAAGCAATACCGGAGAGGAAAAACAGCTGTCATTACTTCAACTCCTTATAAAAATGAGCTGGAGAATTTGAAAAAACTGAGGAAAGTATCCAATCCTAATGATCCTCGGCTCAAAAAAAATGCTAAGAAGAAACAAAAGACTACAGTTGCAGCCAAGACGAAAAATGACGATGATGAAGATACAATTTGTCTCTATTGTAACGATGAAAATCATAGTTTTCTGAAATCATCCGAAGGTTGGGTAGGCTGCCAGCTTTGTGGACGTTGGGCTCACAATGGTTGTGCTGGTGTGAATGATGAAAACACCGAAGAAATTCATATTTGTATTTATTGTGATAATAATTAGCTAACCCCATCTTGCCCCATTTTCATTACCCCATCTTACCCCATGGTAAGGGGCAAGATGGGTTTTCGAAAGTTCCTATTAAATCATTTATTTAAAAAAAATGTTATAAGTTCATCTCCCAAAGACTATGCCAAATTGTAGTTAGATTAATAAGGCATTGTGCCATAAATAAATAAGCATAATAAACGCAATGATTATACTGTATTTTTGGTATTTTCCTTAGATACCCCATCATGCCCCCCCTTCCCCTACTAAATTTTGGTTGTTGTTAGATAATATAGGTAGGATTTACTTTTCAAAATCAGTTTTCATTCAATCTTTACCGAGAGCTTAGAGGTCAGCTTAAGGTCAGTTTTTGCACTCATTCAAGAAGTCTTTTTTGCACTCATCAACTTAATACGCGACGAAAATCAATTAGAAGCCAAGACCGGTTGTTTTTTATCAAAAAGCGACGTAAACATTGAGCCATATTTGTTATCTAGTAGGAAAAAATATGAGTATGTAAACAATATTCGCGCCTTCAAGGTTAAGGTGACGAGTCGGCGGGCGTTAAACGCAGTTTAGTGGGGGCCTAACTCAGAATACTATCAATATGTATGGAATTTTTCTATGGATAGTACAGGATTTTGAGAGTTGAATTAATTTCTTCAGATGCTTTAAGTATAAATTAATTCTTATAATATCCCGATATTGGATTCGGGTGGCACGTTACACTGTAGGTCCCGGCTGTCATTGAACATCCGTGGCAGTCGTTACGGGTAGTCAGAAGCCAGTAAGTCTGTCTGACACCAGTCTAACCAAGGGGTATCGGGCTGCCCGGGTGACTAGGTTGAGGAGGTCAGATAGGCAGTCGCTTCTTGTAAAGCACTGGTGCTCGGCTGAATCCGGTTAGACTGGAAGCCGACAACATGGTTGGGAAAAGGCTCGGAGGATGACCTGCTTTAACATACGGTCGGTACCTTACCGACCGTATGTTATCGCAGACCGTATGTTCTTATGGCTGCTAACACAACTGATAGGCATTACGATATATTTATAAATACATAGATACATATTGTATAACACCCAAACACTTGGTGTGTGACCAAGACCAGGTATCGAACCCGGGTTTGTGCCCACGGGATCGTTAAAGTCTTATGGACAACTGTTTTTTTAGAATGATGATTAAAATATCGCTTATCGAATTAGAATACATATTGTACCTAATCTACTACAGATGAGTCTAAATAACAAAATACTTATAAAACGATACGACGATAACAATTTTTATGGTGTCTGTTACTACGCGGAAATTCGGCTTGGCTTTGGGCCGTATCTAGTGTTAGGTTGCCGAAAAAAGGTAATAACTGAACATTTTCTCTGTATCCGTTTTCTATTCGCATTAAGAAAGAAAATAAATTATATTGCGCAATAAAAGACGCATACAAACCCTTAAAATTAGAATAAGTCGGTTAAAAATAAAAAATAATATAAAAATATAAATAAAATAAAAATGATAAACAAGAAAAAATTGTTTCATTAAAAAAAATTGCGAACTAAATACAGCCAAAGCGAGCAAAACCACGTGGTTGAACCACGTGGTTTTGATGGCTTTTACTTTAATATTGCATTAAGTGAATTATTTTATTAATATTTTTATTTCGTCATTGTTCTATTTGGTTAGATAAACTTTTTAGCTGTAGGCATGCTGTAGGTACCTAAAAAAATGGCACATGGGTATGTGCCATTTTTAGTAACCATAATGAGACAAGATGGCAACCTAGCCAAGTTTCTTTACCCGTCCTCAATGTGCCGTGAACGACATAAGACGCTAATTAAGTGCTAAATGACTGTAAAACTCTTCCCTTCCATCACATGAAGAATTAACACGTGCTTTATAAATGTTTAGAACAACATTCTACTTATAAAGTTTAATTTATACATTCCTTACTTGGGTAAAAATGTTTGAATGTGGATGTCTTTGGTGTAGTGAGGTTAACTGGATGGTAGGCGTGTCCTATTTCAAAATCTAGTGTTATTAAGTTTTTTAGAATAAAAAAATATTCTTGGTGTTTGAATTTGTACCCGGTTGAGTGATCACAATAATTCAATCAACTTTAACGAAATATCCAATCTTCGGAGAAAACTGCCAACGCGTAAAATCCATTTAAAAAATTGTACGGGACAATGTTTTGCATTTTTCTTTTGTTGCTAACTAATGTCTCCGTAAAAATATCTAATGTGTTATGTTATGTATGTCACTTCATTCTTATCAATATTGTAATTTTAGCTGTTAGGAAATAAGATTAGTTGACATAGGAAGATGATAAGATTGCGAGATAGTGTCAATGTAGAAAAATAGGCTTGGCTACACACCTACATTGAGATAGATACGGTAATGTCCAGCTCTGGTTTTAGATGACATGACTAGGGCTCGATAATTAGGAGGACCTCATGGCTAAGCAACAGCCACATGGGTTCATGCATGGATCTTAAAGCATCGACACTTGATGCGGCCGGCCGTTCCCTTGATGGATGGTCATGAGGAGTTCCTGCGTGTTTCGAAGACACGGCAAATTGGGGGGTCCCGGATGTTATTTAAATATCTTTGACAGTCTGTAATACTGTGCTCGGCTAGGTTTACTCATTCCGCAAAATTCTCAAATAACATTTTATGCTTAAACATATCTTTATTAACACAACACATGAGAACTGTTGTTGCTATTTTGTTCAATCAATTGGCAGTACTCCAAATACATAAATTACTAACACTTTCTGACTCATGGTGTTCTGTTTGAAATTTCCATTATTTACGACAGTGGAAATCAAAAAAATTGATCGAGTGCTTGTGCTATGCAGCGGTTATTATTTTTCTTCGTAAACATTTTTTTTGTTTCCATGCACTGCGAGAGTATCGCCATTTTGTGTGAGAATTTAGAAGTCGTCTGTAAAATCTCTCATGGAACTTTTGAAGAATAAGCTTACGGTTCTGTAAAGCAGTAAGCATTTGCTGGCAACGTTTAAACGACTGGTCCGTTAATGTTCTTTTTTTTTCCGACGTCAAAAATCAAATATGGTAAGAAAGAATGTTACTTGTGAGATGACGGCAGATAGAAGAGTATGGAAGAAGAAAACATGTTGCGCCGACCCCAAATAAAATTGGGATAAGGGCAGGAGGATGATGATGTCAAAAATCATCAAATGACCCCTCCCGCTGTGGGTTAGCAGCGGCGAGGGAGTGTCAGACTCTTACTGACTAAAAACCGTCGTGTTCCGTCACCGGCCTTTTATGTACCAGGGCCGCGGTATCTCTTTCGAACAACCCGCAGCCCCGGGTCCGTTAATGTTCTAAAGATAACGTTGATGATTTGCTTTCAAAAGATGGTAGTCGTTATTTATAATGTAATCATAATTAACCGATCGCTCATCATGCAACAAGACGTATGCATTTCGTCTTCTCAAGCCCAACAGACAGACACATAAGCATACAAACACACATGCACAAAATCACGCACACAATCATAACAATTTATGTGATTAATAAAGAACGAATCTAAACGAACGTTTAACGAGGCGATCTCTAGCAAATATATAAATTGTAGATTTTTTATCAATTGTTATTTATTCTTTCTGATACGTACCAGACAGGCAATGTTTTTGCGCTCAAATGTCTGATGTGCGGTAATATTATGAAAAGATTATTGTTTGTATGTAAAGTGTTATCGCTGAAACTACTAAATTGATTTTATGTTATAAATAGTAGGTATTATTGTTTCAAGTAGAGGACTTGATCTTATACATTGTGAGCCGTTACTTCTGAATTTCTGATATACTTATTGAGGTCTGTAGGAAAAGCACATAACATATACCCACCGATGTATCAATGCCACCGAGGGATTTACACGACAGCGCTGCAAAGAACAATGTCAGGTTTCGGCCCACCCAATCAACTTTTAAACTGAATTCTCACGGACACAAAGTAAGTAGTAAGTAGAAAAGCTTCTGACATTAAACTACACAAAAAACTGTAAGAATTTTCACTGTACATGAAATATTTTTATTGAGCCTAAGTTACTATGGACGTCTGACATTGTTCTTTTGTTTACTTTTAAGTGATTGGCCAAGGAAAAACGGTAGTTATAAGTCCAAAGACTTCGTTTCACAAACGTCTTTAACGCTCCTCAAATTATGGAATGCATCCACAAATCTATTTTATTGTGGCATCAGATGAAATGGCAACAATATTGGAATTGCCTATAGGATCAGTTTGAATTTATAAACGAAATCCTTCGTTAAGATTACGGGTGATTGAAATTTCTAAATGGCTGTCAAACTCTAGTAGCTATATTTGCCAAACACACATAAATATCCTTGGGAAAGTTACTCTATCATGTCTTTTTATCAGAGAGTATGACGTAGTCTGAGATCATTAGCAATCTATGAACGTCTAGTGTCAGTAATGCAGTCACTGCCGTGCAGTGAACATCGATTACACTAGGTATTTCTCGTGCCAGACGATAGGAAAATCTACAATGATACGCGAAAAATGTATTTTCCTCTGTTAAGACTCTTATCGATAGTCGAAAGACTATTTATGGCTTATAGATTTTATCGGTCAAGATAAAGGTGTCGATTGGAAAAATAAATGATGACTGTCAATTTTCACTTGTTGTACGTACGAACACGTGATGTGCGAGCTAATCTGATATGAATGAAAATTAAGTAATAATGACTAGAGGTTTTTTAGATTCGTGCTTTCGACGTTTGGGGGATAAGAAGAGAGTTTAAGCTTTCTGGGAACATGTTCATGCTGACAAAAGACTCTCTGGGGATGATTTACGCACTACCATAACCTTTTTGTAGTTTTTATTCTATTGAGGAATGCCATATGGGTCGTATGGGGAACCCAAGCCCAAGATGATTCAAAAACCTGCTCTAAGGGATTCTGGTCACAGGCTGCGGGTTTGTTCGAAAGTTTACCGCGGTACTGGTACAAACAGGGCTCCAAAAGGAACAAGGCTTGAGCCTAGTCAGTAGTTCCCTGGCTGGCACTCCAATCCACAATTTTAAAAATGGGCTACTGGCGTACATATACCCGGATACTAAGAACTACTAATACCATGTACTTACCTGTATAAAGTATTGAAAGCTTTCCTGCAGCCGCCGATAGTGCAAGCAAAGGGCTTCGCCTTAGTGTGCGCGCGAATGTGAATCTTCAGACTATATGACGTAAGGAATGCCTTCTCACATGATTGCATCGTACATTTGAACCTGTATTCACCTGGAAGACGAAAATTTTTACATTATTATACTACATGAATTGAAACTATCCAAGAAATGTGGCCTTTGATATCGTGCAATGTAATGCAGTGTTTATGGAGAATAGGAACAGATGTGGACATATTTATGCACCAGAAATACGTTGAGAATCCATGTAACAGGGAAATTATTTCAACAATTATTTTCGAACGCATCTGAGCTATATTTTGATGATGTCGAACTACCTGACTATTCGTACTAATGTGTATTCGGCTAATCCTGATCATTTTTGGGGGCAAAGGTAGAAGTAGAGAGCTTCAAGCCAGTATCCTAAAGGTTGATTTTCTGGCTATCACAGTTGTAGAAGGTTATAGAAGAATTATATGGTTTGAATGAGGAGAGTTAAACACCCGAAATCATTATATGATTGATATTTAAACATATTTGAAGGTTAAAATGTTGTTTTTACTCTCATTCGGAAGAGCATCTGGGCTTTTAAATAAGGCAGTAGTGATGTGTGAAAGTTCAAGATTGTAGACTAAATAGTGTACAAGTTTAGTTTTGAAACTAAGTGTAGGATCAATTTGAATTTTTAGTAGGTATGTTCAGTCTATATCTCTGTGGTAGATAAGCAGAGTTCAAAGAGTCATCGACGTAATATAATATTGCATATTATATAACGCCACGTATTGTAGATCAACGCCAAAGAAAGTGTAAGTCGTCAACTTTCTATGTACAAGCATCGAGTTACTATGTAGAACTCCTTCCTGGGATCGTATTTCAATATCTACTTAGGTATATGTGGTTTACTAAGATTTTGCTGTTGTTTGCGCAACTTTACCGACTTCAGGGGGTATGCAAATTGATCAGACTAAAGATCTGGTACTTAGGTACGTGGTACATTGTGTGCCATTGGAGTTTAAAAAATATAGGTATTTTAGGTGACTGCCAAGAACGACACATACACACATGATGCTAACATAAATCTACCATTACACCAGTACCACTAAATATTAATGACCTAGGAACTCCAATATTAAAAGAATAGCAAAAAAAACTGACTATCGAAACAACTAGAACAACAGACTTGGAAAGTGTAACAAGCGTGGGTGACTTCTAAGAACCTACTGCTACATGATTTATTTAGAAGTTATCGCCAAATCAGTTTAGTACCACATGTTGCGAACGTAGAGAAATTGTTTCAGCGTCAAAATGCGAGAAAGTGGGGTTTTCCATAATAAAATGCTTCAATATCGAATCAGCTTAATGAGAACGCAGTTGCGTCTTGAGGAAACTTATTCGGGCGTCTTAATAAGAACTATGTCGTGTCCTTCACCAAGCCTTTTCTTCATTATAAGCTTTTTCAAATTCGGTTTCGCTGTTTTATCGCAAAACATATCAGTCAGATAGGGCTATTAATTCTCTTTGTATCTATCTAAAATGGGCAAAGATTTACAAAGTTTACCGCTTTGCCCCAATAGGACCAAATTCTTCGAAAATACTTGTCTTATTTTTGTGCATAACGTGCATTCAGAATTTTTTTTTAGAACTGTACAATTTGAAGTTGTCTGATAGAAAGACTGTACAAAACAAAAAAAGGTTGACTTTGACAATATATGACATCACCCTCCCACTTGCTAACTGAGCATAGGTAGTTGTTTTGGTACTTGTTTGAGTGAGAAAGGAGCAGTGCTTAGTGACATAATTTTGGCGAACAGGTTAACATGTCAATAATAAGTTCTTTGGGAAATGTAAGAAGAGCCTTTGAAAACCTTCTTCTTTGTGGCTTGCAGGGCCCATTATCTATCTATAGAATGGAATCAGAACGGGTCAAATTATATTAGACGAAGATTTAAAACAGAAAATACCTTAAACCATGCTTGCATGCAATACATATACTATAGTCCGATGCGCCCGACAAGCCATATGTACTATGTAATATCTTAAAATAGAAGAACCGAACTAAACACGATGACCATCATATTTCAAAAGAGTTTTTGCTATGCTCTTAACTATCTGCGAAGTTTATAACCCGAACAAAAACCGCCTCACAAAAGCTCGCCATATTCGTTCAAGGTCATTGAACTTTACAACTAATATTTATTTATTGTATTAGATGTTAATTTTCTAAGGAAAATTGGCTAGTCAGCCAATATATTAGCACCTATATAATAGATAGAAATTGTAAAGAGATCGAAGTATAATTTGCTGAGAGCAGAGGAACGGGCAAGACAACGCTCGCTAGAGGCTAGGGACAGATGTAATCACGTAACATAATTTGATGGCAACCATTATCTACCAAAGACATCTGAACTGGTTTCCACCGGTTCCAAGACCACCAGGTTATCTGACTTATCATATAAAACCAGAATTTAGCAGTATTGCAACAGATTCATACTTCAAAATATTTGTATTGTGTCTATATTATAAGGTCTTAGCATGACTTTGATTTTTCATAATCTATATAGTCTGCTTATAAAAATAATGATAGGAGATATTTACACATGCATGCCTGCCTATTTATCAGTATATTTTTTTTGATTTTCCAATCTTTTTCTTAACATATTATGTAGATGATATACGTTATAAAACCTTTTTTTTCTAGAAGACAAAGTTAATGATTTATTAATTGGATAATAGTAAGTATTACAGATGTGTTTAGTAAGTAAATATGTGACACCTAGTACTAATTACAACCATACACTTTAATACTAATACCAGGTATATTTGTGGTAGAAAAGTTTTCCTGTTGAAAGTGCAAAATCAAGTACTGTAAACAAATTCCTAGAGAGTGAGTAAGGATACTAAAATTTTGTGTATAACCCCTTCAGTTGAGTACAACAATGTTGTAACATTTTATACCTTTGAGTGTGGCTAAAATATGTATTAAAAGAAGAATACAAATAAGGGGCACAATCAGGAAATATTTTTTAATGTGAATCTGATCAGAAAAGAGTTATCATATCCTAATTATTATCCATATTTCTCTCGCAATTATTAATCTCAATTTAAATGATCTTTTTAGTTAGTGTAAAGAAAATAATAATACATTGTACAAATTAATGCTATTTATGAGTTTTAAAACCTATTAATCTCATGAGCTACTTCCATATGTATGACTGATGCAAAAATTTGCATTTTAATGTATGCAAACTTGTAAATGAGTTAGACTTGAAATGTAAATTCATGAATAAGATTATACAAGTTGTAACAAGTTTGTTAGCATTTTTATTATAAAAATAAACAGAAGCAAACAAATGTGTCTCAATTTTCTAATGTTTATAAAGCAGTTTGTATGTTTTTATAATTTTTATGTGTAGTTATTGAGAAGCTACTACTTAGTATGTTAGAAGTATGAGTGTTTATGTTGCTGTCTGTTTTTACCTATATAAGTATGCAAAAACTAATAAGCAGTTATTAGTCATTTGTTTTTTTCCATAAAGCTTGTGTTACAGTGCAGCGACTATTGAAGTTTCTTGTATTATCTATGTGTGTGACAATAATCTCACCCTTGTGTGTTTTCATGTGTGTGCGCAGGTTTCCAACAGTGCTGTATGTGCGTTCACAACCCTCATATTCACATTTGTACCTCGCGCTGCAGTCCTCCGGCTTCCGTTTGCTCTTATCCATGGTTGATGAGATGTCACTCGAGTTTTGCATATCCAACACCGTGTCATCATGACTGAAAAGAAAGGAATACTTCAGTTTCAACCTTGAGAATGTTAACCAGCTAATCTTTGCTATAAGTACCTATAGATAACTCTATATCACTTCAGTATCAATGACAAAAGTAAACATCAAGTTTAACAACAACAAAAGCACTACCATCTGACTACTACACAATGACATTAAAATGTGGATGAAGCAAAATTCTTATGAACGAAAATAGTCCTGGAACCACATAGGTTAGTGAATAATCTCAAGTTACTATAAATAAATAGGACTAATAAAGTCTGACATGGGAAATTAACGGTGATTAACATACCTCTTACTCGCCTTTCAATAGTGTACTCATTGGAGAACACAAAATTAGGATATTCACATCACATCGTGATGGTAATGTACGAAAATAGAATGCCCAAAAACGAAATCTACATCAGCTAAAAGACCACTTTATATACAACTCCATAAGTGCGACAGGGACAGCACAATATTGACAAACAGCTGATTGGATGCAAGTAGCTAATAGCGCCGAAAACTACAATAATGTATATTTTTTTACAAAATATATAAAAGCGTATATTTAACTTACGATGAAAATCCAACAAGATTTTCTATACTGCCGTCCTTGGAAATTAATTCGCTTTTCGACGTCACTCTGCTTTCGGGAGCTTTTTCTTCGTCATTACGCACTTGGTAAACATTAAATCTTTTGTCTAAATCTAAATATTTTAAATCTGAGACTGTGTTGTTTGAAAATTGTTCAATAGTAAAAGGCCTGAAAGTGTTTTGTGATATATCGAAGCGGCCGCTGTCACCGAGCCATGCGTCCATGTTTTAGATTAGTGTTGTTCCGTATCACAAGACGAACTGTCATACAGACAAAAACCGGCAAAACATGAATCGGCAAATAATGTCAGTCAACGTCTCATAGATGGCGGTAATTTCAAATACGTGTTCGTAGAGAGAGCTACCGCTATGGAAGGTAAAGTAGGCGCCTGTACCCGCTCTGAGGACTCCCGGCGTAACTCCCGTTATAATGAACACCACTTGTTGTCTGCGCGGGCAGTGCGTCGACCGCACGCCCTTCTATTCACGCGAATGTATCATCTTCACATTCGGACAATAATTCGCGTATAAAAGTGTGCCGCACAATTTTGTAATTATTATTTATTGATTTTAATCTGAGTTTTATTCATAAAATGTGTTCAAAAAGTTTATACATCTATCTTCATTTGGTAAGTAAATAAAAAATACATAATTATTTTTGTTAATTTTATCTTTTTTATTTAATTAGAAAAATATTAATAAACATTTTAAGTAACTCATTATGTGGAAGGGACGAACGAAAATTGTTTAAAATAATTGTTTGAAAAGTTTTCAATACTATCGATCACCTACTCCTTATCAAATTTTACCGCTCACTCATGGTAAACGCTGCTTCGTTTTGCGCCCTCATTTTTTACCGAGATAAGGAAAATTTGTAAATACACATGAATGCTAGTCAGCGAACACTCATGCTTTCGAAAATCATGCAAACTTTTTCCCAGAATATAAAGCTAATTAGCTATGTCCTTTTTAAATTTATTTATCTACTCCATGTCGAAGTGGTAGAATTATTTTCCGTGTGAATATGACAAGACATGTTACTCGCAACCAAGTAATAAAGATGTCTTAAGTCATACACTGCATGGTTGACTGACTCATTGCCTATGCATTTGGAGCGAACAAGCGCTCAGGAGATAGGCAAAAAAAGCATAAAACAGTGGGTGAAGTTTATCTTTCTTTTACTGTTACCCACGGCACCCATTCTCCGTCTAGGCGCATTAACGTATCATTAGTTGAAGGTTGCTGACCGACATCATGTTCTATATCTTGACGACATGGTCACTATCCGCATAAGGAAGTCGCAAGACTTTTATGCTGAACCTATATCATAAACCGCAAACCTCTTTTCACTACTTAATTTACAGTTTCTCCTTATGTTAACGACTTAATCATAGGCCTGGTGCAAAGATTCTTATGTTTATGTCCCCAGTTAATCATGAGCATAACTTTAACAACTAACTAGATTACCGAGCAGGGCCCCGATTCTCCTAAGTTAATAATGTCAAAATCTAATAGAAATCGAATCGCAATATGATCGTAATAGCAGTTTTAACCATATCGGGCATTCTGCTACTAATAAAAGACCAATCGTATTCGATTGACATTTGATTGGTGTGCGATTGGTCTGCTATTTTGATGATTTTGGTCTATACGGTAGTTTGCTGTACAATCATTTTGCAATCCTAAATCATTTGCAGACAAAATGATTCATTATTGAATGACAGAAAAGGATAAAAACCTTTATTTCAAAGAAAAAATAGCGGAATGCCACATACGCTTCAATCGTAATCGAGTCGGGATTGGATCTCAGTCGAATCGAGTCGAACGTCAATCGAATGGCGCTTAAGTAAAATTAGGAGAATCGGGCCCCTGTTTGTAGATCGGATTATAATAGCTATATTTATATTTTACATATATATCGATGCTCATGCAAACATTATGCCCACCTTTATATAGGTACTCTTCTGGCAAAAAATCTATGATGTCGAAACCTCACTGTGTATGGTAAAAGTTGCAATTATAGTCTCTGAGCTTTTCTTTGCACGTAAATCCATAATGCAAATGCTCATTAGACATTGTAGTAGAAAGTTGTGTGTCTAGTAAATATTAAAACGCATGACTAACATTTTGATAAAGTGCCAAAATAAACAGAGAAACTATTGAAAGCATTTACGCTAAGTATTCCAAGCTTTCGAGATCTCTCTTATACTTCTTTGGTTGGACTATAATACTATGACCATGATCGTTACTACTCGGAAATCGAGCTTCAAAATGTCGTTCAAGAACGTGTTGTCCATGACAATGGACTCTAGAGACCGATGAACACTTTCGCTGCTTTTTCTTTATTCAAATTTCACTTTTGATCAATTCCTAGTCCACTGAGACTTTCTGTGGACACATAATAATCAAGTAATCGATCCCAGGAGACGAAATGTTGCGTCAAAGGAAATACTGTGCTTGGAATAATAAATATAATATAAGGAAACATAGATTGCGACGGCACAAAAAGTTATCTGTCATACTTATAGAACTTAAGCTTATTTGTTCTGATTACAAATAGATCAAGGTACTTACATAATGATAAGAGAAAAAGAGAACTTAGATAACTGACCTCTGAAAAAGGACCTTTTTTATGAAATTTGGTTCTTCTGAAACTTTGACTTTAGGATAGGATCTTGCTTCCATAGTCCACCTTCATTTTCCATAGCAGTCAGCCACTTTCATATAAGATTTTTCTATCAGATTAACCCTGAAATTACAACCTTGACTGCCGATTATATAAAAGGGTAGTTCACAAATCCAGAGATATTTGATAAGGTCTATATCTTCCTCTTAGATACCATAATTGCTAATGAGAATCAAAAAACATTTAGACAATACATGTACCTACAGCTGACACTAGCCTGTTATACGAAGTGAGTTCAATGACATGTTATTCACACATGACCTAGAAATCTGACACTGACACTTTCTTCTTGAGGGTCTTTTCGATTCACCGCACATCACTACGATACCCTTTCGTTTCCAGTGAAATGAAATTAAGTGCGAATATGAGTATTGGTTTTGGAATTTTTGAGTTGCGAATGCAATTTTGCTGGGATGAAGTCGTAGAAAAAGAAAGAAAGAAATTATTTAATGAAATATTATTCCCCTTTTTGTCGCTACATTTTCAATAGCGTCGTTCTAGTCTCCGGACATGTCCTGGACTATACTTCGGCCGTTCAGAGAATGCGTTCCTGACACCTATCAGTTAGTCACGACTAGTGATGGGCACAACATAACACTGAGTTCGTTACCGTTCCTTCAAAATGAACCGCCGCATTATTTTAAGATTATTTTCGTTTTAAATTGGCGGAATCATTTGTTTTATATTTTAGTTATTTAAGTGGAAACCAAAAAAAGGTAATATTCATATAATAAAATTGTTTTATTTATTCTTTGTTACAAGTACATTGAATTGAATGTGCGAACAGAATATTAATCAGACTCCGATTTGCTTGAGGAGGTGGTGTCTTCATCATCATCTTCGCCTACATGTATAATTATATTATTATCAATAACAGAATCAATCCTGATATCTCGGTCTAACAAAAGCCGGGTAATCAAATAAAAACAGATCGAAAACACTTGAAAAACGTGGTCTATGCGCACGAAACGACAACGGACGACTGTTTTAGCGTCACAAAATGGCGGCCCATAACGCCATTTGGGGTTACCATTTTTAATCTAAGTATAAAAATGCGGTTTGGTCATAGTTTTATTTTTATATTTCATAAACGTTATAATTAAGTCTTATAGTCCATTATTTTCCAATTCTTAAAAAGAAAATCAAAACGTATTATTTTATATTATAACTGTATAAGAACAGATTACGATACTTGCCTGTTATTTTTAGCACAGCACTACAAAATATAAACCGCTGACATAACCTTGTAATAGCGCAGTATAGATTTAGAAAAATATTGTTTACCAAGTTATTTGACACTCAGTTTGGCACAAAATTATAACATTCATTGATTATTGATATAATAATGTTGTTTTAATGCTCCTCAATTGTTAAAACGGTAAACAACCAGCAAAAATATTTTTATCGTAACTGCAACGCCATTGCAAAGTTACGTCGTCAGTTCAATCGCGACGTGTCAGGAACGCATTCTCTGAATGGCCGAACTATAGTGTATTTTAAGCATAATACTTTGACGTAGCTAATGATATTTTAAAATAGGCATGAAAGACATAATTTTATAGGTATAGTTCGGCCATTCAGAGAATGCGTTCCTGACACGTCGCGATTGAACTGACGACGTAACTACATTCATTGATTATTGATATAATAATGTTGTTTTAATGCTCCTCAATTGTTAAAACGGTAAACAACCAGCAAAAATATTTTTATCGTAACTGCAACGCCATTGCAAAGTTACGTCGTCAGTTCAATCGCGACGTGTCAGGAACGCATTCTCTGAATGGCCGAACTATAATCACACGCAACTACGAAATGCAGTTCCCATAAACATTTGGACTGAGGTACCTACAATCCTGTTAACCTGTAAGCAAGAAGTGTTTCAAGCAAACAGAAAATAACTGAGTCAGTATGTTAAGTCCACGGTTAAGTTCGTGTCATTATTTCACCAAACAAGTTTTTTTTTAACTTGCTTAGTCACGTTTTGGGTTTGGCTTGCGGGCGTTTTCGTTTTTTACTCACGATAAGCTTGCGAAGTGCAGTTCCTGTGATAGCTATCCAATAGAATTAGACAAGAAAAAGGACTGGTTTTGTTTGTCGAAGATGGTCCGTGGCAGGGGATCTGTGTCATTCGGCCACGACATACATACCGCCCTGACGGCGACTCACGCGCCCGCGATGAATTCGTGCGACCAATCATATTTTATTTATATAGAGACTTTTTATTTCATACTATGTTAAAAATCTAATTAGGTACAATAAACAATCTGAAAATAAGCCAGACCGAACAAAATGATTTAATGTAAATGAAAACAAATTCAAGTTAGCAATTTAAAGTGATATATTCCAAATTAGGCCATTTAGCGTGCGTGAGTTGAATCCATTCTCGGAATATTTACTAACTTTTCTTTTCACGTACATTCCAGGCGCTCGTAGCTGGCTGCGTGGTTGCTGATTGCGGTCCAAGATTGAAATACACGTGGGGCGATGCATTACAAGGAACAGATTGTGCAGGCCCTGATGGAACACCATACCCTAGGTAATTTTATGTTTTATCGGTTTTTTAATTACGGTTTTTTAAGTTCTAAATCTTCGAGCAAAGGTAGGTATCAATACTTTGATTTATTTATCCCCATAAATAACAAAATCAAACTATGGCTTAGGTATATCTACCTCAAAGCACATAGGTGGTAAAAGTGAGTTCTTTCAGATGTAGGTGTGATGTAGATACACCCATGCTTTATCCGAAGCTCATTTTCATGGTTAGTACCTAAATGGTTGCCAACATAAATACTTAGTCCTTTCAATAGGAAGAAATGTGCTTACTGTCCGAATCTACAAAGCTAGGGGACACCATGCTTTGTGTCACCGTAGGCAACCTTAGGTTCTCTTTAACATCAGGGACTAGGGACATTAAAATATAAAAAAGTCACAAACACAACTTACGCAGAAACAACAGATAAGAATTATTCATTTCTTTATGGTTTCGAATTTTGTAGGTCATTTATCGCTTAATAATATCTACAAGCTAACGAGTAAAATATCGATATAGTGAAATACCTACGATAAAACTACAGCTACTATAATTAAGCCAGCTTAGCAACCGGTTAAATTAATTGGGTTTGGGCAATACGCGTTTCCTCCAGGCGCCAGTGTACCTAAGCTAGAGAAAGACGTCAGTGTTCGGCTCTGTCCGGTCCGTCCGCTCGGGCAACTTCGGGCATTGACGCGCGCCATCTTGCCATTTCGTGCCCTCCCCAGTCAGTGTACATTAATTCTACACAGCCGAGGCGTGTTATTGTTGCGTTGTACCAAGTTTTTTCTCAAAATACCCGGACAGTATACGTACGAAATGGTTGATAGTGATACTGGATCAACAAAAAATGCGAAAAGCAATAATGATGTCGATAGAGAAGAGTTTTACCAGCGAT
This sequence comes from Helicoverpa zea, assembly GCF_022581195.2. Taxonomy (NCBI): domain Eukaryota; kingdom Metazoa; phylum Arthropoda; class Insecta; order Lepidoptera; family Noctuidae; genus Helicoverpa; species Helicoverpa zea. Next base: position 10,699,510 of record NC_061456.1, on the reverse strand, counting down.
TGTACGATGTTTTTAATAATAAGAAGGCGCAAAATTCAGTGTTGTTATCACGTGACAAATATAATTGGCTCATCGAAAGGATAAAGCATGCAAAAACCACTCTGAAGAAAACTCCGGCGGATTATCGTCGTTTGAAAAAGTTTGAAATTGTTGAGACGCCTGATGGGGAAAAATTGTACGCTAAAGATCTCGGAGATAACAGAAAGCAAATGTATGTGACTATGGATGAGATGTATGACATTATATCTCAATACCACGTTAAGTTGAACCACGGTGGACGAAGTCGCATGATGATTGAAATAAAAAGAAAATACAGAAATATTACTACGGAGAGTGTGTTGGTGTATTTATCAATGTGTATGTCGTGTAAAAATAAATTGATCAAAAAAAGGTCAAAGCAAAGCCTGAATGCGAGTAAAATTTGTGAACCTATGGATACAACTGATGACAATTCTAGCGACCCCATTGCTGAGTGCTCGACATCTAAACTTGAATTAGAAGCTGAGGAGTTTATACGAGATTTAAGGAGAACAACATTTAGAAGCCCAGAACTTTATTCACGAGGCCAAGTTGACATATTAGGCGTCTCTAACGAACCTACAGAGGAATATAAATATCTGTTGGTATATAGAAATTTTATTTCTAAATTTATCCATTTGAAGCCTATGAAAACTTTGAGTATGGAAGAAGCCATTGAAGAGTTATTAGGAATATTTTTGGTATTTGGAGCTCCAAATATTTTGCAATCCAAAAACGGACTGACTCTAGCAAAGCCTATATGCAGACGAATTTCGAACTTATGCCCTCAGATTAAGATCGTTGCATCAGGATCAATTTTTAGCAAGACGGATTTTCTTGGGAAATCGAATGAGGATATACTTAAAAAGTTAAATGATTGGTTGTGCAAGTCACAGAATACAAAGTGGCAAGAAGGCGTTAAGTTCGTACAATACGAGTTAAACACTACATTTCATGAGGTATTGTGTAGAACGCCCAGTGAAATGGTGTTTGGTGAAAACCCAAAAGGGGGTCTTGTTAACTTTATGGCAAAGAATGTATATGAGGATTTGGTAACGGAAGAGGATTTGATGACAGTTTTAGATAATAAGGATCCCATTGGTCCAAAACAGCTTAACCTGGAAGAGTCACTTATGTTGCCTAGTAATTTTATTAAGTTAGAGGCTGAGATGGAGGATGAGAATGGAATGGAGAATGATGAGACGAACATTTAGGCTGTTTTAATTTCGTACTTTGTGTTACCTATTAGATAACTCTCTTACTTATATAATGATTATACATATGATGACTACCTACCTACATTTAAAATGCTAAGTAATCTTTGTTTTCTTGATCATGATTTGGAACAATAAAAATATTTTCAGTTAAACCTTTTTTTGTAACTTTTTTGGAATGATGGGAAACATAAAATTTTATCAACCAAGAAACCTGCTTCGTTACTAACACAATTGCATTCATAACGGGTTTTGCTTTTCTCAGCTTATCTAAGTGGTCAATTCCATAAAACGGAAGTAATTAGCCGTGTGCTGGAAGAGTCTTAATAAAATTATTATTCTATTATTATTCTACGACTGCGTGGCCACTAGTGTACCAATTTCCCCTCCTTATAGACGCTACTTATTTATATTTAAACTTCGGACATTTTTAATAAATCAGATTTTATAAGATATTTTTTCTTCTATGTTTAACCTCAGCCCAAAAGTAATGGATGGTAAAATATTCTTACCTACTCAATTATTGGGTAATCTAGAACATATTTTTTTATAACAAACATGCATTATGAATAAAATAGTTACCTATGTTGTGCAAAACGTGCTAACCAATTTTAGATGAAACAAGTATGAAGTAGGCGATGGTTCCGTTAATTCAAATGTAAGTTCCTACGTTCATTCTCCACTCGTGGGAACTTTCTCACTAAGCCCCATCTTTGTTCTTTTTCTACCTTAATGCATCGTACCGCACTTACAGTAATTGCAAAATGATGATTATTACGTCTGCTGATTACAGAGCGAAACGGAACGTGAAGGATTCATTATTTAATTTTGCGACATCTAGTGGCACGCATAGTAAACTTGGTGGTTTAAAAGTTTCATATAGTTTTCACAGATGTCGCTGATGTATTATTTGGGTAGGTTCAAATTACTAAACAAAATCACCAAAAAACCGACTACCTAACACATAAAAACCGTAAAAATAATTTTGAGACAAGACCTAGCTTTAGAAAGTCAGCAGTCAGAGTTTGAGATTATTGCTGTATTATTTTATTTTGCCAACTAGGTCTTCTAATACCTAGGTGCAAAAGTTTATTTTATTAGGACAGCAAATATTCATAAAAACGTATAAAGCCAAATAGACTCAACCTAATTTGTCTTTTCTTTCCAGGCATTTAGTAAACAGAGCTCTTAAATCAGGGCCATGGCAGTCATCGCGGCAGGGTCGAGGAGTTCGGACGGTGGACCCAGCCGTCATGAGGAGAGCATTGTTGGACGCACACGCTGGTTATTCAGAAGGCTCTTTTGGCCACGGCAGCAACAGAACTGGTGAGAAATTGACATTTATAATTTTTTCATAAAAGAAAAAAAAGTGTGCTGCACTTTTTTTTGGGTGGAAATGGTCAAATGACCCCTCCCGCTGCCCGCTGTGGGTGCAGCGTGGAGGATTGTCAGGCTTTAATTCACTTAAACCAACCAATGTTCTTCTTGGGCCCTTTATGTACTTGAGTAGGCACAAGCTAAACAATCTTGCTAAAACTTTTTTCACAATATGCATTTGTGAAAAAAGTCGTACCAAGATTGTATATAAATAAATTTTAAGCAGTACCTACTTTATTATTAAACAAATAAAGTACTGCTTAAAATGTATTTATTTCGCATAGATATTTAAATATAGATAAAAAATATAATACAGATAGCTAAATCTAATTCGACATAGTACATATTTCTAAATATTTCCTTAGCTATACTTATCCTTACATACTACACAGTACCTAAGTGGCCCTTGTGATGTAATGAAAATAATGATTAAATTGATTAAGTAATTATTAACATTATTTTTAAACTGAGTTTATATATCAAATTAATGTCATATCAAGATCGTTTTTTTTTCAAAAGGAGGTTGATCGATAGAGGTCGTTGTCTATGCGGATGGAGGGCGCGAAAGTGTTATTGTCAATAGTATTGATGGGAACACGTTTTGTTCGTGTTAATAATGTCGTTAAAGAAATATGAGGTTGTCGCTTGTATTAGCTATTTGTAATGCTATTGTTTACCGCGAGATTATGTGGCAAGAAATTAAACTACTGGTGTAGAAGTAATAGGAGACTGCCATGAAACATTGACGGTTATTACAAATAAGTTTAGGAATTTAAGTATGATGTAGTAAATGCTTCTGAAATGGGTTTTTTTGAAAGTTCTAAAGGGGTCGTTCGATAGTTCGTGATTGTACGAGTACCTACGTAATTGTGGGCAGTAACTATTTAGTAATATAAAATTGTTTGAAACTGTGTATGAAACTGAAAAATATAATGTACCTATTTTTCTTAAATATTAGTGCTGTAGTCTCTAAAACCAGTTTCCGATTCTAGGTCGCGCCTTAAACATGCCCAGCCTATCTTCGGCGCCCACGAACTCCTGTGGGGGTGGCCGACTGTGCAGAACGAGGTACAACACCACAGCGCCTATGTACGGCGTCTCTCTGACCTCGGGACAGCCAGTCACCATCGTGCAGAAATTCCCTGATTTATTACAGCAAGTCGTCTTTGAGGTTTGCGAGTAAGTATCAGAAATTCAGCATATTTACTCATTTGCAAAAATTAGAGCCAAGTTCAAACACAAGGAAACGAAAGAAAAATACGGAATTTGTAACGAACAGTTTATCAATCAGCTGTTAACAGGTCAGTGAACTACAACATCAAAAAAAGCAGCGCATATTAGCTTTTTCTCATCTACCGTAATTTAAATCGCAATCTATAGCACGGATGCAAATCAACAGCTTGTATAGGTCAACCTTATAAGTACCGCTTGTATAGCTAATGAAACACTTCTTCTCTTTCAGATCCAGCGAATGCTCATTGGTACGAGGCACGTGTTCACAGACGTACGTGCCATATCTATTCTTGGTGCTACCACTAGGTCCTGTCACCCTAACAGGCCAAGACTACGTGCTCGTAGAGTCTGGCTGTGTCTGCAGGCCAGACCCGGCGCCATAGACCCGCCATAGACATTCTAGACCATTTGCTATCAAAATAATTGTAGGAGAATTCAAATCCGTCCAGTTACAGTTAGAGAATTTGTAATGGCGTCTTGCCGCCATTTTGAGGGGAAATTATTTATTTTGTTTAAAAGATTTCTTGTTATTGTAGTTGCTGCCAGGCAACCGATAAATGAAATAGTTTTCAAAGATCGTTTCTAGTAAAAACCACTTCTCAATGCTTTGGGATTTGTGAATAAGGCGTTGGGCACTGTTAGCACAATTTCATTGAATATGAAAACTACAGACTGTTTCAAATTATGTATTTTTTCTATTATTTTAGAATTGGGTATAAAGAGAAGTATTTTCTTTAAAAGGAAGACTTTACTAAGGGTGCATTTATTAACTGTAAAATCGCCGAAAAATTATCAAACAAGTAATTTGTCGGCCATTTTTCATTAAAAGTTAACTTATTAAACAGACTGAATATTAATTTTATATTTTTGTTAATTTATTATAGATATTTATATTTATTTTATGATCCGTTGTGTGACGGTTCAAAATATTTATTGAATAAAATAACGAATAGGTTTTATGAGAGAACTTATGATTATTGTGAATATATAATTTTATTTTACAACATTAGGTATGACTTATACGAATCGCTCATGTTACGTTAAATTACGAACAACGAATGTATCAAAGATTTATTAAATTTTTATTGGAAATAATTCTGTTTTGTTTTATTCGCGGATTTTAATATAATGCAGTTCAGATTAAAAGTAGTCGTCTTATTTTCGACCTAAGGGAAAAATGTAATGAAACAGTATTTGGTATTTAAAAAAATCATAGTAACTTTATTATATAACATCGAATAAGATACATAGTCTGGCATACTTTACACAATCACAAACATAGGTGTTAGAAGATACAATTTAAAATGAAGTAACAGAAATAAAATAAAATCTACGAGCAATTCCGTCAAAGGAAAGTAAAGAATAAAAAAGAAGATAAGAAAAGTATTAAAATCGTTGTAATCTCATCCTACAATCAATCCTTAAATTAAATATAGGCTCTGAGAATATAAATAAGAATAATATTTACTAATATCTTTGCATCATAACCTTATTTCAGCTACGTCTACATTTTTGCAAATAAAGACATAACTCGCATTTTGTTAAGACTTCCATAGCTTAACTTACGAGGCACAGAGTACTATAAACAACTATTTTACACTAAATAATAAAATGTCTACGCTGTTATTGCGGTATTGGTTTGTATTATTAAATAATTATGACTTGATAATTACAAACCAATTGGGAAATTGTGAACTTGGCTGCACACACTACCGAATTTGTCAGATATTTTAAACCTTGTTCTTAAAAACCCACTCATATTTTTTAGCTTCTCTATTTATGACACTTTCTCTTCAAAGTCATCAATATCAGAGAAGACAGGAGTCCCTATATCTTCACCCTCCTAATCCTTTTTGTTTGTAATAATTTCATCATCATAATCCTCCTGTCTTTATCCCAATTTTATTTGGGGTCGGCAGCATGTTTTCTTCCTTTTTAACAGTTACCTAATCTAATTCCCCTATCCGCAATAACCAACACAGACAGACTATACTATTTCCATCTTATTGTTCATAACGGTAGTACTGTTGGGGAGCCGCGTGCTGAGGCTGCTGTGGCCGCGGCTGCGCGTGCGCCGCGTGCTGCACCTGAGGCTGAAGGAGCTGGGGTTTGGGAGTGGGGATCTTTACTACGATGTCTGTGGGCTGTCTTGATACCTGGGGAGGAAATTTTGGTGTTAATTTTTTTGTCATTGTCAAAATGGGAAACATATAATCGATAAATAATAAAATAATGTAATTAGCTACTTAGCACAAATAACAAAAAAAAAATACTTTCAATAGTAGGTACATCAATAGTATTGAGGTAATTCTGACATTCATTCAGAGAAGATTTCACAGATTCGGAGTAAGTTTTACTTTTCGATAGTTATTACACCTTTTATTGAACTCGATCTATATTTTAGAGCACCCTTTCCTATGTATAGAGCACCACACTTGTACCATCTCTTCGAAGTACATACGTGTACCTACAGTAAAACTATCGTCACAAATTGTAGGGGTATACGTACTAAACTTAACATATTATATATGAATATATTAGCCAATAGCTATAACATTATTATATTAACCGAAACGTGGCTCACTCCACATATATTCGATAGCGAATTCATAGATGAACGGTATGAGGTTTTTAGATGTGACAGAAATCGCGCCGCTACAAATAAAAAGGAGGGCGGTGGAGTGCTTGTAGCCGTCATGAAAACCCTGAACGCAGTTTACTTGTCAACAGAAATATCCATGGATTCATATATTGAACATTTGCTTATACAATTGCCAGGTGACAATAATCATAAATACCTTATTGGTGTAACATATATTCCTCCAAAATCTCCCGAATATGTTTATTCCGTACATTTTGAAAGCCTGCTGACTAATATTGACAAGTATAACTCTAGTGAAATATTCTTACTTGGCGACTATAATTTGCCGGACGTAAACTGGTTTCCCTCTAATAACTACTCCGAGGGGTTGCTTTGTGATAGTAATTCATGTGCTAGTGAACATTTGGTAAATTTTATGTCGCTAATCAATGCGTTTCAGTTTAATTCCTTGAGAAACCACAAGAAGCGCATTCTGGATTTGGCTATAAGTAATCACGACTGCTGCTTGCATGTTCCACAGTCTGAACTTTTACCAGTGGATCGCTATCACCCCCCTTTCTGTTTAACTTTCCAATATAAATTAATACGAACGCTTCCGCGGGCGACACTAACGAAATACAATTTGTATAAAGCTGATTATGATTCAATAAATCAGGAGTTGTGTAACGTTGATTGGTTAAATGTTTTCAAAGGTTTGTCAGCTGATGATGCAGTAAACGCACTCTATAATGTTATTTTTCGCACCATCAAGAATTACGCTCCAAAAACTATTAAGAGATCAACGAAATTCCCCGTATGGTTCTCTAAGTCGCTGATTCACATGTTTAAAAACAAAAATAATGCTTGGGTAAAATGGAAAACATACAACAACATATCAGATTACGAGCAATTCTCCTTGCTTAGGCATAGATTTCAAGCGGAATGTAAAAAAAGTTACAATAATTATATTCTTTCGGTTGAGGATAATATAAATAAAAACGTTAAGTATCTTTGGAGTTACATCTCACACCGTAAGGGTAATCCTGGTATACCCTCTAATATGTCCTATAAAGGTAACTGCGCTAGTGATCCTACAAAAATCTGTAATATGTTTTCCGATTTCTTTTATTCGGTCTATGAGGAATCGACTTTTGATTCAAATAGTTGGTTACCGACGAATGCCTATAACGATGACTGTACTTTATTGAGCAGTATATCATTCAGCCTTGATAAAGTTTTAAAGGCCCTACAATCACTGGACACCACCAAGGGCCCCGGACCTGACGGGATATCGGCATATTACCTCAAAATGACCTCAGATAGTATATGTGTACCCCTTCATATCATATTTAATAAATGTATATCGGAGGGCACATTTCCAGAGATATGGAAAAAAGCACATATAACACCTGTTCATAAATCAGGTTCCAAAAGCGACATTGAAAACTACCGTCCTATCTCTATTTTGCCTGCCTTATCGAAGCTTTTTGAAAGGCTTGTCCATAACGAAATTAGTCCAATATTAAATAATGTAATAATAAAACAACAGCACGGATTTGTTAAAAAAAGGTCCACTATAACAAATTTATTGACCTTCACTGATTTCCTGTTTAACAGTATGGACAAACAAATACAAGTTGATGCTGTCTACACAGATTTTCGGAAAGCTTTCGATAAGGTAGATCATGAACTTCTTTTGACAAAGATAGCCTACAATGGAATACGAGGTGACTTGCTTCGCTGGTTCGCATCCTATGTCTCAAACAGAACTCAAAAGGTAGTTATCAAAGGTCATGAGTCGACGTCCATTAGGGTTACCTCCGGCGTGCCCCAGGGATCTATACTGGGTCCCCTCTTGTTCATCTTATTTATTAACGACATAGACGATTGTTTTAAAAATTCTAAATTTCTTCTTTATGCTGATGATCTGAAAATCTTCAAAAAAATACAGAGTATTGATGACTGCCATAAGTTTCAGGAAGATTTAAACAGATTCTCTATGTACTGCTTAAGAAACAAGATCCAACTCAGTTTTTCAAAATGTTTGGCAGTCACATTCACCAAAAAGAAAAATGTATTTCAGACGACATATAACCTAGACAATGTGCCACTACAAAAGGTAACTTCAGTTAGGGATCTTGGAGTACTACTAGATAGCAAGCTACATCTTGATCAACACATCAATAAAATTATAAGTAACGCATTTCGAATGTTCGGATTTGTTATGAGGTGTATGATTGATTTTAAACGCTGTAATACTTATATTCACTTGTTCAAATCACTCGTAAGATCACAGTTAGAGTATGGTGTACAGATATGGAACCCTTATTACAAAATATATATTGAAAATCTTGAAGCTGTACAACACAAATTTCTTAAAGCTACTCATTATCGGTGCTACCGCAAAATTATGTCCTATGAAAATTTATTAGATTTCTATAAACTTCCTACCCTACAGGCAAGACGTACGTTCCTAGAAACAATACTACTATATGATTTGTGTAACAACAAGTATGATTGCTCAGATATAACTAATCAATTATGTTATATAGTTCCCCGTACCGTCAATAGGCGCGGGGTGCGCGCTCGTCCACTGTTTGCTGTTTCTTCCAGCCGTACTAACGCTGGACAGCGCGCGCCTCTGTGTCGCATGGTAAAAAATTATAATACTTTGTCCTCGGATCTGGATTTAGACTTTTCTTTTACACATAGTCAATTTAGAAATGTTCTCACTAAAACTATAAAAAGATAGTGTCAATCATTGCTTTAGATATACATATATACATTTTTTTCTTTTTATGTTTTACTTCGCTTCACTTGTTTAAAATTGTCTGTTTCTCATAGTCTGTAATTTTAGTTTTAACTACTCGTGCATGATGTACATTACTATTTGTTTCAGCTGTGGATAACGTCGTGAGTTGCACACTGATGTATACTACTTAACCATTTTGTTAGATTTTTAATAAGTGTGTAATTGTTTGTTATCCCTAATAAATAAAATAAAAATAAAAATAAAAAAATAGTGTCCATCCGATCTTTTGGTAGTGAAAAAATTGTTTCACATTTGTCTAGGTGCCTAATAAGTATTTAACCCATATTCCGATATAAATCCATTTAAACTAGGCCAGGGGCACACTGACTTAGCATTATTTAATCGCATTAAAGATCAGGTTCTACTTATTGCAAATCAAGAAACCATTGTATTGTTAGATTGTTACAACTGTTCAATGAATTGCAAAAATGGATATACTATGCGATTAATCATCACTGGAGTCTTTGAGCTGGTTCTAGATTTCAATCTTTCAAAATTACTGCTACGCCATTGAAAATTAGTTCTAGGCATAACGTTTCTGCCACAAATCTATTTCTGCTTATCCAAGACTTTGCTACTTTAATTTACCACCGTCTACCGACCATTATCTATCTTCCATTACGCTTATATTCAAGTTCCTTCAAACACACCCAATATATGAAGACAGAAATAAATAAAAGCGCCACAAAATATGTAGGAAAACTAAATGCTAAAGCTGTCCAATCTTTCTCCATCATGAACATGATCAACTGTAGTTCAGCGGGTTGTTGAGGATCAAGCAAAGCAGTGTTCCTTGTAGGAGGCCCTTGTCTAGTAGCTTGTTCGTCGGAAACGAACGAACTGTTACAATTCCCTTTTATCTTGCTACATTATGAAGACCAGTTATCCATACCTCAGCCTTGAATCCTTCCTTAGGGTCAGCAGTGTAAGTAACAGTTCTGACGAAGCCATCGCTGTCGACCACGGAGTAAGAACCCTTGATAACGTCACCGTCTCTCTGCTCCTTGCGGTTCTGGTAGTTGGTGTACTGGTCATCGTTCACGTCGAAACCGAACTGGTAGGAAGGATGAGGCTGGAAAGAAAAATTATGATAAGTAACTGAAGAGAATGCTGAGGATTTGTCACCGTGGGGCAGTTATTGAGAAAATTAAGAAAGATGACTTATAATATGCAGCAGGACTGATTGTCTGATAAGTATTAAGTAGGAAGGATTATTTTTGACAAGATTTCAATAGGATAAATAAAACCTTAAGATATTGATGGATCTAATACAGTTACGCAAAACTTTGTCATCTTTGCAAGGTTCGTAACTAAATTCCTATATCTAAGTAATATTTCCAGAATAATTACAAAAAGTTTCGCATGAACTATGAATAGATTTATGATGCATCATTCATAAGACGAGAACAGGAAATATCTTATAGCACTATTTGAAAGTCTGCGTTATTCCAACGCGTTACTAATTCCCCCACATCGTTTCCTCAAACACGCATCAAAAGGCTAAAAAGAAACCATAAATCGCCACGCAATAATCAAAGAAAGTTATTTTCCAAGCTATCTTGATCTCACGCAGCGGGCAAAGCACTATCTAGAGGTATATACTTTACTCGTATAGGTACGAGACACAAGTCCAAAGTGAAAGTTGCAGCCAGTCAGCCAGCCATATTCCCGCTCTTGTTAATTCGATCCATCCGTGTTTCTATACATTAGACATTGTATCGAACTATAAGGAAATAAGACAAACTAGGTTGGATGTATTCCGGAGTCGGTTTACGTATTTTGATAGTTGTCCAAATGTTGCAAGAACGGCTTGCTAGCTACTTTTAATTGCCTGAATTTACTGTTAGAAAACAAAGTGCTAAGTTCGTATATTTCCGGGTTTCTTGTTTGGTCTGTTTTTGTGTAACCTATAGTTCGGCCATTCAGAGAATGCGTTCCTGACACGTCGCGATTGAACTGACGACGTAATAACATTCATTGATTATTGATATAATAATGTTGTTTTAATGCTCCTCAATTGTTAAAACGGTAAACAACCAGCAAAAATATTTTTATCGTAACTGCAACGCCATTGCAAAGTTACGTCGTCAGTTCAATCGCGACGTGTCAGGAACGCATTCTCTGAATGGCCGAACTATAGAAGTGCGATTGCAGTTGCGTTTCTTAAAAATGAATTAGCGAGCTGAAATATTTCGTCGACTTTTTAAGCGAGATAATATTTTGTACTGAAACATTTTGCTTAATTCAGCTGTTAACTTTTATTCATAGTAAAAGTTAATAACAATTTTATTGGACTCGTGATTTGGACATTTTATGTACCTGGTGCCATCAATGCTTCAGCATTGTTCCCAGAGATTAGGATCTTAAACGGTACCTAATTCTAACATTGGTAGTCTTTTATTTCTTTCTGGAACAATATTATCAGCATTTTAGAAACTGCTAACTTGCCATAACCACTGCTGGTGGTAATGGAATTGGCCTCCTAGCTTAAAGCTAGGTACTCGTCTGCGGTTGACACTGAGTTTGAGGTTGGTTAAAATAATCCTACAGATAATATAAAAGTAACAGCAGTTATTATAACATTACATCATACTGTTCACGCAGACCTCTGAGCGTGGTACAGAGGCTGAAGTTATGACTGCGGCTGATAACACTACTAATATAACCAATACTAAACAATAGCTGTTCCACTTACATCATACTCCTCAGGTTCGCGCGGTTCTTGGGGCCTCTGAGCTTGGGACTGAAGCTGCGGCCTGTATTGGGGTTGAGGCTGTGGCTGCCGGTTGATATGGAGACTAATATTACCAATACTGTTGAACAGTTGGTCTACTTACATCATACTCCTCAGGTTCACGTTGTTCCTGAGGCTTCTGGGCTTAGTACTGAGGCTGCGGCCTGTACTGGGGCTGGGGCTGTGGCTGCGGCTGATATCAAGGCTAATATAAGTAGTACTACAGAACAGCTGTTCCACTTACATCATACTCCTCAGGTTCGCGCTGTTCCTGAGGCCTCTGAGCTTCATACTGAGGCTGAGGTTGTGGTTGTGGTTAGGGCCAATATCAAGACTAATATAACCAATACCACAGAATAGTTGTGCCACTTACATCATACTCCTCAGATGAGGCTCCTCCCAAGCTGAGGCTTCTGAGCCTGGTCCTAAGGCTGTGGCCTGTACAGAGGCTGCGGCTGATATCAAGACTAAATAATAGCTGTTCCACTTACATCATACTCCTCAGGTTCACGCTGTTCCTGGGGTCTCTGAGCCTGGTACTGAGGCTGCGGCCTGTACTGGGGCTGGGGCTGTGGTTGTGGCTGGTACTGCTGCTGGTGCTGTTGGGGCTGGTATTGAGCCTCGCTCTGGACTGTATATAGGGGTTGAGCCTGGGGATAGAGATATCTTGTTAGAAGAAGAATAAGAAGAAGAAGGCGATAAATCTGAGGATCTTTCTTTGAATCTGAATTTTAGTAGAGAGCTTCTATTACGGCTTGGGATAAAATAAGATTCAATCGTTTTCAAGAATAGTCATGTACCTTCTTCATTGGACATTGAAATTATTTTTTGTCATATGTCTAGTTAGCTCTGTGATACGTATTAGAAGATGTCTTCAATGTGCAATAATGTGTATTGCTCACAGTGACTATGGTAAGAATTTTAAATTAGCTGGAACTCTAATTCGATTTACATCGTAACTATTCATCAGTTCTTGATAATGGGGAATCTGCAGATGCTGTATTAACAAAAAGGTTTTTTTCATGAAGTCTAGATACAGTAAATGTCTTACAGGTCTGGGTGCTGCCTGCTGTAAGTGTTGTGGTCGTTGAAGGACTTGTGTCTGCGCAGGCGCCGGCGCTGCGGCTTGTTGGTCAGCGAGGTACTGTCTTAGTAGGTGTGGGTCGTAACCTCCGGCCTGCTGGTAAAGCTTGTCAGTTAGGTAAAGTTAATGTTAATGAACTTGGGAAGGCTAGAAAGGTTGGTACTCGTTACATTATATCCTCTCGGCTGTGGCGGCCATTTTGCGCGTTTCGGCGCAAGAGCAAGAAAGGTACAGCATTACGTCATAAAGCGATAAGATAAAGCGACGGTTCGCAGAGGACTCCTGGAGTCCGCGCCACAGATGACCGTTTTTTGACAGAGAGCTCCTGGAGTCCGTTCAACAGTCGAGGGGATATTGGGCAATTATGGATTAATGAGTAAGCAATAAAGAGCCGTGGATCAAAGTACGCGAGTCAGATCATGGGCAAGATGAGTCGTATAATGCTATAAAGTGTTTTAATGAGATAAATAAAATCATCTAGTCAATTATTGGACAATACATGTATGGTAAAAGCTTCTAATAGTCAATATAACAATGGCCTATGTTCACCGTCAATGATATCAATTGGTGTTCAAGTAGGTATTTTAAAACCCAAAATCCCGTTTATTGTTTTAACTGAGCTCAAAATCCAATGTCAGTTACCCAGTTACTCAAAGTAATTTGTCTGCATAACCATCAACACCTACGTAACATAAGTAACGAAAGAAGACATAACACCTATCAACCAATTACGGCCAACAAGGGTCCAATTTCACGGAGTTGCATTACGAACAATTAGAGAAAACAAAGCCAACAAATTGGCCAGGCGCGCTAATCAGTGCGATCAGAAGCAGGTTATGTAATATTAATCCAATTATATCTCGTTTCGAATCGAACGCGGTTATGAAACGTAAAGTAATAGCCCCGTTGCGTCTCGGCCGATTGGCTATGGGTTGCCGAAAACACGTGTGGACTGTTCTACTGAACATTAGTTGTGTAAAAACCTCTGCTTTCCGGTCTACTTGCACCCATTATGTTGTTTGGTGGAGCAACTCAGTCACATGTGTGCGAATAGTCGGATGTGCTACTTTCTGCAGTGGTGATTGATTTCTAGTTTTTAATTGTTGCTAAACGTTGGTGTCGTGTCGTGATGGAGTTAGATTATATGTAACGGAATCGTGATAGGCTGAAATTATCTTTAAATACATATAGCTGGATTTTAGATTGTATTTTGCAGTACAGGAAAAAGAGATGGTGAAAATGATAGTAAAATGCATGAACCATTGCAAATTTATGATGAAAGCTACTGATCAATGTTACTAATGAAACTGTTCTTATATTTTTTAAGTTTAATTGTGTTATACTATATAGTTTATTTCACTCAATTTAAGTAGATTTATCTAGTTTAAGTTACCACATATGTTCGTGAATGTTGGTTCACCTGTACCTAATTGGCAACTGTGTAAGCCCTTTACTCCTTAAAATCTCCTTACGTTTGTTAATTTGTACACAGAAGCTGATGCTGTTCCTTTGCTAAATAAATAAAACCAAGCGGGAAATTGTTCACATCAGATTATGAGAAAATCGCACAGAAAGAGTTGAGATTGAAAATTAATACAGAGTTGTTTTTATTTATGTAAAAAACTATATTTCCTCTATTCATAATAACTGGATTGACCTGCATTTAATTTTTGCCGTCATGAAATCTCATTGTTTGTTGTAATCGACTGTAATACATCTTTGACTGATTTAATAGATTTTCATCCATCATTAAATTATCAACACTTTGAATGACGCTTGCATAGTTAAAAAAAACTATATATTTTTTTGAAATTACGCATATTAGTTAGAAAACAAAAAAGTGAAATTAACCTAATAAAATATATTTAAAGCATGTATGTAGCTGAAATAATAACAGGTCCTTGTTATTTGAACGTAACGGCATTTGTGCCTAAGTGACTAACGCAACATTAACAATGAAGGTTTTAGTTCTCAGCGTGCCGTGTTAAAGGTTAATCCTTAGGAATTATTACAGGTAATTGGTCTATTGTATGTTACTTGAGATATTTTGGTTAATTGAATGTATAATTTAATGTCTGGGAAAGCTTGTACTGATTATTTGATTTAGGTATTGGTATTGGAAAATGTGTTGTCCCTAATTAATTATTTAACTAAATTAAATTGTAAGAACGTACGTTGTTAAAAAAGCTCAAAGCTATTAAAAAAACATAGGTACTTAGTGAATGAAATCGAAACCTTTTTGAATTTGAATTTCAACTGTAATAAAAAATTATGCCAGTTAAGTATGAATTAACAACTTTACTCTAATCCTGAAAACTTTATATTTGATAAAATTGAAGGTAAATTTTTATTATTTGAATGATTTCTGCAATCAATATAAACTTCTTATAATTCACAAAACAAAAAAAGGGTCCAAATACTGCCGAAAAATATGAAAACTCACTTGATGCTGAGGTTGGTACTGATGCTGGGGCGCGGGAACCGCCAAAACACACCCCAATACTGCCAACGTGACACACTGACGTAACATGTTGCACACACAAAAAAATATTTATTAAAAAATTAAATTACAAAAAAGGCCACAGCACTCGCGACGTATTTACGTAGGTAGATTGCGGTGCGTGTAAGTAACTGTGACTATATATAGGGGCACCCCTTCTAGCTTTGTCGGTGGTGAACGCAGGAGTGGTGTGGCAAAATCCATGTATGTGTGTGTGATTCGAAATTTAAATTGGAGCATCGGTTTTTGGAGTGTGCTCTCGGATTTGTTTGTTTTATGTTGTGTTTGTTAAAAAAAAGGAAAAAATGGAGACGTGGAAGTGCTTATTATAAGGTTAGTCTGTTAATTAAATTATACTTTATGACTTCCTGAGCGTAATTTTTAAAAAGAACTTGGATCTAGCAGAGGTTGTAAACTGAAATCATGAACTAAACAACTGAAAGTGAATACAAAAATAAAATTGTTTTCCCGTCAGAATTTCATACATGTTTTTAAATGTGTTAAATTTTCTAAGCCCTTTTATTATCCTAATTGCACTGCAGTCTGATATAATTTGCATACTCGTATTGATGGTGCGATGGCGCCAAGAGATAGATTTTCTCTGTAGTTTACTTCAGCTATCTACTAGACTATAATTATATCAGGCGTAAGAACCAGCCTAAATAATAGTGCCTATACTCATATTGTCCAAAATTTTCCTTTTGCCTTAAAGTGTAACATGCTATCCAAAAGAAAAATGACCCTTACATAGGTATCCAACTATGGCCCAAATCCGTTCAGTGTATGATTTAATGAAAAATTAACTACTATTCATTCATTATGACTCTCTCATTTTTTATAAGCATGTACCTAAGAGTAATATATTACGCTTTGCCTATTTCAATAACCATTCAAATTGGGTCAAGGATTCAGTAGTATCCTGGTCGGGCATAAACAAATCCTATTCCTAAACATATTGAAAACGTGCTCGATAAATCTACAATGGACCTGATCTCTAGCTAGACCTGTATCCGTGACATTTGACTGTGTGACGTCATGAGGGAACTCTCTGTGTACCTAAGTTTGTTAGAACTTAGCTCTTTTATGCTTGTCTAGCAAGGCTTCTACTATATATGTATTTTGACATATAGGTATTTTCCAAGACCATATTTTGAAAGCTCTTTTCCTGTTGATGGACTAACATCAGCTAGAGATGTCCCGTGACGAATACTTCGCACTCCCGAATAAAAGGAACCTATAGTCTCCCTTGATAAGCGGGTTACTTTACGCCGCCTCTGTATGAATTTTACAAGTTCAACCAGATGTTTTGAAACAAATTCTTCAGTTTTATGTAACTTCACGTACCTATGTCCCTGTCTTAGAAAAATATGGAAGCTTAGGTACCAAAGTAGATTAGGTGGGTCTAAGCTGTCACGATGTATGGAACACAGATATCTACAAAGTTATTACGGACATTCAGAAGCTTGAAAGTCTGACCTTATTACTCGGATAAACTATGACTCTAAAGGTCGTGGAGGCCAGGCTCTGAAAGTTAAGTGTCGTGTTCTATTGTCATGATTCATAACTTAATAATTATGTAGGCACTATGGAGTTTGTTATTTGTTGGTTGCTATGGTAACAGTTTATGTAACTGTTGAACTAATTTTGCACTTTTTCTTGCACCTCCTACGTATGTATCAAATATAGTCAGCTTCGTGTGGGCTTTCTGAATACTTACTAATAACAAGTTATGAAATAAAATGTCTTGTTCGCTGATTGACCGATAAACATTTTCAGTCAGAATTAATCATTCGCTCACATTGACCGTTTTAAATCCAAATTGCTATCTAGATAATAACTGAATAGGTTTATAAGTGCACATTGTATTACGGTTTTGGCCTTGCACCGCTGTTAATGCCAATGCACTCTCAGATCCTCAAAATATCAATTGCTCAACCCGAATGCGTTCACTTTTGTTTTATTTTATTTAGTCTTTTGTTTGATTAGCCTTTGTTATTTTTAATGCTTATAACAACTTAAGATTTTAGACTGGTTTTAACAAGATTTTAAGCTGAGAATAACGGTTAGCGTTTACCAACAATGTTGCCGTGAGCGAAGATTATTCAATGTTTTTTTATTGATGAATGATTTCATGATTATAACATAATAAATTTATTCAGATAACTGAGATCCATACAGTAGTTAGGTACACAAACAATATAATTATAATTAATACACAATAGTAAGCAGGGACTTAGTCCTCTGCACTAATTTCCACATAAGCGGGCAGTCGTGTCTTCTGGCTATAGCACTCAAGATGCTGTGGCGACTTCCACGCAACCGACTGATGAATGATGCCGTCTTCTTACGCCATATAGCTGCAAAGCCATCTGTATCAGGAATGTGAGCTTTTGTGTAAACATGAATGAATAATGAGAAGGCATAGATTATGAACTGCCGTCAACTTCTAACCCTTAAGTCCCATACCTAGGTTGGGTTCAAGAGAATTCGGTCACAAATTTTGATACAGATACTCCTATAAAAATCCATTCCTATTTCTTTCAATCAATAATTGAATCTAACATGATAAAAAGCCTATGGGCTTATCTAAGCAGCTTTTGCAACTCAACGCCCATACTCAGATCTTTATAAATCAGAGCTATTTATTAGTCTTACATAACTGTAGCGTATTACCCGATATAATTTAATTGCCTTGTAACATACAGTGATACCAGTAGATATGGGCATCTATGTAACATCGCTTGAGGCTAGCCATGTGACTGTGCGAAAGCATTTCAGTGCATGCAATCGTGATCGAGTGCGTCTGGTTTGACAGCTGTCAAATGATTTGAGTTTGAATTTAGAACTTTTTGTTTTGAATTATTTTATTGAATTCGTAATTTACTTGGGGCTCTGATTGTACCTGGCCGTTGTAACTATATTTTTTTATTTTTGCAACCATGGTGAAGGATTTAAATAAAACAATTTTGCGGTACATATTATGTCTAACTAATAACATTTTATTTTCCTTGGAAGACTAACGACTAAAATAATAACTTTAAAGTATTTTTTTTACATAGGTTTGAGGTTTGGTGAAAAAGAGGGTTTTAAAAGGCCTTTGAATAAAGAAGGCATAAATATGCAAAGTTTTACAACATCAAAGTTTGGACTAGTGAATGAATGAGAAAATTATGAATGAAATAAAATTTAAATACACATTTATGCAAATCAATTCAGTGTAAGAAATGAGCTATCACCAAATTGTATCTTTACCATAATGTCTTACTTATATAGAAGTCTCTATAATAAGCAAGTTTATCTTACTAGAACATCTGCGGACCGCATTACGTTTCGTTACACGCTAACCTATGGAAAGTATGCAGTAATGTTGGTAATATTTTATGACAAAATTATGCACGTGCTTCTAATGATTAGTCGAATCACGTTTTTTTCTAAAAGATTACTTACTTTATAAGGATCCGCGAAACTGTTTTGCTTTTGACTTGTTATGTAAGTAAAGTCTGTGTAAGTTGTAGTCCCCAATTATGAAGAAAGTCTGAGTAGGAATGACGTCATAAGTGGGTAGGGTTGCTTGCCGTCTTATGTCTAGTAGACTGGAACCTCCTAGTTTATGGGCCATGTTACCTTTAGGCATATACAAAATGGTGGTTTACCTAGAAAAGTCACAGTTGAGGCTTATTTTTAAGTGTAGGAAATTCTGAGATTGTCGCACTATAGTTGTAATTTCAAACGCTGTTAATGCGAAGTTTCATCTATAAGTTAATCTCAATAAATTCCTACCGGAATTTCATTTTGCAAATAGGAAATTGCATTTCGCGAATCGTCATAAAAGAGAGCTAATAGTACCTCAGAATTATATTATTCATTTAATTTCCTTGTTTATTATTGATGTATTAAATGGCCACTTCTGTCAGATTGAAATACAGTAAACACAGGCTGTTATAATAAATACATAATACAAACATAGAAAGTGCATCCAATTAAATAGAGCCTCATTGGTATTTCCAATCGATTTCCCATGAAATGCAGAAAATGTCCGTGATAGATCAATAATATGACATGGCTAGAGAGAGGTTTTATATCAGATTAATTGCTGGTAGGAAAAGACAGGAAAAGGATGGTATAAAGAAAAGAAAAGTGTTTTTTTTTTATAACCTGATAGACAGCTGAAGTTTTTTTTTCTTCAAAAACAAAAACGAAAGAAGTGGTGAATAGCGTACGTTGGAAATGTTTTTTGTAATTTTTTTTATTTATTTAAAAGTGCGTTCATCATCATCATCATCTCAGCCATAGGACGTCCACTGCTGAACATAGGCCTCCCCCTTTGATCTCCACAGATACCTGTTGGAAGCGACCTGCATCCAGCGTCTTCCGGCGACCTTTATAAGGTCGTCTGTCCACCTCGTTGGTGGACGTCCTACGCTGCGCTTGCTAGTCCGTGGTCTCCACTCCAGCACTTTTCGGCCCCATCTGCCATCTGCTCTGCGAGCAATATGGCCTGCCCATTGCCACTTCAACTTGCTAATCCGGTGGGCTATATCGGTCACTTTGGTTCGTCTACGGATCTCCTCGTTTCGGATTCGATCACGTAGAGAAACACCGAGCATAGCCCTCTCCATAGCTCGTTGAGCGACTTTGAGCTTTGAGATGAGGCCGATAGTGAGAGACCACGTTTCGGTGCCGTAAGTCATCACTGGTAACACACATTGGTTGAAGACTTTCGTCTTGAGGCACTGAGGTATGTCGGACGAAAAGACATTGCGTAGTTTCCCGAACGCTGCCCAGCCGAGTTGGATTCGGCGGTTGACCTCTTTCTCGAAGTTGGACCTACCTAATTGGACTACTTGTCCTAGGTAGATATATGAGTCAACAACTTCGAGTACCGAGCTTCCAACAGAGACTGGGGTGGGCTGAACATGGACATTTGACATAATTTTCGTCTTGTCCATGTTCATTTTCAGGCCCACCCGTTGTGAAACTCGGTCGAGGCCCTCGAGCATCATACTGAGTTCCTCCATCGACTTTGCCATGACTACGATGTCGTCGGCAAACCGAAGGTGAGTGATGTATTCGCCGTTGATGTTGATGCCAAGTCCTTGCCATTCCAGGAGCTTGAAGGCGTCTTCCATTGCGGCAGTAAACAGTTTCGGGGAGATTACGTCCCCCTGTCTTACGCCTCTTCTCAATGGAATCGGCTTCGTGCTATGCTCCTGTACTCGGACCGACATGGTGGCGTTATTATACAAACACTTCAACACCTCGATGTACCGATAGTCAATATGGCATCGTTGGAGTGACTCAAGTACCGCCCATGTTTCCACCGAATCAAAGGCTTTCTCATAGTCCACAAACGCTAAGCATAATGGCAAGTTATACTCCTCGGTCTTCTGTATAACTTGCCGCAGCGTATGGATGTGGTCTATGGTACTAAAGCCTCTTCGGAAACCGGCTTGTTCGGGAGGCTGGAAGTCATCAAGCCTGTGCTCGAGACGGTTCGTGATAACCCTTGAAAACAGCTTATAAACATGGCTTAGAAGTGTGATGGGTCTGTAGTTCTTCAATAGGCTGTTGTCACCTTTTTTGAAGAACAACACCACCACACCCCTGCTCCATGCTTCAGGCGTTTTGCCCTCGGACAGGACGCAGTTAAAGAGCTTCTGGAGGACTTTAAGTGCCGGTGTTCCACCCGCTCTCAGAAGCTCTGAAGTGATTCCGTCCTCACCCGGCGCCTTGTTGTTCTTAAGCTGCTTCAGGGCCATCCTAATCTCGTACAGACTGATGTCCGGGATATCTTCGGTATAATGTCGGGACAGCTTGGCTCTTGGATCTCCTGCCAAGCTGTCAACGGACTTTGCGACCGAAGTGTATAACTGTCCATAGAACCTCTCGATCTCGCCTAAAACCTCTGCCTTGGTCGACGCTATGCTGCCATCCTCCCGTTTCAGCTTAGTCATCTGGCTTTGCCCAATAGACTTGTCCTTTGCGAACACTTTGGAGCCTTGGTTTCGCTGTATGGTCTCTTTAACACGATTCGTATTAAAGAGACGCAGATCGTGTCGCAAGGATTTGGATATTCGTCTATTGAGCTGCCTATATGACTTCGCATCATGGGAAGACTGCAACTGTAGCAAGCGTCGTTCAGCCATGAGAAAAGTGCGTTGCAATATCAATAATGATTTTGTAGAAACACATATTCCTTTAAAGTATATTGAAAACCTTATAGAGTCTTCATAATCGCTATACTAGAGCTACATGACATTTGCACTTATCTCGGGTCACCATCATGAAGATGTGCGCTCTATAGTAAATCTTTTTCCGTATATAAAATTATATTATGTAGGTAAGTGTGTGTATATGGTGGTTGCACGATGTTCGTGAACGCGAATCTGCGTTAATTTATTCTGATTGTTAGTAAGTTTAGTTAAAGTATTGTTGTTTGCTTTTTAAATAACGACATCAACCTTCAGACAGAAACGCATTACTCAAAAGCTATAAACATTATAATGCTTTTTAGGGTTCCGTAGCCAAAATGGCAAAAACGGAACCCTTATAGTTTCATCATGTCCGTCTGTCCGTCTGTCCGTCTGTCCGTCTGTCACAGCCGATTTACTCGGAAACTATAAGTACTACAGTGATGAAATTTGATGGGAATATGTGTTGTATGAACCGCTACAAAAATATGACACTAAATAGTAAAAAAAAGAATTGGGGGTGGGGCCCCCCATACATGTAACTGAGGGATGAAATTTTTTTTTTCGATGTACATACCCGTGTGGGGTATCAATGGAAAGGTCTTTTAAAATGATATAAAGTTTTCTAAAAAACATTTTTCTTAAAGTGAACGGTTTTTGAGATATCAGCTCTCAAAGTCGTAAAAAGTATGTCCCCCCCCCTCTATTTTTATAACTACGGGGTATAAAATTCTAAAAAAAATAGAGGTGATGCATGCTAATTAACTCTTTCAACGATTTTTGGTTTGATCAAAGTATCTCTTATAGTTTTTGAGATAGGTTGATTTAACTGTAATTTACGGAACCCTTCGTGCACGAGTCCGACTCGCACTTGGCCGGTTTTATGATTGGATTGTCTTTTACACCGACAGCCTCCAACAAAAACTTATTACATTTTGATCAGCAGTCAAGTGAATAAGTGTTTCACTGTTAATTAGGGTAAAGGACAATGCCAGGGTGTGGG
The DNA here is from genome assembly GCF_022581195.2 of Helicoverpa zea. NCBI lineage: Eukaryota > Metazoa > Arthropoda > Insecta > Lepidoptera > Noctuidae > Helicoverpa > Helicoverpa zea. The sequence goes on along the minus strand of NC_061456.1, from coordinate 10,676,763 downwards.
CTCAAAGTTTGCCCAGCAGTGGGAGTAGTTCCAGGGGGTTCCATAGTGCACTTTGAACACGTAATGCAAATATTTTTGAAATCGCTCCCTGGAGTCCCGAGGAAAACCGGTTCAAATATTCCACATGAACAGTCGCTTTACAAAGCTTGAGCCATTTGTCCAGTAGTGGGAGTGGTCAAAACAGGTTCTTGACTTCACTCTTAACACGAAATTCAAATATTTTTGAAATCGGTCCCAGGGGTCCCGAGGAAAACCGGTTCAAATGTTCTCCATAGTTAGTCACTTAACAAAGCCTGAGCCATTTGCCCAGTGGTGAAAGTCTTCGAAATAGGTTCTTTACTGCACTGTAAACACGAAATCCAAATATTTTGGAAATCGGTCCCAGAGGTCCCGAGAAAAACCGGTTCTAATGTCAAACTCGAACAGTCACTTTATAAAGCTCAAGCCATTTGCCAGTAGTGGGAATAGTTAGAATAGGTTCTTTACTTCACTGTTAATACGAAATCCAAATATTTTAGAAATCGGTCCCAGAGGTCCCGAGAAAAACCGGTTCTAATGTTCTCCTTAGATAGTCACTTAAAAAAGTCTTTGGCATTTGTCCAGTAGTGGGAGTGGTCAAAATAGGTTCTTTGCTTCACTCTTAACATGAAATTAAAATATTTTTGAAATCGGTCCCAGGGGTCCCGAGGAAAACCGGTTTAAATGTTCCACGTGAACAGTCTGTTTACAAAGCCTGTGCCATTTGTCCAGTAGTGGGAGTGGTTGGAATAGGTTCTTTAATTCACTCTTAACAAGAAATCAAAATATTTTTGAAATCGGTCCCAGGGGTCCCGAGGAAAACCGGTTCAAATGTTCTCCTTAGATAGTTACTTTGCAAAGTCTTACGCATTTGCCCAGTAGTGGGAGTGGTGAAAATAAATTCTTTACTTCACTCTTAAACGAAACTAAAATATTTTTGGAATAGCACCCTGGGGTCCCGAGGAAAACGGTTTAAATGTTTTCCATAGCTAATCACTTTACAAAGTCTTAGGCATTTGCCCAGTAGTAGGAGTGGTCAAAATATGTTATTTACTTCACTCTTAATACGAAACCCAAATATTTTTGAAATCGCTCCCAGGGGTCCCGAGGAAAACCGGTTCAAATGTTTTCCATAGATAGTCACTTTACAAAGTCTTAGGCATTTACCCAGTAGTGGGAGTTGTCAAAATAGGTTATTTACTTCACTCTTAATACGAAAACCAAATATTTTTGAAATCGGTCCCTGGACTCCCGCGAAATTAACCTGACAAGACTTTTCTTCCAATTAGCGCGATGTGGCGGTCTATCCAGTAGTGGAAAATGTTGGAATGGGTTATTTTTTTTACTTACTGTGATTTTAAAATAAATTCTAAAAGCATTGGATTCTAATAAGAACTGACCCTGATTTCCCGAAAAAAAGGCAATTACCGCAGTACAAAATCTAGAAGATCAAGACTCCTGCGCTATGAGCTATGTACTAGAAAAATCTTATCAAGACGAATAAAATAAGCTCAAACACGATGTAGTTAGTAGATACCGTTGAGGAGTTCCCTAGTCTCTCTGTCGCCTTCATCGTCAGGTCAGATCTTAACCTCCACTGTTTTATGGTGTCGGAGACATTTACCCAAATGACAAGGTTTTACTTGATATGTGCCTACAATTTTTGAGAGTTGCACCCGATTTTTTAGGGTTTCATCATCAGACCCTGGACCGGATGATAAAGGAACCATTTGGGAAGTAAGCCCTTTGGAAAATGAAATAATTGTTTAAATCGTTTGGTAATCGGCGGAGTTATGCTCGTACAAACGTAAAAAGAATATAAACGAACTGAGAACCTCCTCCAGTTTTGGAAGTTGGTTAAAAAAAAGTTGTCGTATGCAACCCCTCGTGTTTGTCAATTTATATAATTAATTTCAATTAAGGTAATAAAAGTGGAATATTAAGAGTTCGTAAGCATATTTTTCGTAATATTGAATAAGAGTCAAACCAGTTTTTCTCAGGACTCCTGGGATAGATTTCGAAATATTTCGGTCTGGGACCTATTATAAGCCTATGGAACATAATACACTATGCAGTTACTGTGGGCAACTCTTGAGCCCAACTTCCATACAAAGAATAGCATTGTCCTTTAACATTACTGGGTGGATTTTCAATTTCATAAATATGAAGGTCTTTCCATGAAACAACTTGCCTATTCCAGATATTTTAAATGCTGGTATTAATATTTTAGAAATTAGCTAATGTCTCTTATTCCATGTAGTTTTCCGATTCTCGTAAAATAACTTTGCCGCTCTTAACTCAACCCCTTTATCGTTTCCTTCACACATTATGACTAGCTCACATTACTAACCAACTTCAGACCTACAAAGTTATACGACGCTATATACATATACTAGCTTTTGCCCGCAACTTCGTTCGCGTGGAATAGTGACTACCAGCAGATTTTTTATTTGACCAATAGATGGCGCTATATGTCCGGAATATATTTTTTTTTTTTGTAATAAAAACTATCCTATGTCCTTTCTCAAGTTTCAAACTATGTCTGTACCAAATTTCACACAAATCGGTTCAGTAGTTTAGGCGTGAAGAAAAGACAGACAGACAGACAGACAGACAGAAAGACAGACAGACAGACAGACAGAGTTACTTTCGCATTTATAATATTAGTTTGGATTTCGAAGCACAACCATACAGGCGTATGTAATGTAGGTTGGTCAGTACATGACCGAGTTTTTGTCACATGTAACTGATAACCGGTCGACATGTTGCGGAACATACACTGGCTATGTTATAAGGCTTTATAACTTGTAAGTTATGACCTAATTTAGAACGGACTTAGTGATAGTGTTGTAAATGCTGGGCGGTGTCTCATTTCTCATGATTTATACTTAAAATAGTACCACTTTTGACAGATTTTTTTTTTCTATTAAATAAGAGAAAAATTCAAAGCTGAGGTCTGATATCGAGACCCCCAATTTCCCACTCGGGTAGATTGGTCATAAAGTCAAGCAACCCTTGGTTCGTAAATGGGACCATCTTATCATGACGAGTTCTTCCGTGTTCCAGAAGGCACGTTAAAGTGGTTGGTCCCGGCAGTCATTTAAACATCTTTCTCAGTCGTTACGGGTAGTCAGAAGTCAGCAAGTCTGATAACCAGTTCTGCCAGTGGGAATCAGATTGCCCGGTATCTACTATCTGATGGGTTCTGGAGGTCAGCTAGCTGCATACAGTCTGGCGGAAAGCCAAAAATGACTGTTTCCTCACGTCAATATTATACTCAAAAGTATCGATAACACTATCATATCAAGCAAATCAACAAAATTATAATGAAAACTAATAATCGCGATAATGTGACAATGCACAACGAATTAATTGCTTCATAATTACGCGTGTCGTGGAAACGAGTGAAAGTATGAAGTGGTTTTTCACTCTTCTTCGTGTTAATAAGTGCTGATAAAGTAAACGGGACAAATAATATTGTTAAGTAGTGATTTTTCTTGATGATGTTTTGTTATATCTCATAATAAGACATTCTTAGTATTTTATTGCATTCCCTGCTCAATTACTCTTCAATACAATTTATTTCTTACTGTTAAAATCTGTGCCGTAAGATAAAAAGAAAGTAAGTTCAAAGTTTGAGTTGAGTTGATGCCAAGACATATAATTTATTGGATAACCTATTGGATAGAAGTCTAACGCTAAGCCCAAATCTAATGCCGAACCTGTCAAATTGTATATTGGTTAAATTCATCATAATTAATCTAATTTCATTAATTCGCTGAAATTTATGTTACTCCACTAGTTGCTGCATATGGCTTAACCATTGATAAGCCATCCAAATAGAGACTACTCATTCACTCAGTAAGTAGTAGGAGCCTATTATTATCTATCCTGCAAAGGCACAAAATGATTTTCCACTCAAGGAACTCCTAACATTTTACTAATTAAGTAACTACTTAAATTATCAGGATATAATGAAACACGTCCATATTGAGTACCAATTTGCACGTGCGGTCATTAGCACGCGTGTGATATCCTACAATACTTAAGTAGACCAGTTTCTTACGAGATAAGGCCGCCTTAGGTTTTAATAAACTATGCTATCGTTATGGACAAACTAACACTGTAGGTTGCTAAGGAAACTATTTGAGACGATTATAGTGTCATTTTCTATAACTTTCTTTATATTAATTCTTCGCAGAATCTGAAATAATGATCGTAAGAGGTGCTCATGAAGAGTTGGCGCCTTGGTACCTATAGATGAAATTAATAGGAAATAGGTACTTCTAATTATACCTTTACAGCTTAAAAACAGTATTTTTCTCAATTTTCTTTATTTTTAAGTTTCCTTTGTAAACTTCTCTGATTTATGTAACTGACTTTTGAAGTCTTCTAAATCAAACAAATAAATAAATAAAAATTTTGTGACTTAGTAGGTTCTGAGAGTGAAACTGTAAACCAGTCTCTAGCTGTTACTAAGGAAAGGGCTATAAAAAAATGAGAATATAGGTTTATGCTGTCGAATTCTTATCTTGTAGCAGAACTTACCACTACAATCATTAACACCGAAGTTTCATTAAAACATGCTCTCATTAACATACCAAAGATTTGCGTAATCAAATTAGCAGAACCGTACCTACGTCCCCTTAATTATCTGGTCGGAAATCCGACCCCGTACGACAGTTTTGAACTACCAGCGATATTATAAAAACTGTAGATTGTGTAATAATAAAGTACTTTAAACGACCATTTCAAGCTATTTAAAGTCACAAGTTTAAGTAACATTTCCGTTCCGAGATCAACTTTCTGTTTAAAATTAAATAACTGGAGTAAAGTCATTTGGGACGTCATTAGTGACGTGACCTTTTCGTCTTTCTCTTTTTCTCATATTTATTGTAATGGGTTCAGTTGAGGTATTTTTTGATCTGCATAATTTCAGTTTTAAATACCTGCAAATATTTTTACCTTGTTCATAAATAAGTAAATAATTTCTCTGTTTCATACCTTACGTGAAATTGCTTGACTACATTTCATATTATAAAGCTTTTAGTCTAATATTTATTAGATTCTATGAATATCAGTTCAAGTGAGTTTTTTGGGTGAATTCAGACAGACAGATACATATAAAGTCTTTATTATTATTCCTGCCTGGAAGGCTCTTTTTGTATTTCACCAGATCGTGATCTCTTAGCATTCTTCTACTATGTATTATAGTTACAATAGTTCTTATATCATGTACTAAGATGTTAGTGATAGTGCAACAAACACGTAAGCTCGTATGTTGCAACGTGCACCGCGGGCGTGGCCGACACGACCGCCGAACCGAATAAGTCCGACTTACAACTCGATTTAAATCGATTCAGCTCGATTACTCGGTTATGTGAGAATGCGTAATGCGGGATTTGATATGTGAGTTCTGAGAATTGAAGTCAATTGTAAGTTTGTGGAACTGATAATGGATCGATTTGAATGGGAATTGGTATGAAGCTATACCATTATTTTAAACGGTATGATTATGTAGATCCCTATCCGGCACCTCTTAAATACAATGACGATGGTGCACTACGGAATTGTCGCTAGTATATTATGCTAGGTCATTATAGATTTGGGTCATCTCACATGTTGCCAATTGTTTGCAAAAGTTTTTTTCTGATCTATCAGTAGGTAACTGCGCTGCGTACCTATTCCCGTTAGTTCCAGAATGAATGTTTTACATCTCGTACTGCGTTAACCATAATACAAATAAAACAAATATTAAACTTAACAAATATTTACTTTCTTAATATTAATTAACTAACACAACAATAATCTCTAACATAACAACTAAATAAATAACGTAAGAGAACTCCCCCAACTTCGTCACTCTAGGGGTTAAGAAGCGTACTTGTCCCCCACATGGTGTCTAACACCCCACTTATAGTTGGCATTCTTGTCGGTCTTGACGAATGTATGGACGGGGCCGGTGACCCCGCTGGTACCTCTGTGTTCGTGGTCGTGGTCGTAGTCGTCATGACCACGCTTTGGTCGCTGCCATTGTGGCTCTTCTAGTTCTGCTGATTCCACTGTAAAGAAAGGTTGAGGTTAAAGAAGGTTGCTATGTGGTAATGCTATGTGGAATTGAGATGTTGTTTTAATTAGGGGTATAAGTGATAGTTTAACGTAGATCAATGTAGCTTCCTCGTGCTAATTTTATAGTTGCTCGATAATATGAAACCTATTTTTATGCTTATTGAGTTCTTCTACGTAATTAGAATTAGGTACAGAAGCTGGATTTTGTAGTCAATAATTTTTCGGAGCATCTTGCCAATAAGTTTTTCATCATGAATCATGAAACTTCTTTATGTAACTTTTCAGCAACGGACTTCCGTAGTGATAAAACTACTCAATGCAAACTTGATCTTTCTACCTTTGATTATCAGTTTTCTATCTTTCTATTCCTCAAATCTTCCAGTAACGAAAACTCTTAATAACATGCCGTCTAAACTCACCAGGAGTCCTATGCTGTGGCAAATGAGCTGGCGCCTGAGCATGAGGTTGTGAATGCAACTGTAGATGCGAAGGATGGTGATGCGGCCTGAACCCTGGCGGTGGTGGCGCGAACCTGGTGAATCGCATCGGTCCTCGGACTGGGTAGAAGGGCCGTGACCATGCTGATGCTGTTAGTACGGTGCAGGATAATATGAACTGTAATGAGATGGGTTAAGGTTTGTTTTAGGTTGTTTCATGATGTAAATGAGTTCTTATGGTAAGTAAACATAAGGTTTAAGGTAGTGGAGAGAGGTAACAGTCTACTCTCGTAAAGTTTAGTTACATTACCAATTCAGTAATATACAGGCTCAATTAGTTTGGACACAGAGCGAGATATAAACTGCTAGCTAGGAAAAAACAAATAAATCAGTAAAACCTTATTTTCAAAAAAGGATTTACAATAAAAATTAAAACTATTACTAATTTTACAAACTGAAAAGGATTATCAGAAACAATTTAACCTTATTTCAATATTTTTCTTTCATAATTGTCTACTTCGATGTGATAGACACTATAAGCACAGATTACGTTAGTAGATACTTAAGTACTATAGTTTTTTGACGAAATGAAAAACCGGTTTTGAGTTTCTTACATCAAAGACGATAAATCAGAGTTAATGAAGTCTTTACAACAAACTAAGTAGTCGTTAAAGTTTTTAATTAAGAGATTATAAAACTAATTGGAGCTAACAACAGACTGTTAAATGTTACATAAATAGTGACAGCATATTGTTATGTAGTAGGTATTAAGCGTATCATACATATTATAACATACTTATGTACCCATTATGTGCTTCAACCTACATATATTATTTTTGAACATAAAATAAGATAAGACGTACTAACTAAGAACCCAAGTACCTATACATGATTAATTTGATGAAATGTTTTTAAAAAACCGTCTCTTAAATTTTTTACGTTAGTGTTTTTTAAGACTTAATCATGATATTTAAAAATACTATGCCTAGTTTTACAGCAAAGAGCAATCTTTAGGCTTTTGCCACATTGCTGCGGGTTGTTCGAAAGAGATACCGCGGCCCTGGTACATAAAAGGCCTATGACGGAACACGACGGTTTTTAGTCAGTAAGAGTCTGACACTCCCTCACCGCTGCTAACCCACAGCGGGAGGGGTCATTTGATGATTTTTGACGTCGGAAAAAAAAAAAAAAAAAAAAAAAGGTTTTTGCCACATTTCAACAGTAGTAACCTTCTATTGGGTTAAGGGCACAAGAACCTTCAAAAACTTACCACGAGGAAAATTTTGACGCAATTGGTCCTAATAATTAGGTAATCACATTATACATTGTACGTAAATTAACTGTCAGCGTAACATAAAATAATGACAGTCAATGTATGCGCGTATAATCGTAGCTTAATAAGCCAATCCTTATCTATATAGCCGTAAGCTGTATAATTCATAATTTGATTAATTGATAACGAGTTTATTTGCAATAACCTAATTTAATTAGTAGATTAAGAGATAGTTACCTACTTCGTATATGTAACGTGCAAGTTTTCTGCGGTTACTTATTGGGCATAGTAACACTATTCTAGTACAAATGTATGTAGGTAAATGAAGTAAAAGATAAGAATAATGAGAGTAATGAAATGTCGACAGTTACATCACATCACGTCATCAAAACTTAGCGTAACTGGATAAAAAGTAGCCTATACCTTTCCACGTTAACTGAAATATTTTTTCAAATCGCGATTCTGTGAGTAGTTCAGCAAACAGACTTTTCAGCTTTATAATATTTTAAAATACAGTAGCTCTCCTCTCTAGCTCTCCACAGTATTGTTGGGTGTAAAATAATAATGTCGGGACACCTTTTTTCACACACGGTCGGTTAGCCCCATGGTAAGTTATTTATTAACTTGTGTTATGGGTGCTAACACAACTGATAAACTACATATAGCTACATATATACATATTTATAAATACATATCATAACACCCAGACCACGGCCAACAAGCATGCTCATCACACAAATGTCGACCGAACCGGGAATCGAACCCGGGACCTCAGGTTCGGCGGTCCGGCATGATGACCATTGCGCCATCGAGGTCGTCAAAGACAAATAAGTAAGTATGAAATCTGTTTTGTGCATTCACTGCTGCTAAATCATTTTTTACTTAATGAAAAGCTACGAATCATGTTTTGTGTTACCTGCGTTGGCTGGCCGTATTAAAACTGCTCCCAATTTTGGTATTTTAAAATCACAAAAGTAAAACTCACCAAAATTCTGGTATCCATTTCTCTGCCTGTAGTGTAGTGTAAGTGAACTCGATAGTAATGGCGACCACGATGTCAATCAGCCTCTTATAAATAAGAAAGAAAACGAATTTATAACACTTTCTATTGACTATTTTACGCTCGGACGGACGCGCCGATCCGGCCGACATTGTCGAATCGGACAATGTAGTTCCCTCCTGAATGTTGAATATTTACACTGTATTAGGTATTGCATGTCATGTATTCGTTAGAATAAAGGCATTAGGGAGGAAAAAAGGTTAATTTTATCGAATATATAAATGATAATGATGATAATGGCGTTCACGGCCGATTTCGGCCACAGCGGCTGTTCTCACTTAAGGAGATCAGCCAGCTGTGCAGGACATATTATAGTGCACGAGCATTTGCGCAGACACAGGTGCACTCCCTATTCCTTCACTCTCATAACCCGATGGGATGGCAATCCGACACGACCGGAAAGAGATCAGGCTCAGGACCGACATTTACGTGCTCTCCGATGCACGCGTGAATCAATCACCTACTTCCAGACTACGGGCTGCTTTGTGAAAGCTTAAGAAAACCCACAAAGCGATTTCGGCCCGACCCGGGAATCGAACCCGAGACCTCAAGCGCAGCAGCCGCGCTTGCGACCACTAGTCCAACGAGGCAGTCATAATGATGATAATAACTAAACGAAGACGCTAAAAAGCCTTTAATTAAACTGTTACTTGAAATATTTATTTTTGTCGAAAAAAATCTATGTGTAAAGGTGTTAAGGTAATTCTGACTTTCTTGTCTGTCAGCTGATCAGCAGATTGCTTAGCTTTGATTTGCGAATATATACTTAGACTGACTTTTGAAAAGAGCTCCATATAAATTAGGCAGGTAAAATTTTAATTCTCTATCTCAAAACAACGAATAGATAAAGAAATCCGCAGCCAAGCAATAAAAATTAAGCTAAAAACAAAAGAACAACATTTCTCATCTAAATCCAAACAAAAACAATGACACCTCGACTTTACATAATTTCTCGGAATACTGCCTCTTAAACTATCATAATTATCTTATCTAACCAATAGTAACAAAAAATATATCATCACAAAGTTCGGAAGCCAGAAAATCGATTAAGTAAAAAAAAAAATAATCAATGAAGGCTTCAAATCCGGCAGACGGTAGAAAAAAAAGGTTTTATAATGACTTTACAGATGGACAAATACCTTTAAAAAACTGAAAGTTAAGTAAACTGATCTCGTAATCTTATTTAATAGTTAACGCATCTTGAATTTGCAGCATCCATTATTCATCAATTTGTGTTAATGCACTTTAACTGGTTAACTGAGAAATAACGGATATTTTAATTTTGGACGGTTGTAAAGCGTTCTTATTATGAAATCCGTTCTTGAAAGATTCTGAGAATATTATCAATGCCAATTGTTTCTGTTAATTATTTATTGTGTAAAAACTTTACCACTGTAAATTATTTTCAGTTAAGTGAAGGCAAAATAAATATGTTTCTTAAATCCTAAGAAAAAGGCCAAGAAAAATACGTTATTAATAAAAGGCCGTTAATTTTACTGTTTCTTTTGCAAAAATTCTAAAGTTTGCAATCCACTTAATCTTTTAGTCAAGTCAAAGTTAAGTCAAGTTAAAACAATATTAAAATAGACCCATTGATATATAGTAGGCCTATGAAAGCTCTTTCGAAACGTCAAACTATTTGCAATAGAAATGTTTCGAAGATCCCTAAAAAATCTTCGGATTATGAAGAAAACAATTGTTCTGGACTTCTGCACCAAGAAACTCATCAGACCATGAATACAATGCCAGGAACTGCTTACACCAGCAATCCGTATATTAATGAGAGTGCAAACAATTGAATTGAATTTCTCTAAAAACTAAGACCGATTACTTTGTTATATTTTTGTGTTGTGAACCAAATATTGAACAATCAAACATCTTTTACCTTGACAATGAGCCAAAAAATGTAGTTTTTAGAGTTCCATTTCATAAAGGGGAAAACTATTATAAGTAGTATTTTTTCCTGATTCTAAAGTTATAATACCTTGCAAAATTGCAATTTTATGACAATACATCATGTCTTTTTCAGAGGATACATAGGGCGTTTATGCCAAAAAAAGAAGAACAAGAGCAAGATCCATCATCCTCCGAGCCTTTTTCCCAAACTATGTTGGGGTCGGCGTCGGTACCAGTGCTTTACAAGAAGCGACTACCTATCTGACCCCCTCAACCCAGTTACCCGGGCAACCCGATACCCCTTGGTTAGACTGGTGTCAGACTTACTGGCTTCTGACTACCCGTAACGACTGCCAAGGATGTTCAATGACAGCCGGGACCTACAGTTTAACGTGCCATCCGAAACACAATCATTGGTATCTAAGATATACTTAGAAAGTACATACAAACTTAGAAAAGTTGCATTGGTACTTGCCTGACCTGGAATCGAACACGCGCCCTCATACTCGAGAGGTTGGTTCTTTGCCCACTAGGCCACCACGACTTCACAACAACAAGAACAAGAACAAGATAAAAAGGTTAATTCGTGGGACTTGTAGGTAATTCGTGGTTTATTTCACTAACAAACTTTTTAACTGTTTAATGTAAAAACAATAACAACATAATTTTTCTTTCAAAAATATTTCATCATTTGGATCTAAATCTACGAGCATTCTAATAAGAGGTAATATACGGCACCATTAATATGTAACCAACTCTAACTTCACCATTTGTGATCAAAAGCCCTTTCTTACAATTTTGTGATTCACGCTTCAATGTCAGCGTGATCTCGGGTCGTGCCCTAAACACACAAATGCAAGATAATAGATGTTAAATATGCCATCAATTTATTGAACATTTTGCGTATATCTGAGGTCAATTAACATTAGTTGCGGCTTTCAAGTAAACTTGTTTTGGTGTAGGACAAGTTATAAGTTTTCGGCTATATGAAGCTTATTGTAGCATTGACAAAGTGTTGTTAGTTGAAGAAGGTGATCGTTAAATACGCATAAGGCTCAGTGGAGTAAATAGCGTCATAATGGCAAAACAAATAACGCTGATTAGAATCATTAATAAGATAGGAACACTAGCAACTTCAATTTTATAAACGCAATAAAAATAAGTTCTACAGATGGACTCAGTTAATTTTGAGTAGGTATTGGTATGGTGATTAGAACATAGATAATTAGTGAAATGGACAATCTATACTTACAACTACCAAGCTGATGCGTTTTTTTTAGACGCGCTTATCACGTTAAAATTCTTTAAGTGTTAAACCCATATATCGAGGAAGATTTTTATCCAGAATTCGTTCCCAACAACTGGTTGAGTTAATTTGACTCAATTCAGAACCTCGGACTGCCTATCATAATGTGTAAGTCTCAGCAACTCATGTTACTCGTTGATAGCTTGACACTTGCGCCTCTCATAGCATTTGTAGTTAGTCCGTGGATCGTGATGTCGCCTAAGCGGGCCTGATCGGAAATTGTACTGCACTGACATACTTTCTTGAAGACCATGTTTCACAACGCCATATTGTAACTTGTTTCCTTTTGTAAGCTGCTGAATGTTTATGTGTAATATTTAGGCTTAGTGAAGGAATTGTTAGCTTTTATAGGAGAATATCTTGCTCCACTACTTGGCTTGGAGAGGTCAGTGAGGTTTTCTTTTAGTTTCGTCCACGGTTTTTTAAGTGAAGACAAAATGAATAAAAACATTATGTACTAAATGTAGTTTTGTATGTATGAAATAACCACCACCAAACTGTGTTTTCTTCTTTTCTTAAAAACGGTTAAAATAGGCGGAAGTTTATAAACAACTGCTAAAGTACTCTTATTATTATTCAGGGTAGACATAAATTCATATTTGTTTTATTGTAAAACGGTCAAAATATCGCCTAATTAATTTTAAAGTGTAAAAGCTGTTGCGAAATGGTTCCGCGTTGTGACTACAACTAATTTTAAGAGGTATTGAGATCACGAGTGCATTTCCGTATGAAATTAGATCTAGTTTTTTATAACTTAATAATTTTATAATAACATAAAATTGAATTATTTATTTACATAGATATTTACAATACATATTTACAATAAATATCAAAAACTATCTAGTAATAGTAAAACAAACAACTAAAAAGCGTCAAAAAATTCGTCCCCATTGCTGTCAACTGGGAGCGTGCCCAAGAGGCTGGCAGCATGACCTCGTTGTATCGTCATGCTGATTCTTTGTCCGAGGTAATAGCCAGCCTTCTGGCGGCTGGTTGACGCTTCTCGTGACCAGAAGGCTGGCTATTACCTCGGACAAAGAATCAGCATAACATAATAATATGTATTTGGCCTCTCTTCAATAGATGAGCTATCTCTAACACTGCAGATTTTTCGAAGCAGTCCGAGCTAGGTAGATTGGATTTGTGGGAGAGCGACCCTCGCGCGGCACCGCACCGCAGACGAAGAAGGGGTGGATTACGGCGAACACAACGTCCGTCAAAAAAAAAGGTAGATAGGATTTCCGCAGCATTTGTTAACCTAACAAATAATATTTCATTTCCTCTTATCTACATTATTTACACATTCATTACATTGTATTTCCTACCAATTGTGTATACTGTAACTTAATCTTATAAAAAACAAGGCAACTCATCTCTCAACATTATCTGAACACAAAAAAGACATCAATAACAATGTCTCACAGTAATAATGTCCTTAACATTATACTTGTTACGGTACAAGGCCGAACTTCGGTAAATCCTAATCTTTCCCAGAATAACATAACATAGATACGAAGTGTTACAAAACTTGATAAATCTTAGTATCATGTCATGTACTTACAAATTACCTCCGGCAAAAAGTGTCATTTTCATAATTCTGAAATTATAAGTAGGTACACAAAACCCATATACTTAAAAAAGCATTTAATACTACCATCACATACATACTACTACCATCTACCGCCTCTTAACGATGATCCTAAAATATACTAGTAAAACCCAAAATTTACAAATATTCTGGCTTTTACAGTACCTAATATATCTTCGTAACAACAATATCAATAAAATGTCGACACAAACAAACAATGGTCTATCACACTATAATGCCCCTTCACACGGCACTGATTCGCAACGTACAAATAGAACACGTGATTATTAGACGTTTTTACTCAAAACATAATATAGTTACGACAGTTGACAAAATTGTATGAAGTTTCATCAGACATAACCCTGAATTAGGGTAGACAATGAAGTGATGAGTTTCATAAGTCTTGGTGGCTAGCAATGAGGTAGATTTTGATAATGAAAGGTCTGATTATAAGGTGGTGTCAAAGATGGACATCAATTAGATTTATATTCTGCGCTCTGGACTACGGATGATGATAAAAATATTATTCATCTGAGAACGAGATGAATCATGAATGATAGTGGGCATTAGGGAGTGCATCATTCCATTAATGATGATAAAAGTTGTGTTATATTATTTGGTTCCTAATTGTATTCCTTATAATCGAAAAAAACAATATCGAGCCAACTATTGGTCTGCAGTGGGAGAGTCTATCGGTCTCTTCTCTAATTGATTTATTTCATCGAAATTAACTACAAAATGTTTCCAATCATTGCAGAGACACGCATATCAAAATTCACTTCAATGAAATACAGTAGCTCTTGTGTCACAATCTTAAACAGACGCAGACGCAGTAATTACAAGCAGTTGCGTAATACTCAACTCATTACACGGTAGTGGATTCGATATTACTTTGTTTTAAGTATTTATTTTTATATTACCGTTACCGTAATAGAGCTGAGCGAGGAATGAGCGGGGTAATCGGAAATGAAGATAAAGAGGTCTTAATGGAATTATGGATATTTACTTATAAGACATGTCTAACATAATAAGATGGATCTATGAGAATTGAAACACGCGAAGAAATCGCAGAGCAGTATATCAGAACACTAAATGCAAAGCCACAAACGATGCTCACTGATACGTCATGGCAATTAATTATAAAAAAATAGACAGAGAGGAAGAGCTTTCAAACAAAGAATTAACAGAGGCAGAGCTGTTGGGAAATATGAATCCTAAATAAAAACTGTAACTACAGAGAACTATTCGAATAGACGATGATGAAAATTATAATAGGTATATGTATCTATATAGATAATATAAAATTAGTAAGTAGGCTGAAGAAGAAAACAAAATTCCAAGAACCCAAACGCAAATATCCTTCAAGATGTTCACTTGATTCATTCTTATTGTAAATAGACCAGAGACAGTCAAGCAAGAAACGATTAAATAACGTTTAAACTCTTGTTGGAAAAAGGTTCATTTTTAAACTCATCCGCTCCATTTATTTCTAATTGCGTGCAGCCTTATAAAAGTGATTATAAATATTTTTCTTCGAAACGGCAAACGGTTATTGCACAACAGTTCAACTGTTGATTACCCAATAGTGGGTGTAATCATTTATGTGTCTATTTTATTATTTACTTCCTTATTTATTTTAAGAGCCTAGTTTTTGTCTGTGCAGTTCCTTCCATTTCCTGCTATTGAGTGCCAATTCCTGAACATTCTTAAACGTCACAACCATCACCTTCTATGACTTTCCTTTAATTGGACGACACCCTCCCCTCTTTCTTGCTAGCTTTTGCGAGTTATTTAAAGGCATCATGTATGAGAAAAACTGTGTGAGTCATCCACAGATGTAACCAAATATTACAAAGAACATCAAGAGTAAATCATTCTTATTTATGAGTTCTCTTTAGCACCATCACCATCAACTTCCTCTTTTGACCACACACACAATCATCAACATAAGGTAAAATTTCTGTTTACCTACACTCGAAGTGTAAGCGAGATTTTATAAAGGACTATTTTGTTAGACTTTATGTTAGTTTTGCAGTAAGCGTTATTTTTTTTATAATTTAAATAAAAGTGAAATAAATGATATAAAAAATTATAACATTACGGGACCTCATAATCTAATGGAAATCTGAAAATTTTCCTATAACAAGCTTTTTTATCTAAAGTATCGATCTTAGTTGTAACTAGCTAAGATCGATACCCAAGTTAATAGAAAAAATAGCCTATTTCTTTATCCAGCTATTGAGTAAATATGGATTAGAGTTTTTCATCGTCCTAATCTCAATCTATAAGTGAGACATTTTCACAATTGGACACGGAAAGCCGAACAACGCTTGGTAGTCAATGACGCGGCACGATTCGTAATGGGCGCATCTGAGATTGCCAGAGATAAACAACATTGTATTTGGTATAAGTAGGAATAGTGTGAAGTAGGTAAAATGGTTGTACTCGTAATTTCAATGAATATGACAACGATTTTTCCCATCAATGGATAAACGCGATTGTTTCATCAAAAACTTTATATCGCTGATTTGAGCGGTTGATAATTGGAAAGGAACAATGTCAGACGTCCATAGTAACTTAGGCTCAATAAAAATATTTCATGTACAGTGAAAATTCTTACAGTTTTTTGTGTAGTTTAATGTCAGAAGCTTTTCTATGTTTTCCACTTTTGCATTGAACTTCTCAAAACCAAATTATTCCAAATTATTCAAACGAAAAACCTGAACTCGATAAACAAAATAATTACTTATTAACATGAATTTTTTTTTTTGAAAAGTTCTAGATAACAATTAAATATTTTATAAGAAGTTAGTATTTTATATGTAAATTGTTGTAGTAAAGAACTTTGTGTCCGTGAGAATTCAGTTTTAAAAGTTGATTGGGTGGGCCGAAACCTGACATTGTTCTTTACGGTTCACGAACGAAAATCAACAAAACCAGTTTTTAACCAAATTCTAATTGGAAACCAAAATATAAGCTTGTTAAAAAGCTCTAAATTATGTGGTAGCCTATATTATTGTCTTGTTTCTTGGCAGCACCAACGTATACAACGCGTAGGTATACACACACCAATATGCTTCATGGAGAAAAAGATAAAGAGCAAAGGATCGTACAATAAATCAACCAGTAAGCTTGTCATGTGTGGCATGAAATTATTAGAAAATGAAATTATTATATGCTTTTTCTATCTGGGATGAGAGATTGATGAGAGTTAAAAACTGTCTATTAGGTCCCCCTGATAATACAACTATATTTAGGAATAATACACCTAAGTCACCGATGGAAATAAAATGTAAATAATGATCGATTTCCGTAAACAGATCGATAAACAGTTGTGTACCACTGCATTAGGTGAATTGTAACTGTCTTGTCTATAAATGAACTACCGACAGTCTTGGGCACAGACCTTCGATCAAACAGCCAAGATGTCACAACGTCTTGACAATACGGTATTACCGAACTTTTTACTGATTTACACTATTCATTTTAATAATATTCTTGAATAAAATTATAACTAAATATATAAGTTATATGAAAAATCGTAAAACAGTTTTTACCGAGTGAAAGTGTTTTAGTGTGACAGTGCTGTAAAAAGTTTTCGTTTTCAGTTTATTTTGCGATACAAATTCCTTTTTCAAAAGTGTTCTTTTTGGTGTTTTATTATCAAGTCTTGAGAATTTTAGTTCATATTTATCACTGGCTAGTTCCCATAGTTTCACTTGCGTCCTGAAGGAACCACTTTACGCATCCGATAAAAAGCTACCTGCAAAGTTTCTCCTAAATCAGCAATTTTTTTCCTGGACTGTGCGAAACATGCATTTTTTTGTTCATAAACTTCTATCTGTTATTTATAAGACGATATCATTTCTCAATTAACTATAGATAAAATGTTGTATTTTCAGAAATGGCTGTGGTGCCTGCTGGCTTTGCAAGCTGGCTCTATTTGGGGACAAGCACGATCAGTCACGGTTCGGACTCCTCCCAGCAATCCGTCGACCATAGAAGCTCAGGCTAAATTTTTCCAGTAAGTAAACATTTTAATTTAATGCTTTGGCAATAATCACAATTAAGGGCGCAATCAAAGTCCCAAAAATAATTTCGATCGCTGCTACTTTCCGCACCCAGATAAAAAGCTTATCTCCGTCGCCGGAGTACATAGATTTTCAAAGAACTCACCAAGATAGATCCGGTTAGGTTTTCCTATTACGAGACTAGACTAAAAATAATTTACAGTTCAATGAAAAGCACAAGCAATACTTCTAGTCTATTGCTAAATAAGTTCTAAGACACTGCGTTTAGGCTTAATTACTTAACGACTTTGTCTAAATCTAGCGAAACAGCCTCGTTTCATTTATCAACTTCAGCGTCAACCTTCAACTTAATTGGAGTCCATTGTCGACGGCATGCAAATACGTGACCAAACATTGACATACTTTACGCTATAGCAATTAGAGAAAGGGGTTTGGTCACCAAAACGTTTCTTTTGTCAACATTCTCATTCGTAACTAGTGTGCCTGTTAGAATACTAACTCTTTCAACTGCAATATTTTGCCCAATTTCATCTACGCAATCGACTTTGCCTAAAACAAAATCTCAGAGTACTAATCGTTTCTTGTTAATGTAACTTTAAGTAAGGATGAAAAATACTTTGCTTTATAGGGATTTTTTCTCAGTACAGTTGAGTCCGTACAAGATAGAGTTCGGTCATGTCTGCGAGGACCCCAACACTTGGGAGCAGCGCTATGAGAAGAAAGACTTTAAGAACCACAGGGACATGGGAAAAGTAAAACACATCTATTATCTCGTCTTTAACCTCTTTTCTGTTTTCTTTTTCTTTTCCGCTTTGCTTCGCTTGGCTGAAGGTATAGACATTTCCCGAAAGCCGACCAGTTTGATCAGGGACATCGGTTGGGCAGCGAACGTCACTTCACTGAGAGACATGAGAGGGCCAAACCCTCGGAAGGAGTGTTCTCTGCCAAAGTATGCTTTCTATGCTTCATAATTATTATTAACTTAGGTGCAGGATTTCTTTGGAACCCACAGTTTTCTAAAAAGCTTTAAAGCGGCAGAGTGTAAACTTTTGTCTATAATTAACTTTTGACTGTAGTTTTAATAGTTTACAGTAAAACCCAGAGAAAATCCTGCATCTTACAAACATATGTATTCTTATATACCTAACTAAAAGTGCCTTTCTTTTGCATTAATCGAATGTCATACTTTTATGTCTTTTACTTATTGCGCACTGCAGTTACTTAACTCTTTCGTGTTTAATATTTTCTTCATAACAGATATATAACTAACTTGTAAAACTAACTCTTTTCTCTTTCTATTAACATTTAATAATTTAATGTTTTACAATAAATATTAACTTTCCTTCCTACTTTGCAGACTGACTTTTAACATCTTTCGACTAACTTCATCGTTTTTTAGTGCAATATATTGAAGGGCCAAATAATAATATTGCTTTTTAATGTAGGTACGATGGGGCGACAAAAAGGGAGGTTACGGTGAACACTACTGGGATCTAAACCACGCAGGAAATGCTGATAACATCGGAGATGATGGTGATGATGGTTCCTACCACGAGTCCCATAACAGTGACCCCTACGATGAACCCAGTGACAACCTACCAACCTACGGCAATGAAGAGTACGACCCAGAAAGAGCCAGCTATGAAGAAAGTGGGCGAGCTAAAAGAGCGTACCCTAAATCAGATAGACCACGCAAACAAGAGAGAAAACATCACAAATCCTCTGAACAAGAATCTGAAGAGGAACCTAGACCTAGAAAGCAAAACCGCAATATCAAAGAAGAGCCAGAACCAGCAGAAACATCCCAAGAAGAAGAATATGAAGAAGACCATGACGATGAATCTTATGAAGAACCAAAGCCAAAGCGTCAACATCACAGAAAGAAAGAAGACAATCAAAAGCCAAAGGAGAAGAAACAAATAGTATTAGTTGTAAGCCACAAAGATGACGATGACGATAATAATCAACCACCACAACAACAGCAACAGGCCAATCAGTATACGCCTCAAACTCAACAAGAATTCTCACAGTATCAAACGCATCTGCCACAGAATCAAAATGTACAAGCTCAGAATTTGCCTAGCCAGCAAGCTACATTGCCTACATACGTGCCTAAGCAGTACTTAGAACCACCTCGCTTCGTGCCTTATGAAGGAGGAGCTGGAGTAAGACAGCATCAGCAACCAGAAGTTAGTGCAGCCACCACGGTTCCAAGACTCTTCTTGGAACCTTCAACGGGCCATGTAGTGGACAGGGCGACTGGCCAAGCGTACGTGCTGCAGCCAATAGCGGCACATAATTACAATTAGAAAGTTGCAGTAGATTAGTTTAGTAAATGTAGTTTTGTTATAGTTATTTATTTTTGTAATTAAACTTACGTTATTGTTATGGTGTGTTATAATTTGATATGCCATTTGCTCCTGTGGTTTGCTGAGAATTGATTCGAATTTCTCCCTTTCACTGTTGATCAATGGGCTCTCCAAAGTTAGGTAAATTCTTGAGGTCATTATACGAAGTCTACTTCTATGATAGTCTTAAAGTAGCTACTCATATAATCACAATTACCATAACACAGGTTAAAAAGCAAGTAAAGCTAGGAACTAAAACTGCAGCAGCAAATGCAAATGAGCAAATTAAAGTCTTTATTGCGCGAAAGTAAAGTCCTAACCAGTTGGACAGCCATTCAGGAAAGGGAACCAACTTTCCTGATTAAAATGCAAAGGAAAATAGTGTTCACTATTTATAAATTCCAAATATCAATAGGGATAAAGAACCGTTTACTTTTTATTGGACAGTTGGTAAATGTCACGTACCTATCTACGGAATTGATTTTTTGTTGATACTTTCTTATTTATAGAAAAGCAAGCTATTCTCGGAAGGATTGAAGAACTTAGTTTTATTTTTAGAGATTTTGGTAATCCATGTCTCTTTTGAATGATCTCAGAAATCATGTGCTTGGTTGTTGCAATTTTCGTTAGCCTAATGGAAATCTTAGAGATTTTATTTTCATCATCACTGTCTATACCAAAATAATTTATTAATCAGAATACCGTTAGCACCACATGCACTAATATGTATGTCTCACGAAGTCAATCAACTGGATCATTAGCAACGGGTTGTAGGGCAAAAATAATAAGGTTACATAAGACATTACACAGTCCATATTATAACATAATAATGACGTCATTGCTCTTGATATAATCTGCATACCACGTTATACTCAGTTGCAATCATTATGCGTGTCTCACTGAGGTCTTTGACTTTTACTTTTGAGATCAACCTAGGTTTAAACGTGATCTAGATATTTATTACGTTCATTAGGAATTTCAATTACTTCCTTAGACTTTCGATTAGAGCTGTGAAGCTGTAGGTTTAAACAGTCCTATATTATTTTACTGATCTCGGAAATCCAGTGCAGTCCATAAGACCTTTTGCTAACAATATATTTATATATAACTTATATTTTACCTAACATATGTTGATGCTGCGTTGATTGTTCAAAACAAATCTAAAAGTTACTTAAGTTAGTGGTTAATAGACGTAATCATTTCATTCTAATAAACTGGCCATCACAAACACACAGCTAGGTCAACGAAATATGTAGTTCTAACCACTTACACAGGCATACCATCAAAATGAAACACCATTTCATTCATACTTCCAAAAATGCACACTTCTAACTGTATTTTTGACACATTCAAAGTGTATTCACCTTCTTACACAATAAACCCTCATATTAAGACTCTTGGCCAACCGGTCGCACGATAAGGTCCTTTTCAATGGGGTCTGCAAAAGGGTCAGTAAGTTCTCATGGTTGGACAGGTTCGGTGAAATTATCTTGATCATAGTTTGTAACTGTCTGATTACTCGTATGCGGGTGATGAGTTCATTGTCTCGAACTTCGATCAGGGTGATAGTGTTTTGTTTTGACAGCGGTGAAAATATGGTATGAGAAAAACAAAACGAATGAAAGACGTGATTCGTTCTTTTGGTTCGAAATGCAAGTAGGTAGATTTACGTGACTGAAGTAAAATTGCATGATCAGGTAATTTCGCTTGAATTGCCAGGAAGTTGCAGAAATATTTCTTAATTTATGAGTACTCCCAAAGCTAAATGAAAAAAGTGGAAAAGGTAGGGTCCATTTTGACCGTCTAAAAGCAACATCCCGTTATTAATTTCCATATCAACTAAACTTCAAATAAAACACCAAAAATTATTCGGTACCTACAACATAATACCCCAATCTCCATAAATGTTTGCATAAATAAATTCAACAGGTTGTTTTTTGCTCCCATGGACCCGCGAGAACAATGACTCTCTGTATGTACCACTAAGGGGATGCAAAGTGCGCACGCGACTGAGATGAAAAAAAGGTCAGACGAGATGAAAAAACCAAGGGCTGCTGTGTTGAAACCCTTCTTATTGTACTAAGTGTAATGTTAGTATAAAATTTCATATTTCATCACCTTTAGATGAGCGATTTTGGAGAATAGATCTGCATCTTTTGTGGTTTGATAGGGATATTGAGGCTGGGGTGTAAAATTGCCAAAACATAGGTACTTATTGACAACTAATAATATTTTAGGCACAATGATACTTTTGTTGTGTTAGTTAGGGTCTGATACTTCGGTAAACGTGCGACGTCCTAAGCTAGATTCAGCAGACCAGTACGACAAGCCACAATTTTCATATTTCAAGTGAAGAGGATACCAATTACTCAAGGAGAAGACAATAGGTAAGTAAACTGAGACTTTAAGTAAATGCTAGTTAGTAATTACAAAAATGTTTATGCAATTTAATTTAAAATAATTTTAAAAATATACATAGGTTATTTAGGTATGACCCAAATGGTGCCCTGAGCTTTATATAGTCTAGGCACCAAAAAGAGTCTCTGCTAATAATCAAACCACTTCCTTCAACAACAAGGAAGAAGTAACGGCCATCGCACATTCCCACACATTAATCCTGGCCAAATACCCGTTGTCACGCACCTATCATAGACAATACGAAACGGTCACAGGGTGTCCACCCTTCACGGACGGCTAGACAAACCAGTTTGACCACTTCCAACGTGGGAACCATTGTCCAGTCCTTTGCAAATATTGCGATACACCTTTATTGTCCTGCGACCCTTCGAAAGTGAGGTGGCACTTGTTTCTTGAAGGGTGAACGGTGAATGGAATGTCTTGGGGTGAGGTAAAATGATGGGTAGTAAAGATTAATTGTTTTAAAAGCTTGTTATTGAAGTGGATAATGGATCATACTTTGTTATTTTAGATAAATTAAGGTACGAAGCTCCCTAAAGTATAGGAAAATTTACATCTGGCTGCAATACCTTAGTCTTTATTCTTATTCAAGAAATATTGTGGTTAATCGTATTTTTTAACCGTACATATACCTAAATGAAAATATTTTTTTCCTGTGTAAGTTCAATTAATGAAACTCATAACATACCTATGCCTTTATTACTTACTAAGATGACTTTTTTCCATATAGATAGGTACTTCAAATATTTTTTTTTGTTAACGGAATATCCTCTCTCTTATAACACTAGCCAAGTTTCAAAATTTCGAAACAAATTAATATAAATAATAGTAATTAAAGTCTCTACCAACCGAAAACCGATCCGCGACGCTTGACTAATTTCACGTCCATATGTCCCTTTCGCAAAAAAGGTAGGTAAGGAACACGGCATGCAAATAAAGGGTCATTGCCAAAACTGTCCTTTCTCACACTAAGAAGTGGTCAAACTGGTTTTTGGACGAACCCTTTGCGTAATGCAAGACGTAAAGACAGTGTCTTCCTAGTCCATTGTCCAAAAGTTGTACAACTTGTTTTGTTGTGAGAATGGCGAGTAGTTATTTTTACCCGGAGTAGGGTCCTCAGGTTTTAGAAAAAAAACTGCCGATAATGAAAGTTACAGCTTTCTTGTTTTGTTATTAATGAGAATAAATAAATTACATTTCCGTAAGAATTTTCATGTGCAATTTTTATTTCACTTCACTTAAGTAGAAATTCAGGATCGCTTATGATTGTTCCCTGGACTTGAACGGCGTATTTCGGACTTACTTACGCAGCACTAATCTGCAGTACCTTAGAAGAACTTTCTACGTCGTTGCACTGTTTTAACAATGAAGATAAGAAATATAACTTAGGTAGGTAAATCATAATTATTTTCATCAAATGTTTTGATGAGCATTCGATGAATACCTACTGAAAATTATGCCTACTATAAGTTACTTAGGTATTTGACGTGGGTAATGCAATATGTTTTGAAAGATCACCTTACAGACAGGAAACTAATGAACAAATCGTCCGGTATTCAATCGATAATATCATAAATTAATTGCAATTCGGAAAATATTTGCTTGCCCAATTAAGCCAAAACTGAACATACCTATTATTATTTGCCTAAAAACGTGGACTGGCTAAGATGCTCCTATCTTCATTTACAAGAATAATACGAAGATATATAAAAGAAAAAGATCCGTGCATAAAAAATCGTATGCAAAATAAAGGGTCATTACGAAACTGTCCTTTCCCACACTGAGATGTGGTCAAACTGGTTTTTGGCCAACCCTTTTGGCAATAGGAATTGAAAGGACACTGTCTTCCTAGTCCATTGTCCAAAACTTGTTTTGTGATGAGCAGAGATAATAATTGCTTGGCACCTACCGATTTGTATTTTGCAACTAAATGAAAGGACTTTAGGTGATATTCTGAACCTTTGTTTTTTTTTTTAATAAATTGTCTGAATTCGAATAATTAAGTTGCCGAAGAGTTCTCGCTCTGAAGAACTTTTTCTGTTCGAAGACTTTTTCCTTAGACAAGAATGAGCTGTGTACCTACCTATGTATCTTTAAGTAAGAAGTCCCTACCGATTTTTATAAAAAACATTCAGATTCCGAACCTTCAAGTAATTTTCTTGTAGATAATATACATACAAGAAAACTTCTACTGGGTCTAGGATCTATGGTGTAGATAAATGTTTTTAGGAGTGGAATAAAGGAAATACATTTGTCCTTACCCCCTTACCTTAAGTAGGTAACTGGCAGTTTGGATCTTTGCCTTCTGACTGACCCTTTTGTCCTGTCTTAGGGATAGTTTTACAATACCTACTTAACTATGTCTTCAAAAATTCTTTCCAGAAGTGCCTTCACAAACGTGCCTACCTATATTTACTCATATCCATAACAAGACAGACAGCACTATAATAAGCATACTCACTTACTTACATTTGACGTGTTGTAAGTAAATAATTACTATACAGCAGTCAATAATTTTCTAAGCCGTTTAACATTTTTGTGGTAGCAACTTGAACGGCGCGGTATTTGGAGCATGTGTATTGATCCGAAACCGTTGATGTTTGCTTTACGGTAGAATTTGTAGGTATTCGCAGTCCCTACGGTACTATCAGCTGCGGGAAATAGCAATGTCTAGTATTTGTAATGGAATTTCCGAATGTAGGTACCTAAGTTCTTCAGGCGCTTTAAAAGGTATTCGAGATCCCATCCGATAGATTAATGACCACTCTAACGTTCGGGCCGCGCGACCGTTTCTCTCTCTAACGTCCAGCCGCACGCGGCACCCGAACCACGCGCGACTCGCAACTTCGTCGTAACAAAAAACCTATACAGCTACTGAACCGTAATGGCTAAAATAAAGAAAAAAATACGGAAAAAATGGTTAAAGAATACAGATCAAAGTTAATGATATTTTAAAATCGTTAGTTATAATCTTTGATACTAAAATCCGGGTTAAACATTATTTTAAGGAGAAAAAAACACATTTATTTCTACCATTTTAAAATATAAGGGACAACTGTTGCATATTTTATCAATAAAATATTTTCAGAACAAATTAGGCTTATTACCCTTTCTTCTGATGTATATTTGATTATATTCGGTTAACTCTAAGTATTTTAATTAAATCGAAACAAAACACTACTCTTCGTAATTTTACCGCGATGTCTCCCGCGCTCGAGAAGGCTATTACGAAATTTTCAATGAATTTAGTATATTTCTGTTTGAAAAATGTATTATTTTGCTTATTACGATATTAAATATAATATTTTAATGCAAAGTTTGTAAAATATGTATAAACAAAACTAAGATTGGCCTATGACCTTGACCGGACTTTTTTCGAAAAAACAATCGTTTGAAGTTAAAATTAGACTAGATTTATCAGCTAAAACTGTGATATTTAAACATCATCGTAAAGCCCAAATCTTCTAGTTTATTTTGATGTATAACACTTGTAAAATAAATAAAACAAAACGACATAATAATTGACACTTATAAAAACACTTAACGAAACGAACGTCAAACGCGTCAACTGAACTTAAAATTTTTTTTTTTTGTCAAATGCTTGTTACACTACCGTCTCTTATTTTTTCGTCGAACTATTTCATCAGCTATATATATAATCTGTCAAAACTCAACAAATAATACCGTATTTTAAAATAGATGGAGTTAAACACAACTCGTCGCTTTGGATACTATAGTATCCATGGGCGTATGACGCTACTTTTTTCTTGGATACTGTACTATCCACGGACGTTAGAGTGGGGTCTATTTCTTAGTTAATTAGCTTCTACAGGTGTAGGCGACCTTTTTAAATACTTAGTTTCTTATTATGGATTACACCTAGACATACATTAAAATTGGGACAAATCCGATTAAATGCGAATACATGCCCGCCCTATTATGGCTTCTCGTACGTAGGTGTAAATTAAATTAAATAAAGGTATGATTTTTGTTATTTTTGGTGTACCTACTGAATCTCTAAATAAATTGTAACTAGTGGAACTAGGTCATTCTGCAGTTCATTGCAATCCATGTCTTCAAATTAAAATGCACATGACCGGACCTTGGCTGACAACCACAACACCTTTGCATAATGGTCTTTTATAATCTCATGCATGGGGACAAATAGGGCGGGGAAATCAAAACCCTTTTTTTAATCGAGTAACAATAGATATGCAAATTCGAATGTAACTTGGATTGCATCTTCTATCGTATGTCAGTGGTGTACAAGACGTGCTAGTAGTTACTTCTAATATTAGAATCAGTGCAAAGTCGAGGGTGTAAGAAAAGCCAGGAATTTCTGGTGAAGTTTAATTTATAATAAAAGGATTACAGGAAGGTACAGAAAGCATTTTTTTATATTCTCATAATTTTAAAACACGAGAGTACAATGTGTTCTTAATAAATGATAGTCGATATATCTTTATATTTTAGATTAATTAAACTGAATGATTGAAATACACCACATCTGATGAAAATGACGTTTACAGTTTACATGTGATCGTGATGTTGTTGATCTGTTTGAAGATTTTACATCCTATTTATGTCGTTTGATCTTAGTGACACTAGTGAAAAACTTGCTTGATTGTGGTTTTTTTTTTTGCATTTTATAATATTTTTTCTGTTTTTTTTGACGAGTGTTTTTTTTAATATTTACTCGGGCTCGTTCATCCTAAGACGGGCAAAGTCTTCGAATACGATGTTATCTTCTTCCTCGTTAGTGTAAAGAGAGTTTTCGTAGCGGTGTCTTTCAATCGATTGCATTTTCTTCATGGCATTGAAGCGTTGGCGTTCAATAGAGCCTGAAACAACAAAACGTGTGTTAAAATATCCAACTAGTATAAGGTTTTTGACATCATCTTTATGATGGGTTACCTTCAGCTGGGTGAAGAAGTTTGAAAGGCACATCGGTCACGAGTTCTCCTCCGAGAGTGCCGCAATTCAGCTTGACCCTCACGGAGTAAGAGACCACGATACCAATAGCATCAGCTGGGCATTTGCCTTCAGGTACAAGGGTAGAGCTAGCCAAGTTCACGTCATCTTCCTTAAGGTGTCCATCCAAAGCCACACCTGTAAAACCAAGTTATTTAGAACTGCTATTCGAGGAATGCAATTTCAGAATCGGTTTGTATGGTACGGTACTAGCCTCGAATATCCTTGTTGCTGCGTGCCAAAGGCACCAAGTAGAATGTCTTGGACAGACTAGCCCCAGGAGTTACGGGGCATCCTTCGCGGCTTTCCAATGAAGCTACGTGACGGCTGAACTGTGAGTTGATCATGGTGATCTCGACATGCTGCACAACCATGGCACGAATGTTGCGGACAGACTTCCTAGAGTTGTTGGACACGATAATGTTGGCGGCGACCTTCTCTCCGTGGTAGTAAATCTCTCTATCCAAAGTCACTTCAAGGTTGATCTTTCCATTGCTGAAAGTGAACCCTTTGCTCACGAGCGAACTTGGGAGGCGACGTCCACGGGAAGTTGGTGCGTGTTGCAGCTGTCAAAAAATAATTTCATATTATTATTATTTTATGTTATTTTAATAGTTATGATATAGATAAACCTTGATAAGGAATGTTCTCAATAACCAGTCATAACCAGTTTAAATATTGAAATGCATGGGCCTCTAAAGTATACCTTCTTGATGGCAAGAGTTACTGAGCTCCTCTTGTGGCTTTTCTGGTCTTCCTGCTCAGCGACGTAAGTCCTGACGCAGTATTCTACACCCATAGGCTTGCCTTGATCTTCTTCAGAGGGCTGCAGTGTTACCTGATATTCAAAATTGATTAGCATTGGGTTGTGTTTTCGTTCTTAATTGATTTGCATGAAACTAGTTTGAATAATTATATTACCGAGCTTGGAGCCAGTTCGGGGAAGTTGAAAGTAAAAGGATAAGCGTTAGGTCCAAGCTTCTTCAGC
This sequence comes from Helicoverpa zea, assembly GCF_022581195.2. Taxonomy (NCBI): domain Eukaryota; kingdom Metazoa; phylum Arthropoda; class Insecta; order Lepidoptera; family Noctuidae; genus Helicoverpa; species Helicoverpa zea. The sequence goes on along the minus strand of NC_061456.1, from coordinate 10,648,360 downwards.
AGCTTCTCCTGCACTGGAGTGAGTTCCATCTTGGAGTTGATCATGGGTACGACTTGGTCCTGACCGATTACCATTTCCTTGGAGAACTTCAATCCCATCACTTCATCTTCCTCCCTACCGTAGCGGTACGTGGTCACGAGCTAAACAAGAACACACGACAGCGATAAGAATATGCGGGTTTAGCATAATGACAAATATCACAGGCACTTCACTATTCAAATTTCACTGAACACTGCACTTTGCATTTATACCTGGCTGTAAACTTTTCTTCCTTTCAGGTATTCGGTGTCCACCACCACCACTCCATCTACGGGATCGCAGTAATCCATATGATCAATGAAGTCACGCTTGCCAAGGTAAACCGTAACTTTTCCATTTGGAGTTGTTTTCTTAAAGACTTTCACTGCAACCACAAACGCCAAAGCAAAGTAGTCCAACATCTTGTTGGATTTAGTAGCAAGGGTATAAAGGAATAACGATATTCAAGTTGTTAGTTTGAATAAAGCTTAGTGTGAAGGTTTGAGGTGTTCACCAGAAATGATCGTATTCAGGAAATGTTCCTTATATATAAGTAACATGTGAGGTTTCCTGCAGAATACTATAACCAGCTAATTGGATTTCATTCGTAGGCGTACTAATAAGATTTAAGCTGGATGACGCATCCTCGCATAGGAATCGATTTGATGTCCCCTCACTAAGTTTAGGTAAGAAATCGTTGCTTTGCTTTGCCAAACGTCAGAAATTGACATTTGTTGTGACAGCCTCAAAAGGTTATGTAGCGTTAATTGAGGATTAGAATATTATTTACACAGCGAAAACTAATAGGATTCCAATAGAAATTGACCTAGATATCCAACTTAGTGTATTTAAAGTTTTATGTAAAGCAATGTGACATATTTGGTTTGGAAATTGTAAGTGAAAATGGGGATGTTTCTGTAGGTTTTGCTTGCGTATTCTGTATTCAAAAGTCTTTTTTATTTTTTTAGTTATACCATCAGCATGCCGACTTTCCTGACACCAGGGCGGCACGGGTACAGTGTCCGGTTTTCTCGGACAAGGCCGGATACATTGGCAGTTGCTACCAGCCAGTATTACGGCCTGGCTGGTGGTGGGACTTTGTTCTTCTTAGAGCTGTCCCCAGACGGGAGTTCGATTATTGAAGTTCAGAAACTTGAATGGAGCGATGGGCTCTTTGATGTGGTAAGTTTGTCTTTGTAAATGTGAAGCTGACTAAGTCCATAGGTCATATTGATAAGGTGTAACTAATTCCTAAGCCTTTGTTAGTATGAAATAATTTGAAAATTGCTAACAGAATAAAAACAGCATAGATTATATTATATTTTGTTTAACAATAAGCCATGTACGTATGGTAAAATGACATAGTAGTTTAAAGCTCAAGTAACATGGAAGCATGATTTTATCTACTAACAGTTATATTTATTGTAAAACCTATATAAAACTTTCAAATCCCTCCATGCCTTATATTCTTATGCTCTAAAAATATAATAACAATATCGACGTTGTCTTGTTCACACATGAAGCCCCACAACTTACACACACATACAAAGTATTTGCATCATCACATAATTGGATTAGTGTGTGTGTTAGCATTAGTTTATTTATTTATAGACAATTGAGTTAAGATCCTGGTTAATTTAAGTACAGGATTTGAGATGTAACTGGAAGTTAAATTTGCAATTGCCTGTTGTTTACTCCTCTGATATATATATTCCTTGACTTCCAATATAACATTTGTTTTTGTAAGTCTTATGGCTATATTCATAACAGAATATAAGCTGAGTAGTACCTGTAAAGATTACATAGTTCAGTTTGCCTTGGTATTTGGCAGGGTGTTGAGAATTATTTATTTTTTCCACAACATATCAATTAAAAGGTTAACATTGAGCTGGGTGTCTTCCATTTTGCTGGCATGAATACTCAGACTAAAAGGCCATTTTCATAATTTCAAGTTAAGTTTTGTTAAGGCAGTTTATAAAGCAGCTAAGTAGTAGGCTCATAATAACAACTTTATTTTGTGCCTAATTAATGTCATTGTCAACTGTTACCCAACAACAGTCTTTGTGCTAATTTCTTTAGTTTCTCATGTTTAATTTACCTTGAGATCTTTAAACAATGCTCAATCGAGTATTTAATGTAATATGCTGTTACAAATTGGGTGGAAAAAATATTTTGCAGCATAAACGCGTAGTTTACCTATTTATCATACTTAGTATGATTTTTGAATAGTCGGAGCATGACAGTTATGAATTATGAAAAAAGAAATTGAAGTATTTTCTTATTTTGTTTGTTTTAATTCTGTAGTTACATGTATGTTTGTTACAATACCTCATTATAAACATTTTGGGCCTTACTACAAAAACTTTAAACCCTGTTTTACGCTTGTCTAATAAAATTTTGGCTGCAAAATGAACCATATGTCAACGTCAGAATTTGTCATTTTTTTAGACAAGGCATAAACTGACGTTTAAAAGTTTTTGTGGTAAGACGGTTTATATTAAAATATACTATGTTATTGTTATGATACTATGAGAGTTAATACCAGCTCTGTAGGATAAGTGTTTCACACGTGCCTGAAGAATTTCTTCCCCCATAAAGTACAGCCTATGTCACCCGGATATATTAGCTTCCTAAGAGTGAAATGTTTTTTTTATTCTTTTTTGGAACCACAAATGCAATCAAACAAACAAATCTTTCCTCTTTACAAAATTGCTTTATTGTGAGTTGTGAAAAGCTGGCAATACACAGACCGCTTCAAGCTGTCGACTGCACAGCGAATTGCAGAGTTCTATGGACACACTTACACAAACTGTTCAAGCAGTTGCAAATGATTCGGACGTTGGACAGCTTAAAGCTGCCGCCCCTGACTACTTCGAGCGGTCCATGTATAGCCAACCTTGGCCAACAATGTGTGTGTGTGCCAACAAAGTGTGGCCATAGACCAACCTTATTATCTTACTAAATAAATTCATTTACTTTCTCAGACATGGTCCGGCACAACAGAAAGTGCGGCGGCTTGCGGTGCAGGCGACGGCGCCGTCATAGTATGGCGGGTTGGATGTGCGGCGCCGCTCCGGGTGTTAAGAGCTCATACTAGTGAAGTGTGCTCCGTGGACTGGCCTAGGACACATCTGTTGAGCGCTAGCTGGGATACTACTGTTAAATTGGTGAGGAAATTTGTAGTGAATTATTTAATGAGATGATTCTGCAGAAGAAAATGGAATGAGTCATATGTACTGGAAGAAACTAAAATGTTTGTTTGTCAAAATTTGCTACCTACTACAACTTCTAAGAACGCAGTTAAAAAGGTTGTTTAATTGGTATATTTTTTATGTAGGTATGTCCACTGATTTCTCCATACATTGTGAACTGATTATCATTTAGTAATAGATTGAAATAACCAAGATGATCATGTAAAAGGCTGCTTATGCCTCGATGTAATCTCCTTCGTTTTGTGTACCTTATTTACAACTTGGTATTGTCTGATCAGGAACCACAGTAAAATCAAGCATTGTCCTGCTTAAAATTATTCCACCAAAATAAAGGTTTTAGTGATGAGTAAATAGGCATAACGGGCCATATAATCTAAAACAGAAATACCTTTCTACATCAAACCCAACAACTTAACCAATTTTTACAATTCCAGTGGGACCCAGAATCAGAAGCTTGTCTCAGCACATTCCTCGGGCACTCTCAGCTGGTGTACACAGCAGCGTTCTCTCCCCACTCTCCGGCCACCTTCGCATCAGTGTCCGGTGATGGCCACCTCAAGTTGTGGACGTGTACCGAACCTTCTAGACCTGCGGCTGTTGTTAAGGCTCATGATGCTGAGGTGGGTTTGTCGCTTATTATTTAAGGGTTTGGTTTTATATAAATCAAATTGTAAAACAAATAGGCCTGCCTACACAGCAAATCACTACAGGTTATGAAGAGTAGATGTTTTTGGACAGTCTTTTTATAAAAGTGAAGCGGTCCCGAGGCAAGGTCATGTGGTGGGTCAGCGCTGAAAACCAGCGCTGTTGTCTCGTGCCTGCGTGTGCGAGACACAGCATTTATGCTGAGCGCTGCCCCTTTTCACGCATAAGTGACGCAGCTGCAGCGCTTTTCTTTTCTGTTTTACTGTTTGTTTTGTCCCTGGATTTATTTGTTTGTATTTGTGTGTGTTTGTTTGTCTGCGTCATTTGTCTGCGTCATTTGTGTGTAAAATAAATGGTTTTTCTTTCTTTCTTTCTTCTTTTCCAATACCAACATATAAATAATGTTCAATTGAAGTATAAATTAGTTTACAACCATGCTCTGATATAAGTTTTTTTTTTTATAAAATCTTATACATAATGGTTTTGTCTACTGTTCAATATTGTTAAGTTGTTTCTTTCTCAAAGTGTGAATTTATGACAACAGCCAAGATATATCCAATATAATATAATTAATATTTATATAACCATGTTTGCAGGTACTGTCATGCGATTGGAGTAGAACAGAAACACATGCATTGGCTACAGCAGGATCTGATGGTCTCATCCGAGGTTGGGACTTGAGAAGGTTAACATCACCTATGTTTACTCTCAAAGGTAATTACAATACCCTCCACATGTATTTGAAACTTCATCAAAAATAATTTCTTTTAAAAAAGGGTGAATGATTACTGCTAAGGTCCGTATCATACTAGCGGATTGGGAGCAAAGCAATCTGTTTTTTCGCGCCAGCAGCCGTTCGCAAACGGCTAGCGTGATAAGGCCCTTAGTCGCCCTCGTCAGCTTCTAGTCTATCACACACGTGTACAGTTAATATTCTCTTCAGTTTATGTTCTTCAACTTTGTACATAGTTCAGTAAGTCTTCCGTACTGCATTTATTAATAAATAAATTATTGTTTTGATTGTTTCAGGGTGTGAATGTGCTGTTAGAAGAGTACAATTCTCTCCACACGCACCTTCTATTTTGGCAGCTGGATCCTACGATTTTACTACAAGGTAACCTACCTTAAATTGTATCAATTAATTTCGTTACTTTACGAAACTTGCAACACCTTTATAGTGCAGTCATTGAAGCGAAAAATACGGTCTAACCTCCGAATTTTTTTACTGTGAACCGATTTGCATGAAATTTTGGTATTAGGTTCATCTTACCCTTAACTTCAAAAGTGAATATGATTTGAACTCCGCCACCCCCCCCCGGGGGGCGGTTGACACCCCTTCTTTGGGGTGAATATTTTTTTTGCAAAATAATCTCGGATATCGATAGAAGACCTAATTTTAAGCTAAAGTTGTCTTTAAAGTTTAAAAAAAAATGCAATACTTTTCAAGTTATTGGCAATTGAAAATTCCCAATTTTTCACGTTTTTCATCGGTTTTTTGCAAATATCTCCAAAAATATAGGTTTTATCGAAAATTTATAAAGAACAAAATTGTAGCAGGTAAAACAACGAACAATTTGTTTTTTTATAAAAGGTCCTAAGTGCAATATTAAGCTAGATATTAAAGATCAAAGCCGTTTTTTATTTTGTCTGAAATTTAATCGACGTAGTTTATGCCATCTATTATTTTAGTAAGTTGATCAATTTACCAGTTTTATTATTTTCCGGTGACATATATACACATTACAATAGTTGTGACTCTTTATTATACTGCCTACTTTCACATTGCTCCAAATATTGACACTCCGAAGTTTTCAGTTACTAAGTAGAAAAAAATATGACAAGTTTTTGGACCGTAACTCCTTCAATTTTCATGCTATCATAATTTATAAAAAACCACTGTAAAAGTAATTAAGAGAGCTACAACATCCATCATTGCAATATATAGTAAAGAACTTTTTTCTAAAACGGTGAAGGGTTAAAGTGCTTAAGAGAGGCTGTGATTGCGCTGCCACGCGCTCTTTAAACAATTATATCTCCGTCAATTTTTGTTCGACAGAAAAAACAAACAAACCAAATTGTTTGTCAGAAAAATACCTAATTTTTTTATCAGTACACTTTTATACGTATCTGTCGTAATTTTTGAGATATTATGAAAAACAAGTGGGTTTTTCTTTAATTTGAAATTTTGTTCTTTTCGTTAATCGTGACTTTTTTGAAAAATATCTGTCCTGAAGCAGCGAAACTGATACTATCTATCAAACTCTTCATAATAAAGTTAATCCTAGGCGGAATACGATTAATTTTAATTTTGGTGGAAATGGCACTTATGAAACCCATTAATTTAAAAGAAAAAATATAAGATGCTCCCCTTATTTGCAATACAGCTCACTTATTTTACGTGCAAAAGACTTTTAATAGTACTCATCTTAAAGCTTATTTCAAGCACTACAAAACCCATTTGTATTCGAATGCATAAAATGCATCTACTCGCCGCTACATGGCATTGACCACAACGATTAAATTTCAGACAAAATAAAAAAAGGCTTTGATCTTTAATATCTAGCTTAATATTGCACTTAGGACCTTTTATAAAAAAACAAATTGTTCGTTGTTTTACCTGCTACAATTTTGTTCTTTATAAATTTTCGATAAAACCTATATTTTTGGAGATATTTGCAAAAAAACCGATGAAAAACGTGAAAAAATTGCGAATTTTCAATTGCCAATAACTTGAAAAGTATTGGATTTTTTTTTAAACTTTAAAGACAACTTTAGCTTAAAATTAGGTCTTCTATCGATATCCGAGGTTATTTTGCAAAAAAAATATTCACCCCAAAGAAGGGGTGTCAACCACCCCCAGGGGGGGTGGCGGAGTTCAAATCATATTCACTTTTGAAGTTAAGGGTAAGATGAACCTAATTCCAAAATTTCATGCAAATCGGTTCACAGTAAAAAAAATCGTAGCAATAATGCTTCAATGACTGCACTATTAATCCGTTTGGATTGACTTCAGTGCATCCAACAGAGGCAACAGACATATACAAAAAAAAACTAGAACTTAAAAACGGCTGAGCCGACTTCATGTGCATCAGCATTCTTTTAAAAACAACTACATCCTAATCCGTTCAGTCGTTCAGCAGCTACGGCTCCACAGGCAGACCCACTTAGCAGTCCAACTTACATCACCCCTGTTTTTACGTAGGAGGTTAAAAAATACGTCTTGAAATTAGTTATTTCAATGTAATTTTCCAGAATATGGGACCTAAAACGCGGTTGCGAGCCTCTAGAAACGATAAGGCATCACTCGGAGTTTACCTATGGACTGGACTGGAACGCTCTCAGGCCACATCAGATAGCTGACTGCGGGTGGGACTCGCTGGTGCATGTGTTTACTCCCCGCTCCCTGGCCTGAGACTGGTGATGAAGTAAGTACTTAATATCTTTACTAATCTTTATCTATATATATATAAAAGAAAGTCGTGTTAGTTACACCACTTATAACTCAAGATCGGCTGAACCGATTTAGCTGAAAACTGGCAGGGAGGTAGTTTAGAGCCAGGAGAAGGACATAGGATAGTTTATTACAAAAAATAAAAATAAAAAATACAATTTATTCCGGACATACCGCGCCATCTATTGTTCAAACCAAAAATCTGCCGGATGCCACTATTCCACGCGAACGAAGTCGCGGGCAAAAGCTAGTACATATAAAAAAGAAAGACGTATTAGTTACACATTTTATAACTCAAGAATGGCCGAACTGTTTAAGCTGAAAATTAGAGGGGAGGTAGCTTAGACCCGGTAGAAGGACATAAGATAGGTTTTTGTCACCATCCGATATGCGGGTGAAACCGAAGCTAGTAATATATAAAAATCGTTCCATCATAAAGTTAACCTACACTTGGCGCGGCCGGTCCGTGGATGGGTTATCATCTTGTAAAATACGATCACGATAAACTTAGGTTTCGGCTATCATTTGAACATCTTTTTCAGTTGTTACGTGTAGCCAGAAAGTCAGACAACCAGTCTTACCAAGGATTATTGTGTTTAACTGGGTTGAGGAGGTCAAATAGACGGTCATTTCAGTAGATTATTGGTATTCAGTTGCATCTACACTAGAAATTGCATTTACACTACAATATAGTTTGCAGATACACTAGAATTTGACCTCAACATAGTTTGGAAAATCATAAATTTGTATATTAAAATTTTTTTGTCCCATTTTAATCAATTTTTTTAATACTTATTTCAATTTGTTCCAGATTCCATTGGATCGTCTGTGATTGAACTTGAAAGTGTATGTGGAGGAGAACGTGCCAAACCATACTAGTGTTTATTGCGAAGACAATCAGGGTTATAATCGCTTGCTGGCGTTCACAAGCAGGTTCGGTGAACAGGGATATCGAGAATGCTGAAAGTGATTGTACATTATTATTTGTTATTAGTGTAAGTTATTAGTGCTTTGTGTGTGGTGTATCATGGAAACTGTTTAATCAATGAGTTTAGGCCATTGAAACCAGAAATATATTAAAACTAACCTACTTGGTACGTCATCTTTGAAACCAACAGCTGTATAATTCAGGTCAATAGGAATACTCACTGACCTCTATATTTACCACTGGACCGGCTGTTCCGTACGTTTGACAGCAATTTTTTTGTGCCCATTTGAAGCGCCAATATCGTCTAAGCGAGTGTCCACAGAACTAATTTTGACGTATAATTTCAAATGGCTGTGAGAGAAGTGTTTGTTCATTGGTTCACTGTAAAATAATTTTAGTACCACGGACACTCGCTACGTCTAACAGCGCCAAAATGGCGATTATCAAACGGGCACAAAAGCACGTTTACAACAGCCTGTCCAGTGGAAAATATAGAGGTCAGTGGAAATACTGCATCAACAGTGAGTTCTACCATTTAAAATTGATGAGAAACGAACCATTTTGCCACCATTGGGCGGCAGTACACGGCTGGTCTTGGTTTGGTTATCGTTATAGTTAAATGGTACAAGTCACCGTTGATATGATATCTTCTCTGTGAAGTCTGAAACGTCTTTGGCCGTTTAGGGAATTCAACAGTTTCTCCGAATCTCTCGTAAGTACTAGACAACAAGCCATAAAATTGTTTATTACTTTGTATAGTAATAACTTGATACACCTTACACAAGGGTTATATGTGATTTACTATAAAATATTAATATTCGCTTGTAATATTTTACGCGAATTCGATAAAAGCTGTGTACTTAAAGAAAAATAATCATGAATTAATTTTATGACATATTCTACTGACTGAATCTATGCATATTTGTTGTTAGTGAGTTTTTATTTTAGACTTTATGTCAACGTATTAAAGTTTATTATAGCTTACTCACAATATGACTGTTACATTCCTTTTTATATTCAACTGTTTTTTATTTTGTTATATTTTTATATTGAATTTAGTTTAAGTGAATACATACTTTATTGTGATGGTTACAAGGTCTCTTTTATGTTATAAATTGTATAGTGAATTAATGTTGTATTTAAGCTACTATAGACCAATATAGGTATGAAAGAAAAATTGTGCACGCTCAACTATTCAAGCAAAGTCGGAAGAAATTATATGTTATGACTTCTGCACAATGCATAGGATAATTAAAAATCTCAACGCAAACTTGTGTTTAAACTTTAACTTGTTTTATTGGTAAAAAAGTGAAAAAGCAATGCTTGGCTTTTGGTATCTTGTAAAACATTTTTTTTTGGTAATATTGAAAACCACATAATTAATACTTGACAGTAATACTTTAAAACTTGTTGAAAAGATTTTCAAAAATCAATCTGTAGTTTGCCATTTAGATTAAACTGTTTACAATACTCGATTGCAGAGCTAATGTTTAACAAAAAATGCAATTGAAATTACTGAGTTTTTAAATATTTTACATTATTGTGTATGCCTCCAGAAGTCGAATTCTATGTATATTAAATCTTCTGGGGTACCCTTTATTTCGTTGTAAAGCCATAAAAATGAAGAGTGTAATTTATAGCTGGAAAAAATACATCACATCAAAAAACTAGGTTTGGATCTAGTCTACTGAAAATTGGCCAACTATTCGCCATTTTGACTTTTCCAGCTATGACTATAAAACCTTTTGCTACAGAGTTTATATCGTATCAAATAAATCAGAATAACAATTACTTAGTCTTTTATTGTCACATCTTTCTTATTGCATATAATTGATTGCTCTATACGTTATTTTAAGGTCAAAATTGAATGTATTTATTTTGCATATCTACATAAAATTAACAAAGTTCTTGAACATTGAAAGGAGGCTGAAAAAGGTTTTAAAACAAAAGCGACATCTATCAGCGCGTTGTCGAACTAACAACAATAAAAACTTGAAACAGTGACATCTATTGACAACTTTACGTACTTTTACGGACGTACGAATTGGGGGAATTCAACTTGAGCCTTCTCAGCCTTCCTTCAATCGCGGAAAGCATGTAATATACAGATTTCAAGTGATCCTTGTCGTGTTTACAAATATCTGTTAGGCTCGTTGCAGGCGAGAGGACGCAACAAGACAAGTGCTTCGCGGACTTGTGATAGGGGCTATATTTGAGTGTCTGGCTGGCGAACGCTGACCGACCGCTGGGTTTCATAGTGCATGCTTCCGAGTTGGGGTACGGTGGCAGATCTGAAGGTTCAACCGTTGGCTCCATAGGGGTCGCTAGGTGTTTCGTCACTGAGAAAATTGATATCAAATAAAAATATGGCATTGTTATTTTAACGTTAAGTAGTTGATTGCTAATTGCAATTTTTTTTTACATGAATTTTTAACTTACGCTTCTCTTTAACACGTCCCAAATGTTTCGTTAGCAGGTTGCTATAGTAACGGCATGAGGTTACCAAATGAGTTTTAACGCAGTCTTCGAAACATCCTTGAACATGTAAAACAAAATTAAGTTTATTATATGGATCCAAGATTTGTACAGCGTATTTCGCGGTTTTACCCGCGTAGTTTATCAAATTTTGTAAACACTTCCATTTTGAAAGAGTTTTGATGGAGTTTCTTGCTGGTTCTTCTTCATTACACTCTAGACTTCGTGCATCTAGCTTTTGACTTTTCATAAGGAGCTGCTGACTAAAAGACTTTTGCTGCGGGCCCTACTCTTCCTTAATCAGGTACTGGAATGCGCTGGCCCCTATGTCGTTCGCTTAGGGCAACCCCTCAACTTACTAAGGGTCGTAAGTCGGTAATCGGGCCATAGAATAGGCGACTTTCTCAACAAATCTGTCATTTTCTCCAAGGACAACAGTTTCAAGTCCGAACCAACTCTTTATCTTATACCTACTTAGACTACATTATGGAGATAATGCCGTTTTTGGAAGATGGTTAAGAACAATTTACCTTCTTTGTTTTCCTCTGGCATATTAAGCAGCTTCGCGTGTGTATTCGGAGCTGTCTCCGTGGTCTCTTCAACTTTCGCCACGTGGTATACCGCGGCGCATTCTGAAAGATACCTACCTATATATTTTACTAGTTGGCCTCTACTCTACTCTACTCTAGTTTGTTTTACTATGGGAACTGCTAAGTGCATCCTCGATACATGGACTATTTACCTAACACAGATTTGTCGACATTTGTGTGATGGGCATGCTTGTTGGCCGTGGTCTGGGTGTTATGATATGTATTTATAAATATGTATATATGTAGCTATATGTAGTTTATCAGTTGTGTTAGCACCCATAACACAAGTTAATAAATAACTTACCATGGGGCTAACCGACCGTGTGTGAAAAAGGTGTCCCGACATTATTTATTTATTTATTAGATTATTTTTCGAGATAAGCGTATGCAAACAAACTGTTCAGCTTTATATTATTTTTAAGTAGGTTCGTATAATTCTGTACAAGAATAAATCACCCCTTTCTTCACAAAGCGAGGGAAAATCTGTCAAATTATACCAAATACAAAACATAATGATATAATAGTCTGATAAGTATCTAAAAGAAAATACCTATATAAAAAAGAAATACCGACTGTTATGTGAGTGAGTGAGGTCTTTACAGTAGCAGTTCATAGGATAGTCGAAGCCTCGGCCCAGCGAGGTCACCACGCCAGCCGACCTCACGTCGCCCATGTGGAACTTTGTCGCTTCCACCTCTACGAAACAACAGATAAAACTTAGGCGATTTGCAAACAACTCAGGATTTTTCAACAAAAATAATGCAATCAAATCAAAAACCGTTTATTTTCCTTGGCTGCAAAACAGCACTTTTTGAACGTCAGGAATTTACAAAAGATAGCCCCCAAAATGCAGACTTTTCATCATTTCCTATGTGGTTTTGCTGGGAAGAAGATTGATGATTGATCTTAAAAATTGTCAGTTTTGTGTTCTATTATTGTACTTACCAAAAGATGTGTGCAAATTAATTCAATATTGATAATGCTGTAATTAAGGGTGTCAAAATATACCTGTAGTAAAAAAAAAATGCTACATTTTTATTTACTTATTTATTTACGGTACCTACTGAAATAGGCAGAGACAGGTATCCGGTACCCATGTCAATCTCTCTTTAATTCTTAGCTACATTTAATTTACATAAAACAATCTAATATCTTTAAAATAAGACCATCTTGATCAAATTTTTATTTGAAAAAAAAAAACAAGAAAGAGTTCTTAATTTAAAAAAGTGTCTGGTGTCTCATATTGCCTCTCGTTGCAAACTGCAGATTGATTTCAAAACTGCCAATACGTCGCTGAAATTGAACGGATTGGAGAGAATTGCAAATCGTTTGTGAATCGGAATCGAAACTGGGCGCAGTGCAACAGAAATTCGTACAATGCAAACTAAAATTTGGTTTTCCGAGCGCTGTGGGTCGGCCCACTCAACTTCCAAACCAGTCATGCAGATTTGTAGTTTGCGATTCATAAAAGTCCTCCTTTTTCCGAATTTACGATCGGTTGCATCCATTTTGAGCCTTTTCAACTTTCAAGTTATGGGTCCATGGAATTACTAAGTGGGCATATTGTGATCTCTAATCCATTATTTAACAGCAATATATGAACATAAATCTTATTTAAATATTACGGCAGGCTAAGGTGTTAATGTCAATAATCAACAAAATGTAGGATAGTTGTAACTACGTATAATATCAAAACGACACCTTAGTCTGCCCGTGACCATGGATACTGTAAAGGATCCGAAAGGTCGGGATTAAATAAGATTAACATAACCGCGATAAAGTCCGTAAAAGTAGTTTTATTTGAATCAATATAAATCTTATTTACCTTAAATATTTGGAGTGAAATAATTGCTATGAGTGAAGAGTGAGTTGAAATGACTGATGCCGACCTATAAACACTTACTTAGCAGTGGGACGAAGGTAAGCCGATTTTATGCCACAAATCATTCATTAACATTAACATTTCCATACAGACTTAGGTCTCAACTAATTTAATATTTCTGACGGCTTGTAACCGCCTACACAAAATCAAACCGAATTTGAATGGAACCTTCTTACATTTTGAAGAAGCCTATACATTTGCCTAGCGGAATAATTCACTCTGTTTGGCTGAATGGTAATGAAGTCTAATTTAATATTCTGGCAACACCTACGCACTGTAGATGAAGTATTGATATAATAGATTGTATGAAACGAGACTAGATATGCCATATAGCGAATTATGAGGATTTTGAATTAAATGTCAAGGATGTTGTAGCTAATGAAAAACGTGACGTGTGGTTTCGTTCCTAAAATATATGTTTGTAGGGACAAACAGTACTTCAAAAGCTACGAGTGGATCCTAAAATTATTAATGGCAATGACAGAATAAGGCTCAGCATTAATACCTACAACGATGGCGGCTAAAAGAGGATGATACTTTTGTTGATAAGTATACCTACCTACTCCTGAAATACCACATAACACTCAATTTTCTTCCGTCACACTGTAGGTATAATGTATAAACAAATTGCAAGTAACTGACCTGCATCAACAAGCACGGGGCCTACTATTGCATCCTTGACAGTAATGGGTTGTTGCTTCGTTTCTTCATTTACCACCCGTTTCGTGGTCTCGTACAGCGCCTTGTACACTATAAAGTACAGAAAATTAATAAGTTAAAATTAAAAAAAAGTTGATATGTATATCTATGATCAACAAAATAACGATAGCAAATGTAGTAATTTTGAAAAAAACACAAGTACACCCCTTTTTTTGCAAGAACTAGCTGTTGAAATGGCAAAGTTTAAAATAAAATATGGCGTCCCCATATTTTATTTTAAACTTTGCCATTTCAAGTTCACCGATACACATTTTCACACTTCATCGTACGTGACAAATACACCTACGTCCAATATTTCCGGGTCAGTATTTCTAAATATTTTACAGGCAAAAATGTTCACGATTTCCATCTTGTATACAAAGTGAAATCTGTTGATTCCTTGCCAAGGCTTAATAAATCAGAAACTTAAGTATTAGAGGGTGTATCTAAGGGTGCTTTGCCAATGATAAAGGGTAAATAACATATTGTTTGGCGCCAGGATTGTAAGCAACACGTATACTGTCTTAGTTTATCGTGTCATGGGTTTCTTTTTCAATTTTTACTTATTTTTATAGATATACGATAGAGTACACACAGGGTATCTAAATATTGTAACTCATCTGCGGTAGAAATAAATAGCCTTTCGATGAATTTTAGGTGAAATAGGTACCTAAGCTTTAAGTTTAATAAAGCAATATTGAAGTAAGATCGGCTCATCAATAACTGTACCAACACTGATGACAAAATACTACTCGGCTATGTTTCCATATAAAAGCAGTCAAAACCTTCCAAAACTACATTAAACATTGAAATTATTTTGTTTTTTACCTTTCGGAGAAAGAACTTCTCTAATCAATGAGTTAGGTTTCCGCTTAGAAGGTTCTTCTCTTAACGCGCCCAAAGAGGTAAGCATACCCACAGAATGGCAAACTCCCCTCTTTGGCTTCGAAGCTGAAATCGAATTATGTTATTTGGAGACAAATGTTCACTACATTAGCAAATTGATTCCCTTGAGTGATTTATTCTTTTGTTTTACTTCTAGATTTCAGAATGTTCATACGCTATGGTACCTATTTGTCTGGTCTAGCAGTTTTTGCGAAGTGGTCTGAATATTGAGTTATTGCTATAGTTGATGGAATTGGGAACTAAGTTGGCAAATACTTAATCTTAATTAAAAAGTCGTGTTACCAGTTTTCATTCGGGGATGCATTTGAACCGCAGCATCGGTGTTGGTTTTGTGAATTGCACATCGAGGCTCTCCATAAACAAACACACATTCTAAACAGCAAAAAGGAAGAATTCAAGTTTAAAAAAAGAAAATTATATAGTTACTTCACTACATAGTAGGTATAAAATTTAACTACTTTAGAGTTTGTACGCTTAAATCTTCAAAACTACACAACCGATTTTCATGCGGGTTTTTGTAATAGATAGTGATTAATAAGGAAGGTTTATATGTATAATACATTAAATAGTGGGGAAATACTGTTATCCCGTGCGAAGCCGAGGCGGGTCGCTAGTAGCGAAATAAAACCTTTATGCATGTATTTTTTCTACCCAGCTAGTATATAAGCTAGGTCTACAGATCTAAAGTAAGGAGGTATTTACCAGTAGGGGCTTGCAAGGCGATCAGTTTGCCGTCACAAGGCAAAGGAGCTGGCAACACACATTGAGTGGTCAACACACTTGCAGATCTCTGGCACAGTGATGATTCCGTTCCTAAACACAATGTAAACTTTTTAGTGGAAAGTCATACAACCTTATTTTTGGTATACTCTTAAATAGAATGGAGGTCATTCTATAATATGGAAAAAAGTACAACCAAGTTGAAAAGAGGTCGTAAATTGTCTGGTCTTTCTCTGTAAGAAAGTTGCTGATATTTTTTGAAAGGTTTTAATGAGAGCCTTGTTATTAAAAAAATCAACAACACACCGATCACCCACAAAACCTCACAAAGAATACCAAAAACAAATTGACAAAAAAATTCGCTGAATTCAACCTATTCCTCGGATTTTGGTAACCACATTATTTACTTATATAACGAACAGTGTCCAATTTTAAAATGATACCGAATTTGCCCATGTTGAAATGACATGGAAGAAATGGTCTGGAATGACTATTTGTACAGAAAGTGCAAAGAAATTTTGTAATAGTATTCGTTATGTACCTGTTTCACAAATCTCTGGGCAAGCCTGTTGAATCGATTCTTTGACCTCTTTCTTATCTAAAATTGGAAAAGAATCTTGTGATAATATTTTTCAAGTGGCTTAGAAATTACTGGGTTCAGATTGTTTCAATGAACTGTACCTTAAACTACCTTTTGTAAAAAAGAAAAACATATATTTTGGAGTAAAAGTTTTGTAAATCGGCAGTGTGGAATGATTCCGATTTAGTAATCAATATGGGATCTATTATAAAACTTCTTCCTCCTGCCCTGTTCCCAATTTTACTTGGGGTCGGCGCAATAAGTCATTCTCTTCCATTTTCCCCTGTCACTCGTCATACTGACACTCACTCCCTTCTTCAAAGAACTTTTTCTACAACATTAAAGTATTTGTACTTACCCTTTGTATCAAATAAACCTGACGTTATTTCATCAACCATTACCCGGTTAACAGTGACTATTTCGGGCAGTTTTTTGAAAACGTCTTTAGATTTCGTTATAGGAAATACGTCTGCAAGACTATCTTTCGATATACTTAGTGGTGGGAGGCCTGAAAAGTTGTTATTTAAATTATCTATACTAATATTATAAAGAGGAAAACTTTGTTTGTTTGTTTGGTTGTAATGAATAGGCTCAAAAACTACTGGACCGTTTTAAAAAATTCTTTCACCATTCGAAAGCTACATTATCCACGAGTAATATAGGCTATATTTTATCCCGGTACGGGCAGTAGTTACCACGGGACGTGGGTGAAACCGCGGGAAAACGGCTAGTTTTATTATAAATTACTACATATAATGAGTAAGATAAAGATTGTATCTAATGAAGAGAGAGCGTAGGCATTGAAAGCAACATTTGATAGTTTCTTTTTCGAACTTTAACATATCTTAGTCTTCTTCATAAATTGTTATTGAGAAATAGGCTACTTTTCTTTCAAGTTAATTCGAATTTATACCAAAGGAATGCAGTATTACTAATACTTATTAGTTGTAGAAGAATAAACTTACCCATAGGTATTATTATTGGACTTTCTTCAGGTTCAAGTTTTGATGAAGTAATGTGAATTTGCTCATTTTCTTCTTCGTCCTTAGACATAAGTAGAGATTCGTAAGCTGAAAGTATTTTAAATGTTTTTACCTGAGTTAATCTCTTCTTCTAATAAACAGTTCAGTAATACATAATAATATTATGTTTAAATGTAGAATTGAATTAGATAAATATTATTCCTAAGTTACTCAAAATACACGATACTTTTTCTCCTATTGCGCAGTATACTTACGAGTTACGAGTAGTTAGTTTACGTGTCTTCCAGGCTCAACCATCATAATATACCTCTACATAATAGTATGAAGAAAAAATTATATATTAAAAATACAAACTTTTTTCCTTGGAAGGGCATTCGTTGATCCACTGGTCAGCGGTAATACTATCTTTGCACAGTGGGGTAGAGAAAGTAGGAGCCGGTGGAAGTTTGACGGGTGTAAGACTTTTCTTCTTACCGAAGATACGAGGTAACGAGATGATATGGTGCGTAGAATCTAGAACACTTTTTTTATTAGTTATTTATCACATTTATAAATATTTAAATTAAAAACTAAACTTGTAAAATACCTCATACTAAAAAGCGTAATTTTCAATTTAAATTAAAAATGATTCTAGTAAACATTTTGTAGTGCGTGTTTTTAACATGCCTTTATTAGGTCAACCTGTTAACTGTGTGATGGAATCTAAGGCAACTAATTTAACCATCTTCCAAAGATCGTAGCGTCATGAAACTTGGCAACTGTACCTATATATTTCTGATGACAAATCAATTATATAGTGTTGAACTGATCTGATGGTCATCATGGTGGAACTTCGTATCATTGCAGTATTTGGACTTTTTAAGAAAAAGTCTTGTAGATTATTTTTTTTTGTGCATATACACGTAGAAGCAGGTATTTCTAGTGTTAAAACTTTTTATTATTCAAGCTTATTATACATGGAGGGAAATGTAAAGTTTAAATTAGTGTATCCGACCTCCACTAAATGTAGAAAAAATATATTTATGAAAGAAAATAAGGATCAAATATATAAAAACAGTACAACTACCGTTTTGAAATTCAACTTTGGACTTAGATTTCTTATTGGAGATTTTACTGCAACTTTTCGCTTCTTCTGTCGGATGTAATGTCTTCAGAATCGAAGACTGTGCTATATTTTCTGCAAATTTTAAATTTGAGTGTTAAAATTTTGAATATTATATAGTCAAATAATACCGACTATATTTCTTGGTGCCATATTAAACATAAAGTCATTGTTAGTACTTTACTGCGCTTTACTGAGATTGATGAACAAGAAATTATAATACCTACCATGGATTGATTTACCAAACAATGAATAATGAATTCTGGCTTAGTTTTCTCTGCTCATTGTATGTGCTACGCCGTAGCTATAATCTACTACGATTACTACGCCGTAGTCCTTGCCGTAGTCTTCGCTAAAAGTATAATCGCGGCGCTCATGGCGATTATACTTTTAGCGAAGATTGTTTTTCTTTCCCTCCAGACTTTTCTTAATAATCAATTTTTAACTTTATCTATTGGTTGCGTAAGGTTGAAAGTTTAACTTACTCGGAGCTGGAACAGGCTGGGTTTCTGTGTTAGTTTCCGTGTCGTGGCTTACAACTGCGCTTTCGCAAGCGCAGTTACAAAGTTGTTTGTCTGAAATACATAAGTTATGTTGCAATCTCTTTTATTATGCATCGCAGTTAAGTCAGAGCCGCATGGATTCATCGATTTTAAGGTTCAACAACGTTTGGCGCGGTCGGTCTGTGCATGGGTGACCATTTTGTCACGAGTTCTTCATAACGAGGCAACGACAAATGATAGATTTTTCCGGCCGACATTTGAACATTTCTGGCAGTCGATCGAAGCCAAAAAGTCTAACAACGAGTGTTACAAAGGGGTTTACCAGGGTACCTGGGTTGAGGAGGTCAAGTAGGTAGTCACTCCATGTACTTAGCTACATCCCCTTTCACTAAAAGCCGACCCCAACATAGTTGGGAAAAAGCTAGGCTGAATGTAGAGCATGTTCATATGAGGATGATGATTCCACCTTAAAAGTCCTGCCCAAAAATAAGGTTGGATCGTACTAACCAATATATTCGGGGTCATTGCCCTCATCTGTCGTCGTGGCTTGAGCTGATGACACTTGAACAGCCTCAGCATGTCCACAGTACGCCGTCATCACTGAAGCGCACTGGTGTAGTGGTTTTTGTGCTGGATAGAGCAAATCAGAGGCGAATTATAAAAGTTTTTATAAATTATACAAGGACTTGGACTGCAAAATAGCTGCGCTAAAGACGAAGGAAAACATCTTGACTTTAGCCTTGAGTAAGCATAGATATTAATGCTCATTCCTTCTCTGTGTGAGAAGAGGACTGTGCCCTTCACTTGCGAGAAACCCCAAACAACATAGAAAACTTGCAATATTCCAAAGCACAAGCAGTTTAGCCCGAAGTTAGCATTAAATTTTCTTTTCACCCAATAAACACGAATACTTTAGCTTTTAACATAAATCGTCGAATAAACGTCAATTATTCCACCATGATTTCGAAAATGAACGTCTCATCCCATAGAATATAATGCAACCACGCCATTAAACACAATTGTCGAGGGGTTGTTAAGATAAAATGCCGTGAAAAGCACCTACAACCCCATGGATTTACATTAACGGTTCGTAATGTATGGGGTAACAAGATCGTGAATATGTAGATGTAAAAAAGGTTATTCCATCTAAAATATAAAACAAGTATACAGTATGGCATTCTTACAAGCTAGATAACAAGCAAGATTCCACAAAAATTGTTCGCGTACAAAAATGAGTACGCGTCGTTGCGAGTTCACTGCTGGCGGCATATGTATATTGTGTTCGCGCACAAAAGTTGTAATTTCGCGAACTTTTTAGACGTGTTCGCACGTAATTTGTTACTGTTTGCTAGCGCGAGTATAAAGAAAAAATTGCATGCGTCAAATGCAATCGATGCGATGAAATCTCGTCTAAACTTTGCGTGGTACTGATTTTTCCATTGCATTCTAAGTATTAAAAATGTCTATACGAGAAATAATAAATTATACCTTGCAGAGAATCCGTCCAGTCTCCACCAGTACCGCATTCAACTGCTACAAAAAACAAGGCGTTTAAAAAAGCGTTATAGTAAGTTCAACTCAGTCTTGCGCGCGGCCTTATGTGTGGGTAACCCTTGTACATATACAGTGACTTTGTGTGAGTGACAAGAGGTACAGTCGGGTACAAATACAGTTATTTAGGGGACAACCCCTACGGCTGTTTAAAGAAAAACAGTTATTACGTAATTTAATGTTTATTTATTTATAATGATTCTAAATCGCTACTTGAAAATTCAAATGATGATATTACCCAACATCTCTTCATCAATTTGACTCAAACGTTAACATTAATGAGTTTCATTATTTCCATCTTATTTTGGTTGACATTATGCGAAGCAATATAATTTTAAAATTCTAAAATTTTTAAATTCCCTACACATTTTGTTTACATTGTTATACTAGATTATGCATCTTTTTACATTCTTAGTCCACACTTTTATTTATTGCGTACCCCGACCTAGAAAATATGTAAGGAGTATTTAATCCATCTTAGAAATTTCATCTCATTTATTTCTTAGATACTACTACTATAGTTCGGCCATTCAGAGAATGCGTTCCTGACACGTCGCGATTGAACTGACGACGTAACTTTGCAATGGCGTTGCAGTTACGATAAAAATATTTTTGCTGGTTGTTTACCGTTTTAACAATTGAGGAGCATTAAAACAACATTATTATATCAATAATCAATGAATGTTATTACGTCGTCAGTTCAATCGCGACGTGTCAGGAACGCATTCTCTGAATGGCCGAACTATAGTCAATGTCAATTTGAAAAAAACATATGAGAAAATAATGAAAAACTGTAAAATGTAATAATAAAAAGCTCCGAATGTTGTTTCATTTTTTGAAACGCTACCTGACTCCTTAAACATTTTCTCCGTGAAGAACTAGACATTTTCGTAAACGACTGTACCCATAACAAAAAGCGATAAGAACACGTCATCCTCGGACGACGTCACTGTCACACGAATGAAAGTTGTATGTATACAAGCCGACGCACACATAGGGCCGCGCGCAAATCTGAGTTGAACTATCTATAAAAGAATCGTAATATTAAAAGAGTCATTTTAATAATATTTTATGAGCACCGATTTCCTCTCAAGTACAATAATTTGAACACCTACTTTATTTTTTAGGCCTTGTCGCCAAACTAGAGCCTAATCTTGCGGTAAAATGTCAGCCACTTTGTTGATCGACTGTCAACGGCTCAGAAAAAACTATAAATCAACCCGAATCGGTCTATCAACAATTTCTTTCCGAGTCTCGATACATTGGCTACGATCGTGTAAAAAATAAATATATCATTCAGCCTATAAATAAAAACTGCCTAAGATTTACTGGTTCGATAAAAACTAATTACCTACGTGTTTTATCTAATGAATGATTAGATTTTATTTTTGGTACTTAGAAAAATTATGTTGGTCCCCAAAGTGTATCAGGTCGTTCAGGTTGATCTTGCATAGCCAATTAAAAGCTGATGTCAGCCACAAGGCACAATCCTATTTTGGTCTCTCCGATCATGTCGGTTTGCGGTCCTATCGAATTATGGAGTGAGGGAAGGGGAATGCAACTGTGTCTATGCTATTGCATGTGCACTATAATGATGTCCTGCGGAGTTGGCTGATTTCCGAATTTCGTCTGGACTATATGACCTAGGTACTTATACTTCGGCCGTTCAGAGAATGCGTTCCTGACACCTATCAGTTAGTCACGACTAGTGATGGGCACAACATAACACTGAGTTCGTTACCGTTCCTTCAAAATGAACCGCCGCATTATTTTAAGATTATTTTCGTTTTAAATTGGCGGAATCATTTGTTTTATATTTTATAGTTCGGCCATTCAGAGAATGCGTTCCTGACACGTCGCGATTGAACTGACGACGTAACTTTGCAATGGCGTTGCAGTTACGATAAAAATATTTTTGCTGGTTGTTTACCGTTTTAACAATTGAGGAGCATTAAAACAACATTATTATATCAATAATCAATGAATGTTATTACGTCGTCAGTTCAATCGCGACGTGTCAGGAACGCATTCTCTGAATGGCCGAACTATAGTTATTTAAGTGGAAACCAAAAAAAGGTAATATTCATATAATAAAATTGTTTTATTTATTCTTTGTTACAAGTACATTGAATTGAATGTGCGAACAGAATATTAATCAGACTCCGATTTGCTTGAGGAGGTGGTGTCTTCATCATCATCTTCGCCTACATGTATAATTATATTATTATCAATAACAGAATCAATCCTGATATCTCGGTCTAACAAAAGCCGGGTAATCAAATAAAAACAGATCGAAAACACTTGAAAAACGTGGTCTATGCGCACGAAACGACAACGGACGACTGTTTTAGCGTCACAAAATGGCGGCCCATAACGCCATTTGGGGTTACCATTTTTAATCTAAGTATAAAAATGCGGTTTGGTCATAGTTTTATTTTTATATTTCATAAACGTTATAATTAAGTCTTATAGTCCATTATTTTCCAATTCTTAAAAAGAAAATCAAAACGTATTATTTTATATTATAACTGTATAAGAACAGATTACGATACTTGCCTGTTATTTTTAGCACAGCACTACAAAATATAAACCGCTGACATAACCTTGTAATAGCGCAGTATAGATTTAGAAAAATATTGTTTACCAAGTTATTTGACACTCAGTTTGGCACAAAATTATAACATTCATTGATTATTGATATAATAATGTTGTTTTAATGCTCCTCAATTGTTAAAACGGTAAACAACCAGCAAAAATATTTTTATCGTAACTGCAACGCCATTGCAAAGTTACGTCGTCAGTTCAATCGCGACGTGTCAGGAACGCATTCTCTGAATGGCCGAACTATACTTTGTTTAAAAGAGGCCCCAGATATAACTATGTATGGACATAACTGCGAGGATACAAGAGACCTATAACATGCTTTCGAACCACGAGTGTTCATTTTTTTCTTTTTGCACGACATTACCATAACCTGTAGTCCATACCATACGTTTCCCTGACATATTTAAATAACAAACAAACATAATACATTACGCAGATCCACGTATTTGTGACAAGGCATGCAAGGGGTTACCCTCGAAATGACAAGCTATTTATAAATACTTAATATTCACGAACATTTATTTATACAAGTAGATTTATTTGTCACTGACATTTCTACCTTCTGACAAGAAGATGATGATATTTTTTTTAACGAAAAACACACTACAACACGCAAATGTGAACGATAGCAACGATGAGAGGAACAAACGCTTACAGCCGTTCCCAATATTTGATCTATATGTTGTATTAGTTACTGGAGATAAGAATTTGGCATTACTTGCATGGGGCTGATGACGAAATACTATGATAAGCAACCAATAAACAGATAGAATAATGGGGGGACAGTCGTTTAAATAAGCGTAGTATAGGTAACTATACCTAAAAGCTATCATTATTATACATCTCGATAAAATTTTCGTTTCCCGAAGATTAGCTTATCAATATGCAAATGTGATGTAATCGAAGACCTATACCGACAGCGAGATTAATTTAGAGAAGTATTTATGGACACGTGTCACTTGCAGACATTGGGTAATACGGCGCGATATCTCCAGATTTTCGCATGTTGAGTATGCGTATTTTGACTTTTTTATGAACTTCATCGTTTCAGTCAAATTATGTGAACTCGCTAATGCTATTTCTCTATCTCATCGACATGGTGAATGATGTGATCGGCTCAGTTACAAATTATACTAAGAGTGCTTTAGACCTGACAAATGAAGAGCTACAGCTAAAACAAGAATTTAGAATCAGTTGTCTATCAAATAAATTTCAAACAACTTCAAAATCTTTCCAGGAGAAGATTCAATTGTACTAAGGACTGTACGCATTTTTTGTTTCTGTTCATTGTTCTGTTTTTTAACGTAAAGTAGAAACGTATGTGAAAGTCACGGCTCGGCTGCTGTGTCTTGTCAACGTTCTCAGTAGCTCATACATTTCAACTTTTCACAACATAGAAGCTATGACAAGAATCTTAGGATATTATTTACCTTCTTTCACAACCGTACTTTGTTCCTTCCCTTCACCGTCTTCCATGTACTGCACACTGGTATCAGTCTTGTCTATGCCAGTCAGTTTGCTAATGTCAGACGCGGTGGGGCCTATACCCCTGGTCTCCAATCCAACGTGTGTATTCGTGTAGGTTGTCACGCACATCAGTTGTTGGCTCCCTGAAGATGTAAATTGTTACTGTTCAAAAAAATTATATGATTTAAGCTATTCAAAATATCTTTCGCTGATTTCTATGCTATTGTTAATATTTATTTGTATAAATCTATGTAGATTGCGGTGAGATTCCACCAAAATTGTTTTCGCATATTACTTCTCCGTGTGAGAGGAGGCCTGTGCCCAGCAGTGGGACGATAAAAAAGGCTGTAACAGTATTACTTCACGAACAAAATCAGAGTGCCTACGCGTCGGCACGAGTCCACTACTAACTTGTGTTCGCGCACTAAGGTTGCTTCGCGGTCATTTTAGAAATGTTCGCTCGCAATGTTTAACTTTTCGACAGACTGATGGAATCTCCCCTACAGAATAACAGTTTCATAGTTCATGAGGTTGTTGCTTTCATCAAAAAAGTAGGATCGTTTAAGGAGCAGATGGTGATGATGATGATGATTAAACCTACTGGTACTACCTGATCGCTCGGATGAGTATCGCGAATGGTGAGAACCGTCGCCTATAAGTGCCTTCTTTATTAAATTGTTCAGTAGTATTTCTGAAATAATTAAACATGGTAAAATAAATACACATTTAAAGAATAGTTAGGCATATTACAGATTTGTGTCAGAAATTGCTTTTAAGTGCTTCAAAGTCTTACTAGCTTTCGCCAGAGGATTCACCCACGTCTCCTAGGGTATTTCATTTGCGCACCCAGATGAAAAGTTGAATATAGCCTTTCTTTTAAAGACGTCAAAAATCATCAAATGACCCCTCCCTCTGTGGGTTAGCAGCGGTGAGGGAGTGTAAGACTCTTACTGACTAAAAACCGTCGTGTTCCGTAGTAGGCCTTTTATGTACCAGGGCCGCGGTAACTCTTTCGAACAATCCTGCAGCCCCGGCAGAGTTGCATATAGCCTTCAATCGATAAATACTAGGGAAGTCTAAAACTGAAAGCATTTTTTAAATTGGTTCAGTAGTTCCTGGTTTGTCCGTTGAAGTAAGCATATAAACCAACTCTTCAGCTTTATAACATTAGTATAGAGATGTATGTGGAGCAGATGGCCGATGGGGCCGAAAAGTGCTGGAGTGGAGACCACGGACTAGCAAGCGCAGCGTAGGACGTCCACCAACAAGGTGGACAGACGACCTTATAAAGGTCGCCGGAAGACGCTGGATGCAGGTCGCCTCCAACATATCTGTGGAGATCTAAGTGGGACGCCTATGTTCAGCAGTGGACGTCTTATGGCTGAGATAATGATGATGATGATAAGAGATGTATGTATACTCTAATTTTACCTGTTTCATAATAAGAATCTAGACCTCTTGTCGAACTTGATTGAGTGACAGTTTCCGAGGGGCTGAAGCCCATAGCGTCGGTACCTGTTCGAAATTAATGATATTTTTTTATGAGTTTATCACTAATAATAAAATATAAAAAAAATATATAATTGAAGTAAGAATGTAATATGTAACCCGCAATAAGCAAGCGTGGAGATTAACGCTCAATCCTTCTCCGTGTGAGAGGAGGCCTGTGCCCAGCAGTGGGACGATAAAAAGAATACTTTATTGCTGGGGATATATTGAAATATTTTTGTTTGTTGCACCACTTCTTCATCCGAGCAATAACACGGCGTGATAAGAGTGGGCTTTTTTAGAGGGCTGTCTCATTAAATCTTGACGTTCTTTCGAAAAAGTGCTGATTTGATGATGATGAGGTACATGGAAATATAAAATAATAAAGTTGAACATACCACATGTTGTGATAGGCGGTGGCTTGCGTATGAGTTTCGGTTTCAATTTACTGCTCCCGGGACGTGGCTTATCTGATTTAATTTCTGTGTTAGAGATCCAATTAATTTTAACTTAAAACTAGAGTAGTAGTAGTAGGGAGGACCACTAAAAAGTGGTCTATCTTTTCGGGGGCTTATTGAGAAAAAGGCATTTGTTGAAGTTTTCGTTATGAAAGTCAATTATATTATTTACCTGTCTTTGAGATATCTCCTTTTGCACCAGCCAGGTGTCTTGATGATATTGACACGATATTTGTGCCTGAATTTAAAATACAATGATAATACACAATCAATAATATAATTAATAGGTGTTAAGGTGGTGAGACACAAAACGGAGATTGTCCTTGGGTACATTGCTACACTATACCTATTATTCAATTATTGTTGCATAGTTTCATTAAAGTTCTCTCAAACCGAGCGAGTCGACTTCTGCCCAAAGTTAGAAGCTCCGGGACTCTATAATCCCAGGGTCTGGTGAAGATATACAAAATAGTAATAACATAGATAAAACTTCTGTACCTGCATAAGCAAGGGCCGGCGGCATTTTCGATTGGGTCTCGACAGCAAAAGATTCTTTATCCTCTTCATTGTTCACCAAAACACACGCTATAAAAAAATGTGTGTACTTATAGATTAAAAATAACATTTATGACAAATATACCTATTCCGAAAACTATTTATTTAACGAAAGAAAAATTAATAAAAGTATTGCAAAATGCTTTTTCTCTATTTTTCAACGTATTAAGTTTTGATGGACAAGTCAAAGATTTCGTGTCAAAATACTCTTGAATTTTATTGATCTTTTTTAGATTTCTCTAGACTCGCCATGACCACGACCACGAATGACGTTCATTTTATATTACATTTTTCGTAAAATATTTTATTTTCCATTGTAATGTAAAGCTAGGAATCTCACCTGAAATGAAGGCAGATTGCCTGTTGCCAAACATGGGATAAGAGTGTGTGTACGTTGATACACTATGTGAATGCACGGGAGACATCTGTGTTTCTAAATCTATTAAACAAAAGAATAAGCAAGTCATATTAAAATTAAAATACTTATAATATAAAGCTGAAGAGTTTGTTTGATTGAACGCGCTAATCTCAAGAACTACTGGTCCGATTTGAAAATTTATTTCAGTGTTAAATAGCCCATTTATTGAGGAAAGCTATAAGCTTTTTATCCGAGTTCGTGTAGGCCTTTTTTGACTTGGATAATTTTGTTATAAAAGTCAAAATATTTAATTTACTTTGGGCTTTGTACAAGTACAAGATATTAAGCTTCTACATTAAAGGTTACAAAAAATTTGATACCTGATTTTGGTACCGGTTTAGAAAGTTCAGTTTGCATAGTAAATTCAGCTTTTTCTGGTAATACCTTCCCGATCGAAGTTGACACTTAAAAAAGAGAAATATACATTATTAAAAATTATAGGCAACAGGTATAGCATATAATGTACCACTACTAGGCAAAGGCCTCCCCATCTTGCTTCCACACTTCGCAATCCTTCGACCGATACCACCAGTCTCGACTATAAGCGTCTAGGTCTCTTCTGGGGGCCTACCCTGCCTTTTGTTTTAACGAATAAAAATCATCAAATGACCCCTCCCGCTGTGGGTTAGCAGCGGTGAGGGAGTGTCAGACTCTTACTGACTAAAAACCGTCGTGTTCCGTCGTAGGCTTTTTATGTACCAGGGCCGCGGTAACTCTTTCGAACAATCCCGCAGCCCCGGGGCCTATCCTGCCTGCGGTGAATCCTGAAGTGTCCACGGGGTGACAATAGTGACCCATCTCTAAAAATAGTAAGCCTTATTGAAATAATATTAATGGCGTCCAGAAAGATGTTTGAAGATGAGCTTTCTGCCCTGGACATATTAAGTGCTCAACCGTACTCTCTATTTCGTTATACCCGATATATTAAAACAAATAGGTACCTGATTTTGGTTCCGATATCTTAGGGATGTCCGTTTGTACTTTACATTCGGCATAAGCTTTTTCTGTTGACGTCTTTCGAGGAGGCGTCAATACTAAGTTAAGAAAGAAAAGTAAATCATTGACAAAATCTTTTGAGATTTTCGGATATTTAAGTATTAAAGTGTTAAAGAGAGTTCGCTCTATTTCCTCACTCTCATGGGGAAAGATCATGCGCAGAATGGGTTTTTTTATGTTTTTTTTTTAAACCAACAAAGCAAATTCAAGCTGACTCGAAAATCAAACCTACAGAGGTGCACAGAAAACATGCTTGCGGACACTGGGTCAACATTTATGTACCTTAAGATAATATACAGGGTCACTTGTAAGTAGAGCGCATCCTTTCATGAGGTGATAGTATAGGTCAATACAAGTAACCCTGTATATGTTACAGATCAACTTTTTTCTAATATGGCTTAAGAATGTAGGTACATTATGTATATTTTCAGAGGATTACCGGTAGGAGTATAACTGGTAGCATTTTCAGTGAGTACTGGGTTGAAGGTCACCGTGCCTGTAGAAACCTTCTCCGGTACGAATCCCGATATCTGCGTTTGTGCCGCTGTTTCTGTATTGAGCATTTTCTTGGATTAGTTAAAATAATAATATAGATAGATAATTCTTTATAGCACGCCAAGAAAATTAACAACACAGGAAATCACAACACACATCGAACAGTACAATTGGGGGCTATAAATACCAAAGATATAAATAAATAGTAAATAAACGGAAAATAAAGATAAAAGAATAACAATACAACGATAGCAGTCAAAGCGTATTGCTCATCGCTATCTGAGGCAGATGAGGAGAAGTAGTGACCGTATGGGCTGCGATTGCTCCAGGGAGATGATACACCCTTCACTCTGGAGTGAGCCATGAGAGGGGATAGGTCTCCCGCCTCTGGCTTGCCTTCATTGGCCGTTCAGAGTGGAGTCACAAGACCACAGTTAATAGCTCTATTAGGAGTATGTAATGCATCGCGTAAAAGGGAGTTGGCCGTACACTTTGAGTCACTAGTAGCCAAATTCAGATCGGCAAATTTATTTGATAACCTGCACAAAATTTCGATTGCAAGTAAATAAATTGTGTTGATCTTACCAGTTGAACGGTCTCGGGTCATCAGAGTGGGGCCATTGGAATTGAATTTTCTTAAAATAGGATACAATGCTTGTTGTGTTCGGGTTTCTGTTATGAGATGTGATATATCTGAAAATAATAGTATTATTATAGTTGCGTATATTATTTTCTGTATGACACGTTTATTTTTCTAAACTGAATAAGAGCACTTTCATACTAGCGGATTCAATCACACGTATGCGCTTGCTCTTCGTGCCGCACCTTTTTTATCTTCACTTGACAACGACCGTTTATTTGACAAGTCAAAAGTTTCTGAAACCTACATGGGTGACCATATTTATAAAAACAGATGGCCGATGGTTCCGAAAGGATTTCGAACCTCTAAGGGTCCGTTCAAACAGACCGGCTCGGAGAGCATCGGCGCGCATTTTTCTTTTCAGACAGACCGGAGCCGATCGGCTGCGCGAGCATTAAAGAGCATGCAATCGGAGCCAAACGTCAAGAAAAATTACGCGATCGGAGCCGGCCGGTTCCTCTTATTATTTCACTCCGAGCGCCTTCGAGCATTCATAATGCCAGAAGCAGTGCACATGCAAAAATAAACCCTACTACAAATACGAAGTACTCGATTTTCAACGTGTTAAGAATTTGCTCTTCTCTCCGAGCCGGTCTGTCTGAACGGACCCTAAGGGCCACCAACAAGGTAAGCGGAAGATCTGATCTGATCTGACTCAGGCTGCTTCAAACCAGTCCTATTAAAACTTGATGGAGAAAGGCATAAGTAACTATGGACGTAAGACGAGGATGATAATGATGAAGGAAACTGACCTGTGCCAGCCAAAGGTCTGTAGAATGTAATGTCGCCGCCTGACGTGATGGTACCCGTAGAACTGTTGCCGAACATCGGCAGAAATGTCACCTCTGTTTCTGTAGCAAAGATTTGCAGTTTTATTTTGTTATTATTCAAATAATTTAAATGATAGGTATGTAGAGTGATTAAAAATTACTATCAATGTCTGTTATTACGTTTTTTTTATTTTTCATTAAGTACTTTAATGTCTCAATAGCGTTATAAATTGATGAGAATCATGCGAAAAATACGAATTAAGTATAAGTAATATTTTTTGTGACACACGATGTACTTCAATTGATATTTACATCAATGAAAAAAATCTTGTATGCTGTTTTACATAGCATACATTTCTCTTAAATACACCCTAATATATATGATATCCTCCTAGCCGATTATCGGCTACGGCGGCTGTTCTCATTTAAGGAGATTAGCCAACTGCGCGGGACATATTATAGTGCACGAGCATTTGCGCAGACACAAGTGCACTCCCTATTCCTTCACTCTCGTAGCCCGATGGGACGGCAATCCGACACGACCGGAAAGAGATCAGGCGCAGGACCGACATTTACGTGCTCTCCGATGCACGGGTGAATCAATCACCAACTTCCAGGCTCCGGGCTGCTTTGTGAAAGTCTTCTAAAACCCACAAAGCAATTTCGGCCCGACTCGGGAATCGAACCTGAGACCTCGCGCTCAGCAGCCGCACTTGCGACAGCTAGACCAACGAGGCAGTTAAAATATCTATACATATAATAAATCTGTAAAAAAACTGTGTCTGTACATTGAATATATTAAAAAAATAATAATTGGGTGGGGTTTAGAAACAGTAATGGAGCACAAATCCAAAAAAAAAATTCTGTCTGTATGTCTGTATGTCTGTATGTCTGTTTGTTTGTACACGCTAATCTTCCGAACTACTGAACGGATTTCAATGAATGATTTTTTCTTTGTTGTATCAGTATTAAGCCTGGTCAACATATAGGCTATAATTTATCTTCGAAACTTGAAGACCTGATGCAGAACTCCAACAGACCAACAAAACTATAAGAGATACAAAAATGGTGCCATGGCAAAAATTGTTTCATGTGATGAGCATTTTCAGCTGAGATAATAAATTTTAAGATCTGGAACACCTGATGTGGAACCCCAAGAGCCCAGCTTCTCTGTACCATATACAGGTATGACGTTTTAGCAAAAGTTGTTCAATTTGATAAGCACTTTCTATTGACTTATACAAATTGAAGATCTAAAACACCTGATGTGGAACTCCAGGGGCCCAGCCAGACTATAGCATATAGAGGTATGACGTTTTAGCAAAAGTTGTTCAATCTGATAAGCACTCTCTGTTGACTTATAAAAATTGAAGGTAAAACACCTGATGTGGAACTCCAGGAGCCCAGCTAGACGGCATATGAAGATATGACGTTTTAGCAAAAGTGGTTCAATCTGATAAGCACTCTCTATTGACGTATAAACATCGAAGATCTGGAACACCTGATGTGGAACTTCAAGAGCAATACTACACTTGAAATGTATAGAAATAAATGTTATGAAAAAGGTATGGTGAATCAAAAAAAGTAATTACTCCGTCTTTTAGATAACCTTAAAATAATGGACACGTATTTTTTCTTTTCTCCTTCTCACAAACAAATAATAACGTAGATATAACACGCTTGAATTTTGTGTTAAGTCACTGCTTAGTACAATTTTTACATACCTAGACGTGGCGGCACGAGCCCCCACTCTCCGACTTTGTTGCGTTATATCTCATTATTATTTTGTATGTCTCTTCCAGACCTCGGGACTACAGAGTTCCGAATTTTTGGGATGCAAACGTGGGGCCGAAGCCAACACGTTGAAGTCCTTTTGAGACAACTTTAATGAAATGGTGACACAAAATCGACAATTATCCCTTTATACACTATAGAAATGAACTCAAGGACAATCCCCGGTGGACGTCGTTAAAAAAAGACAATCCCCGGTTCTGTGCTAAACTATCGCTAACTATGGAGGAAAACTAATTGGGCTATTGTGATGGGATGTTAGTGGATGACAATGTATTAGCTACATGTAAAAATGGCAGGTGGAGACTCGCCACCTCACTTACTGGGCCTCCGGGAACCAGTCACTGAATAGCAACAAGAGGGCAACAGGGACATGAGCGGCTGAAGGGTGAGGATACCTCGGCGGACTTTAAACGCAGATTACGCGCTCCCTGTGCTTCCCATGAGGCACCTACCCTCCGAGCAGGGCTACTAATCCTGCTCCACTCTGGACGGCCAAGCCAAGCCAGAGGCGTGAGACCTACCCACGTCATGGTTCACTCCGACCGGCCGGAGATGGGGGGACAGTATACTCTCCCTGGAGAACTCAGTATATATAGCCCCGCGGGGTCGCTACTCCCCGTCATCAGCCTCAGATGTCCTGCGGTGCCTATATCTCATTATTATTGTCGTTATTATCTCAAGAGCCTTTGTCCCAATTATGTTAGGGTCGACTTCCAGTCACGATTCAACTGAGTACCAGTGTTTTACAAGGAGCGACTGCCTATCTGACCTCCATAACCCGGTTACCCGCTCAACCTAACACCCCTTGGTAAGACTCACTACCCATAACGACTGCCAAGAATGTTCAATGATAGCCGGAACCTACAGTTTAACATCCCCTCCAAATAACGGTCATTGGTATCCAAAATATACGTAGAAAGTACATACGAACTTAGAAAAGTTGCATTGGCAGGCACTTGCCAGACCTGGAATCAAAGACGCACGCTCATACTTGAGAGATTGGTTCTCTACCCACTAAACCACCACGACTTCCACTAAGTCACCGCGACTTTGTCATCTATTTAATGTTTTTTTAGGTAATAATACGTGTAATATTTTTGCCCCACACAACTTAAATGCGGACTAATTAGAATCACTACTTTTATCCCTATGGTCACGTCTATTGCGGTTCAGTTCTCAGCGTTTTGTTTAGTCTGCTGTGCTTTTGCCGTTAAAGTACAAAAATTTAATATATGGAACGTTTCTAATGGTTATGCGTATTCCGTTGTTTTCAAGTCAACGGGCCCTTAAAATTCAATATTAGACTATTCAGATCTTTGATTTTGCTGACCCCGTACTCGCTGGCATAAGGGACATGATCCGCGTACGAAGTCGCGGGCAGAAGCTAGTATATAATATATAAACCTCAGGTTTTTCTTAATATTTAATATAAAATGAAACCCACAAAAATATTACCTGCATTATGGCACGTGATAGCCTCACCAGGCCGTTTTCCAAGCCATCTAGGGTTGAATTTCACCACCGTGCTCGTCACCTTATCAGACATAGAGTACGAGAGACCCATAGTGTCTGCGAACAATCATAGAGTTTACACCAGGATTCCTATGAAAAAACTTGGTTCTATGATTTTAAACTACTATTGCAAGTATTTTTTTTTGTGTTTGCAAAATAATGAAACGTACCTGTCAGTTCATCAGCTAAGTTACTGTCATCACTTTCTGACAAACTTGTCGCTTGTTCTACGGTTTCAGGCATCGGATCTGTAACTTTATATAAAAAATCTGTTTTAATATCCTCTTCTATGTTACGAGCTAAACTGTTAGGTACTTAGATCCGTTTCGTGTGTCGCGTTTAGTATGAAAACAAGTGAACGTCCGTGCGCCGGACGACAAACGCACCGCAGCCGCACCGACACAGAACGTGCAATTCAAAACAATCCTAGCGGTGTCCTGTGTGGGTCAATCAACGCGGACTCAAATGTGAAGCGATACGAAGCGTCGTCACGTAATACACTTCTACAGGTATCGACGGTGTTCCAATCGCTTTGCAAAGCGCCGCTTAGCACCCAAATCGCTCACATAAGACGCACCTTAAATTAGCTCAGTAAACAGGCAATGACAGTCTCCGTTGCTAAAACGCTCAACTTTGCCGTCCCAAATTCAAATCGGGGACAATACGGGAAAACTGGAGTTGTAAACCAATAAACTGTTGTGGAACTCACCTTGAAACTGGCAACTTCTAATCGAGTTACAGTTGCACACATCACCGTCATTCCACGCGAAGTTGTCGTTAAGAGTATTACCGCTTACGCTCGAATCCATATCTTGGAAGTACGGCGACTGTGTTTTGTCCACTGTTTGAAGGGGTGCAGGTTTTCTTTCTAAACGTGTAATAGAAAATATTGTGAGCTTAAAGCACACGTAGTAAGGAAAGATGATGGAGATGCCATAATTATGAGGTCAGGACCCTTCTCATAGGTCAGGTAACGCACGGTAGGTGGTATCAGTTACTAGAACTGACAAGGCGATCAGATTACTCGTCAAATCAAAACCAGTCGGTCAAAGATTGGTCTTGATTGATTGGAGACTTTATTTTGAAAATAATAGGCGGGTTCTATTTAAGGGCGGAGCTCCTTGTCCCCCGAACACCTGCATTTTGTCGCGCAACTTTCTTAGGTGAATTTGTGTTATGGCATTTTTATGTTCTCCATGTTGACATATGTAAACATGAAAATATTGTATTAAGTATAAGTCATGGTATTTGTTAGCAGGAACTTTAAGTACACTGTTTGTACTTATTTGAAAAGAAACATGCGGGCACTTAGGGTGATTCCAAAAAGGTTCCGCCCTTATCTTTAAGTAGTCATACGTATAAATTACTTTTAACGTTCATTTGGTACGAAAGCTAAGTGCGCAAAGATCCGATTTGGGATAGCGATGATTGTAAAATTCCTTCGTATACTAGGCCTAAGCAAATACTTGACATTCGAAGATTTTGTTATACGGACAGTGAAACTGTCTGATTATGGAGTTGACACATTTTTTTGTGGGCTTTGTAACTACTATTTTTGATGTAGATTCAATAGTTGTACGCGAGATTGGCAAAATCGTGACCAATATACCGTGTTTTCGTTACTTTGTTGTATATGTATAGTAAAAAATATACTTACTTGAATTGTTGTATAAAAAGGGGAACATAGACGGTCCTAGATTCACATGTCTGATTCTGGTATTGTTACTCATTGTTCCTACAGCTGAAAATGTAAATATACACCATAGAATTAAATGTGCTAACTGCAGATGGAAAACAACAGTCTTTAATTACAAACCTTAAACAGCAGTGTGCAAAAATTTAATTATTACAAAAACTTATTTTATACTAAATCTTAAAAAAAAATACTTTTATTAACAGTCCCATAAACACTTCGTTACGAAAGGAAAACTACGTATAAATAAGGAATAGCTCGATTTTGTGCCTTCTACTAAATTCGAATAAAGCCTAAACATTTGTTTTGGATACACGAGCCCTTTCTTGAGTTATAAAATTACAACAAAAAGTGGTATTAATTTTTATATACCTACATCTATAGGATTTATTGTTTTAAAATTACCTGAGTCAGTTCTATTGGCGATAGCGTTCCAAGTTTCCATGTTAAACACGGTACCGATGGCTGCAGATTTTTGCTCTTTCACCGAGCTACAAGTGCCTAAAAGTAAAAGTGTGTCTATTACACGAAGGAAATAGTGGCGAGGATTTATGAGGGAAAGTAAGTACTCAAACTGCCAGGTTTACTTACTGGGATTAACGGAAATAGGCCGTGTGTTAAATGTGGTCGTTCCAAAAGGTTTTAAAGAGGTTCTGATCGATGCGAAGGAATTATCGAAGTTTTAGAGGCATGCTTCTATGACTAACGTTGAAATGGAAAATCTAATTATTGTGATATATTAAGCAAAAAGTACCTCTTTCATGGTAAACATGAATATTAGTCTGTACATCGGCGTCTTCCCAAACAAGTGATCGTTGTAAATAATGCATCACGCGGACTGGAAAATAAAATTATATATTGTTTTTCACATGAATTCACAATTTTTTAAACTTTGCTGTACCAAGCCGCGTGACTGAGTGCTGAACGAAGATACGCCGAATGATACACCTCTAATAGTCCCTGAAGCCTAGACTTCGCCAAAGCGGAGCGGAGCAAAGAAATTGTGAAGCTACCAATAGAGATTTTTCTCTCTCTAAGAAGTTTGTTTTATCGATATTCTATTGGTTATTAAAAACTAGTGCGCTACGCTTTGATAGAGTCTGGGTAATGGCCATTTTCACCAGTTACTGATAAAGTCTCTGATGACCGTTTTTGGTGTAAAACCTTTATTGTGAGGTATAACTGACACTTTACCGGGACTAGTCTGATGTCGTTTTCTACTCACATCTCCTGAACTTAGCAGGCGGTCTAGTGTACCTAGACCAGGAAGCCCAGCGCTCCGCAGTCTTCTTCCACACGTGGTTCCATCGGCGTCGGCAAATACGACGGATGGACAGCCTCTGGCGCCAAGACCCGAATGTTCTTGGCACTTGAAAGAAGATTTCAAGGAATTAAATAACTCACTTTCTCCAGTGGTTTCACATTCCGCGCACCCGGATATAAAGCAGTCTTATATCCTCGATAAATAGGCATGTATCTAATACTGAAATAACTTTTCAAATCAGTCTTGTAGTAAAATATAATTTAT
The DNA here is from genome assembly GCF_022581195.2 of Helicoverpa zea. NCBI lineage: Eukaryota > Metazoa > Arthropoda > Insecta > Lepidoptera > Noctuidae > Helicoverpa > Helicoverpa zea. The sequence continues at coordinate 10,611,697 of NC_061456.1, read as the reverse complement.
TGAATTGAAAGCCATTGCGGCCCTGTTAGGACAAAACGCTGTAATCTGTAAAAGGTCAATTTGAGAAAAATGAGTTTAAAAGTTTACATCTTTACCTCGTTACCAAATTTTATCCGGTATAGATAATAGTATAATTCTTTTTAGAACTGATTTGTCATAATATTTACTCAATTTCAATAAAACATTTTATTATTGTATCTAATCAAGAAACCTATCAAAAATAAAAAAAAATGTTTTGTTACAACAGCATGTACCTAGCCAATATTCGCCTCTGTTGTGACATAACAATGTAAGCGTTAATTACTGCGTTTTGAAGAGATATACTTGTGTACTGTTTTATTGTTATCTGCATTAACTCATACCAAAACTAAAATTAAATGTATTTAAGATATTGTACAGATTAACAAAATGTACTCTTTCTAGCTTTTATTCATTTATGTAAGGTAAATTACCTATTTTTTTATGAACAGCGTAGGTTAACCTCTTCGGAACTCTACAATTTTAAAGCTAGTGTAATTCCAAGAGAAAACATTTTTTAGTTCGCTTTTAAACAGCACAACTTCATGTACATGAGCTGTCGAGTTCTTTCGAGACCTTTTAAACGTCTCAACGTAATCATCTAAATCGTACAAGTTATCTGACTTGTTCATTTTGTTAGTTATGGCACCATGATCACTGTCATCAGACATGTAAGTATGGCCAGGCTTGAGCCTTGTGCTGGCGCCGCTGTTTATTATTATTTTGACAAAACGCAGCAAACAAAGCTTGCAATGTTTTATCAAAATTCAAGATCGGGGGAGGCCTCACCCGCGCGAGCCGCGCGGCCGCTCTCCTATCTCGGTAAAACGCTGCAATCTTGAGTACAGCGTTTAGTAAAAACATTTCCTGCGAATATTAGGTTACCGTGAAGTGAAACATTGAGTTATTTTGGCAATGGGAACTGTTATTCAACAGTAGATTGAACCTGTATCAAGCTTACATCGTTTAGATTATGTTACGTTGTATTCCCATAAAACAATGTAACCCGGGTTGCAGCGTTTTGTCGTCACAGGGTCGATTGGTGAAATCGAATCTCGAAAATTAGACGTTATTTAGAGTTATTTACGGACGTTATTTAAAAGTTTTTGTCTTATACAAGATTGTCTCTCCTAGCTTAAGCCACATGTCATTAAAAAGTAATTAATTTTTTACCATAAATGCTCTGTACAACACATTAAAAAATATCATAATCCCAAACTGCCTGTCACAGCTGCGAGAAATGCGCTTTCCACAAACAAAAATGCAAATGTTTTCATAAAAAAATGATGTTTTATTTTGGAATATTTTCTCAAATTTCCCAGAGAAGGCAATAATTATTTTCCTTGACTCTCAATGTCAGATTTTAACCGTATCTTATAGGGGATTCTTAAGATTTTTTCCCTGCAGTTTTTTGCCTAAAAACATTATTGTAAGGTATAACATTAAATTCAAATATATAATTAATACAATTTTAAAAAGACTTCGGTACTCAGTACTGGAAACCGATCCCACCATAGATGGGAAAAGGCTCGGGAGATGATGATGCTTGATGATAATATATAATAATATCAAAAACTTACAATTGTATCGACTACTAGGAAACCTCTTAAATCCCTGACACTTCTTGCAACGCCCTCGACTGTCGTTGTGGCTGTCATCGTAAAACTTCTTGTAGTACTCATGTCTTAATTGATAGCTGTCATGGTGATGATGATCATCTGAAAAAAGAAAACGTTTATGTTTTAACAGGAGAATACATGTATCTATTCCAGATATTCTACAGAATAATTTAAGCATTTCATCATCTCTTCTGCTAACATGATCGATTTTTAGTCGTATCCAAGGAATGTATTTTTATGAAAGTTAGGCTTGAGTTGATGAGACTACATAATTAAGAAAAAAAAATGTCTAGAACAAACCAATTAACTAATACCTATACTTTTACTTGACTTTGTCCAGACACACAGTAAACACATCAAACTACTATAATATAATCTGACAAATTTCTCTAATAGATTTTGAACTTTGTCTCTAGTGTATAAGGTCCAATGTTGATTGGTAACATTTTTACAAATTGCAGTAGTTGGATCTGGACAAAAATCTACATAAAGAAGAAGGTGTACCTAAACAACCATCGCTGGTTTCACTTCTATATCTACAGGACCAATTAGTGGCCGTGTCATCAGACTTCACAAACGTCATGTTGGCATTGGAGTGGAATGGTGGTCGACGCCACTCTTGAGCCGACTGTTCTTCTGCAGCCGTGAAGTCGTCCAGAGCATCCATATTGCCATCGTTAGATAGATTGTCACGATATTCTATGTCAGTAGCACCTGCACTGCTTGGGGTTTTTGGAGATTCAGTTCCTAGAAGTTTTTATATTGGTTTTAGTTATTCTTTTGCAACGAAAAGAATATGATCGAATTTGGATGATTGTTGATAATTTGGATTTCTTTCATCATCCTCCTTATCCCAATTTTATTTGGGGTCGGCGCAGCATGTTTTCTTCTTCTATACTCTTCTATCTTCCGTCATCTCACAGTAACATTCTTTCTTACCATATCTACTTTCACACAATCCATCCATCGCATCGTTTCTTTATTTTAAGTTAAAAGTGGGTCTTTTTTTCTTTAGTTACCTTCCATGATTTCAAAATTTGTTGTCTTCTGCAATATCTCCGATAAACATTCGGTATAAGATGGCACTGGTGCACGATGTTGGCGAATATCTGTATTTTGGACCACATGCGAAGGATAATGGTAGCTTTTATCCTCTTCTGAAATATTATAATGTATACTCGTTAATGCCCTTTTTGCGTGAGTAATAATTAAGTGCGCAAATACTTCCAAAACTTTTTTTAAACAACTCAATAAGAAGGAGGTTTGCAATTCGAATCTTTGCAAAGTTGTATCATATTTTGACTGTTCGTCGTTCGTTTTATAACATACCATTTTTAGATATCCGCGTAGGTTTCAGATCTACGCTATTCTTGGAGACGTTTGTGCCTTCCTCTACTTTCTGCTTAACCTCCGGTGTTTGGCAAAGCACCACCGTTTGTTGTTCTTTCAATAATGAGCTTGTTGCTGTAATATAGAAATTAGGATCAGCCTTAGTATGTTTGAACTTACATTGATATATTTTACATTAATTCTAGATGTAGCTAATGGTTTTGAAAAAGTATCGTTTCGATAAGCAATGGCTTGGTGGTAGCAGCTTTCTGCAGATGCTTATTCATAGTCTAACCTCATTATTGCAAATGTTAAAAATTTTGACTCTCGGCTAAAATTAAGGCACTGTTTGTAAGTTTGATCACAATAAAAAAAGTTAAAGTACTGGACAGGAAGGAGAAGAAAGCAAAATAATTTTCAACAAACCCGTGCTGCATTCATTGCTCTGTCCTAACATTGAAGAGGTTTTGCTTGAATCGTACGAATCCAAGCCTATGCAATATGTGTTGTTTGGCTTCACAGGCTGGCTGTCCACTTGCTTACTCATGTACTGTGGTTGTATTGGCTTGGGTTGGTTTTTGCTGCTCATAGTTTTATATCCTTAAAAAAAAATAATATAAGAAGACAAAACAGAAGAAGAAAACTATAACTCTGTAATTGAATACAATTTCAAAAATTTAGGGGAGGTCTATGTTTTTCTCTAGTTGTTCTCTAGTTAAAGTTGTTCTCTAGTTGACGATACGATATCGCATGGAATGGGACGACGTGACAACTAAAATACAATTGTAAAACTGTATGAAAATAATGTTACAATTTCCCTTTTATCGGTCGTTAATTCAAAAACTTACGCCAGACCCACGAACTTTGATTGTGATTATGACGAAGTTCATTAAGATCTTCTCTCAACATAAAATAAATGGAATAAACATATCTTGTAAGTTTTATACGCTGTGGATATTACTAGATATGATACTACATATATAGTTAATTGATTTCGAACCTGATTCATTATCTCTTGTAGGGAATTCCATTTCAGAAGGCATCCACGTGTTGACAGTCTCTTTAGCAGATTGGAATCCATTCATCAAATTATTTTTCCTGTCCAAAACTATAGTTGATCTTTGTAGATCGCTTTGATGGCAGTGTGCAGGAGAAGCCTCTGTTTTGCAGCCGAAAATTATTATAATATAAATCGATATTAAGAAATATGTTGTGCAGTCCTAAGATCATGCACCATCATCATCAGCCTATCGCAGTCCACTGCTGGACATAGGCCTCTCCAAGTGCACGCCACTGAGATCGATTTTCGGCTTCTCGCATCCAGCTCCTGCCAGCCGTCTTGCGCAAGTCATCACTCCACCGTGCCTGAGGACGTCCTACACTACGTTTGCCGAGGCGTGGTCTCCACTCTAAGATCATGCAATCTTAAATAATCTCAATTGAAGAATTTTCTGAATCATAAGGTCAAGTTATCATGAATGCGCAAAGCTAATTTCATTACTTAAATATTGTAATGTTCAGATATTACGACATAGCCCAAGACAAAGAAAGCTTTTTTCAAAATCATAATAGTTAGGTAAAAAGTATACTAACCAGTGCTGGAGATACAATCGTTGTATTCGTGCCCAACCCCATAACTCGCGGGTCTGGGATTTGATGCAATAGAATTCATTGGGGTGTTCAATTCCATAAACCAGTCTGAAAAAGCTAGAATGATAAATACATGCACTCTCCACTTAATAAACGAAATGATGTTAAAGTGAATGCTGGTAGCGGGAAATTCAAAACAAAATGATTTTTTGATGTTTTACCTAAGTTGACATCGATGTACGGCGTGATATCATTGTAGCAGAAATCAGACAACAACTTTAAAAAATTTTGCTTTACCGTGAAGACTAGTTCTAGATATTTTTTTTAAATAGAGCAATATTTCAAGTTGTTTACCATTGAGTCGATCACTATCAATCATATTGACTCGTCCATAAATCTGTCCTAGCGTTGGTATAGGTCTCGTAGATTGCTTCGAAGCTGGCACGCGCTCCTCTGAGCAAAATTCTGTAAATCAAGCCGAAATGTGGATCCAATGGGTTTGCTAAATCGAAATTGGGAACATATTTTACGTTTTGGGATTGAAATCTCAGAAGCTGAAAAGCCACGAATAATTTTAATTTTTCTTATTTATACGGTTGAATTAAACCTGCTACAGTTGCCTTATTTTGCTTTATCTGATGCAGTCTATCTTTGTCCGTTAGTATTTTTATATCCCTTTGTTGTTCATATACTTCAGAGTAGATGGTTTCATATTCATCAGATTCTTAATTGGTTGATACATACTCCTTAGCTTTACATCTATCAAATCTAATATTTATATTCGTATAATACTAGTCATATTACCTGGGTTAATTAACATATTAACTCTCTGTACATTTTTAGTTTCTGGTATAAACTGGTTATTGGTCACAGTCGGGTTTTTCATAATACAGTCGTTACTTCCTTTGATTCCATCTTTAATGGATTTACGTCGTGGTATGTGACTTGTTTTTAGGTTTTCGGCTGCAACGTATGAATAAAATGATCCAGATTATTTGTGAGCATCTGATCAAATCGAATACTTCATAGCTAAATATACTAATCATTTACTACATACGTATATCCTCTTTTTTCATTTTCACGGTAAAGCCTGTCAATTTACTTGGACCAGGCGGTGAGTCACCTGGAAGAATTCTTTCATCAAATATTGAAAGTTAAACTAATATAATATTTTATTTTAATGATATCTCCAACTTGCCAGAATCTTCAATCATTTTGGGAGAGGTATCAGTAGGCTTCAATTTCGATGTCGTTCGAACAATTCTGGGTAATCTACTATTACTTTTTCCTCTCATATGATCTGAATAGTTTGGGTTAGGATGTATTACTGTAAAATATTTGTTATTAGTCTATGAAGTTAAAATGATATGATATGGATGATTGAGTAACTATATAAAATTCCAATGCTTGTTCATGTCAACCTAACACTTACTTTTGATAAAAAATTAATTTGTTTACTTGAAATACTCGTAGTACATTGTGTAAATACACGCACTTACCGGTACAAATTCTTTCTTTAGAGTTATTCCTGCTCATCCTAGTTCTCTGAGAAACGTTGATATATTTGAAAGTTTCCTTCGTACTTTCATTTTGGGGTTGTGCTTCCATTTTGAGCTTAACATCAATGTTGATTGCAATTTTTTTGATAATTTTATATCAACAAGTACTTGAAGATGTCAATCCTCAAGATAAATCGTTCTTAATAATTCTTTGTTGTTGTTTGCTGGTCGATTTGTAGTATTAATATTCCTTATTTCAACAGCATTAGTAAAACCATAAAAATGTTTAGTTTCGTTCACAATTCACTATATAATTTCGGTACTTGTCTTTACAGTATCAGAAACGAGTGCTTATCACACGGGTAACTTACATGTAGGTTAAGATTGCCTTTAGTTAAATTGCTTTCTTTCCATTTACATATTTTATTATCACAAAATAAAACCAGATTAGTAATGCTTTGTTTTTGTTTATTTAAATTTTTACAATCAATTTTATGAATATCTAATTATTATTGCATTTCATTTTGACAACGGGAATTTGACACGAGTCGCAAAAGTCAAATAAGTTTTCTTCTAAATGATTATCTAAACTTCTTGCTTAATCGTCTCGGTCTTCGCTTTCAGTTTCAAGGTGGAATGTTCTGTCTGAAGCAGCTCTTTTCTCTGCTTGTATTTGTTCTAGTTTCTTTATCAGATCTTCCTGGACGCTGTCTACTATCTCCTTTAAGTTTTTGGCTGAAACAAAAATATTAATGTTAATAGTTTTGTCATTTTTGGATTCACAGAAACAGAAAGATGTACATTCAATTCATTAAATAGACTCACCTGTTTTCTGGTTAAATTCTTCCGCTATCAAAGATATTTTTCTTAACGTGCTAACATGTTTAGCGATCTCCGTAGCGACATCGTGTTCCGTTCCCGTGTTGACTGCTTGGTCTTGCATTGGAATCTTCTTTTTCCTTTCTATAACTGCCATTTTGAGGACTTCGCTGCTGACTAAAGGCATTTTGGGCATTTTGAATGTTCCTGGTTTTTGTACGGCTATTTCTACTTCTTCCATAGAAACATCGTCATTGATCGGTGGAACGGGTGGTGATGGGGGGTTTGGTGGCGGGATATTTAGTATGTCATTGGGTATTAGTTCTGGTGCGAATGTCTGCAGTGTCTCCATCTTCATGGGTGATGGAATTTTCTGTGGAGATTTTCTCGAAATTTTGACTGGTAAGGCATTTGTGATGCTGTCTATTATTGTTTCTGAAAACAAGTATTTATGTCTGTTTATTGTCTGCTTACTTTAAGATGTTAAATTACATTTATAAAATTAGGCTGCTGTATGTTTCTTGTTATTTGCTGTAATACTTACGGACAATATTTCTTGGTGAGTGTTCTTCTTCTTCTTCCTGCTTCTTTTTGGAAGCCAGTTTTCTGGTTAACTCTGCTAAGAACATAGAACAAGTTGGACCTGTGAATAAAAAATATAATATAAGAATCGTGCACAACAGCTGGTGGACAGAGAAATGGATGTGCTTCGAGATGTATTTATCGCAGGCAGCTCCGATCGCTCTGGTGACAAATAACATTGAGGTGGTTTTAGACGATAAGAGTCTCCCCTCTTTTTGACGACCATGACGACGCCAAAAAAATTTTAGGCTGAGTTAAGTTAAATAATTAGTCATGAAAAACTATCGATTCACACGGATATTTGAGCAGATATGAAATACAACCCATATACTGAGCAAACAACGGGTGTTTTAAGATCTAAATTTAAATGTTCCAGAATATAATTACCGTCACTTTTGCGTTTCTTCGATGTCTTTGCTTTAGCGGCTAGCTTCTTATTCTTTGATTTGTAGCGAGCAGGCTTTTCCATGGCTGCAAATAGATCTTTATTACCATTCATAATTTGTTTAATAAGTAAATATTTCACATATTTCGACATTCTCAGTCTCAGCTACAATTATGGTCTCGTTTTCGTCTTTCATTAAATTATTTGCGAGTACAATTTGTATGAGTTGACGTAATATTTCTTAACAATGATATGAGACTTATTCTATTCTGAAAGACTCGTAATTATTTGATACAACCCACATTCAAACATATTTAGCAGTGAAGTCTAGTGGAAAAAGTGCAAAACATACTTGAATGAATTTTCTTTTTTTATTCACAGATAGGGAGTGTTTCAAACATTCCCAATCGCCAAAAACCGACAAACCAACAGCGGAATTTTCGCTATAACCCCTTTGATTCTCCCAAAAGTCAATATTAAATGATTTCAAATCAAATAAGCTTGATTGCCATCACATTTTCGTTGGAACCGCGAGTATTTGCCGATCGAAATACTTTGACGTGCAACCAAAATTGAATGAAGCTTTTCGACTGGAGGGGCACAAATTAATTTCGTTTGGCAAATTACAGGGTTAAGGGTTCTGCTCAAGCTGTAATTAATAAGTCAAGAGTAATTATTGTTGTGTAACGTTAGGAAATTCTGAAGTTATAGGAAATAGTACTTGATAATATGTATTTATTGGATATTGAGATGTTGATCCGCTTGATTTCGAAGTAATTATAGATTCCATAATTTATAATCAATACGCAGAAGGAGACCTTCATCGAAGTGTCTTTGAAAGGATGAGACTGACAACAAACACTGTTTATAGTACACGAGATAAGTGGGACAATCCATCAGAGTGTTAAATTCAAATTTAAACCATAATTCTATAACAATACGGACGTCTGATACATATAACCTCACTATCATCAAGAACAACCTCTTACCTGCTATAAAAAGGAATGGTGGTATTCTTAACATACAATTTGCCTTCACATGATGAAAATAGGCCTCAAAACTCTTCAGGTTGACTAAAACAGTTCAAGGTTATAATATAAATCGTACTTACTCGACAAGAAGCCTCGGAAAGTCCCGAAATACGGGACCTCCGGTTATTAAAGAATTGCTATCTACTTACGAATGAAGACACTGAGAATTTTACTCTATCATTGACAGGCGCCATGACAACGACAGACCGTTTATGGGTTTGTGCAACGAAGGAGGGTGTTTAGTTTAAGCGTGACTGTAAACCTCCTTTGAGTGTAATGCCCTTATGGGTCAACTCACATGGACCGATTTCGTCAACGAGAATAAATTATCGTGAAATAAAATAATCATATTATTTGAACTATCATTTTTACGATAATATTGCAAAACAGAAATGTGTACTACGATGTAGCAAACTTTTTCGCTAAATGTGTACGAATTTGGACTGTACATCATACCACTATTACTTCCATGATTTGATTATTATTTTACATTGTAGACTTCCTTAATATTTTAAATGTAAAAGGTCTGTCTTTCTGTTTGTTGCACTTCCACGCCAATACTAGTAATCTGGTTTAAATGCAATTTGATACATAGACAGTCTAGAGCTGGAGTAGGGATGTCAGCTACTTTTTAACAGGTTTCAAACATTATTATAGTTCACTCGGGATGCGAGTGGAATCGCGGTGAAGAGTTAGTTGTAACTAAACTAAGCGTTCCATCTGAGTCCAGCTTTACAGTTTAAAAGCTTCGCCATAAAATTATACAAATATCTCTCGTGACGTAGTTCTTGAGAAAACTTCGTACTTTTGCATTTCTTGTAAGAATCGTAATTTCCTTTTGAGTGATCAAAGCCATATTTACTTCGAAAAATCGCGGTTATTTCGAAGAATTTGTGGGACCTTTTTTTTTTTTTTTTTTTTTTTATCGACGTAAAATCATCAAATGACCCCTCCCGCTGTGGGTTAGCAGCGGTGAGGGAGTGTCAGACTCTTACTGACTAAAATCGTCGTGTTCCGTCATAGGCCTTTTATGTACCAGGGCCGCGGTATCTCTTTCGAACAACCCGCAGCCCCGGCAGGCCTTGGCCCTGCTGGGCCCCGCTGGGGTTGCTGACGTCTCTTTGAGGAGCGCGTGGAACAACGCGCGCCGTCGACACGGGTCTGTCGTCTAGGAAGACAGAGGGACGATGAGCCACCCGAACTCACCGCCCACAGACCCACGCCTACGGTGGCCGGGAGTCATCTCGCGACACCCGGCGCCCATGGTGTCTACCTGGTCCAGCGCGGCGGCCGGGATGAGAGGTGCGGACTCTCTGGCGTTCCGCCTCCTCCTTCTCGAGCATGACCGCTTCGCAGAAGGAGGCGACGGCATCCCATTCCCTCTCGCCCCGGACCATGGCCTGAACCAGGGCCGGACGCGAGAGGTCGCCGCCGCCCAAAGCCTCGACGAGGACCCGGCGGTGCCCCTCCCATGCGGGGCACACCTGGACTGTGTGGTCCACCGTGTCCTCGGGGCTGTCCGCACAATGGTGACACCCGGGCGCCAGAATTTGTGGGACCTCAAGTGATAAACATTAAAGCGTTCGGTCCCAACAAATTCTGTTTTGATGTTCGCCACAGATATCGTCATGTTTTGAAATGGCTTTGAGACACCTACCGCGAGCATCTTGTATTATTTTTTTCTTATTTATATTTTATTTTGTGGTAATCAGACCGTTTCCCGCTGTTTCAACCACAACCTCAAAGGAATATGCTCCATGTAATTCTTTGAAATTCAAGTTAATGTTTCCATAATAAGAAAAGGCTAGGTAGATGTTTTGCCACTCGCATGTCGACATAACATAGCACAAATACGGTGGAACTCCTTGTATTGTCATCCATTCACGGAACTACCGCGTCAAGCAGAACTAAAACCTAGGCAAAGCTCATCATTGAAATCGTTTCTAAAAGTAGGTATTTATAATGAAAGCAGAGGCTGTGGTATTTAAAAATTCTGTTTATTGATCAATTTAAAATAATGTTTTTGAACCATAGAGGTCTGTTCTTAAAGTTGTATGACTAGAAGTAGGAACTTGAAGACTGGACAAATTATCTGAAAGATAAATAACGCAAACATTGATTTTCAGTTACACAAAGCTGTTCACAAACAACCTACTAATTCTCTAAGTATCATATTATGTAGGCTATTTTTTATCTATATGCGGGAAAGTAGTTCTCTCGCGCCGAGTTATCAATATCTATTTAAAACTGAAATGTATTGAGTATTCTGCGTTACATCTACATCATTTAAGAGCAAATACAAACAATGATTTCAAAAATTATCGCTTGATTAATACCGAAAAATGTTTAACTAAAAACAAATTCAACTCACCAGTAAAACGGCTTATTCCTGCGTTGATGTTGGTTTCTGTAAATAAAATAAACACGATTATGTACTTTACTTGAGAGATCTCTTGTAAGGAATATTATCTTTTTATAGAAAAATATGTACAGGTGCTTGCTCTGGCATTGGTCTCAAATCGGGCGTGTGTTTGTATCACACTGTGTCTAAGAGCATTAACCAACTGAGACGTCTTTGTTGCCGTGCCATCCCTACTGCCAAAAGCACGAGAACGGCAATCATACTCTTATGTACACACGCATATCAGGGTACTAGAATCTGACAAATATTTTTATGCAAAATGTTGAATGGGAAAATTGGTGTATCAAGTTAAAGCTCGTGTTCATAAATTTTGTTGTCTGCATGAGCAACGATATGGAATGCATGAGTGCGCAATCACTATTTGTTGCGTTGCCTCATTCCCCTTTAAACTAGTATACTATTTCGCACAGAGATGTGACTCTTGGTAGTTCCTGTTGGTCTGCTACTCTAAGCCCTGTATATTGTGGACTGTTCAGTGTCTCGGAAAAGGTGTGGGAAGGTCGCCCTCGCCCACACATTTCTTTTACTTCATAGCACAGAATGAAACGAATTCTTTAAACCTGTCTGCTTTTCAGAATTTCATTTCAGCCTGATTGGTTGTGAGACTCGTAGGAATGAGACTTATTTGTATGCAATGGTGATATGTTTTAATTTCACTATCTTGTGTTGTTAACAAGATCTTCGTCGTGTCGTGTCGAGCTTTTCCTATTGTGGATTCGAATTCCGAATCACATAGAGCAACTGCTTATCTAACTTTTATAATCTAGTTTGAAACCTTTGAAAATTACTCTTAAATTTAAGAATTACGAAAGAAGAAGAAGAATTACATAATTTTTGGAGCCGAAAAATGAAAATCATAGCCTAAAAATCGCAGGCACTCAATCGATCTGGAGAAATCTTTCAGTATAAATAAAATTTTTCTTTCCTTCTGTGTTAGATAGTTCATTTTTATACGGCTGCGCGAAGTTCCCAAGTTATACTAACAGTAATAGCCGAGTCTTTCTTCGTAGCTGGTGGAGTGGTTTGCTCTTCTGCAGAAGGCGCTGCCACGACAGGAGGAGCCTTAGAGATATCGCTGCTTTCTGAAATATCTTGCAATCGAGGGACTGCAACTGCAGCCACTGTCGGTGCGGTAGCTAGCGGTCCTTGGTTCTCTGTGAAATACGTTACTTTGGGTTCTAAAACAGCAAAAGTGTGTAAGACGTGCGTTCCAACATTTCAAAAGTTCTTCATCATCTGCCTAGCCTTTTCCCAACTATGTTAAGGTTGGCTTCCAGTCTAGCCGAATGCAGTTGAGGACCAATGTTTTACAAGGAGCGACTTCTTATCTGACCTCCTCAACAAAGTTACCCTGTTACCAGGCCAGCTAAATTATAATTTTGTTTAGAGCTCCGGCTTTTGACAAGGCGTATCAGTATGCAGTGATTGAATTGTTTATTTTTTAACAAATGCATTATTCCACTCACCTGGTATAGCATGATAGCTTTCATGGGCATCATAAAACTCTTCTTTAGCTTCTGCAGCTGTTGGAGGTATAGAACCAGAGTCAGACACCGTTTCAGTGGACTCAGTGGAATGACGCTTATCTTTAGCAGAATTTCCTTTTTTCTTTTTCTTATGCTTCTTCAATTTTGATCCTGTAACGACAGGATTCTCCGTATTCTCAGGTCCTGGTGATTGATCATCTTTTTTAATATCGTGTAGTTCGAGGACAATAGGAACTTGTGGTGCATAAAATTCTGATTCATCTGTGGAATACGATGATTCGGATGATGAAGGGGTTAGGTCTAGAAGTTCACCCATATCATCTGAAATTATTCAGTAATATTATTATTTCGAATTCCATCGTTTTGGATGTTATTTATATTATTTCAAGCACTTTGTTATTATGTACATTAAGCATTTATGAGGGTTTGGTTCAGACCGCTATCAGCTTCAACTTTACACTTGTAAATTGCTTCCACTAAAATCAGGCAAGTAACTATCGTAAGTAGGGGCTTTGTAAATTCGTATGATATATTATTTCGTATGTGTCGTAAATTAATTACGTGAGCAAAACCTAGTGTAAAGACGGCCGTGAATGTATGACTGTGTTATGTACTTACCACGATCTTCATCCATTTTACTTAACGGTCTGTTATCTACCATACCAGGTTAAGGTTTATTTTCCATATTTTTGATACTCAGTGATTTCGATTTATTTTTAAAGAACTATTTTATTTTTTATTACACATTTTTCGGTATTGGTGTATTCACTTCAACAAATAACAGTGACATAATGTCATTTTGACAGATACGTTTGATTTAAGAATTGAATATGAAAAAGTATTTATTATTTTTATTCATAGAGTTCTTATTGCTCTTTGGCATTTTAGGATCTTGTTTTCATTTTAGTTTAGTTACTTAGTTATGACAACATAAGTCTGGGATACATCTCTTTTTTAAGACATAGGTAAAACTTTTTTAATGACAAGTTTTTCATTGATTTCTTTCCACGTTTTAGCCTTTTAATGAGAAAATGTATCAAAAAAGTACATAGTTCATGTTGTAACAGTAACGTTTGTGAGGCTATTTTAATCAACTTGTAATTTCGACAAAAATAGTGCTTACTGTTAAATTTCTTAAATCAGGGGTCAATGTCACTTACGAATACCTACAGTTTAGTTACTTATAGTGACTCAATATACTGTCATCACAGTTGTTACTTACCAGAAAGCCACTTACTCCTGGTCATAAAACTTAGAGGGGTCAATAACACTACCGATCATAAACGGTGGAAAATGTACCAAAAACCTATCAAAGGACATGGTACACGCCTACAGAGTAAGGAAAGATGAGCGGAGATGACATACGTAATACAGGTTGGTCAGGCGCCTTCTTCTAGCTAAAATGGGTAGAGTAGGCATGACCAAAATAATCAGTTACGAGTGAACTAACGAGGAGTTCGGGTTCTCTGAGAAATCTTTTCTTTATGGCAAAAATAAAGAAAAACCACCATAAACCAAGGCCGCGATAACTCTTTCTTTGAGAAATCTGGCAACGATTTTTGGTATTACAAAAAATCATCGGGTCTAAAGAAGGCGTGTAAGAGTGAAGACAGTAACGTTCCCTGTCCCCCGCACACCTGCATTTTGGCGCGCCAGTTTCTTAGGAGATTTTCCGCTATGGCACCTCCGCTAGTCATTTTGTTCTCCATGTATACACCACATCTATGGGCATTTTTTATATAGACGATAAAACGGCTGGTTCGACTTTATACGACGTGATTGACAGTGACCTTTATGTAGAGGGATAAAGTATGGGTTGAAAAGTGTTCATATTTTAATATGGTCTTTAAAGTTTGTGTAAGGTTTGTTAAATAAGATGGTCTTAGGATTACAAAAGACGTAAATTCCTCATTATTTAGTTAGGGCATAGGTTAGTGCATTTATTATTTGTATTTATCCCCTTACCACGTACCAAGCCATATATGAAAAAGTTTATGATATTTAACCCCTTGTATGACAGTTCGCGGATCCACGCGAGACAAAATATTGATTTTAAATTGTTCTCTAATTAGCGGCATTCAAGCAGTATGTTTTACTCCTAAGTGTTCTTCTTTTCATCTTTTTTTTATTGTGCTTAACTTTTCATTGTAGTTTTTTAATTGCCAATATAACTAAAACCAAATTCTCCAGCTATACATTCCTTAAACTCTTCAACCGTAGTTTTGACACAAATAAAGCTTAGTCACAATAGTTGATGTTATCGCAAATTCGTCGTGTCGTGTCGTGTCGTAAGCGAGATATCGTATCGTGTCCGTGTCGTACCGCAGAAACGTTTTACTACCGTACACGGTTTACGATGTTGTGAACAGCCGGTTATTTTAAAAGTTTTGTCGTCAACTGTCCTTGTGTTTTCGTTAACTATGTTGTAGTATTTATTTGTTTTTAACTATGTTTGTTTCAAGTTTGTAGTTCATTAAAATGTTGTTAGAAATAAAAGGTTTTACAAGTTACAAGTTCTTTTAATGAGAAAGTAATTAAAGATGGGAGATTGTATAAGATTAAATATAAGTCTGCTTGAGGAAGTGGCGCGTCAATTCTATCAATTTGCTGTAGTAGAACTAAGGGGAAATTTCACGACAGTTGTTTAAGTATCCGGTTGGTAAAACGAAAACACATTTTTTTGAACGAGTAATTTTCATGAAACCAGTTTTTGTCTGGCGATTGATTTAGCAAAAGGAGTTTGTCTTGTTACTGAAAACGGTCCTATTTACATTATACATTCAAAATATCTCGACTGCTCTATGTATGTACCGACATAGTAGGTACTGATAGATTATTTTAAAAGTCAGAATCTGAATTCCTGCCAAACTCCGTGGAACAAAGGCGTGAAATCCTCACTAGTAATAAATCGAAGTAATAACACCAAGTATCAATTTATTATCTGTATTTATGAGTTCTGAGGGAACTTACTTCATGTGTTAAGTTATGCTGAGTCGGGGAACACTATTTTTGATATAGAATATTCGTAGGGCACATCAAGATTTATGTTCGATGCTTACGAAGCAGTGCTTGTAAAAACTGTCTGATATTGTATGCGCGACTAGGGAGTTTGTTGTGACCAGCGTTTTAGAATTTCGGACCAAAATATTTTTTTATTTTGTTTTTGGTAGGTTGTTTCAAAACATGTTTAATGTTCTCCTTTGTATTTGGCTCCAATTTGTGAGGAGGGAAATAAAAAAAAAATATACACTGTTTTTCAATGATGTTCGTCGTAGCGTAAGAATATTTGATATTATCTGATAATATCTATGGCATCTTTGAAAAAAAAATTGTATCTTCGAAAAAAAAAATAACTTGAAGCACAGTCATAATTTACATACTTAAATAGACATCATACTGGGTAAAATATTCATATAGAAGTAGGGAAATTATTAAAAATATTCTTAGTTTTTCGAGTTTCAACTCTATCAACTGCTAGATATTTTTTGTAGTTCCTTTAGTTTTTTGTAACCGCAGTTGCCCCGAAACATATTCTAAAGTATTTGAATAGAAAGTGCAGGCAATAACAACTTGTCTCGTGTTCAGTCGTTAGCCAAGCATGTTTGTAGGTACTATGGATTATATTACACGGACTGGTCAAAACTGTCGGTTGATTTCGTCTTACTGTCTAGCCTTTTCCCAACCATATTGAAGTCAGCTACCAGCTTGAGCGGATGCAGCTGAGTACCAGTATTTCACATGGAGAGACTGCCTGTTTGACCTCCTCAAAACAGTTACAGGACAAGTTAGTAGTCTATATGTTATGCTTTTTTACGTATTTGTTAAATTATAATATTTCGGTTATGGATTACTTGACTCAATAATAATTATAAAACAATGTTAAACAGTTTATTAAAAATGCAAAATTACAACCATTCATTTTGAACCTTTACCGAAACTAGGTACTATAAACTTATAACAGCTTAAATGACATAGGATAACTGCCCGTCTAGACTGTAATTCGTACTAACACTGTAGTTTCAGAATCGTAACAAATAACTGCTTGTATCAAGTAGTTTGAACCATTAATCGGAGTATTAACGGTCACTGTAATAATCGTTATATTGTTACATTAGAGATCTGTACTAAACTATTTTCAATTTAGGTGATAAAGGGAATTTATCTTGTTCGTAAGTGCTTCAAGTTCACCAGGGCCAAAGCCTGCTGGGGCTGCGGGATTGTTCGAAAGAGGTACCGCGAAAAGAGCTTAAGCAGGAACATGGTGGTGGGTTTTAGTCAGTAAGAGTCTGAAACTCCCTCACGCTGAACCCACAGCGGGATTATTAGATGATGATGTACCAAATAAAGAAAAAACAAGATGCAAGTTTCCATCCTCGGTCGAAGATCTAGCCCAAAACTAGACGGAGGGATGTAGCCACCAAAGATATAAAAGCCGAGGGTCCGAAATTTTTTTATCATAATAAAATTCTCATTAAAGTAGGTATTCATAAAAAGAAGGTAGGGAAATTTTGCCTTTCGGTACTTGTCTACCATAGCAAATGTAGCAAAATACAATAGACTTTACTTATGCTGTTATTGTTGTGATTCAGCTGTTTATTAAAAGGTCCCTTTTCCGTATTTCCCCGCACTTTTCTCAAAAAAATATTTGTAAACATTCACAAAAATGCGCTCTGCAAATTGAAAAATAAACTAATGTTATTTGTCACACTTACTTATAGCTAACAAAAAATACAAAAATACATGACTTGACACTGTAGACTCGACACTATCATTCTCCAATTCGATTAAACAATAGAATGCCGAAAAATTGGGTCACTGGGCTGATGACAACTGTCTTTACATTATTCTGGGTTTATTTTGGTTAACGACCTTATTAAGCCCGTATATTTTGACCAAAAATGTGATTTATGATGTGAACCCTTGACCACTTTGGTTAATTTTAGGTTTAGGTCCGTGGCCAAATATTGTTTGTAATGTTTATTAACTCACTACAATATTTTTTTTTAAATTAAAATAGGTATTCAATTAACAATTGCCCTCATACAGTTTTTGATAAGCTTTATTATACCTACCTAGATTTTCTTTTCAAAAACACCGAAGTAGAAATAATCTTAAACTACTCTATATTCCTTTTAAAGATAGATTTTCAACCTAAACATTAATCTAAAAGACTACGAAGTTTCTCCAACAGTTCAGTTCACCATGACATGTGCAAGTTTGCGCACGATTCAATTCTTCAATTTAAAGTTTTGTTCGCGACAACATGGGTTCCGTCGACCCGCTTGATTTATCTTCTTACTGTTATTGAGACTTGTTATTTTTCTCCAAGAACTTCTTAAGTTCTAACTATGTATGTTAGTTTAGTTGATATCAGTTTGGTGATGCGTTTGAACTGAGTCCTTGTTGAGAAAGATCTTTATTTTCTGAGAGTATGCTTTGAAATTCAGGGGTGTATTTTATATCTAATAGTCGGTGATAAGCATAGAAGAAACTTGGTCTTAATTAAGCTAGTATGTTAGTTATTGTCTGTTATCAGAATATTTTATACTAGAATACGTTTTTGTTACAAATGAGTCAAATACTATGATTATAGGTGAAATATCATAAGCGATAATTTTACACGACACCTTCATTTTAAAAGAGTACCTAGCCGTAAAAAGTTAATAATTATGCAAATAAGAAGATAAAGCTTTCCCTTTCAACGCACACGTACCACCCGATAAGATCAACGTCCCTGATACCCCAAACCCCATACGAAGCAGTAATCGATAACGGGTTAAAATGTTAACTGAAAATGTCAATACACTTCACTACGGGACCCTAATAACCCATTACTGAGATCTGACAGTGAACCCCATTTGATCCCTTCAGCCACTGTTACTAAGCTGACCTTCCGATTTTCCCAAACTCAATTACAGCATGAAAAGTTGAAAATAATTTATTGTGTAAAAGATTTTTTTTTTGCAAAAAGGGACAAAGTATTTCATTTGATTACTCACTTAGTTCCTTTTTGAAGGGCACATTTTAGGTACCTACGTAGGGAGTGCGTATTTACGATTTTCCCTTTTGTTAGTAAGTCCGTTTTATTTAATTATCGTTGATAAGGTCAGCTTTAGAATTGTTCGGTAATTAGGTACACAGTACTGACGCCTGAACCCTTTCAAGTTAAGGACCTTTTCATAAAAGGTCACTTAATTTCCAAGTATTTATTAAATTTAAAATGTCATAGACATCAAATGGCATGCCTTAAATAACTGGCATATATAGTATGGAACTTTAAATAGCTTAAATATAGTATATAGTATATCACTGCTTACACCCACTTTAGATAGTAAGACATTATGTTTATTTTAGGCCTAAGATCTAATAGGTAACTATAAGATATTCACGGGCCTATATATATAGTGGGGATATATACCTAATATATTTGAACTATTAATAAACTTTCTCTATAATAATTCAAGTGTGATGTAATTGTTTATAATGATACTTGGAATTCTATACCGAGAGTACCCACATACGGCAGACTAAGCTGTCGCCCGACAGTTGACAAATATATATATATATTTTAAATCTTGATCCCAATAAAGGATACTAACCTACTACCTAAATACCTGATATTTGTAATGTTCGTGGTACCATCATCTTCAAATTGATTTATGAGCCTAAACAAGCTATCGGCCGACTAAAAGTTGGTAGTGTGCTACTCTTAGATAATGTAAAACACTGGAATAGAAATGGTTAAGCCTCTTTGATCACATACCCATAATTTTCTTTGAGATGTATTCTCAATACAATTTCAGTATCAATCAGTGTATATTTTAAAGGGCAAGATCTTATCTAAATTGGTACTATTGAAACAGAAAATTGTCAATTTACTCTATTTTGTGGTTTTCACGTGTGGAACGGGTTTTCAATTACTTTGGCTATCTGAATGGACTTTTCAGACGTTTTCAAGCGTCGCTGTAAATTATTGCTTCAGATATTGCTTGATTTTCAAGTTAGTCTTCGTCACGAGATTTAATCCTGGTTTTGATGTATTTTGTGTAGTTTAACTTTGATTTTATTGAAATTGTAGTGGGACCTACACTAATTGTTGACGCATCAATATTGTTCATACTGTACTTGCATTGTGTTCGCCTCCCCAGTTGTCCCGTATATCGCACTACCAACGCACGCTACTATATAAATATTGTGACTTTACTAAATCGTATGTAACCTAATTGGAGTCAGAAAATAAAAGTGTATTAATTAGTATTCGGTTTATTTACTTATCTCTGAACACGACACCCCACCATCTAAATTGGTGACCCCGTGTGGAGAAAGTGTGAACTGTAACCAGTGAATTTGGACTTGTAATTCAGTGAATCGGACGACCGGGGCAACTCACACAAGTGTACGTAGTGTCGGTTTAATATTAGTGCGCGTCAAATTAAGAAAATTATAATGTCGTCGGAAGACAAGAAGGTCGTTATTGAAGAACATCAACTGTCGTCCATCTCCATCACAGCTAGAATTCCGGAATTTTGGAAGAAGTCGCCTAGAACATGGTTTATCCAAGCAGAAGCAGTTCTAAATCCTCAGAAGATGTCCGACGAATCAAAGTACCAGGTCCTTATTTCAAAATTACCCCCGGACGCAGTTGAGCAAGTTACACAGATCCTTGTGGATCCCCCTGAGAAAAATAAATATGAGACCTTGAAGAATAAGTTGATATTTATATATCAAGAATCCGAAGAGCGGCAAGTAAAAAAACTCATTGGCGAAATGGAATTAGGCGACCAGAAACCATCACAATTACTAAGAAAAATGCAAGACCTAACCAGGGGACGAGTAAATAACGAAACACTCATAGTTATGTGGCAGAATCATTTACCAAATTCGGTGCGAGGAGTTTTAGCTGTAACGGAAGAAAAAGATTTAGAGAAATTAGCATCAATAGCGGATAAAATAATGGAAACGACGACTCCCATACACAGTGTTGCGACTGTCAAACAGGAACCAGGCCCATCGGGTTCTCAGGACCAAATTATTTCGGCAATAAACAAATTGAGTGATAGATTACAAAATTTAGAGTCAAGATCACGAGGCCGTTCAAATAACTGGCGAAGGAATAACTTTAGACGCAACAGATCCAGGTCAGGGTCAAGAAGTCGCACAAGGAAATTCGAAGATCCAAATTGGCTATGTTTTTACCATTATAAGTATCGCAGCAAGGCAACTAAATGCGTGGATCCATGTAACTGGAAGAAAAAACACGACAAGGACAAGCCAGCGGAAAACTAGAGTCGGTGCAGTCTGCGACGGGAGGCTGTGACCGTGCCTTCGGGAATCACCGTCTGTGTGTCAGAGACAGGAAATCGGGCTTAAACTTCTTAGTGGATAGTGGTGCAAACGTGTCAGTGTTACCGCGGAAAGTAGCCTACATGAAAGGTAATACAAGTGAGTGTTGTTATAAACTCTTTGCCGCAAATGGAACTCAGATTAACACGTATGGTACATTGTACTTAGAATTAGATTTAAATCTAAGACGAGCATTCCGTTGGTTATTTACATTAGCGGACGTACAGCAACCAATATTAGGTGCTGACTTCTTAGCTAATTTTCAGTTGTTAATTGACTTGAACGGACGAAGGTTAATCGATCAAATAACTAATTTAAGCACCAAAGGCAATCTTTCTAATTCTAGTGAGCCCACTTTGAAAACTATCGTAAATAATTGCCCTTATTATGATTTATTATGTGAATTTCCAGAACTAACTAAACCAGTTTCGTACAAAGAAACGCCTAAACATAATGTTTGTCATCACATTGAGACCACAGGACCTCCAGTGCACGCACGAGCCAGGCAGTTACCAGCAGACAGGTATGTAAAAGCTAAAAATGAGTTTAAGATTATGCAAGAGCTTGGGATTTGTAGGCCGAGTAAAAGCGCTTGGGCAAGTCCCTTGCATGTTGTTCCTAAGAAGGACGGGAATATTAGACCTTGTGGAGATTATAGACGTTTAAATGCGATTACCAAGCCTGATCGATATCCAGTTCCCCGTCTTCATGATTTTACGTATATGTTAGATAATAAAAAGGTTTTCTCAAAGCTAGATATAAATAGAGCCTATTATTGTGTGCCAGTTTCGGAAAATGACATTGAGAAAACTGCCGTCATAACACCGTTTGGTTTATTCGAATTCGTGCGTATGCCATTTGGATTAAGAAATGCTGCACAAACTTTTCAACGTTTTATGCATCATACTGTTTTACAAGACTTAGATTTTCTTTTCAATTACGTAGATGACGTCATCATTGCATCGGAAAATGAAGAGCAGCATAGAGAACATTTACGAAAAGTTTTTGAACGTTTTAATGAATATGGTATAACGATTAATTTTTCAAAGTGTAGTTTTGGTAAAGATAAATTAGAGTTTTTGGGTTTTGAGGTCTCTACAGAAGGAATCAAACCATTAGAAGATAAAGTTAAAGCGATTATTGATTTTCCAAAACCTGATACTATAGAGGAACTTAGAAGATTTTTAGGCATGTTAAATTTTTATAGAGCTCATATACCTCATTCAGCTGATCATCAGGCAGCGTTAAATAAATACTTAGGGAATTCAAAGCGTAAGGATAAAAGTAAAATCAATTGGACACCTGAAGCTACGGAAAATTTTGAAAAATGTAAAGATGATCTTAAAAATGCTACCTTATTGTATTTCCCATCGGCACATACACCTTTGTCATTGATGACGGACGCATCAGACACAAGTGTAGGTGCAGTATTGCAACAAAAAGTTGATGGCAATTGGAAACCTTTAGGATATTTTTCGAAAAAATTAACTGAAGCACAAAAGAAATATAGTACATATGATAGAGAACTTTTAGCAATTTATTTAGCAATCATACATTTTCGTAATTTAGTTGAAGGGCAAGAATTAATAATTTTTACAGATCATAAACCATTAACTTTCGCGTTTACTAAATTAGGTACCAATAGAGAAACTTCTAGGCGAACTAGGCAAATTATGTTTATTAGTGAATTTAGTACTGACATACGACACATTAGTGGAAATAATAATATAGTTGCTGACACATTATCTAGAGTTGAAACAATAACATGTCCCACGACGTTAGATTTCGCAGAACTCGCCACTGCGCAGGAAGTTGACGAACAGCTTGCAAAATTATTGAGGGCGTCAAACAACAACAGTAAAGTAATATTGAAACGTGTAACGTTACTCGATACTGATAAACATGTTTATTGCGAAATGTCTACTAATAGTGCAAGACCATATTTACCTGAAAAATTTCGTCGCTTAGCTTTTGATTCTATTCATAATTTAAGTCATCCTGGTATTAAGACAAGTAAAAAGTTAGTAAAAGATAGATATTTTTGGCCTGAAATGAATAGAGATATTGGTAAATGGGCTAAAACATGTGTAAAATGTCAAAGAGCGAAAGTTCAAAAACATACGGTTTCCGATTTAGAGTCCTTTAAAAGTACTAAACGTTTTGAGCATATACATATTGATATTATAGGACCGTTACCAACCTCGCCAGAAGGTTATAGATATTGTTTAACGATTATCGATAGAT
This sequence comes from Helicoverpa zea, assembly GCF_022581195.2. Classification (NCBI taxonomy): domain Eukaryota; kingdom Metazoa; phylum Arthropoda; class Insecta; order Lepidoptera; family Noctuidae; genus Helicoverpa; species Helicoverpa zea. Next base: position 10,588,329 of record NC_061456.1, on the reverse strand, counting down.
TCACTCGTTGGCCAGAGGCATTTCCACTAAAAGAGATAACTGCAGAAATCGTAGCGAAAACATTATATGAAGGTTGGATTAGTCGTTTTGGTTGTCCCATAAAGCTCACTAGTGACCAGGGTCGTCAGTTCGAAAGTAACTTATTCAAAGAATTAATGATCTTAATGGGAATTATAAAGACACGTACAACTCCGTATCATCCTCAATGTAATGGTTTAGTAGAACGTTGGCATAGATCTTTAAAAGCCGCGTTAATGGCTCGCTTAAATAATAAATGCTGGGTTGACGAATTGGCAACTGTAATGTTGGGGTTACGCACAACGATAAAATTAGATACAGGTGTAACCGCTGCACAAATGTTGTATGGCAGTAATATTAGATTACCCGGTGACTTTTATGATACAACTGATTTGAAAATTAGCGATTCTGAAAATTTCGTAAATAAGTTAAAAGTTGTAATTGACGGGTTAAAGCCATCTAATAGGAAAAATAAGTCACCAAATAAGATTTTTGTGCATAAAGACTTGTATGATTGTGAATATATTTTTATCCGTAATGACGCAGTACGGAAACCGTTACAACCACCATACGACGGACCATATCGCGTCATAAGTAGAGATAATAAAGTATTTTGTATTCAGTTGCCCGACCGACAAGTTAAAGTTTCTATAGATCGTCTGAAACCAGCGTACATGTTAATAGAGGATGAATCGCAATCTAAAGTAGTTGATAATAGTAATAGGGATACCGTTTGTCGAAAAGTTACGAAAAAAGTAACAATTCAAACGGACGAACCCGATAGTAAAGTTTATACTACGCGAACTGGTCGAGTAAGCAAGAAGCCATTGAAATACCGATAAATTATTTTATTGTTAAAATGTCAATTTTGCAGATTTATTTAGGACATTAGTTTCAAATTGTGGTATCGCGATCTTTAATTTCATTTACGTTGAGACGATACATCAGTATAGTGGACTAAATTAGCAAAATGGGCTCTAATCAAACGAAAGAGAACGTCATTGTAAACGAAAATGTATCTAATGTGGCCCACATGCATAATAAGCTAAATATTATTGGCATAGTGATGATAGTTATTATAATAATGTTAATCATGGTATTTGCCTACGCACTGAAACGAAGATTTATTAGAGGCGTGAGGAAATGGTTAAGAAAAGAAATGGTAGCCAGTTCTGTAGCCTTACCTAGTATTAAGGTCGAAACTGTGCAACCTCAACATACAATGAGTCCGCCGTCAACAGCCAAAGTTGTGCTTTGATAATAATATGCTGATCAAAAACCCTCGTTCTCTCAAGTGATATTATATTTGTGTGAATGTGTAGTGAATGTTAAACAGTAGTGAATGTATATTTTTTATGGCGTCATCATGTCGGATACTGGAGACTCTTGGTCATTCGTACGAGTAGGCCAAGCGTGTAATTTTATTTTTTAATATGTATAGCAGAGTAACCCGGCATGATAACTACCCTTAACGTATATCGTATATAATATAGATTATGTATATTTCATGTTACCTATTATGTATGTAATCACATTAAATGTCAAGACGGACTCTCTAGAAGTGTTCCGCAATTGTAATAGACGTATATGAGTAGTGTATTACATAGATTTAAGGCAGTTAGGCAGTGGGTCTACGTTTCCACTGGAGTACACGAATAAGACCCACGACTATGTACAGCTCGGTTATCGCAGAGCAGTTTTCAGTCATACACGTTGTGGAACGGACGCGTTTCGTGTTTCTCGTATATATGGTGTCGAGGTACTCATAGAATTATATTGGTACTGACTTTGCTAGACAGTTCTTCTGACGATGAATCCGAAAGTCATAGGACAATGCTTCTTCTGTCAACGTGGGCCGTGCCACGCTATACATAGTCGTGGGTCATATTCGTGTACTTCAGTGGAAACGTAGACCCACGTTGTCAAACAAAGGAATACACGCAGCTAAAATGCGCCGCGTGTCCGTGCACAGCGTGCACTGCGGTGGAGCCGCGCCTTAACCATGGCCTAAAGATTTTTGTATTTATAAGAAAAGGTTTAACTTTGTTACTTATTTTGTGATAAAAAAGCATCCTACGGTCCATTCATCTATTCTCATATTTCGATTTTTCCGATAAATTGAGGTTACAAATGAAAACCACTAAACTTCCAGAGCAAAATCGTTTCCAAATAAATTGCTAGTTATTCACGTTTCAAATATAACTATTTATATCAGTAAATAGATATAATTTTGTATATAGATACAGTCCGGCGGGCCGCGATTTGGACCCGTGTCACCAGACAGGCTGGCCACGAATACTAATATCAGTGTTAATTCAAATCAAAAGCCATTTAGCTGAATAATATTATGAAGGACCAGGAGTGACAGACAGACAGATATACCTACTCAATCGTGTATCTGCAATACTAATACTTCTAGTCTGCTAGTTCAAGTACATGCCATGAAAATAAACGTAGATTTAATGTTATACTCCATTCGTAGGTAGTAGGCTCTTAACTAAAGGCAAACAATCTTAACTTTCTTTGGAAATACATATTGAAAAAATGCTTAAAATAATGACTCAATTGATTAAGTAGTAACACATACTATTTTTAAACTAAAGTTTATAAATCATACCAAGATTTTACTTTTATAGGCCTTTAGTAACGCGCCTTGTCAAATGGAGCATAATGCAGAGATGCTGGCTGACTTTACGACATTAAACAAATGAAGTACGAATTATTTAAAACCAAGAAAAAGATAATAAGACACATAAATAATTTTATTTACTTTTATGAAATTATATAGATACCGCATTTGAAATTCAGAATGCCACAAAATACGTAGTTTGAATAACTTTATAATAAACTTAATTGAGTTTCTATTTTTGTGAATTCTTTCTTTCTTTGAGAACCGAGTTCGTATGTTCACAGAATATTAATGTTGCTATCATAAACTAAATTAAGTTGAGAATTTTATTTAAGGCTACATCATATACCTAGTTTTTCAGTACTCATTATTAGGTTTCTGTTATGAAATATTATTATACTCGAAGATGGTTCGTTAAGCAATTAATTGCAGAAAGACTTGAAAAGAATAGCTGATATTTTCTTGGCTCAAGTATAATGAAAAAAAAAGAATGGTCTTGTCTCAAAAATGTAGGTATAAATAATTATCTGATTTAGGTATCTGGTATGTGGTACCTATACAATATAATTATCCCGGTAGCGTTTACACACATCCAAAAATACGGTGGATTTCCCCTACTTTTACAACTTGCAAATATTTGCCTCGCAATATTTGACAAATATTATAATATTTGCCTCGCCTCGCCTCCTGTAGTAAACTTGTAAACAGCTCGTAAACGCACAGTGATTTTCTTTATGTGTGTGCAAACGTACGTTAGGGAAACTATGAAATGTTCATTTTAATTTTAAGTTATGTATGAAGAATGAAAATGTTATCAAAAAAAATATGAGCTGATTTTAGATCTGGTTTCTTGGCCACTTTAGTGTGCCTAATGTTTTTCATGAATTACTACAATTTACTACATTATTATTAGTGGCAATGCAAGAAAATCTGTTCTGTACTTTTTAAAGCTTATCGCGGGTTAACAAACAGATACCTACTTTTCAGAGGATACCGTTTTGTAATTATGTAATCATATATGTAATATCGATTGCAATTTGATACAAATTCGTATATACTCAGTGGATTCCAAGCAAATATTTGACCTAGTTATCGATACAGCGAGTGAACTATGAAAATTCCATTCCCGTTCTACAAAAGGTTTTGGATTTAAAGGAACGTAACACGATGCTTGAATTTTACTGGTTTTCTTCTAAAACTGATAAGTGTATGTTAAAGAGATCTTGTTACCAAAGGAACAGCCTTAAAAAGGCTAAAGCTATCGCTACCGTTTAGAAAACCGTATAATTCCGAAGTTTACTACCTTGCTTTTCCGTCGGGGGTTAAAAAATACCAAGAAAATAAAAAGAAAGAGAATTACCAGTTGCATTAAGTAACATTAAAGCTCTTCACGAATGCACACAATATCACACAAACATGACATTAATTCTATGCACTTCAAGCTAACCCAAATCCAGCGAAAGCATCGCTTTAAGAGTACACACTAGAGTGCAGACTAAATAGTCGGCGGACAGTTGACCCGACGGAAGGCAAAACATTTTTTTAAAGAAAATCTTGATTCCAATGGATGTTTTCAGTCGGTTTAATACCGACTACCTGATTATGTAATGTGCGTACATCATCGTGTGCGTATAATCCATCTTCATACTGATTTATGAGCCCCAAGAAACTATCGGCCGACTAAAAGTCTCTAGTCTGCAGGTACTGTTAAAGCGCTCGCTACACTTACGACAGCATGTCTGCGTTACGGTTAGTTTCTTAGCAAATGAGCCTTGGAGAGATACTGAAAAAAAATCTCAGTAGTGTAGTTTAAATTTGTGTGCAAAATAAACATCCATGGTTATTTTAAATTGTACAAATAGTTCTAATTTTCATCTTGTTAACATTGCATATGGTCTCCCTTTCTTTAGTTGCTTTTGATATACATAGGTATTTTTTTGTAACTAAATAACATTTATGTAACAACATTTGACTGATTTGACAAACATTCAAGAATTTTTTTCTTGGAATCTTAGAGTCCTTACAAAATTGTTCTGTAAAGAGTACGTATTTTCAAAGTTTCTCGAAATACACCTTCTCTGTCCTTCATCCCATCATATATAGTGGTTCATCCTGGGTAGAAAGGAGCACGTCCATGTGGTTTGGGACTGTCCTTTCACGAACTTTTTACGCAATTTCGGGGAAGTGACTAACATTATTTCGCACTTTCGTCCGCGGAACGTGCTAAACACAATTGCCCCTTTTTTTGGGCACATCTGACACTCGGAGTGTCAAAGGGGAAAAATGTGGAAAGTAGGTAATTTATTTGATATTACTTCGTGTAATTTTCTAAGTTTTATAAAGATTTACCTACGGTTAGATTATATTATGCAAATTGATTTTAATTTTCTGTCGGTAGGTCAACTGCAGAAAAAAATTGCAGTCAGTAATTTCGGTGGTTTCTAAATTAAATTCCAAAAAAGATTACTGTAAATGTCTCAATCATAACACGGATTAAACATACACTTATATTGTAAAGTGATATTTCACTATAGTAGGCCACTTGCAAATTGTATTATTTAATAACAGTCCATTAGTCCACGTTGACCTATGACTTACAACGATAATGACAGATAAGTGCTATCATTATAATCTTAGATATTGTTCGAGTGCTGTAATTGAGCTTAATAGCGAATATTATGATTTCAGATTTAAGTCAGTTACTATATTTAGTTGTGATCTAGTTTTATAAATAAACAACGGTAAATCGAATTCATAGTTCACATATGTACGCTGGTAGCTTCTTTAGACGTGGGCATTGGAAGATGAGTTTAATTACCTAAAATCTTGATCTCGAAGAGGCATGATAAGGGCGAATGACGAAGGGCTGCGGGATTGTTCGAAAGAGTTGCCGCTGTCCTGGTACATAAAAGGCCTACGAAGGAAAACGATGGATGTTAGTCAGTAAAAGACTGAGACTCCCTCACCGCTGCTAACCCACAGCGGGAGGAGTCATTTGATGATTTTTGCCATCGCTAAAAAAAAGGGCGAATGATAAACAGAAGAAATACCTACCTCTTAGACATATTAATAATAGTAGTTTTCAGTAGTATCAGATGAATACGCCTTGTAGGCAAGTAAGAATAAATTCATACTAATTACTTAATTACAAAGCTCCCAAAATGTGAAAAGGCTTTCACAAATAAAAACACGAACTTTCAGCGATGCGAACACAGACTTTTCTACAAAGTAAAAACATAACAAAGGCACAATATGACTTAATTAGATGATAATTTTATACCTACAACACGGCCTGACTTCAATGGAAACCTTTTGAAACAGGTCTATCCCTGGATACTGGCCAATATGGGAGGCAAACAAAGCCTCGAGGAAGGTTAATATCGCCATAACTCAACCGTATGGCTACTTCATCATACATACTTGTTATAAATCTACATGATTTATCACTACGCTATTCTTTTTATTAAAAGTTAAAAAGGACGTAAGTTCAGTTCACCAACATGAAGATATGTCCCTTCTGTCATATGCATAACTCTATTCCTCCCTTAGGAATTGTACTCTAAGAAGTGATCTGAAAAATATGTAGGTACCTAAGACCTTTTCGCATAAGCTACTGTTGTTCCAACTGAGCGATAGTTCGGCAATTATTTATCGATATCGATAGGATAGGTAAATAACTAGTTTTAGTGTTATCGATGGAGTTATGGAACTTCTATTGGCAGTAATTATTGAAGTAGTTTAGATTGGCGTGATGTATCGCCAATTATATTGCTCCCACGTATTTGTTAGTGAGTTCGGACTCGGTACACTTCTGAGCAATCATTTTGACCCAATTAGAAAAACAGTTTTTCAAGCTAACGTATTTTTCATGAAATAAGACTGGAAACTGCTCTGGGTCTATTAAAATTTTTTGCGTGTTCATTTTTTTACTCTAAAATGTGTTCTTTTGTCACTTCTACATATTCGGTTTTATGTAGAAGTGACAAAATGTATCATTATCATCGTCATCAGCCTTTTCATTTCAATGTCAAACTGCAGGGCACAACTTTTTCTCATACAGAGAACTCTCTCATACTGTTACTCGCCACGCTCGCTGAAGGTACATTTGACCTACCTGGTTCACTTGCAACACTAAATGCACTTGTTTCAAATCTGTGTGTCATAAAAAAAAAAAAAAAACAGAACTGGGTATAGTTTGCGTTGTTCCAATATGTCTTGTGATACCAAAGCTCTCAGTCAAAATAATCAGATATCCAAGATAGTTGGTAGAAGCGAGGATTTTTATTTGAAACCATTTTGTGTTACGACGCTTTTACAGGGCGAGATTTTAGTATTCTAGATTCTGAGAGTCGCGGTTTAATCAAATTTCCCGTCAGACTTGATAGCCCTGAGTTTTTTTTCTTTGTCTAGGGTGTCCACAGTTTTTAAACGGTTTTATTTAGCTCACCCTGTTTGTTTTATTTATTTTTTCTTGGGTCAAATTTAATAATTCAAATTTAAGTATCTTCTTGTTGTCAGATTGATCTGAAATTTGGTACACACCTTGAATTCCGATGACAATACAATATAGTAATATTAATAACATTGTAAATCCAAGATGGCCGCCGGTACAAAATGGCGGATTTTTTCCACAACCCCCTCAATATGGGTATCAAATAAAAGGGCTAGTCAAGTAGAATACTGTCAGCAACCCCAGCGGGGCCCAACAGCGCCAAGGCCTGCCTGGGCTGGGGGATTGTTCGAAAGAGTTACCGTGGTCTTGGTATATAAAAGGCCTACGACGAAACAAGGGTTTTTTAGTCAGTAAGAGTTTGGCACTCCCTCACATCTGCTGACCCATATATAGAATGAGGAATATTCGGTATTTTCATTAAATACTAAAAACTAGAAAATAAAAAATCGGTAAAAAAACTTTTAAGTTAAACGGTTTTATCTTATGCGCACTGAAAACTAGAAAATAAATTAAAAAAAAACTGTTACTTACCTTAAACCTACGTAGGTGGTCCCGGTCATATTAGACTAAAATAAAAACGTGGGGCCCTCTGAAATCCTACCTATGGCAAAGCATATCTTTATACTTTGGTAGATCGTGAGCTCGGCGTTCGCTGGTGAAGCCGCTACGGCTGATTATTGATTGTCAAAATCTCCAGTTTCGATGATAGTACGTCGATGCAATCCACACCTATTACACCTCTAGCTAGAAGAAAGTATTACAGCAATAGTTAGGTAATAGGCCCCACGTTTTTATTTTAGTCTAATATGACCGGGACCACCTACGTAGGTTTAAGGTAAGTAACAGTTTTTTTTTAATTTATTTTCTAGTTTTCAGTGCGCATAAGATAAAACCGTTTAACTTAAAAGTTTTTTTACCGATTTTTTTTTCGTAACTTAGGACTGAATGAAAAATAGTGTTATAAGTAAGTAGGATAGGGTGCAGATATATTGTATTTTTTTTTGTTTTCATTCATAAGTACATTGATTTTTGTTCAGTTTATATACCTATTTCAAACTTTATGTACAATGGCGGACTTAACTCCTTAGGCGTTCTCTGCTAGTCTACCTTTGGGTGTTGTATAATTATAATTCCTAGATTTCTCTTTTGTTTTGTTGTTGCTCATGTCAATTATCTAAAAATCCTACTTTATATTATAAATGTGAAAGTTTGTGAGAATGTATGGATGTATGTTTGTTATTCAATCACGCAAAAACGGCTGAACCGATTTCATTGAAATTTGGTATGTAGATAGGTGATACCCTGGATTAACACATAGGCTACTTTTTATCAACACACCACGCGGGCGAAGCCGCTGGCGGAAGCTAGTACAGAATAAAGTAAGACAGTTATCATTCCAAGATAAAAAGGTAGGTAGCAACCCGACCTTAAAAATCAAAGTAAAAAAATATCAAAGAACAAAAAGGACTTTATACGGTCCAAAAATCGAGAGATATTGCCCCAAAGATATTACAGGACATATTTTAAAAATCACAGCCAACATTGTGACAAGAAAATTAATTAAGGAAAAACGCAATTTCTTACAAAAATTGCTTGGCTCTTCCGTCGCCATGATAATCTACACTGGATTGAATTTTAATGGCGTACTAATGTATTTTTAAGTTAGTTTATTTGTTGAACTAAATTAATGTCGGTGATATGTGTCATGGCTATGCTGATAAATAATTCAGTGTAATTTTGTGTTGTTGTTTTTTTAACTCACTTCCCAATAATAAGGTTTTCAATTTATCGTTTTTTTTTCTATCTGGATTTCTATGTGGTGGGTGTTTTCGTACATTCGGTCGCTGGCTTTATAATGTAAGGAAGAAGAACAAATGAAAAACAATGAAATGAATTCCATACATTTATTCTAATATTCTCTTCTTTGATACAGTGTATAAACAGTGCAGTTTCTCATATGGTATTTCACTACAGTATGATATTTCTATAGATAAAATACCATACAAGACTACTTTCGAAGTACATGCTTTAGTTTTAAAAATACACATAAAACACATGTTGACTAGAGTTTGACTCCAATCTGGTTTGGCACCTTTATGCTAGATCATATCAAATGTTTTGAACATACAATATACACTTAGGTTTGAGTCGCACTGGCACGAAGTCGACACGAAACATTATTAAAAAACGTACACTTTAACACAAAGCAGCCCGGAGTTAGGGAGTTGGTGATTGATACAGGCATGTCTTAAATATGCCCATGTCTTGAGAGCACAAAAATGTTGGCTCTGCGCTTGATACCTAATTCTCCGGTGGTGTCATATTACAGTCCCGTCGGGCTATGAGAGTGAGTGAGAGAATAGAAAGTGCACCAGTGTTCATGAAATATTTTGGTTTTACAGGCTCTTATGAAAAGATGATCTCCTTAGGGAGAACAGGCTACAATAACACTAGTCAATAGCATTTTTAGTGCAAAGGTGAAATATATAGTTTCTTTTAGAATATTTGAAAAAAATATACACTAATTTGTAGATCAGTGTAATCAGACCGATTGCCATAATATTATGTACTACGCAGTATCTTATGTTTTACTTCGACATCATGCCAGTATGAAACAAACTTTATCGAACAATGACATACATTAAAACTATTTACAACAAGTTTGGTTCAAGAGATCTATACCGTCGTACAAAATAGTAGACCGAAAATGTAGATACTTTTCTAAATAGTCCCTGTATCTCGTTCGCTACTTACTCGTTACGATAAAACACATTTTTTCATATTAGGGAAAGAAAAAATAATTTTCTAGATCAAAATAAAGAAGCTCTTTTCGTTGCTATTTTGCGGCAATTGGGATTTAAATTGAAAAAGCCTATCTATTGACGTAGGTAAAGTATTCATTAACTTAAGCAGGGGGTAGATGGAATCACAATTTTTCTTTGGATAATTATTTTGGTGGCAGCATAGGCAGTATATACTTAATTAATAAAAAAAAGGTTTTTATCTTTCCCCCACTCTTTTGGGGGATGCCGATTAAACTGTTAAACATCGAAGTCAAAGAAAGACTCGAAATATTTGCGTCTTATATCTTTATCGACTAGAATTTGGTACAAGGTTTTCAACTATGTATAAGCAATTTGTCAGAGGCAATTGATAAAATAAGTATACTACACATCGGGACGGGTTTTTTTAACTAGAAGTATTTTTTCAATTAACATTTAGTTTTTTTTTAGACAATAAAACAAGCGTAGTTACCGAATGTTTTGAACTTATTTTCTTACACGTATTTGAAATTAATAGAAACAAAATACTGCAACGTAACTGTCAGTTTCGCTCATCAAATATTTTCAAGAGTAAAAATTAATTTTTAATTCAGGGCATTCCTTAAACAATCTTAATAATTAATTAATCAATTCGTCGTAATAATCATAGTTAGTCTAAAATATTTCACATTTATTAAAATTACACAGTATACATGTAGGTACATATAAAACTTCTTTTATACATTCTTAATCTAATTTCGTGTACTTTTCTCGATAAATTCCTGGTCTTAACTAGCTTCGTAAAAATCTTTGTCTGGTTTGTTACATAATTTTACCCGACTGCGCAACGCCAAAGAGTGTAATGTGTTACTTACAGTGCTTGTCAAATAACTTTGTTCGTCTGAAGACAGCCACTCGCTGCCTTGCCTATGTGCAGTAGGGATTTCTTGGTACATTTGACCATCTCGATACTAGACAATGTAGCCAATTTCAGAGTAATGCAGTCATTTGTAATGTATTGTAGTTTCTGTAGAGTTTTACTGCTGCCGTATTGCCGAAAGTACTGGTACTTAGCTACTTCCGCTTAGACTGGAAGCCGACCCCAAGATAGTTGGGAAAATGGTTCGGAGGATGATGATACTGCTGCCGTATTTTGACACACATTGCCGTTGGCAGTGCCGCCGGTTTTACCGAGCGGCATGCCGGCGGCATGTAAAATACAAGTTTATGCTGTTCGGCAGTAGTAATACACCCCGACATTGTGTGTAGCAGCCTTAAGAACTCCCGCATACTACAGACTAAACTGTCGGTCGATGGAAAAAAATAAATATTTCAGATTATAATACAAGCTTGTTTTTTGGTATACTCATAACTCTACAAAAAGGTATCCTCTCGTCTTCTGTGTACTGGATGGCAGTTGTTATTCAGCTGTTGGTCCGGTAAGTGTAGACGAACCTTCTTAGAGTTTGTGCTGTTGCATTGGTGGAGACGTTGCTTTGGGAATTTCACGCTGTCGTCTTTTACCTGGGCCAAGGGAAATGAGATTTTAGAATATAATTTCGGAGCAAGATATGCGCAAAAAACGTTGCTACTAAAATGGTATCTAATTTCAGTCATATTCATTATCAAATTCAGTTACGTGGTTTTATAGACATAAGAAGGGGTGACAGAGGTGGGTAAGAATATTTTTGGATGGAGAGGAAGAGCTAGACAGAAGAAAAACATGGATTGTTGATGGTTGAAAAGATGGATAAATTGTGTAAGTGTTTTGTTTATACATATGAACAATTTCTGGAAAACATGTAAATGATACAGTGGTTAAAAGAACAGTGTTTGAAACTCAGCATGACATAGTTTGACATAGTGAAATACTCGAATCGTAATACTTGAATAAAACTAATTTACACGTTCAGAACTAAACTAACAAAGTTTGGTAATAAACTTGGGAACTCGCACAAATTATTTCATCATCGGAACAGAATTTGCACGATCGAATTATTAAAATTGTTACAGATATTGGAATCAATTTCTTTGAAAGCAATAAAACAGGAGGGGAAAGTAGGAAAATTTTAATTACCCTCTAAGAACTTTTTGCGTAGTTGAAAATTCAAAGTAATTTATTTTCTACGGCGAATTTCCCTTCGGTTTTTTCGAGCGACAATGCTCGATTCGCATGGGCGATGTCGCGTACACGTATATAATTATAATAATACGCAACAGTAAACAATTGACGAATGCGTTACGAATTGTGAACAACCGCGTGACTGATTTTCTGGAATGTGTGTCAAAAAAATCTGCCAGAAGTGAATTCAAGGAAACGGACAAACAAACCCTTCAGATTCGTAGAATATGAGTATAGAATTATAAAAAAAAAAAACTCACTCGTATAGTCAACTCGTGCCTCGTTCTTCGATGTGATGACGTCAGTAACTCTGTGTGGGCTCGCGATTCGTTGCCCGTCGGGCTGTCGCTCGCTCGCACCCAGCACCATAACCATTTGTATGGTGGTATGTTCCTGTTGAAGGTAGGGGGATTATTGAACTTATTTGTGAGAAAGTGGGGTAAAAAGATAATTTTTTTTAGGCGTTGAGGAAATGGTCCTGAAATATACCTAACTTATTTTAGTCTTTGAAGTTTGACTAACGGCTGTCCCCAATATTTTATCTAATGTCTTGCTCAATAGAATTGTAATTTTGACATAAACTCTTATAATACGCAATGTCAAATTCATTTCTCTGGCAAGAAAAACAAACAACAGTTATATAGGTAGAATATTGAGTACGGTCGTTAGTAATTTAAGTACAAGTAACTAGCCGTTTTCCCGCCGTACCTGTATCGTTATAAAATATAGACTAAAATAGAAACGCCTCCTCTTTACAATACAAGACTACATGTAAACATCTGTTATACGCCATTATGAAAATAAGAACAATAATTCCAAGCCTTTCATTTCTCCAGTTAATCATTAAACTGACGAATACCTACAGAAGATCTAATTACAAAACCACTTACAAATACGAACTGGCACTTATGTAAATTAATAATTTTCAATCGGCGGGCTTAATTAATCCAATGAGAAAATTGAGGAGCAAAGTTAACGTCTTTTGTAAATATAATATTGTGTAGATACGTAAAAGCTTAAAATGTTTCCCCAAAGCGTAATTAGGACTTTCTTCTTTTGAGTTTATGGCAAGTTAAAATATTTTTACGTGTTTTAAAATCTACGATAGAACCGTTGCTTTTTAATGAGCTTTATAAGGTGCACTAAAATAATAATCACAAAAAAACTGATTAGTGAAACCCATTCGGTTTCGACTTACATATGTTCATTAATTAAGGTTTTTTTGAATGTCAGTGGATTTCAAGTTAAAACGTTTGTAAAAATTATACGAGACTTTACTAAATCAATCGCTCCTTGTAAAACACTGGTACCTACTCAGCTGCAGCTGGTTAGATTGGAAGCCGACCCCAACATAATTGGGAAAAGACTATGTAGGCAGATCATGATGAATTTACTAGGTATATTAAGAACCTTCTTAAATAAAACTCGTGTTGAGACTTTATTTCTACGTTACAAAAAAATAGACAAATATATAATATCTACAAATTAAAGGCTGGTACACACATGCACATTTAACAAGACGTTACAAAAGCAACAGATAGTCACTTAAAGAGCACTAAATAAGACAAGTTTATGACTTAAGCATAAACCGTTTAGTGCTTAAGTGCATTTCGACGTCACTAACTTGAATTGAGTGCCCGTTAGCATCTTGATGATGTCATTATTTGTGATTAAAAAGCTATTGTGGTTTTTGAACGGAATTTTTAAGTAAAAAGCTTATGTTTTTGAATGCTATATGTATTTTTTTTTTTTTGGAAGGATTAAAAAGGTTTTTTAGCATGTTTTTATGAAAAAGAAACTGGTGTTTTAATTTTTAGAACACAATAACTTTAAGTCAAACGGTTCCTATCCTTGTGTTCTCAATTAATCTACTAGGAAAACAACCAACGCGGAAATAGAAAAGCCTTTTAATAATTTTACTCCAAAATAAAAAGAGCTATACCAATAATACTGGCGCTATTTTAACTTAATAAATTAAGTAAATCAATAAAATTCATTGAATCTGAATTTACGAAGAAACAGTGTTGACCTTTCTTAAAGGGTTAAAGGGGACTTTACGACTAATGAGTTTTGAAAGGCTAAATAATTAACACTAAAGATAAACATTAAATCGACCGGAACAATGATTTATTTTGACACTATCTTTGCCTTGTGAATTTACCTGCTTAAACTTCGGAAATACTCGAAGCGATTATAAAATTATTAAGCGATATTGTACGTAGTCATTAGGGGCAGAGAAACCAAAAAGGTTGACATCCAGAGACCAAAGGGCATCAAGTTGCCCGGGTAACTGGGTTGGGGATGCGAGGTCGTCAGTTGCTCCATTTGAAACACTAATACTAAACTGCATCCGTATAGACTGAAAGCTGACCCCAACTTAGTTTGGAAAAAAGCTAGGCAAATGGAACAGCTAAAGTCGCGTTTACTTTTTAATCAAACGTATCTAACACAATCTCCTTTTAATAGTTAAAGGATACCATTCAGGTACTTCATAATATTCAAATAATAATAATAGTTTCATTTGAGTTAGTTCAAAACAGTAGTATGACGTTATTAATTGTCCATAATCGCGATTAGTTTTGATTCATAGCTATTAAAATGCAATCACCAATGCTTAATGATAGTTTCAGAATTCCATAATGGTAATATCAGTGATGGATTTTAATATTTAATGTGTGCGCTTGATAGTAATTATTCCTTGATAATTATTATTATATAATTTTCTGAGAGATAACTGACTATCCCAGGTTCATTTTATTCTGTACTCATCAAGTAGTTTAACTAATTTAAGTTGGCTACTAATGACTTAAGTAATAGCAGTAGGTATAGTCAATATGTACCTACGTGCCAACACCAAAAAATATTAACTTTAAATCCTCAAAAAAGATACTGTAAATTAGGAAATAAAAGCCTGTTTCTGTAAAAATATGTCTTTGTCAATGTTTATGAACCTCAACGATTAATAAAAATACCAACATCTAAAAAACAACAGAACGTTAAGGAAATGTGTAAATTATGCGAATAACTTATCATGGCTTCCTCAGAACATTTTTTAAGCGAAACATTTTCAGTATTAGCAAGATTGCTTTAATAAAGGCTCGTTTCAAAGAGCACCTTATTTTACACTTTAGGCTGAATTTTATAAAGTTTTCAGCATCTTAAGGTCCTAGGTGGGTAGAAAATTTTGTTTACCTGCTTATAGGTATTTAGTATTTGACGATTTTTGACGAATCATCGTTTGGGTAAACAGTTTAGTTTTTTTTTTCAGCCTTTCAAGACGAACTAATCGACGACAAAAATCGGCCGACAGACAGTTTTTTTTTTTATCTGAGTTTTCAAACTATGGTAAAATATCAACCTGTTCTTCTTAATCTCAAACAAGAATTAGGTAATCAATGTTTACGGGCGCTGTGGAGGTTCCTACAACATATTTTAAGAAATGTGATAAATAGGTAGAATATCAACTTACCTGAGACTCACAAATATCCTGTTGGAAAATATGAAGTATATGACCGGATTGGCCGCGGAGTTGAGCGGCGCTAAGCTCTGGATTAGCGAAGCGATAGCTATGTTCGCTTGCGTGTCTGGGACGTAGCCGTACACTTGGAGTAAGTCGAAAATCATGTAAGGAGACCAGCAGAGAACGAATACTGTAACAAATGTTTTTATTTATTTTTCGAGTTATTGGTACCTATTAAATACATTAGATTATTACGTTTTTAGTTTAAATATTAATGTGACATGATACTCTATCAGCGCTTTCACACTGGCTGATTTTCCACTCGGTTTTTCCTTGCGAAACAAAACAGACCGTATGCAAGCGACATATTTCGAACGGAAAAAATATGTCGCCCGGATTTTTATCGTCATACGAAACGGGCGATGTCGCTCGGTATTTCTCCTCTAAGAATCCGACCGTGTGTAAGCGCTGTATGTCAGATACCGTCAGACACATTTAAAAAAAGCTTATACGGGAGTTGTTAAAATAGTACGATGAAGCATCATAGTCAGGAGTGTTCGAGTTCAAAAATGTTTGTAAACAATAACAGTTGCCTATATTTGTTCAAATTATGGTCAGAACCCTTTTTAAGCCCCGTTTGATTAAAAGATGTATGATGCATTTAATGAGGGATGAAAATGACGGGGCTAATTCCTGTAGGTATTATATTTATTATGGGGTCTAAAAAACCATGGGTTGGTTGAATGGGGGTTTTCATGTAGGGTATAAAGATAAATGAGAGATAGAGATTTAATAGGTTACTCAAAATGATGGGGTTTTGGTAATTAATATTTATGGTGATATTTTGGAAAAAAGGATTTATTTTTTATAGGTTTTTGGGTTAAGATTGAAACCAAAATAGGTCATGTTTATTTTTGGAGGATCCTGACAAATAAATATGTGAAAGTAAGTGGTACTTTTAGTTTTAAAGGTTTAAAGGAACCGATTTAAAATATTAGTTAGGCTATCTATAGTCTTCTAGATCATAAGAAAGGATATATGCTCCTTTTTTACTCTGTTGCTAGTGGTCCTGGCGGGACGTGGGTGATTATCAACTAAATTTACCTATAACATAATTTTAGTTATGCAAACTATATAGTATTTTTCTTTTGGTTTCCTCTTCCAAAATTATTCATTATTATATCATAACATACCAAAATAATGAGCCAAAATCATTCCCTTGTAGATCAGATCAGATATCGGTACATCACATTATTATGGTAATTTATGTCATCAGCCGGTATCAGAAGATTGTGGGCGAACCTATCCGACTTTCTAATAAAAATAAATATAAGCAGGAACATTGATAATGTTTATTTTTAGCCGAGAGAAGTTGGTCCAGTCTGATATAATTTTTAACAGGAAAATAGAAAGCCCTCAGAGTAGGCCGATAGTTTATTTGGGCTCGTAAATCAGTAGGTACTGTAACGTAGTTAGAAACTTTTTCATTTGTGAGGTTTTATTCGTTAGATATTTTTGATACTGACCGGGCAATCATTTCAAATGTATTCGATTTGTTCCATAGAATAAGTTTTTTATATTGAAGTGTGTCACTTCACCTCTCGAGCCCAAGCAATAAACTTCGTGATATCGAATCAGTTTTTCATTTTGAGCAAGATAATTGGTCCTGGTAGAACAATTTGGTGGAGGCGCCGTCGCCGAAGCCCCTAAAAATACAAAGTACTAAGTTTTAGATCACGCGAAAAAAATTGGCTTGGTGACAGATATTGAAGAAAAAGCGGAGGTGTCGAGTCGAGAAGGGTAACGTATACTACGCGACGGAGCCAGCGAACTACAGACAAGTTAAGTAAAATCATATTTATCACTATAACGATGGCGCAAACCATTAATTTTTTCACGGGTACAGATGACGTGAATTTCGATGAATTTCTGGTCCAATTTAAACTAATTGCCGCAATTAATAAATGGGCGGAGAATGATCTCGCACTAATATTAGGTGCATATTTGCAAGGGCCTGCATTGTCCTTCTTTAAAAATCTATACACAGAAGGCATTGCTTTCAAGACTATTTGTGACAAAATAAAGGAAGAATTTCCATCCATAACTAATTACGTGGAGAAATTCTATAGTTCTCGGCAAAATAAAGACGAGGACCTTATAATGTTTTATTATCGATTAAACGATTTGAGTATGAAGGCCCAAATAAATGACGAAAGTATTTTCATCAAGACATATCTAAAGGGGCTGACAAACGAAAATTTACAAAAGCTGGGAACGCGTGTATATAATTCGAAGGCAGAGTTGAGAATGACATTAATACAAATAAAAGAATTATTTGGTCAAGATCAGAAATCGTCAATAAATTTGCCCATCCAACCCCCGCGAGGGATTTTGTCAAAAGTTAGATTTGAACACCCCTTCGAAATTACGAGATCACCATCCACATCGACACCGAGGGCACAGAGTCCAACACCATCACCATCAACCTCGACACCCCGACCAATGGAACCACGAAATACGGAAACATTTCATACGCCTAGATACAACTTGAGACCTAGATTTAGGTTTACAAATACGAACAGCAATAACGCTCGGTTCTTTTCTAGCCCAAGAAGTCGTGATGATAACCCAAACTACCAAGGACGCAGACATTAGAAAAAGAGAAAATGACAGGGGAGTTGCGAGCTGCGTCCGAAGAAAATAAACTCCCAGATGAAAACAATAAAACCGGTCAGTCTGTTCCTTTAATAAACATTTCCATCAGCCATCAAAACATTCTTGCGCTGATAGACACTGGAGCTTCGATCTCCTGCATGTCTGAACAGCTGGCATTAAAATTAAACATTAATTTCACTCATGACGAAACGAGGTATTGCATCAAGTCCATCTCCGGCTCTTGTTTGAAGATTGTTGGATCCGCTATGGTCAATATAATATTGGATTCATATCTCTTCAAGAACGAACTCATCATCATTAAAGACATAAGTCAAGATGTGATACTCGGTCGAGACTTTCTATATAAGAATAAAGCATTGATAGACTTTAGTAACGAACGTTTAATTGTAATGAATCGCATATATGTTCCGTTTCACAAAGTCTCCCGAGATATTGCTTCAGAATCAAATACATTAGTTTATTGTCATCATAATGCCATAATGACATCAGGTAGTTTGAAAACATTGTCAAAATCAGACTATATTTATTTTTCAGAAAAGATTAGGGATAATGACGATTATGTGTTAGGTTCTAAATATGTTTCACATTCATTAAGAACGCAAGATGATAAGTCTTTAATAGATACTATTAACATAAACCCAGACCTGCGTGTTGAAGAAAAAACAGAATTGAAGAATTTGTTCCTTTCATATAGAAAATGTTTTGCTTTTTCCACGTCAGAGTTAGGAAATTGTGATTTAGTAAATATTGAAATAAAAACTACTGACGAAATACCGGTTCACCGACCTCCTTATAGGGTTTCACCGAAACAATTAGAGATTATAAACACACAAGTAGATGAAATGTTAAAAAATGGGGTTATTAGAGAGTCAAAAAGCGCCTATGCATCACCCGTGGTATTAGTACAAAAACCCGATCACACATGGAGATTTTGCATTGATTACCGAAAATTGAATAAAAAAGTTATAACAGATAGTTATCCACTACCGATAATTGAAGATATTGTTATTTATTTGTCGGGAGCAAAATTTTTTGCAGATTTAGATTTAAATTCAGGATATTGGCAACAAAAGCTATCTGAAAAAGATAAACACAAGACTGCTTTTGTAACGCCTTCCGGATTATATGAATTCAATGTATTACCATTTGGACTTAAAACAAGTCAGGCCATATTCCAGAGGACGATGGACAAAGTCTTAGCGGGAATCAAATATAAAAATGCTATATGTTATGTTGATAATATCCTGATCTGGGGTAAAAATTTTGTCGAGTTCAAAACTGCACTCACAGAAGTATTAGAACGACTTAAAAGAGCGAATCTTACGTTAAAACCTAATAAATGTAGCTTTGGTTATCATGTTGTAAGCGTATTAGGGCATGAGATATCGGGAGTAGGGATTAGGCCTGATAAGAAAAAGTTGCAGGCATTGATGTCGGTAAAACCACCGGTTAATACGAAACAAGTCAAATCTATCTTAGGATTATTTTCATATTATCGTAAATTTATTAACCATTTTGCTGACATAGTTCTTCCATTAACTAAATTATTAAAGAAAGGTGTCAAATTTAGTTGGGCGCAGGAGCAGCAAGAAGCTTTCGACACCATCATAAAATATATGTCCAACCCACCGATTCTGAAGTTTTATTCAGTTAATAAAGATATCTTGACTCGCCTTTATGTAGATGCAAGTGGAGAGGCGTTGGGCTGCTGTTTGATGCAAGGTAAGGAAATTATGCATCCAGTGGCATATGCTTCTAGGAAACTGAGTGAGAGTGAAAGAAAATATTCTACAACTGAGAAGGAATGCTTGGCGTTAGTATGGGCTCTGAACTATTTCAAACATTTCCTATGGGGAATGAAATTTCAGGTGATGACAGATCATAAGGCGTTGTGTTGGCTGAGAGATAGAAAGGATATGAACGGAAGATTGGCGAGATGGTCTTTGTGCATTCAATCGTATGAGTTTGATATTGTTCATTGTGCAGGGAGAGAGAATGTAATTGCGGACTTTTTGAGTAGGAATCCATTAAGTCAGGAGGATAGCGATAAAGAAACGATAGGTGATATGCAAGAAGATGGTATGCACTTATATAAGATAGAGGTAGTCAGATTGAAAGACGAGCAAAGGCAGGATAGCTTCTGTAGACAAATTTCAGATAAAATCAGTGAGAATGATGGAGGAGAGTATAAGAGCTTCAGACTTGTCAATGATGTGCTATGCAAGAAAGCGAGGAGGTTTAATGAAATAAAGAATTTGATTGTGGTACCAAAACAAATATTACCAAGTATACTACAAGAATTACATGATGACCCATGGTCAGGGGGACATTTAGGATTAGCAAAGACTTTGACGAAATTTTGCACTAAATATTTTATAAAAGATGCGGAAAAGGAGGTTGAAAGATATGTTAAGAGTTGCATGGTTTGTCAGGAACGAAAGAAGGTGAAAGGTGTTGCACAATTACAGCCAGTAGTGGTAAACCATTTGATGGAAAAGATAGGTATAGACATACTAGGTCCTTTTAGAAAGTCGAGGAATGGTAATAGATTTGTGATTGTAGCCGTGGAATATGTTTCTAAGTATGCGATATGTAAGGCAGTTCCTAGAGCGACAGCGCAGAGTGTGAGTGAGTTTCTGATTGAAGAAATATTTTGTCGACTAGGAGGCGTGAAAGAAGTTATTTCGGATAGGGGTTCGGTTTTTACGTCACATTTAGTTAGGGACACTATTAATTATTTTGGAGCGAAGTCATGTTTCACGACAGCTTTTCACCCAGCCTCTAATGGTTTAGTTGAGAGATTTAACAGATCATTAACACAAATGTTATCAATGTATGTTTCTGGGGATCAGCGTAATTGGTGTTATTATATACCGTTAGTTTGTTATGCGTACAACACTAGTAAGCATGCTAGTACTAAAATATCGCCCTATATGATTATGTACGCTAAAGAACCATTATTTCAGACAGATATAAGAGTAAATGATGATAGGAGTAGTGAGGTTGATTTTAGTAGAAGACATAATATACATAATATGTTATGCCGGAAAGCCTTGAATAATATTAGGAAGGCTCAATTAAAACAGAAAATAGTATATGATAGAAAGGCAAAGACTAGGCGTTTTAGTCCAAATCAACTGGTAATGGTTTTTACACCTAGGCGCATTGGTAATAGAAGTATGAAATTGTGTCGATTATATAAAGGTCCATATGAGATTGTTCGACAAATTTCTGATGTTAATTATGTAATTAGAAAGTTAAATAATAGGAGATTTAGAGATATAGTTCATGTAAATAGATTAAAACCATTTAATGCTAGGTTATAAATAATTGTCTTGATTATTATAGTATGGTTTTTCTTAAATTTATTTTATTATTACATGTTACCTGGAACGAGTTGTACGAGCATTGCCGGTGAAGGGATAAGAAGGTGAGCTACTTCATCTTCGTGAGAAGATGATGTCCACGGCAGAGCTACTTCATCTTCAGTACGAAGGAAGATGAAGATAACCAATGTGGTCAAGCCTGTGTTATTTTTATAAGTTTTTTAATATTGCTCTGTAAATCTGATCCCAAAATTATTATCTGATTTGGTTTTGAAAAAAAAAATTTTTGGATGGTGAATTGAGGTTGAGATCAACTTCGCAATAAGGGGCATAGCCTCGCGAAGAGTGTTTGCTTGACACAATGGTTTCTGCCGAAGATTTATGATCCCTATATTTGATTTATTTATTATTTAATATTCCAAAATTGTAAAAAAAATACTTATTGGGTAAGATGTTTAGTTGTATCACGTTAGGTGAGAAACTTTGATAACGGTGACTTATCCCTTCATCTGACACGTTAGCGTCCGGCGAAGTTGTAAGTTGTCAATACAGAGTTTTTCTTCGCTTGAAAAGTAATCCCTTCAGGACGGGTGTTCACTTTGAATATCCTTTGCTATTAGAAGCACGTTTCGAGGCTTTTTGCGTGGTTTTGCCGCGAAAAAGTTCACGATAACATGTTTTCTTACAGTGCAGTTTGGCACACTTAAGTAAACAACTCACATGTTATTGTAAACTATCCCGTTGTGAGGGACGTGTTTTTAATTTCCACGCATAGGTAAATTTTAAGTTAGGTTGTTTAGGTAGGGACATTTAATATGATTGCCAGCCTACAGTTGCGCTTTTGTGATAAAGTTTCGACTTTATCTTAAGGGCGTAGCTCGTGTAACGTAGTTAGAAACTTTTTCATTTGTGAGGTTTTATTCGTTAGATATTTTTGATACTGACCGGGCAATCATTTCAAATGTATTCGATTTGTTCCATAGAATAAGTTTTTTATATTGAAGTGTGTCACTTCACCTCTCGAGCCCAAGCAATAAACGTCGTGATATCGAATCAGTTTTTCATTTTGAGCAAGATAATTGGTCCTGGTATAACAGTACGTATGAAAATGAATAGTGACTAGGCTATTTTTTTTATTGCGCTTACGATTTTCTTAAAAAAAACAACCATCGGGTCAACTGTTTTGCAGAGGAAGTTTTGAGAAGTGACCATGACCTTGGGCCAGCCTAGTAAATTACTAAGATATTCACAACTGGTGCGTTTAATTGCTCGAAGGGTTAAAAGCGTTATAAAATGAGGTTGTAAAATAAAAACAAATTGAGGTTCCTCTGTTAACCTTTTAAAATTTCATGAAACAATTTTAAGCAACCCAAGAGTCAGCGACCTAAGAAAATATTAACGAAGCCATGGAAAATGAGGTCAACAGCCAAGGGTACCGAACTCTTTGAGCAAAATCTCAAGTCAGGGATAAAAGTGACCTTGATCTTAAACAGTTTGAGGGTTAATTTATTTATGGGGGTTTTATGTCCTCAGCTTTAGCAACAATTCCTTCCAGTTAGACATGATGGAGAAGGTCGTAAAAAGTTTTTACTGTCACCCATTTTGTGGGCTTTTTCATATCGCGATGGCTGTTACATTTGTTATAGCTTTCTAAGGGATTCAAAGAGCATAAATAAAACAGGACTGCTATCTGCTGAAATATGAAAATCATACTGACGATTTAAGTATTAAAATATATTCTGTCTAGCTTCCGCTCGCGGCTTCGCCCGCATGGTTTCACCCCTGTTGACCGGGATAAAAAGTATACGTGTTAATCCAGGCTATCACCTATCTACATATCAAATTTCAACCAAATCGGTCCAGCCGTTTTGACGTGAAAGTATAACAAACATACACAAACACATTTATAATATTAAGTAGGATTAGTAGGAAGTAAGATTAGTAGGAAGTAGGATTTGAGCCTTGAGATAAGTATTGATTTTGCAGAGTTACTATACGTATTTACAATATTAGTAAGAGTTTCAGATATATACAGATTATTTAGTGCCTACTAATTAACAACGACGAAGTTTTCCTGCAATATCTACACACCAAAGCTAAATACAATACACTTTAGAACCTTATTTACCTACATTTACGTAAAGGGTTACACTACCTGCGTATCTGTCACCCATTAATTTACCTTGTAACCTATCGAGATGAGTTTATGTTCTGGAACTAATATTTGCTTAGGAACCTCTGTAATGTATAAAGCGTTTGTTTATTTATTCAGAGGTCCCGCTTGTAATGTTATTAAGTTATTATGAGGCTAACGTTATTTAGTTTCGTTTTATGTAAATGTTTGCTTACCTCTATTATGAATGCGAAAGAATCACAGAGTAAGATAGAAACGTGTAACAAAAATCCTTTCTTTTTTCTATAAGCATGCAAGTGTGCGGTAGTTGTAATAGAAAATTTGGTGTAATTGTACTGTAGTTGTAAAGGTAGTGACAAAAAGGAAGTGATTACCGAAGTTTAAAATATTAAAACGTGTCATCAACTCATAGGTATCTACGTAATTTAGTAGGCACATGTAAAGCTATGATTTGTTTGTTTGCGTGTCTGTCCATCAACGCAAATGGTGACTTGTTTTTGTAGGGGAACGAATACACCACATTAATAACATGTTTGTTTTTCAAAAATGTGTACCTTCAGTCCACCACTAAATATAGGCAAATCAAAATTTTCAGTTTCAATATTAAAATTATGAAACTTTAAATTAAAAAATAAACGGGTTCATTAAGTTATAAACAATACTTTAGACACATCTTCATAAAACTTAAAACCACTGTATTCCTACTAAGAAACACGTTTCAAAGATGTTCGTTGTTCGTTGAAAGAAAACGGGACGTTTATGATGTCCATGATTTTGGGCTTGAAAAGTAAATAATAACTAAGTTAGTAATTACTCACCGAAAACGATAACAAATGTCATTTTGACAGTTTTAATTTTCGCCTTCGGTATGATGCCGCGGCTGCTGGCTCGCCGGCTGTCCAGGTCGTCACTATCTGCAATAAAAATATACTATTAATACTGTCTCTATATTTAATAAATAACATATTAACACTATTTCCATGATTTTGTGGCTATGTAGGCTGTGAATATATACTAATGTAATAGAGAGAAACATTTTTTATTGGTTTGTAAAGACTCCGAAATTACTGGACCGACCTGTAAAAATCCTTCACTGTTGGGAACCTAGACTCTTCCCGAGTAACATAGGTAAGGTAAAAAGTTTGTACAAAGGCCTTTAAAAAGTTAAACTAACTTTTTTAATCTTAGATAGTTTAAATATCAGAAGGTTTTTTTATTTCTTTAGTTTTTCATGGTATTAACATACAACATAAACTTCATTTTATCTTAGGACGGGTATTCATTTTGCCAGAAACGAAAGAAAATACGAGAAAAATCTAGTTAACGATATAAAAAAATCCAAACATTCTCCAGTTTATTTTGTTCATTTCAAGACTATCCTTCATAACTCAGTTTATCGTTTTCCTTTCTTAACCTCCTTACTATTTTCAATAAGAAACGGATAACGTTTTATTTGTGGGCGTAAATCCAGACTACTTCGGAGTCCATACTTTATGCTCTTGGAATCCATCGTCAGTTGAAGCACGTGCCCATTCCTGACCTTGATTGTTAGCTATTCTTTTGTTATTTCGGCTTTTGTTTCGGCTTATTTATTTTGATATATTGGGTTCTTTTCGCCTTTTTATTATTTGAAGTTCTCAGGGGTTCTTATTCTTTTGCTTTTTGGGATACAAAAGTCCCAGACTTGTTTTTAGAAATCTAGAAGTTCTATAACGGTTTCAGGCCTTTTTAACAGATTAATAAGCAGTAGTTTTGATTATATAAACTTTTATAGACTTTGTTGACTATTCTTAATATTTTGTAGGTTATCATAATTCGTTTATTACTCGTGCCGCGGTTCATACATACATGTATAGATATTCTTACATAGAGACACCACACATTACATAACAGACAATCTCTTAAGAGTACTTAGGGAACCATGTCCACTTCATCACATTAGCCACCAAAATTACGGCAGCGAAACCTCTAACACATTTATGTTCCCCTAATCTAATTCAGCCTAAATTTAGTCTACATAAACAACTATTTACGACTACATACTAAAATCCAGCCAATCCCGAAAAGTTTTCTCCCAAATTACAAGTTTGGGACACCCGAAAAAAAGCCTAATTACTTACATACATGTGTACTTTGTTTAATTAATGTTGTATGACTAACGAAATCTGTTTCGGTGATACAGTGATCCTTAGCGCGATTACTGTCAACTATACACGAGGCTTGAGTTTGTTCCCAGGTGGATTCAAAATCGTTCTGTCAGTAAGAAACTCTTACAAAGCACCCATACTAGTAATCGGTAGTGAAACACAACTGATAAGGCGGGTTAAATCCTCGCCAACTGTAACTTCAGTGGCCTACAATGATAGGTAACATACTACGTCAGAGGTTGACAGGCAGATTAGTAAAGCCTTTGATGCTAGGACTCACATGTCAGAAGCGTGAACAGCTGGTTGACAAAGGATAAGCATTGCAATCTATCGTGGCAATGCTGCCAGCCTTTTGGGCACGCTTCTGGTTGACAACCACGAGGAAGAGGTTTTTGACGCTTTTTAGTTTTAGTGTATACGTTTCTTTTATACGTATTTTTTATATAAACTTGTAAACATAAAAGGAAGAATAAAAATAAACTTACATTGCCTGGTCGTTGTCGCACGTCGTCCCAACACCCGGTTGCTTTTCTGACGTATAGTGACCACGATGACTCCGTAACAGGCGGATATTGTCAACGCTGGAGCGACGAATAAGGACACGAAGACGCTGGTCATCCATATCCTCCATTGTAGCTTGCTGATACCGGACCAGCATTGGTATATACCTGGAAAATGTCCAGCTTTCAGTAGTATAAATCCAATGCCAGTAGACGATGGGCACGATTTGTCATAAGATCTTATTAATGAAAAACGGTTCCGATTTACCTATTTCTGAAAATGTGGTTGTGGTCAATAATTGTGCTTTAAATTTACTTTTAAGAGAAAAAAAAACCTCAATACATATCTTATGTAAAAAAACAAAATATGTTATAATATCTGAATATTTTTTTCATCCTTATTTAAAGATACAAAGGCTGCAAGTGAAGTGTGAGTGGGTGTATTTC
This sequence comes from Helicoverpa zea, assembly GCF_022581195.2. Lineage (NCBI taxonomy): Eukaryota > Metazoa > Arthropoda > Insecta > Lepidoptera > Noctuidae > Helicoverpa > Helicoverpa zea. The sequence continues at coordinate 10,561,655 of NC_061456.1, read as the reverse complement.
CATTTAGACCATTTAAGACGAACTAGACAGGAGCACCCACACACTATGTGCAGACAACTAGCCAGTCTGGATTTTAATAATACTGTTAGCTTTTAGAACTTAATCGGTTTTTATTTTATGAACGCTTGTAGGAAACTCTCGAAAATAAAAACGACAGTTTTGCATGAGAATGTCGTGGTGATTTTCCAAAGTTAGCAGAATTTTTGTAGCGTACGTTTGTAAATGGTTTCTGTCGTAAAAGAGTAAGAATGCTGACTTTCGTTGCTTTTGGTTGAAAATGAAAATAGAACAACATATTATTACAAGGAAAAAAAATACTGTATTTTTTATTCAATTTCCTTTGATGCAAAATTGCATCCATGTTTCAAAACTTAAACCCTATTTAATATCTAAGTATTGAGTGTAAAACAGAAAAATATATTATTTTAACTAGTAAAATCGTAGATCCCTTATTCAAAGCGATAGATAGTTTTGAAGTAGCTAATACCTTTCAGTTTTCTTTTTTTTGCAGCACACATTTTGAGATTTTTATAGAAGTAAGTAGTTAAAAACTACCTCTTTCGGTGGCTCTCCATGACTTAACAGTACCTTAACTCAGCATTAAAAAATATTCCATTATTGATAATTAGTTTCGTCATTTGCTTACCTTCAACATTAGCTTCGTCGAAGAGAAATAGCATGGGCACACAGAATAGGAAGCTCACAAACCACGCTCCTAATATGAGAGCGCGAGCCCGGCGCCCTGTGAGAAACAACCAATTAATTAATACTTACAAATAATATAAATGCCAAAGTAACTCTCTCTGTTCGTCTGTCTGTTTGTTTGTTAGCCGATTTAAATGAAATAATATAGAGTGTGAGAAAGGACATAGACTAATTTTAAGTCAGTAATAGGAAGCCGGAGGACCCAGAAGAACGCGAGTAAAATTGCGCTAGTCGTCAAGTTAAGATATATAAGTTGCCCTTGGGTACAAGCAAAGAAACCATGGGTATCCATGGTGTAGAAAAATATTAAAAAGAGATTTAGCTTTAAAATTAGAAAAAAAACTTAAAAGAGGTTCTTTTAATAATTTCAACTCCAGAAAATAAGTAACTTCAACAGCGCTGAAATTGGAACAAATAGTTGGTTAGCATCTAAGTTAGCAAAATATGCAACGACACTAGCCTGGACTTTGTCTAAGTTACATTTTAAGTTTATCTTAGGCTAAGTTATGATGATAATTATACAACTTTGACATAATTATGAAACTTTGCAGTTTTTTAGGACATTTGCTACTTTAGTATTATCATTTTAATAGTGCTAGCTTAAATCCGTGGTTTTTCCAGTGCCCATAACAAAAGTAGCAAGATGTTCCATTGAATAGGTACATTAAATAACAAAGAAATAATTGTCAAAATTAGACTAGCTGTTTCTGAAATTCATCAGCCCTATAAATATAATTTTATTGCCATAGGTAGTTATTTTGACCCCTGAATTTAAATCCTGACATCGATGAGAACTTTTAGATTTTATTTGATTGGAACAATCGTTCTAACTTTCAGCGGGTTATGAACTATTTACATATTCACTCTTTTGGTCTAGCTTAAGTAAACTATATTTCAAAGGATAGTATTAGTAGGATTACTTACAGCTTCCTGTAAAATTCATAGGATGCGTGATAGCATCACACCGATCCACGCTGAGAGCAACCAGCACGTATGTAGAGGAGTATGTCACCACGCCCTAAAACATAGTCTAATTAATAAACAGGATCAAAGAAAGATATAGATGGAATGACAAAGAAATTACCATAGATTTATACTCGGACGTAGACTTTATTAATAAAAGGGAAAAATTAGGGAAACTTTGAGTTTACAAGCTAAAATTTCTTGCTACGTAGGTAATCACAACTTGGCTGAATTAAAACACATAATAATCACAAAATTTAAATATTTCCCTATTTCCTTTATTTCCAATTTTGCTGCATTATAAAGTTTAATATCTCTTGATTCACACCTCGTGAGAATTTTATGACTAAAACCGAACACAATACAACAGCTTGAATTAAATAAACCTTTCTAAAAGTAAACACTATACGATTAATAATAATACGTATCTTGCACGTTTAACATGTGTTCTTCAACAATAACTAAACTATTGACAAACATATTGACAAACAAACTATTATAGTACGAAACACGTGGATTTACTCGTGTAACTAATGGGGTATCATCCTTTGTAATCGACACTTCGCTTTTTGTGTTCACGTGTTTTACCTTATAGCCATTTGTAATAATATTTTGATCCAGATCATATTACTGAGGTATATTAGGAGAAGAGTACTGTTAAAAGTACAAAATTGACAAAATAAATAATTGGCGAGTGTTTAGCTGGGTATTTAGAATTAATTTTATAGGCAGTTTTTTTTTGATGGGAATAACTTTTTGGTGTTAGATAAGTTAGTAGTAATAAGGTTCCAGATGATTAGGCGAAATATTTATACTTCGGACTAGGCATAATATAGTTTCTCTCAGATAATCAGGTAAAATATTTATACTTTAGATAATATACAAGCAAAAAAATATATCCTAATTAGCTTCATATTCAGTTAATGTATTTTATTTAAATAAATAGACAGAATTCCACGCAACATCTCAAGCAACATTCATACCTACACCATAACTCCTTACAAACAAAAGCTCTTCAAAATAAAACCTTCGCAGAAAATTATTTCTCAGAGAAACAGTTAATTAACGTTAATTAGTTTCATCTACCTTACCTGTAGATACTTCATCATTTTGCACGTGATGGAGCCGGCTAGCCATGTGATCGTGATGCGCTGGATGAGGTCAGGTAGCACGCTTATTAGACCCACTAATAAATCTGGAAAATTTTCACCCTGTTAGTTGTAGGATAGGTGAAGCAGAAAGTTGGGGTAGTAAGTGGAAAATAATTTTTAGATGGTACATTTTATAGTTGTCATTTGTAGAAAAATTGCTGTTTTTCTATACAGGTACATATTCTTTGTTAGATTATAAGTTTCATATTGTATCTTTTAAATAAGAAAGAAAGGTTCTATAAACGCCAAAGTACGATTTTTCAACAGGAATCTTATGGCATATTAAAAGTTTCAACTTTGTATATGACATTCAAATAACGGATATAATAGAGAATATAAATGGCAAGACACTCATAGATACAATATTCTCTAAGGACACTCCACAACTGCTGTATTTCACAGAGTAATACCTTACCTGCAATGGCCAGTTGCATGATAAAGAAGTTCATTCTGCTCTTTCTTGACTTTGTGAGGAGTAAGGCAAGCACGACTGTCGCGTTGCCAGCCACTATTGTCACCAGTAGCATCCATAGAATGGCCAATTGTGCTGACTGTTTGGGAATAAAATACAAGTAAGTATTAGTAATAATATCATTAAAAAAAGTTAAATAAAAAACCTTTTTTCATAAAAAAATACTTCAATAATATTGGTACCTAAAACCTTCTCCTAATTTTGAGAAAGATAAAGAAAATCGCTGAAAAATGTTTCGTAACGTAGAGTTAAACGCGAAAATTCGCGCCCAAACATACATAGGTACAGGTCATATTGAGCACTTCTTTTTTATTTAAAGTTGGTTAGAAAAACTAGGCATCGCTATCGTTTAAGACAGAGTGGTCGATTTTTGCTACATGGAATGAGTCGCTCGGAAAAATAAGCTCGTGTGAAAGCGCCAGTAGATGAGAGAGAATATAATATAAATCAATTTAATTCGGTAAACTTACATAACATTGCTACTGACTGCCAACTTGGAAATGAAAATACTTAATAATTGAACAATTGTCGACATAATTATCTAATGCTATAGCCAAACTTCTAAATCATTCACGCAATAAATTAAAGTCATAAGTGTAAATATCTCAGCTTATTTCAATTTTATTCATAGCTTCAAACTACTATATGAGCTGAAATACGTCGTCTGAACTTCTATAATATCGGTTCTAAGTATCAAAGTTGTGCAAATTCTTGCAATATTTGGTGCAAATAGTTACCTACTCCAAGTAATTTGTAGTTAAATGCATCGCAGTTAAGGTCTCAAGTGTCTCACGAATTTGAATGTTACAAGTATAGAAATAAGACATAAAATTAAATGGCATGCAATAAGCTGAGTGGAATTTTTGATACTTATATTTGGGAGTTATAAAGTTTTAGTTTAATTTTTTGAGTTTTACATGGATTTCATGAGTTTTCGTGTCTTATTCGTAGTAGTAAAATAAAAGTGACTTTTTTAGGTGATTCGTCAAAAATGTTATGATTCTACAAGTCATCCGTTGTTTTATTCATTTATGTGAATGACAAACACAAATTATAAGAGTTAGAAAAATAGAATTTTTCTTTTTACGATTTTCCATTTTAATCAAAGTTCACTTCACAAAATAGTAAAAAAGCAACAGTTCAACGAAATAGAACCTTTTTTAAACAAAATTTTCTAAATGATTCCTTGGCTCTTAAATTAAGACAGTCTTAAACAAATTAGAACACAGAGAGTGAGTCTAGACTCATACTTTAGCTAGGAACACTTCACACAATTAATTGTGCACTCCACGTTAATGAATTTCACTGATTAGTTTCTTAGCTGTACTTTTAATTAACCGACTCAGTGAAAAATCTGTTTCGTCTGAAGTGTTCAAGGTCTTTTGAGCAACGCTTTTCACAATATTCCAAGTTTTTATTTAAGTTGAATTAAAAACTTAACTTAGAAGCGAAAACTGAGATTTTACGTAAAGTTTTAACACTTTAACAGTGCAATATTTTATGTTGAACTCGAAAACTGAATTAGAGAATGTCACCAAGACCTATTTTATGTTCTCACAGTCAATTAAGTTTCCCCTCTTACCGTCTCTCGCCCATTGGTAACAGATCGTGTTCATTTGTTATTATTTTATTGCCCTGACATTTTGACAAACCATTAACTTTAATGACACACGATTTGATGAGAAAATTCATTAAGAAAGTGTACTTAACGGGCTATATGAAAACGAAAAGAACATTAAGGTAACCTAAAATATAAGAAGTTTTAACAAATAGGGGTATAGTAAAGTTTAATAATAATTAGAATTACTAATGGTAGAACAAGTTTGTAAACGAATATTGTAAAACTTGGTGTTGTTGAAAAATATTTTGGTTAAGTATATTTGGAATGGAAAAAATAACAATTAAGATCTGTCGGCGAACTTGAAAAAGTGAAACTATATGATGCACTTTCAGTAGGTAGTAATTTTCTGCCGCATAAGAGTAAAGTACAGAAAGCATACTATTTATTTACCTGGTAGAAATAGAACTTGTTGATAGTCGTCTCATTTCTGGAGATATTCCTATAAATAGTTTCGTTGATGTCGATCCAAAAACTGCAGTTGTTACAGTCTTTATCCCCCATGATGCTGTGTTTCACATCTTGTTATCATGTACCTGAGGACAAAGAACATTACCTTTTTAAAGTTAATTGTATTAAATACGGTCTTAAATAACACAGTAATGTTTCTTAAACAATCATTGAAATGTTGCCATTGCATTCAAGAGAACCGCGAACTATCAAATTTACAGATAATGAAAACAAAATCCAATGCCGGCGCGTTTTTTGAATTTGGAATGTTGCATGCCAGCATGTTGTATGAGAAGGCGTTCTGGGGTTATTAAATACTCTTTGATTGGATATCTTTTTAATGTTCTACATACATAGACAACATAGAGGGACCATTGAACGCTCCCTTTTACAATAATGTACCTACTGATATGACTCTTAAAATTTACTCTGTTTTAATTAATACTTTGTCGACTCCTACTATTAAAACTAATATTTATTATCGCATATAGCGATGTCGTTCTAAGTTTAATCTTTTCACTGTCCCAAATGAATCTCGTATCTTTATTGAATCGTTGATGAAAATGGATGCAATAAAGTCTCCAAAGCCTGTAATGCTGTAATGATAGGAGTCTAGTTTATAATCCGTTTAGGACATTTTATGACCTACTTTGTAAGTGAAGGGATGCATAGGTATTTCTTAACATTCGATTTTATATGTCAATAAGCCAATTGCCTGCGGTTTTACCAGTGTCCTGTGGGAACTACTGCCCATACCGGGATAAAATATAACCTATGTTACTCGGGAACAGTGTGACTTCAAAACAGTGAAAGATTTTTTCAAATCGGTATAGTCGTTTCGCAGCCATTAGGGTACAAACAAACAAAAAAATATTTCCTCTTAATTCTATTACTATAGATAAAAAAGTTGTTACTTTATCAATGAATTCTTTAGAAAGAATAAGGAAAGCGGCTTCACTACGTACTCGTAGAACGGTAAGACTTAATTTTTTGAAACATTTCGGTAAACACAGAAATGGTTAAAATAATAAATTGTACCTTCTTAAAATAAAGTCTTAAACGTTTATTTAGTAGAACTGTAGGTGGCAATTAGTAGCGTAACGTTGCCCTTCCCGGAGTTAGTTAACTCTTATTTGTTTTGTTAATTACAAAATGTAGTTATATTTTTAGAAAATCTTTGCTTTACATTTTGACCCTGCACGAGTCACACAGCTAGAATTAATCGGAGACTAGAACTCCTGGACCGATTTAAAAATTAGAAAGCTACATTATCTGCAAGTAGCATAGGCTATTTTTATCCCGATACCGGCAGTAGTTCCTTTGGAACGCGGATGAAACCACGGGAAAACGGCTAGTAGAAAGTATATAAAATTATTTTTACAATAAAAGTTTTTGAACATTATTGTGGATATGAAGTGCTGATTGGTGTTTATTCAGATTTTGGGTATAGAATACAATCATATTTATCAAAATCGAAGTTTAATTGATTTGTTGAACAAATAAACTATCGGTTTTCCAAAACAACTTCATAGATTTGTTTATTTACTGTTTGATACCAAGTTTCTGACTTAACCAACCGATTCAAAAAATCTTTTCAGATTTTGTATAAACGTTAGCAGGTATATTCTATTATTTAAACTTTGCGAACTTGTGTATGTAATATACATTTTCTTCAACCTAAGTTAGCCTTTTAGGCAATTATTATCATGATCTTTGAAGTTTAAAGTTTTATTCTTTGTAGTTAATTTTTAAGTCATTTTAATGAAAAGAACAGATTTCATTCTTCACAAACTTTTCTTTTTAGGACAGTTAAATTAGTTCTTGTCAGATTCAGACAAATGTTCTTATAACTCTTTTGTAACCATAACAAAGAGTAATTAACTGAAAAAACTACCAAACTCTTAAAGCCACAATAAATCCAACTAATGTAAGATGACAATTTGAGCTCTAAATAAATGAGAAAACTTTTGTCACCCAAGAAAACTTCATAAACTTATCCTATAATTTATTTGTATACCCAAAAAGTAATAAATAATACTAGGTCTATTTTCGTAACAGAAAGCAAAGTACTAGGCGCTCAGAATCTCGAAGGAGCTTTCACACATAATAGCCATTCGTCACTTGTTATTGAATGGAATACTAATGTGACCACGAAATAAAGTAAACAAGGATAAGATCATGGAGAACAAAATAACTAGCGGAGGTGCCATAACGGAAAATCTCCTAAGAAAGGAGAGCGCCAATATGCGGATGTGCGGGCGACGGGGAACGTTACTGTCTTCTCCCTTACACGCCTTCTTTGGACCTGATCTTTTTTTATAATACCAAAAATCGTTGATAAATGTCTCAAAGAACCCGAACGCTTCGTTAGACTTGTAGCTGATCATTTTGGCCATGCCCACCGTACGTATTTGACCTAGAAGAAGGTGCCTGACCTACCTACATTATGGTATCTCCGCTCATCTTTCCTTACTCCGAGGACAAGATAGAATACGTTATGGCATTATTTTATTATGAGTCCTACATTCTGTTATTTGTTTTAGGCGTGTTTAGGAATTCGTGAAGCGTGGTAAAGCTATGTTTAATGAATATTTAGGTCTGTTGTTTTTTGGCAACGAAACTAAATATAACAAAGATATACCGAAATGTAAGTAACTTCATAGTTTCTCAATCATATAGCTTCTAGGTACTGATAGAAACCATTAAACGTATTTTGCTTATGCAAAGCATGATACCTGTAAGTATGCAAAGTTTCATTAAGTGTCTGTTCACACCTCTCGGTTAAAAAGTTACTTTTAGTAGCAGAAAAAAAAAACAATCTTCCTGGCTTTGTACTAAGGTAAAAATTAAGCTATAAAAAGTTCACTTTGGTAAGAAATATTCAAAAAACTGAAACATTAAAACAAAATATTGCTAGTACAAAGTAGAATAAAAAGTCCTAACTCAGTAACTGGACCTAAATCAACTTGATAGTCTTAGTTAACATGTTCTCGTAAAGCTCGAAGCAATTTTCCAACAACTACAAAGATAAACTGCTAAACTTTCCCCGACACTATGACTCCTGAATAACCTATAAAATGGCTCCTTCATCACAACACAGGTGTTCTCACCTCACCCCAGAACCTTGCCTTTGTAAATTAAACTTTATTTATAAAGTGCGAAGGCACATTTTTGCGTGTATCGTAAAATAAGTCGAATGCAATCAATCAATTGGACAGCGATTCAATTGGTATTTGAGAAAGTGATCTAATTTATCAAAATTTATCCGCGAGGATTTAAATTAATGCGCCCTTGGTTACCCAGGTGTGGTTTAGCACTTTGATGTATTACCCCCGCAGTATCGGCTTCAGATTAGTGATTCGCAAACGACTCTTCAATTGCTTTAACAAGTTCCGTTCCAAACTTTTTGCGGAAGTATTGGTATTTCGGGTCAGATTAATTGAAGGGAGATTTTCTATGTAATCGAATTCAAACTTTATTTCTGGGCCGTTTGGAACCTTTTGAAGTTGAAATTAAATTGGTATAAACTTTTTGTTGTGAATACCAGTGGAGTTACTTTAGCATGGTTATTAAATATTTGAACAAAGTTGAGATATACTCAAAGGACTTCTAATTGAATCCCTTGAAAGCAAATAAGTTTGTTAACACTTTTATATCCCAAATGGTCCAATTCCCGTCACCTGTGCTGTCCAAACAGAAAGGCAAAACAAATGTTAGTGTTTGATAAAAGGAAAAAGTTCTGTAGTTTGGCAGAAAGTACCTTGGGGGACCCCTTAAATCCTACTAATTTCCTCTTAATTTCCTTCGTGTGATTCTTTGTGGGAAGAACGTAAATAATGATGAAGATAATGTCGATTGACGGGGGGAAAGTTCTTATGCACCGTTTGTTACCATTGTTTTTGCAAATGACAATATCTTTTTGTCTCGTCTTGAATTCAAAGTTAAAGCTTTGAAGATGGTTTTAAAGATTTTAATGAGATTTTTTAAATGACTTTTTTATTTGAGGTAGCATGGTGGCTTATTGCAATTATCTTTCTTATCGGTAGATCTGTTAAGTGTAGCTTCTACAAAATACTTGAACCCTCAAAGTTGGAACGTTTAGTTAAATACTAATCTCAGTTCCCGTAGAAACAGAATCTGGTCTCTTAGCCAAAATCTGATTCGCCAAAACAACTAAATTAGGTGAAACATCAACATAGTATTTCCCTTCGGGACCTTTGTCGGATTGTGTGTGTCTCCTAAAATTGGCAGGATTTTGTACCACGAATAACTTTCATTATTTATTTGGTTTGATAAAGCTATTTCGTTTCTTGGCACAATGCTAAGGAAACTGTAAGGAATATTTTCTATGTTATAGTGTAGATCTGATGAAAAGTTGCCTCCCTGTCAAGTAAAACAACAGCTCAAATAAATATGAGTATTTATGTTATGTTTGAATGTGAAGCCGAATCTTTGGAGTTTGTATACGTTGTTGGAATAGGATAAATATGATTTCATGTATGTATGACAAGATGTCCGGAAATAACTTTGATTTTACGAAAAGTAAATTACTAAATCTTAAGCAATTATACATCTATAACACTTGCATTTTAATAAAAAAAAATATATCTAATCATGTCTTAACTGACTTGCAAATACCTACAAAAACAAGTACACATAACTTAAGAAAGAAAAATAAACTACAAGTCATTAAAGTTCGAACTAATTATGGGAAGAAAACGATATTATTTGAAGGAGCACAGCTATACAATAATTTACCTAATGAGATGAGAGATTGTAACAACCTAAACGTATTTAAAAAGGAAATTAGGAATTATGTATGCACACTCTAATGTAAACCTAGATACTATAACTAGAGGTGTAAATAATTAATTTAATAGTAAGTGCTTTGTATCTCATTATAAGTGAACTGAACTGTATGTAAGTTCTTATGAGAAATAAATATCTTTAAACCGAAACCGAAATATTAGGTAGTTAGTGATTTTAAGTTAGTATAGTGAAAGTTATGGGAAGTGTAAAAAAAAACAAAGTTCATGTAGGAATCAGTCCGCTGGAAAAAGAGAACTTACTTGGCGAGTATCTATCTATGACGTCAGACAAACTTCGCTAGACTTCTACAAACTTACTGCAAAACTTGTTTTCTGCTCTGAAAAATTCTTAAATATCCTTATTTTTAGACATTTTTACAAGTACATTGAGAATGGGAAAAATATATTTCATGATATAATGCTACAATCGACTAATATTTGTCTCCCATGTGAATATAAGCATTAGAGCAAAGGGGGATCTTCAATAGTAAGTGAATAAGGATGGATTTAATGAAAAATAAAAACAGATGCTGATAAAAAATATTCACATACACAACACCTTAATCTAGAACATGCATAAAACTATCAGTTTGAATAGATAAAGACTAGGCATTCAGATAGATCTGTCTGAATGGATCATCATCCTCCGAGCCTTTTTCTTCCCAATCATATTGGGGTCGGCTTCCAGTCTAACCGGATTCAGCTGAGTACCAGTGCTTTACAAGAAGCGACTGCCTATCTGACCTCCTCAACCCAGTTACCCGGGCAACGCGATACCCCTTGGTTAGACTGGTGTCAGACTTACTGGCTTCTGACTACCCGTAACGACTGCCAAGGATGTTCAATGACAGCCGGGACCTACAGTTTAACGTGCCATCCGAAACACAGTCAATGATGTCTAAGATATACTTAGAAAGTACATACAAACTTAGAAAAGTTGCATTGGTACTTGCCTGACCTGGGATCGAACCCGCGCCCTCATACTTGAGAGGTTGGTCCTTTACCTACTAGGCCACCACGACTACCTGTCTGAACTATACTATCTGTCTGAATGGATAATGGATACAATTGTTTTGTTACCCAAACAACCTTGTCAGTTCACACGTCCATACCAAATAGGTTTGACGCAGATATCAATTCGTTTGAGCGTTGCAGACCTCGTTTAAAAAAAAAAAGAAAAAAAAAAACTATCGCCGAACGAATTGGATTTCGAATTTCGAAACGGAGGTGAAATATTTTGTCGTGTGCCGTATTCGATATCAAAGCTATAACTCGTTTGAATATGGAACACTCTTTAAGATTTTAAGCGGAGTTTTGTTCCGAATTTGAAAAGAGAATAATTATTTGTCTGTGGCTTAGATAAAGAGAGAATTTCACTTTCAGGATTTTTATTTGGTCCTTCCGTGATTTATACACGTTTTGGTCACCACAAGCTTAATTTAAAAAAAGTGACAAAATAAAGTATAGATTCTAACAAATGACATTGACCTGTCAAAAAATGAAAGTCACACAAATACCTAATGATTTATCGCAAAAGAACTCTTTAGAAGCACAATATCCGGAGCTGAATGAACAAGCTTTGTATTATATAATAAAAAAAAAACGTCGCGTCTCAAAAGAGGATTACGCCAGATTTGCGACTGAACTTTTCCTATATTTTGTGTCAATTTCACGTAATTGCCTCGTATTTTTGCCATTGACAGAATTATATTTCTATTTAGTATATTTGTTGGATGTTCTTAGTCTGAATTACATGGGAAAGTAGTTTGTAAGGAAAAGTAATTTAGATAATAAAAGATGAATGGTTTTATATGGGAAGTTAGCACAGAAATATTCATCAGTTTACCTACTGCTGAAATCTAACTGACGTTTGAGATCAGTTATTTTCTTAAATAACGATGTCTTACACTGTAAGTACAAGCAATAAAAATTTGAAAAATACTGAATTAAAATCTAAGATGAAGAATTTTTTGACATTCAAAAACTGTTAAGATTCACTTTTAGCTTAGCACTAACCAGTATTCTATTAGCGAATTTTAATTGAATTAATCAAAGCACTACATACCACTTAAAATCTAATAACCCAACATAATAGCAATGGTCAGTTAAAGTATCCTCTTATCCACCAGGGAGAGTATAGACTTGAATACATTTATGCCATGGAAAACAAAATGACTAGCGGAGGTGTCATAACAGAAAATCTCTTAAGATATTAGCGCACTAAAATGCGGGTGTGAGAAACGAGGAACTTTACTGTCTTCGCCCTTATGCGCCTTCTTTGGATCCGACCAGTTTTCGTTGACAGATGTCTCAAAGAACCTGAACGGCAAGTAAGTGTACTTATAACTGATTGTTTTGGCCATGCCCATCGTACCTTTTTGACCTAGAAGAAAGCGCCTGACCTACCTGCGGCATCTCCGTTCATCTTTCCATACTCTGTGATTTAGTAACTGATACTTTTGGTCATGCTCACTATGCGAATTTGACCTAGAAGAAGGCGCCTGACCTACCTGCATTATTGCATCTCCGTTCATCTTTACTTTCTCCATGATTTAGTCAGAACACAACCCCGTCTGGCTGGCTGAATCAACTCCTGATAAATGAGTGTCTATCTACTGATCGAGATAAACTAAATGTATTTTAAATTGCTTTGAGATTATTTTCTGAAATTGTTTACTTTATTTAGGAGACTTGTGACTTGTATCTGATGGGATCTTTGATCTGCGTTAGGCCACGTGAAAATATTTTAACCTTGTAGTGAACCTTGTGCTAGAGTATAATTTTAATTAGAGGAATATTATGCTGTTTGAGTTCTGTTTTTAAGGAATCATTAATTTATTTTTATTTACTTTTACCTTACTAGTGAAAGAACTTTGTATAAAATAAATATGTACAAACTGTAAAAGATACTTTATTTGAAAATAAATTATTATATTCCTAAAATTGGATACAGAAAGTGAAGATATAAACGTTACAATATTAATTCCAACTTGAACACATCCTTCAGTATTATCATCTTTTGTTTTCAAAAAGTTTGGAAGTAACTCCTTTATGTTCTCTGTTAAACTTTGTAACGCATCACATTTCATTTAAACTTATCACGAAGCATTGAAAACTCTTCAAATTCATTAGAATATCCTGAACGAAGAAGTCTTTGATTCGGTTTAATACGACGTGAAAAAGGTTTGAAGTTCAAATATTGCAAAAATATTATTTCCTTCTTCAACTAATTAATGCTTGTAATTTATAGTTATCGGCACGAATCTTGAGCTCTGACCTTCACCTGCGCAGAAGTAATTTATTGAGTCCCTTTTGTCGTATGAAGTGAGGCGCGGGGTCGGGCTAAAGCGGTGATTGGCCCGCAGTGCATCGTGTCATAGCCGTCACTCGGGATTGGTTCTTTGCTAATAAATCACTTTGCGCAGATGTAGGTCAGAGCTCAAGATAACGATAATAAGTATGGTTAATTTTTCTACATAAATCTAGATAGCTATGTGCTAACTTTTAAATCACATTTACCATAGAAAATACTTCCTACAACCAAACAATTTTTTTCCATACCGAATATCACCTTTAACAGTTCAGCCTTTTTACAGTGAAACCGGCTTATCATTGTCTTTATTCATCTCACTTGGCGGGGATTTGTTCTAACAAATTCAATTTGTGTAAGCTGCTTTACTGAAAGTACCTACGTAGGGAGCCTGGAACCTTGGTCCAGTACTTGTTTAATTAAGATATACGTTACCGACTTGGCATTGAGACCAGTTAAAGTGTGATACAATGGAGTGGTGATCTAACTGTGTTTAGGGTAAAAGATGTAGTAATGGAAGTTTATTTTTTGTTTCTTTAGAATAGAATAGTCATTTTTTATTTAAAATATTGACATATATTAAAAACAGTTCTACATAAACTACCGTTGTCAGCGAAGAAATTTTGAATTCAAAAAGATTTTTCTTGTGTGTTATTTTAAAGTTCTAAACTTCAAGAAATTCGGAATGAGTCCAAGTTTTACGTAGGTTTCTAAATTACTTAATATGTAAGAAGTCTGTGGTTGTGCATTCATTATGAAAGTTTTTGCTTAGGTACCTACTTGATTTTCCTTCTATGTATTTTCTTAAAATTTCGTTGCTTAGAACAATTTGGAGTACTTCACATAAGACTTATAAAATGGTTAGGTACGATATTTAGCTTACAATATTCTCACTTTATATATCTTAGAACAAAGTCATAAAGCCACAATTAACAACAGTTTTATTAAACAAAATTATAGGTACAACGTTCGCGTCTGCAATTAGAGGGAAATTTCCATAATCTTATGTACGCCCAGTGTACAACAAAGGTGCACTAATCGTAACGTAGTCTTAGCTTGGTTGTTGCGAAAGAGTCGTAACTTTGAATTAAAATGTAGGGTTAAACTGGGCTAGTAGTACTTACTGAAGTTTGGATTAAGCTGTGTTTAGTATACTATATCTTAGTGGTTATATATTTTAGGGGAGGTCGGGGCTAACTGACCTCACGGGTTGACCGATTACAGGTTAAGCAACGCTTGACACAGTTTATTTTTGAATCGATGACCATTTTTCTATCATAATGAGTAGGTACCTCCGTATAACGGAAGATTCATTTCTTGGGTGCCCAAGATGTCATTAGAAAAACGGAAAGTCTGACCACCAGTCTGATTACCAGTCTTACGAAAGGGTGTATTTTGCAGAAGTAAACGGGTAGAGAGAGTCAGATAGGCAGTTAGTTCATGTCCACTTAATTGCATTTAGTTAGACTAGAAGCCGATCTCAACATAGCTGAGATGGATGAAATGCTTGGCAAATGATCTTAATATCTACGGACATGGTTAAGAATTTGAATTAAGAGTTTTTTTGTTTGTACCCTAAATGCCACGAAACTACTAAACCTATTCGAAAAATTAATTCACTGTTGGAAAGACACACTTCCTGAGTAACATGGGCTGTATTTTATCTTGGTAGAAGTTCCCCAGGGACGCGAGTAAAATCACGGGAAATCAGCTAGTTGGTAATAAAAGGCCAGGAAAGGCCATTTTTGTGGTAGATGTGTGTTGTTTATGGAGAGTGATTATATTAATATGGCTGGGTGTTGTAGGTCATAAGTGCCTGATATTGTTTATGACGTTATAAAAGTATGATACTGTAGCTATGTATTAATAGAGTGTGTAATCATAATGTTATTATAGTTACTGAGAGTAGAATGGCATTCTTAAAAACTATGTAGGTACTGGATTTTGGTAAATAGAAAAATATTTAAAAAATTCGAGGTTAATTTAAAGAAATATGAGTTTAAACATTCTTGTGATTGTCAATATTTTATCCGGCTTTGCTAAAAGGAGGATAACATTATTCGTACGGGTTTAGGAAATGATCTAAAATTCTGATAATAAAGCAAAAAATAACTATTCTTCACCCTCGATCCTCTTTATTTAGCCCCAAAAGAAATCCATCAATGACAAGATCAGTTACTTTTTGGGATACACCTATCACGAAGAAAAAATATTCCATTGTTTTAGGACATAGTAGATAGGTACCTACTGAATAAGAATACTTGCCTGAATTAAAAAAAAACACCCTGATAATAAAGTATATCACAAAGTGAAGGATAGCTTTAAAATGAAGCAGTAAAAGGAGGTTTTAGTTTTGCTAAGCTTTTACTTTAATTAAGTTAGTTTATGTTAAGCTTTAGTTTTTCTTTAAATATTTTGACCTAACTTTAACTGCCGCGCGTAAAACGAAAATTTAAAGACACTTTACCCGTATTTCTCTACAAATAGTATATTAAAAATGTTCTTGAAAGAAAACACAGTCACGATGATTCATGATTATATCACTAACTATAACATGATAAATGCAGAATTAAGTTTGTGCGTTACATTTACGCACCAAAAGTCATTTAAGATGAAAATGGTATGTAGATAGGTGGCACTCTGGAGACAGAAATAACCTATTTTCCGGGCACAAGGCGTACTTCTCTCAAGACGCGAAAGAAATCGCGGACAAAATCTAGTTTGCAAATAAATATCAACATCAAGAAACAAACTTAACAAATAATAACTTAGATGCCAACAGATAAAGAACCGGCGAAAACTAAGTCCATTATATTTTGCCTAACTGTCAGTTAGTCTGAAACTTGGTACGACTCGTGAATTGTGACGTCATTGCTCCCGTTTGGTTCGTGAAAAGGTATCAAAAAGTGTATGATGGTAAGTTAAGGAGAGATTTTTATTTAGCTAGGTATACGTAGAAAGTTATAGACTTTTCAATAGTACCTATTTCGATCGATCTTTAATAGATATTGCTTGATACAGGTAGGAGTAAAACTAGCTTTCGCCTGCTGTTATCAAACTACAAAAAATCGGCTCAGCACTTCTTGAAAATACCTCATTCTGATAAACAAAAAAATCTTTTTTTTATCATCTAGTGTAGATAAAAATAATTTAATGTCTCTCGTGTAGCTGGGGTCTTTCATGGGCTTAGGTGCCTGAAAAAAATGCCTTTTCACCGTAGAGAGGTAAAAATCCAGTTTTGAAAATCACCATAATTTCGGTATCACTCAAAGCCCAAGGCATACTTAATATTTTAAGCTCGCACCAAGAATCTCAATAAGCACTCGGAAATGTTCAGTTAATCAGAAGAAAGCTTCGACGTTATTATTCATATTGAACATTGATTAATGATACCCATTAATTAATTTCCCAGTGCAATATTTGTTCTAGAGGTATTCGCTTCGTAGGTATAAACGACTTGATCTCTTATACTGACAGTGATGAAGGGTTAACGTTTGATATTTCATTAATTGAATTGAATTCCTTTCTGAATTTTGAATGTCTGTTGTTTGAAAAGGTACGAATTATAAGTTGTCAGAATAGAAAAGAGGTTTGGTATGTCGGGTGTGTCGTACCTAATCAGATTAAGTTAAATACGTTAATATACTGGTCTGGTATGGTGGATACATATGTCGATTAGCACAAAGAAAAAAAAAACAAACAAAGTAGGTAAATACAATAAAACTGTGCGAGAATTAGAACACCATAAGAGTCAGAAATTATAAACAACTGAAATTCTCCCTTGAAAACTGACAGCTGTCAACTGGTCATAACATTCGATACTTCTACCTTTGTCTCTGCTTTACACATTATGTTGTAAATTATGAAAAGGAAAAATGACTCCTGTGGCTAAACCACTGAATGGATTAGGTTATTTTTTTTACAATTCGCCATAGAATATCATAAAGTATAATGTGATAGGATTTAATGTGATTAGGTACGATACATCCGATATATTGTTTGTTTGACGAAAGCGGGTGAGTCAACTTGTGCGTGTTGTACGTGCATGGTCTTAGTATGACTCAGCCACTCGGCCAATACTGAGCACTTTCGAACTCACGCATTCAAAAGCAATGTGCAAGTAATTTATGCATACAAGAGTGGCTCCACTGCTTTATAAGATAAAATATCTATAACAGGCGTAAAAGTCGATTTATTGCAAGCTAAGAGAGGTTTGATGTACCTATATATTGCAGTGAGCAGAAATAAATACAAAGGAACAGTGTTTATCCAAAAAGTTTTCATTCAACTGCCTCGTTGGTCTAGCTGTCGCAAGTGTGGCTGCTGAGCACGAGGTCTCGGGTTCGATTCCCGAGACGGGCTGAAATCGCTCTATGGGCTTTAGAAGACTTTCACAAAGCAGCCCGGAGCCTGGAAGTTGGTGATTGATACACCGATATGAGCGTGAAGGAACAGTGAGTGCACCTGTGTCTGCGTAAATACTTGTGCACTATAATATGTCCTGCGCAGTTGGCTAATCTCCTTACATGAGAACAGCCGCAGTAGCCGATAATCGGCTAGGAAGCCATCATCCAAAAAGTTTTTATTATGCGAAAACTTTATAGGTTGCCAGTGCTATAAACCGTCTACTGTGTTCCATCCGTATCTCAATTTACACCACCACAGAAATACAAATTATGAATTAAGTTTAGCTGATGTTAGGAGAATCCTACTAATTTCGTGAGTGATATTTCGGCGCTATATAATCCGGCGTTCTGGGTCGCTAAGTCTCATTTATGTAGGTATGTCTATATATCTGTTGAGTAAGTTCCTTGCTAGGAATGTGGCATGTATGCTCGTGAAATCTCGAAATTGAAATAGGGGAGAAAATGTTGCGGATAGTAATTAAAATACGGTGGCGAGACTTAACGAAGTACCTTTTAAGTGTTTTGAATGAAATAATATTCTTATAGCGGTTGAGTTTAATTAGTTGACGCTAGATAATTTTCTCGTTGAATATTGCCAATAACACTGAGGTTTTTATATTTCTCTCTAAAAAGATTAAACGCGGTGATAGTTGTGATTGTTTGGTTTAAATGTGCCCCAACAGAGGAATTATAAAAACAAAAAGGACATTTTGCTTATATTACACTCGGATCTTCTGTTTCCACATTCAAAATTGGATCAAATCGTGCGTGCAGCGCAAGACTTCAATTGTTATTCAAGTCAGAAATCCGAGTGTTACTGAAAATACACGAGTGCTGCCGAACATGTTACATTATGACTGCAAAATATAGGGACAGTGCATGGAGTAAGGAGAGATGAGCGGAGATGCCATAATTAGGCGCCTTCTTCTTGGACAAGTTCGTGGTGGACATGGCCAAAACGATCAGTAACGAGTGAAGTGCCCCGTCCCCCACTCACCCGCATTATAGCGCACTACTTTCTTAGGCGATTTTCCGTTATGTCACCTCCGCTAGTCATTTTGTGCTACATGGGTCAGTGTCACTGTTTTGTGTAGCCATATTGTTTGTGTAACCGATATTGTCTTGTATGAATAGAGGCAAAATGGTATTGATTTATGTTCTCAGTTCTCATATAAGAAATACAACCTTAATAAATGAACGTTTGCGAAATGATCATAAACCGTAAGTAAAATATAGATTGATTCCAAAAATTACGATTGAAGTGTAACACAGAAACTTTATTTTCCTTTACTTCCGTCAAAAATAGTAGAAAATGCAGGCATTTATTTTACAACCATAAAAATTTCCAAATCTCCTTACAAGTCTAATAAAGTAATAAACATACCATAACCACTGAACAACTTACACCACCATTTTAAAATATTCCACAGAGAACTGATCTCAGATATATAAAACGACAAATTGGATTTTTCAACGACAGTAAAATTCCTCTGTATGAATACCAGCCAGTACAAGATCGTTGTGGAATACACAATGAGGTGCAACCAGAAATAGGTTAGATGATAGTGTGGTTTTGAACACTTATTGTATTGTATGAAACATCGTTTGGGTAAAGAAATAATTCAGAGAAAATCAGAAAGTTCGCCATCATCATTAGGCTTTTTATTATTCCAATGCTGGGTATAGGCCTCCTTTCACATAGAGAAGGAATTGAGCGTAAATCACTACACTTGCTCAATGCTGGTTGGTTTACTTATAAATTGTGTTTTGTAATATCCTAAGAAATAGGTGCTAATGTATCCATGTTTTGTAATAATGCTGTTAAATATGAAATAATAAATAACACATTTACGCGGTTTTCAGCGTAAGGTTTCAGTCGTCAATAAATAAGCGGTATAATAAGCTTATTATAACAATTTTAAATCCTGCTTTCACGACCTCTTCACAAAATCACACAGCCAATGATTTCTATTATTTTCAATAAGATACCATATGGTACAGTATGATTAAATATCTTCGTAGACTACTTTGTATCTATGTTGCAACATTCATGCATGCTAGACATTGGCAGTCACCATTTTTGCATTGCCTATTAATAACGCGAGATAAACTGGCAGATGTTAATAATTAATCTCGGTAATCTATGAAGATATATTTTGATTCGCTTGCAGTTGAATTTAGATTATAATTTTAATCAGACTTACTTTCTGCGAACGTAAAAAAAACGTGTTCTATTTTTGAAACAAAAGCTACATGTCAAAAATGTGTCACCGTTTTTTTATTCCAAATTTGAACTTGACGTATTTATGTCTAAAAAGGACGCGTATCAAAAAAGGTTGGATAATTTAATCCTGTACAAGACACTCTTAAAATAGAGTTTTCTTAGTTGATTGGATCGTATTATTGCTCAGTTTTGTGTGAAACTAAATGTTATTTCTTGGAACATTGTATCGCAGCGATGGAATCTTTAGATTAGTTTTTGTGCAATCTCTCGCAAGCTGGCTCTGCTGTGATTGTGGGCAAATTACTTCTATAATGGATGCAAAAGGAGCGGATTTATTTTTAGAATGATGTCCCAGCAGTATTTTTTATTCTCCTTCTTGTACTTCATCTTATGAAAGACCGTTTAAGTATGATAAAAAATATTAAAACAACGATTACCATTTTCAGTTGTCGAATTGCCGATTGACCAATGAGTGGTAAATACGCGGCTGGTTATCATTTAGTTATTGTTACATTAAAATGGTGCAAGTAACTCCTAAACTATTAACCATTATATAATTCGGGATTTCAGCTAATATATAAACTTATAAGGTAAGTACTCTAAATAGGTACGTGCGTTAGCATTATTTTGAGAGATCATCATATGAAAATAGATAAACTTAATTATTAAGATGATAACTATGGTATACATTGTGTATCTTTTGCTAAGTACAAACCAGAAACTTAACATCTATATAAGTTTCAATCTTCACTTATTGTTTGACTTTTCAAGTATAATCTGATTGAAAGTGCTTATAAATCAAGATTAGGGAACTATTTCTAGGTGAGGCTAGGTAGGTTTTGAACTCAGAAATAGATATCCTACCTCTACCTAGTAACTAGGTAGTAGAAATTCTATTATAGGCAACAACTTCATGTGAAATATAGTATAGATGTTTATATTGTACAAGTTGGTGTTAGTATTTTAGTAACGAAGTAAATCGTCGACTTGCTAAGGCCACCAAAATCTGTTTAAAACATGGGCAAACAAAAGAAGATTTCAAAGATGTTTAGAATTGGAAGAAAATAAATAATTCTTCAATTCGAATTCAAAATACAGACAATTTGATGAACAATTTCAATTCATTAAATCATTTTCTATTTTTTATTGAACAGATAATTAAGAATCTAACTAACTACATTAAACTAAGTTCTTATCACAAAAGTTTCATCAAATGTGACAAAGTTTTTACGACTGAATTACTGAAAGCCTGTTCTGACTACGAGTACTTTATTTACTATGTCTTCTGGTATTTTATTGGCCTGTATAACTTCTATAATAATGATAATGTCTTGTAATCAATTTTATAGGTGATGATACCCTTATGTTAGGGTGGAATATTAATGAAAATCATTTGACTATGAAATATTGTTGCTTCTCGACTGTCTTCTGGAACGCCATTTTTGTCACTTAATTTTAAACATTGGTAAGTACTCAGCTTCATCGAGAAGCTGACTCCACCCTCCCCCCCCCTCTCCCCATAGTAAGGAAAAGGCTAGGCAAATGATGTTAAATGTTATAGAGCAATAGTAGCTAGCGAATATCGTAGGGGAACGGAACAAAAGCTATAATTGTTTGCCGTTGAAAATTTCAGATCATAAAACTGATGATGATGATCCTTAAATATAGGTACACGACACGTTTTTACTTGAAATAAATAAATTATTATTATATTGTTAAATCAAGATATAAAGTTTCGCCAACCAATCAAGCTTAGCACCACGTTTTGAAAACAGGCTTCAAACTTACATTGAATCATTTATTTGTATAACTTACAAACATCTATTACTCAGTATCACGGAGGATTATCTATAAACCACGCGATACAATTTCTACGTGAAACGACGTTCACAATGTAAGTTCTTTACATAACATTGGATAGTTCTGATATAAATAGAAACAGTGTTGTGTTACATAATGTCCCAAATTCGGGACAGTCGGATTTAGTCTAAAACTGACACGAAACCCAGTGGAAATATCTATACAGAATCTGGTTTCGAGAATTGAACGACTTGATAAATTGATTTTATTAAGTGTTTTTGGAAGTTTTAACATTGTGCATATTAAGAAAACTAATATTTGTAAAGATAGCCATAATAGTACCATAATAACAAAGAATTGCTGAATTGTGTTCGGATTTTGGTAATGTGAGGACCGAATTAGAAGAGTTTTATTTTTTATTTTATTTTATGTATCTGGTTCACCAACAATTGTTTATACAAGAAACAAGAACTTACGAGCTAGTACAGTAGAATAGCAGTAGTACAACAATTACTTATAGGCAAACTCAACATTTCAGTATAGACATGCACGTAATTACTAATTTACAAGTACAGTGAAATTAAATAAGCCAAACAGTATATATAAAAGTGATAATGTACATAATTACAAAAGGAAGAAAGCGATAAAAGTTAACAAATTTAAAACAACACTAATTGATTGACATTACAATAAATTATCATCAGTAAAAAATAATAAGTACGAACAGAAAAACTAATACAGAAAAACTAAAAACTGTCAGAATTCAGTCAGGCCCGAGAGAATAGACTTTTTACTTTTGTGTGAATGCAAGTCGAGTCTATCGCTACAGCCATTGATGACCTTACAGAGCCTTGCGCAGGGAGAATTAGCGCCCAACACTGTTCTTCGCTGGGGTGCATACAAGGGTGTGATAGGACTACGTGGAATTCTCGACGGCACACGAAGCCTAAACAGAGCCAGCAACTGAGATGACTCAATTTTGTGGGAAAAAATTTTGCACGCAAAAATAGCATCATTGAGTTTACGACGCGTATCTAAAGATTTCATTCTGAAATACTTCAATCTCTCCTCATAAGAACGTATTTTTTTGACTAGGCCATTTGAAAACGCTAAATGCCAAAGAAAACGTTTTTGAACCCGCTCGAGTCGCAAAGAATGCACGGCATAGTGAGGTCGCCATATCACACTACAGTACTCTAAAATACTCCGGATTAAACTATTGTACAGTAATATTTTAGTGCTATTGTTTTTAAATGATCTGCAAGTTCGTAAGACAAATCCCATCATTTTGGAAGCTTTTTTGGTTATGGAGTTGACATGTGGTACGAATGTTAATTTTTTGTCATATATTACACCGAGATCACGCATGGTATCAGCTTCTTTTAAAACAATGCCGTTAATTAAGTATTCAGATGCAACAACATTTTTCGCAATTTTTCTTGTAAATGTCATTTGGTGACACTTTTTAACATTTAGGTGCATACAATTTTTATGACACCATTCGACAAGCCTATCAAGATCACTCTGAAGTGCATTAACATCATCAGGACCAGTAATTATCTTAACAGCTTTTAAGTCATCAGCGTACATAAATATCTCAGAGTGATGGAAACAATTGGAAATGTCATTAATAAAATAGTTAAATAAAACCGGACCCAAATGCGAACCCTGGGGAACTCCGGAAGTGACTCCCCTGAGAGATGATTGATAGCCATTAACCGCAACAAAAAAGTATCTTTGCTGCAAATATGAATTCAACCATTGCAACATTAAACCAGATATACCGTAAGCGTGCATTTTTGAAATTAGAATATTGTGTGAGACTTTGTCAAAAGCTTTACTAAAATCTGTATAGATAACGTCAGCTTGTTGACCGGAATCTACCGCAGCTATTAACATTTCAGTGAATGGCACTAGATTAGTACTGGTGGAGCGTTGTTTTACAAACCCATGCTGATTTTCATTTAAGTATAGTTTAAGATGGTTATGTACATATGGGCAAACTAGTGATTCAATAATTTTTGAAAATGCTGATAAAATCGAGATAGGTCTGTAGTTAGATACAATTTCTGTTTCGTCTGATTTATAAACAGGAACAATCTTTGCTATTTTCCACTCTGAAGGAAATGTACCGGTACACAACGACTTATTATAAATTAACATAAGAGGAAAAGCTAATTCAGATGAACACATTGCTATAAATTTAGGGGGTATACCATCCGGGCCTGCACCTTTATTAGTATCAATGTTTTTTAATTTAGTGTGTATGGTTTCGAGGTCTAAAAAGAGTTTATTAAATTCTAAGCTGTAATTTTCCAGCATCTGTAACTCTGCTGACTTGTGTTCATTGGAATCATTCATGTTAGGGCTGTATACGGAAGAGAAATGGGTAGCAAAGAGATCACAGATGACAGTCGGATCCGACGAGCTCATGTTACCATCCGACATGGTGTTTGGAAATACACTGGCTCCTCCCCTTTTACTTTTAACGAATGTCCAAAAGAGTTTGGGATTTCTCAGAAGGTCTTGTTCTATTTTTTTTGTGTAATCATTGTAACAATTAGTGGCCACCCTATCGCATTGCTTTCCGATAAATTTAATTTCGATGGCATCTAATGGGTTTTTATATTTATTGAAACGCTGCCTAATTTTGTTTTTTTTATTTAAAAGTTTTATTAAATAGCGACTAAACCACGGTGGGTACTTTTGACATTTAGGCACACTAAAGGGTACATATTTTACAATGGCTGTATTCAAAATTGCATAAAATACCTTGACCATTTCATTCACATCGCTTAGTTCCTGAAATAACTCATCCCATTTCTGTTCCTTTAAATATTCCCGAATAGACAGATAATCAGCTTTGTGAAAGTTACGCTTTTTGTACACTTTGTTATAAGGTAATCCAGCTTGTTTATTGAAATACATTATAATTTCAATAGGCGGATGGTGACTATCAATAATACTCAAAGGAGTCATGCACTCATTTACACTTGTTACTGGATTTGTTGAGAGGACCAAATCTAAAATGCGACCCGCAGTGTTTGTGACGTAGTTGAATTGATTGAGTTTGTTAACAAGAACAAAGTCAATCAAAACATCAGTCATGATTGAATTTGACTGAGATACGTGCTTATCTAATTTCCAGTCTATTTTGCCTAGGTTGAAATCACCAATTATATTAATGTGTGAATTTTGAATTTGTTCAATGACTGAGTTGCAGTTATCCAAGAATGATTCCAAGGAGCAACGTCCCACTGGGGGTGGCAAGTAAACCGCACAGAATACAATACGACTAATGTCACGTGACCCTGGCTTTTCTATGATCACCCACAAATCCTCGCAGCTACTTTCCCACTTAGAAATGCGTTTGGAATTCA
This sequence comes from Helicoverpa zea, assembly GCF_022581195.2. Classification (NCBI taxonomy): domain Eukaryota; kingdom Metazoa; phylum Arthropoda; class Insecta; order Lepidoptera; family Noctuidae; genus Helicoverpa; species Helicoverpa zea. The sequence goes on along the minus strand of NC_061456.1, from coordinate 10,536,368 downwards.
GATAATTCCTGACAGCGATTAGGACACCTCCGCCCTCCCTACGACCTCGAGCACAGGTTTCCCTATCCCTTCTGTAAACTACATACCTATTATCAAAAAGCTCTCCATCCAATACTGAATTATTAAGCCAGGTTTCAGTGAGGATGATCACATCGTAATTGTTGCAGCGGATGTTACGATAAAATGTGTGAGTTTTAGTCCTCAGGCCTCGACAGTTCTGGTAATAAATTTGCAGATTATTGAATTTACAGTAAACTATTTACAAATACAAGACAACGAAATCAGAATATATAAATAAATATGTTTGAATGTGAATGTTGCCTTAGACCAATTTGCTCAAAGTATCCGAGTTCTTTATGTGAAAGTGCTCTGCATTGTCATCCTTTTTGACGTAGATCCTGCCGCTCCTTACCCACACGTACTTGTATCCTACCTCCCTTGCCCTGATCCTCGTAGCCGCGTGGAGAGATTTGTTACTTGCTGACAGATGTTCAGTCACATAAACCGGGGTTTTGCTACCGCCGATGCCGAGATCGGAGCTGTTAAGTTTATTGTCCTTATTCTTTTTGTTGTAATTTATGACCGCTGCTAAGAGCTGATCCCGTACTCTTGGGTTCGCGAGCTGGACAACAATTGATCTCGGGCGGGGACTAGAGGTGTTGAGCTTGGCAACACGAGTTACATGTGCTATATCGTTATCCTTTAGGACACAGCCGACCACTGAACCAAGTTGCTTTGTTACTGTATACAAGTTTTCCTGCTTGTGCTCGGGCAAACACTGGAGTTCAAGGTTGTTGGATCTAGCTTGCTGTTCAAGATAATTCAACTTGAAAGTAAGATCTGCTACTGTACTCTTTAGTTGCACATTTTCATTATTTAGGGATTTTAAGGTATTCTTTATCGTCACATGTTCAGTGTTCAGCTCATCAAAAACCTCCGTATGAAATGTAAGGGCAGTCTTCAGCTCATCCATGTCTTTTTTTATAGGTTCGAGTTTGCTGTTGATGAAACTGACAATTGTGCTTTTAAATTCCTTGAGTATTACATCACAGTGTTTCATGACGACCTCTTCCACAATGGATCGCACCTCCTCTGCAGTGACGGATTTTACTTCCGGGGGAGAGTTTAATGCCGGGCGTTTGCTACCCCTCGTGGAAGACACATTACGAATCGGAGTGCAATCTTTTTTCATTGATTTAGGCAGGAGACTTAGACATTCCGGACATTTCCAGTTGCGATATTCATCTGACTCGCTATCAATTGGGGGAAGAGTAAGACAGTGGAAATGAAATAATTTATTGCATTTAACGCAAATTATTTTTTGCTCATTTTCATTCGCGCTTTCATTAGAGCAGCAACCCCACGAGCCTTTCATTGAGGACATTTTTAAAACAGTCTTTCACAATAATTATCTTCAATAAAAAAATATAATTAATAATATGACTTAGTGCACACGAACAAAGTCCCAGTGCAGAAATCGCACGCTAATCAATGCCCACAGTGACTGAGCGTAGCTGTATGTCGCGACCAAAATGTCGTAAGCGCCGTGTAATGAGTGTCGCTTACGCGTTTATACCGTGCGTTCCAATACAATTTGTGACGGGTGGGTAGGCGATTAGAATATTGCTTAATCAATACTCAAATTGATTGTTCCAGGCCTTATTTATCACTTTACATCACAGTATTGTCCAGTCACTAATTTAGTTTGTGTCCAATGTCACTTTTCACTGTTATTTGCGTTCAAAATTTCACTATTAACACCAAAATAATTTATTTCTTAGGAGCGTTGTAACTACGTGACTATATCTGTTACCTCCGAATTCATATATGAGTTTTAGGAAAAGTGTTGTTAAATTATTATTTAAGTAGATTTGGCAATGAAAATGTACGATAAGAAATGTATACTGCTGCATATTTATGATGGTAAGATTGCCAAGTCTGTTCATATTTTCAAAATATTATCATTCAAAATCTTCATATTAAAACAAATTACCACGTCAAAGACATATCCTTATTCCAATTTACCGAATTTCCCTCAATATTAATTTATTATATAATTTTCCGTGTAATGTTAATTGAATATTGAATGGAGGAATATTTGGTGTAAATACCTGGTTTGTTGATATAATACAAACGTAACGTGTTTTGTTTATCAGGGGTTACAAATCAAATCAACAGAAACCGGGTTTGTACGTAATAGTGTTATACAGATTATAATGTAACTCGATGTAATATTTTGATTTTTAGGTTAATTCAGCATAAAAATATCTATATACCAATAATATTCTCAATTAATTCCATATTAATAACCGTGGGAAAAGGTACCACCGTTATCAGGTAATTAACAATTAACATAAGGATTAGGTACCGGACCTAAACTATTTTTTTTTGTAACGTCAAAAATTAAACGAGGTAAATGGAAATTAATTTTCACAAGGAGAGCAAGGTGGTTCCAATTTTTTCAGCAAAAATTTGGAAGACACAAATAGTCACACAATTTATTGCTACGTTTGACACAATTTTTTACCAATTTAATTAAAACAACGTAACCCTAGCACACAACAAAACGATAAAAATAAACAGCTCTTTCTTTCAAGTAAAGAAACTAGGTAAGTAGGCCTTATAGATATCAAAGGCGACGCTCCCAATATATATCTAGCTCGAATGTTTTTACTCAGTGTAGTGTATGCAGGTACATGTGCATCATTGTATAGGTTATGTCATTATTATGACGCCTCGTGCGCATACGTCACTCGGTTATAAATACCGGATCGAGCGGTGGGGAGTCAGTCGTTGTCAGACTGTCGACCTGTGTGGTGGTGCGTTGGCGAGTCGATTAACATAATAAAATGAGCGTACAATACATTGGCGACGAGGATAAAACCGTGAGTGTTTGGACCAACAGTTACCTATTATCTAATTTTTTAATTTTGAACTACCTATTAGTTCTGTGATCCAGAAAAATATTTGATATACAAGGTTATACTAAATAATTTGTCCTATTCATGCCTATACCAAATTAATGTATGCTAAATAAGCTTTGACAACAAGTAACCTCTGACCGATGTTAATATTCAATCATATTAAAAAGAGCAAAAGGAAAGAAGGAAGGGAAGAGAGTAGAATGACAAAGTATACATAACTTTTATGTTCATGTATGTATCACCCGAATTGCAAACAAATTTTAACCTTTTTACGTAATTCTTTGTTTAAGTTTACCTTGTTACAATTCTAATGGAAGTAGCAATATTTATTGCAGGTGTTAATATTTATCAAATGAGTAATTAATAATACAAAATCATTACTTGGTGATCAGTTTACTCATTCTTAAACCTGCATCAAAGTTTATTCAATAATAGGCATTTATTGGAAGCAATATAAAGTTGCTGGTTGTTGAATTGTCGTCAAGACGACTTTAGCAGTGGTGGGATTTCCTAGAGGATATAATACAATAACCTATTTGCCTTATAATCAATTGTGTTTAATAATTGTTGTGCTTGCATGCCAACAAGGCGGAATGTACTCGGATCTTATTATGTTGTTTACAATCCTATTTTGTAAGTGCCTGCATTCTAAGCAAATAAAGACCTATTCTATTCCAAAAATCTGCTGGTCATTAAATTGACAGCTTGACGGTTAGCAGTAGTGTATATCTACTGGTCATTAGATTGACAGCTTGGCAGTTGGCAGTAGCGTGTATCTACTGGTCATTAGATTGACAGCTTGGCAGTTGGCAGTAGTGTGTTTCTACTGGTCATTAAATTGACAGCCTGATTGTTGGCAGTAGTCTATATCTACTGGTCATTGAATTGACAGCTTGATGGTTGGCAGTAGTGTGTATCTACTGGTCATTAAATTGACAGCCTGATTGTTGGCAGTAGTCTATATCTACTGGGCATTGAATTGACAGCTTGATGGTTGGCAGTAGTGTATATCTACTGGTCATTAAATTGACAGCTTGGCAGTTGGCAGTAGTCTATATCTACTGGTCATTAAATTGACAGCTTGATGGTTGGCAGTAGTGTATATCTACTAGTCATTAAATTGACAGCTTGGCAGTTGGCAGTAGTCTATATCTACTGGTCATTAAATTGACAGCTTGACAGTTGGCAGTAGTCTATATCTACTGGTCATTAAATTGACAGCTTGACAGTTGGCAGTAGTCTATATCTACTGGTCATTAAATTGACAGCTTGACAGTTGGCAGTAGTCTATATCTACTGGTCATTAAATTGACAGCTTGACAGTTGGCAGTAGTCTATATCTACTGGTCATTAAAGTGACAGCTTGACAGTTAACGGTAGTGAACGTCTACTGGTCATTCAATTGACTGTACACGCATAAATTATCTGGCGATAGTTGTCAACTACTGCAACAACTAAATAGTAAATCTTGATAATTTTTATATTTTCTGTGCCCGGTGATTTGGATCATAAAAAGCTTCCAAACTTAACTTCTCAGAGTCTAGTCAACAACTTATACCTGCTATATTGTTCTGGTACTTAACTAACTTAATTCAAGTGCTTGCAATATAGAGGATATTACAAGAACAAACTGGTGGGTTATATACTCAACGGTTCTACAAATGACAAACATGTGCTAGGTATCTAGTTAAACAAACAGCACATTGAGGGACCGTAGTGGGTTGGCCATGGATGTTGAAGAACTCGCCCAGCTATACTGGTATGTATTCACCTATGCACAACATCCAAGTCCATCAACACCTCTAGTGGGTTGCCTACCCATAATAGTGTTAATTATAACAGTTGCTCAGTCACCCTAGGTATAATTTCAATACTTTTACTTTATTTTGCTGTATTAAAGAGGTTGTTATACAACAGAGATATTCCAGAAGATACAGAACAGTAGAACAGCATACAAGCAGCAATACTAGCTGGAAAATGTGGATCAAAATTTTGGTATTCAATAGATAGAATCTTTGGTAAACATGCTAGCTCACAATTGTAATTTCAGTACTTTAGGTTGATATAAAACTCTTAGATCAAAAGAATATGGAACTAAGCATTGGAGCAATCTGTGATTTATTTGACAATGCTACTTTATCTACCCAACTGCCTCGTTGGTCTAGCTGTCGCAAGCGCGGCTGATGAGTTGGTGATTGATACACCCGTGCATCGGAAAGCACGTAAATGTCGGTCCTGCGCCTGATCTCTTTCCGGTCGTGTCGGATTGCCGTCCCATCGGGTTATGAGAGTGAAGGAACAGTGAGTGCACCTGTGTCTGCGCAAATGCTTGTGCACTATAATATGTCCTGCGCAGTTGGCTAATCCCCTTACGTGAGTACAGCCGCCGTAGCCGATAATCGGCTAGGAGGACATCATCATCATTTACCCAACTGGGCCTTCTCATCTGTGACAAAAAATCTTTTAAGGATGATACCTGGAAGGAGTTCCAATGTAGATACTTACTCTGGGAACTGTCTAATGATGATTAGCTCATGGATGATTGTTGCAATCAAGTTCTCAAAAGTTGATGATTGCGTGTGCTTTTAAAACCTTCAAGATTCAGGCTTGAATGAATTTTAATTGGTATCTTAGCCTCTTTTTTATTGATTTACATTGGTGTTTACAAATAGTTTAACAAAGTGGCCCTCATTATAATATTGTTATTTGCAAATTATGTTTTACAGTATTGCAGTACCAATAAGCAGTATAAGTACATTGAGAGTTGTGGAAGAATATGCTTCCATAGGGGCGAATAACATAACCATATATGAACGTATATGAAATAGAATCCATTTATTGATCTCAAGTTAATAAATCATCACATTAATATATTCTTGAAGTGCACACCTACTTGTAATATAAAGTTGTGTAATTTCCTCAACCCATCCCATAAGATAAGATCCATATGGGTGGTGGGATGGATATCTATTAACAAAATAATGTCTTGTGTCCATAGCGTTAGGGTTAATAATAATTGATCTTAGAACACCAATCTTAGGTTACCGTAAGACAATTGGACTCGCACGAGAGGTAAAGAACTTTATCACTATTTACATTTATCGACATTTATTACTCTTTTGTGCTAATTAAACTACACAGTTGCGTCGACATTTGGTTAATAATAACTAAAATATTATTAAGTTCCTAAGTCCTAGTGCAATATATAATCTGAGTAAGTGTTCCTTAAAGTATAGGAAGTAAAATTGCCCTTAGTCACCAAATCGTTTAAAAATTTACTGGGGTGCTGTCCCTATAAAAGATAATAATATTTTTATATTCTGGTTGTCTAACTAAAACAACGTAGATAAAGTCAGCTGCAATAAAGGGTAAGCGCTTTTGAACGAAACTATAAACATACTTATGCAGCCAACTATACTTACATAAAAACAAAAAAAATATTACGTTACCTATACGCGGTCATGAAATTGAAAAAGCGTAAAATATTAAAAATGGAAGCAGCACAAAGCTGATCATCAAATTGATGAGGTCAAGTATGACATGAGAGCAGCATAGCTGCTCATGAAATTGAGATATAGAATTAGAATCCCACATTTATCTATGTGTAGACAAATGTTTTAGAAAGGTTAGCGGTTGTTTTGCAAAAGGAAAATTGCATCGACTAGAAAACTGTTTGTGAGCTGCTGTCACCTTGTTGAAAGGAAGAAGAGCATGAGTTGAGGGTCAGGGACTCTTCTATTTTATGGTGATGCAGAATGTCACAGCTTCAAAATATATAGTGCAAAGTTAGTGACACCTGTTAAAGTGCGTTCGTTGCATAATATGGTTCTAATTAGTTAAAATCTGATTCGTAATGTTACTTTACACCTTCGTTATAATCAATATGTAACCATGACACTAAAAAGCTTACCATCAAAGCATAATAATTCTTTGACTACTTAAATTTTTGAAAACCACATTAGGAAAAGCAAACAAACATTACAGAACGCAATGTCCGGTGATAATAGTGTTCTTGGATGCCTAACCGAAATATAAGTATTCCTATCGCACTATTATATGCAGTATGGTATTCATATGTTGGGTGTTGAATGCTAAGAAGCTTACAGTTTCTTGACTAGATATTGGACATACATTGATGTAGGGTATTTAAAGCCTATATCAGAATTTCAGCGAGTGTACTAGCAGAAACGTGCAAAGTACCAGCGCTGATCAATAGGGTTGAAGACCAGATTGTTTGTTACATTGCTGAGATAATGATAGGCTTTGATATTCCACTCTCAAATTAAAAACTACATATTACCAAAATTAGTTGAGTTAGCATTCTCTTGCTTACAAGGCACACAAAGTACTTAACTCGTACATAGAACTACAATTTAAACCATTAAATTGGAGACAAAGTATGTGGTCACCATTAAATGGGTGACAAAGTATGGAGTCACCATTAAATTGGAGACAAAGTATGTGGTCACCATTAAATGGGTGACAAAGTATATGGTCATCATCAAATTGGAAACAGTCCATCTAGGTCACCATTCAATTGGGACGATCTTATGTGATTACTTTCCTCGTACGGCTCGTACGGTTTTGAATGAGTGAAAAGCATTGATGAGGTACCCTAATGCCGATCTTTTACCTTGGAACAATGCATTCTGTATCAGTTTTAAGTGAAGTCGAACCAAGCAAGATGAGTGCTCATTATCTGAAGGTACAGCAATATTTGAGATTTGCTTGATTTCACATGGACTGATTGGCGGGATGTCTGCCAAATGGACGGATCATCTCTAGTGTAGATATAATACAGGGCCGGAACAGCGGCTACAAAACCTGAAGTTAAACTTGCCGGCCTGATATCACTGCTACGAATTTGTCTTGTTGAGCCTGAAGCAGATGCTGGTATGTTACCGTCTGCAAAGGGACGGATTTTTATTTATGTTTATTTCACAAGGGAAGGGATGTAGTGTCCCGCAGTATCACCGATATCTGTCGTCTCCTTAAATGGAAAGGGAAATGAAATGGAAACGGAACAAAGTAAATCAGTTTGATGGCAGTGTGATCGGTGGACTGATCTGATAGCGTGGTTTTGTTGTGCTGCAGGTGTTTGATAGATCTTTAAGAAATTACCAAAATATTTATGAGTTTGATTGTTGAACTTTTTGAAACAAGGTTAAAATCAAAACAACAAGGGAGAGATGTAGTGTATGCAGGTACATGTGCATCATTGTATAGGTTATGTCATTATTATGACGCCTCGTGCGCATACGTCACTCGGTTATAAATACCGGATCGAGCGGTGGGGAGTCAGTCGTTGTCAGACTGTCGACCTGTGTGGTGGTGCGTTGGCGAGTCGATTAACATAATAAAATGAGCGTACAATACATTGGCCCTTTCCATTTAAGGAGACGACAGATATCGGTGATACTGCGGGACACTACACTCAGCTCGTCAATTTCCATAATAAACGCGTTCTCCCTACTTAGAGAACCCGCACACTGAAGACTAAAAAGACGGCCCCGATAGCTGGCAAAAAATAATTAAAGATAATTTTTCCAATCAAAGTTTTCAGCCGTTTTGATACCGGTTAAATACCGGATCTTTGTAATGTGCGTACTACCCTCCTTCGTGGTACTACCATTCATGTTCTTGATTTATGAGCTCAAACAAACTATCGGCCGACTAAAAGTTTGTAGTTTGCGAGTACTTAGGGCGCAGTTTAATTTATGCACGAACCTTGTTTTGGAAACAACGATTTAGCCAATCCACGGCAAAATAAATAGGAATATTATACAGTGACTGAATAATTTTGACGTTAAATCTAAATTGTTAGGCATCTTCTTGGGTACTTAGTTCCTTGTTTTTGCTTTACGTATAAGAGTTGAGCCTACATCGACAAAAAAAAAAGTAATTGAAGTGTTAGAGATCGACTGTTGCTAGCAGTTTTCTTTTTCTTATAAGTAATTAAACACGAGTTGCGAATTCAGTGGTGACGAATGAGTCAACATAAAAATGGAATAACACAAATTATAATAACTTCAGGTAAATATCCATCTATAGTAGGAAGTCAAAATACAGAAACTCCTGACATTTAAAAAAACTAAATTTACCAGTTAAACACAGACCGTTATCTTTTCTACAAAAAAATCGAAAAGAAAAAATTACAATCGATATTATCAACCGAAATTGTCGTTCACAGTCTTGTAAATCGCCCCCATGGCGGTGTAAGGCAGTCAAACATGTTCTAAATCGTTCGCAATACTTTCCTAGAGATTTACAGCGTTGTTGTACGAACGCGACATTAATCAAGTGGTGTAAAATAAAATACGCCTTTACTTAGTGTGGGGTGGTGTGGGTGCGTTCATGAATAAGGAAATGTGTTTAAGTTCCTAGTTGTATGTGAGAAAAGGAATTGTTTAATTAACAGAGAATTGTAGTGTTTTTTTGCAGAAAGGGGAAACAGTAATTACCGAGAAAAAATATTAAGTTCTTAATTGTATCTTGACATATCTATATTTTTTGTGTGAAATCAAATAAGAAATCGATGCAAGTATAGTGGATTGTCAGACTTACTGACTCAACCCCGCCATGTTCCTTCTTGAGTCCTTCATGTACTAAGACCACAGTGACTCTTACTCTTTCGGCCAAGCCGGCAGCCACGGCAGGCTTTGAGAAATCTTATCATCCTTAGTTTTGTATAAAGTTTCAAATTCTAATAATTAATTAATTAAATCTTTATTTCTCTTCCACAAAGGTTCTTAAAATTAAGTTCACAACATTTTTCAGACCAGTCCTTTGTGGGAGACTGGTATCCGCACTAGGAAACCCTGTCACGCAGATTACCAGGCCCCCCCACGAACATAGTGTAACTCAATATTATAAGTGTACATAACATAAAAACCAATTGTAGCAAGTAAAACAAAATCAAATAGGAAAAAAATAAAAAATAACAATAATTGGAAAACATTTTAGAGATTAAAACTACTTGTGGCTTGAGTGTATTTATTAATATGTATTTATATATTTCCTGGTGTTAAGTAAATATGATTTGTGTGTTAGTATGTGGAGTATAATGTGAGTGAGAGTGTAAGAGGGTGTAAGTGGATGTGTGGGTGAGGAGTGCGTGTATGTATGTATGTGACATGTGGGTGTCAGTGAGTGTATACCTTATATGGCTATAGTTAAGAGATTCTCAGTTGTAACGTAATCTAGATCTAGCAGATACGTGGTTAACACCCGCTTGCATTTGACTTTAGTAAGTGGATAAATATTTAGTATAGCATTAAGCTTGTTATATAAATAGGAGCTAAGAAAACAATAGCTGCGGTGGGATAGTGCACTTTTGTAGAGCTTAGTTGAGCATACCTTACCTTTTTTACGCTTATGCGCGTTTAGGTTGGTGTTATACTGAAGAAGAGAATGCGTCCGCAAAACGGTTAGCATGATAAAAAGTTGACGAACAGACAGAACTCCGCATTTCTGGTACAAATCAGTAGTGGGGTAAAAGAATGATAGCGAATGGGCTACCTTCAATATTACTCTTTGTGCTCGTTCAATTTTAATCATATGCATCTTAGCAGCTCCTCCCCACGCTGTGATACAATAGGACAATATGGATTGGCAAAGTGCAAGATAAACCGCTTTGAGTACTGTTAAATCCGCAACATGGCGAAGATTTTTAAATATAAATATCAGTTTTCTTAATCGTTTCGATAATAGGTCTATATGTAATTGAAAATTTAGATTTCTGTCTATAACAACACCAAGGTATCTAATAGAGTCCACTTTTTCAAGTTTAGGGCATGTACAGTTGTTTGATGAATGATTATTACAAGAGTGGGCGATTATACCAAGAGCGGAATTCGATAGGAAGCGGGTATTTGTTAGTGTGAATGTGATATACTTTGTTTTGGTAGTATTTAATGTGAGACGGTTGTTATTTAGCCAGCTTCCGACCACAGAAAACCCCTTTTCAGCATGGCTATAGACTTCTTCCCATGTATCTCCATGAAAGAGTAGTACTGTATCATCAGCAAAAGTGATGATCTTTCCGTTAGTTAGATTTAATTGGCACAGGTCATTTATGAACGTTAAAAATAGGGTTGGTCCAAGAATTCTTCCCTGCGGGACACCAATATTGACATTGCAATCATCACTTTGCCATCCCTCGACTATTACGCGCTGATATCTATCACTAAGATAGCTCTGCAATAAATCCAGTTGGATTCCGCGTACGCCTACGTGTTCCAGTTTCTTGAGCAAGAGTGGTGCCGAGACTGTGTCAAAAGCCTTTGCTAGGTCCAAAAATATTGCAAGGACTTTTTTGTTTTCATCAAGTTTAGTTATAATAGTATCAGTTAATTGGTGAACTGCATCAGAAGTTGATTTACCTCTCCTAAAACCGTAATGGTTTTCAGATAATATATTTTTGGATTCTAAGTATTTTATTAGCTGTATGTTGATAGCTTTTTCTATAATTTTAGATAAAACTGGCAAAATTGAAATTGGACGATAGTTATTGACACAGTCCCTGCTGCCACTCTTGTAAATTGGATGAACCAAGGATTTTTTAAGCTCCGCAGGGAAAACGCCTGTAGAGAAGCAAATGTTGCAAATATATGCTATCGGCTGCGCTAAGATGTTAGCATATCTCTTAATGATACCACTAGGAATATCGTTAAGTCCCTGAGCACAGCTTGTTTTAAGAGAGAGTATAATAGTTTTTATCTCACTGGCATCAACTGGCAGAAGTACAAAAGAAGAATCACGAGGAGGTAGGATGGGATATTGATTGTAGTTAGACAACCCTAAAGTGGAGCCGGCCAATGAAGAACCTATGTTTACAAAGAACTGATTAATGTTATTTAATGATTGATGTGGTTTATTCAAGTCTATCAAATCTAAGCATGAGGTGTTCTGTTTTTTAGTAGATGTTATTGTTTTAATTGTGTCCCACATTTTTTTAGTATTGCCTTTACATTTCGAAAGTTCTGTCCCATCATACTGCTGTTTAACTTATTTTAGGATATTATTGCAAAAGTTACGGCAGCAAGAGTATATTATTTTATTATTGATATCGTCAGGATATTTTTTACATTTAAGATGTAGATTGTCGCGGTTACGCATGCAGCGCAGTAAGCCTGGAGTAATCCACGGTTTAATAATTCGCTTACGTCTTGGTAAGGTTATTTCTTTGGTGCAACAATTGATCATTGTTTTACGAGTTTTTAGAAAAACAGATACCGCATCGTCAGCACATGTTAATGAGTAAATGTCATCAAAGTCTGATACCTGCATCATCTTGTCCAGGGCTGCGAAGTCTGTACGGGTAATTGTTTTTGTACGCAGCTGATGCGTTGATCGTAAATGGGAAAGACTTATGATGACAGTGTAGTGGTCGGTAATAGTTGTGTGTGACACTAAACATTTGACCAATAATCTAGTTTTAACCACAACATGATCGATGCATGATCGAGAGTGTGTCGGAATATAATGCGCAGGCATGAGTCCATGTGAGGCGAGGAGATTGAGATAGTCTTCGGCTCTGTTATCAGTGGTAGAAGTTGATATATCTATATTGATATCGCCGGTAATGAAAATATTTTGGTATGACGAAAGCGATTTTAAAATGTTATTTAAGGATTCCAAGAAATGCGTGATATTTCTTACGCCTGGACGGCGATAGATACCCAGAATAACGGTTTGGTGATTAATTTTAATTGTCAAGCAATTAGCATCTGCTATTGCAGGGTCAGTTATGTCAAATACGTGAGAAGATTTGTAATATATTACAACGCCTTCGTTTTGAGACATATTATCGGTAGTGTGCGCGTAATGATATCCGCTAATAAGGGGTATGTGTTGATTTTGGGAAATCCAACATTCAGATAAAATGATGATATCCCAATCAATTTTAGATCGTGTAATAACGGTCTGTAATCCTGTAATATTACGATTAATGCTTCTAATATTTTGTACCATGATGTTCAACGAAGAGTTACCGGTATATACTGATTTTTTAGAGACTTCAATATCACATGTGCTCGATTCGGCCACACTAAGTTGATCAAGTTCATTGCTAATAGATGATTCAGAATTATGATCGAATGTTAATAAAAAAGGGTAAGCATTTCACAAACTTGTTTATATCCAAGAATTTATGGACTTGATAGGAATTGGAGTAAATATGTAGGAACGAAATGTATGATACATATAATTTATTTACGCAATTAATTCAATTTTGTACATAACCTTAATTGTTTCGGAAAGATTAATAAAGTAACCAGTGCACCACCAGTCATTACTCTTATAAAACTTTTAGTCGTCCCAAGAGTAATAGAACACAAAAACAAAAATAAACTAGGCACGAACAAACTAAGACTAATCTAAGACATAAGTCAAAAAAAATGATATACAGTATGTTTACCTGTTAGTAACTAAATAAGACTTTTAGTCTGGCTCGACTAAAATAAATGGCCAGATTTAGTCTCAGCGAATAGTTTCATGTAGGACCTTCGATCATTGAACCAACTGGAAATGACATTGCCTTGCCTTCTCCTGTGCCAAAGGAACGAGAGCACAGGACATACTGGTATTGACAATGTATGCATTAAGCTTATGCTTGTGTTGGTAATTTTTTTCAGAATCAGAATGCGTGTTTATTTGTGGTAAGGCGTAACGTAACGTATCGAAAATGTATGAATGAGATATCACCATTTGTTGCGTTGCTTGCGTCACCCTTGCTTTCAGCGTGTAATTTAACTTTTCTACACAACTCATGGCTGTTCCGGTAGGTTAAATGCTCCAAGCTTGGGACATACTGATACAGATTAGTTTCTTAGTAACTTAAACCAGGCTTTGTTTTCTGTTCGCCTCTGTAATGGAAATCATTTGTTCTACAGTGCGGTTCAGAATAAAAAGCTGTGTATTTTGTAGCGAGGTCTAGATTTATTTTTGAAAGGCTGATCACTCTTTTTCAGGCATATCTATTTATATTACACAGCTCGACGTATTTAGTCATGACGGATTGCTAGACAGATGTAGTTATTTTCCCGTTCATAATATTAGTAAGAAATATACTCTTAAATAAATAAAGATTTTTTGTAGCTTTCATGTGTTTAGTATCTTGAAAATGTTATCCTTACAACGTTGGAGAGAACTAATATCATCCTCCGAGCCTTTTCCCAATTATGTTGGGGTCGGCTTCCAGTCTAACCGGATTCAGCTGAGTACCAGTGCTTTACAAGAAGCGACTGCCTATCTGACCTCCTCAACCCAGTTACCCGGGCAACCCGATACCCCTTGATTAGACTGGTGTCAGACTTACTGGCTTCTGACTGCCAAGGATGTTCAATGACAGCCGGGACCTACAGTTTAACGTGCCATCCGAAACACAGCCAATGGTGTCTAAGATACTTAGAAAGTACATACAAACTTAGAAAAGTTGCATTGGTACTTGCCTGACCTGGGATCGAACCCGCGCCCTCATACTTGAGAGGTTGGTCCTTTACCCACTAGGCCACCACGATTTCCTACTAGAACTAATATATAAAGAACAAACTATGTCCGAACACGGCCTTATTTACAAAGATAATTACGTATTCATGTAAGATACTTCGCCCCGGGTCTCTTACAGTTACTAAGTTTTGTACAAAACTTAATTTTCGGACCGCTTGCTTTTTGAAATAGGATGTCACTTGAAACTACAATTTGTAATCTTACAAAATTCGGGGTTGCAAACTTGTGTAGGTTGAAAGTAACGTTAGGATTAATCACAGATATATGGTTAGGACCAGTAAAGTTACGAGTCCTAACTCGAGAATGTAACTTTGTTTAAGATTTATTTTGTGGGAAATCATCGGATAAATGTACCTACTTCTTCATTTGTGGTTGCAGTATAAGGAAATGTCAGTCCAGTTTTTTACTGAAAACAGGCCACCATGATAAACCCACTTCTGGTACCCTTTGTGTACCAGAGCAAGTACATAACATTCACTAACTCTTTCGAACAATCCCGCAGTCCATTAAGATGGGCCTAAAATAACCTAAAAATAAAACTCAATTTTTATTATCCATTAACCAAGCGTGAAGAGTGAAATAGCGTGTTTATCTACTAGCGACCCGTTCCGGCTTCGGGATAACAGTATTTCCCCACTATTTAATGTATTTTATGATATACTTATATATTACTCTATCTATTAAGAAAACCGCATGAAAATTGGTTGCATAGTTTTGAAGATGCGTGCAACGGGACAGAGAAAGCGACTTTGTTTTATATTATGTGGTGATAAACTCTAGTATAAAATACCATAGTACCTACTACCAAGTTTAGATAATTCTAAACGAGGTCAGAAGGGAAAAGAAACGTTTAATCTCTTCTAAATTGTCCTTCACACTGTTTCGTGTAATTAAAATTCTTTGTGCCCAAAACGTGAATCTATCAATAGATTAGCATTAGCCTTGGTACATTTATTTTCGGAGTTAGTTGAATAAACTGAGAGTGTTGTAAAGAAAATAAACTTATTATATAAAAAAAGAGTAATATAAATGTTTACTCGATTTCTTTCTTTCATAAAAAGGAGAAATATACAGTCATTCAAAAACATTTAG
Source organism: Helicoverpa zea (assembly GCF_022581195.2). Lineage (NCBI taxonomy): Eukaryota > Metazoa > Arthropoda > Insecta > Lepidoptera > Noctuidae > Helicoverpa > Helicoverpa zea. The sequence continues at coordinate 10,520,844 of NC_061456.1, read as the reverse complement.
TTTCATAAACGAGTTGTAGTTCTCCCGCGATTCCGTCCGCATCCCGAGAAAACTAGTTACTGCACCTGAAAAAAGAATTCCTTCCTCAGAGGTTTTTAAGTTATTTTGGCGGAAGAGTGGGAAATAAATTATTTTTCATTTAGTATACTTTTAAGCAAAGAAGTATGTACAAAATACCGCGAAATGGGTCTTCTTAAAATGCAAGACAGACTTCTTGAGAAGACCGTTCTAATTTAATTTTATTACCGTAAATTAATTGGAGGAAAAGTTCGTTTTCTGCCTAAAGGACAATGGGCACTTTGTATGGGATTTGGTACCCGCTCCAACAGTAACGTATGATATATCATTAGAAAGGTATTTACGTGAACAATAATAAAAAACTATGGGGCTTGCCTCAATTAGCTGTCCGATCCGAGTAACGATAAAAATTAAATCGACATAGAAACAAGTATGTCATCCATATATGCAAATTCATTAAGAGGCATATGTCGTCAGTATAATAATTTTAAACTCAGTTAATAGACATCTTAAATTGTTTGAGATACACTCTATTATAATCTAAAGGTTGTAATAGTCTATGGAGTCATACTACGGAAACACAATCGTCATCTGATTTGACAAAAGTTCAAAACATTTCTGAAAACACAACTAATCATTTTAGTTACATACTATCTTTAAACATACTGGCTTCCATATACCTAGACATTATATGAAATAAAAAAAAACTTGTTATTAAAACACGATAATCATTAAACATTAATTGATTGTAAATACTGAAAGACTTTCATCAAATACATAAGCTATATTCTGCGTGAACTGCAAAGGTTTGCACACAGACTTTTTTTAAAGCAGTGGGCAGGCAAACATTCTAAGAAGGCCAAATTCTTGTTTTTTTGTTACTTTACCAGTTTTTATTCAATACAGTTGGATTTAAGAACTACATCTACGTTGATGATTTATGAACATTATACATTCTATTAGTCGATGTCACGCGAAATGGACAAGGAATTGGGACTAGTCGTCATAGTAAACATTTTTTGGCTTGCCAAGACCTACGCAATGATACTAGAATCAACACTGTTGGACAGGGTACCAAAACGCCCATCGTCCTTTTTATTTTTAAAAAAGAAGTGGGTTACACGTGTCCTACCTACGATGGTGCTCATCCTGTTTGGTTTTTTTTTTTAATTGTCCAAGTTATTAAATCAAAAAGTAAGTAAATAAAATTAATGTAAAGGTGAAGGAAAACATCTTGAGGAGCACTTTAAAGTCTGCAATCGCCAATCTGCCTTGGACAAGTGTGGTGATTTACCCTCATTGAACTATACTGGATGAAAAGAGTCCTGTGCTCTACAATGGGACGGTAAAAAGGCTGATGGTAATTATTTAAATGTAGAAGCCTGAGTTTTGTCACTGTGGCGAATCTCTTGGTTATACGACATTAGAGTCATGGTCTGTCACGATATACTAGCGTTATTATCTTGAGGTCCCTTCAATTTATATTGCTTATCCCTTCGAGGTCGATTTAAATCTTTCTCCGAGGCGGACGATCGTGATTTTTTGTCCCAAACACTGGCGAATTTTCCATTCGGTTTTCCGAGTAACACTCGGTTCTTTGAAATCTTATAATATAGCAAGCAATTGTTATTTACGATATAAAAACCGAGTGACAGTTTTTCTCTTCGCGAAAAATCCGCCAGGGTGAAAAAGATGTAAAAACATTGTATCTAAAGAAACATAATATTTTTCTTAAATTCGCTTGACAAAAACTTAACTATTATTCAATTTGTCCCACAAACAAATTGGAGCGTATTATAGTGACGTCATTAAGAGCATTGCAATAGAATGACTCGGGTGAAACCGCAGGAAAATGTTTATTTGCCATGACATCGACGTTATGTCGCTCACATCCTGTGTACAATGCATCGAGTTGTGGTATTTTGTGAACCAAAATTCGTTCATGTATCTTAACCGCTATGTGGCTGTAGTCAATATTATTCGATATAATATCGATTGAAGTTTTATTTTTAATAATTCATTTTATTATAAAAAGTAATAAATACCTACCAACTTCAGTTACACTTACAGTCGGCACGGTTATATAACAAAATAAACAAAGACATACACATCTACACTAAACCACTACATGAAGGAAAGAAATTGCTAATAGATTGGTTAAAATTACGTACATATGTAGATATCGAATCATTGTTATACTAAATTAGTAGATACTAGATATATTGCACCGTTACAACTACTATATAATCTAGTTATTGTATTTGAGTGACAACATAGAACTGCATAAAAATTAAATATAAGTTTGCTTTATATAGTATAGTTACAAACCGTAAGTTGTACATACAAACAGCCAAAGCTATGGAGGAGCGGAGCCTCCTAACACAGGCATCGTTATGCTTAAAAGGTGGCTCCGATCATAAACTAATATAAACATTTTGGTACTGAAATAAACATTTTGTATTTTGTATTTGTATTTGTATTTGTATTCCTTGTAGCAAAAATGTGTTAATATCTTAAAATTACTACATTTTTGTCTTATTACAAACATTTGAAGCACTCACTTTCACTCCCTTTACTATAGAATAGCGGTCCCTATGAGAAGAAGTACAAGACAAGAATAGCTGGTAATTTAGAATACATAGCGTTACCTTTTTATTTGAAACTAGCTTCTGCCAGCGGTTTCACCCGCATCCCGTGGGAACTACTTCCCGTACCGGGATAAAAAGTAGCCTATAGCCTTCCTCGATAAATGGGCTATCTAACACTGAAAGAAATTTTCAAATCGGACAGTAGTTCCTGAGATTAGCGCGTTCAAACAAACAAACAAACAAACTCTTCAGCTTTATAATATTAGTATAGATACAATTTAGTGCTGACCTTTCAAGTAGGTGCTTATATATTTGCATAGTAGAATTAAATTTAGATGGGTGTATCAGAAGCGTCTTTCAATATTAACTGAATCTTCAATGTTTTTTCAGCGTAATTGAGAGCATTTATTTGAACGGTTTATTTTCGTCGTTCCTACTAGGTCAATGTGGTGGTAAGTAATTTTATTTTATTACGTGTGTACCAGCAGTTAATGGTACGAAAAATCGTCATTTTCGTCTTATTGCCACGAAATTAAACGTGAAAATGTGACATATTTATTGGGCCTATATAGTGTTATTTATTGGCTTAAAGTAATTCATTAGTACGAGACGAATAAGAATAAGCATTACTTATTGATATGAATAAAATAGGTTGAAAACACTATAGCTTGAACTAATTTTAGTTCCCTGGAAAAATAGTGACTGTCGTGGCAATCCTTTCTATAGGTATATAAGTAATTTAGTTTGTTACACTAAAATGATTCTGATATAAAAAGGCAATTGACATAATAGTATAGGGTCCTCGAGACAAAGATAAGCTTTCGTTATCCTACTTGTTAATAAAAGTAATTTTATTTTTGCGCAGTGGAGTATACTAACGTGTCATATTATCTTCAAGAAAGATCCTGATTACAAAAGAATATTCATGCCCATTCAAACAATACCTACAGAATATTACCCCCCAAAAATTGGTCCCAATTAAGTATGTGCTTATCAAGTAAATTAATAAAAAAATACACCTTTCGTTTTAATCTGAATTTAATTTCAGTTCATATTACACCTTCATGCATAATTACACGTCTACATTGAATAAAATTACCATCAAGGGATTACAACCCTTGCAACCTCATCGTGACTTGTCATACTCATATAATGTCATATACAGTACCAATTAGTGCAGGGATCATTAGGAAAGTAATCACTTTTGGCCACTAATGGTTGAGTTGATATAAGGTTGCATGCGATTGTATTTTTAAAGTTGTATATTTTTGGTTTTAGTTTTTTTTGTTTTACTAGCATAGTTTCGATATTATTGTAAATATTTAAATACCGTATATATCTACGTAATTGAAGTTATTATTTGATACACATGATAACATGGTAAGATGATTTCTTATTTTTTTTATAATTGGAGTGGAAGAAGTTTTATACAAGCATGTCAACTAAAAAAAAACTTTTTATGCGTTCTATTTTCTATTTTCATGTTCCAATATTCAAATCTCATAACAACTTATCATTGGCCAAACTTTTGTAGGAATAACCAGAAGAGCCGTTATTTAAAGTAAATTTTTCCAAAGCTAACAAAAATCGTTCAGTCTAACAACGATGTTTAGACAGTATTTAAGGAAGGAAAATTTATTTCACTAATGATTTTTCCGAACATCAAACGCGCGAGTATTTCAACGATAATAACGCATTTACAAGCAAACAGCGTGTTTAGATATAATTTATGAATGAAGACGCCGCAAGTATTCACATACTACGAGTACGTACAAAAATAATGTAACATTTTGTGCCTACTTTATAAGTCATAAAAGAAGACCAAATTATCTTCAACGTATGAGCTGAGAAAATTCCGAGGATATTGTCAAATATTTTAGGTTTGAAACATCAATTTATGAACTTTAAATTAATTATGAATATTTATTTTTCGTGTCTTCATTCCTGTTTAGAAGTGAAAAAAATTGATTTGAGACTGCTAAGTACGGAGAAGGAGGTAAAGTCAGACTTTTGTAGACTAAAAATCCGTTTGCGATCCTTTTTTTAAAGTACCAACGGGTCATATTCGATAATTACTTAGTCTATCTTGCACTGAAAGAATTGTTTAAATCTGTCTTGTAGTTGCTGAGATCAGCGCACTCAAGCAAACAAACAAACTCTTCAGCTAATAATTACTGTTAAATAAGCATATCTACGAAATACGATGCTATAATCAGTAAGGAAATAACAATTAAAAGAGCAATTTCCATCCTACCGTCTAAAAGGCAAATTTCCGTCAATAACATTTTACTCGGAAAATTCATCACCAAAATAATTAATTAGAATTTTGAGGCAATTCTAAGAATGCTTATCAAAGTGTGATGTGATTATAAAATCGTTACGGCTATAATGTTATGCTTATAATTAAATATCATATACATGATACTGATTTCTGCGAAATAACGCTTCACCTGTCAAAATTTAGCTTAGGAAGGCTTATGAAGGCATTTTTTTTAAAGCTACACGTAGGTAATTATGATATCTTTATATTTTTTCTGAAATTTTTCATCAAGTAGCAAGAATTCTGCCTATTTTGTAGGTATAAACATTTAGTAGATCCTTCTCAAATTTCGAGTTGTTCCCCAATAATTCATTTGTAATTATCATAGCCACAAAACTAGAAGGAGTTTATAGTAGACCAAATGCTATCACGACTACCTCTAAATCAAACCAACGGTCAGTATGACTACAATTTCTACAAAATAATTAGGTACTAAAATAAATCTGTCCTTGCAAAACTTTTGTCGAAAAAAAGTTCATGATACTTAAGCCGTCAGTAAGTTTCTTTTAGACTTTGTTATAAACCTCATCTTTTAGGTGTCATTAAACCAGTTTTAAGTTACCATCATTTGGGTAACTGTAAATTGTACTCCGTTTTCAGAAACTTAAGCCGAAGAAATTGACCAGTTTTGAATTGAAGTATGTTTGTCTGTCCGGTTGGTAAGCTTAACTGTGAAATGGCAGAACAAACAAATATTAAAGAACTTCAGCGAAGAGATAGACAGCTACTCTTTCTAAAATAGTTCTGTTCATCTAATCGCAAAAAAAAATAGATCAGTAGTTTTTGTAGTCATTTGTTAGATAGCCTAAAAGGCTTGTTGAAATAGAAAACCAAGAATTAGCAGGAGACCAATTTCCTAAAGACACGGATTAAATGGCATACCTAGAATTACTCTTTATATTGAATTGGCATATCGCCAAAATGCTACCTATAAACACAGTCCGTGCAACCACAACGGCAGCTCACAGGAAATGTCGGGGTATTAACATTGTGTTCTAAATGACGTTTTGATTTAAAGCAATAAATTTTCCGTGATACTGGATATTGCGCAATCATTAAATTTTATTTATTAGACCGCCGAAACTGATTTTGATGAGCTTTAAAATAATTTGAGAGAAATGTATAGGTTGATTTATGAGTTTATCAGCATCTCTTCGATAACACCAAAAGGGAACGGAAACGAGAAACGAGTAGGTAACACTAATAAAATACCCTGTTTTCTACGTGTGTCAGAACATAAACTGGATATTTATAATACTAAAAAAACATTTATGTACATACTTAACGAAAAATATCTTCTCACAATCAAAACGAGTATCACATCATTATATCATATCCTTCACAAAAACCGCCGTCCATAATGCTTTGTCATCCATTGACGATTACCTGCATTGAAGGGAAAAATAGTGCATATGGCAAAGCAATTTCGAATTAAGAATTCTTTGTCTGAATTCAGAGACAATCTGAATTCAGACAGATGTAATTAAGGTAGCCTTACGGAGTTTAAAGGTAGGTTTTGAATCCTAGCTACCGACTGCAACTGCCGACTATGCGTGGTGCTAATGCATGAAATCGGAATATGCTTACATGAAACCTTTTGGCCCTCAGATATCGACCAATTTCATGCAGTCACTACAAGAGCGGTCGGCAGTTGCAGTCGGCAGCTAGTATTCAAAGCGTACCTTATGCTATAACTACGTTCTACCTATGGGTTTTCATCAATAATTTAAGAGCCCAGCTCTAGTCGGTGCAGCTCCTTCCATTTACGCCTATCTAGCGCCAAGTCCTGAAATTCCTTATACGTCACAACATTCACCTTCTCTTTAATTTGCTACCTTTAGGTGAGTACTGATAATTCTGAACTAAAACACTCCTCTATCTTTCGAGAAAAGGCGTGACAAAATGCCATGTAACGGGCTCATGTAAACCATAGCTCAAAGCTTACGTAAGACAAACTGAAGCTGCGTGCAGATTTACTTTATCCTACAAACTAGGTGCCTCATTAGAATTTAATGCCTCTATGTACCTCTATGTATAAGGATCGGGTACTTAGGTACGCGTATGGCATGCATGAGCAAAGGTATAAGTTATGTGGAAATCTGGTCCTACGCATATTTTGTGACTTGAATACAGTTGTGGGTTATGTTATCTAAATTTTAGGACCTACTAGCGTACATGTGCTTGATATAAGAGTGACATATCAGTAGAGTTATGTGGACATGAAAATTGTAGGTACCAGTATAAATTAAAAAGATACCTATATATCTCAACCCAAAAACCTCATGATTACCCATCACGTTTTATATACAAATGTTATATAAAATTGTCGATATAACAACATATGTATATTTAATTATTCAATCTTATATTAAAATCAAAATTGCTCTTCAGGTACTTATCGGTCTCAGGTTACTTTTAATTAATTTGTTAATAACACGTAAGAACGTAATTTTGTTGAAATATTTTAAAGTATTTGGCTCTTCAAATATCGACAACGTGTAATAAAATTAATTCACAGTCAAATAAGTTAAAACTTAATTTAATTTTGTTATTTTACGACCTTAAAATCGAACCCATACTCAATCATTACTCACACGGCGATTCGAAACCTTTCGTCATTTGGAACATACAATAAAATTATCAAAGTTTAATTTTATTTGAATACGATATCTTTGTTTGTCAGAAATCATTTATCGCCCCAAAAAACCCGTCCATAATATAAAAACCTGTGACTCCGAAATCCACCCCGCCCAATTATAGTGAAACCCATTATATCAGCAGCTTGTAAATAAACACAAAACAAAAGACGTATAAAGTTATGATTGTCTAAAAGCCGGGAAGGGCGGCTTCCCTTTGTCGTTCTGCCAAATTTCCTTTGCACGTCAGTTTGTCAAACCTACCTGTTTGATCAAGACTTCTATATTAAATACCTACGTTTATTTTCGGGTCGGCAGTAAGTTAGGGTTAAGCTGCATTAGTTGCGGTTAATTTAAGGATGGGTGACCGTTTTGTTTTCAGTGAAAGCTTTTTAGAACTCGTATTTATGACTATGAGAGCAAATGTAATTACTTCCGAAAAGTATTTATAACACAACACATTACATTCATTTAATAAACATCATGAATTTTAAGGCACTTAATATTCTAAAATGTTTAGGTAAATTCAGTTTAGTTCAGCGTATTAAAACAACCGCATTAATTAAAACATTACCCGAGAAAACAATAGAAGTGAACAACGATATCACCAGATTAAAGAAAAATAACTTAACTTAATATTAACCGAAAAAATCCGTAATCTGTCTACAGGAAAACTTTCAATTACACTTCAAGCCAAAAAAAACTACACCCTGCGTAACATTTTAACGACTTTCCCGAAACTAATTTATCAAACTTCACAGTATGTTGGACGAGAAACACGGTAAGTACTTACTTGTCAACATCCCAACTTTTTTAATCTTAAGTCTACACCAAAGTTTTGACACTACACCGAACACACACAAAAAAAGAACACAACATTTATTATTTTAAATATAAAATTTACAATAACACATTTATTTTTATTTTATTAATAAAATAAAGTAATTGAAAGTTTATTTTTATACAATCCCCGAGAGTTATTATATTATGTGCGCGACTATACGCGCAGCCGTCCGTCTCTCGCGACTGTCGGTTTCAGAGTCGCTTGTACGCTGAAAACTGAAGACGGGTCGCGACTGTACGCATCGCAGACACTTTACATATCGACTGTACACGTGCGTGACGTATTCGATATCCTTTATTCAATTTGAACTATTAATCTAGTATTGTTTGGTTGGTATGTATTTTTTTTTGTGATAGTTTTGAAAGGAATGGGGTCAATCAATGTTAAGGAAGTACATTTTTTGATAGAAATACGATTGTTCAGGACGAATGAGTAGGAAACCGGTTTTTTTATTTGTTTTAAAAATAGTAGGCATTTAATTTAATTTTTTATGTTACATACTTCAAAGGCCACTTATTTTATGAAACTCTTTTGTTTCATTTGTGTGAAATTAAAAATAGTTATTAACTAAAGCTTCCCATTCATTCACATACAGTTTTTTTTTACCAACGCCATCAAACCTTGGGACTATAAAAATATGTAAAACAATTTCACTAATAAAAAAAACACATTTAGGAATTAGAATTAAACATCCGAATTGAGAACCTCCTCCTCCTTTTTTCGAACTCGGTTAACACTCCAAAATATGACGCTCATAAACAGCAGACGCACAAAAGTTATAAAATGAACCATTCGCACCAAATATCAAACTGACGACTTACCAGTTAATGGTATCGTACGACCGATCCCAATAATCTATCTACAGTCAAAATCTGTTACAGCGACATCGACAATCGAGCATTAATCACCATGCTTGCTCAGTGCGGGTTGGTGATTTCAGACTTTATAGTCCAGGTTTCCTCAAGATATTTCCTTCACGTTTTTATCAGCCAGGACCTTTGATTTCGGTCAATTTAACCAGTATGTTGTTCTAAAGGATGAACGGTTTTGTCTGTATTTGTTGTTTTGCTTACTAGAAAGCAAAGCTACAGATAGATAGATTGGTAGAGGAGGTTATATAATTAACTTCAGCGGTTGGACATAACCGGGGGACGGATTAACCCGTCAGCCGTCAAAATATAATCGTAGATCAGGATTTGACGGACGGTTGTAACGATGAACGGTTAATGAGATGGAATGGTGAATCTGTTTATTTACTTAGGTCTCCTGTGATATCTGAGTTTTGTTGTTTAAAATGGTTCATTCAAATTATGCTGAAAAAGTTCCTGCTATTAAGAAGTATGATTATGATTGCCTATGATTTTTTACCTACATGTGTCTTTCATTTAGCATGTAGGGAGGAGGTATTGTACGTGAGAGTTACTTAAAAATAAATGGCCCAGCTTCGTAGTTTTCTATAAGTACGCAAAACAACTTAGGCTTCTTACAAAAACGTCCCTTAACTAGGCAAAAAATAATTTATGCCGTGATAGAATCTGACCCTAAACGGAGTGCCCAGTTTGGATGCAAACATCGATCTATTAGGACCTACTTCAAGGGACCAAAAGGACCAAGTCCTAACTCCCAGACTAGGGATAACCTTAAGAGCTTTTTGCGATTAAGTTAACAATAAGAGGTCTAACATGGTGGCTACATTAGCGGACAATACGTGATACGTACAATCTATACTATAATATTATAAAAAGGAAACATTTTTTTGTTTGTACAAACAAAAAAAGTCACCGGAACTTTTGAACCAATTTGAAAAATTCTTTCATTGTTGGAAAGCTACATTCTTCTGCTACTACTGCTTGTTCTAGCATAATATATATTTTATACCAGTACAGGCAATAGTTCTCACAGGCGCGAGTGACACCGCGGGAAAAGGGCTAGTATTAGATACAAAAGATTTTATAGGGTTTATAGGTTTATAGGGTTTTCTAGAGTTTCGCGTGACTCGGATCGCGACTCGTTTTATTTTGGATAGGTAAATGTCGTAAAAGTATTTATATTGCTCCCAAAGTGGGTGTAAATTATTTTAAAATTTGTACCAAGGTTCTGAGGAGAAAGGAATTTTATTACCAGTACTTCAGCGATAGTGTAACCAAACAAACGAAATTAGAACAATAAAAAAAATGGCCGACCAACGACATCATCGATTTGACACAGTTAGTGTTGTATCTAATACTAACCAAAATCAACGTCGACCTTTCAAAATTATACTGTCAAGATTGAAGGTATCTCTAGAGAAAATCAATATCATAAAAGTCATTCACATAAATCACACCATTTCCATACAACATTACTAAACATTGCTTCACAAAAACATCTACTTACTCCATCTAAAAATGGATATCATTTCTTTAAGTCCAGTCACCCGTAATAGATATCGTTGAAAGTATCCAATAATATCATGTAATTCAGGCGTCGGGAACGCCGGGGACCCATTCTACGTAATCCAAAACTTACAAAATGACCAGAAGGCGGGGTGTAGTGACGTCAACTTTGACCTCAGAAAAACACTATGAACTGTAATATTTTCTGATCAAGTCTCGCTATTTGATTGCGTGATAGAATTGGTGATACATTGATCAGTTTAGGGATGTAACTTGTGTCTGTTTTACATGAGATTTTAATGTCAGGAGCTGTTTTCCATTGTTAGACTGGAAGCCAACACGGACTATACATGGGACATAGTGTGATGATGAGCTGTCTTCGAATAGGTATGAGGGATTTCTAACTTTTTCAACACGTCCATATAAATATTGGAAGCTAAAACTCCGTTACTTTTATTGCCGAGACTGGTGACTTGAGATTGAGTATATTATCAATTACACTAGTTTACAAAATCAAACTTTTTGCCTGTTGCCGTGGATTTAATGGCTGGTAACGTTCACTTATGTTTAGTTTTTATTAATTACACCCGCAAAAAATTTTTTGTAGCTCGACTTTACTTGTTATTGACTTTCTCTTTTCTGAACCTTTTTCAGTCGCTGAAGTACGTATTTTATTGTAATTATACAAATATGTGAAGTTTTTACAACACGAGTAGTTCAAGGAGGCGTTGTTTGAACAATCCAAACCATGTTTGTTACTTATGTGGAGAATATGTGTTTGAGAAGAGTAGAAATGTCATCAGAGACGCTTAAAAATACTTATTTTTTATATTTTGGAATGTTGTTAGATAAAAATGACAAATCTTGGGCTCCTGATTGTGTTTGTAAATCGTGCATTGAATACTTAAGATTATGGAAAAGTGGTAAAAGAAGTACTTTTAAACTTAAAACACCAACTATTTGGAAAGAATCGAAAAATCATCTCGACGACTCTTACTTTTGTAGCGTGAACATAAACAGCTTAAACACCAAAAATCGAGCTAAATGGCAAAACCGAAGTAGAACATGTGTTCAGCGACCAGTGCAGCATTCACCTGAACTTTCAGAGAATAAAAATTATATTGAATTTTGAAAAATTATAATGAAAATTATGTTGAACTTGTCGAAGACCTGCTTTTACAGATAAGAGATATGGGATGCAATTTGAGCATAAACTCACTTCCTCTTCAGTCATCTGGACAGATTTCCAGAAAATTTAGGAGATATGAGCGAAGAGCAGGAAGAACGTATGCATCAAGATTAACGTGTCATGTAAGATAGGTTTCTGGGATGTAAATATGCTGTCTGACTATTGCTGGTCTCTGATACGCCATTTCCCAAAGTCTATACATAAGAGAAGAGCTTCAAAGCCAAGTTTTTTGGAACTTAACAATTAATATAATTTTTAAACAAATATTCTTTAAGGTAAATCCACGTTTTTTCTCTTTAAACCGCACTTAGCTGAATCTCAAAAACTAGAGCTGATAAAAAAAAACTACTAATAGTTTTAAATATGGTTAAATATGAGTAGTCAACAACAGCTTAAAAAATCCCGGCAACAAATGTACTGTAAACTAGTGTTATGTATGTCATTCTAAACCTATGCATATTTTTAGAGATAATTGCGTTTGATAATCTCTGCTGCGGTAATAGAGAATATCGCGAACTAAGAGATAAAAGCTATGGTGTTTTTTTTTTATGTAATAGGTAGATTATCTAGAGACAGTCAGAAAACATATACATTAGGATTTTTTTTTCGTAGTTAACCTTTATTTTACTAAGTGATACAACTAACTACATAGTTGTTCTTGACCCAGTTTGAATTTGATCATAACATACGTCATGGTATCGCAAAATTTATCAATATATTGAGCTATGTTAGATCGTTTTGGTTGCTGATATTGGCAGTTATGAATGGTAGTCATTTACCCAATCAGTTTCCTGTTCATTTACTTTAAGGTCACCATATAATGCATTCTAATAGAAGATTTGAAATTCCTCTTCTTAAACATGAAATATCACATTATTACGACCTGGGAGTCTTCAAGAGTGAATAGGAATCTTCTAATCGAATCTAGACAAGCGTACTCCATCTTCGACCACATCGTCGTTTACCATCAGGTGAGGTAGTGGTCAAACACGACAGTAAAAAAAATGTTTTTGTAAAACTTTTGCAATGTCCCATTCAATTAGTATTTGTTTATCTTTTTCAACCATACTTCACAACTACTCTTGTACCGCAAAAGAGACAATTTCAATGCGTCTCGCACAGATAATTTAATTTCTCAAATGCAATCTACCACAGTCGTTAGCCCTCTCCAAACATAGTCCTCCGAATTTGATTAATTGCGAAGATGGCCACAATTTATCTTCACAAAATTGAAAGGAATCGTAAACATGGAACATCAAATGTTCGGTCAACGCACTTGTTAAACTGAAACTGAAAATCGTTTGTAATAAATTCTATTGTTTGTCAAAATGAACTTTTGGTTTATGGTTGAATCTTAAAACGGCTCTACCGAACATTATTTGGTCGTGGCCAATAGTACTTCGGTAATAAAATTGAAGCCGCTACTGATTGTTGGCAGTACTTCTCGAGTTAGTGTCTGAAGTTTATGTTATAAGAGAATATAAAACTGTTCCTAAAACTTGAATGTTTCAACGGGAACCTTCTAGCTGTTCTACTGGTATCCCGAGGAGTTCTTCGAGGGCTGTTGCCGTATCTGTATAAAAAGTAGCATGTCCTTTATAAGCGATTTTTGTAGCTCGTCATGTTAAGATGGTCACCCATCTTTGGGCCGACCGCGCTAAGCGTTGCTTAACCTTATGATTAATCAACTCGTTACTTCAGCCACGAGCTCCTCCATGAATTTGCTTGATCAGTTTACTTAATTAAAATTATTTCCAGATCAGAGCGTAGTATTATCGTTCTGAAATAGCCAGCACGCACGAGTGGGTCCCACAATAACCAACATTACAGCAACAATCAAAGGAAAGTTACCTGAAGGTTTAGCTTCAAATAACAATTGACCAAAGGTCTTGTCTTTCTTCAGGAAGGTAAAGACAGCAGTAAGCAAGATAACTTATAAATATTATTCATAACTTATGGAGCGGACATCTCATTTACAAAAAATACATTGTGACTATTTTGAGACAAATAAACATTTCTTCATTTAAAAAAAGAACTGGATTAGGCTTGATTTCTAACGATGTTTTATATTATTTTTACTGTTATTTTTAAAAAGGAATCATTATACCAGAAACGTTAATGGATGGGCCAAAAGTATTTGTAGCAGACCTTCACAAAACTGAAAGATCACACCCAAGTTCAAGTGGTACATCCTAATTCCACCACAAAAGAAATTCTTGCATAATCACGCTGCAAAAACAAACACATAGGTACCTTCTTTATACACCCCTACGTCATCACATACTCAAGTCATTGACCTCTGTCCCACGTTCCCAAACATCCTGATATCCTATTTAACACGGAGTCAAGGCCAGCCAAGGGGAAGGGCAATCAATGGCGTGCCAACATAAAATCTTATCACCACGAATAACAATGGCGGTTGAGTAGATAGTACATTCGCTTTTTTGTTAACATTTGTACGTGCGTAGAACAAAACAGCGAATGTGTTTGTGTTTTGTTTCTGATTGCACATCTATCTTAGCGCTGAGTAATCAGAAATAACAAAAAAAAACGTTTATCAACACAGAAAATAAATAAAGGATAATTACAGGGGTACCGAATTTTTTGTGCGATGACAGCTGTCAAATTTAAAGGAAAAATTGCATTTTTTGTATTGACTGACAGGGTTTTCGAATGCTTGGTGAAAAATGGTCTGACTAATATTAAACTTCGAAATAGAGAGTAGTAATGAATGTATTTTATACTCAAAGTTAAAATAATGTAAAATTACTCTAAACAATAAATTCTCACAGACTATTATTTTTTACAACCACCGCCAAAGGGAAAACTTATGTCAAATATATGCGAAAAGTTCAAAAGGTTTTCGTTATATGGTGTGGAAAAACTAACGGAAGAAAGTAATGTTATGGTTAACCAAATTGTACGTAAAAGGGGAGGTTCAGACAGTAATAACAAATGTGTTAAATTGTCGCGAAAATTTGGCGTGTCATGCCATATTTATAACCTGAACATTTTGTCGAAAAATTATGATCTGAAGGGTGTTTTTGATGGGACGAAAAAGATACTCAAGCTGAGTAAATCTGTATGAAAAGTTTCATTCACTTTATACTGAAATCACGTATTCAGACAAAACATAGTCTTTGTTACTCGGCGATAGTCTAGCTTCACAACAGTGAAAGAATTTCTAGAATAGGGCCAGAAGTTTCGGAGCCTTCACGGTAATAAACCTTTAAAGTTTCTTCTGTAGCATGCATATTAGTATAGATGTTACATACATCGCCGGTGACAAAAATAACAAATATAATTAAGTATAGCTTGGTACACCATACTCGTAAACTAATTATAACCCATCTTATGTTCCGAAAACAACAGAATGGGGACTAGGTCAGTACATCATTATGTAATCAATATCAAAAATAGAAAGAAACACATGTCTTCTACATACATATTACATGCCTACAATACAGTAACATCAGAATGAACAAGACATATTGTGACAAGGTTCTATTGTATCCAATATGGCTGACATATGGGTAACATTTCTTTTGTGATTCACGGTTCATATTTTACTTTGAAGTAATTTTCCTTATTGTTGGTCTTATTAAATGAGAAATTGGTTTTATTTAAAGTATCTTTAATTAAAAATAGCCCAAGAGCCTTTCTTAATTATGAAAATTACATATTGTAAGTGGAAGGCCCCACGGCTATATGTATGCTTTCATACAAACAAAATATTTTGCTTGATAGAGGTATAGATTGAGTATCTGGCTCCAAACTCGGTTGAATCTACCCATATTGTTTTTGTAACTTAACAACTACTAAGGTTTATAGTTGTTTATAATTAATACCTTTAACCTTCCTCAGGAATTAGGTCATAAAACGCTAAAAGAGTTTTTAGGACTGACTTGTAAACCTGTTCCAGAGATAAACATATCAGATAAACAAAGTCTTTGGTTATATTTAGAGTTACGTTAATTAAATTGTTGTTTGTAATTCTCGGGAATAGTGGAGAACTACTGGATATACCTAACGCTAATTTTGGCTTTGTAACATTACTGTTAAATTAGGGAAGGGAATACATTGGTAGATTTTTGGCCACAGACAACTACCGACTCAAACAATGATACGTAAAAACGCACGACAGTTTTTTTGTAGCTCGAAATAATAATATAATAATGTCGCGCGTAAAAAAACCGCACGGAAAATCCACTGCCGTGAAGGCGCTGGTACTTGAAATATACACCAATTACGTTCAAAAAAAGTACTACTCAAGTCTCTCAAAATATGGTGACAATAGTTTTCTGACTCATTCTATCCTGTATTTAATGTCGTCCGATCTGAAACTAGATAGTAAAAGCGGTCGCCATTAACACGTAAAGCTGTAACCATGTTACTTGATAGATGGGTAACTGTTAACTGCCGTTTTATTGTTACTACAAACGCTTTACGCATTCTAAAACAGTCTTTGAAGTAGTAGGTAGTTGTAAGAATAGTATTTAAGTCTAGACGCTTTGGAAATTGGTATATGAATTGAATGAAAAGACAATTGTCTAAATAAGTATATGATAATTAATTAGTCATTTAACACATAAATCCAATTCTTAAAACACTGACATACTAGCGAATTTCCTGCTCGGTTGTCCTAAGAGACTACTACTGATAACTACAAAAGATGTCACCTGAAACCCCGAGTAGATTTTTCCGCCCGGAATATAGGAAATACGTAGAAAAACCAAACTTATATGAAAGTCAAATCTTTATTTATTTATTTATTTAGTTTGGCTCTTCAACAATGAGTACACGGTTACATCTATAACTATGCATTGTAACTTATATCTCAAATCCAATGAAAGCTCTCTGAAATTATTTACACTTTACTCTGAGTTGTGACGTCACAATTTCTAGAGGTGCACTGAACTGAACTGTGCATTCAAGCAATACATTTGCGATGCTCGTTTGTTTGTCCGACAACACATCTGTGTCAGATGCTCGACGCACTGATATCGGTTTGAAATGTATGGAGAGATTTGTTTTCAGGTATTTCTGAAGCTGTAATCAATTATTTGATGTTGATGGTGAGAAGAAAGAGTGGAGTTGGCTTTGTCTGGTAATTTAGTTTGGCACCAGACAGTTAAAAATATCACCAAAATGGATAACTACTTTTGACTAACATTATAATAGCAAAAGAATAATGTATCTATGTAGACTTTTGTTTCTTTTTAAATGTTTCACAGATATACCTGCCTGTGCAGCTACGGGGAGCAGTTCCCCTAGGACGCTAGAGGAGCAGGACAAGCCGTTTCATTTATATTTTATATGTAGTACAAAATGCATATACAAAGTAACTTTAATACATTTGTGAATGTATTACTTATAGTTTATCGTTCACGATTCTTCGAAATTAAATTTTCCCTGTCCACGATGAACGTTAAGTCTCATGCAACAAAAGTGATAAGAAAAATTGCATTCTTTATATAAATACATCAAGGAAAATGCATTCGAATGCTTCACAATAAATGGATTAGCGTTCTTGGAATGGGATGAACGTCTTCTGTTTGGTACAGAAATAGATTGAAGAAAGCTGTTGATAAAGCATTACATTGTTTTTTTTTCTGATTTTATTTAAATCAGGCTTTCTTTGATATATTTTTAAATGCAAAGCTAAATACGTAAGCAATACTTTTTACATTGTTTTGAGGTCAATATATGTATGTGTTAAAAATTATTAATCATAATATGAAACAATTATGAAAGTACTTAGCTCTGTCTGTCTGGCTTACATGCGAAAACTGATAGTCAAGAGTCTGAGGACAAATATAAGCTTTTATCCAGTTGCGGAAAGTAGTTTCCTCATGGTTTCCTATGGGTGAAACTGCGGGCAACAGATAGTTATAATAAGAAGCTCTTCGAACACCATTATTGTCAGCTACCACCAAAATTGGGAACAGGGCAGGAGGAAGAAGAAGACCACCCTATCGATCACAAAGTATAGTAGGGTACCTACCTACCTACATAGTAACGGTTCTGCCCACACAATAGATATTATCCTTTATTTCGTAAAGAATGGGTTTCTTACAATGCTTGTATATTTCTAAAATAATGATCGATTCATATTCGAAAGATTGATTGCTTTGGTTTTCATCTGGCTTCCTGCCCGGGTTCGCTTAAACAGTTTTTGATAGGAAAATATTTGTAGGTTGTGTCTTCTTTTTTCTTCTATATTATGTGTTCATATTTGACCCTATCAAGGGACTTATGATTATGTATGGGACCTATGTATTTTTAAACAAATCAAACGTCGGTGATGCTTAAAAATGTTTTTTTCATGACTTTGATTTCGTGTAAATGTTAAGCAATGATGTGGTCAAACAGATAAAACGAAAGTACGAAAATCTTCGAAAAAGAATAGCAATGATATATTGAAAACGGGATCTGGAGATTGGCTCACAAAATCGCGCTTTCCTCAAACTGAGGCCGAATTTCTAAAAATGCGTTATCCCTAAAAAATCTGAGTAATAACTGGGCAAATGTATCTAACCCTTGGTTTTGTGATATTTGTGACATCTACAGAAATACGCTTCAAAGAAATTGATGTAGCGACCAAATGGCCGACCCTATTTGTTCTGATGGCTACAATTTTATTTTGTATGGGACTTTCTGTAATATGAACTATGCACTTATAGGTTTTGGGTAAAAAGACGCCATATTTAAGAGGGCAAATGTAGAGATGAGCAAGTAATTGGTTGATAATGGTTTGTTGAAGCATAGAAAAAAAAACTCAATATGTTGCTGGTGCATCGTGCATAAATCTCGTAATATACATATATTCATTACAAAAATAAGTTTTGCAAGAAAGTTAGTAAGTAAATATTTATATACCTACCAACATTAAATACTTTCCTATGATTACGACTCAAATCGTTTACCTAAAAGTTTCACGATGAAACGAACTCATCTAACTAAAGTTAATAGGCAAATAAAACATTAAAAGCCTTTCAACTCATTAAAATATCTCGTGAATGAAGATAAAATACTTTGTTCAAACATTCGTTGTGAAGGGCCTAAGTATTTACTGAAGTAAAAGATACTTAACAAAGCGTATCATTAGTAAGACTAATAGAAATAGGCAAACTAAGATTAGCACACTGCAAACTGTTAGTCGGCCGATAGTCTGAAGTTCAATTGATTAATTCAGAATAGACTTTCAGTAGCCGAGAAGTAGTGGATGCGGGTTGCTGACGTGAACGTCTTCTGGCTGAAACGAACGAATGACGAAACTGTCAGTCAACTATTCTGCCAACTCTCGACCGACAGTTTAGTTTTCAGTGTGCGGTGGCTATGAAAGGTTTTCTTTATTATGGACTAGCTTTCGCCAGCGGCTTCGCCCGCGTGGTGTGTTGATAAAAAGTAGCCTATGTGTTAATCCAGGGTATCACCTATCTACATACAAAATTTCAATCAAATCGGTCCAGCCGTTTTTGCGTGATTGAATAACAAACATACATCCATACATTCTCACAAAGGACAATGCCAGGGTGTGGGCTCAAAGTTTGCCCAGCAGTGGGAGTAGTTCCAGGGGGTTCCATAGTGCACTTTGAACACGTAATGCAAATATTTTTGAAATCGCTCCCTGGAGTCCCGAGGAAAACCGGTTCAAATATTCCACATGAACAGTCGCTTTACAAAGCTTGAGCCATTTGTCCAGTAGTGGGAGTGGTCAAAACAGGTTCTTTACTGCACTGTTAACACGAAATCCAAATATTTTGGAAATCGGTCCCAGAGGTCCCGAGAAAAACCGGTTCTAATGTCAAACTCGAACAGTCACTTTATAAAGCTCAAGCCATTTGCCCAGTTGTGGGAATGGTTAGAATAGGTTCTTTACTTCACTGTTAATACGAAATCTAAATATTTTAGAAATCGGTCCCAGAGGTCCCGAGAAAAACCGGTTCTAATTTTCAACTTGAACAGTCACTTTATAAAGCCCAAGCCATTTGCCCAGTAGTGGGAATGGTTAGAATAGGTTCTTTACTTCACTGTTAATACGAAATCCAAATATTTTAGAAATCGGTCCCAGAGGTCCCGAGAAAAACCGGTTTAAATGTTCCACGTGAACAGTCGCTTTACAAAGCTTGAGCCATTTGTCCAGTAGTGGGAGTGGTCAAAACAGGTTCTTTAATTCACTCTTAACAAGAAATCAAAATATTTTTGAAATCGGTCCGAGGGGTCCCGAGGAAAACCGGTTCAAATGTTCTCCTTAGATAGTTACTTTATAAAGTCTTACGCATTTGCCCAGTAGTGGGAGTGGTCAAAATATGTTATTTACTTCACTCTTAATACAAAACCCAAATATTTTTGAAATTGCTCCCTGGGGTCCCGAGGAAAACCGGTTCAAATGTTTTCCATAGATAGTCACTTTACAAAGTCTAAGGCATTTACCCAGTAGTGGGAGTTGTCAAAATAGGTTATTTACTTCACTCTTAATACGAAACCCAAATATTTTTGAAATCGGTCCCAGGGCTCCCGCGAAATTAACCTGACAAGACTTTTCTTCCAATTAGGTCTCATATATACATTGTCAATCTCAACGCTCAGTATGTGGCGGTCCATCCAGTAGTGGAAAATGTTGGAATGGGTTATTTTTTTTTACTTACTGTGATTTTAAAATAAATTCTAAAAGCATTGGATTCTAATAAGAACTGACCCTGATTTCCCGAAAAAAAGGCAATTACCGCAGTACAAAATCTAGAAGATCAAGACTCCTGCGCTATGAGCTATCTACTAGAAAAATCTTATCAAGACGAATAAAATAAGCTCAAACACGAGGTAGTTAGTAGATACCGTTGAGGAGTTCCCTAGTCTCTCTGTCGCCTTCATCGTCAGGTCAGATCTTAACCTCCACTGTTTTATGTTGTCGGAGACATTTACCCAAATGACAAGGTTTTACTTGATATGAGCCTACAATTTTTGAGAGTTGCACCCGATTTTTTAGGGTTTCCATCATCAGACCCTGGACCGGATGATAAAGGAACCATTTGGGAAATAAGCCCTTTAGAAAATGAAATAATTGTTTAAATCTTTTGGTAATCGGCGGAGTTATGCTCGTACAAACGTAAAAAGAATATAAACGAACTGAGAACCTCCTCCAGTTTTGGAAGTTGGTTAAAAAAAAGTTGTCGTATACAACCGCTCGTGTTTGTCAATTAATATAATTAATTTCAATTAAGGTAATAAAACTGGAATATTAAGAGTTCGTAAGCATATTTTTCGTAATATTGAATAAGAGTCAAACCAGTTTTTCTCAGGACTCCTGGGATAGATTTCGAAATATTTCGGTCTGGGACCTATTATAAGCCTATGGAACATAATACACTATGCAGTTACTGTGGGCAACTCTTGAGCCCAACTTCCATACAAAGAATAGCATTGTCCTTTCACATTTATAATATAAGTAGGATTTAAAGATTTATGAAGACTCGTTTCAAGAAGTGTGCTTAGCTGAAATGTTAAAAATACACAGATGTATTACCCACATGGATGCATTTAACTTTTTATGTAGTACTTACAAAGTAGATTTAGATTCGTATTTTCTTACATTTAAGACACAAACAGAACAAAAATAATGCTTTTGTACAATGAATCCCAGTAAAAGAAAATATAGGAAAATGATAAAAGTGTATTTTTTTCTATTATTTACAAACATTTAGGAATGGTTTAGATTGGTATGGGAGGTTCTCGAAGGTTCTCAATCAGCCCTTATCTCCGCTTCTGCAGGAAGGCTTGAGATCAGATGTGGGTATTATTTGCTGGAATCCGCTCCTGAAATGTTTATGACAAAGTGCCATTGTGTGGTATTGATGATTCAGTCGGGAGTTAATTAGGGGGAAATTGGAGATAACCGTGTTTGTTTAAGAATTTAAAGCAAATACTTTTGTATTTTTTACTGAGTAAATATTTCATCATCTCTTTTTAGATTTTTATCGAAGACTTTAGCAATGTTGCAAGACTGAAACCTGCTACTTAAACAAGGATGTATAAATGAATATAAAAAAGAAATACTGAATCAATACCTATTTGTTATTTATATTAAAGAAATGTCTAGTTTTGAAGTTTAATGTACTACCTATTCGTGTTCTCTGTAGACAATAGTAGGACCAGCAAACAATACTATAAAAACGGCTCTCTCATCTCTGTTCTTATCAAAACTATCGGCCGACTAAAAAGTCAGTGTATGGCCTAAAAGTCGACTCTCTATGTATTTCATACGAATAATTTTCACCTGCAACCCATCCATAAAATACTTGACCATACCCAATCCTTAATACGCAGTACCACACAGACACTCAAACACCCAATTCTATTACATTAGTACGTAATCCGACCGGATCGAATACCCTAACCGCCTTATTTATTGAAAACTTGTTTTTGTCGCCGAAGATATCCGCGACCCGGGCAAATCCGGGCAATAAAATGAACCGTAAAACCTGTTGGCTACATACCCGGGTAAAATGGATTGTCAAGGGCAGTGAAGGTTAAGGGCGTATAAGTTCTCCTTAAGACAACGCTGGTAGTGTCATTTTTGGAGTATGATAAATCGGTGTAGTCACATACATTTTTAGCGATTTTTTTATGAAGGTTGGTCCGCTAAAAGGGTTTTTTTCCGGTAGTTATAGATTAAAGTTGTATGGATTGATAACAATTCCATTTATGAGATTAATCTTATCTGACTTTTGTGTGGTTTTAACGCGCATCCAAATTAAGCGTTCTTGTTTCAGTTTCAGGCTTTTCTACAGCGTTTCAGCTTAATTAGAAAATGACTAAAATAATTATAGAAATATTTACAGTGAATAAATAAATTTTAATAAATAATTAATAATGTTACGTTAGTTACAAGTTAGTTATATCTGTACTTGCCTATATATAAAAAGTTCTACGACGTAGAATGTACCTACATCATTAAGTAGGTATAAAAACTTGTATGACTAAAGTAAAATAAGTTGAGCACACAGGACACCCGCATGATCGGACGTGAGATAAAAAGAGGCCTGTCAACCGCAGGTCATATTTTCATTTATCAGTTAAAATTGCGGTCAAAGGCTTTCTTACTTTTAGACGAAAAATCTTTTCACTAAAACTAAATGTTCATTACATTTCATGAAATGAAAATAGGTCTAAATTTTGGAAATTACTTTGAAAGAAAATATACAACTTAATACCTTTGTAACCAGTTACTTATACCAATCACTCTTTTAACAAGAGCAAAGATCAGAATTTTCAAAAACAAAAAAGACGTAATATGTAGGTGTACGTACTTATAAAAACCAAATCAATATTCTCCTATCTACTAGTACCTTCAATTAATCAACGAAAATAAGACACCAGACTTACGATGCACAAACAAGATTTATTCTTCTACATTTTAAATATGTGGACTATACTCGTAAAATAAAGATTCAATCTTTCTGATAAAGTCATTCGCTCCTTGGGACCAGTATTAATCAACCCGACTGCAGGGATTTTACACAAAAAAGATGTTGATGCGAAAATCGTATCTCTGAGTGCAATGAACTGTCAGCTGCGGGATTGTTCGAAAGAGTTACCGCGGCTCTGGTACATAAAAGGCCTGCGAAGGAACATGATGGGTTTTAGTCATTAAGTCTGACACTCCCTCACGCTGCTAACCTACAGCGGGAGGAGTCATTTGATGATTTCCTATAAAAAAAGGAAGAAAATAGAGTGCAATGAACTGTAGCTCGAATTTATGGCGTCAAGGACTTTTACGGGTTAGTAAAAATTTTCGTTCATTTCCCGCAATTAGAAGGTATCCCGCAGCGATAGAGGTGTTAGGAGTTACGAGCCTCCCGCGGTAATATAGTTGACTTAATTAATTTTGAGATTACGCACTTTACTGCCTGTAGTGACTGCCGGATTTTTTTGGCTCATGCGCAAAACACTCGTGATGGACACGTTGATAAATTCGTTCATGTGATCATAACAATTTTGGGAAAAAATACATTTCGTAAACGTATTATAAGCCACATAAAATATTAATATGTTAAAAATCGTACATAAACATCCTACAGAAATAATTTTATAACTTCTTACTAATAAATAACAAAATTATAATTATAATTATTAAAAACTATCCTCAATTAACTTTGTTCAATTTTAATACATACATATTATTAGGTATATTTATTTGACCAGTTTTCAGTCACTTTGGAACTCCGCCAAACCTTTCTGTGTAATCCTCGAAAGCACGTGTAGATTTAGATACAATTAAAATTTCTCAGAATTGTTTTTTGGAAAAAAATCACCATTTAGAAATACATAATGCATAAAAACTCTTCTGTGTGTTCAATAAAATACCTAATTCAAAATAAAATACCCTTTTTGTCGTCCGGAGTTAAGAGAGTAAATCGTTGCAAAATAAAACAGGTAATAAAGGAAGAAGTTGCTACATTGGTGGCTGTATATAAGGTATCGATATTTCCCATATTGTACTCAAAGCTACGTTCCCCTATTTCTTAAGACCACCATGTCCAATGAGGTAAAGTAAAGGCCTCCATTCAATAAATAGGTTCACTCATCCATCCCCTGACCGTCAACTACAGCTTAAGCTGACTGATCGATCATTTTGGAGGAGTAATGACGGGAAGGGAGTTTTTCTGAGGAATCTATACTTATATTAGTTAAGTTACGAGAGCTTTATTAGAAACGAGGAATATATTGTTCATGCAGGTGAAGTAATGCGAAGTAATAGCTTTTAAAACAGTCATTATCTACCTAACTTTATACTAACCAATCTTTTACATGGACTCTCAACCCAATCCGATAATGTCTACCTAAACGATTAGAATATGTTCTCATGTGTCTGTGTATGACTCATCAATGAAACGTGCCTTCCGAAAAAAGGACGAAATGCTCCACCCATCCACGGACGACCACGTCACGTGTTGCTTAACCTCATGATCAATCTACCCGGCTTTTACTTAGCCACAAGCCCCCCAAAGCTGTTTCTAACAATCATGAAACAGAAAAGTCCGTAATTTACAAGCGTAATAAAGAAAATCCGTTTCTAATATTTTTTTTGCAAACTTCCAAAAAACTCTGGGAATTGGACGTTGTATCTTTTTATTGTTCGTCTTTATGGCTTAATGCTGTGGACTTTCTGAATTACATTACACTGTCGTGATCCCGTGATCCCGGAATTTAAAATAATTTGCTTTTACTAGACATAGCTAAGTGGAAACGAATTATCTGGCCGAGTTTTTTTGGACGTATTTTATTTATATGGGGCTGCGTATTTTTTTTTTCGCCGTTATTTTGCTTGATGGAAAGTAAACAAAATGGAGATTTGTTTAGCACGTTTTAGGAAAAAAAAGCGCCAATTTTAGAAGCATATCAATAACATAATATTTTTAGGAGGTATCAAATTTAATTTGAGGTAAAACAGGTAATTAAAATAAAGAAAAGTTTAATTAAAATAGGCGTTGGTACACACTTACCACAACATGCGTTTAATTTACGATGTGGAAATTCAATATGATTATAAACTCCTTACATTTCCCTATTCACACCATTTGATTCAAAACTTGTCAATAAATCCCTACACAATACTTCTAGCGTTCTAAAGCATGTCACTACCAAAAGATATATCTCACTATATCTCAACATATAGAAGTATTTTCACCGTGATTCATGATGTCACGGCTTTCAACGCCATTAGAATACATCCATGGAGTAAGGAAAGATAAGCGGAGATGCTATAATGCAGGTAGGTCAGGCGCCTTCTTCTAATTATAATATATAAATAATTCGTATGGTGGGCATCACCAAAACGATCAGTTAGGAGTGAACTAACGAAGCGTTCAGGTTCTTTGAGCGATCTGTCAACGATTTTTGGTATTACAAAAAATGATCTGGTCCAAAGAAGGCGTATAAACAGTACGTTCCTTGTCCCCCGCTCACCTGCATTTTGGCGCAGGAAATTTTTCGTTATGGCACCTCCGCTAGTTATTTAGTTCTCCATGAATACAGCAACTTTTGGATAAAGCCCAAGTCAGATCAATTGACAAAGTTCCGTAGTAAAAGCAATGGAGTAGACAGTTGTATGTGTAAATTTCTTTGAAAGGCGCAATTACGTTTTATGGTCTACTATGGTAGTAATTTGCGTTGTGAGTTATTGTTGGGTCCGATCTGTATTTGTGATGTATTTTATTAGTTTAGTTATTTATTTGATAGGCAATTATATATTTTGAAATTAGGCAGCCGTCTCAGTAATGGTCTGGATTCAGATAGCTTCAGTCTGATTTTTTTAGAAATCTATCCGGGAGCCTTATAGTCATCAGTGGCTTAGATAATGTTAAGGTGTAAGGTATAGAATTCCACTTTAGAAATAAATCATTTATTTCTAAAGTGGTACCTACATAAGAAATTACCTAGAACTTTCTCAAAAAAATCAAAAGCTCTTAAGAAATAGGTAGGCAATTGCGAGAGTATCACCACTGGTTTATTCCAAAACTCATAGCTACATAACCTCCCCAGTCCATTTACCGCCAAAAAAACCAAACGACCCTCTTTTGAATATTCGACGTTTAAATTAAGGAAGCGATTACTTGACGACCATCGTCTATTATAAAGAGGCTTAATAACGTTTAGAGTACGCGCAGACTACAAACTTTTAGTCGGCCGATAGTTGGTTTGAGCTCATAAATCAGTATGAAGATGAAAATGATGATGTCCTATCATCATTTCCATCCATCTTCATACTGATTATTGCCGAATATTGCCTAGCCGATTATTGGCTACGGCGGCTGTGCGTGTAACTGCGTAGGACATATTATAGTGCACAAGCATTTGCGCAGACACAGGAGCACTCACTATTCCTTCACTCTCATAGTCCGATGGGAGGGCAAGCCACACAGGACAGGAGAGAGATCAGGCACAGGACCGACATTTACGTGCTTGGGTGTATCAACCACCAACTTACTATGGTATTTGTTCAGTATCAGACCGTCTAAAAACTTTGATTGAATTCATGTTTTTTTCCTACTACCGGGCCAACGGTTGGAAGACGGTTTAGTCTGCAGTCTATGCGAAGGCTAATCAGGAATAATATACATAGCTTAAACGAGGTATCATTTGGCAAGCCATTTCCATTTATTCCTATCATTTTATTTTGATGTTGAATTCACGCAAGGATGCGCCTACCTGCATTGTGTGGTTGTAAACAAAACACGGCTGCGTGTGATTTGTGTATTGTTGTGGATTTACGTGTCATTAGAGTGCGGGGAATGGGAATGCTTGAGTTGAAAACGTGAGATAATGGAGAGATAATTGTGTATGACAAACTGTTTGCCGGAGGTAAATATTACACTATGTTTAATAAAAACATCAATTTTATTATGTTTGATACTTTTAGTGAGCAAAAACAGAAGGTAAGTTCTTGAGCTCTGCAGGACTGAAGAGATTTCTTAAAATTTCGAAAATCTTCTGCATGAAAATATTCAGGCAAGCAAAATATACCGAGGATTTAACTGCCTCGTTGGTCTAGCTGTCGCAAGTGCGGCTGCTGAGCGCGAGGTCTCAGGTTCGATTCCCGAGTCGGGCCGAAATTGCTTTGTGAGTTTTAGAAGACTTTCACAAAGCAGCCCGGAGCCTGGAAGTTGGTGATTGATACACCCGTGCATCGGAGAGCACGTAAATGTCGGTCCTGCGCCTGATCTCTTACCGGTCGTGTCGGATTGCCGTCCCATCGGGCTATGAGAGTGAAGGAATAGGGAGTGCACTTGTGTCTGCGCAAATGCTCGTGCACTATAATATGTCCCGCGCAGTTGGCTAATCTCCTTAAATGAGAACAGCCGCCGTAGCCGATAATCGGCTAGGAGGACATCATCATCATCATACCGAGGAAGCGAGAAACACCTAGTTTCCCATATAGTCAGTAAAACTTTCACATACATTAAATCTACGTTTCATTAACAGATTGTGAGCAAAATGCAAGCATTATAAACACCCAAACCACAGCTATTTTGATAGATTTTAATAAAAAATCTTGATAAAATGGCGCAGTGGAACGTCAACAGCAATATCCGTAACTGTTACGATTTTATTGAACACTGTCCGGTCAACCGTCCGGTTATCATGAAGTTCACAAGGATCTCTGACAATATAGCCATAATCTTGCGATAGGATATGAAAACTGCTGTATTTTGAGAAGTTTGTAAGAATAATATAATATCTGGTACCTGTTTTGAAATGTTGGTTGTAATTACTCAGGCAAATTGAAGGCAAAACGGTATTTAAACAATGCAGTTTTGTGTCAAATTGTGACCGGTCAAATCTAGAGACTGAAAATGGACATAGACAGATTTTTATCCAGGTGCGAGAAGACGCTCTCTAGAGACGCGGGAACGGTTTTATGGAACCTAATGGATAAATAAATAAAACCGAGATATAATGTACCTTTTCATCATTGTTGGAAAATAAGTCCCCATAAAAATCAGTAAACACCCTTTCCCTGTCCACGAGTATTATAAATCGACTCTTGATAGCTCTCAAAGGGGATGAGTACATGACAGGGCCATGCAGGGGTGAGGGGAAGGTAAAGAAGGGGGGAGGGGGGAGATATCCAAACTGTTCTTTAAGAGTGTTTCTTTGTCAAGTCGACGTGTAGCCAATGTCCCGATGTTCTAACGAGCATATGCGAGGGGTCGATGACCGATTGTTTAGTCATAATAAAAGTTATGGAGAAACTCGGTTTGAATGAATTTACATGTCATCTTAAAATGGCTTTTAGGCATCGTTCAGACCAAACGTATTGTCGGCCGCTGACTGTGAGCGCGCGTTACGCAGTTTATTGCTTTTCCATATATATTGAAATTGTCGTTCACACCGAACCGACTATACGCTATTACGTCGTCTGTTGTCGCTGACTCTCAGTGGCCGATTATTTTACTACGCGACTATGCACGGCGGACGCGGATTGGCTACGCGGACGCAGTTGCCGAATAGCGCCGCTCCGCCGCGCCCGCACCGCGCCGCGCGCCTCGGCCGCAATACACTCGAGAAACAAACTTCAATGAGGACAGACGTGACACGTGACACCTCGCGACGTTCGACACCGAAAAGTTTATTGCAGAAGTACATTCTAGAGAATGTATTTGGAATGCGAATTCAGAAGAATTTAGTGATAGAAACTTACGAAGATGCGCTTGGGAAGACATAGCATCTGTTATGTATGAAGATTGGGGGGTTCAAATACTGAGCTCTTTTATGTGTAGAATAGTCAGCCGCTCAGCGTACGCATCTAGTGTGAACCTACACGAGCCTATTCTTTTGTTCACACATGTAGCGCATCGTACGCTATAGCTTATTGTCGGCTTGGTGAGTACGGGTACTGCAGATTGAGTCGACGTTCACACTGGGGCAGACAGTGAGTATACTCACAGTCAGCGGCGGACAATACGTTTGGTGTGAACAATCCCTTAATGAAATTGCGTTTGAAACCGGTGACATTAGCACATAAATAACTTGTATTACATTGACGTGGCGAGAAACATGAAGGAGTGCCAGGTGTCCGAGAACGATGTTGTAGACAGAGCAAAGTGGAGAAGACAAATTACTAAAGCTGACCCCACCACCATGTGGGATACATAGCTGGAAAGAGAGAGAGAGAATTGACCGCAACGCAACATTCAGTTAATCCAGATATGTTGAACCATCGCATATAAGACAATAAAATCAATCATGCGTCGCTAATACCACAACATCTGATAGGATTACCTCAACATATAGCAATATACGAATCTTCATACATAACGACGGCTAAGCTGAAGATTAATATAATTATCACAACATTTCGTATTCAAAAATATATTTCGTATTCCGATTTCCATCATGTCATCTCCCGAGCCTTTTCCCAACTATGTTGGGGTCGGCTTCGTATTCCGATTTGTCAAAAATAAAAAAGTGTTGCGTAGTCTAATTAGTGTAAATATTGTGAGAATTGTAACTGTAAGATAAAGTGTAGATACAGAATTCACGAACTACTTTTATGTTTTGCTACTGCCATGTTTTTCACAAAATATTGGCAAGTTATTAGCATAAAATTAAAGCGACAGTAACTAAAATTGCTATCCTTTGACAACTTTTTGCTGCACAATTTTTTCAACGTAATATTTTGTAGCGTAGGTATATTACCCATATACAATTTTTCAGTTAAGTTGTTATATACGACCATTATATCAATCTGTATTGACTAAGTATTGGAAACGAGAAATACTAAACCATTAATATGAACCAGTCAATATTTTCTGGCAAGGACTCAACTGGCAGCCTCGTAAATTGCATTCTATTCATCCAAGTAATAGCCAGGGAGACAGCTATTTAAAATTTAGGAAAACTGCATAGAAGAGTGGTAATTTAAAGGTTATTAACATTGCAATATAAGTAGTGATTCAAAGCTGAAAGTGGTAATAAGTTCCTTTAAAATTTTTGAAGTTTAGATGAGACAATTGGAAGTTATGAAAGTTGCTTTCTATAATCGAAATTTATCGTTGTAGGAGAATATGCAAGGTTTAAGGTATTTTTAATGAGTGCTCTCGAAAATAAGGATAACACAAATGCCATCGTTAGAAACTAACAAAAGTTGTTGAATTATCTCGAGAATACCGACTTTAAAACGGCAGTTTCGCCCGTTTAAAATATGGCTTAACTTAAATTGTTTCGCAGCCATATATCTGGCTTCATATAGTAATTCATTGAAATAAACTTTGGGACGTAACTTCTTGGAATAGAGTTCCGAAATTGGAGACATTTCCTAGAACTATTTATCTAGTCTTTTCCTAGTTAAATTAAAGTTGGCTTACTGCTCCTTAGATTTCTATTATACGGTTTTGAACTACTTGTAATCTTTTGTTAACATATACTGTGAAAGTATATTGTTGTTAAAATATGCTGTCAATGACATTTTATATTATTGGACATTTGACAAGAACAGTCTTTGGGTTTAAGTATCCCTGAGACTTGGAACAAACACGTTGGTGCAGAGCCTTACACTTCGATAACCTCTTAAAATATAATGTTTGTTTCATCAAGGATTGCTCAAAGTTTCAGTATTTGTGTAAGATGTGTGTGTAAACAATGCAGGAGATATTCTATCGAATAGAACCGATGATTGCTTAGTGGGAAACCTTTGTTAATGTCTCAGTGTTGAGTATACAATGATTAACACAACATTCCATAAAACAAAGCAGCAAGCATTCCAAAAACAGCATTGATGCAAATGCCTATATTGATGTAAAATCGATTTATACTGTTAATTCTTATAGGTAAGCACTTAACTGGATACGGTTTAACACGTAGCTTTACAATTCTTAGTATCCGATTTCGTTAAATAATGTACCATAAATTGTTGTTAACTTAAGCTGGATGCCAGTTGAAAGCAAGTAAAAAGGTAATATTGCAACTTTTGCATAGCCTTAAAACTTCTAGATATAGGTTTATAACGAGAATGGAATTTGAGAAACATTTCCGCTATTTTAGGCTCTTGGCTAAGAACTTGTGAAGCACGTTCTCAAGAAGGCTATAAAAGTTTTAAATCGTTTTGTTTGCACTACATTTCTTGGCAATAACTCTTCGAAGAAGCCAATAAAAATATTTGAAAATATTAAAACGGTGTTCCTAAAGCCGTTAAAATTTTATTTTCCTTCATATATTATGTTTACACAGTTTTTTTGATGTTCCGAGTATCTCTTTTTTCGTATCGTGACTGTCGGTTTTGTGTCCATGCGGATTTATACATAGTTTGATTCAGTATTTTTAGATTTTTGTATACGATTATGATTACAATTTTACATTGTTTCGATGTTGTAAATGGACCTTACAAATCTATGGAAACTAATATAATATACTAATAGAATGAACTTTCAACTCGACCAAACCAAACTATGTTAGGTTTGTCTTTTAGTGTTGTAAGCTTATAAATATAGACTAAGGCTATTAACATACGACATTATATAAAAAAATACCCATTAGATAAGCTATTGAGACAATAGTAAATATTTAGGAGACATTATTTTAATATGAATTCCTCATAAACCATCAGAACGATAATGTCTTTCATCCTTCATATTTGTGTTACCAAACTAATATAATGTCGCCCTTCGAACATTTGATTAATGAGGACTCCGAAAAGGATTAACTGTTAATATATTTTCATGTGATCTTAGATAGTTTCTTATTTATTTCTTGTTCAACAAAAACAAACAACGATCCAAAGAAATAGGTTCAGTTTACACCCAATTTTAACCGAAATCATAAATAGGAGGTTCGTATGTGTGTGATTATTTCCCTTTTGGTTAACTGTTTTCAGCAAAGTATTTGTTAAACTAAGGACAGTTTTAGGGCATATTTTTAAAGACAGTTTACTTATTTAATTATATAATCAAACATACTCTTTCATACAATTTTTTTACTAAGCTAACCAAGCTTCACAACAATACAACCAGTCCAAATAGAAGCCTGCAAATACAAAATGGCGTCGCATATCAGAACGTAGCACAATGGTCATTGCGCGGCTGACAATATTGTAATGACATCGCCCGAGGCCCGGATATCTCGGAGTAACCCTCTGCTCAAGGTCAGCGCGACCCTCAAGGTCAAAATGTTACGTACGCTCAAGTTTTTTTATGGCTTATGTCTTAATTTGACGGCGTGGTAAATAGTGGCGTTTTAGACGTTTGCGGAAATTCTTGGTAGTAGGATTAATAGAATTGATATTGGAAAGTTATGTTATTCATTGCTTTTAAATAAAGTTATGTGCAGATAAACTGTAACCACGCACACCGAAATTTATTACCAACAAACAAAAAAATAATTGGTATATAATACCTTTTTTCTAAAAATAGCATTTTATTACAGAGAATGAATATACCTATCCTTATTTTCCTCAGTAATTCTTATACATTCACTTATCACCCATTACATACACTTAATACCCAAAAAATACCGGAAATAATTCCATCATACACGGCAAAGGAATCGCAAAGAAATTACCATTCATAAAGAATTTGAGCCTTCGGTAATCGCATCACAAGGTATTAACCATTGGAACAATTTTTGGAGGACCGACTTGATTCTGTCAATCGGCCCGATCCCGCATTCCACGCTACTGACAATTCCGATTCACATTTCTGTCTTCAAAAAATATTTCTTTTCAATCTCTGTATCTCAGTTAGCAACGGTTTTCACGACATTTGAGCAATTTATAACTTTTCTATTTAGGTTTAAGTATATAAAAACGTTTTCGATTCGTATTTCATTTCGTACTAGAGATAGAATTGTGTCGTACCGATGGATTTTTTCCATCTTTAAAGTTATTTACTTAAAATCTTGATTTCATTTGCTACAAAAAACTTTTTCCTGGGATAAAATGAAGGGGTCAGCAGAAATTACTATCATCTTTACTTGATAAGCCAACGTCTGCTTTTGTGTTGTGCGGCACTGGTGGAAATCCCACTGATGCACCCAGAACAATTATTTTTTAAAAATTCGGCCTCCATTTAATTTTGGTCTAACTGCTGTTGTTGTCATTTATCGACATGATCACTATTGTTCACTCCAGAATTCGAAATAGTCTTACCTGTACCCAGATTTACTATGAAATTGCTACAAATCCTTAGATTTGGCCGGAATGTGAGCTTATCTGTTTCAGAACCTTGCTTGCCCTTCAAATTCTATAGAGATTACTAAATAATACCGATAAGATCAAGTGACATACCTAAGTGGCTCGAACAATAGATAGGTAACATTGTTTGGGTACATTAAAACCAATCTCATGTTAGTGTTGAAAGCATACGTATTTAGGGCATCTATGTCATATGGTTTTACTTAAATATTAACTCTATCGTGTCTCATTAGGGTGAACTGTTTATTATAAATTAAAATCTTGATAAAAAAGCGAGGTTGGTCAAAAAGATTTCGCTATATCACAAAATTTATTTTGGCTGATCGATTAGGTACTATTTACCCTCTTGAATACCGCTAATTAGAAAACAGTAGAAAAACCATTGTGTCTCGTGTAGATCTGCGCACGGCATACAAGGGGTTAAACAGTTGTTAGTGGATTTTATTCTGATGAATGACAGACCGCGAGGTATACATTTTACTGGGAATGTTTTCAGTTACCTAAGCACTGATTTAATCTTCCCCAAAAAGTCTAAATCAATGTATTCCAGTTCATCAGACAAAAAGGTTTAGACATATATTTGTATTCGTTTCTCGGCTTTCATTTTGTATCGCAATTACAAAGGGTACTTTTTGTTTGATAAAGTCAGAAGCAATAAAGCGATTTGATTAATTCTTTTATCGTTGAAAGGTCCTTTTTTGAATGCCTAAGTTAGGCCTAAATGGCTAAAAGAGGATTTTTGTTAGTGTTTTCGTAAAAAAAAATTTGATTGGATCTGAAACATTAATTACATTATTTTAAATTCCCCGATACACGTTTACATTTTACAAAGATAGGAATTAAATATTATAATACCTATGACTTGGACTAAAATTTCACCAAATCCAACTCTAGAATTTTATTATAAAATAATTAATGTCATTCCGATGTGGTTTAGGTAACTTATAAAATTATCTAGAGGTACCATTTTTCGAATAAATATAATATGTACCAGTAGACGATTTTCACATCACTCAACAATCAGTTACAACTCTTTATAAGGCCACATTTTTATCAAATCGATACCGTTACATCAACATTTCATTATATGTATACCCGTTCCATTTATTTGAGGTTCAGCCAATATTTAAGTCTGGGCCAGTGATTGCAATGCAATAAACAGCTCTATCTAACGACAGCCCATTTTGGGAGAAAAATATTGTTACAAATATTTCGTTTAGAAAAAGTACTTCGTATTGGATAGTACTATTTATAATATTTATTCAGGGAATTATAATTTTATACTTAACTAGCTGTTTGTCGTCGCTGTTGTTTCACCGGTGCCCCGTGGAAACTACGTGTTACTTATTACTTTTTAAACAGTGATAAGGTATTTTCAAGAATGAAGGTTTTTGGCAAGTCGGTTTCGTATTTTCAGAGTTTTTAAGGCGTAAACAAATAAAAGGTTTCATCTTTAAAACAGCTACTAGTAAAGTCTAATGATGAATAGATGGTTTACATCCGAATCTTTCCGACGAACACAAAATACGTAGAATAGGATATAACAAGTATCTAACTATGGAATGTAGGAAAATACTTAAATTTCCATAACACCCTAATTAGAACAAACATTGCCACAGACACGTATACAAGCTAATAAAGGATTATTAACGATACCTGAAACGGCCTCAAAGTTGGAACCCGCGCTAATAGGGCTAAAACTTTGCCCAATTATATACGAATTAAGTATATAAAGCTTCTCATGACACTTGAGCTATCCAATACATAGTCCGCAGGGTACTAATGACCTAGTCGGACCTTTATTCAAAATAGTTTACTCTGTGTAAAGGTGTGTCCTCACTGCCAGCGTTTGTTTTTAAAGTAACGTTACGAGGAGCAAAACTTATGTGGAAACCAAAACCTTGTTTCTTATTCATCATCACCCTGGATCACACGTAGTGATGGGCTTCTTTACAGTCATATTATTTAGTGAATTTTTCAGAGCATTTGAAAAACGTTTTCGAAGGTTTATTTCGCGTTTTCAGACTTTAAAGTGCTCTTAGAGGTTTTCTTTATGTTTAGTCATAGAGGTAAGTTAAGTATATATATCAAACATAAGTAACTAAAAAAGTCTCATTTTTGAATGATTTTAACGAAAACTCAGAACATATCTAAAATGGGCAGTTTATAAACGAATGCTCCTCGATTACAGTGTGTTAACATTTATTATACGCGGCTACTCACGGTGAAACAACACCTTATGGGTTAGTTCCACTGTCAACCGCCAGACCGACTTAACATTGGCACAATTTAAGGGTCAAATTTTAGATTATGAGTTAATTGCTCGACTTTAAGGAATTTCTCGAGTAATATTTTAATATTTAATGGAGTCATTTGGATATAAACGTTGGAGTTTATGTACGCAATTTATACGACTTAAAAGACGGTAAGCAATTAGCACGGCACTAAGAGCGTACTTAAATATTTATGAATGTGCGGATTTTCATGATTTTTAGTGGTGACAAACGAGGCGTAAAGAAAAAACTCAAATATACTTAGTACTTGCAGGTATCTTTTTCTTAAAACAGAAAGTAGTTATTATACATTTTCAGATAGACATACAACATGCTCATTTTCCTACATATAAACTTAACATATAAACTGAAATTGATTTTAAAAGAAACTTTATACGCAATCCTACCAAATTCTTGGCTGATAAATAAAATATATGGCAACGCTTATCTCGAAAACTTTTGAAAATATTCCAGTTCAATGTAAATAGAACTATTAAAGTGCACACACATCGTTCGAGGGACTGTCGATTTCACATAACATTTACTTGAAAATATATTATTACAATGTGACTGCAAGTTACAGGAGAAACTTTGTTCCTCGTCTGTACCTTGTTAGAGAGCTGAGATTGAAGATATTTGATGAAGATAAGGTCAAAAGAATGTGTATGAATCTGTGATATGTGTTAGGTTTTCATGTATTTGTACTACTATGTATTTCTTGTTTTTTTTTATAAAGGTATTTTATTTATTTATTTCTCAACATAAAATTTACATTTTTAAACATTAAATTATAAAAATAAAAATAAAAAACATTAAAAATATAAAAATTATAGAGGTATATTATTATTGAGTAGTAAAGTAATGAAAATGAAAAATACAAGTTTCATTTTCATTACTTTAAAAAATTCAACTTAAACAGTTATGAAAAAAAGATTCTTCTAAACCTGTCACTGATTGAGCCCTAAGGTAATTCACACTCACAAACTCCGATCCACAATTGGTGATGAAGCTGATCTTTTGTTGTTCTAACTTGCTTTTAAGACGTACAATTCTTTCACATGCACACAGTCCAACCATGCGGAAAGCTGACAACCGTGGAGACAGCTTCGTCGTAGTTGTTTCAACCGAACTGATGGTCAAAGTCCTCCTCCGAGGGTGAGTCCCAGAGACTGTAGAAGCCGCTTAACGCTGCAACGGTAGCTTGCAGTGAGTGTGCGATTTCTTTAAGCGTCGCGACTTGTGGATGAAATCCTACAGTGCATGTCTTTCTTGCTGACAATATCTTTACTTAAATTACAAATGCGAAAGCGACAGACTCTGCATATCTGTCTGTCTAGGTATTGCTTACGTATTCCACGTAAAACTTTAGCCAAAATTTTTTCGCAATGCTACAGAGTAGCCTAACAATCTTTCATGCATTAATTTTCGGAGCATCAATTTATTCTCTTAAGATGCAGGTAAAACAGCGGAAAACAACTAGTATAGTGCTGTTGATAGTTAAATTGAAATTCTGTAGAGTATATTGCTCTCTAAGTTTTCCAAGTGGCACAAACTTCGAAGTTGGGTGAGCAATTCTAGAAGAATTTTCAATTAACTGCGTACTTATCTAAGTGCTGTCTAAGTGTCTATTTTTACTACATTATGTTTAAATAAAGGTTTTTAAACTTTTACAACTTGTACATTCCTATGTATTTGTAGATACGACTCCGGATCGACTTAATCGCAATGTATTACTACGAAGGTCATATTTTTGTAGGTTGCTCTATGTGGATTTTGTATAAAGTTTGAGACTAATTTCAAAGCCCAATTTCAAAATGAATGGATTAAAATGTAATTGAATCGTCAAAAAATGTCGGAGTAATAAAATTATACTTACAAAAATAAAACTTCGAACAGAAAACAAAAAAATATATGGAATTAACAAATACAAAAGAAATGAATAATGGAAAATACCTCAGACAAAAAAATACCACAGCTGTCACTTACAAAATAAAAATGAAAATTAAAGCCATTTTTCCACGGATCTTGTCTATTTTTATTCATATTTTTTACATATTTAATCTGTATTCCTTCGAGCAAGTACTGCAGAGATGAATAAGTTAATCACACGTGCGTGAAAAGATGAAAGAATAAAATGTTTGGTTCTCATCACAATTGAAATTCGTAATTCTAGGAAAAACTACCGATTCGTGAAACAAAAGACAATATTTATTTAATTTACCTTCTTCTGTTTCGTGAAACTGACTTTTGTGTTAATGTTTTAGGTTTAAGGTTGATAAAATAAAATCCTAACTCCTGCATTGTGATCCTTGACTTTTTCAAGGATATTTTATTATTCTCACTAAAAACAATTAATTTATTAACGAGTATTCTTTAATCATTACCAACAGTTATATCTTATCAACTAAACCAATTTAAGAATAGAAGTAATGATAGTTTCCCTTAAATTAAAGAAGCATTAAAGAATAATCTACAAACAGTCCATTTCTAAACGTTTTCCTTTAATATAAATTTGAACTACGATGACTTATTTAAATTATGTTTGCAGTAGTATTTGCCCCTAATCCGATATTTGATTTGTTTATATTATTACAGCAACTTCTCGCTTTCTATCAATATTCCTTGAGCTTTGACCTACTTGCATTTTCATAGAAATCGTATACGAAAACTAACCCAAAACCTGTTACATAAGGTTGAAAATCACATATGTTTGATTTGACATTATTTCACTTTGAAATATATTAGATTTCGTACACTGAGAAAGTGTTTCCGATATATTTATTATGTATTATTTTACTGTCAATCAATTCGGCATGCTCTTGATATTCAGTATCAATTTCATATTTCTTGAGAAAGATAGCTTAATGTAGGTAGTTATAGCTAGCAAAAATCTTGCTTTTATCATATACCTACATATAAAAATATTTTGGAAAATCTAAAAGATAAAAAAATCTCTGAAAAGATAAAAGAAAAAAATCTTAAGAAGACGTTTAGTTGAAAGTTTTACTGCCATATAAAATATTTTTATTCGAGTAACTTAGGTGTAGGTTCTAATCCAGCTTTTAAATTGTAAGCTGAAGTCTAGACTAGTCGAGTTCTCATACTCGAATCAAAAGTAAATAAATAAAAGATTAAGAGCTTTCTAAAGCGATTTTTCTTTGGCAAAAATCTAAAAAATATTGCCTTTTGAGACGTACATTTAAAGCAAACACCTAACTATATAACATCATATACTTATCTAAACAATATTTATTTCTACCATGATGCGAAATACCTACCGAAAGAAAAATAGAAAAGCTGCCTTGTGCCTATTATATTAAATCCGCATTAAAGACGA
This sequence comes from Helicoverpa zea, assembly GCF_022581195.2. Lineage (NCBI taxonomy): Eukaryota > Metazoa > Arthropoda > Insecta > Lepidoptera > Noctuidae > Helicoverpa > Helicoverpa zea. The sequence continues at coordinate 10,481,576 of NC_061456.1, read as the reverse complement.
TTTAATAACTGTCGTATTTTTGTGACAAATATTCTCAATATTATACTTTGAAAAGTCAACCTTATGAATAAATGCCAGTTGATTCAATCTTCCAGCCCGCTGTCGAACAGAGTACAACGTCCTCCAAGCACGTGGTAGTGTACTTAATACGAACCTCGCAGCATAGATGGCGCTTATTCTCATTTCGTTAAGTGGTAATCTACAAAAAAAAACGTTTTTTAACTTATGTCGAATAATTAACTGTCGAAACTTAAGAGACTTTTAGGTTGAAAAAAATATTCAAAGTTATCCATTGGGGTTAGTAAAAGTCGTTGTGCATACCTAGTATAAATTCATTTGTACAGTATAACTTTAAGAGTTTTATACAGGAATTAGTATCCATATTTTTCTGATTTTATGGCGGATAAAAAATGAAAAAAAAAACATACTCATGATGCAGATATGTTCTGTTAATGATTCTGGACCACCAGTTTTTTTTGTGCACTGCTTAAAACTCATTCCTGTATCTGTAGGTAATGATTTTTATTTATTTCAACTATTCATGGGTAAAAAGGGTAAATAAATCAAAACAGCTCACTGATACGACATTTAATAGCTTCTAATAATATACTTTAGACATTTTTACAATTATTATTCACAGTACAAAAATATTGTACATTTTAACTACGCATTTTGATAAAAGCCTCTTTACAATTTACATGATTATAATTTAACTATGTATAATATATTTTACAAATCTCGATAATACTTATTTTAAACGGGTACTAATTAAATTAAGGTTTATATAATAATATGAATTTTATTTTATCTTACATAATTTTAATCATAATTTAATAAAATTTCAGTTCCTTATACTTACATTTCACTCTTGAAATAATATTTACTTTAATTTATCTTACGTCTATCCGATTCAAATTTGGCATTTTTTCTCAGTAAATTCCTCTTCCCAATATACATTCCACAATAAACATTATGCTTAAAAAAGTAATAAAATCACTAGATACCTACTTATTTTCTGACAAGCAAATTCAATGTTTTTCTATCTCCAAAAAAATCTTTTTAGACGAGAGATCTATAAAAAGTGAAAAATTGTGTTTTTGGCAAAAATAAGGACTGTTTTGAATAAACCCTTAAGTATATAAATAATCAATAAATGAGTAAATAAATGCTGCTGCCTCTACAATAAGCAAGTAAGAACTATTCATAAAAACTAAGCGATGTTTGACTAGATTTTACCTGGTACCACATAATTATTAGAAAAGGCATGGTCAAAAAAATTTGTTCATAAAACTCTTGTAGGGTCAATGCTTAGTTCCTACAGGCAATGGCACAAGTTAGCCTCAATATACATTCTCTTTCCTCTTATCAAGATGGAATCTTTTCAAAATAACCTCTAGAATTAAGCACAACACTTCTTCTAGTCTTTTCACTCGTATGCAACTACACTAGTCCATGTTCTTTGAAATGCTCTAACAGCCATTGAAATACAGAAGATCATATCCGATTATAATGTCCTCTTCCTCTATTTGTGGCACTATTTGTGACTTTTAACAACCACAATTTTTTCTATTTATTTTAACATGTTGAAGATGTTTTACGCTTGATTTTCTCTGATGCTCCTGTGTCACCTGCATTAACCCTTATTTTCCTCACGTAACCCATTTCCACATGATGCCTTGTCAGTTAATACACAAGTGAAGCAGGAGCATTATAAAAAGGAAATTTTTCATGTCGGTTTTTACATTTACATACACTAAAATAGGAAGAGAGAACACTTGATACAATCTTCGTAGACTTATCTACTCGCATTGTATTCGCGGTTGGCGTGTATGACACACGCCTCGGGGCCGCTAGAGCATGACGTCCCGCGCCGGCACGTCCAGCACGGCGCGCTGTCAGTCGCGCGTTGTCACCAGCACTAACAGCTGTGTGCGACGCGCGTCCACTGGCGGACGAGACATACTGCTGCTGCGGCCGCGGTTTAGAATCTGAGAAGATTTGATGGTAATTTAGGATATGGTCGTAAATAAAAATTGACGTGAAAATACATTAAAGATAAAAATACTACTGTCATAACTTCGAAGTATTTTTTTTTAGGTTACTATTTTTAATAGTCCTAATTGACTACTGGAGGTACTATGTAGTTCGAAATGAAGTTCGAATCCTATGTTGGGCGCCATAAAAGTGTTGGCACCCAACGTGGGATTTAAAGTCAACCAGTGCCTAACATTTTAGAAAAAAAAAAATATAAAACAATCAAAGAATGTTCGTGAACTCTGTTACTGAGAACTCTGTTACTAGAAACTGAATTCATAGTTTAGTTCAGGTCCCACTCAGGGTGCCAATGTTACATTTTGGCGCCCAGTGTGGGACTTAGATCAAACAAATTCATTTTTTTATTATTTACGTTTATACACAATATCGTAATTATTTCTTACATTTTACGACGTTACGATACTGCACAAAAATTTCTATATAGATACTTACAGTTGCAACGGAGTGTGACCTCCTCGCGTGGGTGGAACTAAGCAGATCAGAGTTGGCTGTTGAGTCGGATCTTGAGCGAACGGTCCCTCTCGCATGTCGCTTACGTCGTCGGCCGCACCACAACCATTTGTAAGGCGGAACCCGTCTGCAATCAAAGTTATACCCACTTGTACGGTGCTACTCGTCTGAAATTGAGTATGAATTTGTATGTAGTGGGCTAATATAGTGTAAGTCTTTTGTGGTGTAATGTCTGTTAAGATAAAAGATCAGTGATTAATACAGCATACATAAATATATATTTATACATGATGTTTGGAAAGTGTCTTTGAAATAAAAAATAAATATAATAAATGACTGTATTATGTGGTCAAAAAATCAAGGAGTTACTTTAGAGGTTATAAGCTACAAATTACCTGAGGCTAGTGTAAATATGAGGAGAGAACATGCAGCATATCAAAGGATTTGCTGCTGAGTTTAAAGGTGCGAGGCTCTGGATGAGGGTAGCTATTGCCAAGTTGGTCTGCGTCGGTGGTATGTGCTGATACACTTGTAGGAGATCGAACACGATGTATGGAGACCAACATAGCACGAACACTGTGGAGGAGAAAAATATTTCGTCACTTTTTTGTGCACAATTTTATAACAACCAGGTTTAAAGTATACGACTTACATAGTAATAATAGCAAAACAAGACAATGATGAATTAAAGATTAAGTAGTAAAAGTATGTTAAGTTTGGACACCAATGGCCGATGAAATGTGAAAGAAAACCACTTGAAATAACCTGGACTATAAAGTCTGATTGGACCCGCGTTGGGTAAGCGTGATGATTTCCGCTCAATCCTTCTCTTCCATAAAAGGCTGACGATGATGTTGAATTTGGCCAAAAATATTACAAAAACTTTTATAATGAATTCAGTTCATTTCAATTCCTGAGCGAAATTACACAATAATTATTCTGACATTGATAATCCGCGCACGTTATGGAGCGATTAAATTCCTAACATGATATTAAACTACAAGCTTTTGCGATATTACAGTAGTAACTACTATTCAGCAGTTAAACAAGCAAGTTGGGTCATTAGTGTAAAACAATTAACTGTATTATTGTGTGCTTTGTTCGTCTAAATTGTTGCCGCGATTAAATATAAATGAAACAGTAATAAAGTTATTGAGCGGGATATGTTTGTATGAGAATGTCATTTTGTAATAACGAGGGATTATTCGAGTTAATTTTAAAGGCTGATAAATTTTATGATACTGAATTGTTTGCTTTTTTTCATACAGCTGGTGAGACTAATCAATATCAAGTCATGTCGGAAATTGCTGAGTTATTTGAACTTCTAGAATTAATTTTGACATCATCATTGTTGCCGCATTAACTAATGACCACCTCAATATAAATACTTTCTGTTACATAATTAAGAATACCTACCACACTATGACAAATTCTCAAATCAAAACGGTTACTCGTAAAGCCATAAATAACCTCAAAGAATTTTCAAATATAGAACACAATGAAACAATTCGGTCAATGGCTGCCACGACTAAACTTGTACCTGTCAAACAAACAGACCGTACCAAAGATCATTAAATCGTCCACATATACTCACCGAAAACAATAACAAATGTCATTTTGACACTTTTGATCTTTGCTCTAGGAATTAGTCCTCTAGAACTAGCGCGCCTTGAATCCGGGTCGCTTTCGATCTGACCTGAAAAAGATAAATATATACCACATTAAAATCTAGACGTAAATACTTGGCGATTCTATTTGGAGAAGTCATTAGCAGCTGTCAGCTGTATCTGGTTTTTGTAACTTTTTGTGGCGGATTAAGTGTTTCTTTTTGTTTTATTGCGAGTTTTATTAATCTGCCCGTGAACGTTTATAGTATTTGAAAGGGCAGAGAGATAAAAATAATGTCTGTAGATCGTTTGTGAGTTCGCGAAGGTTATGGTCGGGAGTGGTGTTAGAAATATGCTGACCTTTGAATTGTGATCAAACGAATTTTTATTTTATGTTATAAAAACATTAACATAGCAGATGATTAACAAGTTTTTGACTATGATAATATCGGGTATTTCTTTGAACTTTTCAATGGTAATATATAGAGAACAGAAGATATACCCTAAAGTCTTTTTAAATGAGAGAATTCAAAGTTACATACCATTCCTCAAAGTCTTAGTTCTCCTAGAATTAATAGGCGGGCTCATGACGACAGCTTTACTCTTCGTCCATATAGTGAGGACTATCACAGCGTAGCAGGCTGCTATCGTCAACGCGGGTAGGACGAAAATCATGATGGAGATCAGGGACATCCAGATCTGCCACCTTCTGGGAGTTCCCAGATCTATCCAGCATTGCATTTGACCTGGAAAATGAACAAGAGATTTTTTACGTTTGGTAGTTATAAGGAGTATTTCTGCAGGTTTTTTGATAGTTTTCGTTTGCTTCATTATGTCATTAAGTTTATATTTTCCAACAACCAAAAATGAAATTAAATTTTCTTTCTAGCGAGACTGATAATTCCGAGCACGCAATATGGACATTTGAATATTAAAAATCATGTTGCCTACATTCATTCTCATAATGAAGCAGACTTATGCTTATTAATTCTAAAAATAGACGAATATTTTTGGTCGCAAGTAAAAATGTACATTTCATTATTAATTTGTCGTCTAAAAATATCTCAATTATTAAAATAAATTAATGATGCCAAAAAGTAAAGTCATCTCCGTGACGGGAACCAAGAGGAATTGGGTCAACATTTGAAATTGGATCATTTTTTTCATCAACCGTTACTTTGCCATAGGGAACTATTTATCTTTTTTTTTGCTGGTGAACCATTAAAGTATACCGATCTATTTTATTTCAAAGCGATGCTAATAATTACAATTTTAGTTCAAGAATAGCGAAATGAATTGTTAAATTATTGATAGTCTTGTATACTCCAATAATTTATCTGTACGCATTATTTTTATTACCGATTAGAATTTTTTCACTTTTGGAAAGGTACTCTATTCTTGAGTAACAAATTCCGACATGAAGAATCAGATGGATACGAAGTTTCCAGTGACGCGGTTGAAACCGCAAGAAAACAGCTACATTGTTATTTATAATTTTTATCAATTTTTGGCAACCCTAATACACACAACAATTTGTACCTATATCCTAAAGGATAAACATTATAATCTGTCCATTACATCATTTCCCGCATAAACAATCATACGATGCACTAATCCCCTCGAGCGAGGCGCCATGCAACTCAATCCTTGGCTCGGATCGGATTAAATGCAACCAGAAACTCCGCAATATTCCTTTCTTACATAATGAGGGTCTTTGTTACGTTGAAGTAGCTCTTAATCCTGATATTTATTATTTATTTACAAGAGTCTGACCTGCGGCTTTGCCCACGAGACGACGATAAAAATAAAATGAGTTAATACAAGTTGTCGGCTACCTCCAAAGAAATTAATAAGTGGTTTAAGACACTAAAAAACACGTAGGTACGTAAAAACGAAAAATCATGTCCAAACACAGCTACGATACGATGTTCCATCACGAAGTTCCAGTGCATATCTGCCGGCTCCATCATCAGATCAGTTTGACAGTACCATATTGTCATCAGAATTAGACACAGCTGCCAATTTTCATAACACTACGATCCTCGGCAGATGGTTTAATGAGTTGCCTTAGATTTCAATACATACATAGTTACACGTAGGTCTATTCTATTCTTCTTTATGGCAAATTGTCTTCATACAGGTCGATTTTTGTTAAAAAAAATACAAGCTTGTTAAAAATTGGTATTAATATTAGTGTGATATGATTCTTACCTTGAACTTCTTTAACTTCGTATAATATAAGGAGTGGAATTGAGAAGACTATGCTGATCAACCAGGCTGACACTATGAGGGCTCGGGCTCGATTCCCTGAAAAGATTTACAAAAGTATATCAATGGCTAATTTGTTTTTCCTTATATTATTGTAATATATTTAATAATATAAAGACGTCTTTATCGATGACTTTCATCATATTATGAATCAAGGAAAATATAAAAGTTTCCCTGTCTTTTATTTCATATTTTTTCATGAATCTCAAGAAAAATGTTATAGATTAGGGTTTTCAATAAGGTTTCCACCTACGTTGGGCTTAAAAAAAACTTTTCAGTGTCCATAAAAGCAAAGAAATATTCCCGAAAACGTAAATAAATAATTAGGTAGGCTTTAAAAAGATCCTCTAGGCACTAATTTTAGAACGCCGTAAAAGAAGAATTGCTCTAAAAATGTTTTATTACTCGAGTCATTAAAAATTAAAAGATAAATAGGTTATTACTTCAACTTTTGGGAATGATAAGAGTACCTACTTGCTTTACTACTTTAAAGATCATGAATATTAAACAATCTAGGTACAAACACAGAAGCTTATAAGACTATTTCTTATGGCTAAAATTACCTACTTATGGCTGTTTTATGAGTACCTACAAAAAATTCCTTAGACATGAATGGGTACACAAGCAAAACAATAAATTTACGACAAAATTACACAAAAATCGGTTATTAAGTAATTAAATAGTACTTACAACTGCCCGAGAAGTTCATAGGATTAGTGATGGCGTCGCACCGGTCTATACTTAACGCTACCAGCACATACGTCGAGGCGTACATCACCACAGCCTGAAATATACATAAGAAAGAAAATATTTATAAAGGTTCTATTATCACGAAATATTAAAAAAAAGTTCTCCCCTGTGGCTGTCAGTTTTCCGTACATCCAAATAAAGATGCCTTCCTCTATAAATGGGCTATCTAACAGACCGACGTAATTTTTGAAAATCCGTTCAGTGTTTTCTGAGAGCCCGTTAAAACAAAAAAACGAACTCTTTAAAGCGTTGAATTTTAAAACTACACATAGTAGATAATACCTTTCAACTTACATAAAACATATCTACAATAGATATGAGTTCTCAGTTAGATCATCTTATCTTCTGAATTTGATAGCAAAAGACTTTATGTACGGTCCCAGTTCTTTTAAGTTTTAAACTTGGGAACCTTAAAATTATTAATTGCGCAGATTATGAAAAGACTATTAAAACTTTGGATACGCAAATGCTAACTTGGACATCAAGATAATTTTAAAACGTAAAATTTTGTACATTACTATCTGTTTAATGGAGCTAACAGAACTGAGAATATATTTTTGAAGCTGGATTAACATAAATCGTAATTTATATAATAAAATTGAAAGATTAACAAATGTATCCTAACCTTGTAATACTAATATTATCGCTACTGATAGGTAATAGACAAAAAAATCAGACCCTTTTTTGCGATCGGCTATAAGTCCTTTTTCCTACCTAATAATTTAAATTAATTGGTTTACTTTACGAATCCATTAATTAACGTGTAAATATTAATTTAATTTGTCGCTAATTAAGTTATGACAGCTTCGCACAATGTAGGTAATCCTGTCCCTTGAGTACCTGGCACGGGACGATAAGCTTGATACTATGTCATAATATTGTCTTTCAAATATTTTTGTAAATATAAACATATGTATTTTAATATAAGTTTGTTGTTTCCGTCGTTTAGGCGGATGATTCGCAAATACATTATTGGTTCTGTAGAGGACATGGTATGAAATGCCACGTGCAAATGACAGATGTCTATAATCCTTTGATTTGCGATTAGTGGTTGAATATTGACTCTAATTACAAAACAATTCATAGATAAATTATAGAAATCAATAGTAAGTCATAACTGTACGGATCAATATTGGTGCGGTCGGTCCGTGGATGGGTGAACATCTTGTCATGACGAGATCCTCCGTGTTTTTCGGAAGGCATGTTAAATTGATGGATCCCGACCGTCGTTTGTACATCTTTAGCAGCTGTTACGGTAAATATTCAAAAAGAGGTATCGGGATGCAGTTAATACAACTTATATAAAAGATTTTACATGATTAATTCTGTTTAACACAAACTAAAACTTTTTATTATTGCATTCGACTTAATTATTATATTGTTTAGACTAACAGTACATTCATTACGAGTTCTTGAGAAACTATAACAGATGTGCGTTCGTATGTTTGTTTATTGAATCTGTAACCAGAACGCCCGTGCTGACTGATTTAAATATTTTTTGTTTGTATTGGCACAGAATTAACTTTTTTCCGACTAGATTATAGTTTTTGCTCTTGTTGCTATGTTTTAGTCGTGAATGTGTTAATTTTGAGAAAGATTTTGAATCTGAAGTATATTTCTAATGAATGAAAGTCACTTTAGGTAACAAATTAGTATGTGTCTTTTAAGCTAATGTAGGCTTGCTTTTTGGAACGCAATTTCGATTCTGATAAAAATAAAAACAAACCCCCTACACATTTTCTTTTCACCTATTAATATAAAATCAAACTTACTATATAAAGTTTTTCTTTTCCATAACAAGTCATAATACAGTTTCTTCGAAAACTCGAAGAAAAACAAAGTTTTGAATTTATTCAGAAACTATCTCCTTTTCATAGTGGGTGTTCTTGTTGGGGAATTGAGGTAATTTTCAAATATTAGGTCCCAGGTGAAACGTAAATACTTATTTCAATCTGGGACATATTTATTGGCTTAATTCTCTTAAGTTAGATGAGACCTAGAAACTTGTGCAATATATTTCTGAAAGTGAAAACGTCTGGTTCATTTGCATCAGATAGTAATAAAATTTACTCTTAGTTTTGGTGCAAAAAAGGAATAATGACTATGCAATAAAGTTTTATGATTGAAGTGCTCACTGCGTTAATTAATTATTTGTCTGACCTAACTTTTTAAATCTTTACGATACTGTTGAATATAATGAATACAATAACTACTATTCACTATTAACAAAAAGACTGTAGGTATGTACTATTTGTAAAATCAATAATTCTCAGTAGGTACTCTATTTTCTTTGATCTCTTAAAAGTATTGGCTAGATACTATTTAGGGACTTATAATTCTTACACTAATAATAAAAAACTCAGCATTTCCACTTAGCCTAATTTCTTCGCAACATATGCAACTGCAGAATAAACAATATCCGAAATCATTCAACAGAAAAATATAAAATTTCGCAATCTCCGTTTCTTTCCACTATTAGGTTAGTTGCACAGACAGACTTTGTTTATAAACATAATACTATTTTTGTTTTTATTCGATTCTCACCTGTAAGAATTTCACGGTTTTGCACATGAACTCCCCAGCTAGCCACGCTATGGTAATCTTCTGAATTATATCCGGGAACACGTAGATTAGGCCGACGAAGAGATCTGGAAAAAACACAGATATTAATAGAATACTAGTTTATAAAAAAGGAAAGATTTACTCAAAGTTCACGAAGAAAATTATTTTATACCAGCCCATAGCCATCCCACTTACATGAGTTGTGTAATATGTACTGAAATAATTTTTCAATTTGTGTCAGTATGTCCTAAAATTAGAGCGTTCAACCAAACAAATTCTTCAGCTTCATAATTTAATTAATACTTAATCTGTAGCTTAATCGTAGTTTCCTTCGTGTTACGGAAAATCTACGTCACAGTAATCCCAACACATAAAATGTTGAGCATAATTTTATCATTACGTTAAGTTAAAGTTACTTACTTCCTCATAATCTAATTGCTTAAAAGTTTATTAAAATTCTCAAAATTGCTTTTAATCAACGTCTCAAGACATGGTTCGTTTACCAGCATTTTCGTGATCAAAGGAAGCTTTTTGGTGGTGCGATACTCAGTCCCGTGGGAATAATGGACAACATTACATCAAGTACTTTGGCTCTCGTTACGGGTAGTCAGCAGCCAGTAAGTCTGACAACCGGTCTAACCAAGGGGTATTGGGTTGACCGGGTAACTGGGTTTAGGAGGATAGATAGGCGGTCGCTCCTTGTAAAACACTGGTCAGGTAGTCAGCTGCATCTGGTTAGACTGGAAGCCGACCCCAACATAGTTGGGACAAGACTAAGCAGATGATTGCATGGAGTAACATAACGCGTTAGCTTCATCAATTAGCAGAGTATTAGTTAGTAAATCAGTGGTCAGTTAATCTAATTTACGCGTATCATGTATTTGACAGGCCATTATGTGTTACACGCATTTAGTAGTGTAGCTCTCGCGTTACCAATTTAACTTTAATATTTGGTTACAGCTTCTAGGATTTGGTTTTAGAGATAGAAACTCTGTGTACCTGTGTAATTTGCATATAAACTGTGATCGTTAAACACATAATTATTTTTAGTTACTATTTTTATTTCAGTTTTATAACTCATCACTTATTTTTCACTTCCACATATTTTTTATGTCCCACCATGCTTCCTCAACCAGGATAAAAATAAACCACCCACTTTTTAATTTTGAGTTCCTTAAGTTCATTACTCGTCTTCTAATATTCTACATCATATATATCAAACGCACAAAATGTTATTAATCATTAAGATTTTTTCCATTTCCCATTAAGTTAAGAGCACCATCATAAAATTTCCACTTTGGCACACTTTTAACTGATGTCTAAGAAATGTATCAAGCGTGAAGTCGTTATGAGAATGCGGGTCATGTCTTGTAACATCACGGAGGATGGAAATGTAACAGAGATGCCATAAGGCAGATAGGTCAGGTGCGTGCTAGTAGGTCAAGAGTAACGTACGATAGGCGTGATCAAAAAGATCTAGAACTACGAGCCGTTCGCGTTCCTTGTCAAATTAAAACTATCCAGCATAGATTGGTCTTTATTGATTTTTGATTTGGTTTTAAAATAAATAGAAGGCGTATGTGGCCGGGCTGGTGACTAACTAGGCTTTTGGGTGGTTTGACATATTTGTCAACGATTTTCGGTATTACAAAAAATGGGAACTAATAACGTTACCTTGGTTCCTCGTACCCCGAACACTCGCCTTTTGGCGCGCTACTTTCTTAGGATAGTTTACGTTATGACATCTCCACTGGTAATTTTGTTCTCCATGTTTATGCCCTTACTCCAATTTTCCCCTTAGCTGTTACCGAGTATCTCTCGTATTGCCCCAAGTCGTTTGAACAGGGGAAGAGAGTGCGAAACCAGATAAGGACGTGGCAAACCTATGAGGCGCCCATTATTTGTTTTTCTTTCCCAAAGTTAATATTTGTAGAGAAAACCTTTTTCCGTTAACCTTATTAGAACCGTGCATAAAGGTGCAAAATGATTGCTTCAAAGCCGTTTGACGATGTTTATCTAAGGAGTTAGAATCTGCTTTTTACGTATAGATTTTTGAACGAAAAAACACCTGATTAGTATGCGGAGGACGTTGTAAGATCTGAGGATAATGTTGTAGTGTAGTTATTTTAAATAGGGAGGTATTCATTTATGGGGCATGTTATTAAGCTAATGTCTCATTGAAATCTATAATGAGCAAGGTCAACGTATCTTTAGTTGGTGCTTTAAATTCTAGGGCTATGTTTTCGATTAAATTATTATTTTAATCACTGGAATGTAAATGGTGACTCCATTTACATGCCAGTGATTAAAATAATAAATTGTCACTGGATTAAAATAATACAATAATTTATTATTAAAAAAATCAGATTAATGTATTAGATAAGATCTTTTATTTTGTTTGATTAGAATAACAATTGCCAATCGTAGATGGTTTGATCCTTATTCGGCGTAATAAGCGCTTAAGCTTATGGAAATTGAGTGCCTATTGTCTTCTAGATGTAACAATAACAAAACACTGGTAGGTATAATAATGATTGTTTATACAGAATTTGATCAAGGAATTGAATACTGTTATCACAGTCACTCAATACTATGATTCAGATGGAATTTTAGCTGATCTCCTACACTATAGTATGAAGCAATTAGAACAAGATATCATGCTGTCCTACAACCTAAACCATTTTTAAACCCAGAACGATTTAAACACAACAAGACCACTTTTATTATATGCACTGAACGACTGACCGTCATTAATCTTTCCTATTAAACCAAACTATTACAAAATCCCCAACACCCTATGACTCAGAAAATAGAGTTTAAAATAGAACGTAATATGTTTTCGCAGTAGTAAATATGAGTATGTCAGCCGCTAATCTTTGCAAACATGCTGATCTGTTTAGATACACGTCAGTTAGTTCATTTTTATAACAAAGTTAGTGAATTGTAGTGTGAGTTAGAAATAGCAGAATGCGGAAACCGTGGGAGATTGTACTGGTGAAGGACTGACAGCTCATGGGGTTTTTAGAATTGATTTAGTTCGTTGGTGATTGATACTTTGAACTGACTTTAGTGTTCTTTTCAAAATAATCATACGTCATTTTTGGTATAAGAGGATTGAATATAATTTTATCTGATAATGAAGCTTTAAAAAATCTTTTGAAATATTTTGGTTTTGATAAAGAAAATGTTTTTGTTTTAATATGAAAAAGGGCGTATGGAAAAGGAGACATTTAACATTGTTGAAACATTGTAACATTTAGCGTTAAATGTCGGAATTTCCGCATCACGCGTCAAACTTTTACATTAACGGCTTACATGGGTACAAAATAAACGTTTAATAAATACACAAACGTATTTAAAACCCGAACAACAAAATCAGAAGTAGGTACTTCCAAATTAAAATACGAAACAAAAATTCTAAGCACGTTTTAAACCGAAACCCTTTCCTAAACTTTTTATCAATTTATGTTTTCCTGCATAAATATGTCAGCTAATTTATCAATGCAAGTATTATTTAACAAAACTACACGCAATATAAATCACATTTAATCCAAAAGTTCGTTAGTTTAAGCCTCAAACAAGTTCCTAATTCGAGTGCACATTTTGGCACAAACATTGTGGAATTACCCACTGTGTCACTGAAAGGTGGACTGCACATTAATCTGAACTGTCAGTGGAATAAAGGTGTGAACATATGGGTACAAAATATTCTTACATATGAATATAGAGGAAGGGTTCGACCAATGAAACGATGGATGGGTTGTGTGAAAGTCAATAATTATGGCGGGAAATATAATGTTACTTGTGAGATAATGTCAACCAGAGAAATATGGATAACAGTATGGTTCGTCAAATAAAATTAAGGACACGTGGCCTCTGCGGGTTGTTCGAAAGACTGCGGGTTGTTCGAAAGAGATACCGCGGCCCTGGTACATGAAAGGCCTATGACGGAACACGACGGTTTTTACGCGGGAGGCGTCATTTGATGAATTTTGACGTTGTTAAAAAAAAAAAAAAAGGACACGTGGCCTGGACAAGGATGATGACACCTGTACTTGAATATAATTATATGGCGTTAAATGTGGTAGTTTTGGATATGGTGTGCAAGGATAAGAAGCCTAGATTAGGTTTATTTTGGCACGGGTTTGGCTTATAAAACAAGTTCATTTTGTTGACCTCAAACAGTAAATATTCTGACATGAACGGTTGAAGTTACAAAAAATGTTTGGGTTCCAAAATACCATAAATTCCTTTCAACCTCACTACAATAGATTCCGTTTTACAATAGCATAAACTTTTACAATACTGGAGCCCAAACTATTATAATGCATCCTTTTTGGACCCCTAATGGACATAGCCTTGTTCGACGAAAATTTCACGAAAACAAGAGTGAGGTCCGATTTTAAGTTGCGATTAACCCTCCTTTAGACAATTTATGGAAGGGGATCACATTTTTTGTAACTCGGATCATTTGTCCGACAAAAAGTGTGGTATTATCACTTTTTGTGTTAAAGGATAAGTGGGGTTAATGGGAAAGGGATAAGTATTTTGTAACAGACATTTTGAAATGTTGGGAAAAACAGCATCATTCTGCTAATTTTACTTAAGCGACATACGATTCACATCCGACTGAGATCTAATCCCGACTCAATTACGATTGAAGCGTACATATGTGGCATTCGCTATTTTTTCTTTTAAATAAACGTTTTTATCCATTTCTGTGGTTCAATAATGAATCATATTGTCTGCAAATGATTTATGATTGTAGAGCAAACTACCGTATAGACCAAATGGCAGACCAATCGCAAACCAATCGAATGTCATTGGAATACGATTGGTCTTATACTTATTAGTAGCAGAATGCCCGCTAAGGTTAAAACTGCTATAGCGATTCGGGTCCCAGATCATAACTCTGCCACGCTTGAACGACCAGACTACAAAAATAATTTAAATTATATTTGTTACGAAGGTAGTGTAGAAACTGAGAAAGAACTACTTTTTTATCTGGTCGTGTACTTTTCCATGTAAGTAATGTAAAATGTAAGTTCCTATCATCATCATCATCATCATCATCATCATCATCATCATCATCAGCCTATCGCAGTCCACTGCTGGACATAGGCCTCTCCAAGTGCACGCCACTGAGATCGATTTTTGGCTTCTCGCATCCAGCTCCTGCCAGCCTAGCTTATAGTTCCTATAGCCCTTAGTAACCTTGGGTAACAGCTAAAATCAACGTAATACCTACACATACAGAACATACTCATACAATAACAGTTACTGAAAAGTAAACAAGAATTTAAATCCCCTAACCACAAAAATAACGAAGAAACAAAGTGAATACATCGATAAACAGATGATCAAAGAAGTCTATAGATATAATCCGAAAGAATTTCCATTCCAAACATTTCGAACACAAATGGAATTACAATATTAATATAAAAAATCTCATATTGGAGTACTTTGATTTCATATTCTTATGAAATAATTTCCTACTGTAATGCGTACTTAATTGAAAATTGTATGAAGATACACCGAGCATAATCAATTTTCTATAGGAGTTGGTAGGTACCTACGTAGGTTTGTATGTACGGCGTTGTGGATGATTCGATTTCTTTGGTGCTTTTGACCATCATTTTATATTGTTTTTGCATTCAAATATATGGAGGGCATTCTGGAAGAGATTACATAAGAAATAAATAGTACCTTTTTACTTGATTGTTCTATTTTTTCTTGTCTTACCAACTGTTAAGTAAATAAATTGAAATATTTATAAGTTACCTATCTTTATAACTATCACCTCCGGTCTTTATCCCAATCCAATTTGGGGTGTATGTAATAATATAACATGTTTTGTAGTTATATTCAAAAATAGCTGTTGCCCGCGACTTCATCTGCGTGAGCAATATAGGATTTCCAATTTCGTTTATTTAATCATTCATTGCTCAACCCCCGTAGGTGATAGCGTGATAATATATAGCCTATGTGTTGAACCGGCCTCCAGGTAATAGTCCTTCAAAATTTGATTTAAATCCATGCAGTACTTTTTGAGTTTATCCGGGACAAACATACAGACAAACAGATAAACAGACATACAGACAAAAATTCTAAAAACTACATATTTGGGTTCAGAATCGACTATGGATCACCCCCCAAGTATTCTTTTAAAAAAATATTCAATGTACAGTTTTGACTTTCCTATCATTTTATTATATGTATAGATAGTAAAGTAGACATTAAGTATACAATATTTTTCAGAGACTGTATAAAATAGACAATAATTCCTTTCAACATACACGTTGGCAATTTCCCACAACACACAATCGGCAAACATTTTTCTGCCGACTGCACAAAAACTAATGGGAGTACAAACTGCCGTCAGCATATTCCCACAACTGAACCGAAAACAAGCAAACAAAGAATACAGTTTTTCAAAAACTCACAAAAATGGATTTTGGGATAAAAAAGAGAGTATTGGAACTAAAAGTACCGATAGCCAATACAACGATAGATTTATGTGTAAAAGTTCATTTTGGTTCATAATGGTTGGTTTCTGAGGTTTATTATACCTAGTAGTTTTTAATTTAAAGTTAATAGATAAATCGATAAGGGCCAAGGAGAAAGGTTATAACAGTGCTTTCACATTAGCGGATTATTCGCTCGGCTATTCTAACGCGTGACACATTCTGTGCAGCAAAAACCCTGTTGCACGGTTTCAGCCGTCATCGTTTGCTGTTGAGCTTATTAATATAGGTAACGTTCGTACAGCCCCCGCGAAAAGATCAAATTTTGTATCAAAGCGATATAAATCGATAATGTCTGGTTCGACTTTTTATAATTAAGTTACCAAAACTAAGAACAATCCTAATTCAAATTCTGCTATCATTTTTTCCAAAAAAATATTAAGTGACTTCTTAGAATATTTGAACCTCAAAAGCCAGCGCAATAAGTTTCTCTAATGCGCAAAACTGGCATTTTTATTACTCAATCCTTTCCCGATTTCCACCAAGGTTAAACGCAATGGGGCATAATAATAGAACGTTTCGAATAATTGAGTGTAAACTTTTAACAATTTATTCATAGCCCAGACGTTTGAAGTGCGGCGGTTAGATTAATCACAGTCTGACTTAACCTCTCAGTTAACAGCTTTCATAATGTAGCCTCGGGGGGTCGTTGCTAAGTAACGAACGTTTAAATGGTTCTTTTTGGTTTTGTCTTGCTGGGGTCTGTTTATGGATTGGTGGCTCTTTATCCATATTATCTGTTAGTTCTAATATTATAAAGCTGAAGAGTATGTTTGAACGAGCTTATTGCAGGATTCTTAGCTAGCCCATTAAATTATTTATCTGGGTGCGCGAAGTAGTTACCCATGGTAAATGATTGAGACCAGACCGTCCAAGGTCAGGTCTTTGTAAAAAAAGTATGATCGCGATCCTATATCCTGCACTGTGCCTCAAATCCATGCAAAAATATGCTATAGTATTATAAATATTCTCCCAAAACTCAGATTTTAACGTTCCATCGTTAATTAACTCACATTATCCATTATTATAACGTCATTAAAATCCATCAATATTATGTTGCTAAATTTAAAACAAAGAATGGAGGCTCCATTGTACGCAAAGTTTGTATCTGCAGCTTAAATTACTAATAGCAATTATAAATTCTATTAAATTCAGTGTGACGTTTATTTGACGGGGATCACAAATAATACAGGTAAATAAACTCCTTCTAATTAAGACAAAAGTTCGTCTTATTTAATACATTTCATAAACACAAAGAAGTTTATTTTCTTACCAAACTATTGTTTGGTACTTTGATATTATTCATAAATTCTATATCAAGTTGCATGTGGCTAAACAATAAACCTCTGAAATATGAGTCTCCTTACAACTCAGAATTGACGGTTTCAAAATGCATTCAATTTCAAAACTTTTGTAATCCAACGCTTTATTATGGTAGAAAAACGTTGATTGCATATAAAATACAGTTGACAGAAACATTCCTGAATTTAAATTGGACTTTTGGGCCAATTAATTAACTTAGGGATCGCATGAAAAACGAATTTGGATACGTTAACCCTTTTCGTGCAAAGGTCTTTTAAATGTATAAACTTTGAAAGTTGCATGGGCATGTAATTAATGTAACTGTTAATTGAGTGTTTATTTAAGTAGTAATTGGTTGATATACTTAAGGGGATACTTAGAATTTATATACCATGTGGAAATGGAATGGACTTAAACTTGAATCTTATTGGTCCACAAAATATTAATTTATTCCAATGGTGTACGTTCTGAAAGTACAATGTCGGCTTATGTTAGATAAGTCATTATGGAATTTAAGGTTCTTTAGATAAATTAAAGTGGTCACAATGTGTAACCAGTAAATCAAATAATTGATTATTTTTTCTGAAACCAAGTCTTAGGGTCAATTCCCACTGAAAGAGCAGCGGCCGGCAGCGGCCGTAAGAGCACGGTCATGCCTGTAGCACACCTCCGCTGCGAAACCCAAAGGGCGAAACCGCCATAGTTTCGCTGTGAATTGTGAGTTGTTGGGCGGCGAAACAATAGCGAAATTCCCTGCTCTAACGTACAAAACTGACTATGACGTTGTCTCTTTCTAACATGATTTCGCTCATTTGCTTAGGCGCCGTCTACATCTCCGCTCGTTGTCCGCCAGTTGTCCGCCAGGGCAGAGACAAAGTCATAGTCAGTTTTGTACGTTAGAGCAGGGAATTTCGCTATTGTTTCGCCGCCCAACAACTCACAACTCACAGCGAAACTATGGCGGTTTCGCCGCGGAGGTGTGCTACAGGCATCAATGTAAGAGCGAGGCGCGGCGCGGCCCAGCGCGGCGCCGCGCGGCCCGCCGCGCTCGCGCTCAATCACTTGCATTTACGGCCGCTGCCGGCCGCTGCCGGCCGCTGCCGGCCGCTGCTCTTTCAGTGGGGATTGACCCTTACTGTATCGATGATCGATCCCAAAACACGCCATATATTTTTTCGATTTTATGGACATTCAGCAATATGCAATATATTATTGCAAGTTTTTGTGATCCAAGTCCAGCGACATATCCACTTCAATGTACAGGACAGTTATACATACAATGTCCTAATCTTATGTGCTGTGTTATTGACGCAAATCCAAAGGTAAACAACATAAACAAAAGTACAAGTAAACTTACCAGCGATAGCAAGCTGCATGATAAAGAAGTTCATGCGGCTTTTCCTGGCGTTGGTGCAGAGCAGGGCGGCGATTACCGACGCGTTGAGCACCACTATCGCGACGAACAGCACCCACATTACCGTGAACTGGATCGACTGGAAGATAAACATTGTGTCACACGTGCAGGGGAGGTTTAAGATGTTGTTGGGGAGTAGGGGACAAATGTGGAGGAGACTTTTTTTCGTAAGTTGTTTTATAAAAGTTGTGGTAATTTTTCAAAATATTTTGATTAAATAGTCTGCCTACTGTGTCTATTATTTTATTATCGAATAACTGGAAAATACTTCATCAGGATGATTATTTCTATTTCCTTCGTACGGCTTCGTATAGTCTTTGTGGAAAGTGATTTTTGGATTAGGTATGGAATAAAATAAAGTAAATATTGAATTGTTGAAATTATAGACTCTAGTTCTCCTCTAGTTACCGCTAACCTACATGGCATATCTCGTCATAGATAGCGTATGCCATGTGCCTTCATATAAATACCACCTTTACAAAATTCCTTATTTCACTTAACAACAAAAGTCACCTTTACCCCCGTTACCAAATTCACTATCTCACTTAGTTACTAACTTAAATACCTTTCACTTAACGCTATCGCCGCGTATCAACGAAAAAATAATTCAATTCAGTACTCTGTAAAAAAGTGAGGCCCTCCCATTAATCATTGCTTTCAAAAACTTGAAAATTAATTCACGTTTATTCAGAACCTTATCAAGTCAGTATAATTAGGTTTGAAAAAAGGCTAAGTGTGTGTTGGTTCATACGCAGTGTAGAGTTCCGTAGGATCCCATTATATCACTAGAACGATTATATCACTAGAACGATTCTATTGTTCTTTATTATGATTATAGGTAATTAATGATACAAATGTTAAAACTAAATGGTAAACAATCGCATCAAAATCGTTTCAGCCAAACACGAGAATATCGTGCACAAACAAACATACTGAGAAACTCTTTTTTTAAATTGTTAAAATTTTTCATATTTCGTGCCAAACTTAATAGTAGTTCAGGACAGACAGACGGACTGAAACTATGAGGATTCTTTTTAAAGAGTGCGAGACCCTAAAAAGATAGATCGTTCGTACATTATTATTGATAAGTCTTATTATTTCCCTCGGCTTTGTGTAACTTCCATTTTCAAGAAAGTCTCATACAGAGAACCTCAAAGCTAGGTATAATTGAGTATGGTTTAATAGGGTATCTTGTTCAGGACTTGGAGCTACGAGTAACATGGAATGAACTATAGGCATTTCATCGGAACGTTTCTAAGAAAATAGCTTGGGACGTCTGGATCGCGTTTTGCATAGAAAAGAGTACCTGTGTATGTATCTTAAAAGAACTATCATTCACCTGATATTTGATATTTCTTACTTCTAAATCTAGTGTCATTTCGTAAGTGACATTATTTCTACCCATTATTATCTTCATAAAATTCATCTCACTACCGGTTCTGAGCATATTTTTTTAAACAGAGATCTTTTTACCAACTTCTATTTGCAACCAAAAATATCAACGTAACGATGATAACACACACACCCACACACACACATCATAATAATTTAATTGTGATGGTTTGTTAGGATTTATGTATTATATACGTTACTCTGTCACGCGAAAAATACCTACTAGGTAAAAAGCTTATAAATCAAAGTACTTTAAAGACCTATTTTTACCAAGTACGAGAAGTACTTCCCTAGGAACACGGGTGAAACCACGGGAGGAAGCTGTACATACATAAGTTATCAAACCAGTCATGTAACCGCACTACTGTTGAAAGCCTGAAGTATCGCGTCTGATAGTGTTATCGCGACAGGCTCTCGACACTCGATGACGTTAACCCAAAAATATCCATTATATGATTAAAACCTTTCACATTTTATTATACACATAATCCGCTAAAATGTTGTGGGTGGGATCTGATTTTTTTGGTACTGTACTTTAGTTTTTAGAACAAACTTATATTTTCTACTGAAGTTTTTAATCCTTACATATAAATAACTGCGAAAATAATTCGGTCTGTCTGTCGCGATTTCACACCAAACCAATTTAAATGTATTTTGGTACATAGATACTAGATAGTCTAGACTTCTAGAGGCTATAAAATAAAAAAGAACACAGACTTTTTTATCCGAGTGCAGGAACAGCTTCTGTAGAGATCAGTGTAGAACCTCTGGGAGTAGCTAGTAATGCATTAAATTAATAAATAATATTCATCCAAAATTCTCTTACTGAAAAAAACGCGTTAAGCTTAACGACTCATATATTGGAAAGTAATTATACACCTTTTTTCGGGGCTCGGAACAAAAGTTGTTAATTTAAGGGCTTTTAGTCTCACCTGAAAGTTTTCAAATTCGAATAAAAAAGAAACAAGTCTGAGTACAATAATGAGGCTATTATAATTCAGAGGTTTTTATTAGGTAAGCGTTCACTGGACTTTGTAATAATAGTAATGTAGGAGAGCGAAGTGTAGAATGAATGATGAAATCTTTTCATGTTTCAACATCTTTGGCACTAGTTACGGGTAGTCAGAAGCCAGTAAGTCTGACAACTAGTCTTACCAAGCGGTATAGGGTTAGCCTGGTAACTGGATTGAGAAGATTAGATATGCAGTCGCTCCTAGTAAAACACTGTTACTCAGCTGCATCACTTTAGACTGGAAGCCGACTCCAACATAGTCGGGAAAAGGCTAGACCGATGATGACACCGTTATTGGGATATACTGAAAACCGATCCTACCATAGTTAGGGAAAGGCTAAGTACATGGTGAGGCAGTTAATACTTACATCATAAAAATAATAAATATTAAGCTCGCCAGTGGTGTTAGTAGCGTTCTTGATGGGGCCATGGTCATCATCAGGTGGGAACGCTGCGGTGAAGTATGACGTGCGCGGCGTCGGCCGCTGTTCAAAGTCCTCAAGCATGATGTCTGGTGCCATAATCCTGAAACAATATGAAAAACATTGAGTACTCTAGTAAAGATAAAGTAATGAGGATTTTTTTTTGTCGTAGATATGTAAATAGCTGTCTTTGTCATCGTGCTATTGAGACGAGATATAGGTGTAGCGTACAAAGTAGCGTATGAAATCTAGTGTGTTAAAAAAACCCGCGCACCCGGATTATAAGTAGTATCTACCCAGTCTTCCGTAATGGGTGGGCTTTCTAAACGCTGAAAAATATTTTAATTTCATACCAGTAGTGTCTGAGATTAGCGCGTTGAAACAAACAAATGAGCATGCAACTTCTTTGACTAACCAAAATAATTTTCTTTAAGTTTATTTACTGTAAATTATTACGTAATAATATTTATCATCCCTTATCAAATCTTACCACTGCAAAATGGCCCCCATTTGATCGCAGAGCATAAAAGCTCAAGTTTTTCCGCATATTGAATATTGTTTGCCGTCTACGTGCAAGTGAAATGTGTCACCGACAGCGTTTGTATCGACGTAAAGATGTCGTGTCGGCCAAATAATATTATAGGTAGCTAGCGTGTTGCTATGCAGACAGTCAATGGAAAAAGTTTATAATTTCAAAATTTTATATGGTAGGTGGAATTATAATAAATCAATAGAAATAAAAGTGAGAAACTTTTTTAGCATTATTTTTTAGCAAAATATGAATTCAGTTTTTCAAAAAAGGCTAGCCATGACCAAATCTGCTCATTATAACATAGTGTCTACTAGTATAGCTTACACTTTTTTGTAACCCAGCAGTCTTATACATTTTGTTTTTGATTGTGTTTGTTCGCTGTACTCGGCGCAATCAACCACTACCCCTATCCGATGTCTGGCTTATATATTACGGCATAAACCACATAATTGATATTGCGTGGTTATTGCACTTCAAAACAGGATCTTCTACAACAACGAATTATGCGGTTAATGCCTCCTGCACTAATTATGACATTGTATACATTTTTGCGACCTTTCAGAATTATCAGAACTTTACCTTAAAAAATGGTTCACAACTAAAATTAAAAGGGCATACATCAGGTTTAAAATATTCTCCAGTTTTAAGTTGCAACCTCGTTCCATTTTCACATGGAAGCATTTTTCTCCGCTGAGCTTGCACTAACCGCAAATGTTCCAGTTCAGCAAAATTCTATTTTTGCAACATTTGTCTTAGTTAAACAGCATTTGTGTGGTTTTGCTTAACTTTTGCCAAGTTTTGGTACCACTAAGTAAATTATCAATCATGAAATTGTAAACCGCTAGCTAACGTCCTTTAAACTTTTTTAATATTTTTCGAGTGTCAGAAAAAGTATACAAAGTGCAAATAATTCAATAACCAACCTTTATTAAAACCTACCTTTCTTTAATTGTAGGTTTGCACCACGCATGCGCTGTACAGCCTAAATAGCTATAGAACCTACTTAATCTATGGTATGTAGGTAGATGCAGCCAGGCTAGAGCCGTCGACGGTTTTACTCGTCAGTAGCTTGGGGAGGGAGCTACGCAGCGGTCGTCCGCTCCCCCCCCAGTCTACTTGGACAAAATGGAATAATAAAATCAAAAAAAAAAAAATTATAATCAAATATTGTTTTATTATTTTGGTTCTTCTTTTCCATTCCTACCTCTTTTTGTTTCTTGTGTATAAATAAATTTGTATATGTATAAATAATAAAAAAAGAATTGTATTCTTTATTTAAATAAATCTTACATCGGGTGTGTCGTACCTAATAAAATTAAATTCTATAACATATAGGTACTTTATGACATTTTATGACGAATTGCAAAAAATAACTTAATCCATTCAGTGGTTTAGCCGCAGGAGTCATTTTTGGTTTTCATAATTTAAAACATCATGTGTAAAGCAGAGATAAAGTTCTATTCTATTCTATTTTTGTATATGGCAATCCGTGTCGATGTCAATTTCGACGATTCTGCCAATGACAAGTGGGATGAGAAGCAAGAAGTGCTTTTAATTAAAATAAATTTAAAAAATATATATATATATTGATTTAAGATGGTGCTGTGGCCGATCTTGTGTAACTTAATGTGTTAGTAGGACGGCACTGAAACAAACAGAAATATATTTACATATATAAAAACAACAACAAAATGTTAGTAACACATAACATATAATATATACCACAACCATACAAACTGTGGCCTAAATATAGGCCACAATTTATAATTTAATATTGTTTTGATTAATGAACATCAACAGCATCTGGAGCAGTTCTGGACAGGAGTGGGATAGGAGGGAACGGAAGTTAGTCGGGAGAGGAATTTTAAGTTTTTGGAGACGACCATATAAATCAAAGGATGAGTTGATAGGACAGTCAAAAAATATATGGTCCAGGGTACCTTCATCCAGTCCACACTCGCAGAGGGATGAATCCTGCACCCGAATTTTGCGCAGAAAGACCGGTGTACAGCAGTGACCTAACCGAATTCTGCACATGACTGAAATTACCCGTTTAGGGTATCTTTTGAAATTTGAAAACCACGGTTTTGGTTTTACAACCGGTTGAATGGCGAAATAAGAGCTACCCTTCCTTTTGCCTGAGATGTTCCACCATTCCTGCCACGAGGTCTCAAGACTCAATTTAGGGAGGTTTAGCAGGTCATGCCCTTGAAGGGAGAAGTGTGCAAGATCAGCGGACTCAGATGAACACGCATCTTTGGCCAATGCATCGGCACATTCATTGCCCGCTATACCGCAGTGGCTAGGGATCCAGACTAAGTGTACTTCTTTCTCTTGCCTAGTGCAGGAGAAAAGGGACTTTTTAATATCCAGGACAATAGGACAATGGAGTTTAGTTCTAAAGGGATTCTGGGATATGGCTTGGAGACAGCTAAGGGAGTCAGTAAAGATAACTCCACAGCTAATCTCATGGGACTCTATAAAACGACAAGCTTCCAATAGTGCCACACACTCGCCTGTAAATACTGAAGACTCCTTCGGACATCTGAATTTCAAAATTATTTTAGAGTTCTGATAGTAAACCGCGGCTCCAGTACAGCCACCATTTGATTTGGAAGCATCCGTGAAGAACTTTTGAAACCCAATCCATCGTTCACCCAAAACCGCATTAAAGGCCGAATTTGCAGATGGGGAGTTTTTGGATATGCCAATGTTATAGAATATTTTAGGGGTGAAGCAAAGTACTTCATAAGGGTAATTAAATAAAGGAAGTCTGGGATGTGGAGCAATGGGGGATTCTAAATTTTGAAAAAACCGATATGCTTTTAGGAATAGGGGGATTTCTTTGTGTTCCCAATATTTGGAGCTGTGACAAAGAGTGTCAAGCTCTCTGAGTTTTGGGATGAGGGGGTGAGATGACTTGGGAATAACCCTGGATAGGAAACGGGAAGCGAGGTACTGACGTCTCAGGGCTAAAGGAGGTTCAGCGCATTCGACCTGCAAGGCGTTAATAGGCGACGACTTCATGCAACCTGAGATGATTCGAAGGCATTGAGACTGAATCCTATCTAAACCGGCCAAGGCACCTTTGTTGCTTGGAATCACCAAGTGTGACCCATAGTCCAGGATACTGCGGACTAAGGCATTGTAGACCAGTTTCATAGTGAAGGGATGGGCCCCCCACCAGACACCAGCGAGAGCTTTTAGGATGGAGATTGCTCTTTCGCATCTTTTGATCAAATAATTAAAGTGGTGAATCCCGGATAATTTTGAGTCTAAGAAAACGCCTAAAAATTTTGATTTGTTACCTATGGGAATATCTTGTCCTTGGATGTTAACTGAGACCTGAGGGATCAGTCGTTTTCGGGAAAAAATCACTACCGAGCTTTTTGGGGCGGATAACGAGAGACCATGGTCCAAAAGCCATGTGTGCAGAGAGTCCAGGGAGAGACAGAGAGATGAGGCAGCGTCCGTAATAGATGGATTAACTACATACAACACTAGATCGTCAGCGTATTGTAAAAGGTGGCAGTCAGCATTAAGGCAGGAGCCAATGTCTGCTGTATACAGGTTGTATAGTAGGGGGCTTAGAACTGAGCCTTGGGGAAGGCCCTTCCACGTCTGTCTCACCTCAAATACCTCCCCCTGCACTCTGAGCATCAAAGAGCGAGACATGAGGAGTGCGCATATACATTGTACCATCTTACCCGGAATCCTCAGCTGTTGCAATTTTTGCCTGAGAACTGGAAGAAGGACGCTGTCGTATGCGGAAGAGATGTCAAGGAAAGTGGCTACAGCGGATTCATTTTTGGAAAAGGCTGTACGGATATCAGTAACCAAAATTGCCACACTGTCCATGGTGCTAAGCCCCTTTCTAAAGCCAAACTGACTACTCGGCAGTAGATCCCTAGACTCCACCAACCACTCAAGTCTATTTTTAATTAAATGTTCCAATATCTTGGCCAACACTGAGGACAAAGCAATTGGTCTAAGGCCATTCGGATCATCAGCAGTCTTGCCGGGCTTCAAAAGGGGAATTACTATCTGAGCTTTCCACTGTTCAGGAACCCAACCAAATTGATAGCAATAATTTATTATTCCTAAAAAATATTTTTTTGCTTCAAAACCAAAATGAACTGCAAATGAGTACGGTATGCCGTCTATGCCTGGGGCGGAATCCCTAACATGACGTAATACCGTATCAAGTTCCTCTAACGAAAATGGTTCATTCATAGGATCATCCACAATATTTACAGGCGGGAGCAGAAGTTCTGAGGAAGAAGGAACATAGGCTGGAGCTATTTTGTCAAAAAAGGATTCAGCAGTTTCTCTCGAGATAGGGGAAGAGATAGATGGGGAGCAGCCTCGCCTGAAACGATTAATGCTCTTCCAAACTGCTGAAATGGGAGTGGAAGGGGATAGAGAAGTGCAAAACTTAACCCAACCGCGGCGTTTCTTCTTGCGAAGAAGCCGCCGAGATTGAGCTAACACTCGTCTGTACCGTATAAGATTGTCGCTATTCATCGCATCATTGTACTGTTTTTCGGCCTCTTTTCTTTCTTTAATAACCGATGTGCATTCTTGATCCCACCACGGGGGTGACGGGATTTTATTTCTGGCACAGTTGCGCAACGGAAAGGTAGAGTCTGCGCTTGAGGTAATGGCCGAGATAAAGCCATCGTAGCAGCTCTTAGCATGGCAGTGACCAGAAGAATCTTGAAAACTTGAAGTTAAATTTGGAAGCATACTAATTTTCTCCTCCAGTAAAGATGCAAACCTCGACCAATCAGGTTTGGACAAGTTGTACTTCAATAGTGGAGGAGACGTTTTTTCTAAAAAGGTTTTATTAATTAAAGTTACAACAATGGGGTAATGGTCGCTACCATGCGTCAGAGTAGTACATTCCCAATGAATTGATGCCGCCAACTCTACTGAACAGAATGTGAGGTCTACACAACTCTTTTGTTGTCCTGGAAGGGATCTACGAGTAGGGCTACCATCATTTAAGATGCAAAGGTCAAAATCATCCAAGATTTCTACTAAACCTTCCCCAAACGAATCACAACGATTGGAACCCCATCTAAAGTGGTGACAGTTGAAGTCACCCATGACGAGCACAGGTCCCACTATGTTATTCAAAATGTCCCTAATGGTGGTTAAAAACCTACGCTGAGGATGGGAAATATACACGGATAAAACAGTGATACCCTCAATTCTACACGCAACTATATTCATATCACCATCCAGAACCGGAAGAGTCAAGGTGGAGAGGGGGACACGATTATTAACAAGGAGAGCCGACCCTCCATAGCCATCAGATCTGTCACATCTGAGAATATTAAATAGTGGTATATTAAAACTGAGACTCGGGGTGAGCCAAGTCTCAGCTACAGAGCAAGCCAGAGGCTTGAATTTATTGAGGAGGAATATGAGGTCGTGCTTTTTATGCCACACGCTCCTCACATTCCATTGAAGGAATACTTGGCGAGGCGCCATTTCTAATATTTGATAAAAGGTTAGTTAGTTGGTAGGCAACGTTGGACGGTAATTGGGTATTATTGGTGGATAGAATTGTAGAAAGAAGTTTAATAAGTATATCTATTATTGAGGAAACATTACTATCAATGAATGGGTTATTCAGAGCGCAGCCATCAGGCTGTGAAGGTGCAGGGGAGTTAATAATCTGCTGATGGGCAGCTTTATCATAAGAGGGAGATAGAGGGGCATGGGTCTTTGGCTTAAGGAAAACAGTTTTGCGGTATGACTGAGTGGGGACGGGAATAGCTTTTGCAGCATTAGCATAATTGCGAGAAGTAAGTGGGACAGATTTGCTAGCTTCAGCATATGAAAGGGACTTCTCAGCCATAACCGTCTTAATGGCCTTCTGTCTACCCAACTCGGGGCATGATTTGCTATTTGCAAAATGATTCCCCGAGCAGAGCACACAGAATGCCTCCGCCTCAGAAGTGCTGCAACCATCACCAGGGTGATCATGGCCGCACTTACTGCAGCGAGGCTTGGACCGACACACTAGTTCCACATGACCAAACCTGCAGCACTTACGGCACTGGATGGTGGGATAAACATATTGCTGAACCGGAAGGGAGGTGTAACAACAAAATACTCTTTGAGGTAATACTTGGCCATCAAAGGTAAGTACACATGTCTCTGTTGCCTTGAATACAGTCACTCCATCAATAACTACTTTCCTGCTTATGCGACGAACTTTCAGGATTTCACCACAACCTGAAGGGACCTGCAAGTATTTTTGGGCTTCCTCTTCATTTAAATCTGTGGGAACACCAGTCACAACACCCATCCTAGTTATATTAAAAGTGGGGATAGAGGCAACATAGCAGTTCTTATGTAAAATGCTGTTGATAATAAATGAGTTTGCATCCTGAGGGGATTTAAACTCTACAGACACACGGTTCCTACCAACTTTTTTAACACCATCACGGACAACATTGGTAATGTTATGTTTTTGTAGGAATATTCCGAAAGTAACAGGGTGTAGAGAGGTACCGGCGTTAGGCTGGGGCTCCAATCGAGAGACATGAACGATAAAAGGTGCCTTATCAGTAGCAGAGTACCTGCTGCGGCCAACTAGGTTTCTTTGTTGTTTTGATGGCGGGGTTGACACGCCAATGTTGGCATCATCTCCGGAGCGTTTCCTGGTATTCGAGGTTGATAGGGTCTGGGAGTCCGCGATGCTGCAAGCAACATCAGCGAGTTGGGAAAGCGGATAGTTGGGGGAAAGTGGAGCATATGCAGAGATGTCGGGAGGATCGGGATCGGGGGGTTTATTTTGATCCATTATGCTTGTAAAAAACTGGTTAGTTACCGAAATAACAACACACCACTGGTAACAAACAAAAAGACAACACACAAACACAAAACTAAGTCACAAAAGTTCACCAAAACACTTAAAACAGCTGAAAATTCTAGGCACACGTGCTAACCAAAGACACTCTGTGGCGAGAAACACAGAGATAAAGTTAGTACTTACTATTGAATGTTATGACCAGTTGACAGCTATCAGTTGTCAAGGGAGAATTTCCGTTGTTTGTAATGACTGACTCTTATATGGTTTTCTAATTAACGCACATTTTTATTCTATTTACTTTGTTTGAAAAATGTATATTTTTATTTTTGCATATTTTAATTTGTTCTTTGTGCTAATCGAGATATATCAACCAGTATATTAACTTATTTAATTTAATGTGATAAGGTAAGATACACCTGATATACAAAAATGAATTGCCATTCGTTAGTCTGACTAAAACTCGAGAATGGCTGGACCGACCGAACATTTTAAAACCTAAATAAGCCATATTTAGGTTTTAAAATGTTTATAGAGGTCCAACGAAGGTTTAAGCATACGTAGTTCGCGGGATCAGCTAGTTTATAATAATTTTAAAAAGGAGAAAAAATATTCAAGATGCAATATGCAATTCAATAACCTACCTATCTTTAATTGTAGTTTTATTGCACCACGCA
Source organism: Helicoverpa zea (assembly GCF_022581195.2). Lineage (NCBI taxonomy): Eukaryota > Metazoa > Arthropoda > Insecta > Lepidoptera > Noctuidae > Helicoverpa > Helicoverpa zea. The sequence goes on along the minus strand of NC_061456.1, from coordinate 10,451,786 downwards.
TGCGCTGTACCGCCTAAATGGCTATAGAACCTACTTACAAATGGTATGTAGGTAGATGCAGCCACGCTGCAGCCGTCGACGATTTTACTCGTCAGTAGCTTGGGGAGGGAGCTACGCTTCGGACGTCCGCCCCCCCCCCAGTCTACTTGCTAAATTCACTATTATATTCCTGAATAAAATATATGTTGTTTTTTTATTAAAGTGTGTTATTTGTAGTTTTGTTTAATTTAAGGTTGTATATATTAATTATTACAGTAAATATCCAATTAAAAAAAATATATAAAAAATATTTTTTCAGATAATAATAATTCTATCGGCCTTGCTTTTTCACAACAATCTTGGAGTTAACAATCGACTTCCAGTAATGTGAGATGCAGCTTAGTACCATTGTTTTACATGGAGCGACTAGCTTCTACCCGTACGACTGCTAAAGATAATATACAAACAAGGAACAAATAAGGTACAAATAAGGTATTAAACAAATCTCAAAAAATGAAACAGGTATGTACGAAGAGTCATAGTGACGTCATATCGACATTTTCAGGATGGTGGACACTCCAAACGCAGCACGATCTTTATCGGACAAGTTGACCACCATTTTCTAGTTAACTTTATTAAACGAATCTCAAAAAATGAAACAGGTATGTACGAAGAGTCATAGTGACGTCATATCGACAATTCCAGGAGTCAAGCATTAAAAAACGCAGCGACACCAAAATTTGCGCATTCGAAAACTTTGTCAAACTCATCGTAAGGAAGGCAGTCACAAAGTCTTAAATGTATATGTATCAAAAAAAAATTGTTCGCCGGCCTGGGGACTATATACATACATACAAAGCGCGAGTTCTAGATTGCACCCTACCTATACATAATGCATATAGGCAGGTACTTTACAGTGCATTGCGCGCCACCCTCCTATGAATTTCCATCAGTTCGTTGGGGTGCGGCGAAGCGATCACACGTCCCTTCTTTACTTTGGAATGCTTATTTACTTTTTTATTTGGATCCGTGAAGTAGTTTCTACAGATGGGTACTCACTTAGCAGTGTAGCACGTAACGTATCAGATACGGTATCAAGTGAGTACGTAGGCACGAGCCCGCTGCGACCCGCTCGCGCGTGGAGCGCTGTAAGCTCGCAGTGATCCGCCGAGTGGCGGTTTCACTGCGAACACAAAGGCGGCTCGCAGTGTGCTCGTGAGGTCCGTGGACGAGCCGTACCCACTTGCAGGTTGATACCGTATCTGACACATTACGTGCTACACTGCTAAGTGAGTACCCAGCTTATGAGACGCTGTTAAAGCTAGTTAAAAATATAACCAAATCATCATTAGTAATTTATATGTGGTTTTTCATTATTATCAGGCTATCCCTTCGGTTAAACCATTTTAATTTTAAAAGCTCATGGACTCGATATATACTATGGTTTAGATTAGTTTGTATTTCTAGTAGGTATCTCTTCCTACGTGTCAGGATATAAATGATAGATGCTTCTAGAGAGCTATGTGTCTTTGTTGCTAAATCTGCACAAAATGAACATTCCTTGATAACATATAGACCTACTTATACATTTTTTTTTTTCTTTTAACTTCAACACACTCCGAAACTTAATTTAAAAATTCAAGTTCTGCATTTCGTAATCTCAACACAAATGTCATTGTCCCTTTTATAATAAGAAAAAAGAAAAGAGAAACGTAACAAAGAAGAAAAGACAACTTTAATTAAACATTTCTCTGAAGACCTAAAAAGGTTGTATTCTCTCGCGAATGACGGTATCATAACAATTCACACTGGCCACACATAATGAAGGCAGAGGAAAAACAAAAAACCTTTTTTCATGATAAGGTTGGCCGTGAAAAGTCTTGTGAGTTACAGAGTAAAGAAAGATGAGCGGAGATGCCATAATACAGGTAGGTCAGGCGGTTTCTTCTAGGTCAAATACCTACGTACGGTGGGCATGAACAAAACTATCAGTTACGACTGAGCTAATGAAGCGTTCGGGTTCTTTTAAACATCTTTCAACGATTTTTGCATTACAAAAAATTATCGGGTCGAAAAGAGTAACGTTCCTCGTCTCCCGCAGATTCACATTTTGGCGCGCTACTTCTTAGGTGATTTTTCGTTATGGAACCTCCGCTAGTCATTTTGTTCTCCTTGTATTATGCCAATTAATCTTGAGGAAGGTTAGGTTGGTTATTCGTCAAAACATACAAACGTAGGTAGTAAGTCATACTGATGTGAGTGAGTAAATAAAATGAGCCTGGGTACAGAGGTAAAGTATTAGACAAAGGTAATTTTATGAAGGTAAAGATTATGACCGAGATGCTAATATTAATGAAAATGTACGTTCAAACACAGGACACATTTATCGATCTATAAGATACTTAATTGGTTACTATCGAAGCAAATGATACATTGATAAAAACTAGTGCATGAAGTCGAAAAAAAAATTGTCCTCAATGCCATTCAAAATGAGTTTGAATCTACAAATAATACATTAATAGTTCGGTAACTCGGCTATGTCATTCTTTGTTCAATTTAAGAGTACCCGCAGTATCTTTACTGCGGGCTCTTGCACACTGTAGACTAAACAGTCGGCCAACAGTTGACTCAATGGATGGCAATTTTTTTCTTAAGAACATCTTGATTCCTATCTAAGTTCTCAGTCGGTCAGATAGGCACCGGCCGAATACCTGATAGTTGTTATATGCGTACTACCATTCATTTCCATACTAATTTATGAGTCCAAACAGACTGTCGGACGACTAAAAGTTTGCAGTGTGCACTCTGTAAGTTTTAATTAAAAACTTTCAACAGAAGTGTTATTTAAACTCGTGTTAAAATATCTTTGCTTTCAACAAAATGCTTTAATAAAAGGAACAATAATTAATACGCTAGCTAAATGAGACGTTTTCACAGTAAAGTTCTAAGTTTATTTACAGTGAATGCAAATGTCAAATATTTGTTTTGTGATTATAAGCTTTCGTGTTTCAGAAGGCTTAAAAACTTAATTAGTAAACTTGAGATTACTAAAGTGTTTATTTTGTTATTAAATATAAATGGTATAAGGATTAGATTTTCTTAATTTAGTAATTAGTCTCTGTTTGTCAAAAGGTTAATAGCATGCTATTTAAATGTCCATTAAAATATTGTTTTATTTTCAAACCTGAAGATCGTATAAATAATATTTTTATCGACCTAACATTCGAAAGTAATACTTAAATATTTTCTAGATATCAATTGTTTTATTAAAAAACCTTCAGTAGAATGTATCCCACCAAAAACATTAAATGTAATAAAAAGCCAATCCTCTACGCAATTCCTCCACCGTAAAAAGTTTTGAGATCGCATAGAAGCCAAGTCCTGTTCTACTTTATTTGTAATAATAAATCAATATTTTGTGACTATATCAATAGTTTTGTTCACATTACAATAATATTGACTTGGTCATGAGCACAATAAACAACAAATATAATACAGCATATCTTGGAGAGGTGAAAGTCAAACATGAAGTTTAATATCACAGAATTAAATACTTTTAGTTTATTCAATTGTTACTAAATGACCGACAGTCAGTATCATCAAACATCAATGAACTGCACATGTACTATGGCACATGTTTAGTCCATGGTGATCTCAAATTCCAATCATGTCCATATAGAATTTATCAATTCAATGGTATTTACACATTATTACAAGGAGCGACTTTTAACTTGTGCTCATGGCCAAGACAGTATTATTGTGATGTGAACAAAACTATTGATATAGTCACAAAATATTGATTTATTATTACAAATAAAGTAGAACAGGACTTGGCTTCTATGCGATCTCAAAACTTTTTACGGTGGAGGAATTGCGTAGAGGATTGGCTTTTTATTACATTTAATGTTTTTGGTGGGATCTAATTTATTTTTTGTAGGTCTCTTTCTTCTCTAAGGATATAACAAATTAAATTAACTTACATGCAACTAACTAAATATATAACAAACTAAATATGTACACCAAAAGTAGCACGTAAACAATATATTTTTTAACCTAAAAAATTTCGAAATTGTCGAATTTTTTAATCGAATATCTTTTAGAATAAAAGAGATTTATTTCAGAGGCGACATGTGACGCTATCACATGAAATTATTTGATTTTTTTTTAAGTACTACTTATACTAAGCTATGTAACGAAACTATAGCGCGATTTAGACCAGGACAACGCCATCTATCGAGCGAGCATGCAGTGTTTATCGCACTGCATTAATATGAAAGATTTTATCATTATTCATTTCATTTAAACCTAGCTTTTTTATTCATATGTTGTATATTTAATACATAATAACAATATACTACTACGTAACAATAAAACAAATAGTAACATTTTGTACATAAATAAATAACAAAGTTATCAATGCAGTCAAAATTCATACACAATGTTCTTGAAAAACCGCAAATATACATTTGTTTCCAATTATTTTATTAAGTTTTAAGGTTTTTATAATTTTCCCTTTATATGTAGCTAATAACCTATCTTGGTGCCAAATTTGAAGGTTCTAAGTTTGCTAAAAGTACCTTAGACTTTTGATGATCGGTCAGTGAGTGAGTCAGTGACAAAATGGTGTAACTTTGATCGCTCATAACTCGTAAACTATTTATTCAAATGTCTTGTAATTTTGAGACTGAGCTTGTTCTTATACTTACTCTTGGTCATCGAAAACCTAAACTCCTAGCTTTGTTCACATGGAAGATACAGGGGGCTGAAATAGCCGCGAAACGCTTCGAGAAAAGATGGTACGGCCGTGCCCGCTTTGCTCGAGTCTTGGCTGGGGCACTGCCGTGCCCTCAGATGAAGTACGGCGAAATGCAATCAAAAGCGACATCTGTGGCAATTTGTCATTCCAGACTACCTAGTGCATCATTTAGTTCATCCACTATCGTAATGATGGCGCTTTACCTAAAAACTAGTACGTCAAGAAAAATATTCATTTAAATACCCTAACTAAACATACTAAACAAGGTATTTTAGGGCTTATTATAATGATCGAAAAATCAGCCCTTAGTGATTCTTAGTGAGTCTTCCTATTCGAAATCTTTCAAACTGATATATTTATTTAAGAGATGAAAATTGCTAATTTACAAAATTGGTCAGGTTTTTTTGTTCTGGCTCTCCCACATAGGTGCAATGACATTAAGATATATTCCTTGATCAAACTTAAATCATTAATGGCAGTTTAAAGCATCTCTTCCATTCCACAATGGCTTTATTTGAGCAACTGTAATTTAACCTTCTTCATCAGACTTTAAACAAGGTGGTTTGTACCTTAATAGCTTCGCAGAGGGATTAGCAATCAGAGTATGAAGTTACTAATGCTCTTGTGGGTCTGAACTACTGAATTAAGGATCGACTATTATATCGTAATTATCAAACAAAGAAAATGATATAAAAGACATGACATGTTTATTTAATTTTTGTTAGGAGCTTTTTGTTTACGTACCTATTGTTAAAGAAGAAACAAAATTTAGAGATAAAAGAAGATTAAAATTGGAATCAAATCAAATCAAATCAAATCAAAGCATTTATTCGCGTTCATGACGCATATCGAACACAAACAGTAGCATACATAATCATAAAAAAAAAAAAAACACAAAAATAAAATAAAAACATCAATAAAAAGAAAACACAAGAATAATAAGAATATGCGTCACAAGCACGCGAAATGGCCCTCGCTCAGCATTATGCAGCGACCCTATGCGAGACAGAGTCGCTGCGCTGGTTTTCAGCGATGGCCAGCACTAACATGTGACGTCAATCGGTGCATTTAAGCTAAACTAAATATATAAAATATAAAAAGTGTTATATATATTTATGGATATAAAATACTACTATAAAAACAAACTAAATATAAATAGAGAAAAATAACTACCTAGTTACGCAGCATTCCGAACGAATGCGACTGGAAGTGACACTCGCGCTTCGCAAAATTATATTTTATCTGTGGTCTATGCCGCCGACCATTACACAAACACAAATAGTCAATATACAAACAATTTGTGTGAGAATTAGGTAATGGCGACGGAGGCATACCAAGAATTATTATGCAATGCCTCATGTAGATATCATGTAGACGAGTGTATAAATGTGTATAGTGTTGAGAAAAGAAGAATCGAACATGAATTTGTGTAAAGGATGTATTAAATGTGAGTATGTAGGTCGATCGTATTCCTGCTACCAGGATGGCGTCGGTAAGTGATATTATTATTTTATTTTTTATACCTGTGAACGTCACTACTGGAATTATAAATATATATAGATATTAATTATTTGATAAGTTGAAGTCGGACTGAGACATACCTAATTACTAACTTAGAAATTGACTTACCATTGAGCATTGCACATAGATGAATTAAATATAAATTGTAATTAGAAAATTAAAGGATTGAATTAAATTACAGACGACAATATGGGACAAATGACAGAGAGATGAAGAAGAAGGGTTGACCGAAGCAGATGCTCCACCGTGCCGAGGAGGATGATTCAAAAGCAGCCCACACTGCAGGAAGTGATCCCCAAACCAGAGCATGTGTGCCATGACCCCTGAGGTATGAAGCAATATTACAAATTAAGGCTAATTTGTTCATGTAACAGTAGCTTTTTAAGTTTTGTTTTAAATGTATGTTTTGTTTTCAGGCATCGAAGTGGGGGAGGGAGATCATTCCAGCAGCGCGTGGCTGCAAACTTGAAGCATCCTCTGAATGCCGTAGTGCGATGCATGGGAACGGTCAGCGGACACACTATGGAGCGAAGACCATGCTTTATCTGGCTTTGTTTCCAGGTCAGCTTTTTGAAAAGATATTCCGGTGTTTGTGTCCTAACAGTGCCAAACAACAAATTAGCTAAATGAAGCTTTCTCCTGGCAGCCATCTTTAATAGTTTTAGTTCATTTATGTATGGTGTAACATGACTTCTACGTGGAATATTTACACAAAAGCGGACACAGGCATTTTGTATACGTTGGATAACGCGCTCGGTTCTAGAGAGAAGGCATGGTCCATACACTACATCACAATAGTTTAACTTTGATAGGATGAGGCTGTCGACAAGTTGTTTGCGCAAAGGAATGCTCAGATATTTCCGTATTCCGTATAATACCTTTAGCCTATAGAAACAATTTCCTAACATTCTAGTTATATGTGCCTCAAATCGCAGCTCCGGGTCCATAATTAGGCCCAGATTGCATGCTTGCTTAACCCTCTCGATTTTCTCTCCCATGATCACTATCTCAGGGTTAGCTGACTCAATAGTTTGTACTTGGTTTCTAGAGCCCAGAACCATAAATTTCGATTTGAGCGGGTTAAGGACCAGTGAATTCAAATCTGACCAAACAACCACCCTATGCAAATCCTCATTGATTTTCTGCACTGCCTCAGATGTTTCATTGACCTTGAACGACAAATACAGCTGGATGTCGTCAGCATACATATGATATTTACAATGGGCGAAAGACTTTACAATATCCGCGCTATATAGGATATAAAGCAAGGGCCCCAAAATCGATCCCTGGGGAACGCCCCTGGACACGCTGAGGGGGGAGGATAACACTCTTGACCCATCCTCTCTTTGCATCTCTACAAATTGAGATCGGCCCGAAAGATAGCTTTTAAACCACTTTACCGTGTTCTTATCAAAACCATAAAAAGCTAACTTTGACAGAAGTAGAGTGGTGTTAATTGCATCAAAAGCGCGGGAGAAATCTAGCAGAGCCAAAATTGTGCCCTCCCCCCTGTCCCGTGCCTCAAGAATATTCCCCACTACGTCGGCCAAAGCCGTTGCAGTACCTCTGCCCTGCCTAAAGCCCGATTGTAGGTCAGGAAGAATGTTATTTGCTTCAAGGTATTCAATGACCTGCGAGTGCACTACGCGTTCCAAGATCTTTGATAGGCAGGGCAGTATACTGATTGGCCTTAGGTCCTTTGTGTTGGTTGGACTGTTAATTTTAGGGATCGGTCGCACAATAGCGCATCGCCAGAGTTCAGGGAATGTATGTGTGATTATTGAACAATTTATGATGTCTGTGATGGCTTGCAAGGTAGTTGGTAAAGTGAGGTTTATCATGTCGAGACTGATGCCATCGACACCCTGTGCGTTAGACTCTAGGCTTCTAATTATCTTGAGGATTACTTCGGAATTGGTTGTTGTCAGAGTGAAAGTAGCATCGCTAAACCTGTGCGACTCAAAGAAAGATGACTGCGAATCATTATGACTACAATCACCGGGAACGTCTAGGAAAGCCGCATTGATTTCGTCAGGGTTATCAAAGTGTTCCGGTAGAAGTCTTTGTTTGTGGTCAGGCAAAACATCTGCTTTTAAATTGCGCCATAATAATTTAGGGTCCCTGATGTTATTATTAATACTACTAGCGAAATAAGCGGCCTTCTCATTAGCCAGTGCCGTGGTGGCTAGATGCTTAAGGTCTAGGTAATTACTCTTATGTTCTGGTAGCTTAGATTTACGAAATTTGTCCCTGGCCTCATCTCTCAGTTTCGATATTAGTCTGATGTTATCAGTGATCCATGGAGTGGGACGGGATCTAAAAGTTTTACATCTAATGGGAGCGTGGAGGTCGAACAATTGGATAACAAATGAGTTGAATGTTTGCACCATTGAATCAACATCATTCATGTCACCCACCATAGACCAAGGTATACTTTTTAAATCCCTGTCGAAGTAATCCTCCAGAATGTCTGAATAGTGGCAGGAGGATGCTGAAGGACACAGGGACACATATTATTCAGTCATCATCATCCTCCGAGCCTTTTCCCAGTCATGTTGGGGTCGGCTACACATATTATTCAGTAAAATCGTTTTTATATAGGTGTATGCTTCTTGTATTAGCAGTCTATTTTATAATCTACCTGTGGTATCCCTCTCATTCTTTATCATTGTTGGATCTATGATCCATATATGTATTATATTGTAAACACATTTCTTCAACTCGACGATCTTTCACGTTACGTATCAGAGCAGATTTAAAGCATATTATATAAGAAAAGGGCGAGGTAATATTTTTGAAATGTCACGAAATATTAATGAAGTCTTATGACCTTTGTTATGGACACATAACGGTCTGGTGACCTAACAATAGATATCAGTCGCTAGCTTTATTCGGTCTAGGAGATCGCCCTTTGACACATGCCCATTTTCACCAACAAATACCTAAATTTAGGGATCCCCTATGAGCATTTAGGTAACACTTAATACGAATTTCGTTTTCACAAAAGTTTAAGTGACCCTTATAACCTTTAAGTATTGGGGGAGGGGAGCCCATATTCTAAGTGACACTTATTTTGGGAAACGTTACAAGATTGTTGGTAACAGACAAACAGAAATAAATATCATTATATTATTCCTAATAACATGATAATCAAGAAAATAAATGTCTTTTAGGAATTATTTTTACGATCTTGCTTTACATAAAGATATGGTTGAAGTAAAATATTGATATTACAATAGTTATGACTGTTTTTCTTGGGCATGATTTTCTCTCGCATTATCATTCCGCTGGTCGTAATAGGTATACCTACTAATGTTGTCATTCCGTGTTCCTTTTAAGATATCGTATTTCCTTGTAAATAAACTCTTGTTTCAAGAACGAATTGTGCATTTAATTGCTTAAGTTTTTATGCGTTGATCAATTAGTTGACTAGTTTTCGCTAATGGTTTCACTCACATCCCTTGAGAACTACTCCGCGCACTTGGATATAAAGAAAGCCTATATCCTAGTTCAATAAACTGGTTAACTAGTACTGAAATATTTTTTTCAAATCAAATCTCCAGCTTCGTAATATTGTAGTCCCTACCACTAGATTCTATTCTTTTGACATAGTTCTAGATTCCCGAATACCCAATAAAAAGTATTGCTTACTATGTTCGGGATCTTGACCTATATTTTAGCGGCAATATCCGGCTGTATCCAGTTACAACCGACTTTAGTTCTTATAACTGGTTAACGGTAGTCGGTGTACAAACGGTGTTTACTATTACAATATCCGTTTCTGGTTTAGAATCTTTGATGCGAAGTGTAATGGCTTTCGCAATGAAATATGGTTTCTATTGAAGATTGGCTTGCGACTGCAATTGTATCTCGTGTCTGATCGCCAAGCAATAGCTAACAATATACCTTGTTAGATGTAAATCAAAGCACAAGGGACCAGAAAATTGTTTGCCAATTTACGATGTAAAATGGTATTTATTGCTAAATTTTTCATAGCAACGATGACGACTTATAATGTTTTGACGGCCTTTATTCGATTTTTCTCTTTTTGATGTTGATACGTTTAGATTATGCCTTATTTAAAAGCTTGGAAATATGTAATGATAAATTCATTACATATTTCCAAGCTTTTTTGAATTGAATAAAAAATATTTCCATGACATAGATCGCTTTGAATCTATTGATAACATATTTCATACCGTGTGTTTTACTCCGGCTGTGGTGGTTTCTTAATCTTTTTTTAAATTCTAACCAGCACTTACAAGATTTTCTGTGTCAATAAACATGTTTTTATTTACTTTATCAAACACCACAAAACATATTGCTTTTGTAAGTCACTTCGTAATGCAATTTCCGATTATGAGGTGAACTGAAGTTTGTATCAAAGTCCTCAAGTGTGGGAACTTCGTACTAGTTTCTGTGAAACTCACAACTTTACAGCAATATCGGTATTTAGAAGTAATTTCTTATACTTTTCCACGTAATATGTTAAAATTAAATTAGTTATGGAACCCGTGGACATATTACCTATATCGTGAAGTCTGTATATGTGTTGTAATGACGTTTTGGATAAAAGAAATCAAAACCTAGAAATAAAATAAACAGATATACTTACTTACTCTTGTAAGGCAGATCTAAACCAATTTTTACTTATGGGTATTATAAAATAGAAGATTTTGTTTGTTTGAACGCGGTATATCTTCTCAGAAACTTCTGGTCCAATTTTTTTCTGGTATTAATAGCTATCTAGTTGAGGATGTGTGAATCAATTCCCACAATACGGTGGTAAAACCGCTGAGGAAAACTAGTTAATCAATATTTGGAAGCCATGTTCAACCAATTTTAGATTATAAAATTACGATAACTTCAAAATCAAATATGAGGTCAAAATTCAATTTGAACATAGGCACTAAAAACAAAACAACTACACTTGTTTACAAGCAAATTAAATGAAAGTTTCTGTTACTACCCAAATTACAAAAGTACCAATAACGTATGGACTTTTACCCTTTTCTCAGTATTTGGGCCTGATAGGCTTATAGGGGTAAACTTATGTTCGCTTATTTACTTGTTTTTTATTTACTTTTATTACAAAGAATTCAATATTCAATGTTGACGGGGATTTGTATATTACCAATATTTATTTGGCTACAATGAACTATATTTTCGACGAACAATGGAAGTCTTAAGTGGTAGAAATTGAGGTATTTTTGTTATAAAATAGGTACTCATCTTATTTTGAAGTCGGCGTTACAAAAATATTGAAGTATTCCTAACAGATGTTAAATGATAAGCCGAGATTGCAAACGATTTCCTGAAAGTTATTTTTTTACCTGTATCTGAAAATAAGATGAATAAAATTCTTAAATTCGAACATTTTCCTCAATCGAAATAAATTCACAAAATTATATCAGACATTCGTTCACACAAAAAACGGATACCACTCAATTCTTTCAAATAAACAAATCACATAAGATCCATTGAGGAATGGAAAAGTAAAATGGTTTTCATTTGTTATGACCGAGTTCAACACAATCCAAGCAGTTTTGAAATCACACATTCATTGATTGAAATTCGATAAAGTGAAACCACTGGTACTTCCACCACCGGATTTTGTGGTTAATCACCAACCAAACCACAAACGTTACATTTTGTACTGTGTGTTTATGTGATAATTTGATTACCTACTATTATGTCCTTGTCCTGAAAACTATCAGTTACATTTTTTTTTAATAAACATAAAAGGAAAGATGACTTTTTGTAAACAGTAAAAAATTATCTACTAGTTATTGATTTTTGATTTGCTTTTTCATTTAACCGCTTACGTAGGTACTATCCAAGGTAATACAAGACAGCTGCAAATTCTTACGTTAGCGTTTCAAAAAAAGAACATAGATAATGTACAATCTAACATTACCCATGAATTCCAATTCTTAACTTCTACGCGATATAAAAGAACTTTCTGGAAAGAATTTCCACTTTGCAAAAAGCAAGTGATTTCAACAAGCCGCTGATGAAACGATCGCGATTTTTCTTCCCAACACATTTACGTCTACTTTCAAAGTATTCATGAAATCACGAACACCCATACATTTTCCATGTATTACTTCGGAGCAAAAGAAGCTAATATAAATTCAGTTCGAGTCTAGATTTTCCGTCGCACTAGGCTCTTTGGAAACAATTTAGTCTAGTATTTATATTTTTGGTCTGGATACGTGATGGTATTGGGAAGTGGGGTTTCTGATGTCGGGAAAGGAATGGCTTCATTTCATGTTACAGATCCTTATCCCTACTAATATTATAAATGCGAAAGTAACTCTATCTATCTGTCTGTATGTCTGTTACGCTTTCACGGCTAAAACACTGAACTGATTTTAATAAAAATGGTACAGAGATAGAGTTGACCTCGAGAAAGAACATAGGATAGTTTTTATCCCGGATTTTTGAAGAATTCTCTTGGAAACGCAATATAAGTGAACTCTACGCGGGCGAAGCCGCGGGCGGAAGCTCACATATATATTTAGTGTAGACTTACTACTTTGAAAAGTCCCACCTCACTCACTAAGTAACGTTTCAATTACATGTAGATTACTGCTGCTGCTAGGTACTGTAAGTCACATTTCTATTATATTCAGCCTCGTTGGTCTAGTTGTCGCAAGTGTGGCTGCTGAGCACGAGGTCTCGGGTTCGATTCCCGAGTCGGGCCGAAATCGCTTTGTGGGTTTTAGAAGACTTTCACAAAGCAGCCCGAAGCCTGGAAGTTGGTGATTGATTCACCCGTGCATCGGAGAGCACGTAAATGTCGGTCCTGCGCCTGATCTCTTTCCGGTCGTGTCGGATTCCCGCATAGATGTAATATAATAAACAAGATTGCGCACGCTCAAAATACATATTTACGAAAATGAACTCTATTCCAACGCTATAAGGTACTAAATTTGTTGCATAATACACAGAGGCAAATCCGAGCCGAGAGGGATAGTTAGAACGGAGGCCGTTTGTCTCTTTCTAACACCTTGCCAGCATAAAAAAATGTTGTGGTCAACAGTTTTGTCTTCCCAAAAAAAATAATTGAATCACATATATTTTTATCTTATTTTAACTATTGTAAGTCAACAAATTAATAAAAATCGCATTAATTTATTATACGAATAAATTATTTATATAAATTATTATTCTTAAAACATAAACAACATATATTTTTTTTTTTTCTAGCGGTAACCCCGAACATTCTTGGCGCGTAATCAGCATTTAAAATTTTGTTTATATTTTTTGTATTAAATCAATTTAAACTATTTTAATGGTGAAAAAGTGTTGTGTTTATACTTGTAAAAGTGAATCCTATGGTGGTTGCAATATATCGTTTCACAGGTTAGCTAATAATAACATTTTCGTAAACCAAACAACTAGGGTGCCCATGAATTCTTGTAATGAGTGAAAATATGGGTGATGGATTTTAAAACTGTTGCACTATTGTTATAGCTTCCCAAAAAATGAAGAAAGGCGACATAAATGGCTCAGCAGTCTATATATGAAGTAGAAATACAAAAAAAACAGTCTTCACTTCGAATCTTCCTGCTTTTATACTGCTTATTCCCGCTAATTATTAAAAGCCTTTATAAGTATCTTAAGGTCACAAACTGCGTAAGTTAAAACTTCAATACAAATCTGCGTTTAATAATCTTAGCAAATTCGGATTTGTCTCACATAGTTTAATCTCATAGTCACTCTATTAGAAAGGGACAGACAGCCTCCGTACTAACTGTTTCACTCGGCTCGTTATTTGGGTTTATATGCGCAGTCCTGTTTACTAATATTATGTCTATGGATTCCTGTCCCATCGGGCTATGAGAGTGAAGGAATAGGGAGTGCACCTGTGTCTGCGCAAATGCTCGTGCACTATAATATTATGTCCTGCGCAGTTGGCTAATCTCCTTACATGAGAACAGCCGCCGTAGCCGATAATCGGCTAGGAGGACATCATCATCATCATATTCAGAAAATAATTAATGGAAATTGTACATACATGTATGTTACAGTGCTTTGTCTAAAAAGGGGTGACTATTTCTATATGTTGTAAATATCATAAAATCAAAGGTAGAACCTACTACGTTTTGTTTAAAGCCTCAGGCCTTAAAACCCCTTAGCAATAGGCTTGCCAGATTAAAAAAGTTTTGCCCTGAAATATCCAGAATTTTCTGTACTTCCAGACCATCGGACGATGATTAGGTATTTAATTAAATAAGTTGTTCTATTAGAAATTTTCGATACCATCGCATTTTAGGAAACAAAACATAAAATTTATGGGTATTGCTAACATAACCTATACTAAATTGTATTTCGGGTTGTAGCCGGATTAAAGAGGGAAAATAAAACGATTGTTTAAGTCACAAAAAACTGCATTATATATCTAAATAACTAACTAAAAGTCAACCATTAAAAAAAACATCCTACCACTGTCACATAGTTCAACAAATAGGTTGAATTTGTATCAAAATTCGGTTGCAATTAGTGACATGCGATACGTTTGCCTCCCGCTCAGTCTTTGAACTCGAAGCCAAGCGTTTTCTAATCACTGGCGTTTCGCTTTCCCGAACTGTTCTTGTTTAATTTAAGATGAGCGAATCGTTTGTATTGTAAAACAGTTGTTTTGGATTTCTGGATATTTGCTTGGACTTATGCAACTGCATTTAAGTAGCTTATCTAATGAGCTGTAAGATTGATGATTTTTTGCTGGGGAGTTTGTTGCGCCACTTCTTCTTCCCAGCAAAAACACATAGGAAGGGGTGAAGGGTGGGCGTTTTGGGGGCTGTCTTTTGTAATTTTTTTTTTTTGACGTTCGAAAAGTGCTGTTTTGCAGCCAAGTTTGAATAAATGACTTTTGATTTTTTTTTTTTTTGACCATCTAAAAAGTACTATATTGTCAAAGTTTTCTCAATGCCTCTGACGTCGTGTTATGATAATGGCTACTACTAGGTAACAGTCGGGACCGACGTCTTTACGCGCCTTCCTAGATAAAGGTGTGTAACACCACTCAAAGTTGATATAGGTATGTGAAGCTTATAAAATAATTGAATATTACTATATGAGCTATAATAGGTAGACAGTAAAACTAACCAACAAAGACCAGTCTACTCAAAAATGGAGAAAAAGGCTAGGTCTACTTGAAACGGTAATTTTATACATGCATCATTGCATACCATTATTTTTATTACACAAACATTCTGAATGAATGACTGATGTTTGCAAATATTTCAGCATCTTGCAACTTTTATATGCACATTAATTTCAAGGAAAAGTTATGTTTCCTTTCAAAAGCAGAACGTTTTTGAGATAAATATGAAATTGTACGATTAATTATATGTTAACAAAAACACTGTTTCTTTTTTTACACGAAATGAAGAGAAATAACATTTTAGATAAAATATGCTATTTAAGCTGTAGCAGTTTAAATACATTTTCATGAGAATACACATTTTCTAGTTAACGCGAAAAATAGCTGCACAAGATATTTCATATTACTGCTCTATTTGCCTTATCTGAATACGACGCGACGGAGTTAATAGAAATATATTTGCTTATTACATATTTGCATGCTTAAGTTTTTTCTATTTAAAGAAGATACATTCAAATGACTTCATTAAGTTTATTTTACATTTATATAACTGCTAAAATATATTACGAAATTATTAAAATCTCAAATGTTTCACGCCTTGAAATCAGATAGAAGAATACACGACATTCTAAATTCAAATTTGAATTTGGAGCTTAGTGGCCAGTGATGAAAGAGATTGCTAGTGATGATAAAAAAGGTTGCATATCATCGTGTCGTCTTTGATAGACCTTCAACCTTCATGCTGCCAATTAGTGAATGAATGGCGGTTATGTTCATAAGTTATGATATATCCGACCCATATCTGTGAAGATACGTCTAAATCCCTACACGATGGAAGATAATATGTACGGTACGGTTTACAAACACAGTTTCAATTGGTTTAGACAAATAGAAGGCCGCTTGGGTTTGAGAAGGTGGCGACCCCACTATGATTGGTTAAGTTCACAAGGATATCCTATGCAATTGTGTTTACGTATTGATATTAGAGTACCTATGTATTAATATTGAATGTTTATTTTTTAGAATCTAAATGGTAAAAATATTTCAGTGTGAGTTGTTCTATTTAGGTACTGATGATTTTGAGACTACCTGTGTATTTTATTTTATTCATAACTCATAAATTTTATTTTAAACTAGGTAGGTATAAGTGCATTGTTCTATCGTCAACTTTGATTCGTAATAAGAATTATAATCACTAACCACAGCGCACAGGTAGGTACAGTTGTGTGCATGCATTAGTATACTTTTTGGATTTAATTAAATAATCCGTCTACATACTGAATTTCTTATAGGTAAGTAGTTACATCAATACTAGGTACAAATAAATGTTAACACGAATCCAAAACCCATATTGGCCGACTTGTTATTTCAATCTAAATAAATGTTAACACCCAAAAGCACTTAAATCCTATACCTAGAAACGAAAATACTAGATTAAAGCTTAAAGCTTAAGAAAGCTAGGCCAAGTTTATTTATCGTAGAACATCAAACCAATTTCAGTTTAACTATACATACGAAGTTCGATTCATCTTCAAATGAAAAGTACTTCAGTACGTAGAATATAGATTGGTTGTTAAAATCGGCACCTAATTTTGAGAACAATTTAATTGCAATACAAATTCTCCCGTGTTTGTTCGGTGTATGAATGAAGATCACACAAGTTTTTAGTTTATAATAAGTTCCAAGAAATGAGTTTGAGCTTAAAAACAACTGAAGATTTTTGTTTCAAATGTATGCTTACTCTTTTTTAAACCTATCAAGTATAACCAAACTTAAGGTGACTCTGTAGGTATACCTACATTATAACACGTATTTTTACTTGGAAAAATATAATGATCGAAAAATCTTAGAGCTACAAAGCAAAATATCTAAGACCAGCCTAGCTCAGACAGTTTAAATTTAGAATTTACGATTTGCTTTCATAATTTTATTTCTCGCATTATTTTCACAGTCGAGTTAGTTTGCAGTAAAACATAAAATAAAAAATGTGAGAAAATAAAAAATGAAACGATTTTGAATAAAAATAACCACTGATGCGGAAGAAATGAGGAATCGTGTAGAGATCAAAAACGTCTTATGTTCAAAGAAATTATAGGGAATTGACGACAGATAGTTCCTGTTGAAATATATTAATTTCCGTATTCATGAAAAGCTGGGTATTTTTGGCAGGAAAATAATTTTAATAACGGGGCAACAGCTGCTGTCTGGACTGTTAAATACAGTGATTTTTCTAAAGAAGGTTTTTATAGAGAATACATTTGAAAGGAACACTAGGTATTGAAAAGACATTCATCATTGTATAATTCGGTGCCGATGAGCCGGTTGATAATGGCAGATCTACAATCTAATGAACAGGTTGGCAATTATGACAGCGTTAGCAGTCGTCAGTTAAGACCAGACCATCAGTTTTGGCGGGCGATTTGACAGTTCAATAATTAATTTAACCGAAAAATGGCAAGCAATGATGATAGGATCCTTTATTATTTTTGACGTTTGTCTACTTATGTAGTCAAAAATGTAAGAAAGAAATAGATTCAGACTCTATGTAAACAGTAACTAATTTTAAACCTATCCAGCTTGCCCCGCCATCTCCTTCACGCTCCACAGCATTTCTAGCAATGCCAGCTCATAGCTCCAATGGCTCATGACAGCCTGTCAAACCCATTGCAGCTTAACGACTTTAGAGCACGTTTCCACTAAGTCACGAGGATATTTTATCTATAGACGACTAAGACTTAACGTCACTACCTGTTATTACAAGTTTGCCGTAATGAGGCAAAAAAGATTTCAGGGACTTTTACCGTCGTACCTGTGAATACGTCTTTTAAAATCGTTGTTAAAAACTTTGGACGGATTGTGTGAAAGCCGATATGGCAAGAAATAATGTTTCTTGTAAGATGACGGCAGATAGCCGAGTATAGAAACAGAAAACTTGCTAGGGTTCGGTCCCTAATTAAATTGGGATAAGGCCAGGAGGATGATGATAATGTCGCGCATCTTATTTGATTTTAAGTCGTCACAAACGTCGTAGTGGAAACACACTTTAACACAAGCTTCAATCTGGATTCACGCGCCGTCATCTTCGTAAACATTTCAGAATCTGAACCAAATAATTCAAAAGGGATTATCGATAAATTAATGATGTTTCATTGGTGCAGCAATAAATCTCTGCTAAGGATATAAACGTCTACTAAATACTCTATAAACAGATATATTTCTTATTTAATGATTGTTCGACTACGTAGTTGTTACGTTTTAGTGGAGGGAATATGTTTCCATTATTTTGTGATAGATAGAGTTATGTTAACTGTGTAACTTTGTATGTTTGATTTTACCCTCTTACCTCCCCACTCAGAGACATTTAATGATTACTTAAGTCACTCCTTAGTGACGGAATGTCATACAAATCCTTGACCATAGAGGAAAGTAATATACTTCACTAAGGAATGGCTTAAGTAACCATTAAATGTCTCTGAGTGGGGAGGTTAATCTTATACTAGATTTTAGACATCTAATTAGGAATCACATACCAGATTAATTTATACCTGGAATGGCATGGTTTTCATATTCATCATAGTCGTTTATACGGCTAGAAAAAATATTATTAGAACATGATAGTATATGAAGTCGATGGCTGCGCCGACCTTTAAATAACAATGTAACCATACGATGACGATGGATGAAAATTACAGTCGATGATGAACTACCATAAAAACAACCAAAATCCTAAAAAATAGTTATGTACCAATGACGAAAGCTATTAACTTGAACGTGTCATTTAAATTCAAACAACAAAACAGTCAATTGTAATGCAAGAAGTTTTGCAATTAAAGTTACAAACTGCAAGGTTATTATTCACCAAATCTCCAGTAAGTGATATGTTTATAGTTACATTATGTAAAACGGTTGCGGCATGCCCGGAAAATTATATGTCTATGTATCTGAACGCAGAGCACGTTTTGTGAAGCGAAGGACTTATTAGTGAAACCACTCGATAGTTTTAAAAAGATCGCGTGCGATATTTATAGAAGTTTTATAACGAAGTGTCGATGTGGTCATAAATGTAGAATGATAATTTAAATGTGAGTTCAAAGTGTTATTGATAACTCCATAAAATATACAGAGGTTTGTATAGAATAAGAATAGACGTTTTATATAAAAGACCCACATGAATAATTCTATTGTGTTTTTGTATTAGAAGAGCGTTATCGGATTTTTATTAACAAGTTTTATTTAAATTGCTCAAAAGAAAAATAAAAACTTTTAACACTCTTTAAGTGTCTACTTAGCATTAAGATGATTACTGAAACACTTTGAAAGTAAATAAATTTTAAATTTTCACACTCCTATGTCTTACTTTAAATTGTTTCTTGAATATAAATATTCGAGCCTGTACTCTTTATAGTGAGTAAACTATTATCTATCCTTTTTTTTTCAAAATATGAATCAAACAAGAGCAGTTGCGGACGCAGTCTACAAAAAAAAGTAACACTACCAATCGATAAATTTCGAAGACAACTTTTCTATGGACATATTAATAGACCCCATCCGATACCCCTTCCAAGGGTCTTAATTATTCTCTAAATATATTTACAGATGATTAAGTGTTAATATCGACGGCGCCATAATGATCACGGCTTCATTAGAATACGTAAAGTAATAAGGTTTCGGTTTGAAAATAATAGAGCTGTGGTTTGGCCTAATTGTTGATGTTTAAATATTATGGAAAAGGTAGAATTTTGAAGTTTTGGGTATTAATAGAGGATTAGTTACATGTACCTACATTTAATAATAGAAAAGGATTCTTCAAAATAGACCATACTATGTTTTTAATGATATTTTAGGTAAAAATACTGGTACACAGCTGCATCTGGTAAGACTGAAAGCCGACCCCAACATAATTGATTAAAAAGGAGATAATGATTTTACGCAAAAAATATAAATCAGTCAAAAGAAGTCAAGTCAATAAAATAAATAGGTAAGCATGATACATTTTACTTTGTAAACGGAACCCCATACTTAATCGTAACCATTTGTTAACAGACCACACGGAGTCAACCGGATAAAGTCTATAAATCGCTATCGTTTTCATAAATTATCGAAGTTCCAATCCTTACATACCAATCAGCTGTCGATAGTGTTTCCTTTGTAAAAGGTGTTTCAAAAATACCTCCTCGTAAAATTACAGTAAAAAAAAACAATACAAATCGCATAAAAAAAAACTGTGGATATTCAAAAAAAATGGATACAATATTGTACGTAATTAATATACCTACTGTATAATGTACTTATTTATTGTGCTATTTATTATTTCATATTATTTTTGGCGGTTAAAGTGATACAGTGGTAATTAAATATTGTCAATTGTATAAGGAATTTTTGAATCCCTTTTCAACTTAACTAGTATTTTGTAACACTCTGTAGAATTTTGAATTAAAATTCTCACGCGCCATTTAGAATAAGAATAAGAATAAGAATAAGAAATTTATTTCCAAAAAAGGTACATTTTCTGTTATCATTAGCCCCAAACTAGGCAAAGCCTGTATCTTGGGCGCTAATTTAGAGAGGGTTTACCAATACAAATTACTAGTAATACAAATTTGAATTTTAGCGCTAAACATTCGGTTCACACATTAATTCTGTCTGTTCGTGATTTCCACCGCACTGTCCAACTTTAACTTAGTTGTTTATTCCTGTTGTGGTACAAGTTATAACCTTTGTATCAGCCGATATAAGTGCTTAATTTTTAATTAATTTGCAAAACAGGATATCAGATTACGATTGTGATTAGTTAGGTACCTGAAAGTTTATCCAAAAACATGAAATGGGTTTACAATATCGGCTTAATTTATTTTTAAAAGTTTTTTTAGTGTAAATCTAATAGAAGTTTGACCTAAGGCCGTTAACATTTTCTTAATGTAAAAATGTTTCTTTTATAATATTTTGACCTCTAATAACAGTAATTTAAAATGTAGTTACAAAATTGCTATCTAAAAATGACCCACAGTTGTCTCGCATCTCCTAACTTAAACCACAACCCAACCAAATAACAGAGGAGCCCGTACTTCATCGTCTAACTCTAGTTAAGGTGTAACGTTACCCGTTTACGCTAATAAATGCCGTCCCACGCATACTGATCAATTGTACCGGCTAATTTATGACACAACAACCTCCTTCGTCTAACCGTTAACGTACCAAACTGTAGACTAAACAGTTGGCCGACAGTTGACCTGATGGTAAAAATGTTTGTTTTTAGAAATTCGACTCGTCTGCCGAATACTCTCGGACCCGGCCAACATCGCCGTCAAGGGGACCCCTTATGATGGAAGGCGATCGAGAGAAAAACCAAAGAAACGCTTGAGAGAAGACTTAGACAGCTACCTCACGGCCTGGCCATAAACAGCGATGGATAGAGAAAGGTGGAAGGCTATGGAGAAGACCATTACATAGCAGTGGGACAACATAGGATAATTAAAAAAAAACTACAGAAGAATATCATTTTTTTTTGTCTGTCTTATACCGGTCTAATACCTGAACGTTGTTATGTTCGTACTACCATACATATTCGTACTTATCAAGCGCCCGATCATACTGACGGCCTACTAAAAGTTTGTAGTCTGCTCATAATCTAACCGTTAACATTAGCAATTGTAATTTCTGCATGATCTGTACAAAATTTTAGATCATTCCTATGCGATTTTGCAGTGTGAATTGTAAAGAAGTTCATTGGTTATTTTATGATTCTTTTATGTGTTTTGAAAGTGGGGGAGCGAGGTGTTTTAGGATTTTATGATTGTAGCACGATTTTGGTATGGAAAAGAACTTCTAAATACTTGCGTAAGCAATGTCGCAGCTATTGCTCAACATTCTGCCACTTTTCCTTACTTTGGCAGTAATGAAAAAAAATGGCGTGACGTTAGTGAGAAAGGAAATGGATGTAGGTATCTCATGAGTATATCGGCCTTTTCCTCAAGGGCTTGAAGTTCTAAATCTGACAAGCAAAATGGAAAGGACGTGACGTTAACCTGCAAGTCAGAAAACTCAATTTTTGTTCGGTAAAGTATCCCAGTAGGTACCTAATAGTATTTAATATACCTGATATACCTTAAGTACCCTCTCGTTACGTTGTAACTATTCCGTGCAATAATTATTGACATTATTTCAATAAACCACACAGTTCAGCAATGAATTACAAACAACTGAGAAATACTCGATGGTCCTGAAAATTCAGGCTCATTTCTCGTCAAACTACAGTCTACAGTTCGTACATTTCTGCTTACAAACTACAGTGAGGTTCACCGCGGTACTAACTAAAATGGAAACGGAATGTATGAGTAGGGTAGCGAACATTGAAGTTTAAACTGCCAGTGCGTTGAGGTAAATGTAAACTAAGATCTAAAATGGGCCAAAACTTCTCGTGTATTTGATACAAGTAATCTAATATTTGAATACAAAAATATCAGACAGAAAAAGCGTAAAAATTTGTGTGTTTGTATGACGTAATCTTTGGATCTGCTGAGCCCATTTTGAAATGACAAAGGTTATTATGTTCTGGGTACGAAAATAACCGTTATCTCGGGATGCGGGTGTAACCACGGGAGGAAGCTAGTTCTTCATAAAAATTATGACGCAATGAATCCTTAAAATGCAGTCTCAATTCCGACTACGAGACACAGTGAACGCATTCAAACATACATATATTTTATTTCAGTAACATAATATGCTCTGTATTGAAATCATAGACTATTGAACAGACGCGCAACCTATTTGTCATATCCGTCTGTGTGTTCCTTTTGTAGGTAATTTGACGTCTATTGTCAAGGATCTTGTGGAAGGATTCTAGCCATAAGAGTAGGGTTTATTTGTAGGAATTTAAGTAGTTTGTTTTGCTGATGCAGTGAACTGGTTTCTGTTATTATGTATCTTCTTATTTATATACAAAAAAAAATTAGGATCGAGTCTCGAATGGTAAATAAGGAATCTATAGCAAATTATATTTTTGATACTTTTTCAGTCTAGAACTTTTGAACTTTCAATACTCACTAATATCTATTACTAGCTTCTGTCAGCGGTTTCACCCGCATCCCGTAGGAACCACGGCACGAACCCGGATAAAAAACCTATAGCCTTCCTTGATAAATGGGCTATCTAACACTGAAAGAATTTTTCAAATCGGTTCAGTAGTTCTTGAGATTAGCGCGTTCAAACAAACAAACAAAAAAACAAACAAACTCTTCAGCTTTGTAATATTAGTATAGATAATATGATTACAAATGCAAAAGTAACTCTTGTTTTTCTCGTTTTCACACCAAAACTACTGAACCGATCGCATTAATATTTGATACAAACGCAGTCTAGATAAAACTTGAGAAAGGATATAAGTATGCTACTTTTATTTACATGCGGGAAATTGTTTCAATTCAACACTTCTGTATGCAAGTGGAAAATATGACTCTGTAATTTCTCTTCCACTGCAACATTATCACACCCTTGCATTCAGCACCTAACTTCAAGGATTTTATGAAACTCACACAAGTCGGCTATGACCTGAATACTTATCCTGACATATGAGGTCTAAGGCGTCATCTTGGATGGTAGAAAAGTCTGACAGACGGAGGAATGTAAGTCATAGTCACGTAGCATAATGGTACTATAAGTTAGTTACAATATTATGAGTAACTTAATAAACTACAAAGAAGAAATATATGTGGACGCGGTATGATAGCAAGAATTAGGAACATTATGGGTTGTACCTACTTGTGTGTAATTAGGCATACATGAATGTTCAGTGATTTTTAATATAATTTCGTAAAAAAATTGTATACAACATCATTTTTAAATGTCTAAGTATTTGACTCAATTGAAATAAAAAAAAATATTTTCAAATTTTATTTTTCAAAAACTTAGATGAAAGCTTAAAAGAAAGCTTTGGTTACAATTTTATTCAATATAATAGTTTTCTATTTTATTTGTTACTCCAAAAATATAATACAAAATTCGTCTCCGAGACATCGTACACCCATTAAAATCTTGCAATATTAAATCTTCCATTTGTAAAAATAAAATATTTCATTTTATACTAACTTTTTTTCAACTTTTTTACAGAAGTATAGAAATTAACTTATTATTTCAGTCACATAAGGGTCTCACTAAATGTATTAAAACATTTGAAAGAAATGGGGGCGTTTTCTTCAGAATTCTTATTTTTATTGGAAACTTAAATTCAATGGAAAGACAATTCTTGGGTTCTAACGTTTTATTGACATTGTTAAAGAGGTTTTGGTACGCTTAATAGTATATAGTGGCACTGCGTGTTATGTTTAGTTTCTTTTAACGAGTCTTTAAAAAAAGTTTGTATGGTTTTATTATGGAAACTTGGCAATGAGATTTGATAAACATACAAATTGCTACTTTACCTAGATTTTTTTTGTGTTCATTTTAATAAGTAGGTAGATGCAACCAGCTTGATGTTTCAAAATAACTCTTTTAGACCTATTAGAAATAAAAAAATACTTTGATTTTAAATCTATAATTTTCGTTAAACCAGTCTTTTCACAACAAAAAAATAATTGTATTAATAATTTAGTATATCATTACGAGTATTATCACATTTAACTAAAAATATAGGAAAATAGAAGCAACAGCCAAAAATCAGATATAAGGGTAAATTAAAATATATTCATTATACAAAAAAAAAAAAAAAAAAAACAAGCAAACCGATACCGCTGATTTCGTTTACAAAACTAATTCATTCATTTATTCCCTCAACTTTGATGTTTCGTGAACTTCATATAAAATGAAATTACTGCTACACCGCTGCTTGTAAAGGATTGGAACGCCGACTTTATTCGTTCGTAATAACGTGTTGATGTGTTTATTATTATTTATTTTGCGTGTGTGTGGGTGGGCACTCGTTAAGTTGTTGATGTGTGAGAAAATGGTTTTGGCGATGTTTTTGGTTCTGCGGAATAGCGTCTATTTTTTTTAATCTTTTATTTGTAGAGGCTTAAGACCTGATGCGCTAGAAGTAGGATTTCACGTATAATTTATTACGTAATAAAGTTAAATTGTTTCTTTTTTAATTTACATTAGTATTTTTTCATTTTGGTTTTCTAGCAGTAAGAAAAGCTGATTTAAAATTGAAAAACAGCTAAAGTCTGATACCCAAGTCTAATCCCTTCTGGTATCAGACTTTTCAGACTGCACCCACATCAAAAGGGGTTATCGGATGATATCCTACCTCAAGAAAAGGTAGGAAACTACAAACTATCACAACCAATATCTGAGCAACATACAACACTTGCACCATTATCCTGCAAATGATATACTCTCACATCGGTATTTAATTAAGTCCTTCCAGTCCATAACACAAACGTAATTATAAGGGTCTGAAACTATTCTCATAAAATACAGAAGGCCTCGTATGCCGCAAGATTTCAAATAAAACAATCCAATAAACGGCATTAGATGCCGCTGTTAGAGCTTCGTGTAAACATCGCCAACGTTGAGATAACATACAATAGATTGATACAGAAAACCAACTCCGTAAAAACAACGAGAACAAACTCACACATGTCCCAACCCTACACAATATCTTCTTTATATATCATGATCCTACTAGTGCAGTGCGTCAGTACAAAAAATGTTATTATACCTTGAAAACTGACAGCTGTCAACAACACTTAAGACGCGATGGCACATTACACACTCACTCATCCGAAAACTATTTGAATTTGGAATTTGAAAAAAAAAAAAAACAAAAAAAAATAGCTACTACTCACATATACACGGATAAACACACATACACAGATAAACACACACACAGACAAACACACACACATACTGTAGACCGTTCATTGAGACAATTCATTTTGTGTTCGAATTTCAAATTCAAATAGTTTACATGCAACTTTCCTTCTTTGCATACTATTTTACAGAATGAAGCAAGTCTTCTGCAACATTCCTCTTTTACGACTAAACCGGGAGATTTATAGTCCCATAAGGGCTTCGCAACTCGTGAAACCTTCGACTTGTAAACTGTGAATAATTTTAAATAGTAACACGTGCTGAGTTAACTCTCACAGTAACAGCACGCTGCACGTGCGAGTTGTTTAACTTTGGTTTGTAAACTTCAGGAGGATTGCTAAATACCACGGAGTATGGGGAATATGCTAATGGGGTGCCATGTTGTTTCCTTGAGTTAGAATTGATGAGTAAAATACATAATCATTAGGTTACGGTTTGGCTTTTATGTTTTGGAGTAAAATCAATTATGTATTAAAATAATTAATGATGACGAGATTGCGATTTTACATCCTTAAAAAATATGCAAAATTAAAAATTCTTTCAGAATTAAATATTTGTCAAAACTTGACTATACCGAGTTGGATATTACATTTTAGAATATCTGAGCTACTGACAGGTTTTAAAATGCAATATTGGGGCAACATCGAAGCTTCTATATGAACGACATAACACCAACCATCTTAGCGGTAAAAGTGGGGGATATTAAAGTAATTCATCATTAAAAGCTTTATTCTGTACCAGCCCCTTTGATCGTGTTAATTTAAAAAAAATAAATACGTCTTCCTTACCTTCCTACCTACAAACGTAGGTACTCATGCCTATGTAGGTACAAAATATTATATTTCCAATTACCTACGATTAAGATACAGTTTAACGAAATTAATCATATGACGGAAAAAGGCTTCGTTTATCGATAGCCAAATTGTTTTCCCTTTAAATTGTTCCTCTTTCGCTCCACAACGAATTCCAGGAATTTTCATTGAACAAGCAATATATTTCCTTAGAAGGCAAGGCAATTAAATTGACGATAAATAGCTTAATTTATTTTAAGTACATATATATTTATTTGTTAAATATATGTAAATTTTATGCTTACGTTAAATCCTTAAGTAAAATACAAAAAAAAGTGACATAACCCTAATCTTTGCTGTTTAAGTTCAAGACCTATAAACCCTACTATAAAAAAATATATTTGCAAAATTACGTAGAAAGTAGAACATTTTTTTACGACCTACTCGCGTATTTCGTAAACAAGGCTCTTCTGTTATCCCTAGCAAATATGGGAGCATTTTAATGACAAAATTAATTCTTACTAAGATGATAATTACTCCTAAGTCCCGAGCTATTTTGCATGCGAAAGTATGGAAATATTATCATTAACTTCGCTTAAACATGTATAGAAATCTTGTGAAATTAACATATTTTTTGCTACATTACCTCATATTTTGCTCAAATTCCTCCATTTCCCCATTTTCTCTTTATGTCTCGAACCGTAAAAAGGTTGTGTGATCTTCCCTCTGTATTAGCATTTAAATTATAACTTTACAAAGGCATGAAAACCTTATTTTTGTAAGCCACAAAATGAAACTGAAACGACATCGGTTAATTTTGTAAATTGAAATGTATTTTTTCTATTTTTGTCTCAAAACCGCAAAAGTAAATGACCGCAAACCATTGAAATAAAACAATTAAAATAATTAATTAGTGCACAGACAGCTTTGTTCAGTAATTAACGAGGTCCTTCATCAAACAATCGTTTCTGATTTCATTCACTGTCAAACCATAATGTGCTAATTTTACATTCATTATGCACTTAGCGTGTTATTAATTATACGTCCAAAAATATCTCGGCAAACTGTGTATCTACGTAATGTTAATAAATTGCCACCTACGCAAAAATAAATTAGACATAAATTAAGAGACTGGTAAATTCACAAATAAATAAAATTAGCTTTATGCTTGCTTAATTAGTCTTACAAATAAAACGTTATTGAGATCTTTTTGACAAATTTTTCAAAATTATCTCTGCTTGACTGCAAAGTTAAAGATTGAAAAGAACACGTCAATTCAATACAGACACAAATTATGTTTTATCGTTTTCAATTTTTTTTTTGCAGGTACATGACATACTGTTTATTTAATTGCCCCTTGTCTTCCAATCATTAACACATCCAAACGATCCCGCAACTTCACCAGAATTACAATTACGAAGCCAAAACCTTATTTCCCACGAGACAATAAAAAAAGAACTTTATGCCCCTCACAAAACGGTCGTAAATTCCATAACACGTAACAAATGGGTATTCGTTCCGCCACTTACAGCAGTCCTTTGAAGCATTTAGCAAATTAACGACGACATACGCTCAAAGTTACATGTTCCTCATAAATTCAATCGGCGATTTAAACAATAAAGAAGTCTGATCAAACCGGAGCGATCGTCACATTCCTTGAAGGACCATTAACCTATATGTTGATAGATGAATTATGTCACTTTTATTTTTAAGCAATTCAATTTAGCAGTGTCGCGAAAATGTTTAACATTTTTGCGTAAAACAAATGTTCTCTACATTTAAAAAATAATTAGACGGTTTCAAAATAAAGGTCTCTACACACAGCCGGCGTGGCGTGGCGGGGCGCGGCGTGGCGGGGCGGCGACGTGGCGCTGGCGCGGCGGCATCGGTCACACTGCGGGCACGATCAGTTCATGGTCGCTGCACACAGCGGGCGGGGCGCGACGGGACGGGACGGCGACGCGACGCTGAGCAGTTGTAATGTACTAGATATTACGGACGACGTCACACAGAGCCGTCCCGCTCGGCGCGACGGTAACTGTCGCGCCACGCCGCCGTCGCGCCGAGCGGGAATACAAGTCACGTATACAACGCACACGAATACAGGCGGGGCGGGACGTGATCGCGCCCGCAGTGTGACCGATACCGTCGCGCCAGCGCCGCGTCGCCGCCTCGCCACGCCGCGTCCCGTCGCGCCGCGCCCGCTGTGTGCAGAGACCTTCATGGTCGCTGCACACAGCGGGCGGGGCGCGACGGGACGGGACGGCGACGCGACGCTGAGCAGTTGTAATGTACTAGATATTACGGACGACGTCACACAGAGCCGTCCCGCTCGGCGCGACGGTAACTGTCGCGCCACGCCGCCGTCGCGCCGAGCGGGAATACAAGTCACGTATACAACGCACACGAATACAGGCGGGGCGGGACGTGATCGCGCCCACAGTGTGACCGATACCGTCGCGCCAGCGCCGCGTCGCCGCCCCGCCACGCCGCGTCCCGTCGCGCCGCGCCCGCTGTGTGCAGAGACCTTCATTATTATTTCCCCGCCGTTTCTGACTTGTATTCACGCTCGGCGCGATGGCGGCGTGGCGTGACAGTTACCGTCGCGTCGAGCGGGACGGCTCTGTGTGACGTCGTCCGCAATATCTCAGTCAACAACTGCTCAGTGTCGCGTCGCCGTCCCGTCCCGCCGCGCCGCGCCCACTGTGTGCAGAGACCTTAAACTCTTACTGCATGACTTCGGATGTTACATATCAGTTGATATTAGATACTTTGAATATACATATGAAAGATGAATCAATATCGAACTAACTATTAGGTATGTTGTCCTTGACTATCCCCGAGCTTTGGCCACAAACTTACCACAAATTATTGAGTCCTATTCTAGTCTGACAGTTATCGAGCAATTTCCGAACAAGATTGTGCTTATTCCTATTAACAAGAAAATAACAAAACTAGACTTGGGTACCATTAGAAGGCTCTTAATATGGCCATATGTGTAGCATAGGATAATACAAAACTTTATTCCGTGGCTGCCAAATGTGTCGATTCGTAGAAATTATAAGTTTACTAGAGGCGTCCTGGCTGATTCAACTAGGCAAAATTGGTTTGTCCTGAAATCGGGTTTGGCCGGTAATATGCTATGTTTTAACGTTCTTTAGACACCGCTCTATCTTGGTGAAAATCTACACAGATTTTCAGTTAATCACGAAGAGACAGATATTGATTATAACAGAACTTAACTCTATTTTACCTATATCAAATTCATCACTTTTTTTATTCTGAAAGAGTACAATTGCCTTGTTATAAAATTAAATACGATCATCACATATTAAATACAAGATCGCAAAAAAGAGCAATAATTTAATTTAAACAACTAAGTTAATAATTTTAAACTACTTATTGAAACAGCACTTTATTCTGAACGAGCTAACCGCTGAAACTTTCGCCAAGTTTTCGCTCCAAAATTTCTACAATTTTAATGTTACTCGGCAAACTTCCCATTTCGTTTGAATTAAACGACATGAAAGAAAAAAATAAGTGTATAATATTTTAAATTACCTTTGTCAAGGAAGCGGTGCGATATAATTTAAAGTTTTGCCACAATTTTTGAAAATTCTGGGTAAGTCTACTAACTGTTTTCATCCATCATTTAAATGTTCGTCTTTTCATGATGTAGCATAGTTGAAAAAACAATAAATATAAAAGATTATTTTTGATATAATGCTTGTATTGATGTTCAATTGTTTCTACACTAATAAAAAGTAATTCAATTCCAAAAAAAAACAAGATCTTTTTCTATAACATGACGTATTGTTGACGCGTTTTCGAAACCGTGTAGGCGGACGAACTGTTTTGATACTTCCATTCATTAAATATGACGAAAAAAAAATATTTTTTCAACTTGACCTTCTAAATGACGTTCGTGTATTGATGTCGGGACATTGAGAGTGATCAATTTCTTTGACGCAACGACACAGTTACTCGCTGACGATATCGTAAAAGCTTTCAATAAAAGGGAACAAGTTATAGGCGATAACGTGCGATAAAATTGGATGTTTTTACGTCTGTAGACTGTCGAGTCGTAATTTCGTTGAGTTTCTGCCGATTTGAGGAAATTATGGGTATGATGAATATTGCCACTGACATCCACTGAATTCTGGCTATACAGCCATCCAATGAAAACAGCAATGTTTTTTTTCAATAAATAACATCCTACTTATATTATATCCTACTTATATTATAAATGTGAAAGTTTGTGAGAATGTATGGATGTATGTTTGTTATTCAATCACGCAAAAACGGCTGGACTGATTTGATTCAAATTTGGTATGTAAATAGGTGATACCCTGGATTAACACATAGGCTACTTTTTATCAACACACCACGCGGGCGAAGCCGCTGGCAGAAGCTAGTTATTTAATATATAACATTGCATTGCATACTTAACAACTCTGTTGTAACATTACGAAGTGTCTGCGAAGTATTTAAGTTATCAAAAATAATTACTTTTTTTTACATTTGTGATTGCCATACCAGATCGCCTGGGTCGCCCGATGCAAAAAAATTGCCTGGATGGCGATCCAGATTGTCAGACATATGTATCTTACTCTGGAAGTAGATTTGACGTTATAATCACAAAGTACCAAGATTGCCCATAAATTGGCCAAGCCATTAACTAATCCATTAACG
Source organism: Helicoverpa zea (assembly GCF_022581195.2). Classification (NCBI taxonomy): domain Eukaryota; kingdom Metazoa; phylum Arthropoda; class Insecta; order Lepidoptera; family Noctuidae; genus Helicoverpa; species Helicoverpa zea. The sequence goes on along the minus strand of NC_061456.1, from coordinate 10,420,129 downwards.
CCCCCGCTCGTAACATACGCCAAACTTTATGACGCGTATTTTTTCCTTACCTTTTATTATCCGTAGGTGTGAACTGGCTTTTATGCCCAATCAAATCACAATGTAGCGAGCACTTGGCTTCGTCGTATCATCTGAGCCAATTACTGCTAATAGAGAATTCAAAGAGTGACGCCATGTGTTTGTCACATAAAAATTTAATCATAACCTTTTGGGTGGGGAGGAATTGATTTGATGGAGGAAGAAGATATGAGAGATTATGGGTATATCAAGTATCTATGTTTTGAGAGAAAGACTCCTTGGTTAGCAAAACCTATGATGAGTATCAGAAAATATTGGGTCTTGGTCTTTAAAGATATTTGTAATTTTAGACCTAATAAATAAAAATATAAAAAAACAATACTTTACTTATATTTACAGAAATATACAAATCTCCATATACTTATAACACAAAGTTTATTTTCATTTCTGTCGTCAGATAAGTTCATGTTATCCATCTTGCGAATCTTAGGGGACAATTACTTAAAAAAGATGTATGACTGGTCCCAAAAGATAAGTGAGAGAGCTTTCTTGTTTTTGTTTTTTTACTTACGAATAACAAAGAGTAGGTGCTTTCTATAATGGGATGCCATGAACTTTTAATTTAGATTCATTTCAGCAAGAAAGGACATAAAAATATATTTGATACTTAGAAACAAAAGTATATTTCAGACTGTAAATCTTCGTAAACACTTGAATGTACCTAGTAAAACTAACGTTTAGTACTAAACAGCTTTAATGTTTCTTTTTATTTTTAAGGGATGGCAATGACCTTTTTATTTTATGAATTTTACTTGAACATTTCCATTAAAATTGCAAACGATTGATTGAACACTTATCAATTAAAACCTTAATTGGCTGAATTGAAATTGGGATCATAAAATGTATTGGTTTGTCTGTTAGTAACAATATTATTTCTAGCATGAACAACACTTAGAAACTTTCTGCCTTCTACCAAACTACCTGCAATGACTACCAAAGTCGTTCAAATAACCAATTATTTTATCTGCTTTCCGAAATTCCGAGGAACTCTTCATGAAGAGATGGTCATCCACGGAGCGACGAACCAAAGAAATATACTACATACCCCCCATCAAACGGGACCATAAGGTCATTGAGGATCTAATACACCTATTTAGATTTAAAACCACTCCGTAGTGGGTAAGGTGCTATTTTTATTAAAAGTCATGTTAAAAATAGAACCTATTGAATAGAAATTTCCGTACTGTTGCACGTGTTGAAACATTAGCTAAGTAAACTAATCTCTGTCACATAAAACGTGGAAGATTGTTTTTTATTTCATGAATCTACTGGAAAAAGATTCCACTTTTACTTACCTTGTGTGCGAGTAAGTAAGTAAGTAAGGATAAGTATATCTAAGACACCAATGACTGTGTTTCGGATGGCACGTTAAATTGTAGGTCCCGGTTGTCATTGAACATCCTTGGCAGTCGTTACGGGTAGTCAGAAGCCAGTAAGTCTGACACCAGTTTAACCAAAGAGTATTGGGTTGCCCGGGTAACTGGGTTTAGGAGATCAGATAGGGCAGTCGCTCCTTGTAAATCGCTGGTAGGTACTCAGCTACATCCGGTTAGACTAGAAGCCGACTCCAACATTGTTGGGAAAAAGGGCTTGGAGGACAGTGCGGAATAGATCTTTAAGACCTAGGAAACAGTGAGTCTACTATTTATATTCAAGCTTGTTTTGTTTTCCTATACCCAGAGCAAAGTCCTATATTTTAAAAGTGAGGATTATAAAATTACTTAAGTTTCGTTCGGTGTATTTTTCTTCAAGTAGTTTCATCCACTCCTGAATTCTCATAGTATTCTCATCAATGGTGAGTAGTAAACATTCATACATTCGTATTTATAGAAAGTAAACTCGTACTTGTAATATTGATGAGTTGGAATGTCTTTAAATCTATACTAATATTATAAAGCTGAAGAGTTTGTTTGTTTGAACGCGCTAATCTCAGGAACTACTGGTCCGATTTGAAGATGTATTTCAGTGTTAGATAGCCCATTTATCGAGGAAGGCTATAGGCTACTTTTAACCCGGTACGGGAAGTAGTTCCCACGGGATGCGGGTGAAACCGCTGGCAGAAGCTAGTACCAAATAAACAACTAACCACAGTTTCAAACCTAAACTATTAATAACATATCAAATAACAATTCTGACATCATAATTAATTCAGATTAATGACCTTTCAATACGAGATTTATATTCTCACCCACTAATTAGGGTGATATTTGATATAGTGAAAGTGATAAATGCGGGGAGGGTTAAATCTAGTGGAAATAATAACGGCATTGTTAGCAGTGGTGGACGGGATAATGGAAAACTTTGTAGTGAAAGATAATGATTGAAACTTGAAACTTATAGATGTTCTTCCGGTTTTTTTTTAATGGAAAGAAATATCTACCTACATACCTATAACGTAAGTATTCGTTTGTGTAACAGCCAGTTTCTTCATCAAAAGTTAAAGTTAAAGTTATGGCTAAAGTAATGTCTAAAGTAAAAGTAACGGTTAAATTCAATTTTTCTATGAATTTTGCTATCAGTTTAGCCTTGAAAAAACGAATTTGACCGTTACTTTTACTTTAACTTTAACTTTTGATAAAGAAACTGGCCGTATGTGAATATGATAAAAAATAAAAGAAAACTTTATTAAATAAATATCACCTGAGATATTCAGATTTTATTCGCTATTGTTTTTTTATAAAAATGATTGTAAAATAAATCCTAGGTGATGTGAGAACGAATTTGCCGATAAAGGTATTTAGGTATATTTTTGCACCAGTTTGGATCCTCAAAATAGTTACAAAATTTCATCTACATTCTACAACCTCTTTACAAAATAAGAAAGCCCAGTCGGGTACCTCCTTCTTTGTCAGTTGGCTAAAATCATCTTCCAAGAATTTATTGAACACAGTAACAACCCGTCGTGTTATGATCCTATATTAATTAAATGTTCTCAAACTAATTTACTGATATTACCGTTGGGATTAATCATTTCACCAATAAAACTTATTGTCAAAGAAACATAATTACACTCGAGTGTAATGAAACTGGGTCAGTATGTATTTATTACGGGGAAGCCGAAGGGTGATGTTTTAGTAGTAAACAAATACAGTATGTTGGTTTGTATATTGCATCTACTTTGCAGCGTAGCTGTTATAAATATAAAAACTACTGAAACTAATGATTGTATTCAAGTCAAATCAAATCAAATCATCTTTATTGTATTGTATATGTAGTATTGGTGACTTAATGGCTAAAAACATCATGTCATGAGAGAGTGTGCGTTTTATTTTTTGTGATAACCTGAATAGTTTTAATATAAGAAACAGTAAAGAAAAGTTTTTGTAGTCATCACAGAAATGTGTAGATATCACAAAAACATATAAATTTCAAAAACTAGACTTCAACCAACACTATCATGAGGCACTTCCTTACAAAGTTAGTATTATTTTTCGTGAGTCAAACTCTTAGCATTCAAGTGTACATTACGCCTAGAAACAAAATAGCAATTTTTTCCTGAAAACAAAAACTTGATAGTACGAAAGTGCTCCTATTTTTCTGCCTTTTGATTAACAAGACTCGTTCGTATTCTGATTACTTTCTTACTTTGCCCTTTTTTTGCTATCTTCAGGTCAGTGACCTCAGTTTTTGTCCGTCCTACACTGAAGTGATTTGTTACACCTCCAATATCGGAAAAAGTGTGTTTTCTGTTACACTTCCCATTTATCTTAATGAAAATCAATCAAAGAGAACCTATTTCTGTACATAGATTATTATATTTGGTATTGTGATTAGTTTTATTACTTAATTGATGTTAGATATAGATCCTCCTTTTTCATTTCGTAAATAAAACCCAGAGCCCAGAATTAAAAGAAGACGTTGTTTTTTTAATAATATTGAGTCGTTAACTTAAAAATACCGTTATTATCCTACCGCAATCACTATAAAACATTTCATTCAAATGGCCTGTATTTTTAAAACACATGTAGTCATTATTCCAAAAGACATGAGAACCATTTTTGTAATAACAATTTTCAGTCCATTACGACTTTTTCAATTCACTAGGTCATTACAGTCTCGTGCCAGGTCTATTCCATTTAATAATCTATGATGTCATTTGAACATCTTTGGCAGTCATTACAGAGGCCAGAAAGTCTGATAAGTAGTCTTGCCTAGGGGTATTGGGTTGCCCAGATAACTGGCTTGAGGAAGTCGCTGCTTGTAAAACACTGGTATTCAGCTGCATTCGGTAAGACTGGAACCCAACCCTCAACCTAGTTGGGAAAAGGCTCGGGAGATGATGACTCTATGATTCAAAAGTTCGCATACATAGCCCATGTGTCTCTCTAATATTGAGTCGTAGGGACTTTGATTAAGATTTTTCTTCGTCTATAGTTTCATAAGAAAGAACCTTCTGACACAGATGTCTATTATGATGACCCTAACCCTTTTTTAGTAACGAATAATATTACCTATAGAGAGAGACTTAAAAACAAGAACGGAATTATTGATGCTAAAGCTTTTTTCGTAATATGTATTTACTCTCGCTTTTAATTTTTTTAGCTTTTTAAGTTTTCTGATGTGTATGAATTGATAATGAGTTGTAAATGACACCACCATTAGCTTATGTATTTATGAATTTTTTGCGTTTTATAAATTTTTTGGGCCTCTTTATGAACTTGAAAAATAAGTAAAGTGCGTTTGCCAAAAAATCAAGAAAATATTTAATAAAATCTAGATAACGAGTCAAGTTAGTCGTTCATTATTTCATTGTGTTTTCACAAAAACTAGACATTAGGCATTTAATAACATAAGACTACAATACAAAATTGATCATGAAACGTGCCAAATATTTATATTGAACAATATTTTACTCGAAAAGGCTCACACAGATTTCTTTTATATTTTCTTCAGAATAGTATAAATCTTAATAAAGTTCCAAATGATAGAAATAATTCTTTTCACTTTTCTTTCTAACACTACTAGGTTTTTGTCAAAACTTTTTATAGAACGTATAAAAAGTTTTGACAAAAACCTATGGTTATGCCAGATGTGTCTAGGTATTTATTACTAGTAATTTTTTACTCTTATAATGTAACTTTTGAGATTTATTTGACTGACACATACCTTTTCATAACAGGGTTGCATCAACCTGTAAAGAAGAAAAAATATATAATCAATCAAAATTCATACAAATAATATGTAGGTAGATAATATCAATGCGCTATATTTTAGTTTATTGCGTACAGAGTCAAAGATTTGTATATGAACGTAGATAAAAATCGGAAAATAGTAACCATTTGGTATGGAAAAAAAACAAATAGTAATCGATATGGATGATAAGTATATAAATCGATACGATTGATTATTTTGAATCCCTTTAGATCTATTTACCTGTACGCGTAAAATAACTTAAAAGAAGTGAAAATAAGAACATCAAAAGGTATCTAATATGAAATCCTGGCACGTGATAAGATATTAATGTTACAACATTTATTTTAGGTTTTTCTTTGCAAAGGTCAACGCTCGTAAATACTCAATTTCGATACGAGTACCTTAAATTATTACCGTCATATATTGAAAATTGGAATCGCTAGAGATCTTGCGAGATTGTATGAATTTTTCATTGTTCTTCGATATGACACGTGTCTTGAATCCCAGTTCTGTAGATATTGTTCATGAATTAGTAAAAGGATACATTTTTATTTCTCCATTGCACTATTCACAAAAATAAGAACAATAATCAGTGTTATCTATTGGATTACCCGGTTAACTGGATTGAGGAGGTCAGATAGGCAGTCGCTCCATGTAAAACACTGGTACTCAACTTCATTTGGTCCGGCTGGAAGCCACAGAAAGGCTAGGCAGATGGCAATATTCACAATCATTTCTACAAAATATGGCACGACTTTTTAAATCGGCCTATTCTAATTTCAAATTCAAATTCGTTCGTAATTCAAAATCAAATTTTTATTTGTTATGGCGCCATAGTACACAAGTCTGGCTGAATGTCAACATTATTTCGGCCATGTTTCATATTGAACGACCTTTTTACATGTTGACACTATTTTCTTGGAATAAATTATTATTATAAGATTATTTTTCTGTAGCCTAATAGAAGTAAAGACCATTGTTGATTGATAAATGTATTTCTTTTATAATAATCTGTCAACAAAAGTTTACTATTTCTTTTTCACGCTATAAACTAGGGTTTATTGTTTGGAATATGAATATTTTTTTATTTTATTTGGGTTTCTTGATGAAGGTTGTCAAAATGACATTGAATGTCTATCACAAAAGACATGATTAGAGTTTTCGAAATGGGTCAGTATCAAGTTGAGACCAAATTATTATGAGTAATGTTTTTTTTTACAATTCGCGCGCCAAAGGTTCTAGGAATCCTTATGAATCAATTGCTAGATTTCAGAAATGCAAAGTTATTACATTTCTTCAATCATATGACAGCTAGTTAACTAATTATAGTTGGAAAATATACCACAGTCTATATGTTTTGTGTACGGCTTACCTTGAACTAAGAGTTGCCGCGATGAAAACTGAGCAAGTTTTTCGCCAGCTTGAAAACACTCTTTAATACCGCCATTTCATTTTCTACCAATATGTCTTAGTAACCAATTTTCCCATGGATTACAAAAATAAATGTTCAAATTTGTCGAGACCAACTTCTAAATATACTATGTCATTGAACTTGGCAATACTGTTCCTAATTATATCGTGGCCGAATGAACTTGGCCCTTTTATATCCAAGATATTATTAGTTCGCCCTTTGATACTGAATGAATAGGTTATTATAAAGAAAAATATTTTTATAATCTATACCTATCGATATTACTAAGCACATCTCTATTATTAATTTAACCTTTCTTTTGAACTTTATAGTTCATTTAAAATAATATTGTTTATTCAAGATTTTTTTACATTGATGAAGGTTTTTAAAGGACCGCAAAAGCCTCTTATTAGAATCAAACCATTAGATTTCATATCAAAATTGAATTTTATGTATTACGAATGAAAATGATTGTGATGTATTAACAAGTCTTGTGGAAAAACATAGTAATGAAAAACATTAGATAACAAATAATTTTGAATAAACTGTCATGATAATTCACCTCATATATCTATTATTAGCTTATATTGTTCACTCCTGGGCAAAGGCATTCCCCCCAAAGACTTCCGGCTTTTATTATCCAAAGCATGCTAGTATTGATCAGCGAATAAAAAACAAACAAATAAAATATTCTCATAGGTATCTAATAATAATCATGAAAATGACTCATAAATTCATAAAAACCCCGTTGATCATTCTCATGGATCGATATCAATAATTCAGTTCGCGCTAACCGGGATTTGAAATTAGAACGAACATTATTCCAGTCGCCATTTTTAATATTTATATTCTACGACCGCTCGTAAAGTTATTAATGCTTCGTTTACAATCTTTTACTTTTTTTCTGTCGCGTTAGAATATTTTTTTTATGTGATTGATATCTTCCTGCGGGAAGTGGTATTATTTATATATCTGAATGTGGGTTTGTCTGTCTCATTGCCAAGGTTAACAGCTTGACTGACCGGCCTATGAAAGATTTTCATTTTTTTCATTAAGTGGGGGAAATATCTTTTAGTCTTAGAAATAAAATAATTTATTATTTTGCCCGCTGATTTAATGATGATTGCATCACCTCTTGTTGTGATAAATAAAAATACAGTAACTTTAAAAATAGAAACTGCTATTTTACATAAGGGCTAACGCATGGCATACCTATCGCTTAGCAACATAAGGACTTGGAGCAATTTTATCTCGTTTAGAAAAGTCCTGTGGTAGGGAAACTATTAAGTATCGAATTAATTTTGCAGCTTTTATATCTAAATAATCTACGCCTTAACAAGAAAATTTTAAATTCCATCAAACATTTATATAGGTATGTTATTGGTACATAAAAATACCCATAAATTAATACTCAACTATTTTAATTCACCTTTTGATCTAGATTCCAGTCTAGGCATGCAATATTTATTTTTTATAACTGACAAGCAATAAATAATTGTAACACTGACTAATACAATGATACGTTTATGTCTAAAAAGAATGTATGTCTCGAAGATTTTGTCACAATAAAAAAAAATGTATAATAATGTCCATCAAGTAGCTCCAAGAGATATTTTTGTATAGGACCTATTTCAAGCACTTGGATTTTGTATGTTTGTTTGTTAGTAACCTTAAGGCTCCGAAAGTTCTGAACCTACTTGAAATTTTTTAACATTTGGAAAGCTTCACTCTTGCCGAGAAACATAGGCTATATTTTATCCCGGTATGGGTAGTAGTTCCCACAGATTGGCGGCACGGGAAAACGGTGAGTAGGCAATGAAGGTAACACTATTTTTAAAAGGGACTAATTTTAAATAAGACTTTTAAAACATTTATTTCTCGGGCTATATATTGTATAGGTAAAGAAAAATATCTAAAATCAGGTACACGAGGAAGATACCTACGCCACTTCATTATCCAGAATTACATACGGACTTAATTTCCCTAAGTGACAATCGTACGTAGGAGCCATGAGCCGTTATGTTGGCAACACGTGTTTGTGATCAGAGTGCTGATTCCGAGTTTTGACAGCATTCGCAACTCGATACGTAATTATAAGTCTATTGAAATAAAGAGTCGAATGCTACGTCACATGAGTTAGGTATTACTTCTTCTTTCATTTTGCCGGTTAATAATGATTACACTCGCAAAAGTGAGCTCAAGTGTAATACGACCAAGTACTGATGACAGTCTTTATTATATAAACAATTCTATGATAAGTGCTACGTGATTCAATGGTATGGAAATCTTCGCATCGAAAAAATTAACTTGCAAAACTCGCACTGGCACTCAGTGCGGAATTATTTGCTGTTAATTCGCTAAAAGCTAGACGAGCACTGTGTGTTTTCTAACAAGCATGCGGATTCAAAAACCTCATGAGCTATGGTGTATGTGCGTTGAGCTTGATCGCACAGCAGACAAGTTATAGTTTACCTATAGTACTTGATATTAGGGTTTTATTGGAATACACAAGGAATGCCTAATAGCCCATTTCTCTGATCATGCTGGTTTCTAAAGATAGAATTATCTTCAGACTAAAACATAGTCTTACAACGTAAAGGGTTACAGACCATTAAGAGTGTAAACATAATGCAAACTTTTAATCGGCCCATACTTTATTTGGGCTCATAAATCAGTATGAAGATGACCGTAAATATGCACATCACTAAGATCAGGTATGTAGTCGGTAAAAACTTACATAGCTGCGAAACAGGATTTTCTTAAAAAAAAACATCGGGTCAACACTCGGCCGACTCTCTAGTGTCTCTCTCTCTCTCTCTCGTCTGTAGTGTGCTCTAAGGGTATGCAACCTTCAGAAATTTCCGTTCCTTGGAATAATCTTGCTATTTGTTGCACCCTCGGGACTTCGTTACCGCTTCTTAGTCCTAAGCGTAATTTACGACGTAAGATATTTATAGTTCCAATGCAGTTTACAAATTAATTAAGAAGTGGTTCTCGGTTTGTTATGACCTCCTTTACTTTGTCACATAGTTTCATACAATAATACGGATAAATAGGATCTTACATTGGAATTTTAATCTTCGAACAAAGACAGACAGACAGACTTGTTGACTTTCAGGAGTTATTTTAGGATAGGGAACAGGATGTAAGAAGGAAAAACTCGAGACAGACCAGTCAAATTCGATTCACATAATGTTTAAGGTTAGCTTATGTGTCAAGTCAAAATTAATAATGGAGCGTATAAATCAAGTGAAAGAATTTCATTAACAATGCCTTCAAAGAAATTAAATTGCTTGTCCAAATAACAAAGTACTTGCACATTCGGTACTAATTTAAGTTTATTTAGAAAGGAAATAATTTGTTCGTTAGTCATGTACCATTGAACTGCGCTCATTATTATTAACAAATTGTCATCATAAATTATGTCAGTTTGTGAAACGGTCGCCATTTTGTAATACAACGGTTTGGTACAGTAAAGATGAAATGTTTGACTGTCAATTGTTTGCTTCTCAAAGCTTTCAATCACTCATTAATCAAGTGAAATAGCTATTGGTGACTGTACTTCTGTTCTTTGTGAAAGACAAAAGACTGTTATGATTTGCATGTCTGTTAATGTGATTGCGCCTTTCAAATCTTATGAAGCACTGATTACAATTTAGCTATCAATATTTCTATTGAGTTTGAAGTAGACATAGGTATAATGCCTTTCTTGTGTATTATAGCTAACATAGAGCCTAAGAAAGGACATCCATCATCCTCCTGCCCTTATCCCAATTTTATTTGGGGTCGGCGCAGCATGTTTTCTCCTTCCATACTTTTCTATCTGCTGTCATCTCACGAGTAACATTCTATCTAGCCATATCTACTTTCACACCTAGTCTAAGAAAGGACATAAGCTACTGTTTATCCTGGTACACCAGGCAGTTCCTCAGGGACGCAGGTAGAACCGCGGGAATAGCTAGTACCTAAACAAAAAAACTCTTCAGAAATTCCTACAAAATGTAAATACATTTTCTTTGTATAACAATTACGGTAACACCCTTTTACTTTTCTCCTGTTACACGTTAAACGCGACAACTTGTCGCCAAGGGAAATATATCGTCCAATAAAAAACCGCGGATTCTCAAAGAAATTCGAGAAAACGGGAGACTTTATCTCAATAGGTATTTATAATTTTACGATATAATAAAATGTTAAACGGTGAGTAAAACGTCTGAGGTTTATTTGTGAATTCTTGTTTTTCGAGTTTTATTCGGTGTGATAAGGATGTTCCATCATTTTATTGCTGTAGATTAACGGTTAATATTAACTTTACGGATTATTAATTTGTAAAAATAATATTTTAAGATTTCATAACGATCTCGCCTCCACTTCAAAAGTCTGTATTTACTTTATCCTATGACCTATTACTGGAATTCTTAATCAAGACCTATAAAATACTTAGAAATGTTTTGTTATGTTTTATAATAAGAATTGAAAAAAAACAATATTATAAGATATTTTCTTTATCCTGAAACTTAATCAAAATTATGAAAGTAACTTGTTAAAAAAATTTGAATATTGAAAAAACTTATGAAACGACTTCGATTATAAAGTATCCATATTTACTACCCACTCGTCTTCTTGACACATTTTTCATAAATTGCATTACGTGTCTAAAGAAAGCGGAGATTAGTTTCCCAACCCCTTCCTTTCCCAAAGAACTTTAGGTCCTAAGCCATTCCAAGTAATTAACTTGACATACCTTCATAAACTACGTCCCAAATTCACTCGTACCATGACGTCACGCCCATCTACTAAAATACTGGCGTTGTATGAAATATTGCGGCGTCTTTTGTGAAATACGAGCTAAGAAAATAACCTTGAATTTCCTTTGAAAAGAGGCATTACGGTACTACCTTACTTAAGGTAGGTAAACGGTGCAATCTTCATGGATCACCAAAACGTCTTGCGGTAAGCATGTAAATACAAACAAGATAAATTCTATTGTGTGGACGGAGTTTTGTAAGAAAAGTATCATATAATTTTCCTTTCATTTCTCACAATTGTTCGAGATATTGAGTAGCTAGGTTCTTTAACAAAAGTGGTTCCAAGGACCAAACTCACCATTAGCCTAGCCTTTTCCCAACTATGTTGGGGCCAGCTTCCAGTCTAACCTGATGCAGCTGAGTACCAGTTGTAGATATTTTTCAAGGAGCCACTGCCTCTCTGACCTCCTCAACCCAGTTACCCGGGCAACACAATACAAGGACTAAGTCCTAATTCCTAAGTCATAAAAATGAGTGCCGTTAATCGTTCAGCTATGTAATGTAATATAAAAGTGTTCTGTAGTACTCAATTTAGAAAATCAGGGTTAATAACCACTTAGTAAGTCTCAATGACTGAAGTGAGAAAACAAAGTACTCGAAAAAGGTTGTTACCCTTCTGATAAGCGGGTTAACGATATTATCGAAGCGTGTGGGAAATTGGAGGGAAAAGCTTCTAGAGATTTTATTATCAAATAATTATATTTTGGTGGTAAAAGTCGTGGTGGCCTAGTGGGTAAAGGACCAATCTCTCAAGTATGAGGGCGCGGGTTCGATCCCAGGTCAGGCAAGTACCAATGCAACTTTTCTAAGTCTGTATGTAGGTACTTTCTAAGTATATCTTAGACACCATTGGCTGTGTTTCGGATGGCACGTTAAACTGTAGGTCCCGGCTGTCATTGAACATCCTTGGCAGTCGTTACGGGTAGTCAGAAGCCAGTAAGTCTGACACCAGTCTAACCAAGGGGTATCGGGTTGCCCGGGTAACTGGGTTGAGGAGGTCAGATAGGCAGTCGCTTCTTGTAAAGCACTGGTACTCAGCTGAATCCGGTTAGACTGGAAGCCGACCCCAACATGATTGGGAAAAAGGCTCGGAGGATGATGATGATGAATTATATTTTGGTGTCGATAAACAGTAAGGCAGTCAACTTAGAGAGACTAATAACCCTTTGCCAAGTTGTAAACAACATGTAATTATGAGTTCGAAAGTGAATGTACTGCGATATAATTAGGAATTTGACAAACAGACAATTTTTAAATCATATTAATGAAAGTTAGCAAATAAAATATTACACCTTTCTTATAAATAAGAGCGCAAAACTATATAGGTAAGGAAAGTTTATTTGCATCAAGACTTTTCAACTGAAAACTCCTCCTTTGGAGTCTATTAAAAATGAAAAAATACCACTTACTAGTAAAAAAATATGGTGGATATTTAATACCTGCCTTTGCTCAATTTTAGTACAAGAATCTCACTAACAATATAATCTAAAGAAAACTTTGGCGCAATTTGCTAAATTAATTTCGATGAAAACTTAGCGCAGTATAATCCTTATTTATTTATTCTTGTTTGTAATTGTCATACAACTCGAAGTTTATTGTACATATTTATTTAAACAAGTTTGTTTACAAGTTATCTAAAGGGCGCCAGAAAGTTGTCGGTATTAGAACTCTGAAGATAATTTTCGTATCACAATCTACTCCGTGTTTGAAAGTTTTGTTATATTTCTTTTGACGCTGACGTGAGAACGATTGTAAAAGATGATAACTGGTAACCTGTTTTTGCAAATAACTTTACTACTATTATTTCAGTTAAAGCATTTTGTTGTATTGTAAAATGCTCCAAATATTTTGTCAACCCAAAACTAATGAAAATGCTTAATGACATTTGTTGAATATCACTCCACGAATACCACGTACCTGCACGTTAGCTGGTCTTTGAATAATTTATTTGTAGCATAAGTAATATCTGAAATTCGGATACAGATACGGAGGACAGATATAACACCACCTGGTACCTAATACTATGTATATCTTACAAAATAAGTACCTCCTACAGATACAATTCCACCAGGGAAACACATAAAATATTTACACAGCACCTAAGTCACATTACAAGGAAGAGACAATAATTATATGTAGTAGCATAACTATCCCAGACAAAATTCTTCCAGAACATTTGCAATAGTCCTTCCTTCACATTACAATAATTCAACAGCAAGAGAATGCAACGCTTAATATCCAACATTAAGAACATTGCAAATGATAACGACAGTCTCAACAGAATGTTTTCCTCGTGTAGATTTCAGCAGCATAGGGACACCAACAAATACGTATACCATTCTAAGAATGCAGACGGTTTGACAACATAAAAATGTAAATACAAGTGTTTCGAGACACGATATAGTGGGGTTAAAGACATTTCACTAAAAATACACGGTTTAGTAATGTGAAAGAGATTTTTTATTTTTAGTAACTAAGATTAACCGGAATGATGCCGTAATGCTTTGTGACAGTTTTTTGTTCGCGACTCGCTGAAAATCAAGATGTCGCGTTCTGTAACAGGAAAATATATTTATAGAGCCCTGAACCACAGTCCACAATACATAACTGGATAGTTAGATTCGTCTCCGAGACCAGATAAGCTAGATTCATTCCAGTTTAAGTTGTCCTCAACGGCTCTTAACTGGAACTCTTGAAACCGAACTACATTTTTTTTTTGTATTTTTACTCGACTTTTACACTGTCACCGCAAATCTAAGCTGTACCTATAATATCATCTTCCTAGCTTTTTACTATGACGGGGCTGAAGTCTATTTGCATACAGCTGAGCACCAGTGTTTCACATAGAGCTACTAAAAATTGAAACAAATGACAGTCGGGACCCAATTCAACAACTGAATAATAAAAACAATTACTTTTCAACACTTCCCGTTATTTCCGTAACAGCTTCTGAAAGTGATCGCTACTTACAAAATTCTGAATACAATAAACATTTCCAAGCGAGGCTTTTTTCAGCTGAAATCTCCATTTCATTCACGGTTTCACTCACTAATTACGCTTTAATTGGAATGAATGAAAATCTTTCACAAAAGAGTTTCGAATAATTTGAAAGGATACAAAAATGTGTTAATTATATCGACGTTCCCAATTAAAATGACCAGTGGAAAGTGTGAAAAGGTCATGTAGGTGTTTCACAAGGACCAAAAATAAATTGACTGACTCCCGCGGATTCACCCGTGTTCCGGAGAACTTTTCCCCGTACCCAGAAAAGTATAGCCTATCTTACTCCGGAATAGTTTAGCTTCCCAACAGTGTTTTTTTTTATTTCATTACACTTATATTTTCGAAGCCTTATATGAGTATAGATTGTCGTCGTAACCACAGCCAAAAAACGTAAATTCCGTCCGTTTCATACCGATTGAAACCCGCAACTCCTCATATGACCAGTTGAAAACCAGCGTCAGACACTAGCTGTCTGGCATAATGCTGAACTGGACCTATTTGGCGCAACCTTTTGTTGCTATGTGTATGGCTTGTGTCAATAAATAATTTTTCTTTCTTTCTTTCTTTGTGTGGGCAAAGGCCTCCCCTAAACTGTGGAAATTTGTCCATACCCTCTGCTGCGTGCGTAACATTGTAACATGATTAATAATAATTGCTTGCTGTATTATTGATGACTCTGTTAAACGAATATTATGAATGACTCGCTGACACGTGTGGCGTAGGTGGTGTGAGTAATGTCGAATGATTTATTTTTAAACAATCGAATTTGGAATCGGAATTTTGGGTCTTCATTTCAACTGTCAGTTTTATAAATAAAATGAACTAAAAATAGGTGACAAATAGTTCCTTTTGATAGATTAGAGTTTAATGTTAGGCTTATGTTTTGTGTAACCAGTGAGTGTGACGTATCATTGATGTCAGGCTATTTTAGGTAGGTAGTTACTAACCCATTTATACAAGAGCGGGCATAACCATGTTACTCGTTAAAAGATGCTTGAATGCGGCGAGACTTGATAAAGAACAGCAATGACTATGAAAAGGAGCTTATTAAATTCAATAAAGATAATACTTTCAATTTGTGTAAGAAGATAAGACAATTTCATCTACGACAGTACCAAGTACGCGTACAATCATGAGTAAAAGGATGAATTGTTACATTATTTTATCTAACTGAAATATCTAACATCCAGCATTAAAAAATATTTAAAAGGAAATGCTTGTCATAGAATTTTTACAAAAATATTTATAAGTTCTTAGGAGTGTATGGCCTATATTCAATGATTACGCCCTTGCTGTTAATAAGCACATAAAAAAGTTAGCAAGTTAATGATAAGCATGAGTTACAACTAAGCCCAATAATTGAACATATTTGGCGTGTGACATTATTATTTGGTCGTTCGTGACTGTACATACCTATACACACGTACATTTTCACAGTCCTTAATCGAATTACAAGAAGACGTAACGCAAATCAATTCAGACGGCTCCCAATCGTTTCAAATGTTATAAGATTATGCGTACAGTTTCCCAAGTTGGAACGTAAATTCAATGAAACACGATAGGGGTAACGACGGATTCAATTATTGCTTCTGATTCTAAGCCTAGAATACTTGTTAGATTTGCATTGATCAAACTCTGATATTTAGTTGGGATCTCACCTAAATCGTTATTATGTATATTAGGGTTTAAGTTATAATGCTAAAATTGTATTAGAAGTAATATTTGTGAATTTGTTCAATTTGAAGATTAACGCTTTGAAATTATTGAAGATGTTTAATGTTTTCATGATATTTAAATGCGACAAAAAACTCACTTGTGCTTTTTAAAAAGATGATAGTTTATCTCTAGCAAAACGAAGCTGAACCAAACCTCACTCGATTAATCTGGCAACTGACTGGTCAGTAACAAATTTCGGTTTGTATGTGAAAACCGCGGATATATTGGTTGACCACACAGAATGAAAAAAAAAAAAAATACAGTCGTTAAAAAAAGAATTGATGCCGATCAATAACGAGAAAGAGGTTAGAAACTATTTGCAAATCACTCTTTTGTTGTTTTTATAACATATGAAGCCTGTGACACAAGTGAAGGCTTCAATATGGTCGGGAAAAGGCTAGGCAGATGATAGTTTCTATTTGACATTGTTTTAGAGGAAATATATTGTATGTCATATGTACATATGTGTATTTTTAAGCACTGTATTGCGGTACCAAAGGTTAAAGTCATTTTGTGATCGTTAAAGGGAAGTATACACGGGTGATTGCTTTTCAAGCTTATTGAGGCTTATATGGCTTTTGCAAATTGTTTTACCTGACGGAAAAAAATCTAGACAAAGTTTAGAAAAGACCTGGCTTGTGCTCCTTAGATTTAATCTATTAGATTCAATGGATGCTTTGGGACTACGCACATTTTATTTGTTTATGAAATATTTTACCTACAAACCTGATGTTATATCCATATTAGGAATTCATCTACGTATGAAACTAAAACAAAGTTGAAATATCTTAGGCTATAAAAGAATATTCAAATGTAAATGTTGAAATCATGTTGCACTTACACGTACAGAAAGTTTAAGTGGTTCAGCTTAAAGAAAATGCGCCGAAGACTGTTATTTGCTCACATTTAACTAGAAAAAGCTTTCAGTGCATCTATTTCAGTCGAGGATTTAAGAGTTTTAATTGTTTTTCGACGTGGGCGAAACTTTTTCTGACCACTAGGACCAATTTTTATTTTAGGACCAAACAGTTTTTTAACCGATGACGCTGAGTTGATTTAAATGTGAAAGAAAGTGCAAAATGTTTGCAGACTGTCATTTCGTAAAACGTTTTTATTTATAACTTTGAGACGTACATCAATTTGTATGTAAACAAATGTCAATCAAGTTATAAAATCATTCGCCAGGGATTCGACTGTAAGCTTAAATAAATTGGTCCTTACGTACCAATAGGGATTATTTGTAGGACCAAAACCAATATTAATTTCCAATCAAAATACGCGTAATATTGGAGGCTTACTATGTTAAGAATAATATTGGCTTCCTACTACGTTGTACAAATAGGTATAGTATGTATGCTATTTGCTTTCTGATACATATTAGAAACGCGATTTAATCGCGTTTATTGTAACGAAGGAAAAAACTTGCCAAGTAAATTAAGCATTTAATTAATTAAACCAGCGTGTATTGTGGTAGCAGGGTAACTATTTAAGAAAAAAACTGGACAAGATTGTGTACGCTCAGTGTATATAGGCTTCCGTTGTTTCCCCTTTTTAATGTTTGCAATGTATAAACTTAGCTATTTCCTGCGGTTTTCGTCGAAGTCTCAAATAGCTACTTCCAATACCCAGACAAAATACTCAATCAAGGAAGATAATATGAGGTTAAATTTTTGAAACCCATTATTACTTACTAACTTATTATTGAAGCTGAAACTAATTTCCCCTTCAAACACAATCTGAACATTTCTTGCATAATGCATAGCAAGATATTCGTTCAGTAGAATCTCTCGCTTCACCGACATGCATCGTCCCGCGGCACCGCTTGCGGTTTCACAATTAATGCCCGCAGAGAACGTCATAGAGACGTCATGATAGTTAAACGGTTATTGTCTGTTTCTGGATGGTCTGGCTTAGAATCATAATATGTGGTAAGAATTTTGGTGTCGAAGTTTGTGGTAAACATCCAAGTGTAGATAAATGGTGGGTTGCATAAATTTATTAGTTACTGGATAGGTATTACTACTAGCTCTTTCCCGTGGTTCTACCTGCTTCCCGTGGGAACTACTTCCCGCATCTAGATAAAAAGTAACCTATGCCTTTTCTTGAGGCTCTAGCTAAGCTAAACAGATCTTCTAGCAGCTACTATACAGTGTGTTTCGTTCACAACCACATTAAATCCTATCGCATAACTTTGCGATATTCTATTGCGAATTGTATAAAAAATAACCTAATCCATTCAGTGGTTTAACCACAGGAGTCATTTTTCGTTTTTATAATTTACAACATCATGTGTAAAGCAGAGATAAAATTGGGAGTATCGAATGTTTTGATCAGTTGACAGTTGTCAGTTTTCAAGGGAGAATTTCAGTTGTTTGTAACGACTGACTTTTATATGGTGTTCTAATTTTCGCACATTTTTATTCTATCTTCTTTGTTTGAACAATTCATTTTATTAACATCGACAAATATTCATTTAATGTGATTGTGAACAACAAACCCGATATATAAAATTTTCATTTAAGTATTACATATACTTACTAGTTCGATCAAAATCACACCGCAAAACAATTTGAAAATTGTGTGGTATACAGATAGATGAATATTGATTATTAATTAACATTAAATAACGAACGACCAATCAAACCGAGTGTTTTAGAATATTAAACCGTTGTTGTTATGTTTGAAGTCACTAAACAATTTGATAAATTGTCATTTTCTAATCCTGATTGATCTGACGTTTGTGAAAAGTTTTAAATAACTGTTTGATGATTGACCGCTATTAATCATTGTCTCCATAGTCATTTGTTTTAAAGTTTTCGATGGGGGAGTACGTATTATCATACTTTTATGAAGTTAATGTCATTATACTTACGAAAATTGAGCGTGTAGGTGTTATTATTAATGTACTCGTATTCTGCTTTAGAAAATATTGTGTTGAATTTAATATGTATGAATATAATTTAGGTGATTACAATTTTTATTTGTGACTGAACTGAAAAACTTATCAATTATTATTAGTATACTGTAATAAGTAATGCCACATAGGTATTTAAGTAAAAGAAAAAAAACCTTAAAAAAGGTATTATAAATTGCCAACATATTGGTATACCTACCTTACGAAACAGGTCTTACCTTCCTAAATCTCCTTCTTGGTACCATTGCTATGCCATACTATAATTCAAAAATGGAACAGAGAAAAAAAAATGTAGATGACACACCGTCCTTGCAACCCAATAAGAGTTCCATGGCGTCTTAATGAACGAATTAGCTCTGCGTTTACGATTCCATGTCGGAAACAATAATCCCAACACTTGGTCAGCTAGACAATAATAAATAATTGTTGCTTTATAGCCGAACCATGGAGAACAAAATGACTAGCGGAGGTGCCATAACGGAAAATCGCCTAAGAAAATTGCGCGCCAAAATGCGGCTGTGGGCGGGACGAGGAACGTTACTATTTTCGCCCTTATACTTCTTTGGACCACCGACCATTTTTTGTAATACCAAAAATCTTTGACAGATGTCTGAAAGAACCCAAAACACCTCGTTAGTTCACTCGTAACCGACCGTTTAAGTCATGCCCACTGTACGAATTTGACCTAGAAGAAGGTGCCTAATCTACCTGCATTAAGGCATCTCCGCTCATCTTTCCTTACTCCGAAGCCGAACAATGACTTAATGGTTCTCTCTAACTAATTGATATTTACATGCAATTAGTTAATTCCTTGAAGTTGGATTTTTACGGCCGTGAATTTGTTTATTGAAATGATAGCAGAAATAATGTAGGTGTGCTATTTCGTGTGTCGTAGTGGCCTAGTGGGTAAAGAACCAACCTCTCGAGTATGTGGGCGTGGGTTCGATTCCAGGTCAGGCAAGTACCAATGCAACTTTTCTAAGTTTGTATGTACTTTCTAAGTATATCTTAGACACCAATGGCTGATAAAAAGGTGAATCCTTCTCCGTGTGAGAGGAGGCCTGTGCCCAGCAGTGGGACGATAAAAAGGCTGTAACAGCTATTTATTGATCAACATTTTTTAATTCAGTTGTCTGATTTCTGGTGATGAGATTTTAAGATAAGTAATTATATTGGAACTACTCCGCGTAGCAAGGTAACTAGGACCTACCTAGCCTTCCTCGATATATGGGCTATCGAAGTTTACAGTATTCAATACGCTAGTCATGACTCAATAAAGGTTCAGCTAATTTATTTTCTCAAAGCCAATTAAAACTTTTGATAAAGTTAATTATGGCCTTTTAGCATAATCAAATAACTATGTAACCGCGAACTTCATTGCAAATCGAAGACTCATCTTTAATTTGATCCTTTGTGAATTAAAACTCGATAATTTTATGGTGATTTATTTTGAAGAAATTTTAATTAGAGAAACCTTTAATTATTATCTTTCAAATAAAGATTAGAATAAAATACGGTAAATTTTATAAAATGACTAGCTTCTATCCGCTGTTTTGCCTGCGTCCCGAGATAACTGGCCCATATGTTCCCATAGCCGAATGGTGACAAACACTATTCTACGTTCTTCTCCCGGGTCTAACTTATTTCCCCTCTAATTTTATATTTTGTGACCAAGGGATATAGTGGTACATTTTTATATAAATAGACAAAGTAATATTACCATTTCTAAAACCAAATGTGAATAAAATGTTGCCATCACAAAAAAGCTTTTTTTCATAATGGCAGCCCTGTCCATTTTCCTCATTCAGCACTTAACGAACCACGATGCGGCTTAATATTAATTTGGGGTCAAGTACCCTAAAACGTTTGAACGTACGGGAACAGCTAATGGAAAATCTCAGCCATGTAAACAGTAATTAGAATAGACGTGTAATAGGCCCGCTGTTTTGTTTTGGTGTTGCCACTTTAAGATATTTACCATGAAAGATGGGAGTTTAATATGAAACTGGGGATGACAATGGGTACATGGCATGGTAATAAAGTGTTCTATAATATAAAAAAGATTTAACGTTTTTTAATAAAAACCACCTTTTATATAATGAGTTTTGAATTTTCCAAATTTGGAGGTAGTTAACTTGTTATGACTGTTTGTGTACCTGTATGTTTCTAGAATGTTAGCTCGATTTACTAATACTTCTTTGCATTCGTTAAGTAGCTCGTTTTCACATCAAGATTCAAATGGCTAGGTATTCATAAAACTACTTAACTCAAGTGTTTATAAATTGCCTGTCAGATTTCCAGACAGATCAATCAATCCAGACACGAATCTATATTCAATAGTTTAATATCTTATACCTGTTCAAGCGATAAGATAGTTTCATTTTGTAAGACCTGGCTCTACTTACTAGTACTCTAGTTTGAATGTTTTAGGATTCAATAGTTAGATATTAAGAGATATTCTATTGAAAAATCTTTTTAAATACGTCCTTTACTATAAATATTTTTAAACTAAACAATAATAATAAAAAAAATCACAAGTGTAAACTACTTACAAAGAAAAGCGAAAATAGTGATCACGTAGGTACACGCTAAATCAATGCTATTTATACTTAATACAATAAAGAGGAAACCTTTTTTGTTTTTTTTTTTATACCCTAATTACTCTGAAACTACTGAACCGAACCGACTGAAAACTCTTTCATTGTTATTAAGCTGCACTATTTCTGTGTAACATGGGTATCTCTGTGTAAACATACAGGAACCAAGTAAATTATCTGTTTTCAGGAAGAAGTTCCCCCCTAAGAAGTTCCCCTTCTCGGCTGAAACTGATGACACAGCTAGTCATTTCACACAGGTGCTTATCTTTTCACACAACTTCTTAGAAAGAAAAGCGAAAAGCAGAAAAATATAAACACCATTAAAAACCATTAAACTATCAAAATATTTTCCGTATATTTATTTTGGGAAAAGTGATAAATGTAGGGCAAGCGAGATATAGTACACGATACAGAAATAGATATAGTACGTATACATAGTATAGTATATAGTACGAGAAGAATGTATGATGATTTTTGTAGGCTATTTTTATACTATCGTGACCGTGCCTATCGTTCGCGTCTGCGAAAATTGCCGATACCATACACTTATTAACAAAAAAATCTAACAAACCAATGGACCTATGTTTATTTTTCGAATTAAGATTGAAACAAAAATAAAATATTTTGCTAACGATCATAATATGTATATCGTATTATAAATTGTTACCTGTGTTTCGATTGGAGCATAAATTGTTTTTTAGCTTGAGGCATGTTTTTGTGTTTTCCCCCCCCCCAAAAGTCTCGAATTACCCCACTTTATATTTTTAGGACTCGGTCAAACTGACCAAATTATAAGAACGCATATTACTTGTTTTTCGTAAAAACAGAACGTTATGTTATGTTTTGTAAAGTAAACAGATGCCTTTAGGTAATAAAAAAATATTTATATCGCACTCAATAATGTTTTGCAGTGTATTCTGTTTTCATCCTCCATTCAATTCATCTTTTTTAGTATGAAGAATGAGGCAGGTACAAGGTTATATTTTATGGCCTGAACAAAGATAAATATAGAAGCTAAAGTATCGCCAAAATCAAAAAAAGGTTAAAGAACTTTCATACATAATATGTTTCGGAAATGTATGATACAAAATCCGTAGGTAGTACATTTTCTTAAAAAATTGAAATTTACGTAGGTACATTTAGATCACACTATGACAATGACTGTTCATTCAGAAAAACAAGACTTAGAAGTCTAGCATCTACAAAAAGTATTTAAAAAAATCTTGGTCCTTGAAACCGCAAACTGAATCAAATAAATATCACGCTAAGTGAAAGAAACACGTGTCTACATTAAATCAGCTATCAAAGAGATCTCGCTCTATATTCTATTTGGGAAAAAGTAATTTATGAGAATATTCACGAGTGAATTTCAAACGATTTATTTTGCTATTTTATTTGGCACACTAATGCGTGTAATAATAGTAATAATTAATTATTATAGGAGAAAGTCTCATTTATAATATTTAGTAAAAGGCATTTTTTATAAAAAACTCTTACAAAGTCACATAAACTGAACTCGTTTTTTTTAATTCAAAAAGGTAATTACGTTTCATAATGCAAATATTTTACAAAATAAATTACTTATTACGCATGTCATTTACAAAACAGTTAAAAAATCATAATAAATCGAAAAACTTCCTACAAAAAGTAGATTAATGGAGAATAAATTGCACGGTTCTGACATTGCCCTTAAACTTACGAAACGGATCTAAATGTCAGTGTCAAAGAATAACAGAACTTCAACGAAATTATAGTGCGATTGACACATCTTGACCTATATATAAATAAAATAAAGCAAATAAAATAATACTTTACATTTATAAAAGTAAATTAAATGTATTTGTTAGTAACATACATTTTTATTTGTATTTTAAAAATAAAAATATTTTTTATTGATACTTTAATACAAAATCACATTGGTGGATATGTTTGTTCAATGGTGAGTTTATGTCATTTGCAGCACCTCAACTCATAAGACCAAGATAAACTGAGCCCAGTTCAAGCACATTTAAGAAATAACCACCGACAATAAAATGTTACAAAGCAGTTACATTATAAAGGTCGCTCAACTCAGCCATATTTAAATACTACTCTCACTTGATAATAAAATTAAACTTATATTTCATAACAAGCGTCTCCAGCGAATTTAAATTATTTGCGTATGATGTCGTTTTTTCTGCACGACATTGTATAATGCGCGGCTTTTAAAACAAAAACCTTTGATGTGACAGCAAATGTGTAGTAAAAGCGTAGTTTACACGTCAGTGCAGCAAATATGAGACAAATTAAAATAATAAATTAAAGAAAGATCAAATAAATATGAAAGAGTGTTCCAAAATGTTCCTGGTTCATATTTTTGTTAAGTGGTGATACATATATTGTGTTAAAAGATTAATTTGCTGGTGTACATCGCGATTTGAACTTGTACCTATGCTTATTATATACAGACATACATTCCTGTGTCTAATAATAAAGTTAACAGTTATTTAAAACTGAGCAAACATAAGTTTCCCACACGGTTCGCCTGTCTTCATCATCTCCCGAGTCTTTCATTCTCCCAACTACGTTGGGATCGGCTTCCAGTCTAGCTGGATGCAGCTAACTACCAGTGTTTCACAAGGAGCGACTGCCTATCAGACCTTCTCAACCCAGTTACCCAGGTAAAACAATACCCCGAGTCTAGACTGATGTCAGACTTACTGGCTTTTGATCTCCTCCAACGACACGGTTTGCCTGTTACTAAAAAAAAAATCTTGAATATATTTTCGTCAGCATCGTCCCTTATGTACAAGCGTAAAAATGTAAGGCACATAAGTACTTGTAAAGTTAAGTGCTGTCCAATGTAATTTCAAGAATACAATGACAAAAGTAACGAAAGCTTATCTGACATCTTAAAGGTTGTAGAGATAAGACACTACAATATGGAGGACCCGATTTAAGGGCAATACAAATACCTATGTATTTTCTTTCATATTTTTCTGAGATGTCGTTCAAAAGACTGCTTTAACACTAATAAAATTAGGCCGACTTTTATGTAACTACATTAATTTTTAGGTAATTGAATCTTGGGTAATACAACGGTCTACTAAGGATCGTGGCATCATGTAAATTGGCAGCTGTATCTAGGTCTAATGACAATACAATAATATTAACTGTGAAAATAATCTGATGAAGGAGCCGGAAGATATGAACTGGTATTTCATAGATTTTGCTTTGTACGTGCATTTAGATAAGCGTATTTCTCTACAGTTTTTTAAACTACATATAAATATGTTGATCTTGTTACTCAACATCTAAAACAAAACTTTGGCATATTATAATACGGATATAATATCGGTCAAATCGGCGCCCGCGCATCAATAAAAACAATATCAGTTCAAGTTCAATCTACATTGCTTTTGCGGCGTATTTTCGTCGTAATACCATTAACACATAGGAATTTGTCTATAATAATCTTATGAAAAAATAAAAACGTTTTTGTACGAACACTCGACGTTCCAATCTGCGCTGGCGCCTATGTGACGTCACGAAAACAGACGTTTATAAATTATATTGTTGGCGTCACTGTTACACTAGTGTTCTGAAACAGATACAGTATTTTTATTTTTAATTGCATGTGTATGGTTTTATTTTTGGGTTTTCTTTGAAGGTAGGTATTATATATGAATTGTACGAGTGTATCTATTTAGAGCATTGTGTGGCGCCAAGTTTGCAGATAAATGAACAAAACAGTTTTGGTTGGTTATGAGGTGAGATAAATATAATACACTGAAAGCAAAACAGTGCAATGCACATATCATATGAAAACTCGGTCAGAAAATCCTGGCTTACAAATAATCGGCCATTAAAAGCCCATTTGTCTGTCCTACAAAAAGTCTGACGTGGGCTGACTAACAGCCAATTTCTTCATCAAAAGTAAAAGCCAAAGTAATGTCATAAAGTAATAAAAGTAACGGTCAACTTCGTTTTTTCAAGTTAAAGTAACAACAAAACTATATGACAAAATCGTGAAAAACGAATTTGACCGTTACTTTTACTTTATGACATTACTTTGGCTTTTACTTTGATGAAAAAACTGGCTGTAAGACTTAAATCTGTGAAGTGAGGTGACTAAGTTTTGGGGTATTCATTATTTTGATCGTCTCTTTATGAATTGTTGCTTATTCAGATTTCATTCTACATTCAAAATTAAATGACACCAGCAAGTATGCGGCGGCAAATCTCAGATGGGGAGCAGGTGCAATATTTTCGAAGGACCCACGTGTATCTTGATTGTATTGTAGGTATTATTATTATTCATACTTTTTGTCTAGAAGTTTTTATATTCCTATCGATACTGTATTCAGACAAAATTTTTGTTATATTCCTACGTATAAAATAACACACAATATATGTTTGTAACATGAGCCTTTCTTACAGTCTACTTGGCAAACAATATCAGAACATTACCGATTTACCAAAATTAAACGGAAATTACTAAGCCCGAGGCTATGCGAATTATGTATTATATTGTCGAATAAGAAGACTTTGTATAAACACAGTGAGATATAAGAGGATTTTAATCTACTTAATATTAAAATCGATATAAAATTAAATTAGAAAAAAGGTAAAAATACATATAATTGCTTATGTAAACTTTATACAAAGTTTTAAATGAATTAAATTTATGTGAGTATCATTATTGAGGCATTTTTATCCATTTTGACTCAATTAGAAGATACTATTGCATATAAATCCCAACTCAGGAATATGAGCAAGCCTACGCACACACTGAAGGTAGTTACGTGTGTACATCCATTCATCTTCATACTGATTATAAGCCCAAACGACAGACTAAAAGCTTGTAGTGTGCGTGTATTCTAACAAATAAACCAAAAACAATAGACAACGCAAAATAATAAACAAGACCGCAGACTGATATTTGAGCACTTTGACATTGCTAAATTACATTTCCCACAGGAAAGCAAAAAAATATTGGAAGACACGCTTAAAAACCGGTAGCAACCAGTAACGATGATAAAGAACCCAATTTATTGATTCCGACAACTTTATTGAGTATTAAAATTGACATAATACAACGTCAATTTTAAGAGAAGCCGAAGAAATAAATGCAAATTGAGTAACCAATATTTTTTCTATAAAATCGATTGTTATTATCAAAGAGACAAAATGTTTGTTTGTACCCTAATATTTTAATAAAATTTGGTACAGAGATAGACTTGACCTTGAGAAAGAACATAGGATAGAACATAGGACTTTTGAAGAGTTCTCTTGGAAACGCGATATAACCGAACTTGATGCGGGCGAAGCCACGGGCGGAAGCTAGTGTGCATATAATGCTTTCTTTGTTCCCTCTTCAGCTTATTTATATAGCTTCAAAAATAACGCGGAGATTACGAAAATGTGTTGAAACGATATTTCCTTTTTTTTCTTCGGTGATAAGAACTGGAAATAATATAAACGTTTTATAAGGACGTGCTCACATTTGCGTCACAAAAGCTTACAAGCTAAGTTATCGACCATTCGTGTTTTCGATTTACATTTAAAAACGGAACTCATCGAATTGAATGTCGTAATTCCTTTGAGTCAGCTTTGTAGGTATTCTTATTTTAAATTACGATACTGTAGATTTGTTTGTGGTTTAAAAAAAATCTTGGTACATTTTTATTCGTTCAAACTTTGATGAACTAACACAGACTACTTACCAAACTAATTCAGTAATACAGTTATCTTTACAGAATTGAGGTACCTATTTACTATTATTATTTTAACACCTTCCCCTGAACCTGACCCTTTTGGCCAACAACGTCTAAATCTCTTGTAAAAACAGAGTCAGACCCAGAAAAACCTAAATCTTTTTTCGGCATACGTGCCAAAAAGGATTTAAGCCTACAACAACAAAGCGTTCCCTAAAATCTACATGACAATCTGGCTGAAAACGTAGGTACTTGTACCGCGATTCTATCGTAACATTGGCCGTGAAATCGATACATTTTATCGAGCAATCGTAATTGAACGTTACGCACGTCACTATTTCGCATGTATTCAACGTGAATTACGATTACGGATTTTCGGGATCTGCTGTGAAAAATGCGGATTTAATTGTGCCGTTTTTTTATAGGTAAAAACGAACAATCTTTTTTGTTCACGTGTTAATGGTGGTAGGTATTTATTGTTATATATATTTATTGTTCTATATAGTTGTTGTTTTAACTGTATATTGGTTTATTTTTTATTGATTTACATTCATTTTTTAGATAATTCTTTACGGCGATTTGTTTGCGGATAAATGGAAGAACATTTTATCGGTAAGTATGCTTATAGTCTACTTTGCCATGAAAGTGAAGTTGTTAAGTTTACATATACATACATAGCCTACTTTGAAATGCAAGTGAAGTTGGAATTTTGTATCTATCATTATGCTCAACAATTAATCATCATTAATTTAAGAGCCCAGCTCTTGTCGGTGCAGCTCCTTCCATTTACACCTATCTAGCGCCAACTCCTGAACTTCCTTATACGTCACGACCTTCACCTTTTCTTTAATTTGCTTGATGTAGCTATATCTTGGACGACCCCTTCCTCTCTTTAACAATTAATGTAACTGCCCAAAATTTTTTTTCAATGCTCTATCGATGTACCTCTAAACACTGAATAAAACCCTCCATAACTCTTATAAAACCTGAAAATGTTTTATTATGTGTACTTTAAGTGACACATCATTTAATCCAGACAAATAAAATTGAATTTGTCTGTACATCATTATTATCTCTGAAAATTGTTTTTTAAAACAACGTGTTGAGACCAAGTAATTGCGTTATAACGCTTAGTAGGTACTCATGTATAAAATTCATATTATTTTGTACCTACAATACCTTTTTAGGATCATCTTTTAGGTACTAAAAAATATCTATAATGTGTATTAAAATTCTTGCTTTTAGTTATCTTGAAGTTAACGCTTAATATTTAAAAGATAAGAATATTACCAATTTTATAACGTAAAATTCATGTCGATAGAACCAATCTTTTAAAGTTGATGAATCGAGATAAAATCAATACATTATGAGTAGATTTCAGTTATAACTTCAACCAATAATAATTCTTAAATACAACGTGATTACTTGAATAAGTACCTACCTCATATTAATTTTACCTGAATAAACATAGACTCCCTTCATAAAATGTACACACTATACATATATAAAAACTTAAACTACTTATCTTTATACAAAACTAAAAATAAAATACTATATACAAAATATATATAAACATAAAACATAATATAAAAGGGCATCGACCAGGCGTCGAAGTATTCCTCCGCATCACGGTCCTCCGGAAACGTGCCCAGAAGACTGGCTGCATTGCCACGTTGAATGGCAATGCTAATTCTTTGTCCAAAGAATAAGCCCGCCTCTGGTCACGCGAAGCGTTGACAAGCCTTTTCGCGATGTCCTTGTAAAGTAACTGCGAACTCGGGCCCCACGGTCCGAGCGTTTCGACCCCAAACGGCTCGAAACTATAATTTCCAATAAGGTTATATTTGCGCCGCTTGGTGGTCTCTGCAAAAACTGCAGCCGCCCCAGCACATCAAATTATTCAGCTACCTATTTAATTTAATTAAGGACCAAAGTTATGATAAAATATATTTCCCTACAAGCTTACTTCTATCAATAGCTACCCATGTACCCGTATAGAAAATATTCGAAAGCGGTACAGCTATCAAAAAAATCGAGAGCGTTTCAAGAGCGTTAACAAACAGATGGGTTATAAGTATGCTTTGTCTGACCCCACTTCATATGAGTGTTCAGTTGACGTGTTCGCTTTGATTGGTTCAAGAACAATGGAGAGGTAAGTGGTGCTAAATCTTTCTGATGGTGTATTGATGATGTTTGACGGTATGATCGAGGGGTTGTCAATATTTTATACTGAATATTGTAAAGCTGACGAATTTGTTTGTTTGATTGAATGGACTAATCTCAGGTACTACTGATGAAGCTTAATGGTAAAAATTCTTTCAGTGTTTCACTTATTGAGGATTTTTTTTCTGGATGCAGGAAGTAATGCTTATGGGACGAGGGTGAAACCGCTGGAATGGGAGAGCCAGTTTCAAAGATGGTAAAATATGTAACTTAAGTTATATTTAATGGAGCTCAAGAACTTGCGTGAGTAATATTTTTATCTATAGGTACTGTATCTATATACGTTCTCAAATTATGAAGAAAAATCTGACAAATTGAAACAATATGTATACAATTCACGGCTCACTAATATGTTAATTCTAAGGCTAGAATCAAGAATCTAAGAAAACAATATGAAAATAAAATGAGATAATATAATCTTAGTATGAATGGTTTATGAAGTTAATTTTAGATACCAGACTCATATAACAAATACGTAGAATATTTTATCATGCGTAAATTATTTCACACAACCCCTTTATAGAACATAAAGGTTTTCAATATAATCAAATTGCTAACTGAGGCGTAATGTGAAGTCAATTATATTTTGGAATCCAATTATGTAAATTAATTATAATAATCTGATATAATTAAATTAATTTGAAAATTATTTATTTCTTGGAATAACTCATATTTAGTTAACTCGGTTTTACTTATTAAATGTTTCCCGCCGCTTCCCTCGCGTCCCGTGGGACTAACTGTATCCGGATAAGTATGTTGCGGGGGGATAGTGTAGCTTCCCAACAGGGAAGGAATGTTTCAAATCATGAAACAATCAATGAAACAACCAAATAACACCCCTTCATTATATTAGTATATAATTACAAATTGTGGCATCAAGTTAAAATATTTACATAGTTCCAATAATTACTTACCAAACGAATGCTCATTTATTTATTGATATTCCTACAGAAAATATTAAAAATACGTATCTCAAAATCTTTCTTCAAAAAATTGTCAAAAACAAAGATCTTCAATTTCTTAAAATTCCTTTGAATTTTGAAGCTTTCAAATTCATTCATTTATTTTAACTAAACGAAGCGTGTCCCTTCCAGATATAAATTAAGTATCGCGTCAATTATGTCAACCACGTTGTTGAACCGAACTTTTGAAAATCGTTTGGGTAGATAATACACTGTGTATTAATAAAACATTGCAAACAATTTATGTGCAGTATTTTTGGGAAGACATAATATTTTCAATTTTTCATATTTTCATCATGATCGTCCATGATCATTAGTAGTTGCCTAATTTCCTCCTCTTCTCAAGAAAAAGTTATTCTGGATTTGTTCAATAAAGAAATACAAATAAAGCCTGTGAAGTTAATCAAACATGAATATAACGACTGTGATATGACATGCCTGCCTACGTTATGATACTGAAACTACAGCTATCATATTCCTTGAAAGTCACACAACTGGTATTACAAACGCGAAAATTCAGAAGCATAAATGCATGTACAATGCAACTAAGCTAACACCCCTATTAGCCCCAAAAACAACTCTCTGATGGTACAAAAAATAGCAACCCTCTTTGCAATAAATCCTTTTTACAACTCGCAATAATCCACATTCATGATAACTGGCCATTTCATGTCACAGACATGTTCTTTTTTCTTTTAATTTATTCGACTCGTTTAAATTTTCCCGCGTAGGAGGGAGGAGGGGGAAATAAAATGAAAATATGTTGGCGATGGAATGAAAACATCGGTCACCGTGGATTAAAGGTAGGCTCTTTACAGCTGCGGATTCTAATTAATAGGAATGTTTTTGACTAACTGTTGTTGTTGTTGTTGTTTTAATGGAAATAATAAAAATATTACATACATGTTGTGTAATTTATGAGGCCCACACAAATTGAGGAGGAGTTGTATTATCAAAAGCACTTGGTATTATTGGGAATATGTTTATCTTAATTTATAATGGCATGCAGTTTAATTTTTGGAAAAGCAGCTGTTCTTTAAGGAGATCAGCTATGTTTAAAGTTCTTACTCTATATTCCGTCATTCTCATAGTCTGATGGAACGGCAATTTGACACGATTGGAGAAAGACCACGCGCTGAACCGATAGATTTACGTTCTAATTATAAATACCTATGTGTGAGTATGTTTTAGGGAAAAAATCACCACAACGCAAATTGGACCATATCATCGAGAAATAAGGCTATAAATAGAAAATCGAACCACCTAATTATTCAAATCAATCACCAGGAACCACGCTCCATAAATACCAGGGGTGTCAAACATAAAATTCCAATAAAACCGACCAGGATCGAGCCCAATCCCTGCCAACCTTAACGTTATCACGGCGAATTTATGAGTGCAATATGAGCACGGAGTAAAGAAAGAGGAGAGGAGATACCATAACTAGGTCAGGCGCCTTCTTGTAGGTCAAGTAACGTACGGTAAGAATGTCAGTAACTATAGCTAACGAGGTGGCGTTCGGGTTCCCTGACAAATGAAGCCCAATCTGTCAAAGATTGGTCTTGATTGATTTGCGATTTTGATTTGAAAATAATTAATAAGAGAATTCCATAGAAGGCATGTGAGATCGTAGCTAGTAGGCAACTTTCCTCGTTCACCCGCGTTTTGGCGCGCTACGTTCTTAGATTGTGCTTTATGACATCTCCGCTAGTCATTTTGCTCTCCATGGTGCAATATGAGAGAAAGTTTCTGTCATCGTCAGAGGCAACAATATTTGGAGCACAAGTTATTCATAGCCCATGTTTTGTTTATCTGGGAAGATAAAAGACAACTGGTATAACTCTTGGCGTAGAAAAAATATGCTGTTCGTGTAAGAAGTGAGTTCAATTTTTAAGTAGCTTGGTTGTGGGAAAGATAAACTTTGCCCATAAATGATTTGCTTGGCTGTAAAGAGCTCGCCATGGATTGGATCGCTTTACTTTTTTGAACACAATCATGTTTATAAAGTATCACAACAACATATTCTTAGCCTGAACTGTCCCACTGCTGGGCAAAGTCCTCCCTACTTCGTCTCCACACCTTTCGATCCTTCGAGTGTTCCCACCAATTAGAGTTGTAGTCATGTAGGTCATCTCGCCATAAGTAAAATAAATAAAATTCATTAATTTGTAAGCAAATATACATTAATTTTTCTTTCCTCCAAAACTATAAATCCCTAACATAATCATAATAAATATTAGGTATGTATATAGGTACCCACATTTCATTACGAACTTAGCTTCCCGCTGGATTTATTCAAACGAATTATATTACCTGGTAATGTTAGCAGAAAATCCTGAGGCAGTCGACTGACAGTTGAACCGAAATTTGGAAAAAATAAATAAAAGAAAATCGTGAATTCAAACAAAGTTTTCAGTCGTCCTGATACCGGCCAAACACCTGATCATTGTAATGTGCGTACTACCATTCATCGTCATACTGATTTATGAGCCCGAACAAACTATCGGCCGACTAAAAGTTTGTAGTGTACGTACATGTGCTCTAAGTATAAACACCAAATTCTTTTCATAATAAGTCCACAAGGTAATAATTTTATGAAAATTACACGTGTCGATATCAGGTAAATAATTCACTAATATTATTAACGTCTAATGTTACTAATGCTGTTTATTTAGGAATATTGTGACTTGTAAGTCAAATAGAATGGATATAATTACGAATTATTTTACTAATAGTGGTCTCTTGTGAAGAAATAGCTTTACCTACGCATTCGGCTAAAAATATTTGAATTCCTTCCTAGGACAATTAACATCACATGAAACTCTATTTATCTCTGTTTTGCCGAAAACGTAGGATCTCACCACGTAGTCTAACGAGACATAAGTAAAATACAAGTATGATTCCTATTCAAGGAAACATAATTTAAGAGCCAATGCACACTACAGAATAAATTTTAGTCCAACACTTGTTCAGCATGATACCCGATCCTTGTAGTTTGCGTGCATTTAATCTCCATATTGATTAAAGTCCGACTAAACTACCAGAAGACAAAAAGTTTGGAGTCTGAAGCAAGTCTAACTTATACAGTAAAACAGTCCGTTTTTGCCTGCAATTTGACTACAAACCAAAGTCAAGTCTATGGTACGCTAAATATATTTCTAACTCGAGCACTGAACTTGACTTCACAAGGCAAGGCAACCCGCCAGAAACGATTTAGATAAGCTACTGAATTCTGATGTAACTTCTGAAGAAATGTTTCGGATACTGACTCATATATTAATACTAGGATTCTAATATTGGAAATCAATGGAATTTCTATGGCTGAGATAATGATAATGACGGGTAATATAAAAATGAAAAAGTTTTTTGATACCATTTTATTCTAAATTGCTGAATAGATATTAATGAAAATATGGATAAAAAGTGACGTTGAGGAAAGAGAACGACTTCGTTAAGACCTTTTTTTATTCGTGAAATAATATTTTCATTAGATGACAGGGAAGCATGGAAGACATATTGCGCAAACCCCAAATAAAATTGGGAACAGGGCATTAAAAAGAAGAATAATATTTTCCCTAGGTATGCTAAGTAAAACTACGATAAAATGCTAGTATAATTAAAGATGTAAGATGATAAAAAACTGCATCATCTATATTTTTAGACCTACTTCCTAGATTCCATTTTCACAGATGACAAATTATAGCCGATCACATTTGCGTCACTTTCCATATGTTTGCTCTTGTCAATTTATTTTTACCGTCCAATTTAATATTACGACTGAAAAGTATTATATCATCAAACGGAGTCCTCATAAACAACCAGGAAATAACTAAAAGAAGCATGTCTACGGATACTTTAATTTCTTATATAATGATTATAATGTTTTTACTAATGTATGTTGTTTTTAAACTATCAAAGAAACACGTAAAATTGTGTTTATTTGTGTATTCACTGTGTATATCATTCGGATCATTTATTCATTTGTGTTTCTATGAAACAAACAAAAACGTCTTGTGAATTTCTATTTGTGAACAAAAATTGGTAGATATTAACTGTGAAAAAGAATCACAATGTACAGTGTAACTAGACAACAGAGGTACAAAAAATACGTAAGGAGTTATATTACTTCAGAATTGCAATTATTTACCGCGAACAGAAAATTAAAATAAATTTACATTTCAATAAGTATTTAAGAAGCTTTACCTATATTATGTAATCTATATAAACAGGATACAAAGTGGACTGTATCACGGAATCTCGAAGTTCAAAATGCCGAAGTACTGAAGCCATAAAGTACACAAGATCGATGCACGTGACTTAGAATGTACGCTACATCGAAGTACTGAATTGCGAATGTTCATGATACCGATGTACGGAATATCGAAAGTTTGTTATAGCGAAGTACGTGATTGCGATTGTTCTGAATCCCGATGTACGGAATATCGAAAGTTTGTGATACCGAAGTACCTAATATCGAAGGGTTTAAAATCACGGTATCTGCGGTAATTGGTAATATCAACCGGAAATGCTTTAAATATCGTATTTTGATCAATTTCCAGTAAAAAATGCATTGCTTTAATGTACTTGTGTTAAATCTACGAGATCTTATGTTGTTATTCCACGACTTTGTTTTCGATTTCTGTCGTGGTTCACATTTATTCATCATTATTTGCCGAGCCTTTCCCAACAACCACCCACCCACCTAACATTGTATTGAGGTCTGCATTATATTGAGCCTAGCCTTTCCCCAACAACAATGTTGGGGTCGGTCTACGAGATCTTATGTTGTCGCTCCTTGTAAAACATTGATGCTCCCCTGGCCCCAATACAATGCTGAAAACAAAAAGTGTATATAATATATAATGCAGACCTCAATACAATGTTAGGTGGGTGGGTGGTTGTTGGGAAAGGCTCGGCAAATAATGATGAATAAATGTGAACCACGACAGAAATCGAAAACAAAGTCGTGGAATAACAACATAAGATCTCGTAGATTTAACACAAGTACATTAAAGCAATGCATTTTTTACTGGAAATTGATCAAAATACGATATTTAAAGCATTTCCGGTTGATATTACCAATTACCGCAGATACCGTGATTTTAAACCCTTCGATATTAGGTACTTCGGTATCACAAACTTTCGATATTCCGTACATCGGGATTCAGAACAATCGCAATCACGTACTTCGCTATAACAAACTTTCGATATTCCGTACATCGGTATCATGAACATTCGCAATTCAGTACTTCGATGTAGCGTACATTCTAAGTCACGTGCATCGATCTTGTGTACTTTATGGCTTCAGTACTTCGGCATTTTGAACTTCGAGATTCCGTGATACAGTCTACAAAGTGGTTTCCTGAAACTAATATTTGGATTAGGTCAAATATTGTACTTACAGTTTGCAGGATGTGGCTTCATGTGGCGGGATTTTTGATGACAAAATATGCTCCTCCTAGAACAAAGAAAGAAAAATACTCATGTCATACAAAAGGAAAATACATTATTTAGAAAATAAATAATTAATAACTATTATTTTTCGGCTTTATATTGTCTTACAAATAAAAAATACATAAATCTCAAGTAACAAGGACACCTGAATTACTTTCAAACATCAAACGAAAGACGCCACGACTAGAAGTTTCTGTCAAAATAAAAACATTTCCTATTTTACAAATTGACTGCAACATTAAACTTGCAACAACTGTAACAGTACTACAACAATTTTAATGAATGAAATCCGAGTTGTTCCACGCTAAGAGATCAGTCGATTTTAGTAGCTTTGAGGCATCTGTTACCTATCACTGTTATTCTATAAGTAGCCAGCGTTGGCTATTTTTGTCCTAGTTGTATTCAATTTAAAATTGTTGTTTGTTTAATTCATCATCATCACCATCATCCTCCTGCCCTTATCCCTGTTTGTTTACCTATCCACTTATAAAAATATGAAAAATTTTCACACAACTTCAATGTGATACTGACTCTGAAAATATAGTTTATTCTCTATTCAAGCGCTCTGAAAAAAAATTGCGTACAAATTGGACTAGTTGTTCCCGAGATTGATGCTTTATTTATGATACAAATAACGATTCTTTAGTCAATAGAAGATTTCTATTGCGCAAAATAATAAAGATTTCCGAAATATCTCCTTCAAATATCAGTCTTCTTATGTTTAACGTCACTCCAAAGGTATAGAGTTCCTTATATCATCTGACATTAAAGGCTGAATCACTTTTGACATACATATCTATAACTATGAAGTCCCCACCGTGTTACGTGTGCGAGTCCCCAAATGCACGTATTATGCGAAGGGGGAATGGGGACTTAGCGGAATGCTTTCCGTAAAGTGCTGATGTAGGACCGTCCTTGTCAGTTGAGGGTGAAGATTATTCCTCGTAAAAATTGTGTTGATATGTGCATTGAAGTGACCGGATTCTACATTGGACTGATGCTAGTGAGTTTAGTTACGAAAAATCGTTAGTAGTTATGCTGAATAATATGGTCAAAGCTTTTAAAATGTTACAAACATTTAGGTAAACTTTAAAGGATCCATAGATAGTCCAGACTTGTAGAAATTGCAAAGAGAAGTCGACGCTATTTTTACCTATTATATACCTATAAGTATACTAATAGGTATTAGTCTTTGCCTATTTTGGTACCGTGGGCTAGTTAAAATGAAAAGCTTCTTCCGCATAATTTGTAATTACGTCCCTATCTCTATTTAGGTTCTATCACAGAGATTCCGAAATGCTGAACCATTTCTTCCAGAAGCAAAGTTATTTTTTATTTCATCTCGTACCTTGAAAACATCAGCGACTTTACAAGCCGCGGATATAAAACGTGGCATATACCTGGGATCAATCTTTGTCACACATTTTATACGCCATCCATAGAGAACAAAATGACTAGCAGAGATGTCAACACGCAAATCTCCTAAGAAAGTAGCGGGCCAAAATGCAGGTGTTCGGGGGACGAAGAACGTTACTAGCTTCGCCCTTAAACATCTTTCATTAAACCGGCTTATTATTTTCAAGATAAAGTATCCAATCAATCAAGACCAATCTTCGACAGATAAGTTTTCATTTAGTAACTGAGCACACCTACCGTAAGTTGCTTGACCTACAAGAAGGCGTTGACTTGACCTACCATCCTTATGGCATCTCCGCTATCATTTCTTCCTCCGTGGTTCATCCTTGAATGACGCATCTATTGTCACAATTTGCTTGTATTGAGGAAGTAAACCCCTTTTTTCTTATTCACTGAATTTTCGTAGGAAAATCCAACACGTCTGTTACTATCCACATAAGGTGTTTTGTGTAGTTTCAGATATATTATGTTTTTTTCTTTGTTGCTAGTCCCCCAAATGTTTCCTGTTTGTGTGTTCAATGTATTTGTAGCGAAAACCAAATTGACTAATAAAGATTGAGATTCCATATGAATTTTACCAACGATTTTTCCTGAAAAAACTGTCTCTCCCGACATTATTTTCAAATTGCTTATTATTTTATTTACTGACACAATATTCTGATCATTATTTAAACAGCCAGTACCAGTGTGAGTAACAGCCAGTTTCTTCATAAAAAAGTAAAATCCAAAGGGTACCTAATGTCATAAAGTAAAAGTAACGGTCAAATTCGATTTTTCAAGGCTAAAGTAACAGCAAAACTAATACAAAACTAATAGTTAACATCTTGAAAAACCCAATTTGACCGTTCATTTTACTTTATGACATTACTTTGGCTTTTACTTTTGATGAAAAAACTGGCTGTAAGTGTATACGAAATCCTCCAAATATTTGTTCAAAAACACAAAACAAAAGGCGATCAAAAACAAATGAAAACCTCATTTTCAATAATGCTCGATCTGCTATCAACCTCTTTAAAGCCTGCAGTACTTAATACAATAGATATGCATCAAAGCCTCGCATTTAATATTACAGGCTGCACCAGTAGGCTTTACTGAACACTTAAACCGTATATAGTAAACCGTATATACCAGGTGTTCTTAATACCGTCAGTTCACAAGCGTTCCCTTTGAAATTTATTATCAACTAGAGCTTGGAGATCAATGACTGTATCGTATTTAGGCTTGGATTAACTTCATCTATGTGTGTATGTAAGTATGTGCTTAGTAGGATAATCTGAAGACATTGTTGGTGTTTATTAAATAGATTATTTGGAATGTCTATTTTTTTTATTTAGCCTGTATTTAGATATTTTTTCGTGCGCCTGTTTAAATTCTTGCTTTAACTTAAAACTAACTTTTATAGAACGTGAATATGAAATAGTTATGGTGATATAATCTTGGAGAGAGTTAAAGACCTAAAGCTAGCATTCCAGTCGGTACATTGTGGACTCGTAGTGGACAAAAGATTAACGTGCTTCAATTTCTGGCCAAATCTAGAGACTACGTATCTTAT
This sequence comes from Helicoverpa zea, assembly GCF_022581195.2. Taxonomy (NCBI): domain Eukaryota; kingdom Metazoa; phylum Arthropoda; class Insecta; order Lepidoptera; family Noctuidae; genus Helicoverpa; species Helicoverpa zea. The sequence goes on along the minus strand of NC_061456.1, from coordinate 10,381,166 downwards.
CATTACTACAAACTAGGCCCACTTATCCAGCCTGACAGAAACAAAAAAATCCGAGACCTAAAAAGTTACATTCCGTCTTGGCTCCGTGGCAATCAAATTATTCACAATTTACCCAAACCCTAGTTTATATAAATATACACAGCTGATGTTTACTTAAAATACCCGCACACTGGAGACTAAACAGTCGGCCGACAGTTGACCCGATGGTTGGCATTTTTATTTTATTTTAAGAAAATCTTTATTCCAATCGCAGTTTACAGTCGTATTGATACCAGCTAAATACCTGATCTTTGTAATGTGTACTAACATTCATCTTCATACTAATTTATGAGCCCAAGCAAACTAAGCAACCCCAGCGGGGCCCAGCAGGGCCAAAGCCTGCCGGGGCGGCGGGATTGTTCTGAAGAGTTACCACGACGGTTTTTAGTCGGTAAGAGTCTGACACTCCCTCACCGCGGGAGGTGTCATTTGCTGATATTTAGCGTCGTTAAATCGCTGGATGGACCTCATTAAAGCTACAACAGAAGCGACTGCGGTACAATGTGTTCGCGATGCCGAAAACCGGCAAAAATGGAGGGGCATCGTGCGACGTGCAGCGGCCCTAAAGGCTCCCGACGACAGTGCGCCGCAACCCTGCCCATCAACAGCCACGACCACTCTGTCAAGAGTGTCCGACTGAGAAGAGCGTCGTTAAAAAAAAAGCCCAAGCAGACTATCGGCTGACTAAAAGTTTGCCGTGTGCCTAACTCCCTATACCAACTTCACCTCGTTGAGACGTCAATGGAACCGTTGTTTTCCTTTTAATTAGTACAACAATGTATTATTGAGGTTTTATGATCATTGGACGGAATAATTGAAGGCTTCAACAAGGGTTCTCATGTTATTCATATGTATATTATTTTGGGCTGTACCTATGTTATTATGAACACAAACAATACAGTTGCGTGTATCTGTTATTATTAACACAAAAACATTCTTAGTATGTGTACAAAGGGTTTTTGTATTTAATTAATGTGGCGACTAAGTTTAGCTAAGCTTAGATATAATTCCCAGTTTGGATTAAAAAACAATCGTTTTGGTTACGGATGATAATTTTTATCATAGGTATTAAAGCCTCATTGAAAAAACACGACGATAGTTTTAGAAGTCAGGCAAAATGAAGTGGTTTTTTAAATATAGAAACTGTACATTAGGCCTAAACATGACGAAAACATTCCAAGCAAGAATTTCTTAGGTCCCTGGACACTACTAAGTGGACAAAGACAAAATGTTTTAATAGCAAAATACGATTAGTTGTTTAAAAACTTTTCCGCCCGCTCTGCTTTGGTGAAGTCCTGGCCTTCATCAGCCATTGGTAGTATTTTATACGAATACTTATAGGTATCTCTTTCGTTTGTCAAATGAGACGGTAATCTGACATGGACAGGAAAAGATTAAGAACACGAAGAAGCTTAGTGCCTGAAGCCATTAACCATCAAAGCTTATAGGATTCCGATATCGACTGTCAAAGGACCGGCCCTGAAGGCTGGTAGTGGCATTTATCTGGCTTTTTTGTAGGGTAGGGAATCATTAGATGACCCGCTGTGGTTAGTCAGTGAGAGTTTTAGACTTTTATAGGGTAATATCGAACTATATTCCTTTTTGTTCTAGAGCCTAGGTCAAACTCTTTCGATCAATCCCACGGTTTTATATAAATACGCTTTCACACTGTGTCCTAAATATTACGAGTGTCAACAAACAATTGACAACTACCAGTTCAAATGATGACACCTAAAACCGCGTGATAGGTTTTTGTTTCATGCGGAAAAAAGTCGAGCGTATACGCGCGACAAAATACGCCATAGTGAATGCGCTGTTATGTCTTGCAACAGTGACCATATAAAAATATCAAGGGCAGATATTTGTAAAAAGAAAATACTGAGTAATTTATACTTAGTACAGTCTTAGCCCAGTCCAATTATAAATTATTTTCCCTACAAAATGAGTGCTCAGGGAGTGGGACCTAGGACCGAATTTCAAAATAGTATTAAGTTAGGAACAATAACTGAAATAGAGCCGTACTAGAGAGAACCTTTTTGAAAACATTCTTATTATAATATCTAAGTACACAATTTAATTTCAAAAATTCAGATTAGTTCAGAAAATATTAATGAGAAAGTAAAGAAACGTAGCTTATAACTTATAGCTTATATAGCGCAACAGAGAAGCGAGTCGAACCCTTAACATCCAGTGGCGAGGTGTACCTATCAGTCATTGCAAGCTACCAAAATATCTGGGTGTAACTCTTGACAGGTCGCTCACTTTCAGGAAAAACTGCGAGAATATCAAGCAGAAAGTTGCCTCCCGCAACAACCTGTTGCGAAGGCTGACGAGCACGACCTGGGGAGCCTCACCAACGGTGCTGCGAACCACTGGCCTGGCACTCTGCTACTCCGCGGGCGAATATGCGTGCCCAGTGTGGAGTCGTTCCGTTCACGCTGGGCAGGTGGATGTAGCACTGAACGAAACGTGCCGCATTATAACTGGCTGCCTCAAGCCGACCCCGTTACAAATGCTGCACCCACTGGCCGGCATTGCCCCACCAGATGTTCGCAGAAGCGTAGCCTCTGGCATCGAGAGAGCCAAACTCGAAACAGACCAACGACACCCCATGCACAATTACACCTCTGTGCCACAACGGCTTAAAAGCCGCAGGGGTTTCTACAAAACCGTTGCTCCTGTCGATGGTGAGGCCTCTCGTGCCAGACGGGATCTTTGGCGATCGAGGAGTTTACTGCCCTCCCCGTTTGTCCCGCTCTTAGAAAGTCTCCCTCCTGGACACGATCTCCCGAGAAGAGTCTGGCAGTCTCTAAACAGACTCCGAACACAGGTAGGCCGGAGCAAAGATAATCGATCCAGGTGGGGTTTCGCGGGCGGGGCGGACCTTGGGTGCGAGTGCGGGGCTGCCGTGCAGACGATGTCCCACCTAATCGCATGTCCACTGTGCCCTGAAACCTGCTCGCGGGAGGACTTAATGAGCGCATCCGGCCGTGCTCTCGCTGTGGCGGAATATTGGGCTGACATAGTGTAGTCTCATATGACATGTCATCGACTCGAAAGAAGAAGAAGAAGAAGAAGAAGCTTATAAAACGTTGAGAATAATTTTAGTTGAGATAATTTTTCAAGAAGGTATCTATTATAATTGAATTTAATTTCTTCAATTGGTTAAAAATCTAACTCGTCATTTCATCAGGACTCCAACCATAAAGCGAAACCAACATACAGACTCACATGCTTAAATATGATATTCGTAAGCATTTTATTCAAAATATTCTATTAGGTAAATAGGTAATCCTAAGCTTAGTAGCCAGCTTTGATATAAGTCTGGAATCCTTATTTGTACTCAACTAACTTTGTGAGATTAGGTACCCGTATTAGGTTGATTCAAGCATTTGATTCAACCAATCAAAGTTAACCGAATCTAGGTATATTTACTTCAGATAAGAGAAATGCTTGAGTATTTTTCTAGAATACCTGAGAAACCACTTCTTGGAAAAATCTAGCCTAATATAATAATATTCGATATCATAATCAAGAGTCTCTCGTGAGCGGTCTTATTTCTAAAACCTGGAATATATTTTCGTTTAAAACATTATTTAGGAAGAGTGTTGTTTAGATAAGATGAAAAAATGTATATCAATCATAGTTGTCTAGTCTTCGACGCACGCTATCGGGTGATAGTGATGCGGAGAAGAATTTTGACACTTAATATTAAAAATCTATATATTTTCTTATAAATTTTAATGCAGATTAATGTATCACACTTATCGTATTTTGGTAATATTTCCAGCCACAGGCATCATCCCATTCATTATCCTAGCTAAATCTATTTAAAAACAAAACACTATCAAAGAATTCAAAACAACTTCAAAGTAGCTAACAGTTATACAAGGTGTTGATTTGCATTTGTGCCATACTTCAGGAGGAGGACATAAAATACGTAAATAATCGATTGGAATTACAGTAGACGGGAAATAGCTAATATGCACAGCTTTTTTTGTCATTGTAATGTCGTAGTATTTCAGAAGTAATCCACTTTTATGAATGAAATGTATGAATAATCGTTGCGTATGCTTTGTGTTTGCGTTTGTGTGAGAGCACAGCACGGTTTTAAGGCCAGGAACACACGCGCCAAGTTTAAATACGGTTAGATGACATTGACGGAATTCCGAAAAAAAATAAATAAAAAAAAATTACGTACCAATTTTTTTGTTGATTTGGGTCGATAATCATTAGCATAATTACGTCCTTGAATGTGGCACGGATGCAAATCAACAGCTTGTATAAACAGCCAGTGACATTAACAGATCATTTTTAAAACTGGTAACACTTTGTTTACAAACATGGGGAAAACCCCATGGCCTTCGCATTTATCTACACCATAAACACATAGATTTACTCATAACCGTTAACACGTTGTATCTGCTATAATATTTAGATATTATTGTTCAGTTTATCATCAGTATCTATGTTGTGTAATAAAGCCGTAAATGTAGGATTAGGTTCCACAATATCTATTGAAGTTTAATTTAAAACACGATGCAGTTTACAATATTGGTTAAACTTAGTTAACTGGCCAATAGATTCATACGAGTCTCACACTCAGCGCTGAAATAATTTTTCAAATCGTTTTGATGGGCCCGGTGGACTTAGTATTATTGCGGTCGATAAAACAAACAAACTTGATGTTCAACTTTATGAAATTACTATAGGCAGATTTACTAGATTAAGCTTCTAAGCATGAGCAAGATATTTATCTAGATCTCTTAGACTCAAATCAACTGAAACACATTTTTGTATCATGTCTCTATACTACTTCTGTTTTATTTTTCAGCCATCACACCAATGTAACCCTCTCTTCTTCCCCCAGTTAGACATATAAACGTCTAACTACATTGCTATGTAAAGAAACGTCGGCAACTAATAAACAATATTCCTAAGGGAAATGAAGTAAATCAAACCAGTAAACGCGGGAAGTTGAAGCAAGCAGTGGTTCCGGTAATACAGATTTGTGGTGGAAAACGTTTTCCTTTCTGTTAGTTTTGTATTGACAGATATATTTTTCATATTTACTTAGGTACATTAAATTATGAATGAAGGAAGGATAATGATGATATATATTTGTTTGCAATTCATATTAAGAATATAGTTATGTAATTTAAATGCTTAGATTGTGAGGACCTATACATTACTTATTGAAACAACTGAAACTTTAAAATTAAGTCATTTAAGCAAACTTTAAAAACCCAAATCCTTAGAGAGATTAATCACACTAACAACCAGAACACTCAAAGGAAAGGAAATAAACCAATTGCACATTAATAAACAAAATCCAATCGCAATATTAATGCTAAACAAACATTCCGTTTGAACATGCGCCAGCGCCGGACATCCGACTACAATTGTTTACAGTCTTGTGACTGGATCAACATGTTACTGACATATTGACCAACAGATGGTACATTAGGTTGGTTACATACATCCGATCGAATTCGGTGAAAATGTACCGAATTCCGATTCAGTCCTTTCGTATACTACGCAAATCTGGAACACTCTCTAAGTGACTTCTGCAATAAGAAATCAAATAAATATATGTATGTCGACTGTATCGTCTACGTAGCTGCTTACAAAAATCTATGTAATTATGACAGCATCTCAGGGACTGTAGGGACTTAGGACTTAGCCTAGGTTAAAGAGAGAGAAAAGTCTTTAGTAGCCTAGTGCGTGCGACCGGCTTCAGGCGTCATTATGCACAAAGCGAGAAATATAGGTATCTATTTATGTCTACTTTACTATTACGTTACTATGGCTACTTTGTTCCATCAATAAAGTTTGCGAGAGAAATATGGGATTGAGGGTTAGCGCATTCAGTACGTAAACTACCATACAAAGGGTTCCCCGAACCATATACTTCCTTGCAATCGGATCGGATTCGGATCGGATGGCGTGCGTAACCGCCCTTAACGTGACACACAGGAAAACGTGTTCGAAATACACAAATATACCGAGAACTCAATAAAAGTTAATTTGAAATTTCATTTCCTTCATGAAACGGTCATATTGATTTTTTTAATTCATCTCTGATTCACTGATTTATAATTACTGTTGTATGCTTCGTTTATGATGGCGTTTTAATAAGAATCTGTTACTCATCTGTTGGTAGGTACGATTCATGTTAATGCTCTTTTAATAAGATTTTTTGTTGATATTTTATGAAAATGGATTTCAAGCATTTTTCAAAACTCTAATTGATTATTAACACAAAATTGTTTACAGATTCGAAAGTTGAATCTTCCATCAAAGCAGGTACGTTTGTATATCTGTTATTCAGGTTAAACACTTGTCTTCACACTAATTTATACCTAGAAAATCTTAATATCGCTAGTTTAATAATGTTTCTAATCTACCTACTTAACTCACTAATTGTTAATTGTGAGCTATCCAGTTTCTAGAAAGGAAGATTTATAGTTATTTTTAGCTATCCCTATTACGAAGTCAAGATTGGCTGTCGGAAAAGATCCCTTGAAAAAAGAATTATGGTAAACGAACCGGGCTCTGAAGAACTTCATAAGGATCTAAAAATTAAGGTCCTTTGTAGATTTGAAATTGGAAATGCAAATCCAATGTTGACAAATGAAGATCAATTGACTTGAATTTCGAAGACCCCATTACTTCTGGGAGTAAATGAGGTCTTACTAATGATGGCTGAAAATCCCATGGAACCGCCATTACACTTTTGCATATTGAGAAAGCAAGGCGTTATTCGTTACCTTGATAGTGCATGAGGAACGAATCTTTATTGATTAGTGCTATTTAGTTTGTAATCTACGTATTAAAAATATTGCATAAAATACTTCAATGTTTTTCAATGCATGTTTTTTTTTTAAGTTAAACCTTTAAGTAGGAAAATCTGTAGTTCATCATTTGTTTCAGGTATAGAAGAAGGCCTTACACAAAAATCTTCCTCCCATCAATTAAATTCTCTAAGCCAAAACCGAGCATTCTAATACTGTTCGTCCTTGCAACACAAGGGCATGTCAACAAGTATTTGGTAGCAAACAACTCCTGGTAATACGAAATCCGTGTAGCAAAGCCAGTTGAGGTCATTATCGCTTCGACTGTTGAACTTATATAGGGGTTAATGAAGGAATATAAAGGTAAAACAAAGGAAGATGTTAATAATGTGTAACAGAAATATTTAATAGTAAAAGTTATTATGTACAAAATCCACTGCTAGTAAGTATATGCGAAAAGGGTTGCAATTACGCGGACATTTTAGAAATGTTTGCACGCAAATTGTTACCTTTTGATAGAGCGAGTAGAATAGAGAAACATGTGTGCACACCATGGAATTTTGCTGTACAACATAGCAGTAATCATATAATTATGACGTCCATTATATCATAAGCTGGGTAAGATTCAGGTTGTAATAGCATTCGGTTCTAGTCAAATGTATTCGCTCCAAAGTTAGCTACGACACTACTGCGTATGTACGTTGTACAAGCAACAAATGACTGACTTCAGGCGACCAAAGTAATTTGACAAAAACTATACACGCGACAAGGAATTACCGTCAAAATTCGAACGCGTGTATCTTCTTAATTAATTCGTTAATTTCATTTATTTTCCAAGAATGTAATTTCCTTATTTATAACTGTTTCATTAGCGTCCTGAGGGAACTTCACGCTTCAGGAAGAAAGCCTTTTACGTCCCCGAGGCCCCATCTAAAGATTAAATTGGTTGAATCTTATAACAACCAAAGCGTGACAAACAAAGTCACGTTCTTATAATTGAACTTTATTTAATGGACCTACATAAATGAGTAGGTACACCAGCTTCTGCCCGCGTAGTTTCACCCGCCTCCTGTGGAAACTACATACTCCGTGGACCCAGATAAAAATATATGTACTGCATAGCCTATTATAGCTTTCTTCAATAAACGGGCTATCTTACAATTAAATAAATTTTCGAATCTTTATAGTAGGTAACTTCTGAGATCTGAGCACCCAAACAATAACCTACACTGTTATATATGTCACCGGAAAATAAGATCCGTAAGTTTAAAAACCTAGGAAAATCCATCCAATATTATCTGGTACTCAAACGGCCTAAGATTCCTTCCCCCATTTATCTTCGACAAGTCCTTAAGTTGCATCAATGAGTCAAGGACAGATATCCTCGACAGAAGGACTTCCGAAGGGCAGTTAAGGATTACGCGGAATCAAACCGATTAAGCGCCCAAGGTCAAGGTCAAATTGGTATTTATTTAATTAAGAGAAACTAATATGGGGTTATTCCGTTTCGGCTATGAAATGTTTTGGCTTGATATCGGAATTTCGTGTTGAAGAACAGAATATAATGATGGTATTTTATCATGCAATTTGGGTGAGATATTTTATTAATACAGGCTTATATATTGATAGACATACTCTATTAAAGATTTTCCATTAGAAATCTCATAGAAGCAACAGTCAAGGCGCAATAATTTATCGCCCCGTTTAGGCCACGTGGACAAGATTGATTTACGCGAGTTGACGAATAAGTAATACACATTACATACAAATAGGCCCTAACTTTAAAATAAAAAAAGATACCGCATAAATAAACCCTCTGCTTAAAACTCCAGTCACGGTAGGGTTGTCTCAATACTAAGAATTACAATAAATTGTTACTTACAATAGTTTACAAAGCAAGTCTCCTTCGCTTCTTAATTACAAGAAACAAGTAACTTTACACTCTGTTCCCTTTAATTGCAAGGCAAATAAACAACATCTATTAATAGCATTATTATGTATGCCATTTTATTTCTGTCTACGAAATACGGATTAATTTAAAAGCGTCCTACCATTACGTAGGAACGCTCAATTTTAAATGGTCAAATGAGGTTGTTGTTCCAAACTTTACCGTTAAGAGAGCCAATTAAGCGATGTTACATAAAGTTCTCAATTGTCGTTACGTCTTAGGTAGGTATGATGCCTAAAAAATAAGTAAACAATCTGTTTTGTTCTAAAATAGGAAGTTTTTAGAGCCCAATAAAAACGGGGCTAATTCTGGAAAACTTCGTGGATTTAACGTGACTATGTAATTGTAAACATAACCTAAATGATCTTTTTTATTTTCTAAGCTCAATATTTTTAATGAAAGATAAAATACAAAAAAAAAACTTTTTTAAGACTTGTTTTCAATTAATTTAAGCCTAGACAAAAAATGCAAAATTATATTATGTTCAAATATATAATTAGTGAAACCCAAGAATATTTTTAATTGAAATAACTAGAAGGACGTCTTTCACGTTAGAAAATTACCTTAATTTTCTTAATTATAATTTGTTTCAATTCTCCAAAGCAGGATAACTTATTAAGGGCTGATTTTTCAATCGCCAGATAACTTCTATCTGAGGAATATTTTTAACGTTTTGACAGCTTTTGTATGGAAAATATGTCAAACCGCCATATTTATTCCTCAGATAGAAGTTAACTGATGATTGAAAAATCAGCCCTAAAAAGTTCAAATTATCTGTCGTTTTATTTCATACCTACACGTGTAATAAATATTATAAAAGCATGCAGCGGTTATGTTATTTTTTATAGCGAGAATACAAATAAAAAGTATAAAAAGACTTATTAGAAGACAAAAGAAGGCAACAAACAAACTAACCATTCCTAATAATCTATCTTTTATTTTCCTTAAATGAGCACGTAAATGTCGGTCTTGCGCCTGATCTCTCTCCGGTCGTGTCGGATTGCCGTCCCATCGGGCTATGAGAGTGAAGGAATAGGGAGTGCACCTGTGTCTGCGCAAATGCTCGTGCACTATAATATGTCCTACGTATGTAGTTGGCTAATCTCCTTAAATGAGAACAGCCGCCGTGGCCAAAATCGGCCGTAGACGCCCCATTATTTTCCTTATCAGATATAGGAATTTGACTTGTATGAGGCTAGTGTCAAAATTATATCTTGAGTAATCAAATCAGTAGATAGATTGAATATTGGAATAGCCCTATTGTGTGTATAATCTATTCAAAGTGAGGAAGTACTGATTTGAAATGTGTTTTTGATTGATTGCCATTTAATCAATCTGGAGCGTTCCAAGTAATTAACCCGTGCCTCACCCTTAGAACTTTCTAAGATTGGAATAATATTATGAAAATACTGCCGCTACTTCCATTCGTCTCTTGAATCTAATTAATTTTATTTTAAGAACAATTTATAATCAATAAAGTTAAGACTTTACTTTCTAATTGAAGCGTAGTGTAAGATTATCACACCCTAATTATTTTTCACGGCCTTTGTAAATTCTTTAAGGGAAATAAACTTTGGAAAATTCGTTAAAATAGGAATATTTTAATTGAAGTCTGAGAAAACTTTGAAAATTAGTCAAAATGGGAAGACTTAACTCTATGGCAATTTTATCACAAAAAAGGGATCACAAATTATGGTTCAACTATGAAGAACCTTATAACAGTGAAAATAGAAAATTGGACCCAAAACTTGACGCACTTTTAAATTGCCAACAAAATGGATCTTTTGTTGCGGCATGAATAGCACAAATTGTGTTAAAAGTATACCTAGCCTGTTATATTTTCCCATTCTCTACTAGAAATTTTCACAAAGGCATTACAAAAGATAGGCCAATACTTTACAAAAACCTATTGTCATGATGTCCTCCTAGCCGATTATCGGCTACGACGGCTGTTCTCACGTAAGGAGATTAGCCAACTACGCAGGACATATTATAGTGCACGAGCATTTGCGCAGACACAGGTGCACTCACTATTCCTTAACTCTCATAGCCCGATGGGACGGTAATCCGACACGACCGGAGAGAGATCAGGCGCAGGACCGACATTTACGTGCTCTCCGATGCACGGGTGTATCAATCACCAACTTCCAGGCTCCGGGCTGCTTTGTGAAAGTCTTCTAAAACCCACAAAGCGATTTCGGCCCGACTCGGGAATCGAACCCGAGACCTCGTGCTCAGCAGCCGCACTTGCGACAGCTAGACCAACGAGGCAGTCAAAAACCTATTGTCATACGGTGGTATGAGCGTCAAGGCACATATGATAACAATGTCTAGCAATTTTATATCCCCTTTGAATCTGGCTTTCATAAAAAATCATTTACAATTTATTAGTAGCGTAACTACTTTATCCAGAATAAATAACAGACTAATAATTGTCAATTTTTGAAATATGTACGTAGGTACTTATTTTTTGGGATTTGACCAATAAACATTTATATTTCTTACGAATTTTTTAACTTTTCCACCTTTGTGCTATAAGGAAAATCCGCTAGTCTGAAAGTGCTGTTACTTCAAAAATCTATCGTCCGTAAACAAAACTACTGGTTTCTTGTTTATTATTGCGGCATTAGTGTGATTCCTACGTTTATTGCTTAAATAATAAAAGTCACACCAAAGAGTTGAAAATGTTTACCTCATTCAAAAGAGGTTGCGTCCTATTCTTGTCCAGTTGCCCAATATTACCTCTTTTCCCGCCAAATGTTTACAAAACGCCAGATGTAAATAATGAAACATTTTTAATGTTATTAAACAAGTTTATATTACAAACAGGAAATCTTTTTCAAGTTTACGATTCAACGAATTATCCTCAAGCAAGAATTCCTTTCCTGGGGGAACCATTTTTCATAACATTTTGAAAGCAATTTGGAAATGTTGTGAGGAACCGGTGAAACGGGTCATATGGCGGGTAGAACTTGTAGAAAATGTATTGTATTTTCTGTTTGTGGTAGATGTACCGCAAAAATGTGAGTAGATTGCTTGTATGTATCAACTTCAGTGGAACACGGAGTGTTATTTTGAAACTTAGGTAAAGGACAGGTAAAATATATAAGGTTATGCAATTTATTCGATGTTTTGGAGAAAAACAACAAATGTTATAAATAAGAATCATTTAAAAACTTTTCGTTTGTGCCTACAAACATCAGCCATGTTTATCAACAGAAAAGTTCCCAACAAAGTTCTTACCAATTAAAAAATGACTAAGCATTACAAACAAAAAAATCTTCAAAAACTTTCGACACGAATAGAACAGTGGTAAACAAACAAATGAATGGCAGAAACAAAAACAAAACAGTAGCGTATCATCCGTTAGTTGTAAAAGTCAGTAAGGCGAATTAGGTCATTGCGGTTCATGGAGTAAGGAAATATGAGAGATGCCATTATGCTGGTCGGTTAGGCGCCTCCTTGTAGGTCAAATTCGTACGGTAGGAATGACCAAAGCGATCAGTGACTAGTGAACTAACAAGGTGTAAGGATTCTTTGTCAACGATTTTTGGTATTACAAAAAAGGTTTGGATCCAATGAAGGCGAAAACAGTAACGTACCTCGTCCCCCCGTCATGTCACCCGCATTTTAGTACGCTACGTTCTTCGGCGATTTTCCGATATGGCACCTCCACTAGTTATTTTGTTCTCCATGTTGCGGTCCTCTCATACGAGAGGTCAAACATTACTTATGCGCAGTTATGAGCTGGACCCGCTATGGTATTGGGCTTCGGTATTTTTTTTTTTTTTGGAGAAAAGGACCGGCAATGTTGTAAAGGGTTATTTTATGTGCTACGAAGGTTGGCTTGCTTCTATGACTATTTGATAAGACGGTTAGGTTTTGAAAAAAGTTACACTTTGCTTTAGGTAACTTGGATTGTTGAAAAGAGACATAGTACTATATAAACATTATAAAAGGTATTTTATTTATTATGTAAGTATGCCTTTTATTTCTTACTACACTTACTTAAAAAAATTAGGACCAATCAAAACTTTTCTCGCGTCTGATATTTTTTTTCGTCATGCAGGAACACAGTGCGATTCATACAATTCAGATGTAACTTTGATGTTAGTGTTGCATCAATTCCATGAAACCCACAGAGTTTGATAGCGTACAAAAATAGGGAATTGCAAACGGAACGATTTTTTTACAAATTCTTGCTAAGGTTGAAGTGTTTTTTATATGAAATCTTTTTTTATTAACTTTATATAGAAAACTATAACATTTTTTCCACATTCTAGTAATATTTTTCACATTGTACGGTCGATCAAAAATAATTGGAACCACTTCCAAAACATATTTAAAGTTGAATTATAATGCATTCCAGGCCGTCCCCTAAAACGATCAAAAACATGCGTGTCCCACCATTTAATGTAAAAGTAAGTGAAACCCCACATTTCACATATCCCCCCTTAAGGTTACACTAGTCGATATTTTTCCCATACAAAGTTCGGAGTGCTTTTACTCTACATTGTGACATAATACATTCAAAATTAAACTTGATATCGTTTTATATTGTTATTAAGTTTGTCTGTACGGATTTAAAAAAAAATAAAAAAATCCCAGTAAAAAGTTATGAGCCAACAAAGTTCCGTTTTTCTAGACAATTTTAACGCAACTTTGAGTGTTAAAAAGTCCCATAAAACATGTAAAATCTCCAAAACGAAGTCCGCTCCGACATAGCTCAATTACTAAAGAGTTCTATAAAATTTATTTCAAATTGATTTATACAGTAGTTTTTTCAGAAAACGCTTTTTTCTGAAGCACTCTTCGTCTTTTTTTACGTACTCGTTTTGCGATGAATTGTCGTGCATTTCACTCAATAGCATTCCCCCCGGCAGAAGCGCGGGGCGGAGCGGAGAAAGACGCTTATACACACATGCTTATTTCCACAATTTTTACGTTTTGCACGATATTTTGTCGTGCAACTGTGCAAATTTTAGTGCAACTATTTGTTTGTATTGTTTTGGGCTCAGTCTGCTGCTGCGGCCCACGTCTTTCGTATCGTATGTGTGTAGACTATTCTCCTAGCGCTTATCGTACGTAAACATTACACTGACCCCCGGCTAAAACTCTGGATTTCGATACTACCTTCTTTATCTGTTTGACTTGGCACTGAACTTTGGACTTGTATTTTCGTTTGTGATTGGAATTGTTGGTTTGAGTGGAATAGTGGATACTATTTCAGTGAAGTGGTTTTCATTGAGTGCAAAACACGTGTGGAAAACAATAAGAAACAAGAAACAATGGGTAAGTAGTACAAGTTATCATACCTAAGCTTCCTTATTAGATAGGTTTACCTCTTACCTACTGTACGGTTCGCTTTGTATGTACACGGAAAATAAAACACCGGATTACAGTTGTAACACACTTAATCGCTCGGCGGTTCCCTCGGGCATGAGCGCGCCTAGCGACTCGCTAGCCACGCTCCCCGCCACCGACCGTCGCGCCATCTAGCGTGCAACGTTTATTATACGTAGTACACTACATATCTACCTTTTACAAAATTAGAAAAATGAAATGATTGTTGTAGCTTACTCATCAGAATCACAATACAACCAAACAACGTCAGACAAAATTTAATCAATTATTTTCAATCAATCCCTCATTTCCGTCGATCTCTGGAGAATTATTTGGACAAACTTCCCATTTACCCTCAACCTTCTTGAGATGTACAATGTTCCTACGAAGTCGCTTTCCATTTTCATCGTTTACTACTTCGACGTCATTACCGTCCTTATTGACGACTGTGTGCGGCGCATCATTGAACGTAGTAGACAATTTATTTTCCTTGATCATATTTTTTACGTATACTTTTTCTCCAACTTCTATATTTGATTCTGTGGCTTGTCTTTTCCTGTCTGCATACTCTTTGCCCTTAGTTTTCATGGTTGTATCTCTGTCTTTTGTTTCCAGATCTACTTCAGAAAATTCAATATCTACCACTGATGGTAGTTTGTCCCTGAATTTACGCCTGAAAAAAAGTTCACCGGGAGGTTTCCCGGTTACAGAATGAGGTGTACTATTATACATGGTCAAATATTTAAGCAAATCGTCTTGCCAATTAGACTTTTGAGTTTGACTTATACGTAAACGCTTTAATATGTCTCTGTTTTGTCTCTCAACCTCACCATTTTGTTGTGGCCAATAAGGAATGCTATGAAACAGCTGAATACCAAATTCTTTGCAAAAATTTTCAAAGTCTATACTAATGAACTGTCTGCCGTTATCGGCAGTTATGCTCACTGGTGTACCTAATCGAGAAAATATTTCTTTAAGTATATTGATTGTATGTGTTGAGTCAGTGTTTTTTGTAATTTTTATTTCTTTATATCGACTATAATAATCTATGACTACTAAAAGGTAATGTCCAGTAGGCAAGGGTCCAAGATAATCTATAGCTATATCAATCCAAGGCTGCAATGGAAGTTCCCGTCTTCGCATAGGATTCGGAGGATTTGGAGCCGAAACTAGAGTGCAACCTTTACAAGATCTGACACAATTTTCCGCGTCCCTATCAATTTTGGGCCACCATACTTTTGACCTTAGACGTGATTTCATTCCTACGATGCCCGGGTGCCCCTCATGAGCTGCAGCTAAAACCTTTGGCCTCAAGGTGGAAGGAATGACAATTTTACTCCCTCGCAAAAGCAAATTATCTTGGAAACATAATTCATGTTCAAATACCTTGTATGTGCTAACACTTTGTTCCCAATTATTATTATAAACTCCATTTTTAACTAATTTTAATTCCGGGTCTGTCTCGCAGGCTTGTGTCAGCTCATGTAAAGTGATCGCAGTAGGACGAGATTCGGCAACGACTAGGTTTAAATAGTTTTCGTCATCAAAAGGTTGTGGAGGCTGGTTAGTATTGACACACAACCGTGACAATGAGTCTGCAATATTTTTCTTACCCGGACTATATATTATTTTAAAATTGTACGACTGTAGTCGTAGAACCCAACGTTCGATTCTCGCACATGGTTTAGAATCTGGCCCGAATATTACCTCCAACGGTTTATGGTCACTAATGAGTTCGAAACTATCCTTCCCAAACAAATAAATGTCAAAATGTTCTACAGCCCACACTAGCGCCAGAGCTTCTTTCTCTGTTTGACAGTAACGTTTTTCACGATCTGAGAGACTTTTATTGCCAAATGCAATTATTCTGGGTCCATTTTTACCATGCTGAACGAGCACAGCACCTAACCCAACAGGACTAGCATCCGCGTACACTTGTGTACGATCTAGTGGGTCGTAATATCCCAGAGTTTTAATTTGTGTTATAGCCCGTTTTAATCCATTAAAAGCTCGTGACCTTTCGTCATTCCAATAGGAAGTAATTTCGGTACCCTTGTTTAGCTTCAATCTTAATAGTTCGCGTAAAGGTTCGGTCCAAGTTGCTAAATTAGGGATCCATTTCCCAACATAATTTACTAGACCTAAAAAACTTTGCACTTCTTCAATGACAGTTGGCTCACGAAACGATTCTATTGTTTTAATATATTTATCTAAAGGCTTAACTCCATCACAAGACAACTTGTGCCCTAGAAATTCTATTTGTGCAACCCCAAAAACACATTTTGCGTCATTTAATAAAATATGGTTACATTTTAAAACCTGTAAAACTTTTTTGAGTCTCTCCCCGTGTTCATCCCTATTGCTACCATAAACAACAATGTCGTCTATAAAATTAACTACCCCTGTACAAGGTAAAAGTACTCTTTCTAGATTTTTTTGAAAAAATTCAGGCGCACAAGAAATGCCAAACATGAGCCGCTTGTATCTAAACAGGCCTTGGCTACAAATGAAAGTTGTGATGTGTCTACAATCCTCGCTTAGTTCTAATTGATGAAATGAATTTTTTAGGTCTAATTTAGAAAATATTTTGGCGTTTCTAAACCTTGGCATTAACTGATCCATGGTAGGTAAGGGGTGTTTTTCCCTGATAATGGCTTGATTCGCTCGCCTCATGTCTATACAGATACGGATATCTCCATCCTGTTTTAGAACAGGTACTAGAGGAGAGATCCAATCAGATGGGCCATTTACAGGTTCTATGATATCCAAATCAACGAGTTCTTGAATTTTTTTATTAATTTTAGACTCTAAGGGAATTGGTACTCTGCGACAAGGCTGAGAGACAGGTTTGACAGACGTATCTATGGGAATATGGATTTGGACATCTTTAAATTTAGGGAACCTACCATCAACTGCATTTACTCCTATTCCCAGTTTCAGGACTCCAAGTTTGATAGCTGTGTCTTTTCCAAGCAAATTCCTTGTGCCGTTTTTCACTACATAAAAAGTCGCTTTCACAGTCGGAAATTCGCTATTAACCATTATGGTCGCATCAAATGCCCCCAGAATCGTCAGAGGATTTTCACTTCCATATGCCTTGAAAGTTTTGTCTGGGTTATTGGTTTGGTTTTCAACTCGAATCTTCTTGCTTTTGAGAACACGCCAGGTTTCGTCACCAATTATATTATATTTACTTCCAGAGTCGATCAACATCTCTATTCCAACATTGCCAAGAATACACTTAACAGTGTCGTCACCTTCAATGTGGAAAATGTAATCAACCTCGTCTGACTTATTTTTTGGCTTTTTATCAGGATGTATAGCCTGATTCGGTTTAGACACATTGTCATTAGCTTTGCGTTTGTATGCCCTGGTTCTACACTGTTTTCGATAGTGTCCAATGAACCCGCACTTGAGGCATTTTTTATCACGGGCCGGACATAACTTGCTATCACTTGGATGGTTACCACTACATCGCGAACATGAATTTGAACTCGATTTATTTTTAACTGAGCGCGTCTCTAATCTATTCACTGAAATCTCTTTACTAGGTCCTGGCAGTCCAAAGTTATTGAGTTGACGGTTAACAGTTTCTAAAGCGTTGGCTTCGGATATAATTTTATCAAGTGTGACGTCATCACCGAGTGTCAAAATTGTTTTTCTTAATTTAGCTGACTCGCATTTTTCGGTGATTTGATCGATCATATTTTCATCAGGAGCGGTAAACTTGCATTTCGAACTTTGATGACGAAGCCTAACAAGAAACTTATCAAATTTTTCTCCAGTTTCTTGTTTGATAAGCCTAAACAAATGACGCTCATATACCCTACTTTGCTTAGGTGCGAAATATTCATCTAGTTTATTAATGGCAACAGTAAAAATATCGGTGTCACTGTTAGCCACGGTTTCTAAATGTGCTCCAGGAATATTATAATAAATTTCTTGCAGGGATAGGCCACCCATGTGTAAGAGAACTGCTCGTTTTGCTTCAGCTTTAGTTACATTAGTAGCAATTAGGTATAGCTCTAGTGCACGTTTCCATTTTTCCCAACGTAAACCCACCGAAGCTGGGTCACCGTCACAATCCAATGGTTCTAGTGGCGGTAAGTGTGACATGTTATTGTTTTGGGACTACCTGTAACAAGGATTAATACCCTTTTGTAGGTACCGTTCTGATTTTTATAGAACTACCTCTCAATATATTAGTTAACATTAGTCAACATAAACATGTTTCTTAGGTACCGTTCTTAATTTTATAGAACTACCTGTAGATATTTAGTCAACATATTATAGGTACATGTTATGTAGGTACCGTTCTAATATTATAGAACTACCTCTCAATATATATTAGTTAACATTAGTCAACATATATACCTACATGTTTCTTGGGTACCGTTCTAATATTATAGAACTACCCCTAGATATTAAGTCAACATTAGTCAACATATTACAAGTAGGTACTTATATGTTTGTAGGTACCGTTCTGATTTTCATAGAACTACCTCTAGATACATCAGTCAACATTAGTCAATGTAATGTTTTGTAGGTACCAATCAAGTAACATAACCAGTCCTGTTTATAAAACTCCTTTTGTGACTCAATACGTAAAATTAAAACATCTAAGAAGGATAATGGTTATAATAAATAATATATGTAGTTCATGTAGACTAAATGTCAGTAATTATTCCTTTCACTTAAGTAGGTAGGTACTTATAGTACGGTAAACAACCGTCTTTTTTTTATATATATTTTAGTTACCTATATTTATTATTATTTAATATATTTTTTTAGTCTATCTACATCAAAGTTACAAAACCTGCGTAGCTTTTGCGAAAGACAGCACGGAACTTAAGACGGTACCGTGAGCAAATGACCTTGAGCCTCAGCGTCATAGGTACAAACTCGCGCAAGAAATAGGTACGTAGCGGGAACGCTCATATTTTGGATTAAAATGTTTATTAAATAAAATGTTCGTTAAGTAAAATGTGTTTTGAAAAAATAAAATTACCATAGTGTTCGTTATTAAATTACCTATCTATTAGTTTAGGTAGCAAATAAAAATAATAGGTTGTTACTTTACGAGGAGATGCACTTATTAGTGATTATTTCTCAATTCTGTGGTTTTGTTGGGTTGTGACCCTATAATTAGACATTATTCTGCTCAAAACTAAAGAAACTACCATTCAAGAGTCAAGAAAGTCTACAAATTTTATGTATTTTTATTAGTTGGTAGGTACCTATTTGTTTTAGACAAGAGAAGTTGACTTCAAAAACTGTACGGCTTCCGCTGCGTTTTGCTCGGGAATGTACCTATTCGTTTCATTATGCTACAAGGAGTATTTCATAAACAATCACCGGTTAGTAAATGATTTACCTTTTAATCAGTTCTTATTTTACATATTGGTACATACGTTATCCTTTTGTGATCCTGGCAGGGTCGCCACTTGTACGGTTCGCTTTGTATGTACACGGAAAATAAAACACCGGATTACAGTTGTAACACACTTAATCGCTCGGCGGTTCCCTCGGGCATGAGCGCGCCTAGCGACTCGCTAGCCACGCTCCCCGCCACCGACCGTCGCGCCATCTAGCGTGCAACGTTTATTATACGTAGTACACTACACCTACTTATCATATATACCTAAATTAGGTACTATTATTATTTTTCCATAAATCAAAGTAGGTAAGTACGAGTAAAGCTAATAGGTACGTTTCTGGTTTACCGTTGAACCACACGACTTGGGACTTTGCCTCCGGTGGTGTCGATAGGTAGGTAGGATAGAAGTACACCAGTTGCTCTATAAAAGATGGCACTATAGTAAATTATTTATTAGGTAGGTACCTAGCTATTATTCGCGGCACGTAAGTTGAACCAAAATGTAACCATAGAAACGATCGCCATTTTAGATCAACTTGCCGCGTACGCTATGTACCTATTCGTAATTAACGTGAACAAAGCCGCGGGTAAGTACCTACATAAAAGCTTGTAAATGAACTATTTTGATTATCGGTAGGTAAGATGGTAGGTATTATCACAAAATGTTTTGAGGTTTACGATAATTTTTATCGTAAAATCCATAAACACAGCTCAGAGACCAGTCACGGACACGATATTGTGCCTCAAGTTGAGGCCCTCAACTCAGGACTCACTTACGGCTTGCGCGTCCAACAGTTCCCGCTCGAACGGTCAATAGTGTTTGTAAACTGTGAGTAGGTATAAAAAGTGTAGTCTACATATTTTGTGGCTGTAGGTCTGTACTGTTCAAACTTTGAGTGCGAGAGCGCCGATTGCGCCAAAACATCGTGTGATGTCCGTGTCTCTGTGAGCGTTGCTCGAGCACGCTGTAGGTATACCTAGGTATATTTATATTGTGGTCATCGCGCGTGGGCTCCGTGAGTAGGTACGCGACTAGGGTTGCCAACCATACTTTTTTATTATATACTTTATATTTTTATTATATACTTTATTACGTACTTTATTTTTGGTAAACATACTTTCTAGGTACTTTTGTGACAAATATTTTATAATTAATATATTATATTTAATATTTTTTTTGACGTTCGAAAAGTGCTGTTTTGCAGCCAAGTTTGAATAAATGAGTTTTGATTTTGAATAAAATACATTTATACAAATACTGTATTTTCAAATCTTTACTTCCACCTAAAATGAAACAATAATAATTGAACAATTACAATTTGAAAAAACACGAATACGTTCTTTTTCAAATTGAATCAAGTTTGTTGCTGGCATATGCAATTTTTATTAAAAAAAAATATAATACCGTGTAATTATAACTTGGTATAATTATAATGTTATTTTTGTGGAACAGATTCAAAAACTTGGCGAATGGGGCAAAAAGGGCGTCTAAAACTAAGCGCCCGCAGGAAGAAGCTCAAAAGATCAGCGAGAGGATATTTCATGAATAAAGAAAATATTCCTCCAGTGCATGATACGTTCCAACAGTAAGTACGATTTATTTACACTGTTGCCATTTCTTCACATTCACGTAGATGAGGTAAGAGAGACTATGATAGAGCGTTTGAATGTCTTAGCAGTCTCAAAGTAGGATACAATAATGCCAAAACACAAGCGTGTCTATTCATCGCTAAAAGGAGCCCGTTCACCTTCACTCCTGCTTTTCGGAAGTATCATCACCTTTAGATGCTGAATATCTTCAAAACCACGAGGGTAGCAATTGGTAGCAACTAATGGTAGCTGGTAGCAATTAGGTAGCAACTCTCTATATGTATTTCGAGAGGATCTGAGAGTTGTGACAGGGATCCTGACGCAGACGTTCATTTCGACTAAAGTAGCTGCTAGAAAATTGTGCGTTCTTGCAAAGGCCCAGTGGTAATTCACACCGGGACATGATGTTTATACAAAGCACAACCCCGATCATGAGTGGCGGGATTGCAGTCAATAACTAGTTTATACTAAATAAATGTATGTGTTAAAAAAAATGAAGAGGTTTTATAACTATGGTAGTGTAAGGTGACTGACTAGTGGACTTAGTACTAGTGTGCTTACGGAGACGCGATGCGTTACACGGCGTTTTGGGGGTTCGTTCAGCAGCGGGCCGCGTTATCGCACATAAGGTAATGTACGACAACTTGGGTGGCAACGCGCCGCGCAACGCGTCACATCTCCGTAAATAAGCACTTATAGTGGGTCTCGCTTATATAAATCCCCATTTTTTGTTTCAGATCACTTCAAGACGCAATTTCGCCGCCTTTGTCGCATTTGCCGCAAACACCGCGGTCGGCGTTTTTGAGAATGTAAACAAACAGAAGAAAGCAACCTTATTTCTAAAGGAATAAAGTATTATTTTTATATGTTTCTGTTCCGTTCTTTGGTAAAAGCCGCTTTGCCTATTTTATTGTTTTATCTTTCATATTCGTTACAAAAATTGTGATCGAGTTACACGTCTCTACTGCTCTCTTCGTTCTTCGTATGTATAATGTCAACTAAAAAAAATGAGAAACGCTATTCGACACGAAAATAACTGTGTTACTGCTTAAAAAAATCAAAATGTTCAATAAAATCAATAAAATTGATTTCTAAATACATGTAATACATATTATAGATAAATAACACCCAGACAACATTTGTCCTGGGTGGGAATCGAACCCACGACCTACGGCATAGCAGTCAAGATCACTAAGTACTAGACCAACAGGCCAGTCAAACTGATTTTACATTGTGTTATCATAAAAAATGTTATTAGGTACCTACGCCTTGGGACAATTACTGAAATCCATGCGAGCATCACTAGTCGGTACCTCATAAAATAAGCAACTTCTATGAAATCTATACTAATATTATAAAGAGGAAAACTTTGTTTGTTTGGTTGTAATGGATAAACTCAAAAACTACTGGAACGATTTTAAATATTCTTTCACCATTAGAAAGCTATATTATCTGTGAGTAACATAGGCTATATTTTATCCCGGTGCGGGCAGTAGCTCCCACGGGACGCGGGTGAAACTGCGGGAAAACGGCTAGTATAAAATGATAACAGTATCTATTATTTTAGTACGAGTTAGTAAGCGCTTGCTGACTTTTCGGTAGCGAGCAGTACACAGCAGCATGTATGTATGTGTGTCTAATGTCGTTTTGATTCGTAACGGTGTTTGTATGCGTGTTTGTTTGCACGAAACGCATTGTGCAAATAGACTAGCGTCTAACTGCTCATCACTGGGGCTATCTCTGTCGCACACGATGTCAGATGAGACAGCGCGCTTTTTGGCCACGCCCCTGAGTGAGTTCGAGCCCGCGACTAGTTTAACCTTAAAATCCCGCTGTCAATGACCCAAAACTTATATCGCTGGGGATGTCATTAAACGGGAGTTGTGACGTCACAGTTGTGTTTCACGATGCGAACGTGATCAGTAGGTATGTGGCACGACCTTTGCTTAGTTTGGGAACTGGGGTTTACGATAATCGATTTGCATTATTACTTATCGATAAGCGTAACCTGCGGGTCATGGGACAAAGTTTTCTTTTGACAAAAGGTTTCTTGTTGAATTTAATATAAGACAATAAAATGATAAATAACTAAAACTAAAATATAAATAGGGGGCTCTTTTGACGTTGCATAGTCAATATTAAGCTGCACAAACTTTGCTCAACCCAAGTACCGTATTTCACGATAATCGATTCGGATTGTCGATATGAACGTAAGGATTCGAGAGGTCGTTTTAAGTTTAGATTGGGTCATGTGACAAACTTTTATTTACTTTTTTGTTACTTATTGATTAAAGTTGAAGAATAAATAATGTATCGAGCTTTCGTGCAAGAAAGTTTATTTTATCTTTGCGTTAATTTAATAAAGATTTATTTATCAGTCAGAATTTTATCATAAAACTTGTTTGGTACGGTAGACCGCACATCAGTGGTAACTGTCATGCACCTTAACTCAATAGTAATAAGTACGATTTTCCTGTAAAACTGTTACCACTGACCTGAAGTTGACTGTACTAAATTTAAATCAGTGTCGAAGGAATTCATAGTTTTAATTAAACCATATAATGAAAAAAATCGCAACGTTTTTTAATTGTTTTTTTTTTAGCTGATTGGTAATTAATCTATGTATTCATAAAACTTACAAGTACAGTTGCCAGCAAAATAAATACATACATAATACATTCACATTATCTGATTAAAACAATAGATAAATAAATTAGCACAAGTATTAAACATTACCTGAAGAATGTAAACAAAGAACAATTCTATTCAAAATTAGACGACACTATAAAAAGACCTACAGAATCACATCTCTAAAAATAACAAAAACAAAACAAGAACTTCTAAAAATACACACAATAGTGACAGATTCGAACTCTATACAACATCCCTGTTGACACATTGAAGAATAATCGAATGAAATGTAAACAATAACAGAACAAAAGGGGGCTGAACGAATGAATGAGTGAACGAATGTACGAATTAACACGGCCAATGGTTCGTGAAACAGAAATGTCGTACGTGCGTTGTCGTGCCCGAAATTATAGCGAAAAATGAATACGGACGCTTCAATGGCTTTTGTCCCATTTTTGAGAATTATCCTGTTTTTTTGTTTGTTCATAGATTGATAAACGCATAAAGGTTAATGTACTTTACTTCACTCTAGTTAACAGCTGTGCTGTGAGATTTGACAATACATAGGTAGAAAAGTGAACTGAACACATACTCATTATTTTTTTGTAAAATTCTTGTTTCTTTGACATGGAACTCTTCGGAATTCTCATGAAAATTCTTCCATTACCAAGTCTAAGAATAAATTTCTTAAAATGTAATTTCAATAAGTAAGCTAATTTACCAAAAATAGTGAATCTGATGCCTTCTTAAGTATTGAGTCCAATCAATATAATCAATTTACGACCCTTGCGGGTTGAGTAAATCTGAGTGATTGTCAATTGAGGCCAGTTTGATGAAATCTCTCCTACCTCGAGGCGACGGACCCAGTATATTAGGTAGTTAACGATTCTAGTAGTAAGAGTAGAATCCCTAATATGTGCGAATCGAGAATTCATGGAATATATTACTCGGGACACTACTTTGTGAATAAACTCTATTTGGTAACGATTAATGTGACTATTACCTTTTTTTAATATAAATAGGTATCGTTTTGTGTCTAGTAACGTTGGTTTAAAGAAGCACGCAATATTTATACACGTCATAAGTTAATTTTATTAAATTTATATTTATTAGCAAAGGAACTCTTACTGTTAGCGTTCCTTTGCTTTAAATTAACAAAAAAATACATAGTTGTTTCACAATTAATTCCAGTTGAGAAAAACTAAATAAATCTACTTAAATTAAATCGCGTGAGAGAAATGAAATATAGAAAACAATACAGTATAAAAGATGTTAGAGAAATCGGCTGAACATAAATTGTTGATTCAGCAGTCGTACAAAAGATAATTTGCGGAAAGTGATAGATGGCTTGTATCACAATTGAATGAAATAAATTCATGGTTTTTGCAGTACCATATGTCAGGAACCGTATATTTTTCATACCCTTGTGACACTTTTAGTGCTTACACGTTATTACTATAACTACTAAAAAGAAAATGAATTATGACTTATTTTTAGAAGTTATACTAGAAGCTAAGGACCTCTATCTATAGTTATTGTGATTAGCCTCTACAGTGTCTTCTAAACACAGATCTCATTTAGAGTTACAAGAATGTTTTATAATATTAAACCTTAGTTGCATAAAAAAAGAATTTCATTTCACAAACAACCTTCATTTAAAATAGAGCGTCCATGTATCGTTTCAAACCTCTGCCTCTCATAAATCAATAAAATTAACAATACAAAAAAAATGCCTGTTATCCGCCAGTCATTCGACAAATTATTATAATTGTTATATTTGTGTACTTCATAGTTGGCCTAATGTTTGGTACGATGATTTAATGTTATGTACTGTCAGCTGTGAAGCTACCTCTCATAAATAAATAATAATAAGGGCATCTGAGGCGGATGACGAGGAGTAGCGACCCCGCGGGGGTATATATCCGAGTGCTCCAGGGAGAGTATACTGTCCCCCATGTCCGGCTTGCCGAAGTGAAGCATGACGGGGGATAGGCCTCCCGCCTCTTGGCTTGCCTTCATCGGCCGGTCAGAGTGGAGTCGCTAGAGTAGGGTTAGCAGCCCGCTCGGAGGGTAGGTGCCTTGTGGTAAGTGGCGAGTGGGCCGGTGATGCTGGACCCACAGGGAGCGCGTGATCTGCGTTTAAAGTCCGCCGAGGTATCCTCACCCTTCAGCCGCTCATGTACCTGTTGCCCCCTTGTTGCTATTCAGTGACTGATTCCCGGGGGGCCAGTAAGTGAGTTGGCGAGTCTCCACCTGCCATTTTAACATGTATTTAATACATTGTCATCGGCAGGTGCCATAGTTCCCGTAGTTTCCCCATTCCTAGTCCACTAGCATCCCATAACAATAGCCCAAGTAGTTTTCATCCATAGTTAGCAATAGTTTAGCACAGAACCGGGGATTGTCCTTGGGTACATTTCTATAGTGTATACAGGGATAATCGTCGGTTTTGTGTCACCATTTCATTAAAGTTGTCTCAAAAGGGCTTCAGCGTGTTGGCTTCGGCCCCACGTTCGTCTCCCAAAAATCCGGGACTCTATAGTCCCGAGGTCTGGAAGAGACATACATATAATAAAACTATTTTTACCAGCTGTTTCAATGGTAAAATAACAGTACAAAACTTGTACCATGTCAAAAAGAAAATAAGCTCACATTTTCTCATAATTCAGAAAGCCTAAATTGAATGTCAGCTATAAAAGCCTTGACACATAAGTAATTTATATATCACCAAGAAAGCCTAGAATTCTAGATCTGTCATAATAGTTTCGTCTGAAATGTAAGTACTACATTAAGATTCTATTAATGGTATTTATCTAGACGTCTTAAATGTAACAGTAAATACTTCTTGGAAGCTGTTAAGAATAGAAAAAAATATCGAGTTTATGTGTAAATACGAAATGTTTGTTGCTTATGAATAACTAATACAGGTCTGCTATAAATGTGATAAAGGAAATTTCTTTTCCCATCTGTCCTCTTACAAAAACTTAAACACACGTAGCTACTTAATATTAACGATTCACTGGGCTACTACAATAATGATATCCTCAACATTCAAAGCTATTAAAGAAAAAAAAACAAAACTGCATTCAAAACTCTTTCCACTTTCCACTTCCGACATTTGAAACTTGAAAGAAAAAAAATTCCATCTTACAAATCAGACTACCAAGCATCACATGACAAGATCCAGGAAGCTTCTAGATCATCCTTCATCATCCTCCGAGCCTTTTTCCCAACTATGTTGGGGTCGGCTTCCAGTCTAACCGGATGTAGCTGAGTACCAGTGTTTTACAGGGAGCGACTGCCCTATCTGACCCCCTAAGCCCAGTTACCCGGGCAACCCGATACCCCTTGGTTAGACTGGTGTCAGACATACAAACTTAGAAAAGTTGCATTGGTACTTGCCTGACCTGGAATCGAACCCGCGCCCTCATACTCGAGAGGTTGGTTCTTTGCCCACATGCCACGACGACAGGAAGCCTCTAGATCCCAGATAAATAATTCTACAAATAGTGCCAAAATAAGTACAAGCTAATCTTATGGGAACGTGTTCACAAGATCTGATGGACTGACAGAAGAAAAACAATGAACTCATTGATAAGATCATTTGGCAACCTTTACTTGAGAGATTTTTGTGGTATGTGTTTCTGATCTTATTTGTTCTTAGATTATTTGACACGAGGAATGACGTGTACAGTGTACGAACTTGACTTTCTATGTAGTATATATATCCTCCGAGCCTTTTTCCTTTTTTTTTTTTTTTTTTTTCTATGTAGTATGAGATGTGTTAAATGTTGCCATAAATCTAGCAGACTGATCTTGATGACTGACTGACTGATATAGTATGACTGGAAAAATGTTGTGAGATGACGTTGCTGAACTCAATAAAAATGGGGTAAGGGTAGAAGGATGATGATGCTACCTGAAAGTACGTACTTGACTAATATATGTATTCAAAGAAATCATTGCATCATATTTGTTAGATTTTCAAAAATTGCACTCTTGTATGATTCTGCCATATTCATGTATTTTACATTACATAAACACTCATACTTACCTATATATTTTTTGTAACTACAACTTGACATAACATTTTTATAATATTTTTCTCGCACTACGATCTGCAAAATGTTTTTCCTTAAACCCATGGGTAATATGGGTACCCATAACAAAGAAATTGAATCCTCCAATAGTCAAACTAAAGGCTCGTTTACACCAGCTGCGTCCATACGTGTGAACTCGTAACGTAAATATTCCTACAAAACGACTAGCATGCAACGTGTGTATTTTACTTAACTACAGTTAAAAAGAAGTGTTATGATTTTTTTTTGTTTGGTAGGTACGTGTGGTCTAGTTATATACAGTCGAAACTACTGAAACATTATTGTTTATTAATATTTTTGAAATCAGTTCAATCTGAAGTCGAACGCGATTAATTCTGAACTTAGCCGTCTAGGTCAAATTTAATTTTGTTTTTTTTTTTTTTTTTTTTAAACAATAACAAGTACCTAGGTATGTTTCAAGACAACAAACACCTTTTCACATCAAAAATAAATGAAATACACAATAAAATATTCACAGGGCCCTACAAAGTTGTCTGCAAACGATATATCCTTACTTGATAACATTATCGCGTCGCAAACTTGAATTATTACATAAGTTACATTTAAAGACATAAGTTTTTGAAATATTCATTCAACAGTTTATATGAACTTTACACGGAGGAAGGAAAGATAGCGGAGATGCCTTCCTTGTAGGTCAAGCAACGTACGGTAGTAGGCGTGTTACTAGAAAAAACGAGGGTTTCGGGTACCTTGTCAAACCCG
Organism: Helicoverpa zea; assembly: GCF_022581195.2. Classification (NCBI taxonomy): domain Eukaryota; kingdom Metazoa; phylum Arthropoda; class Insecta; order Lepidoptera; family Noctuidae; genus Helicoverpa; species Helicoverpa zea. Next base: position 10,352,621 of record NC_061456.1, on the reverse strand, counting down.
ACAGTTCCTTATCAAAGATTGGTCTTTATTGATTGGTGATTTGCTTTTAAATAAAATGTATGAGTACGGAGCTAGTAACGTTCCTCGTTTCAGAATACCCGCATTTTGGCGCACTACTTTCTTAGTAGATTTTGCGTTATGACATATCCGCTGGTCATTTTATTCTCTATGGTACAAACAAACAAAACAGTTGATACTTTATGATACAGAAGTGAAAAGTCAACAGCTTGCTGTTATTTATTAAGTCACAAAGTTCTGCAGTTCATTCTTGTACAATTAAATTGTTGTATTTGATTTATTGTAGTAATAAACAAATGAAGATATTAAAATTTAGTATCTATTTGAAACAATAGGTTGTGTCCAACCACGAGTTGACTTGTGTTTAGGTATATACGTATACAAAACACTTTTTTTTAGTCTATAAATATATATGTATAGATAAACCTGTACAGTACCTACCTACAATATAAAACTCGTATGTAATCGTATGAACGAAAGTATAATAATTTAACAAGAAAAATTAAAAAAATATGACCGCTACTAAACTCATTTTGAAAGCAATTAAAGAGGTCATGAATTTGAATAAAAACTTATCAAAATGCTAATATTAACTGGGATAGAAACTCATTCTAGAATAACTACTTAGGTACTAAAGGTGATTTTAAAATAGTACGTGTTTTAAAATGTAACTCAATACTCTATATAATATTAACGGCCAGTTTCTTCATCAAAAGTTAAAGTTAAAGTTATGGCTAAAGTAATGTCTAAAGTAAAAGTAACGGTTAAATTCAATTTTTCTATTAGTTTTGCTGTCACTTTAGCCTTGAAAAAACGAATTTGACCGTTACTTTTACTTTAGACATTACTTTAACTTTAACTTTTGATGAAGCAACTGGCCGTAAGTGACATAAGTTTAACAAAAGGTACTTAACTTAACTCTTTACACTTACGGCCAATTTCTTCATCAAAAGTTAAAGTTAAAGTTATGTCTAAAGTAAAAGTAACGGTCAAATACGTTTTTTCAAGGCTAAAGTGACAGCAAAACTAATAGAAAAATTGAATTTGACCGTTACTTTTACTTTGACTTTTACTTTGGCTTTAACTTTTGATGAAGAAACTGGCTGTTAGTAACATAATTTTCCAAAAGCTACAAAGTTTGGTAGCAAGTGGCATTCGATACGAGCATTCAAATGGATATTTACAATACTAAAATGTATGTCAGTCTAACATTTGCCAATTGAAGCATGTTCTTAACTTCCTAGCTTTCCTTCCAGTACCTATTGAAATACAAGAAAATATTAAAATGAATGAACTAGGTGACTCATACCTACTGTGTTGACAAACTTTTGCTTTTGCTGAACAACTCCCGATAAGTGTCCTCATCATCTTAAACAGAGGAAACAATCGCAACTAGTTGGTACAGTCAACTTCAGGTCAGTAGTAATAGTTTTATAGGAAAATCGTACTTATTACTATTGTGTTAAGGGCATGACAGTTACCACTAATGTGCAGCAAAAAAAACTTGACATAACAAAACAAAAGAAACCTACATAGGTACCCACGACACCGCGACACTTTTCAATGATTTACAACAGTCTCTTGAGACGTCAATTACGACCCATTGAGAGAACTTCCTCGTTCTTCGTACACACAACTTTACGATCAATTTAAACAAATCTAAAACAATTTCAAGTCATGTGAGATAATAAAATGTGTGTTTCGGAGGGCACGATAAACTGTAGGTCCCGGCTGTCATTTGAACAGCTGTCATTTCTTAGGTAATAATCGTTACGGTATCCTGCTCCATGTGAGAGGATGCCTGTGCTCAGCAGAGGGACGAGAAAAAGGCTACAAAAACAAAAATCGTTACGGGAAGTCAGAATCCAGTAAGCCTGATAACCAGTCTTACCTAGGGGTATGAGGGTGCCCGGGTACTGGTACTGGGCTGAGGAAATCAGACAGGCAGCGGCTCCTTGTAAAACACGGGTACTCAGCTACATCCGGTTAGATTAGAAGAAGCTGGCCCCAACATAGTTGGGAAAAGGCTAGACAGATTATAAGAGATATAAAATATACTGTGGGACGTCTGTTCCGTGGATCAAATTGCATTTAGTCCGTACATATAAGGGTAGGCGATATCAGAAATATGAATTTCAGTTTTAATGTTTGTCTGTCATCACAACCACTCTGCTTGCAATTAATTTAGAAATACTTAAATAATATAGTTGAAGCAATAAATTCGGGTCAGATATCTTGCATAACGCCTATTTTAACTAGAAAGAGTATCTAGAATAGTACTTATAGTGAACTAGCTTCCTCCAGCGGTTTCACTCATGTCCCGTGGGAACAAATCCGCGCAGCCGGATAATAAGTACTTTCTCTGTAAATGGTATGTACCTTTTTTTTTTTTTTTGTTTTTTTTAGCGACGTAAAATCATCAAATGACCCCTCCCGCTGTGGGTTAGCAGCGGTGAGGGAGTGTCAGACTCTTACTGACTAAAATCGTCGTGTTCCGTCATAGGCCTTTTATGTACCAGGGCCGCGGTATCTCTTTCGAACAACCCGCAGCCCCGGCAGGCCTTGGCCCTGCTGGGCCCCGCTGGGGTTGCTGACATCTCTTTGAGGAGCGCGTGGAACAACGCGCGCCGTCGACACGGGTCTGTCGTCTAGAAAGACAGAGGGACGATGAGCCACCCGAACTCACCGCCCACAGACCCACGCCTACGGTGGCCGGGAGTCATCTCGCGACACCCGGCGCCCATGGTGTCTACCTGGTCCAGCGCGGCGGCCGGAATGAGAGGTGCGAACTCTCTGGCGTTCCGCCTCCTCCTTCTCGAGCATGACCGCTTCGCAGAAGGAGGCGACGGCATCCCATTCCCTCTCGCCCCGGACCATGGCCTGAACCAGGGCCGGACGCGAGAGGTCGCCGCCGCCTAAAGCCTCGACGAGGACCCGGCGGTGCCCTTCCCATGCGGGGCACACCTGGACTGTGTGGTCCACCGTGTCCTCGGGGCTGTCCGCACAGTGGTGACACCCGGGCGCCTCCTCACGACCGATGCGGTGCAGGTACCTCCCGAAACAACCGTGTCCGGTGAGGACCTGCGTCATGCGGTACGTGAGGGCGCCGTGACTCCTCCCGAGCCACTCCTCAAAGAGGGGACTTACCGCCACGATGGTGGCGTGCCCTGCACTGGGTTGCGACAGTCGCTCCCTCCAGGCCACCATGAGATCGCGCCGGAGCTCCGCCCGCTGCGCGACAACTTGCCGCGGCAACGGGGTTTCTCCCCGGCGCTGAGCCTCCTCGCGCCAGTCGTACAGGCGCAAGAAGACCCTCGCCTCCAGATCCCACGGTGGCAGTCCAGCAAGTAGGCCAGCTGCTTCGCGGAAAATCGTGCGGTACCCCCGGATTAGCCTAATGGCTATCACCCTTTGGGGCACGTTCAGGTAGTGTACAGCCCGCGGCCATACCGAACGTGCCCATACCGGGGCCCCGTAAAGGGCCATGGACCGCATGACCCCCGCGTAGAGTCTGCGGCAGGGGGCGTTTGGGCCGCCCAGGTTGGGCAGGAGCCGCTTGAATGCAGCACCTGCCTTCTCCAGTTTGGGGCCCAAACGTCGGAAATGCTCGACGAAGTTCCACCGGCCGTCGAGGACGAGTCCCAGGTATTTCATCGCCCTCTCGACGCCGATGGTAACCCCCCCCCACCGTGACCTGGGAGCCTGAAGGTGGCGCGTTCCGAAGCCCATGAAAGCACATGGCCTCGGATTTGTGCAAGGCCACCTCCAGGCCCAGCAGCTGGATCCTCTCGATGACTGTCGCAACCCCGCGCGTCATTATGTCGGCCGCTTCCTGGTGCGACCTCCCTTGTGCCAGAACCAGCGTGTCGTCAGCGTAGCAGACCACGCTGACGCCGCTAGGGAGGTCGGCGCGCAGCACCCAGTCGTAGCCGATGTTCCACAAGAGCGGCCCCAGTACCGACCCCTGCGGAACACCGCACGACATCTCTCGCCGGTTCCATTCCCCGTTGTGACCAGGGTAAATGATGGACCTATCCGACAGATAGGCCTCGACCACGCGACGAAGGTAGGTCGGCACCCGGTGATACCGGAGTGCCTCCCTGATGCAACTCCAGGGAAGGGTGTTGAAGGCGTTGGCGATGTCAAGAGACACCGCCAAGACGACCCCCCCCCCCGGGACACAGCATCCCCCGTCGTGAGAGCTCTCACGCGCATGATGGCGTCCACCGTTGAGCGCCCCTTGCGGAAACCGAACTGGTGGTCCGCAAGGTCCGGCCCTATCCCCCCAAGGTGCGCGACGAGGCGGTGTGCGACAATTCGCTCAAAGAGCTTGCCCACCTCGTCGAGCAACACGATAGGCCGGTATGCGGACGGAGAGTCCGCAGGGCGCCCCGGCTTCCGTATGAGGACCAGTTTCCCTGTCTTCCAACGAAGTGGGAACTGGCCCCTCTCCAAGCATGCGCTGAGAAGCCCCCTAAGTCGAGGCCCGAGAGCCTCAAGGGCCAGGACCCAGGCCTTGCCAGGCAGGCCATCAGGCCCTGGGGCGGTGTTTTTGGCTTTCAGCCTAGCCACCGCCACTCTCAGGTCCACCCCAGTCACCTCGGGGACATCGTCGTCGTCGGAAGTGTGGTCCGTACTTGACACCGCGGGTTGCAGAGCCATGGGCGGGGGAGAATGTTCCCCGCGCGAAGGGAACAGAGCGCTCACCACCTCCTCCACCAGCTGAGGCCGGAGACTCTGGGTCAGCGGGGGGGCCCATGGGCGGAGCTTGCCCCGCACCATTTTGTACGGGCGCCCACGGGTCCCTGTCCAGAGACCCCAGCAGCTCCGCATTGGCCACCTCCTTGGCCTGGATGATGGCCAATTGGAGGGCGGTCTTCGCAGCTCTGTATCCCTCGTACAGCTCCGCTTCCCTGGCTTCTGCATCCGGAGGGCGGATGCGAAGCCTGCGGTGTCTGGTGTACAGGTGCCTCGCAGCGACGCACGCCTCTCGAAGGGCGGCGATCTCGCAAGACCACCAGTACACCTGGCGTTGGGCGCGTCCTGGCGGGGCTCGGGGCATGGCCACGTCGCAAATATCGGACATGGTCTCCCGGAACCACTCCGCCTCGTCGTTGATGTCGGCGGGCCTGTCCGGTGATGACACCCAGGCCTGCACGACTGAGGCTTCCAGGAGAAGCTCCCGGTCAAGATGTTTCAGCGCCCAACGTGGACCACTCGGGGTCTGCAGGACCGGCGCGCTAGGGTTCTGGGCGGAGACGTCAAACCGGATGTACCGGTGATCGGAGTAGGTCTCCACCCTCTCCTCCACGCGCCAGTCAAAGACACGCGGCAGCAGAGCGGGGCTGGCGAACGAGATATCCACCACTGACTCGCCCCGCATCCGTACACACGTGGGGGCAGAACCCCGATTGAGGACGACCAGGCCTGCTTCCAGCGCCCAGTCCTCCACCATCCTACCCCGTGCATCTGTGCGTCGGGAACCCCAGGCCAAATTCTTGGCGTTGAAGTCCCCTAACACTAGCACAGGGAGGGAATAACTTCCGACGACGACGGACAACTCCAGGAGGGAGTTGTGGAACTCGGCGAGAGTTCGGCTCGGGGAGAAGTACACCCCCACGACGACTATCTCCTAACCGTGCTGCGACGCAACCCCTTCCACTCTTCACCCCTTCGAGGGAAGGAGTACCAGCGGCGGCCGACGATATGATGGTCACTGAGCCGCTAAGGTCCTTAACCCAGTCATCCCTGGGAAGGACAAAGTACGGCTCAGCGACCACGGCGATGTTGATCGACCACTGCGCCATGCTTTGGAGCAACAGATCCTGGGCACGGGCGCAGTGGTTGATGTTCGCCTGGAGGAAGCGTAATGGAGCCAGACTAGCACTCCATCACGTCTTCCTCCTCTTGAGGCCCAAGGACGGGCGCTGCGGCAGCAGCAGCAGCGACGGCGCCATCAGCGGCGGCAGCATTGGAGGCGGCGGAGGCCGCAGGAGCTGCGATGGTGGCCACTGCGGAGGTGGTGGCGGTGGCGGCGGCAGACGGCCGGCCCTTGCCCTTACCCTTGGTCTTGGCGGGTGGGGCACAGGAAAATGGTATGTACCTAACAGTGAAATTCCAGAGATTCGTTCTAACAAACTCTACAGATTTGAATGTTATTGTGGATATAATACATCAAGCTACCTATGAGTTTCATATAAGTAATCCGGGAACACACTCATTCGTTTATAAGACCAAGGCTACTACTACTGACAAAGGAAGAAACGGGAAAGAAACGAAGGATGGATTATATATAATATAATTAATAACTGAGCAGAAAATCCGTCAGTGTGAAAAGACTGTTTATTAGAATATGGGCACGAATATGATGATGTTGTAGGTATCGACTAAGCAAAAACCCTTGATTAACAGAAGCGGCCCTGAATAAAATTCAATAATACATTGATTAACTTCAGATTCACGCGCAGATGCTCATGCGTTTACAAAAGCTAAAATGACGAGGCAGATTTTTATGCATCAGTTTTTTTTTTTTGAATTCACCACAAAACCTCTGACACAAAACATACTCAACTTCAAAAAGGTAGGCATTCATATCAACCAATCAAAACATCAGGACCCAATTTCACCTCCGATCGAATCACATTCCTTCTGCAAAACGAATCGTATCGTACTGCATATAAATTGTATTCAAAATTAATTATACGAAGATACGTGCAGGTTTATGCTAATGCAATTTTGGATTTCTTTATGCATGCCAGTACGCAATTGCCGTGTTGATTATCGAGATTGAGTTCTTAAAAGATCGTTTTGTTTAAGAGATCGTAATTTTGAATCTCGAGGCTTGAGTACTTCGAGAATTAAACCAACAGGAGACGCCGTGGCGTGCCTTCTCTTCTGTTAGAGGTATGACCCTCTCTTGTACTCATAAATAATTATGTATATGTGCTTCGACGTTTATGCTTATGTTAGGAAATGAGGGATTTTTAAATGCATGTGTCAGCTATGCTATCACTACATCATAAATGTACACAAAGAGTGTGGCTAAGCTTGACTTAGCCTTCAAGTGACGACCGCGACCACTCTGTCAAGAGTGAAGAAGAAGAGCTATAAATATTTGTTGCATCACTTCGCCAACCGTGTGAGAATTGGCAGCCTTTTTACGTTGTGATTTGTCCTTGACGCGGTTCCTGTTGGTTAAGTGCTCTGAGCATGAGCAGTGAATTATCATAATCGATTTATTTCATCGCGATATTATTAACATTGTGCCTACTTGTTTCGAGTACTACCTAATCTTTGAAATTCCAATATAAGTTGAAGTAGATGGGAGTTGGGAGTTGCTGTACCGGTTTTATCAGTAGGCTAACGATTATCATAGTACATTGTCTATTCAGTTATATAATTGTACTTGATATACTTTAGGTACTGGTGTAGCTAAATTTGTGAGGTGTATTCTACATAAAAATATGTTCTTGTTTAGTGTTTATTTTAAAGTTCTAAATGCCATTTGTCCCTTCTTGCTGTGCATGAAATACATGCGATTTTGTCGTCAGAAGCGTAAAAAACATATCCCGGGACGAATTGACGCCATCCCGGACATAAGGAAATACATTGTTCAGTACCTATACCTAACCTAACCTAACCTAACCTAACAAATATTTTATAGCGTCACACAACTTCTCGATTCTGCCGCGCGTAGCAAAACCGAGAGATGTCGCTCAATGTTAAACGTCATCCTTTGCACAGTAGTTGTCAATGGTTTGCTGTATGGTCTGACCGTGTTTTGGTGCAGTTGACAATAAAATTCTGTCAATCAGTACAGAAAATGCTATTTTCCCATAAGAATTGATAGTGTCAACTGCACAAAAGATTTGGTACCTCTATAGGTCGTATGCTCGTGACATCTCCCGCATGATCCGAGCGTTGTCGCAAAAAGTCCCGCTATTATTGAAGCGGTATCACGGAATGAAAAAAAAATTATAAATTTAAAAAAAACCCCCGACCCAAAAAACTACGCAATTAAACCCTATAAAAAGCAAAAAATAACTTTAAACACTACGTAAGTACCAACTAAAGCATGTCAGACTAAACTAAATGTTGTCGTGTCGGGGGACCGCTCTAATTTATTAGCCTAACGTTAGAAGTAATTATATACTACTACATTATATATACTACTTATAACTTTGTATATAATTGTGTTTACATACGTGTTTTTTTATACGAATGTTAGGTAGGTAATTAGGTAGGTATCATTTGATTTATGTAAGTATTTTTAAAGGTAAAAAGCGGTCCCCCGACACGTCAAAATTTAGTTTAGTCTGACATGCTTTAGTTGGTACTTACGTAGTGTTTAAAGTTATTTTTTGCTTTTTATAGGGTTTAATTGCGTAGTTTTTTGGGTCGGGGGTTTTTTTAAATTTATAATTTAATTTTATTTCACGCTTTTTGAAGGAGCTCCTTAATTTTTCCTTCTTTCATTTAATTTGATCTCGGCCAAAGGAAGCTGTTTAACAATCCTCATGACAAACTGGCTCTGGGAGAATTGCACAGATTGAGAAACAATAAAGACTAACCTTTGGTCATACTAGATTTTCAGCAAAAATATAAATCGGTTTATCCGTTTCATTCCGGCATTCCAGGGTTTCATCCGTCACATCCCATTTCCAGCATCAGGTTCTCGTCAATTAGAAACATGAAGAGGACTCGTCAAGACAAATTCAACGAGCCCAAACTCGATGCGTTTACTAAAAGGCAGTTCAGGGTTACGTCTCCTATCTTCGTGCCCTAACAGAACCAGCTCAGTGGTTCCAGAAGACATTAGTGTTTCAAATTTCAGATCCCACATATGCTTGCAAGTAACTGAGCGTGTAACATTCCTATCACACCTATCAAACGAGCTGATGACCTTGAAGACCTGAACCGATTTCCACCAAACATAGCTAAGAACACTCCCGAATGACATTCCTTTCAAACAAAAAAAACCGCATTACAATCGGATCATCCGTTTGGGAGCTACGATGCCACATACACACACACACACACACACACACACACACACACAGACACGTCAAACTTATAACACCCCGTCGTTTTTGCGTCGGGGGTTAATAAGCGTAGATGCCATAACACAGGTAGGTCAGGTACCTTCTTCCAGGTCAAATTCTTACGGTGGGCATCACCAAAATGACGAAGTGTTCGGGATCTTTGAGATAATTGTTAACGGTTTTGGTATTACAAAAAAAGGTCGGGTCCAAAGAAGGCGTATAACAGCGAAACTAGTAACGTTCCTCGTCCCCCGCTCACCCGCATTTTGGCGCGCTACTTTCTTAGGCGATTTTCAGTTATGGCACCTCCGCTAGTCATTTTGTTCCACATAAGCGGTACTCTTTTGTTTTTTCCATGGATTTGATAAATCAATGGGTGCACTTTCGGCGTATCTGTTATCTACCGATGCCATCAACGTTATCACGTTTTACGTAGTTCCCACCTACGGGAGCGTGTTACCAACTGTTTTGGCTGTTACTAGTCACGTAATATGTATACTTAATGTGTTTAGAACATGGTAAATATCACTTGATATTAATTAATACGTCTATACATATAGTAACATAATCAAGCTGGAGTTGGTTTGTTTGTTTGAACACGCTAATCGCAGATGCTACTGGACAGCGGGGCACAGCAGGGCCAAGGCCTGCCGGGGCTGCGGGTTGTTCGAAAGAGATACCGCGGCCCTGGTACATAAAAGGCCCATGACGGAACACGACGGTTTTTAGTCAGTAAGAGTCTGACACTCCCTCTCCGCTGCTAACCCACAGCGGAAGGGGTCATTTGATGATTTTTGACTTGGTAAAAAAAAAAAAAGATGCTACTGGACTGATTTTAAAAAATCAGCGTTAGATTCTCCATTTATGTAAGCAGGCTATAGACTATACTTTTTATCCGGGTGCGCGGAGTAGTTCCCATGAGCAAAGGGTGAAACCACACCTGGAAGCTAGGTTTTAACACGCTTTGATAAGGTCGACTATATAACGGATTCTACAGTAACTGATGTAACCATCTTTTAAGGATCGTAACATCGTGAAAATTGGCAGCCGCATGTAGTTTTGATGACAATACTATAATATGGTACTGTCCAACTGATCTGATGATGAAGCCAGGAGGAACATCATATCATGACTGTTTTTGGACTTGCAAAAGTCGTGTGATGAACTTTGACCTCGATTTGGTTTTTACGTTCATTTAAAAAAACGTGTTTTCTAGTGATTTTTACTAATTTAATTAATCATTCTTGTTAGGCACAGTGTTTGATAAATTGATATCAATCTTGATATTTTTTTATTACTTGTTTAACAGGTTAAAGACTAAACAAGTTATTAGATTTTTTTATTTTATCCTGTTATTTTTGGTAACTTATATGACCCTCCTAATACTCAATGACGAACATGATAATAAATCCTTCCTACATTTGCAACATCTTGATTTGGAGACCAGTTCCAAAAATACATAACCTTAAGTGATTAAACCAACTGGAGCCGTCATAAGCACGAATCTCCATGCAAATAAATCTGCTAATTTATCCGCGGGAAGCGAGGCAGCACATGGTGATCGCTCACTCATACATCATACATTTTCGATCACATCAACTAACACACATTAGCAAATTGTCACAACACAAGTATACCCTTAACGCTTACTCATACTAGTATGAGTGGCGTCTTCGTACCTCTGACCAAGGAGAGCGCATGGCAATGGCGTATCCAGTAAGTTAAATGCTCTTACTTATCTACTCACATTATACGCAGGTACAAAACAACACCATTTCAAAGTAAAACAAGGTTTATGAACAATAATAATGAAGAATAAGGAAAAATTTGCGACAACTTCGCCCTGACCAGATTGCCTAATGTAGTGAGACCGCTACATTATAAAAGTAATGGACCCAAAGTGAGATTGTTGTCGACATAATTAATGTGAAATAACTTCCCTTTTATATTTTGTACCTAAAAGTTTTCGCGTTCCGCGTAAGATTTGTTGAATGTTTTGAGTTTTATTTATGTAGCTTTTAAGGTGAGATAAGTGCCAAATTCTTTTTCTTTATATCTGACCGGCTGTTTCCCCGGGATTTCACTCGAGTTTGCTCTTTAATATATTATCTATCACTATTACGCAATCTGGTCAGGGCGAAGTTGTCGCCAATTTTTCCTTATTCTTCATTATTATTGTTCATAAACCTTGTTTTACTTTGAAATGGTTTTGTTTTGTACCTACGTATAAGGTGCGTAGATAAGTGAGAGAATTTAACTAACTGCATACACCATTGCCCTGCCTTCTGTTCTGCCAAAGGTACGAAAACGCCACTCATACCTACTAGTATGTGTATGCGTTAAGTTAAGTACACTTAACGCTGTTTGTGTTACTTACTAATATTATTAGTATGGAAGTGTAGATTTATAACATTAGTACTTATAGAAATATTCATTACTTAAGATGAAAGAAAAGCTAACCCTAAACTAAGTTCCATATGAAATATTTTTATATTTGGGGACTAAAAGACCCCTTTTACTTCAGCCTATTTTCGTAGGCCTTGTCAAAACTAGCCTTTCATTACCAAACAAACGAACTTAATGCAAGAGTTATGTTTCAGGTCTGTCCATAATATTGGATCTATTAATGTTTGTTTCTATGTCTGTTTATCCGTTACACATTAACTATTCATGAAATTTTGATGGAACTATCTAGTTGTTGGTTTGGTCATTGATGATTCGGAAACAGAGCTACCTATACCTGGTATGGTTTTATTACAAAAGAGAGTTTTACAAGAAAACAACTTATGAGGTTAACTAATCTCATAGATTATGATTGAAACATTAAATATACATAAAGAAAGAAATCCTCCTTTTTGGAGAGTTGGTTAAATATAATTTTAGTTTACAGAAGTCCAATCCTGGATTTTTCCAGTTCCATGCCATTGATAAAGTAAATTAGACAAAAAATCAAGTAATCAAATGATCATGTATGCGTAGATATTTAGGATATTAGTGACTAATTACCCTAGATATGTCACTAATATGATAAATATTTCTTGAGTAATATATGACCAAGCCCTCAGTATGTTTACTATATTTCCTTAGATTTTGAAACTTGGTAATTTTGATAGCTATATTCAGTAGTCAACACTGTTTGATAAGTTTGACAATTTAATTATTATTTGTACGAGAAATTGCTCTGATAATGATATAACTAAAAATAGACCGGCCGATAGTCAATCAACAGTCATGACTAGGGTTGCCATGATATGCTAAAAAGGAGGTACCTATTTCAAAAAGTTGTTATATTTTACTATGTAATATTAGTAATTAGATATTCTTATACAATATCAAAGGTCTATTACGATAATTTACAACATGGTATTCCCACATGAAAAAACAGTTTATTAAAAAAAAAATTGCTTTCGAAACTTTTAATTTTTTCTACAAAAACTTGGTAACCCTATACTCGATTCATAACGGACAACAATAAATCATCGATATAGTATCTACTAGTGCTATCAATTTGTAAACATCACTCATATAAATATTTTACGGACAAAAGGATATTTATGTATCCTCACACTTGTTTGTATAAATGAGAAAATAAGAGTTACAATATGAAACACTCGGGGATCGCCCCGGATGCTTGCTCGGGGTTTATACGTACATATATGTATATGCCTAGACGATTCCCACGTATCACTCTATCAATGTGAAGAGAAGAAAGTGAAGACCGGTGAAGACCGCATGGAAATAGCTGTACCAGTTTTTGAGTTAACGTGAACACACAGACAGACGCGGTGGAAAACTGTTTATTAAAATATGTTGTGAAGATAATTTTATGAATGGTTAGTTCATGGTTAAAAAACAGTTGGTCAATCAACTTTGTGATATCAATCTTTGCTTGCAGGGGTCAGTAAATGGATTGAAATGGGTTTGTTATGCACAGGGTCCTTTTACAAGAACGTAAAGGCGTCAGTGCTGAGCCTGTCTTGTTCTCAAGTGTAATTTTTTTATTTTTATTTATTTATTCCTTTATTTCAGGCAACTAGGGCCCATAAAAATACAAATACACATATATCGTACATTACAATACTTATAAACTAATACATAAAAATTCACCATATCAATATATATATACAATACTATATCTATAAAAACATAAACATACTATAAATACATAACAAATATTCTTAAAACTAATGCACACGATGTGTCGGCGTCGTGGATAATGGATTGCCATAATACCATGAAACCCTTACAGAATCCGCATACTACACACTTAGTAGCCGACAGTTGACCCGATGGTTGGCAATTTTCCCATAAAGGAAATCTTGATACAAATCAAAGTTTTCAGTAGGTCTGATACCGGCTAAGTACCTGATCTTTGTAATGTGCGTACTACCGTTCATCTTCATACTGATTTATGAGCCCAAACAAAGTATCGGCCGACTAAAAGCTTGCAGTTTGCTAGTACTCTTATTCAGAGAGAGTGAAGGAACAGAAAGTGCACTTGTGAGATATAACTTGGGTAGCTGAAGAGACATTTTCTACGAAGTTTCCACAAGAAATTGAAAAAAGATGTATTTCCTTAATTTTCATAGCAGAAAACATTCTCAAGATTGCATAAAAATTGCGTGCATACAAGTTTAAGTACTATATTATGCAGAATCTGCCCATATCAAGAGGTGAGCGCGCGTATGATGTAAATATTTTTAAAGTTACCTACACGTGAGTTTACTCTCAGCGGCTGCGGTATCAAAATCCGATAAGTCTATATTTTTAAATCGGTCTATAAATATTTATATTTCGCTACTGTTTTGGGTCCAAACAAAAACACATGGAAGACCCTAGAAGTATTTTTAATTTATTTTAGGCTTTAATAAAAAGGTGATTTTTTTTTTAATACAAGGTGTTGATTTGCATTTGTGCCATACTTCAGGAGGAGGACATAAAATACGTAAATAATCGATTGGAATTACAATAGACGGGAAATGGCTAATATGCACTGCTTTTTTTGTCATTGTAATGTCGTAGTATTTCAGAAGTAATCCAATTTTATGAATGAAATTTGTGAATAATCGTTGCGTGTGCTTTATGTTTGCGTTTGTCTGAGGGCGCAGCACGGTTTTAAGGCCAATAACACACGCGCCAAGTTTAAATACGGCTAGATGACATTGACGGAATTCCGAAAAAATAATAATTACGTACCAATTTTTTTGTTGATTTGGGTCGAGAATCATTAGCATAATTACGTCCTTGAATATGGCACGGATGCAAATCAACAGCTTGTATAATGCTAGATCGCAGTATAATGTGAGTCGAATGCAACGAGCTAATGTCGGGAACTACTGGACCGATTAAAAACATATTCCAGCGAAAAATTCTTTCAGTGGTAGATAGCCCATTCGCAAAAAAATGCTATAAGTTACTTTTTGTACGGAAACTGCTGATGGAAAGTAGTATATTTGTACTAAACTGTCTTAAGTAGGTACTCACTCAAGTTTATATACTTTATTCGATATCAACATAAGTAAAATGAGATTAACCGAAACCATACAAATACCACAATCTCTCCAGTCGCGTGATATTTACACATAAAAAGCTAAAAATAAAACTCATTCATTTATTACGTAGCTTATCGATTTATTACATAAATTACCAAATAACAGTAGTTTATCACTCGTGAAGTCACAAGTCACTATTAAATATAATCGCCAGTTCAGATTGTGGAGTTATGATATACTTATAAAAATAACTTATTTCAAAAGATACAAAATATTTTAAGACTAGGTTCTACCCGCGGCTGCGCCCGGGTAGTGTTCGGTTATGTCGCATTTCCAAGAGAACTATTCAAAAGACCGGGATAAAAACTATCCTATGTTCTTTCTCAAGGTCAACTCTATCTCTGTATCAAATTTTATTAAAATCAGTTCAGTGGTTTAGACGTGAAAGCGTAACAGACAGACAGACAGAGATACTTTCGCATAATATTAGTAGGGATTATTTCAATTTAATAACACTGATTACTGCACGGTACTCTAAGGTTTGAACATTCGACTACGCTGTCATGAAAATTGAATACCTACTGTATATTTTATTTTAATTAATGTTTTTAATGGAATTGAGTGAAGGGAAATGTTATTTTTTCAGTTTTGAACTATACGCCTTTTATTTAAAACTTCTTGGTTTATTTTTTTCTTTCGAAACATCAATAAAGTTCCAGGTTGATAACACTTACCTAATTATACATTTGGGTATTGATTGTATATACTAAGGTTTTATTTAAGAACCAACACGACAAATAAAAAAATCTTGAAATTCGTCAAAAATCTAAGAGAATAAAAGAAAAACAAAACGTATAATTCAGAAAGGCCATCATTTCTATTACTATTATTACCGAATAAATGAAAATAAAAGTACCTAAATAAAATTAATATTGCCAATTTCAGTAACAAATCCTTTTCATTAATTTCCAATAGTCTGTATTATTGTTGTAACAACAGCAAATAATTGACTAATTATTATCCATTGATGTTGCTCGCCCAACCGTTAGTATTGACCGTCAATTGTTTGTCATTTTGCCCAAATAGCAATTATTTCATTGAGAATAAACTGAGCCTTTCTTTATGCAGTATTTTTTTCTTCTATAAATGCTTTTTACATACTTGAGACCAAATATTTTTTATCTATTTAATTTTATTTTCTAAGAAAATTGTAGTAACATTTTTGAAATTCAAAAAAATATTTCAATAATTTAAAGTCATGAAAAAAACTACAAAAACTCTTAAATATAAATATAGTCTTAAATACAATATAAACTCTTAAATATTTAAGTTTTTAATGCATTTCACCAAAACACAATACAATTCATCTTCCATCGTTTATCACGTAATAGCTTCAAGATAAAATATTACGGGAGTATGGGGTATAGTAAATTTCTTCTAAGAATAAAACACAGACAGACTAAACCTAAGAAAATAAATAGACACATAAACACTTCAATTTCTTGTTTACTTACCTATTGAAATCCGAGCAAACACGGATTTTGTTAAGACAAACTATTTCCACACAACATTTATTACAGGATTTAAATTTTCTACGTCATTTCCAATGGATTTTTCCAATTTTCCCAGCATATTTTCAGATACCTAGTTACAGCTATAAGTAGTAAGTTCATTCAAACAGTAAGTTTTCTTTCATTATTTCATGAAAATACGATTCATAACCTAAACACTTGATCAACATAAAACATACGGAATATTAGAATCTCAACATGTTTAAGTTTCACCCCCATTGTGATCTTTGCAAAAAAACTTGAAAAGATACTACAAACTTTTGCCGTCTTTTAGGACTTTGGGAATATTAATTTAAATAAAACATCACAAAGTAAAAGTAAAATGCATACTTAGGCAAGTATTTGAAAATCCCAAACTGGGTTCTTTCAATTTTTTTCGCATGTTGGTGTCCAAGAAAAGAACAGTACCTAGTCATAGTTGATGTAGTTTGAACGTTAGTCAACAACGCGTATTATACCGTGTTTTACCTGACTTCCAAAAGTCAAAAGGTTTTCATTTTCCGTAGCTAATGCGAAACGTCAAAGCTAAGTGCACGTTTTCCTCTGAATTCTAATGGTAGAACCTCGCTCGCAAGAAGCATAGGTAATCACTAAGCTTTTTTTTATGATAACTGCGTAAGTTCTCGAAATTAATAAAAGAGTTCTAATATTCGCCTTGTATTGTTTTATATACTTAAAATATTTTTAGCCGAAATAACATTTTTAAAATATTTCAGTGACTGCCGTAATAAAGTACTAGCTCGTCCAAAATTATTTTTTTCTCTAATACGTAGTACGTATATCAGTGATGACTAGATTAAATATCGTCTTAACAATGCTTATTCGAGAATCATAATTAATTAAATAAAACTTAATTCGAAAATTCAACTATCAAGAAAACATATTATAAGAAACACAATAACAAAGTATCGTAACTAACAATTCCAATAATTATTACAATATGACATAAGTTCTGCGAACTAACAAGAATGTGCCAAAGAGCAAATTAACTTAATACTTAGCCAAACTTCGCCATAAATTAAGGAAACTCATAACTTAGCATGAAAACACGAATAAATAAGAATTAAATGAAATAATCGTAAATAAAACGATATTACATACTTATTAACCTGTAAATGTAAAAGCAATTTATGTACGATACGACGACGTGTAAAATGTTTTTTTTTTAATCAAAACTTTTTCATGTTTATTTTTTTGAAACAATGTAAACCTTCAAAATTTTATCAAAGAGAATTCATTTTTGAAGTTGATTACGTTTTAAAAATTTTGTGTTACATAATTTTCGCTGTCGTAAACTTTTAATTATTTGCAGAAAGCTATAAACTCTTTTAAAATAAATGGAACTGGCTTTATATATTACACATTCTTACTAAGTGCATTTTAAAATTACCTGATATTAACAACAACAACTTTATAACTCAAGGAGTTCAGGTAACATAAATCGATCATAAAAGTGTAAATTGCAACGTTCTTTGTAAATTAAAGACTTAATTATAATTACTTACAGTTTGCCGCCTTGACTTCAAAACAGTTGATACACAGCGTCAAAGGAACATTGTCAGTACAAACTCACTAATAAACAAACAAATAATAGTTTTAAAACTTCACACGTCAGAAAAAAATATGCAAAAACTCTAATAAAATCCAGAATTATAAAAACAAATATATCCAAAAAGTTTCTATTGATTTTAAGTCACGTCGCTTTGGAACATTTTTACAATTTGAAAATATTTTTTAAAAAAGTTTCGGAGCGCGGGAACTCGCGTGACGGGCGGGCGCGTTCGTTCGCAACCGCTGTTAGTCGACAAGTGAAATGTACGAGGAACGCTCCGGGTTCGTCACTTTACCAAACGCTATCCCATTTTTTTTTTGCGACGGTTGCGTGTCAGTCAAATTAAGGAAGATTACACTTACACTTACATTGAATTACCATTTCGAAACAAGAATTATAACCGTTCGAAATATTTGCAAATTCAAATTGCTTTCAGTGACCGTAAACAGGTTAAGTGTCGGAACGTCAACATTCTTTCATAAATAAGATTGCATTTCCTTTACCTACCGCGAAGATTTTTCTTTTAGGTTTATTTTCGCGAGCACACAAAGAATCTCAAAATTGAGAATTCTCCGTGGGATTTAATTAAACGGGGCAGTTTTAAGACAGAGAGTTTTAAGACGATGTTTATTTTCATTCATTTATTCTAATAGACTTCATAGCGTTCCGCGATTACCTGTGTATTTTTAATTCTGTATTCTTGATCTGTGTTTGTTGAACTTTGTTTTGATCGTAAAATATTACTTGTTATTGTTACTTTGTGTGAGTTTATTTCTTTCATTGATGCGCTTTTTAACACAACATTTATTAAAGCTTTCGGAAATGGATTTTTATGTTTAATTATATGCAAAAGTTAACTTATAAATAAACTTTTAGTCACATGATGAAGTAAATTACGTTTAATAATATCCAATTTTGATAATTAATTGTCTGAACGTGACTTCGCATCCCATCGGAACAGTTTTAATTACTTAAGAAAAGGTAACACAAGAAATAAGTCATTACGTGTGGAATTCAACAAGTTTGATTGGGTAAACTTCCTCCTTTTGCCATTTGGGACACCACGTTTCATGTCGCGAGACTAATGCCTAAAGGTGATACAACACTTATCAAATATCTTCGTCCAATGTCACTTTTTTATTTATTTTTTTTATTTATGAGTCTTACTATCCACGATATATAAGGTTTCACACATTTGATTTAGTTTTCATTAATATTTCCGCGAATCCCAGTGTTTTCAATACATTTGATGAATTCGTGAAAGTTATCAAATGTATATTGGACTAAGATATTTGAAGTGTAAAGCAACCTTTAGGTACTCATCATATGAATGTGTGCTGTTTAATAATTCTGTCTGTATTAGTTGGGACTATCTCTTGTGGCATAGTTAGAAGCCTGCTGAAATTATAAATTCAAGAACAGGACAAACAACGGACTGTAATGTAGAACCTACTTTCATAGATACTTATTTCTGTAAGGGAAATGAATCAATTAATGTAATTAAGTGATCCTTAATGTTTTTTTCAGAGAGTTGTATTGTGATTCTAATTGAACTACAGTTTGTAATTCGATCTTTTTTCTCGAATAAATAATGTGTCATACTGTCTTGTCAATATAATTTGAAATTAGAGAAAACCGTTTTGGGTGGCATTTAAATATTTTGTGGAAATAGCTTTGTATTTTTTAATTCTATTGCTGCAATGAGTAGATAAGTACAATATCATTATATTATTTATTTTTTAATGTTTTTAGATTTCGATTGTTTTTTTTTAAGTTAATCTATATTTTTTAAATTAAAGTTTTCACATCTGATTGATGACAAATATGATGATTATAATGTTGCATTAGTTTTTAAATTTCAATATAGCAATAAAAATCTAGGTGCAATCAACACTTTCGGAAATTACTTTGAATTGATCGACTGGCTTTAACCACAACTTTTAACCACCGACTTCCCAAATAGTTAAGTGTCTAACAAGTAATTTCCTATTAAACTGGTTTAATATCCTCTAAGTTAATAACTTTAATAACAATATGTAGCAATAATTTGGTATTATTTATATTATGCTAAATGTGAACATGAGTTTGTAAAATTATTACAAAGTCATTCTTAAAACAGACTCATCTTTAAAACAGATATAAGGGTTGAGATAAAAGAAATGGGCCCCTCTTAGAATACTTAAGTCCTGGAAGGCTACAGTTTACAAATTCTAACCTTTTCCAGGATATGTTGTTAAGTTATTTCTCCTATTTATGCACTAAATTCTATCCAAGTATTCCACATATACGGGTGAAACCACAAGAAGCAGCTAGTCTACAAATATTGACGTTCGCCAAAGCCAGACACCACTTAACCCTATCTATACGTCAGTATTAAATTGAGTAATAGTCATTCAAAGTAGGAAGATGCACAATGTTGCGCCCGCGTCGGTCAGCCAATGATGACTGACGGGTATCTTAATATGTCTACTGCGTTTGGCACGCGTTGGAATTGAATGTGATAGTTAGATAAACTATCTCTGTAATTGTGTGCATTGGTTTGATAAATGAGTAATGTAATAAACGCGGCTTCAGCTGTTTCTAGGGAAAATTCTATGAAGTATACCTATATATACCTATACTTCAGGTACGTATATAGGTATGTACGTACCTGAAGTATAGATATAGGTACGGTCGTATAGCTTTGCCGTCCCATCGGGCTATGAGATGAAGGAAGAGTGAGTGAGTGCACCTGTCTCTGCACAAAAATAATATGTTCTGCGCAGTTGGCTAATCTCCTTACATGAGAACCGCCTTAGCCGATAATCGGCTACGAGGACATCACTGTAGATATGGGAAGTAGGTACTGTGGCTTTTTAACAGTGAAATAAATGAAAGAATGATGCAAATCGATTCGGTAGTTAAAGAACCGCTTTATGTATTAGTATAGAGAAAATAAATCTGTCTGTAGCGCTTTCACGCCAAAACTACTGAATCAATTTATAGGGCCGCTCTCAGAAAATATTTTCTGCCATGATATACACACAGACATGATACGCAGATAATCTGAAGCCTACGAAAAATGGGCTAGCGATCTCATTTACGAAATAATTTGCAACCAAAACAACGTTTCGTTTTTCATATTTCCCAATGGAGTTGTTGAATATTTTAAAACGTTTCATATAACTGGGTGTGAAACGTTACCGATGGCGTAATTAAATCCCTCGTGATGGAGGCGAGCCCTTTCGTGTTTCCTGGTCACAATTTTATGATGAAATTAGTATGAGTCACAAATGTCGTTTTTGCACCAGATCTCTCTGCTGTCATGTCCGAATGACATCCCATCGGACTATCAGAGTCAAGGAAACAGAGAGTACACCTGTGTTTTTTGGAGAACAGTCTAAAATCAGTCCTGACTGTTACAATATCAGAGATAATTACATTGCTGTACCTCCTATTTAATACAAACCTCGCCCCTTCTGATCTATTGACAATATTAATTAAAGCTTATGAGTACATACGAGTACAAGTTCGGCTATCGATCTTAATATTTATTGACAACGTGTCATGTTGATAAGTGCCTGTAATTACGGCTTGTTAGCTAAATTGTTCTCTGTTGCTACTGAGATAATTATATTTAAGTGAGACTCGACTATTTTATGCTAGTATATTATAATGTGCCAAGCGTTATAAATAGTCCATGGGTAAATCTAGCCGGCGTTACAAATCAAAATGAAATAAAAACAGTCGTTGTCTGTTTTCGGCTCCAAATTGCAACAAATCCTTAACTTCCCTTTCCACTAGAATCGTTTAAAAAAGCTAAAAAGTTTATTTACAACCCTCAAGTTTAAGAGGTGCTTAGTTTTCAGAGTTAAATGAGAAATAAAAAAAACTCGTAAATGTAAACATCTAAAAGTGTCTTTGTCTACTGACAGACTATCATCATTATGTAGCCTTTTCCAAACTACACTTTATGGCTTCAGGCTATCCGTAACGACTGCCAAAGATGTTCAAACGATCTACCAAAGTTGTTCAAATAATTCTCAAAGCACGGGAAAGCCTTTTTTTATATTAAAGAATTATATTTTTATTCAAAAGTTCAAAGATGACCTACAATAGTATCAATTTCCCCATAAAATATGCCCTACATTGACCCGAACAACCCGAACTGACAAGTTACTGACCCGTTTCTTATTTTTCTATTACACCCTCTCGCGTCAACAACATAAAAATCAATTTGTGCCATCAACAATATTCGCCACATCGTAACTTTCGAAATGTTCATAAAAACATATGATACACTAGTGGGCAATGAATTTGGGTCACAATAAAAATCTAGGTATATTCTTCGATTAATCTGTTCTAAAATTGGACCTATGTATAATTCATTATCCATACGTTTAGGTACATTAAAAGTACACAATGTAGGTAATTTACCTGGTCCTAATTATAACTATCTCCCCACAAATTTTCAACTAAATTCGTTCACTCTTGAGGTACAAATAGTGTTACTAACACGACATTCTTCTATATGTACTTCGAGGTTACATGACCTGTCGTTAACTGTAATATTGGCCTTGTCTAGGGTGCAAATTACGCAGGCTGTGTTGCCAACATAAGCTAGTTAACGAACTAGTCTAACTTAATAATGTAAATAGCTGAAATTACAGTCTCATTTTCTTTTTCACGAAACTTTGCTTGTAACTTTCTTATTACAATTAGGCACATTGATATATGATGATGATGATGAGTTTCAAAGACAATTTGTAACTAACCTGTTTTGTTTGCATGCGAGTGCATAGTTTCGTTACAGTGTTTATGATCCTATTTCTATTTAGGTGCAGGTAAATGACTAACTTTTTCCCGTAGTTCCACTCAAAATTGTAATGCTTTTCTGGGGTCCATTTTTACTTACATCTTAGCCTATCCGAAGTCAAATGTGTCTTTTTCATTCGTTTTGACAGACATTTACATTAAAATTTGTAAAGAACGATAAATAGAGCAAAACGAAAATAAAAATGAGACAAAAGTTTTTAGTAATTCTATACTTATAAAACTTTGACTTTGTTATTTATGTGACAGATGAACGGTCAGTGTCACATTTAAAATTTTTGCAAGTGTGACAATGATAAAAAAAAACAAGATTTTTAAGCTTCTAAAAATCTGTAGTTAATCTTTTATTGGTCATAACCTCGCTGATACAGAAGCGCTATAAAGATTCCTACAGGTACTTGAGTTGTTATTGCCGAAATGTACATTTATGAACTTACTTAAACATAAACCTCAGTATTTCGTGGTAAGTGTTTTAAGAGGTTTACTAAGTTTACTGCTCATTTAATGCTGATGATATCCTGTTATAACCTCTTGAGGGGTGTAGGGCTCACAGAAGGATTTCTTCTTCTCTACTTTCCAATCTTGAGTAGCAATTTCAAACTTCTTCCAGCCGAGACCAGGCTGTTAATCATTTAATAAATTACAAAAATAAAGATTTACATATTTTTATTTTAGATTGGCGATCCAACGAGGTCAGCCTCTTGGGCACGCTCCCAGTTGACAGCGATGGGGACGAATTTTTTGACGCTTTTTAGTTGTTTGTTTTACTTGGATAGTTTTTGATATTTATTGTAAATATGTATTATTATGTATTGTAAATATTGTAGATTTATAAAAAGGGACAGCATCATCACCAAGTGGACATCAAAAGACGTAGACGAGTTAGACAGGAGAGACGGCGGAATGACCGCGGATACCTACTGCCGTAACATGTAGGATCATCCAAAAAATTAGGAACTGTACGAGTGGATACAGGATTAGAAAAGCCTTTGCCATTAGTTGTATATTTTAAAAGTTTTAAATATGACTATAGAACATGTACAAGCTTAAAGGTTCTAAGGTGCCTGCTAAAACAAAACCCTTCTAAAAAGGGTAGGTATTATAAATACATTACCTACTCATAAGCTAGTCATCATAGGCTTAACATTAACAGCCTTAAATATCCCTAAGAGCGTGTTAAAAGCACTACTAATTATAGTCCGCAATTAACATCTAAAAGTCAATGGGCATTAATAAGCCTTAGTGTGGGCGTAATATTGCTTTTCCTCAGCTTCACGTTAATACAACAACGAAAAAAAACCTGTCAAGTGCGAGTGGGTCGAAAGCTGGGATTCTGTTATACCTATAAATCAAAATTTGTAAGTTGTATATTTTTGTTTGTGACAGAAATTGCAATTGAATTATATTTAAGCATGTTTTGATGTTTTGATGTACTTAAAACAAATTATGGCCCCCTTAATCTGGGGCCCACCAGGGCCAAAGCCTACCGAGGCTGCGGGATTGTTAAAAAGAGTCACCGCGGCCCTGATGCAAGAAGACATATGGTAGGGTTTAATCAGTAAGAGTCTGGTACATCAAATGACCTCTCCCGCTGGGTGCAGGGTGAGAGGTCATTTGATGATTTCCCACAAAAAAAAATGGTCCACTTAGTGAGGGACCCCAAAAACGCGTAGGTTTCCCCGGGCATCCGGATTTCATTTAGAGGTCGCGTTTGCGGCGATCCGTGCTGACACGTGTGGGCTTGGAGTCTGTCCATGCGTGGAATCGTTTGGGAGTACCGTGACGTCATACAAAGAGTCAGACTAGTCGGTCACGGTGTGAAGTTTACAAGATACCTAATTGTTTTATTGGTTCATCGGAGACAGGGGGATAGACTGTTTTTTTTTTCTGATGTCCAAGACAAAAAAAGCTTACAATTCTGTATGAACATACTGATAAAAAATACGATCAATATTAGGCTCCTATATGTAGAATAAGTATTTATTGTACAAATGCTTATCAGCATGAAGTTCAAACCGTTTGACTGGTTAGGAATATCCGACTACTTCTTCTATAAAAAAAAAAAAAAAAAAAAAAACTGTAGTACTTATAATTTTACCTATAGTTGCTTTACTTACAAGCTGACGATATACATAAAGATCACACATGTTTACAACTTCTACGAAAAAGCAAAAAAAACAACTCCTTCGCTCGAATTCTTAGAGACCAAATAAATCTTCAATCTGCAGGATACCTATGTGAGAGTTCTAAATTGGTCTGAACAAGTTCGCCCGCACAGAAAGATTAATAGATAGAGAACCTTCTCCTTAGGGTTTCACCTGCGTGCCTCCTATTGGACACGACTTACTTCAGGGTGAAAATTTATAATTAGGTAAAATCACATCAATTTCAATAACGTAAAGGCTTCTTAATTGATTCTGCAATTTCACACTTAAAGTCTTACAAACAAACTTTTACATTCGATCTTTGATTTAAAAAGATAAATGAATACTTAAGTTGTCATAATATTAACTTTAAGCCAGTTGATCTGAGCCAGTACAAAACTGATGATTTTGATAATGCGACTTAGGTACCAAAATAATTTTGAGCAATGAGTTCGAGTAAGTTTAATATATTTTTTGATTATCTCAATCTGTGGTAGAGATATATGTACTTATTTCATTATTACATGGTGCATTTAGAGCTTGGAAGCAGAATATGCGTAAAATTAAGTCGAAAATAACAACTGTTTTGTCTCTAATTGAGTTTAATTAATTTAATTGAAGTACATACCAAGTTGACAGGTGACGTCGATAAGAAAACAAAATAATATGTTTTTAATTAAAAGATTGTGAAAGTAGTAATTAATTGTACGTAGTATTTTTTAAATTAATTTTACTTAAGTACTTTATAAAATCGTATTTTTTATTAAATTAACTTTTAAATTTAACCTCACATGGGTACGAAACATGCTCAACTTAACCAACTTTTTTACAACTTTTAGCTTCACGGTAACAACAAAATACCATTTTTTTGCGGAACTTGAAGAACTTTTATGGTCTACGCTTGCCTCAGTTTCGGTAAACGAAAAAAGTTAATTTACGACAGTAGACACAAATGAACAACATTTTCATTTCCTTTTTATAGACCAATATGTAAAAATACACTTCGCATATTATTATGTTAGTAATACTAGCTGTTCCTCGTGGTTTTACTTGTATTCCGAATGCAATGTTTCCCTTACACTACTTAAAGATAGACAAGTATTTCAGACACTATCGAGTAGGTACATCGCTTCAAAATCGGCAGTTTGGCATGAAGGAATAACAAACATTCATTGATCGAACCTTTCACATTTACAATATCACTGTGATACTAGGACTCCATATTTTACAGTCAATTTTGTTAACATTATTACGCATAAACAGCATTCAGAAATAAGTTAAGTTTTAGTACTCGTAAAATTTCTCGAAGAAACTTGTAAGTTTAATAACATGTGAGGGATGAAAGCCTAACAAGATACTGAGTATATAAAGCGAAGGGCTCTTTTTATTAGCAATAAAGATAAAAATGTACCTAAATACAACATAGTCCAGTTTAATATACAGACTTTTTGCATATTATTTTGATATGAAAACTTATTTTGTAACGCCATTTTATTTAACGGGTTTGAAAAAGTCTTAAATTCGAAAAGAGAGCAAGTAAGTATTCTGTAACTACTTTTTTGTGGATATGATACAGAGTTATATGATAAGTGTCCATTTTATAGGATTCATGTAGGCTTTATAAAATGATATCAAAATGTTTTGTATGATCACGGTAGACCGGTAGAGCTTGTCTAGGCATTAAGTCTGCCATTGCACATTATGTGCAAGAAGTATTAAATAAATATCTCGAATTTTCTTGTTTTATATTTTTACATATTAGCTACATAATATTGCTCACCATGAGTAATTTCTTCCATTTTATTTGTTACCACTAATAATCTTTTCCAAAGGGAAGGACCTACTATAAACCTTAGTAACAAAAGCAGGAAGAAAGATCGAGTTGTCAATTTGCAAACTTCAATGTAAATGAAACAAAGGCTTGATTTCTAACGAATAAGAATATCAAAGTCACTGGTTTTCGCCTACTGATCCTGAACATAATTTCTAAAAGGACCAAGTGACATTTGGCTTCTACTACTTTAATGTTTTGTTTAAGCAGCAAATTCAGTAATTGCGCTAGTGAATTTTGAAGGAAATCCTGAATTTAACAATACTTGATATTTGCTTGGTCAACTTTAATTTATTGTTGTACAAAAGTTCTTCCTAGTGAACGTAACAACTTCATCTATACTGATATTAATAAAGACTTATTTTAGTATGAGCAATTTTTGTTTGTTTGTACCCTAAAGGCTCCGAAACTATTGAACCGATTTGAAAAAATCTTTTACTGTTGGTAACTCGTGCACTAGTGGTTTCGCTCTTCTCGAGTAACATAGGCTATACTTTATCCCGGTAGTAGTCCCCACAGGACGCGGGTGAAACCACGGGAACGGCTAGTTATTTACGATATTAATTATTAGGTAGGTATTCTATTTCATTTATAACAGTTCTGTCCCAGCTTAACCGCCTACGAGCCGGTCTTACGTATAAATACGTCTAAATAATTGAGTCATAAATAGATACTTAACACCCAAAAAAGTACCGATAAATACCAAACACGAAAGTACATATAAAAGGTCAATAATCACATTAGTGGACCAACTGTATATTTGGGTACAGGCTCTATATAATGAATACTTAATAGGGTTCCGTAAAGGCAAAGATAAAACCTTTAAGGACACAACTAAGCCCAGTTTCGCCTACTTATCGGAAAAGCCAATGTTTATAAATCGTGATCAAGTAATTAAATTAACGTATTGTTTATAGATAAATGAGCTTTTACCGAGTATCTATTTGTTTTTCCTATCCTGACTCCAGCGAATTAATTAATTATCTCGCTTAAGGTGGAGACGATCATAAACAAATTGGCATTTTAATCTGAATGAAGATAATGTTATCTGTGATATGGTTAGATCAAAAGTGTTTTAGATGAAAGTTTGACAAATAATTCAGTACTTATTATTAGTTTAGACGATATAGTTGGAAAGAGTTATACTTATGCAATAACAAAATAGAATTATAGATGATGAATTGACAACACCTCCTTTACAAAAATACGGCTCACACTTGACTATATTATTATCTTTGTTGATTATAATAATAAACAAAATAAAGGTGTGTAGCCGAGAGCGACATTGACATGATGGGTTACATTCATCAGAGCTCTATTCATGAACGCAGTATTTTCGTACATAAGCTATAGGTAGAGGTCAACGACCGAATGACAGATGCTTGTTATTCAAGATGGCTGACGATTAAAGGTGTTGACGAATTTGGAAGGATTCTGAAACACGTAATAATAACTATGTAAACAAAATATTTGTAGATCACATCTTTAGTTATATATTATGCTTGAACGGTTAAACGGCTGAAGCAATTGGAATACCTATTTGAAAATTGAGGAAAATTTTCCCAAATTCACTTCTTTTTTGCCGAGAATTCCTCTAAATGCACCTAGTTAAGTACCTTACATTTAAGCCCAAAAAGATAAATATCACGATAACAGACCCTTACAGATACTTATAAAACCCGGGTAATTGGGTTAAGGAGGTCAGATAGGCAGTATCTCCTTGTATAATACTGGTACTCAGCTGCATCCGGTAAGACTGGAAGCCGATCCCGACATAGGTGGGAAAAGGCTCGGCAGAGATGATAGATCACATAACCAAACTGAAATCACCAACCCGCATTGAGCAAGTGTGGTGATTAATGCTCAATCCTTCTTCGTGTGAGAGGAGGCCTGTGCCCAGCAGTGGGACGATAAAAAGGCTGTAACTGTATAACCAAACTTAAATAAGTTCCATGATCATCACAGTAACTTAATAACATTCTACTTTTCCCATAAAACTGTGAAGAACCTTAAAAGCAAGAAGATCAGGATTTACGCAGTTTCCCAATTGTAAATCGAACGGTTTGATTTATTAATCGTTCAGGTGGTAAATTGGGGCATTTTTCCTATTTTCGCTTCCCCTAACCGCTCTGTGAAAGTTTGTCAAGTGAAAAATTGTGTTTCCATATTTTCTTAACATTACCTACCGATTTCCTTAAAATATTATTTTTGTACTTTTTTGGAAGACATTTGCGTTAATGTGGAAATATTTATGTGTGTTTAAGAATATGTTTAGTTGTAAGAATTCACAGCTTTAGTTTATAGCGTGATTGTTCACTGTGAGATGGCGTCGGAAAGGAGATGGAAGAAGAAAATATTGCACTAACCTTAAATAAAATCCTGCCTTCATGACAGGAAGACAATGATGATAATAAAAAAAAATCATGAACGTAGGTCCTTATTTGATTGTTATTTTCTGTATCATCAAAAAAGCTTGATTAAAATAAATAGATCCTAAACCTTAACATTCTGACCTCTGTGTCCAAATTTTATGTACAGCGCATAAAATTTACGATATCGACTTATTTTGTGGCTCAAATATAATGAAAATGTACTAAAGCCGTAAATAATAAGCTAGGATCGAAAATCGTAAACAGGCTGCGAAATAAATCGTGGATGGAATTGAAAAACATAGCCTCTGCTTATTATGAGGCCTATCTTCACCAACAAGATAACTATCCGATTAGGCACAATGGTAAGCAGTTCGTTGTTACAAAAGACACCCACTGCTGAACAAAATCCTTCCCCAAGGATCGCAACTGAGTAATATACATAGTTCATAGACTCTGAAACTACTAAGCTAATTTTAAAATTCTTTCACTGTGACAAAGCTACAATCTTCCCGAGTAATATAGGCTATAAAGTAAATACTCACGGGCTTAATTTCTAAGGGATACGGGTAACACTGCGGGAAAACGACTAATGCTGATCAGTTGACGGTCAGCTTCTTATTGGGGCTTTCTTTGAGAAATAAGCAAAACATGGTTGAAAAAGAAAGTTATAAGGTATGTTACAAGAAAAATCCAGCTTCATAGTTAAAAAAGTATTCATTTGACCTGCTGATTACGTAATCAACTGTTGGTAAAATGATGTATTGGCCCTATTTTTAAAGGTGATAAAGGTATCGTGTTGAAAACCAAATCATGTTTTCTAAATTGAAATTCGCAAATAATAACACTTGAAAACAATTTGCCCCTGCGGCAGTTTTATCGTTTATCATGTTTGTTAAAATTAAAATAGGTAAGTCCAAAGCCATTGTACCCAATTTACGTACATTTTTAACCTGCCACCCCAGTTGGTGTAGGTAAGTTAATTTACTTATATAGTAAGTTAATTTATGTTTATGTAAGTATTTAGAAATGAGATACACATATTTAAGAAAAATACTGGCGCAAAGAACCTTTACTTAACACCTCGTATAAGTTTTCACGCACATAAAACTTCACTTGATTCACCGAACTAAACACAAGATTAGATTTCATACAGTATATAACTGTATCTTGCGATAATATGACCTGCATCTAGCTATATTGAGAGCCAACTGGGAAAAGGCTAGGCAGATGATAATCAATGCCGTAACTAGGGCGGTGCCAGCGGTGCCCAGGCACAGGGCGCAGACCCTGGAGGGGCGCAGAAATGACCAGACCAGTGTCTAGTTTTGTTTCATGCATGGTAGTTAGTAGGTACATTTTGTTTTCTTGCGAATATGGTGTAGACGCGCCCTCTGTACTATCTATATCTATATGGAATTTTTCAAGATATCTTGAAACAACAACACTTGTGAAGGTGGTCTTATATTTGTCTGATGTGTCGTGACGTGACGCGTCAGAACGGTATCGGTTTCATACATTTAGTACTAGCTGGTGCCCGCGACTTCGTCTGCGCAGGATTAGTATTTCGAACAATATGTTTATAAATTGTAGCCAGTAGCGGCTTTAGGGTAGGACGCGGCTGGGCGACGGCCCAGAGCGCGGGACATAAGGGGCGCCTGCGGCGCCCCCAACCAATCCTTGATCAGAATTTTACTCCTATTTTTGTTTTAATTTTCATCAAAGATCGCAGCTTACAAGAACTGTATCCAAATGTATGGATAGCATCAGGGCCGCCTTAACCTATGATGCAGGGTGGGCGAATAACCCGGGCGCCGCGGGCTCAGGGGCACCGCGGTACGCTCCTGGACCAAGAAATTTCAATTAAATTAATGTATTGTCATACAATGCCCGGCGCGTTAGATACCTTACTTTTATGTCCGAAAACTCAAAAATTTTCGCGCTCGCTTCGCTCGCGGTTTTCTTTACACTTACGTTTTTTTCACATATAGCTACTTTGAATTTAATATCCCAATACTCAACAAAATTCGCGCTCCCTTCGCTCGGGGCTTCTTCACAGTCGCCTTTTATTATATACGTTAAGGACTTTTAGTGATCCAAATCTCAAAAAAGCTTTTTCGGGCTTGCTTCACTTTATAGTTGTTTTTATTTTTCAACATTTTTTGTCTACCCTAGCAAAAAGGTAGCGTCGTTTTTAAGTCCTTTTATTAATTAGAAAGTAACTTCTAGTTTCTATTTATGGTACTACTTTAAGTCCCAAAATTTTAATTCATAGGCGCCAACACCAACAAAGAGTTATCTACGTTTGGGCAACATTTTAAGTCATTTTTGTTTTGAGTTCTAAAATATAACAAAAAATTTCGCGCTCGCTTCGCTCGCGCAATCAGAACCTGTGTTCCCGTGTTTTTGCATTCACCAACCAGCAATAACTTATGTACGATTGGGCTACATTTTAGGTAATTTTTGCATGGACTTGTGAACAATGAAAAAAAAAATTCGCGCTCGCTTCGCTCGCGCAATCGGTAACTAAATATATTATGTCTCTGTTTTTCTTATGGGTATGGGTCAGCCACATTCATTGGTCCTCCCTTTATCTTTGATTTTATTCATTAACTACGCGTGCGGCGTTACTGACGCACTAGCGTGCGAGAGATAGATTTTGAATAAACAATTTTTATCTTAAAGAAATCTACTAAGTACCTATACCTTCGTAAACAAAAAATAGATAGATTTATTTTTATGCACATTTGTCCACTTTATTGTCAGAGCCTGGTTAGAATATTTTTCAAGGGCGCAGTTTTGAAAGCTCGCACCGGGCGCATAAAAGGCTAGTTACGGCACTGATGATAATAATAAATACATAAGATTTTCGTATCTGAAGTCTTTATTGTAATCAATATATTGTTGACTATGCAGTATATAATCCCACACCTACGCCTTCCTTATTACTAAGCCTTATTACTTACCCTCATATCTTTAGAAGAACACATAAAAGTATGCGTGTCGATGCAAAACTTAGGATAAGTCTTCGGTTAACCCAAGTTAAGCGCTCCCTAGATTTTATACGCTATAAAACTTTTATTACTTCACGTTTGTCTCTTGTGTTAACTTATAATATGTTGGCGGTTGTATATTACGGGATGAGGTATAAAAAACAGAAGCAATTTTGAGAAGTCGTATAAAACAGTGTCTTTGTAAGAAACGATGTCGATCATGCTTAGAGTCGGCGCTTCGATGAAGTATAGCGGAAAATTATTTTGGAACTAATCATTTTTGCATGTAATAAGGCAATGGAGTAGACAACAGTACCGCATCTATCGGACTTATTTTCTGGCGCGGATTTCCCGACTCATGACTTTACCTCCACTGTCGAGACGAAGTAGACTACAACAAGATAAGCTGGCAGAATACTTTGGATGCCCTCTGCTGCATCTAGTGGATAAACGATATTAACGCAAGTCAATTAGTCACCATGTCACACATAAGGTTAGGTACATTAAAAACAATACGTGTCTAAAATGTGGTGCAGCTCTGCAGAAAAGGTCTGCACTCCTTGAAAATGACGATTGGATATGCCAAACCTCGTAGTACCTCATATGCTTAATAGACCTTAATAGGGGTATAAAGTTCTCTCTTCACGTACAAATATTTAGAATTCACAGGGAACCTAGCTACTTCCCCTATTAGCCGCTATTAGCACCCATAATGACGGCTTCCTGTTATATACCAAGAATATCGGAATATATTAGCTAAAAATATTACGTACCGTGGCGCCAGTGCACATAAAATATTACGTACGTAAAATAATAAAAGGGATAATGTACCTACTCGTTCAGTTCTTGTCGACTAACTTTTTCGCAAAGTTAGCTATGGCTACTCAAACTTAACCTCAACAGCGTTTATTCGAATTAGGCTGATAAATCAGCACTTTTCGAACGTCAAAATCAAAAATAACAAACAGCCCCCAAAACCTTCATCACTTCCTATGTGTTTTTGCTGGGAAGAAGAAGAGGCGCAACAAACTCCCCAGCAATACATGTCTGTCCTCTACAAGGTCGGAAGAACCAGATTTATACAGAGCAAGTCAAATATCATTATCACATGATAAGCATTACTAATCTAGATCAGGGGTCGATTCAGCTTTCAAAAATAGTTGTGGCTACATCCACGAGACAGGGTTTATTATAATTCGATGTACTTCTTGGAGGAGCTGATAGAATAGTCTAAGAGCAACAATTTAGCTTTAGCCAGCTAGGACTAGGTGTAATATATACGTCTACAAGCTAACATGTACGGCGTAACCTTAACATTCAAAAAACAAAATTTTTCCTAACTTTTACACCAAAATAACTGTATATTTCTGTTTGAGTTTATTAACCTCAATCTCTAGGGAAAAGTGCAAAAGAAGATTGAAAATGTTGAAAAACATATATTTAAGTGGAATTAAAGAAGTCATTCCCTTGGAGATGTCTAACACTTGATGAAGCATGTGTTAGAAAAGTATTTTTGAGTCTAAAAAGCAAAGTATAAAAAGTTGAGCTTAAGAGCAAGGGCACTAAAAGATTGTAGCGTGCTCCGGCACGCTACAATCTTTTAGTCGGCTGAAAGTAAGTTTGTACCTCATATATCAGTATGGAGATGAATAGCAGTGCGCACACTAAGCAATCGGGGTATCCAAAAATCAAGTCATTTATTCATTTAGGCCTTTACAAGCACTTACGGACGTCAAAATATCCGGCTAGTATCATCTCTTAAAACCGTTTCCAATATATTATCTAACTGTTGTTTTGTTTACTTGAGATAGGAATTTGACATTATTTGTACGGGGCTAATGTCAAAATTCTAATGCTATAATAGTAAGCAAATCCACAGATAGAATATTCGGAACGGCCTTTAGTAGATCCAGTGATTATCTACTCTCTACAACCTCACAAGAGTCACAAGCTTTATCTCTAGGATATGATATAGCTAGTAAAGAACTGACTATGACAATTTATGGTCGAAAAGGCGCCGCCATTGGATTAAGTTTCCTCCTCACATAACCTATCAATCAAACCACTATTAACATGACAATTGACCTCATCTTATTCAAACACTAACTCAAAGAGCTTTCATTGTGTTACAACATTTTAACAAAGGGACAGATGAATGAGTACAGTATGAATAAAACTTTCGGACGACAAAGCCAATAAGGTTTGATTTTCACAATCCCGGCCTACTTATTATAAGTTGAATGAAATATACTCTGTGATTTTGCTCTTGTGAGAAAAGCCCCATTTTTAGGGTTCCGTACCCGAAGGGCAAACCCTCGTAAGGGTACGGGACCCTATTGTTTTCGCCCGTCTTCTCTGTCCGTCCGTCTGTCACCAGGCTGTATCTTATGAACCGTGATGGAGAGTTGAAATTTTCACAGGAGGTGTATTTCTGTTGCCGCTATAACAACAAATACTGAAAACTAGAATAAAGTAAATATTTTGGGGGGCTCCCATACCACAAACGTGATTTTTTTGCTCATTTTTGCTCTGGTACGGAACCCTTCGTGCGCGAGTCCGACTCGCACTTGGAAGGTTTTTCTCTTATTTCTTAGGAAAACCTTTGACATGTTTCGCCATTCAGAAAGGGTGAAAAAACTGTTTTATTTTGTGTACTATTTTGTTTGTTGAAATCGTTCCAAGAACTAGGTAATCTTGTACTTATGTGACCCAGGAGTAATGTAACAGATATGATAATAGTCCGTGTCGGCAGAAAAACGTTCTTACGTATAAGTACTGTAGTCACACCTTAAAAGTTACTGCAAGTGAATATTGCCATCTAGGAAAGTCAGCATCAATAGATAAAGTATTTTTTTGTTACTAGCTTCCGCCAGCTGTTTCACCCGCTTAGTAATGGAACTACTAACCGCACTAATAAAAAAAAATATCCTACATATATGTAAACTATGTTATTGCCAACTTTCATCAGAATTCGTTCGGATGAAGAAATAATAAACATTATACCTACATCTTTCATCTTTGTAATAATAGAGTGATTTATATACTTTTATAATTGCAAAAAAAAGAACAGCTAGTATTATGTTTTCTTGTTAAGAATATTGATTACCTGTAAAAATACCAAAATGCCCATAGTCCGATGTACCCTGAGCTAATTCACTGGACGGTTAATCACGAGAAAGCTCTCTTTTGATATTCAATAGGAAAAATATTAATAATGCCTTTTACTTCTTAGACTCCATTATAGTGATCCATCAAAATGAAATTAAGGAATAGTGTTCATTGGGCTGTCAGGGTTTAGTAAATCCAGAGGATTTTCGCCTCATTTCTAATATAAAGTTACCAAATATTTACGCAAAAAGCTAAATTTCAGTCTATTATAATAGAGCTCCTTTATGGATAGATGAAGTGATCCCAACATGGGACTATACATTATTTATTTACTTTATATATTGGTACCTACTTATGTAAAATCTATTCAGTTTTGTTTTCGTAAAATAACGAATAACATCCAGACTAATCCTTCTTAACTACCTAACTTTTGCACACATTTGTACCTGTTTGCATGCAGTTTATATAATTTTGAGACTACACTTACAGCCAAACAAAATAATACTAGCAAATAACACAGAAGTCCATCCTCCGAGCCTTTTTCCTAATCATGTTGGGGTCGGCTTCCAGTCTAACCGGATTCAGCTGAGTACCAGTGCTTTACAAGAAGCGACTGCCTATCTGACCTCCTCAACCCAGTTACCCGGGCAACCCGATACCCCTTGGTTAGACTGGTGTCAGACTTACTGGCTTCTGACTACCCGTAACGACTGCCAAGGATGTTCAATGACAGCCGGGACCTACAGTTTAACGTGCCATCCGAAACACAGTCAATGGTGTCTAAGATACTACTAAGATGGTGTCAAATAACACAGAAGTACAGATTATTAAACAGTTACTAAGTACGTAATATATTGTAATATCAGGATGTAATTTTTCATTCAGAGATACTACGTGACATAATGTGCATCAGTTCCGAGTATTGACGCAGGAAAACGGACATAGCGCTTCATTCATGAATGAACTAAAATTCAATTATTTTTATACTGAAGGAAATTCCGCGTACAATTTACGCGAAAAAGATAAGCGTATGCGGGGCGTATTTGTCATTGTAATAAATGAATATATGTAATTAAAAAGTTTCTGTTTTATCTCAGTTCTGACCTTGTGATGTGACATTGATATTTTTAATCAGAACATTCCGGCCAATAATTTGCTTCCTTCCTTCCTTCCTTAGAGTTTTTGAAAATTTGAGA
Source organism: Helicoverpa zea (assembly GCF_022581195.2). Taxonomy (NCBI): domain Eukaryota; kingdom Metazoa; phylum Arthropoda; class Insecta; order Lepidoptera; family Noctuidae; genus Helicoverpa; species Helicoverpa zea. Next base: position 10,316,494 of record NC_061456.1, on the reverse strand, counting down.
TGATGACCACCCTTTTCGAAATTTTTTTTTTTAATAAGAACACCATAGAGATCTCTTCAAATAATTTTGCAGCTCTACAGCCAGTTATTTGTGGTCTCGCCTAAACGCAGTAGTGATTTTTTCGTACATTTTGACACTCTTGAAGCCATTATAGTTCGGCCATTCAGAGAATGCGTTCCTGACACGTCGCGATTGAACTGACGACGTAACTTTGCAATGGCGTTGCAGTTACGATAAAAATATTTTTGCTGGTTGTTTACCGTTTTAACAATTGAGGAGCATTAAAACAACATTATTATATCAATAATCAATGAATGTTATAATTTTGTGCCAAACTGAGTGTCAAATAACTTGGTAAACAATATTTTTCTAAATCTATACTGCGCTATTACAAGGTTATGTCAGCGGTTTATATTTTGTAGTGCTGTGCTAAAAATAACAGGCAAGTATCGTAATCTGTTCTTATACAGTTATAATATAAAATAATACGTTTTGATTTTCTTTTTAAGAATTGGAAAATAATGGACTATAAGACTTAATTATAACGTTTATGAAATATAAAAATAAAACTATGACCAAACCGCATTTTTATACTTAGATTAAAAATGGTAACCCCAAATGGCGTTATGGGCCGCCATTTTGTGACGCTAAAACAGTCGTCCGTTGTCGTTTCGTGCGCATAGACCACGTTTTTCAAGTGTTTTCGATCTGTTTTTATTTGATTACCCGGCTTTTGTTAGACCGAGATATCAGGATTGATTCTGTTATTGATAATAATATAATTATACATGTAGGCGAAGATGATGATGAAGACACCACCTCCTCAAGCAAATCGGAGTCTGATTAATATTCTGTTCGCACATTCAATTCAATGTACTTGTAACAAAGAATAAATAAAACAATTTTATTATATGAATATTACCTTTTTTTGGTTTCCACTTAAATAACTAAAATATAAAACAAATGATTCCGCCAATTTAAAACGAAAATAATCTTAAAATAATGCGGCGGTTCATTTTGAAGGAACGGTAACGAACTCAGTGTTATGTTGTGCCCATCACTAGTCGTGACTAACTGATAGGTGTCAGGAACGCATTCTCTGAACGGCCGAAGTATAGTAGAATATCTTTTATCTCTGGCTGTCATACAATATTTTGTACCAAAATATTTTGTGTACTTACCTGAGAAAGAAAGTTGACTTACTTTATCCGAATGCTGGCGCAGTAGTTCACTCAAAACACGGGTGGAACCGCGGGTAATAGATAGTACTTACACAATAACATATCAACCACATTTGAAATTAGCCTCGTACCACAAATTCAATCCTAAATAAATATCTCGTGATAATAATAGTTTCAGTTCATGTAATAATTTCATGCATGGCCTACCACACCCTTCGTTAACTACATGTGGGCGAATATTTACCTAATTGCAGGTCTGTCTGAGAAGTTTTACCGCATCTGGGTAATTTTTATGATGTATACTGTGGTACATAAATGTTTATTACACTGGAACTAGTTTAGGAGTACTTAATGAACCATTTGGTTGAACGAAAATTTGTGGACTGCGTTATAGGCAGTTATTAGTTTACAGAACTGAAATATCTGATAATCCGACTTAGGATTACATACGTCGCATAGCTTTGGCGATAATCATACTGTATGGATTTTTGTTTAAAGGGCTCCTTGGTAAACATTGGTACTCAGTTGCGTTCGGTTAGACCCCAACATAATTTGGAAAAGGCTTGGAAGATATTTTAAAGGGCTAGGATATACTTTTAACTAATGGTACATGCATTTGCTTGGTGAAAAATCCCAATTTGTAAAGTCATAATTACCTCAGTTACCCCATTAGCCAAACACATAAAACTCAAGATCTCTTACAGCTTGCAGTTTCATCATCGTATCATCCTATTACGGTCTACTGCTAAACGTAAACTATAATAAACGTAATTTTCAAGGAACCCTTGCAAATTATTACATGGATATTGTAACAACAAACAAAGATTTTGTTTACAACTAACTGAGTTTAGTAAAGGAGTTACAGATAAGACAATGATTACCTAATACTCGGAAGACGGGTCCAGTTAAGCTTTCCTAAACCAATATTTAACTGACCCAACTGAACCAAAGTGTTTGCTAAGTTCTAATCGCTTCGAGTTTGATTCCTCTTACGGAAGAAGTGAATTGTTAGCTTAACGTTTATTTGAAACCAAAACTGTCGCTAAACTGTAATGATGGGATCATTACGCTTAATTTTAGTCGCAAATAGTTTTGGGAGTTGATAAGTGATAATTTTCATGGGGGGTCCATGTCCCCTTTTCTTAGGAATGCGAACGGAATCCAGGAACAATGTAATCAAAATACTCAATACTTTATTACTATTCCAAATGTTATGCAGGTGGTACATTTTAGATTCTAGAATTAATATGGACCCTGTTGTTACAGGTAGTGGTTTAAAAAACTTGGAGACTTTTTTAAAGAAGCTAAAGGTTTTGTTTGTTTATTTGAATGAGCCATCGCTTCTACTGGTCAAACTTGAAAAAAGATTTCAGTTTTAGATAAATTCTTTAAAAAAAAAAAGACCCGACAAACTGAAACTGAGAACTTCCCAAGCCTTTTTATAGAAAAAGGCTATAATAATATGCTTCTTTTTATCCTTGTGACCGCGACCGCGAGAGGAAGTTATTATATACGTATTATGATCTAAATACCCTATAAACTAAACCCTATACAAGCTATCTTCCAACAAAGAAAGCCATGGCACAAAGCATCCAGTTCCAAGTGACCATCTCCTACTTCAGTGGCAAAGTGATCGCGATATTTGCAACCATCGTATTGCAATTGTCATGTGGACAAAACAGAAGTATTACATGGTTTAAAAAAACCTATATCAAACTTGAAGTCTTCGAAAGAAAGTGAGAAATCGAGTAACAAATAGAACCATAATCAAACCTATTTATAATTGTTGACGTTCATAAGTGCCTAAATGAGATAAATGATTTGACTTTGCAAAAAATATCAGTGAAATTGAGAATCTGTTCCTTATTGGTAGACGCTGAAATATAGTGATCGGATTGAAAACATTGGCAAAACAGTTTTCACAATTTTGTACAGGTAATTAATTGAACATGCAGGTAAGCGCAGCACAGGTGAGTTTTAATACAAAGCAAGACCTCGAAAATGAACCCATTTAATACTTTAGTTCATATTTGAACAAAGTTTTGGGACATTAAATCAAAAATTGAAAGTAAACAATTCAAAATATTATTCCTTCATAATTTTCGATTAAGATTTGTTTACACCTGCACTTCTGTCGACCACCTGATATATACTTTTGCCTGCACTTTGTTGAATATGTATTCTAAAAATATCTGAGGTTGAATGCACGTTTCAGTGCTAATAAAGATTAGAAAATAGTTCCGGTTTTAAATGGGTTCTAACCAGCTAACTCTCTTGTAGGTACCCAAAAACTACTTTTACGCGATTCGGGCTACTTTATCTTCAAAATAAGGGATGAAGATATTTATTTTCATTCTGCATTTAAAATTTAAAAAATGCTTCGGTTTCATAGCCATTATATTATGCTACAGCTAGAATAATTGAAGAAAGTATAAAATAATTGGAATAGTGTTCCGTTTCCTTTTAATGAGTGCATACATCGCATTTCTTCTCCTATATTTTGTATCATTAGGTATTAGAAAAGCAATGTGTTTGAAAAATTTGTAATTTTCTAGGAAAAAAATATTTATTTATTTAAGAAATTAATATACAATTCTTTTCATACATAGATCAATGATTCAATTTGATCGGCAGTCAGCCGCGGGTATCAGTCTAACACATTCAATAGCAATTAAATAAAAGAAAACCTTCAGTTATCGCTAACCGTTACTCTTATGCGACCTTTATTTTCTTCCGAATGGTAACTATCGGTGGTTAGAAATTTAGATTCGTAATTGGTCTTACTAAGCTTCTACCGCGTTGGGACCAATTAGAAACCGAAGGTCTAAATAATGTATCCTAGAATTTTCAAAATTGAGATAATAACAAAATATTCTGCTTGACATGCAAGGAGTATTATTAGGTATAGGTAGTACGATAAGAATGTATTACACAGTGTGATAGTATAATATACTACAGTAAATAAAAAAAAACGACCAAGTTCGAGTCGGAATCGAACGAAGGGTTCCGTATCATTATTTAGAAAAGGAGCAAAAAAATCACGCTGGTATGGGAGCCCCCAATATATTTATTCTATTCCAGTTTTTATTATTTGTTGTTATATATCACGGTTCATGAGATGCAACCTGGTGACAGACGGACGGACGGACGGACGGACGGACGTACAGAGGAGCGAAAACAATAGGTTCCCGTTTTAACCTTTGGATACGGAACCCTAATAACGTAGCTAATATTACAAACCCATCACTAATTAAGTATAATGAAAGAGTAAAATAATATTTAAGTTTGTAACTCTTTAACGATCAAACTAGCTTGTAACTGCAGTTAAAACAATTCTTAAATCCAACGTCAACTTCATTAAAATAACATTTCAAAACTAAACAGCAGTCAACGTCGCATCAAAGATAAAGCTGAACAAATAAACGTTTGTTCGAGAAAACTTCAAAATCAAACAGTTTCATACTTTGTAATGTTAAACCAAGCTTTTATTCATTTTGAAAGTGATAGAGCGGTCCATTGTACTTACAATCCAAGGAGAACAAAATGACTATCGGAGGTGCCATAACGGATCTGCCGGGGCTGCGGGATTGTTCGAAAGAGTTACCGCGGCCCTTGTACATGAAAGGCCTACGACGGAACACGGCGGTTTTTAGTCAGTAAGAGTCTGACACTCCCTCACAACCCACAGCGGGAGAGGTCATTTGATGATTTTTGTCGTTGACGTCGTTAAAAAAAAAAGGTGCCATAATGGAAAATCGCCGAAGAAAGTAGCGCGCCAAAATGTGGGTGAGCGGGGGCGAGGAACGTTACTGTTTTCGCACATAAACGCCTTTTTGTACCCGATCATTTTTTATAATACCAAAAATCGTTGACACTTGTAGCTGATTATTTTGGTTCATGCCCACCGTACGTACTTGACCTAGAAGAAGGCGCCTGACCTACCTGCATTATAGCATCTCCGCTCATCTTTCCTTACTCTATGGACAGAGCGCTCCATTCGCTCCATTATACTTATTATCAGGCTTCATAAATTGTTTGCTTGCCTTTGTAACGTCAAATGAAGTTAAATTGACTACCTGATGAAGTATTTTCTTTATAAAATATTATTACGGTCTGGCTGTGGATTTTCGCGGTGTATATCCTAAATACGAAATTAAATTATAAAGCTTGCTGACTTTATTTAATATTGTAGAGCTGAACAGTTCGTGTGTTTGCTCGAAAGCGCAGATCTAAGGAAGGACTGGTCCGATTAAGAAAATATTATTTTATATATTTAGGTAATCATTTAAGTACACGGTTGATGAAACAAGAAGTAAAACAGAACAATCGGGTACTGAGCCACTAATTATTTCTTAAGAAATCTCGCCCGTTATTGCATATTTCAGTTTTAAATAGCCCATTTATCGAGGGAGGCTACGGGCTACTTTTCATCCATGATCCAGGTACAATATTAATCAGTTCGCTCGTGTATTTCATAATAATTAAATTATCAAGAAGTATGAATAATTCACTCACATACAAATCAATATACCTACTTAATTAGCTTACCGAAATATTCTGACAACGTCTATCTTTAAATCACAATATGGCGACGGTAGGTCTACGTTCCTTACATACATTAGCTGAACTTGTAATGTCATACAATAGTCCTAATATTAAAATGAGTGGTATGTAATGGGGCTCAAGGCTTCTCCCCAAGGACCCTATAATACTTAAGCCCATGGGAACAGCGTGGGAAGGTTCCCCTTTTAGAACAGAATGAGGGTACTTTGAAACTCGCAGTGCTTTTTCCGGGACAATTGTTTCACTCCTACTTAAACAATGCGATGCATTATCAGATTTTTTTTGTTATTTTTTTAAGTAGCTTCAATGATAACATTTGACAGTCAATGAGTCACTGTTTTGAAAATAGAATATGTTTTGAAAGTCCTTGTTATATTGTGTTTGGTCTTGATGTAAAAACAATTGAGCATCTAATTCCTAAGTACAATATTTGTAGCATAGATCAACTTTCTACTCTATTTGCCAAATTATGGCAAACAATTTACTTTGGCAGCCTCGATTATTTGCGAACGATGTTATTCTTTTTGCACGTCTATTATTTCTTAATACACAATATGTGATCAAATATTAGGTTACTTGATCGGTGGTAGGAAATAATTTAGGTACTTGCGCAGCCCATTCGCGCTTTGGTATGAAAAAGCGTTGAGTAGGTATACCTATATTTTAGTACTATATTTTAGTAACTAAGACAAGAAATCTTAAATCATAAGCTTTTTATTATGATTTATTTTCCTGGTATACAAGCCTAATGCTTACGATGAAAAGTTATCAATAATTCGTAATCGAGCGATGACGCTCAGAGAAAATTCTAGCGCAAGTTCCGCTACTGTGAAGTCTGTGTAATACGGTAATCCTTTTACAGTAATCTCTCAGACTTACAATCCATGGAAAATTACCACTGTAAAGATTCTCACACTGATGCATCTAATCAAAGATTCATCGTAATGCGGTGACTCACAGACATCTAGTAATTTTACGCCGTTAAGACTCAAACAAACTAGTCTTTGCTATGATTTTCTGCACGTGCATGCATGGCGCCTCGCATTGCACGGCTAATGTTAATAGAGAAATTAGTAGCAGAAGACACATTTTATAAGTTCTTTGAAAGTGTATGATTCGGTATGGCAACGGTGCGTTTGTCGTCCGGCGCGCACCAGGGCGTCGGGACCGCAACCTCTGGAAAAAGTTCGATTACCAAATAATAGGCAATAGACATGTTGACTCCCCGAAATAGTCAAGTAAACACACTAGCCAGTCTAACCAAGAGTTGGGGAGGTCAGGTAGGCAGTCACTCCTTGGAAAACACTGGTACTCAGCTGCATCCGGTTAGACTGGTAGCCGATCCCGTCGTAGTTGGGAAAAGTTTCGGGAGTTGATGTAAACACACTAACCACACATTCGTCCTTTGTAACTGCTACTATTATTTCTAAACAGTTTACCTTCTGTCCTTCATATATATTGGCATAACCATTCCGGAGATTATCCTTGCTTCGTGCGGAGACTACATATGAACCACAACATGATATAGAAAGTATAAAAATAGAACTATTCTTTCATATTATTTAACTAAAATGAAAACAGTCCGCCCACACGTAACGCGATGGGAAACAATATGTAGGATGAGTTTGTGACTAAAAATAAATCGTGGGTTTTTTTATGTACTTATCATATATTTTGGACTAATTTTAAAAGCCTCGTAGTTAAATAAAAGCTGATTGACGACATATTCTTGTATTCTTGTGTAAATAAACTATAATGATTTCGACGAAATTTTCGTATCAGCTGCTGAATATTTAAAGGTAAGTATTTACAGACAGTTCTGTAAATAAGTTTCACTAATGAATACCTGTTATTTTCAGCAGTCGTTGTCATAATTCCAAGTAAAGGCCATCAGGCGAATTTGAGAAAACTCTGACAGCTCACTCGATAAGACGAAGATATAGGTATTATTACTACTGCCTTATTTATGCCTAATACAGTACAATACAGGTTACTCTTCCATATAAATTCAAGTTTTCAATACAAAGAAACCATACCATATCAAACGACTCCTTGCAATTTCTTCTAAGAATCGATTCGCGAAGAGCAGACACAATGACAGTACTCATAAAGTTAGACTCGCGACTGCGTTCTGAAAAATAAAAGAAAATGCAATATTGAACATGACGGATATTCCAATATTTGTAATTGTCAGACACGTAATATTTTGAGCAAGCTTGAATTATATATTACTGACTGACAATATAGTTTTAGCTTTACTCTATAACTTCACCAGCAATCTACCAGAGTATCTATAGCAATATTATAAAGAGGAAAACTTTGTTTGTTTGTTTGGTTGTAATGGATAAACTCAAAAACTACTGGACCGATTTTAAATATTCTTTCACCATTAGAAAGCTATATTATCTGCAAGTAACATAGGCTATATTTTATCCCGGTGCGGGCAGTAGCTCCCACGGGATGTGGGTGAAACCGCGGGAAAACGGCTAGTGTACGTATAAAGCTAAACTGAAATCAAAACCATCCTCATGGATGACCCTATCTTTTGAAAACTATCTTTTGATGAAAATCTATGTACCTAGTAGGTTATCGTGAACAGACAGGCAGACGTAAGGCTTTTGTATATTTATATCTACAAGCAAGTAAACATCCCGAATCCTGCAATTATAATTGATCTTTCGAATGATATCCCGTCAACCCAACAATCCGTTTCCAATATCTGTCTTACCTGTGTTTCTGTTGTTTTGATCATTAGAGATATGTATTAGATATTACTAGTACCGGGATATGTCAAAATTCTACCTTTAGTAAGCAAATTAACAGATCGATCGAATATTAGGAATGGCCGTCAATCACTCACAATCTAAAATCTGCAAAACAAATGACGTCGCATAACTTCATCCCCCGTTCACATAAACAATAGAACTCACAAAGGAGCTTCAAATTATGCGTCAAACTGCACCAAACATGACATATTGAGTCAGCCAATGCAGAAACACTTCCCGAAGCTATTTTCATGATTTCAATAATAAATATCGGTACTGAAACGAAATCATAAATCAGAAATGGCTGAGTATGATTCAGTACAAAGTACGAGCTACTGATATAGAATTTATGATATAAACAAACAAAGAAAATGGGTGTTTTATTGCTTAAAAGAATAAGTAAAGGTGCTTTCTGATATATCGTGGGAATGGGTTAGACGCATTTGTAAATCATTTGACTTTGACAGAACTCGGTTTTTGGGAGCCAAAGTGGGTATGAGAATTGATTCCTGAGAGGGAAAATCATGACAGGTCATATTGATGCTGAATGTATTTTGCAGCATAGGTTTTTGGGTTGATGTACAATTGATTGTATTGCGTTCCTAAGCAGAAGAATACTTGCGTTTTTATGAAAGTAAGTATATGAAGTGTGGCGAAAAGATCATTTGCTTTAAAGTGGCTCTTGTAATACTTTAAAACGTTTAGGAATCTAGTTTTAATAATCTTTATAAGTTGTATGTTTATAACGGGTGTGTCGTTCACAATCACATTAAATCCTATCGCATATACTTTATGATATTCTATGGCGAATTGTAAAAAAAAAATAACCTAATCCATTCAGTGGTTTAACCACAGGATTCATTTTTCGTTTTTATAATTTACAACATCATGTGTAAAGCAGAGATAAAGTTAGGAGTATCAAATGTTTTGATCAGTTGACAGCTGTCAGTTTTCAAGGGAGAATTTCAGTTGTTTGTAGTGACTGACTTTTATATGGTGTTCTAATTTTCGCACATTTTTATTGTATTTACTTTGTTTGAAAAATTATTTTTTTTTATTTTTACGTATTTTTCTTTTTTCTTTGTGTTTATCGTCATATTTTAACCAGTACATTAACGCATTTAATTTAATGTGATTGTGAACAACACACCCGATATACCTATACTATGTTGTAGTGATAGTGATAGATGGTAGAATCAATATATGTTACACAATAACTCATTGATAAATTATGTACCTGTTATAATAGCTCTGTTTGTAAAAAATATTAAAAAAAAACCGGCCAAGTGCGAGTCGGACTCGTGCACGAAGGGTTCCGTAAATTACAGTTAAATCAACCTATCTCAAAAACTATAAGAGATACTTTGATCAAACCAAAAATCGTTGAAAGAGTTAATTAGCATGCATCACCTCTATTTTTTTTAGAATTTTATACCCCGTAGTTATAAAAATAGAGGGGGGGGGGACATACTTTTTACGACTTTGAGAGCTGATATCTCAAAAACCGTTCACTTTAAGAAAAATGTTTTTTAGAAAACTTTATATCATTTTAAAAGACCTTTCCATTGATACCCCACACGGGTATGTACATCGAAAAAAAAAATTTCATCCCTCAGTTACATGTATGGGGGGCCCCACCCCCAATTCTTTTTTTTACTATTTAGTGTCATATTTTTGTAGCGGTTCATACAACACATATTCCCATCAAATTTCATCACTGTAGTACTTATAGTTTCCGAGTAAATCGGCTGTGACAGACGGACAGACGGACAGACGGACAGACGGACATGACGAAACTATAAGGGTTCCGTTTTTGCCATTTTGGCTACGGAACCCTAAAAAACAAAGTGATCACTGTGTATATTGTATGTGTGATATTTGTATGTAGATAGACTTTTCTGAACCTACCAAATAAAAAGAGAAAGACGAAATGTGGGCATAATTTTCACGGTAATCTGAGTAATTTATCAGTCTTTCTCTTCCCTGTACGTGATTCTACTATATCATGTGTTTCTAACTGAATGTGGGTGCAAAAAATATGAAGGCTTACTCGTACTATAACAAAGTATTTTTTTTTGGGAACCAGTGAAAAATTCTGAAAAAAATATATATCTGTCTACTAGCTTCCGCCCGCGTCTTAGCCCGCGTTGAGTTTGGTTATACCGCGTTTCAAAGAGAATTCTTCAAAAGTCTTTGATAAAAACTATCTTATGTTCTTTCTCAAGGTCAACTCTATCTCTGTACCACATTTTATTAAAATCCGTTCAGTGGTTTAGACGTGAAAGCGTAACATACATACAGACAGACGGAGTTACTTTAGCATTTTTATTATTAGTTGGGATTGCAAACATTCCTTCTGTATACAACGAGTTTTCCAAATCGTTGTAGTAGTAGTTAGAACAAACTCTTCAGTTTTTTAAATTACCTGGTATACTCAATAAAACATTTCTGCGAAAGACAGGAAATGTTTTTGGTTTCGAAAAACACGACAATGAGTGGTCGAATTCTAGAAAGTAAATTGATGTAAATATTTCCTGAAAACTTTACTAGATCCGTTTAATTAATACATTTCTTCCAGAATCCTAAATATACACTGGATAACTAGAAATCTCAATTTATGTTCAGGTAAACTGTAGTTCTCAGTTTTAGTAATTTAATAATCAATATTCTACGTAATGTGTACTATATTTAACTTCATATATTAAATCAATATCATCATAATAAAGAGAAAAAAAACATATTATTTGTCTGCTTGTGCAAGTAATTTGTTTGTGGGTTCGAAACTAATGAAAATATTTGGGAATTTCTTTCACTGTTGGTAAGCTAGACTATCCCCGATTTACATAGGCTATATATCTTGTCCGGGAATGAGAAGTTGTTCCCCCTGAATGCGAATGAACCCGCGGGAAAACAGCTAGTAATCAACTCCACTTAATGAGTAAGTACTATATTTAACTTCATGTATTTAATTATTCATAAAGTCATTATCTAAGTCTAGATTTGAGCTTATTTAATGGCCTTATATTCGATGTCTGAATATCTAACTAGCATTTATCTTTTCGTAAAGAAAATCACAATTTGAACCACTTCACGTCCCGATTACAGAATCGAATAATTATGTAAAATTTATTTTAAAGAGGCTTGTTAGCATAAAAACCACATTAGCTTGAAAAAGTGCGTTTTAATTTCTACTTGCAAAATATTCTGAAGCCAATTTCTCGTCATCAAATAGGTCATGTAGCATACATTGAAGTAGACTAGAGTACGCGACAACTACCCCATACGCAAGTGGGAACGTTCCTAAGAACCAAGCGGTGTAGCTCGGGAAAACTGATAGGAAAATCTGCCGGTGTGAAAACGCTGTTATGGTAGCACATTAACAACGGGACGAAGCAAAAACAAAAGTGATTGATGTATAGCTAAGACATAATTGGCCCCTCTACATTGTTTACCCTCACAAGATCTATAGTCACTTAACACCTTCGCATTAAAACAAAAGTTCACATTTTATTTCCACTCAAAACTCGTTCCGAAGCTTTCAACTCTTCAATCTTTACATCTCATTAAACTCGCATTCCTTTAAAAAAATACGAACCGAACTAAACAATGGAAATAGCAATCCATCAATTTCTCTGACCAGGGGTTGAGTCATCGTATAATATTGCAATGTAACATAATAATATATGTATAACTGACATACATAGTTTGAATAAGTCGATAGTTCGTCTTCTGACTGTATCAAGACTAGGATTTGGACCTCCAAAGTTTAGAGTTTGTATGATAGAACGTCCTTTATGATATATGTATCTTCTCCGTGTGAAAGGAGGCCTGTGCCCAGCAGTGGGACGATACAAAAGGCTGTAACAGTAACAGTAAATATATGTATATAGTATAGGTCTTGACTTCTCAAGTATTCGACATGTTATTTTGATAAGAGCTCCTTGCTGCCATTTTTGTGCAAATATTCATAGATTTACTACGATAATTTTGGGAAACCGTTGGGGTTGTAATTTTCTCCTAAAAATAATTAAACCTTTCATTGAGTTAGATGAAGTTTTAAAATAGATTTATCAGCTTGAAATATCTGGTTATCTTCACATACAAAACGCCATAAAATAACCCCTGAAAGGCTCATATCATTTAATAGAACCCATTCTTATAAAATGTACGCCGCTTAGTAATATAATTTTCTGTGCTGAATTTCGGCAGAAACGCGTAGATTACGCGAGCGTATTTACTGATAAACAACATCACAGAGGATACATAAAATGTCAATGGCCTTTGAAAAACTAATAAGAAACTTACCCAGTTAAACACAGCCCTCGAAACTTCGAGAAGGAATTTTGGTAGTGCGTCTTCTTGAGCAAATGTTGTATGGTCAAATTAGTTAGAATTACGCACTTCAAGTAGTTCAAGAATGTTACAGATTTTGTGTTTCTAGAGATAAGTTATAACTACAGTTTTTGGATTATGATGCAGCAGCGGTTACTTAGTTGACTTGACTCAAAGTAATCTTTTAGCTTCTATTTGTAATATAATTTAAAAAATGAGAAAATTACCTTCTGTAAGTTAGCAAATAGTTCTATTTATTTCATGAATATAGTTACTGATTGCCTGTAGTTACATTTTGACAAATTCCAGTAAATTAACTTGCTTTGAAGAACACGAATTCAAGGCTTAAAACTATCTATAAAATCCTATTAGGTACACCAATTTAGTATCTAAATAAATCCTGCCAAATACTATCGATACTACGAGTATCAATGGGTTTTATTTCAGTCTCAAGTACTGAAACTATTCATTGGCAAACTCAATACATAAGTCTACACGTAAAGGAAAATTTGCTAGACAGGGCACGTGTTGCTAATACAATCTAAAGGTCATTGTAGACATATGAACTCGGATACGGATCGTAGCTGCCCGTATAGAGTGATTGTCCTGAGGCGAGACGATTACGTTACGATGCCGATTGGTGTACGTTGCAATGAGGAGTTTTGTATTTATATATATACACTATTACATACAATGTCTTGTAAATGCTGTATAGAGCTATGAATAAGTTCATTGGTCCGTTTTCTGCAGGATCGCATTAAATTTTATGGGATTATGACAGCAAGGAGCGACTGCGCCTCTTCTGTCCATAAAAGGCATACACTTGTACCTATGTACTTACGTAATTACTATTTAGTAATCCGTGCTTGAACGCGATTGAAGTATGAGGTATTGAGGTACAAACTAACATACTTGATCAATATGGGTGACAGCTATTCTCTACGGTTCCAAATACATCAAAAAAGGGACTACTTCTTGACTATCTGTGTACCAAACTTCTACATCGGTTTAGCAGTTTTGACGTGCAAGCCGGCCAGACAGACACAGAGACAGAGTTACTTTCGCATATTTATCATATAAGTTAGAATGAGAATGCTCTTTGTTCTATTTATGTAATCTTGAGACCATGTAAGCCACCGAAAAAACGAACACATAAATAAAACGCCACGATACTAGCAAACCACCCACGGTTCTTAAAATATCTATTAGGGTTCCGTAGCCAAAGAGTAAAACGGCTGGTCAGAAATTAAGCCCACCAAGGCCAAGGCCCGCCCCGGGGCTGCGGGATTGTTCAAAAGAGTTACCGTGGCCCTGGGACCTGACATAAAGGGAATAAGAATGAACATAATTTTAGCCAATAAGAGCCTGACACTCTCACGCTGTTTACCCTCAGCGGGAGCCAGAAACAAATAACCTGACACGAATGCAGTTTTAATCGTCTTTTATGGATGGTAAATCCATTGATGATGCAAGACTTCGATTTCGGTCAAAAAGTGCTAAAGTGTTAGAGAGCCCCCCAAAATCTCATATAAAACAAAACTGTTTTGTTGTGACCGAAACACATCGCGTGCGAGTCGGACTCACACTTGACCGATATTTTTAATACATTACACAACATAAAACATAAACCCTCACAATAGCTTTACGATCATCTGTTTTGAAAAACTACCGGGAAGTATGTGAAACATTGTGCTAAAATTATATCTTGTATGACGTCATGGAGTGTATGGGTTTCTTGCTACAAGTATAAGAAATCTTCAACGGATTTGTCTTGTATCGGATTGCGGAAAATTGTGGTGTTATACTTCTTTATGAGTGTTACCAGAGTAGAAAAATACCCTTGAGTTGGGTATAATTTTTATTGGTTTTCATAAAAGGAATAAAAATTATCATCATCAATCTTTTTTTGTATAAAACTTAACCTAATACTTGAATATTACCTTAATGTATGTAAATTACTGACTCTATATTGTAGATTCATACCACAAAAAAAAAACAGACTGAATCATGTTCCTAGAGTAAAAGATGTACTTCTGCGATTCGCCTCTATTTAGAAGTTTTATAATTATTTGTATATCGGGTGTGTCGTTCATAATCACATTAAATGAAATGCGTTAATATACTGGTTAATATATGTCGATTAACACAAAGAAAAAAGAAAAATACGTAAAAATAAAAAAATGAATTTTTCAAACAAAGTAAATAGAATAAAAATGTGCGAAAATTAGAACACCATATAAAAGTCAGTCATTACAAACAACTGAAACTCTCCTTTGAAAACTGACAGCTATCAACTGATCAAAACATTCGATACTCCTAACTTTATCTCTGTTTTACACATGATGTTGTAAATTATAAAAACGAAAAATGACTCCTGTGGCTAAACCGCTGAATGGATTAGGTTATTTTTTTTACAATTCGCCATAGAATATCATAAAGTATATACGATAGAATTTAATGTGATTGTGAACGACACACCCGTTATAGTGTAGGTAACATTCCATTATCATACACCAACCAAATATTTGTAATTCTCATTAAACATTGTTTATCAACAGAATAATGTCCCTAAATGTTTACTGAATCCTTAAATTAAAGCTTTCTATATTTGCTGGAACTTCAGAAGTTCAGAGCATTAACCGTTGAAGATCGTTCATCTTCACTCCGGTTCACGAGAGGACATCTCACAGATTGTTTTGATCTCTTTAACGACTTTATTGCAATAACAGCATCAATTACAATTATCTAATGGAAAATTCAAAAGGAGGTTTAGATTGTATTTTAGAGTTTGAGGTTGAAACCTTTTTGGTGAAAACTCTTTTGATTTTTAACGTTCTAGAATTTTTGTCTGTGGTTGTATTTTGATAATGTTGTAGTAGGTATATTTTTTTCTTATTTCTAATGTTTTATGTTTTGGAAAATCTTTTTTACTCTTGAATTCAGGCGCTCAAGTTTTTAGAGCTTAGTATTAGATCGAGAACTTAGAAAATTGAATAATTCAAGCATTCCTAAAACAAGCTACAACCCATACTTATATGATTCTTATCTTAGGTACAACGCATTTATTTTCAGGTTAGAAGCAGATCCAAGGAAAAATACTCTAAAAAGCTGGCAACACCACCTTGTAAGGATATACGACCAAGACGCAAGAACTGACACTTAGTTCGGAAATGCAATAAGTTCTGAATATCGAATATCTCTCGCATATGGCGAAGACGTCATGTTCTAACTGTAAGTACCTACTGTCTGACTTCAGTATTGTGTAAACTAGATAATGTGAAATAGTTTTGTTTATAATAAAGAGCTCATCGAGTGTGTGAAGCAATAAACTATATGTTAAATATTTTGTTGAGCGAGTTAGTTAGTGTATGGATGGTATTATCAAATACCTACTTGGTCCAATTTTCCGCAACCTACATAGATATTTGAAATCTGAATTTTGTTTCTTTGTTTGTACGAGCTAATCTTAGAAACAACAGGGCTGATTCGAAAAAATATTTCATTGTTAAATAGCCTATTTATCGAAGATGGGTTTTCGTTCGACTTGAAGAAGTTTCCACAAGACGGGTGAAACTACTGTAGTGAGCAGTAACAGAGCAATTAAATAAAACACATAAATAAATAGGTACCTAGATTTTTATTTTCCTAACCTCCCATAACAATATTAATCACAAAATTTAATTTTCTTAAACAACAAGGCCATGGAAGACGTTACCCCGCAACACCCCATCCCCCATGGAAAAAGTTAAGTGAATATGTAAATACGGGATCATTTGCGCTATGAGGTCTTATTTAAATAGGTTGCTAACTAATCTTCAAGTAACACTTCGCTTTAACCATTTGGGGTGCAAACTTAATGAGTTATGGTTATGAAGCTCCCTTTAAAATATGCCTTCTTTAGTTCAGTCCTTTTATTCATGCAAGGCACCAGTCTTTAGCCTCAGTAGGGATGAAAATCTAATATTATGAAGCTGAAGAGTTTGTTTGTTTGATGTTGGTTATTTCATCACTTTTTCAAAGAGAAAACTTGAAAAAAAAACATTGGATAAACGGTCTGGCCGTCATGGCCAATATTCAAAGATCTGACAGTAAACTTGTTGGTGCTACTAATAATATGCTGCTTAATTCCAGAGACAATCCTGCAAAAATATCTCAAAACATAATACCAAAGAAAACAAGCTATACATTACAAGACTGAAACCACCTTATACATGGATGTATGTAGCATATAATATAAAATATGAAAATTCTAACATGCACAAAAACCGCTGACAATTAGCATTTAAATGGCGTCGCCATTGTGACAACATGCTCCCTTATTCCTTCGCTGAAGTTATTTCTTTACGGCCTCCGTATGACGTCACGAGGCACGACCATAAAACCCTTAACCCACACTGGAACAAGTCTATAAAAACTCCCATTGTTGGGGTACGTGTCACGTAGCAACATGAGCAGAAAAGACCGTCTTTTAAAAGCGGTAACTTAGAGCATTCAACTTATTGGATCCACCTTGCGCATAAAAAATCTCTATCTGAAAAAGTATGAAAATATTAGTGCGGGGGCGAGGTAAAGCAACATATAATAATATCACACTCATTTTTTAGCACATCGTCACACAATCAAACATGACGCACACATATGCATTTATACGATCTCTTACGGAAGTTTGTTGAACCATTTCTTCTTTCAAAAACGTTTTCGGGCCGTTATTTTTTTTGTAAAATTTACCTAAGTGCTGATTTTCTATTTTGAATAAATCACTTTTTACTTTCCTTTAGGAGCAGGTGGTTGACTGAAAGGTATAGCAGTGGCATCTCCTGTTGGTTCAATGCTCTAAAAGCAAAAGGTAAATTAAAAACACGAGTTGTTCTTTAGTATAACTTTATTGCTTCTGAAGCGAGTTTTCGTGTCCTTTTAAACGTCTTTGTAGAGGTTAAATGTCGATACTTTGAAGAAAGAGTATGAAATAAATTAATTACCACGCCTACAAAAGTTTATAAAATAATAAAATCTTTGCAAAACTGATTCGTGATTTGTTGCTAAGCCAACATGTAAATGATAATATCTCATTATGTGCCTAACAGGATGCAGCTGTGTATAAGATAGTTCAACTCAGATTTGCGCGCGGCCCTATGTGTGCGTCGGCTTGTAAATATACAACTTTCATTCGTGTGACAGTGACGTCGTCCGAGCATGACGTGTTCTCATCGCTTTTTGTTATGGGTACAGTCGTTTACGAAAATGTCTAGTTCTTCATGGAGAAAATGTTTTAAGGAGTCAGGTAGCGTTTCAAAAAAATGAAACAACATTCAAAGCTTTTTATTATTACATTTTACAGTTTATCATTATTTTCTCATACGGCTTTTCAAATTGACATTGACAGTATCTAAGAAATAAATGAAGTGAAATATCTAAGATGAATTAAATACTCCTTACATATTTTCTAGTTCGGGGTACGCGGACAATAAATAAATGTGTGGACTAAGAATGTAAAAGACCTATAATTTAGTATAATAATGGAAACAAAATGTGTGGGGAATTTAAAAAAATTATATTGCTTCGCATAATGTCGACCAAAATAAGACGGAAATAATGAAACTCATAAATGAACGTTTAAGTCAAATTGATGAAGGGATGTTGGGTAATACTTGTCGACATGTACAAAAGAAAAAAGAAGAATACTATAGACATTTTGACATGGAGTCAGAATTTATAATTAACATTGGTGAAAGTAGCGAATCCGAAAATTCATCATTTGATTTTTCAAGTAGCGATACAGAATCATTATAAATAAATAAACTAAATTACGTAATAACTGTACTTTAAACAGCCGTATACAACCCCTAAATAACTGTATTTGTACCCGACTGTACCTCTTGTCACGCACACAAAGTCACTGTATATGTACAAGGGTTACCCACACATAGGGCCGCGCGCACGACTGAGTTGAACTTACTATACCAGTATTTTACGCGCAGTGACTGTCTATCTGAACTCCTCAACCCAGTTACTTGGGCAAGCTGTTACCTACATCTTGATAAGACTGGTGACCAAACTTCCTGGCTTTTGACTAGCCATCTATCAACTCAAATCACTCGCTATAATGAAATAGCTATGACAAGATGGTCACCCAACCATGGACCGGGTTGCATGAAACGTTGAAAACTTTATGATCAAACAATCCGTGCGGCTGGACAAGAGCTCCTCAAGTGAGAACATATAGATACGATTTTTAATTTCTAAGTAGTTTTTCTTGTAATCCTATTTGTTTCCAATTTAACTATCCAGACGTCGCCGTATCGTATACACTATACAAGTTTAGTAATCCGACTTCGAAAAAGGGATAGCATCTCTCATTATGAAAACTTGTTATATTATCTCTTCTAGTGTGAAAATGTATGAACAAATAGTGCTCAGCTGTTGTAATATCTGTAGATAAGTCTTCAGATGAGTTTATAAATCTCAGTTTAGGCACAGATTACTATAATAGGTTTAGGCAGGCGGCTTAGTAGTTAAAGTAGTATAACAACTGCTCAAGTAAGTAGGCATGGGTGTTTCGATTCCAGTTTAAGCAAATATCAATTACATAAACTTTCTAAGTATATTCTGGATATCACAGACTGAGATCATGTTGAGCAGACAGGTAGTGATTGATGCAATAGGACAACAATATAAGCTGCCGATGATGCTGATGATCAATTACCGACTTTTGCGATAAAATTCAAAGAGCAAATTGCAGTCATCTATGCGCTTGAATAGATAGGTAATTTGGTATACAGTTGACTGCACATCCCTTGGACGTAATCCCTTTAGGATGCTTTTCACCACGGCCCAATAGATAGGATGTATCCTTAACCGGCTTAAGAACATGCGTAATACCATACCTCTGTAAGATTCTTAGGTCCGAAATATATTACAACTCCCTAAAACACATGAATTCCTTTGCGTTTTCTTTTAGCCGTCTCATTACAGTGAACATTTTTCAAGTATAGTTAGATGCTGTAAAGTAATGTAGTTCGATCCTGACGCGGGTAAAGCTGCGGAAACCAGTAAGTAGTTGCGTAATAGGTAATGTTGCCAATGTTGGTAAATCACAGGGTTGACTGAACTTTACAAAAAAGTAAACACAACATTGGCCATTCCCAAATAAAGTGCAGTAACAAACAAGCAAATCTCTTTTCTTTTTCCAGTTCATCTTCCGTCACATTCCCCCAAAAAGTAATATCCAAAGCAAAAGTTTTTTTGTGATGAAAGTCCAAAACGGGACGGCCAACTGAAATCGGGCCCAGGCCTAATGGGGGTCGAAATGTGTTCGGCCTCGATAGAAAGTAGGCGATACATGGAAAATGAACAATAATAATGGAGTTTATGGTAGCCTATTACTATAAGCGGGATGTAAGCGAGGAGGTCGGAGCTTGCTCGATGGTAAAATTATGTGTCGATGGCTGTGCTATAGAAGAATGGACACCAATGCTGCGAAATTCTTGGCTTTGCTGTGTAGGAATAGACATTATATGTACAATGAATACACATGAAGTCTTAGTAATAGGGTCTTGATTTTGCCTCTAGATAGGGGGCCCTTCTCTTCTTCTTGTCGAGTGAGCTGTATATTTAAATAATCACCTAACAAGGCTTAGTTTGAGAGTTTTCTTGAATCCGTCTGATGGCTTCTGTGGAAAAATAATATTGAAAAAGTAATCCCCATAACGACATTGAAAGGTATGGATAAATGTCTCTAAAATCTTAATGTCTTAACGCTAACAAAATGATTGTTAATCACCCTTTTTCGGTTAACAACTGCAGCAAATGTTCTAATGGAACTTTAAGAGCACGTTTTTTCCTCTCTGAACAGTGGTACAACCGGGACAGTCCCGATGGGAGATCAGTATAAACTAATAACGTAAAGGTCAGTTCAATGGGTCATTCAATGGTGTTTGCTATGGCAGACACGAATCTATACCCGTGTGATAAGATTACAACACAAACGTGAGCGTGAACTTACGTTTTGATAGCGGTTGATAGGTCCTTTATACCTACGGTAAACGGTTCCATAAGTTCTAACATAAAGATGCGAAACACTTATTTCTTTTGATTTCAGTTTAAGACTGGGCTAAACTTATACATGGGTATGTCGTAGTTTACAGAAAAGGCTAGAATGTAACGTGACTATCTTTAACGTACCTACTCACGTCTTGCTACTACTACTAAACTTGAATTGGCTATGATTTTGGGATCTATGATGCCACAGACACAGAAAACCCTGTCGTATTTACGTGGGGCGTTAAAAAGCTAATAAAATCACTTTTCAACAAACGTCTATGTAAAACGCAACAGTATTCCCAAGTGTATATTGCATAAACGGTTTAGCATACATTCTTAATTAATTGAACGCCAAGACCACTTCGGTGTAAATGCATTTTCATCTGGATTAGCTCCCAGGAGTATTACTAGCTAGGAGAAACTGATATCGTGAGAAGTAAACAGTAAATAGGGTCTTGAAGGAGCAAGTCACTCTAAAATCAGTCATTTGATGCCTTGCAGATATGTAGCTAGTGTTTTGTTTATACATTTTGACCACCACGAAGTTTATAATGGCAAAATTCGGAGTCGCAAAGAAGTTTGGCCAGAACTGTACCTAAGTTCATGGTTTTGACAATGATATTGTTTTTTATGCAAATATTTTATTTTTATTGTAAGTTTGTGTACATAATGTTCGAAAGTAGGTATCATACTTATTGACCTTCTCAAAATGAGAGTGGTACGACCATTGCCAAACGACTTTCCTGACAAGTAAAAGAAATAACATTTGCCCTAATGTTCCGATATATTTTTATGAGAATATTTGTCTTTGGCGCCCCATTTCATACTCAAATAGGTTATTTAGTCAGAAACATAATATTGGGATTGGATTTCTTAGAGCCTTCTTTGCAAGGCCTATATTATCATTGGCTAAAGATGTCGTTGTAACACAATGAAGTACTTACTTACGAAGCAAATATCTCGTTCCAATCAGAAAGTTCCCATTGTTTTCACAGAGAGTTCAAAATGTTTTTATTCTGTTATAGGTATGAATCGTTCTAAATAATCGATTATTTATTATTTATATTTATTTATACAAGGGTAGAAGCCGACCCCAACATAGTGTGGGAAAAGGCTCGGAGGATGAATGATTTATACAAGGGTATTATGTTAGTAATTTTATTTATATTTTAGCACATTGAGTACGCTGACCGCCGACTTGTCCGACAAACAACAGTTTTTTTATTATTATTATCCAGCTTTAACCGAAGGATTAGGCTTAAAGAAATCGACCAAATAAGGAACTTCAAAAATAAACTTTTGCCCTTTCCAAATATCTCAATCTATCAAAAATATTATTTTAAGAAATTCTCCATAATAAAATTTTGTCCGAAGATACCTACATTTTCCTTTAAAAACAAAAGCCGGGACCCTTATCTTTGGCCAGAAACAAACCAAACTACGTAAGTTCAGGATATGATGAAACTTTTCATATATGGACATTGGACGTGTATAGAAATTTTTGGCCAGTTTCCCATACTGTTCTTGAAGTTTTGTAAGAAAACTGACACTATGTCAAAATATGTAAGTGATTTATCAGATGAAGTACACTATGACACAGATTTATTGTTTCAGGCTTTTCAAAATAAGTACCAGTGTACCGATGTAGTGTACCTACTCATAGAATTTCATTTGCACCGAATTATTTTCATTGATAACAAGAGCAAGGTCATTATTTCAATTCATTTCTAAGCATTTCTAAAATCTGCAATCATAACGCTTTTTTTTTTGTTTTATTAAGGACTCATTACATGCCAACGAGAATACAATTAAGTAAAACTAAACTACTTATATCGGGTGTGTCGTTCATAATCACATTAAATGAAATGCGTTAATATACTGGTTAATATATGTCCATTAACACAAAGAAAAAAGAAAAATACGTAAAAATAAAAAAAATGATTTTTTCAAACAAAGTAAATACAATAAAAATGAGCGAAAATTAGAACACCATATAAAAGTCAGTCATTACAAACAACTGTAATTCTTCCTTGAAAACTGACAGCTGTCAACTGATCAAAACATTCGATAAGTACTCCTAACTTTATCTCTGTTTTACACATGGTGTTGTAAATTATAAAAACGAAAAATGACTCCTGTGGCTAAACCACTGAATGGATTAGGTTATTTTTTTTACAATTCGCCATAGAATATCATAAAGTATATGCGATAGAATTTAATGTGATTGTGAACGACACACCCGATATAAGTACCTACGTATATGTGTGAGTAGCCTATCTACCTTCTTGAGGTATGTGTTTGCAGCCTTGCATCAGCTAGGTACATCATATCCATCTAACAAAAGGAGGCCCATGTTTACGGGTTAATAGGTTTACTTATGTAAGTACGAGTGGTACGACCCACAAACTTACCTAAGATCTACCTACAGGAAAATCCGAATTCGCAGTTTACATGAAATTCTGTTCTCCCTGAGGGCTTCAGAGGTCAGTCGGTCAAACAGTAGCTAGATTATACAGATACATGTATAATTAGTTTACTTAAACTAAGAAATTGTTCGTTCACTTTAACAAGGATATTTTGTCTGTAAGTTAACTGGATGTACCTATTGGATAGATATTCCTATTTCGTAGACATTTATTTATTAAGAAATAATAATATAGGTAGCCTGAGCAGAACTATAGGGGCAGGAGTTCTTAGGACCATCAATTTAATACATATAGTACCTACCTACCAACTATTCAAAATGGAGTTATTACTTGTAAGTTTGTATATTATCACTAGGTAGGTAGGTAGGTATTCTATAAAAAATTTGAGTGAGGGGCAAGATAAGGCTAGATTAGGTAGGTATATAAATAGGCAGCTAACACAACAATAATTGGAAAACTACTCTTTCGGGACGTTTAGGTGTGAAAATTTTAATAATTTCTTTATGACTTCTTTAGTAAACAAAATTATGGGTGTGTATCAGGGCTGCTGTACCTGAAGAATCATTATATGATTATGTACTGATTATATTATACTTAGATAGATCTATACATAAATCTTCAGCATTACGCAATTTATATAACAAGTGCCTGATAATTTCAATGCCGCAATCATTAAACCAGAGCATATTATCAAATTGCTCGTTAAGTTGCTATTTACGGAGAAATCTTCTTCTGGTCCAAAAATACCGCGGAAACACAAAAATAACCCGATAATGTATACTGTGAATCGGTTATTTTCATACACGGTAAACCAATAAAGAATCTACAAGTCACGGTAACAAATTGCATCGAATTTTTGTTGATAAATGAGCACTTTCCGCGTGATTTGAGCTTTATCTTTTGAAATATTCGTCTTTGTTAAGCCTTCCTTCAATGGTTGCGTAAATCATAGGGGAGCATGAGTTCCTGTAATAATTTATTTTTAGATTTTCATCATTGACTTATGTGTGATTCGAAGTGAAGAGGAGCGTGATTTATTTAGCATCGAATCACAGAAAAATATCAATCGTTCACTTATCTGGAGTTACGAAAAATAGGTGGTTGTTTGTCATCCGTTCCTACTTGACTTTTTGCCAAAATTCAAGTTTTTTTATTAAACTTCAGTAGAATAACGCACCTCTTCATAGGTCTTTTCTAGATAAACATTACCAGTGATTTAAAACAACGTTCCTAAGCTTAGTGTCTTCAATAGATGCTAGCTAACTTCTAAGAGGACATAACTAACAAATAACAAGAGATCGTTGATCCCAAAACAAACGACACACGACACCATCACACTGTTGAATAGCCGCAAGATGGATGACCACATAATTATAGGGAACAGTAATCCGATACTGAAGAAATTGTCGAGATAACAAGGTAATGGTCAAGGAAATGAAGTTGTCAATAGCATTGAACGGAGAAGTTTCCGTTGTGATCGGAAAACAGACGTTTCCTACCTGAATGTAGACACAATGAAGGTGACTGCACGGCCATCTTTGGTTGATAATATTGTCAGAGTTATTTTTCTTGCTATGAGTAGTCTTTTGTTTTTATTTGTAGTGGAAATGTTTACAGACCTAGTGCTTACTTACTTAATAAACATATTTCAATCATTTGAAATTTAAAAAATACAAAATGTTAGTCGGTATAGGTTTCTTGTTTCTTCCTTTCTATACACGAGAACATTATAAAGATATTGGATTCACACTACAGCAGTGGGTAGTATTCCTTAGAAACCAAAGACATGCAAGATACTTATGGAAGACAAGAAAATTCTAGTTACTAAACAGTTATGACCAGTTAGTTAAAGCTGCTTTTGATTAGAAAATTAATTAAAATTACTCTTTAGTGTTAAGAATATCCTTTCATAGGTACAACGATACTTAACATTAATTAATTACTAACGCCAATTAAGAGTTTACTTGATTAACGCTAAAGCTAGACAAATTACTAAACTAAATATGAGTAATCAAATACAGCATACAAAGTAGTAAATAAACTAATTATTTATTAAATTGTAACAGCAACCCCTCATTTCGGGTGAAAACTAGAAAAGCGGTACAATTTTCAAAGTCAAACACGAGCTAATTAATTTGGCCCCAAACTTTTTGTTTAGTATTAAAGTCTCTATTCGCTTAGTTAAATTGTTGCTATAGTTTCATTTTATGATAGTTTCTTCCTACTAAAGTGCAACGAATAAGTAGTGATTATAGTTCGGCCATTCAGAGAATGCGTTCCTGACACGTCGCGATTGAACTGACGATGTAACTTTGCAATGGCGTTGCAGTTACGATAAAAATATTTTTGCTGGTTGTTTACCGTTTTAACAATTGAGGAGCATTAAAACAACATTATTATATCAATAATCAATGAATGTTATTACGTCGTCAGTTCAATCGCGACGTGTCAGGAACGCATTCTCTGAATGGCCGAACTATAGTTGAAATGTGTTTTTATCATATCACTAGCCGCTTTCCCGCGGTTTTACTCGCGTCCCGTGGGAACTATTGCCTGTACCGGGATAAAATATAGCCTATATTACTCGGTATAAGTGTACCTTCAAATCAATGAAAGAATTTTTCAAATTGGTTCAGTAATTTCGGAGCCTTTAGAGTACAAATAAAAAAAATGTTTCCTCTTTGTTATTCTGTACCTACATATGTATAGAAGTAAGTACTAGTACCTATAGATAAATTCAAAATTGTTCGTCGCGTCATTCCCATATGAACCTTACTGAAGCCAGCAATCTAGTGAGGATTTCCAGGGACAGTTCCATCAATCAATCATATTGGCAGACGGATTGGGAATGCATTTTGGTGTTGTCATCCCAAAATGGCGGAATGAAGTCATTATGATGATAACTCTAGAGACAGATAAATGTGACCGAATTCAGTTTCATCAGTAGGTTTTTTTTTTCTTATAGAACTTTTTCGGGTAGGTACACGTTACTGTGTGTTTTGAAACTTGTTAGTTAGATAATAATATGGATATTTAATCACCAATTTTGATGCAAGGACCAAAAAGTAATCTCCCTATTTACATGCTTACTCCGCTGCAATAAAAACCAAAAAAGTCCTAGTCCAAAGAACAATAAATCCGTCCATAAAATATTTGATGGTGCGATATCAATGTCCCTCAAACAAGCCAATTGATTCTTCAACAAAAAGTGCTTGCCCGCTCTCACGAAATCCCTGTAGAATGCAACGGCATGACTCCCCATAATAAGTTGGGTAATAACTTGTGGAAAAATTGGGTCACCCACATACTGAGCTCACAGGGCGACACGTATTGGACATATTGTTGATTTTGCCATTTTTTCCGCCAAAAATCTTTCTACTTCAGTAGGCTTTGGGAAATCCAATAAGGTCAGGAGGAGGTCAGTTATTTTTCCATAAATGAGTTCTTTGTAGTGATATTGTACTATTCCACGTATGGGTAGTGTAGACGCGTGGAGGAGAAGGTCCCTATGTATCCAATCGATTATTGTTAACATAATGATGGCGAAATTAATTCATCGATTTTTTTTGTAGTTACATGACGTCCTACAAACTAAAGAACATGCCAAATGTTAATAGCAAATGCATAGCAAATTAATAGCAAATGATAATAGCATTACATAAATATTCCGCAATAACATAATATTTAAAAAAGCAAAGGATTCAAATAGGTAACTCTCGTTAGTGCCTACACAATTAGTTCAAGCAAAACTTAACAGTGTGGATACGTACTTTTTAGGCACATGAATCGTGTCAATAAAATCCAAACATATTAATACTATAAAAGATTGTAATGATAACTGTAAGCTTCTAGAAAAATACAAAACAATAATATTATTTCCTTCACACTATTGCTTTGTTTAATTTTTCAAATAAAAATAGACAATTAATGCGCGATTAGGAACGTTTCCGCTTATTTTCGAAACTGGCAACACCACGCAGAACTGTCATTACGTCAAATTGCAACAAACTTTCAAAATTGTTTATTTATTTGTTGATTCACAAATTCTGTTTACAAAAAGTGTTTTCTAATATTTGTTGAATGTGAAGTGAAGGATTTTAGTTAAAATGGCCAATAAACAAGATTATGATTACACTTACACTCCATTATGGACGGGAAACGAGTGAGTATAATCAATTCGATATTATTATTCTTCTACATTTGATATTCCACTTAATAATTTTGAAAATAGAATGCTGAGATTTAAAACATAGAATATCGTGTTCGAAACATTTTAGTAAGTTTTATTTAATTAAAAACATTTTACTCCTCTATTGTTTTGCCATAATATATTTACGTTAACATCTACATATAAGTAGGTGATCGTAATTATAAATGTTTTCACAAAAGCTGTGCCAGGGCTGCTATAATAAATGTTCAGTATTAGTATCGAGGATGTTTAACAGTCAAAGTATTTTATTTGACTTTTTAAATGTTTCTATGAAGTGGGTCGGACTCAATCACCGTTTTATTATCCTGTAGGTATCCACTGAGTTACTTACTAACTGTTATACCTATTAAATGCGTAATTTGTGTTAAGTAACATTTTATATTTCCTTAAATATAACATATTATGTTAACTATATGATTCACACATTTCAAGCAAAAACATTTGCATAGTGTTACTAGATACCAACTTGGTTAACCACATGGGATTTCATGGTACAATGCTCACACATAATAGTTATAAAACTGTATCATTAAATTGTTATGTTAACTGCGGTACAAAAACGGCACGGGCTATAAAATAAAATGGCATCCCAAGTTTCTCTACTAAATAAGAATGTTTTTTTTTTTATTGTTGAAGTTAAATACAAGTAATAGTTAAGTCACAATAACCTCAAACAATATTGTATAACTACACAGTTAAGATTATATGCGTGAAATTTTTATCATCTTTTTAAATAATATTTTGAGCATCTATTTTTTCTACAATTTACAATGGTTAATTTTGTTCTGAGATTTTTAGGAAGCATAGTGTATCACATTTATAAACTAATTTTGGTCAGTGGGTCGTCTTAGCTTTATATAAATGCATTAGGTATCATCAAACTCAATAATAAGAATAGGTATCAAAGCATACTATTATTAAAAGGCCACAATAAAGTATGCAACGACTCACATTCAATAATAACAGATATCACAAAACAATACATAATTTCTTATCTCAATAATAGCTAATTTATTTAAATAAATTCAAAATATATTACAAACCTAAAAATGCAACACCCAATCTAACATCTACCATTGATAAAATACTAATTCAAGTGGTATCCACTTTTACTTTCCCAGCTGTACAAAACACTAGTTAGGTACATGTATTTTTACATTCATACTACACTAAGTAGGTAGGTACAATTTTTTTATGTATGTGCACAATGTGTCACAATTATAGAACAAACTTGCAGAGATAGAGTAGCGTTTGTACAAGTTATCACTGTGAATATGGCTAACAAAACTACCTGGCTCTCCGTTTTCTGATTAAAGTTTGTGTCCATTACATACATGTAATAAATTATGACTTTATTTGTTAAATGAAAAAGTAAAATAATCATTAGCCTTTAAAATTCAAGAATTAAGCTCAAATAAAAGTATTCTTACCCAGTTTAAGTAGTATCTTCAGACATATAACACTGTGCATTACGATTATGGACCTATGTAAGCTCTTAATATTCTGTCAGTAATCAGAAAACTGAATTTTGTGTAGTGCCTGCTACTTTTATTAAAAAGAAAAAAATTAATTAAAGTACCCTCAATTGTCTTATTAATACAAGCTACAGGAGTTATTTATTTACGTTTGTTTCCTCCATTGACAAAAGTTATGTCACGCAGCATACCAAAGTGCTATTATTTGATTACGAGCTCGCCGTATCGTGGCATACAATGGAACTGTACATAAGTGGGGGGTGCAGGCCGCGTGAGTGGGCGATCTAAGTTGATTGTCGTGTCAGTCCACAGTGAGAGGCGCGGGCGTCGAACGCTGACTTGCCGGCCTCCAAATACCAACCGACGTTCACCTTTGAACCTAAACAAAGAAAACTCGACCTTAGATCGTTACGATAAAGTCGCTTTTCAAATCTCAACCGTTTTATGGTGTAGTGACCCCGTTGCCGAAAACCAGTGAATTCAGTGTTGTGAAAATGAATGAAGACAATACAGTATCGGACGATATGAAAAGGCAGGCTGCAATGTTCTATAACAGCACACAAAGGTTAGTTTATAATGTTTATTGCGAAAACATGCAATTGTTTGAAATTACCAACGGATGTCGCCGGTGCTACTTACATTTGGTGATTTATTTTATCGCCATATTGCGTTAACTTAAAGTCTATTTTCGTTTGCTAGACGGTTGGGTGTTAGAAGAATGCTGTTCGGCATATGCCTGCATTATACGTGTCATGAAAAAAATGTTCCGGTACGTTTGCCAATTTAGATGATCGATAGTTCCATAGTATTAAGTTTTAAATGGCCGCTATAACTGCGATTAAAATAATTGACGGTTATTTTTAGTTCTCCGAGATTAATTTCATTTAAAACGTTGGATTTTATTCATATTTTATAACAGTTGATAAGTTCAGTTTTTTCTTGAATTTACTGTTTGAAGGATGATGTTGAATGAATGATGGAATTCTGTTATTTATTATAGGAACTATCATCCACATAAATTGTTCCTATACTATTCACGTGGGATAAACCTACAGTAGGCATAACGAGAAATATTTAATACTGTAAGTTAATCCACCATCATAATGATAATATCATAACATAGGTACATTACCGTAAGTGGGTACCTATTCAGAATAGGCACTCCACTTAATAAAAGAGTATATTACCTACATGTGCGTGTGCTTAAACTATACCCAAATAGCGCATTATTAAGAATGGCTGTAAGTAGGTACCTAATTTAATAAGATTTTATTTAATAAATCTTAAAAAAAATTGGGAGCAAACTTTCAGTATAGAATATTTTGAAAAGACCCTAGGTACTTCCTAATACTTATCATGCATGCCCATGACAGTGGGACCTTACCAACATAGATACAAAAAAATATGGTGCCTAGGCAGGTAGGTATTGTGCACTAACATATTTTTTATTTCGCAGTAGGCCATAGGTATTAGCTATTGTCTTAGCTTACGAAGTCTAATAAAAAATCTAGAACAATAGATCAGTTAAAGCATTTTTCTTATCATTCAACTGATTCCATTATTGTTATCACAGAACCCTAGTTTTTGTCAGTCACTTTGAAACATTCTGTTTTTTTTTTTGAAGTTTTATTCCCTCCTTCCTTTTTTTAAATTATCATTCCCCTACTTGCTTCTCGTATCACTTGACAGTGGCACCGACGGCACAGATTGCCAGAAACAAAAATAGAATAGAATAGAAAATAGGTACCTACTACCTACATAGATACTACTACTACAATAGAGTTTTCTATCAGCAACTTAAACTAATTCTAAATTATTTAAATAACAAATGTTCTAAACTAAATATAATTATAGGAGGTGACTTCAATATTAACATACTATTAGACAACCTGAAATCGAACCAATTCATAAATTTAATGCAAGAATATAAATTTGTCCAACACGTAAAAAGCGCGACGCGTATAACTTCAAATACAACTACATGTTTAGATTTAATATTTACAAACTTCCGATTTAAAAATATGTGTGCAACTGTAGAGGAGCTAGGATTTTCAGATCATAATAGTACCATCTTACACTTAAATTTACCTGCACAAACTAAGAAAATTGCCTGGTCCGTAAAGAAAAGATTTTACAATCACACAAATATCTTAAAATTTAAATCGAAATTACAAGATATAAACTGGAATGAAATCATTATAACTGAAAAAGATATAAACAGTAATTATGAAGCTTTTAATAACATACTTATTAAAACACTGAATGAAACTATACCACTAAGAAAATTAAAGTTAAAACTAAAATATAAAAAATACTGGCTCACTGTAGGCATAAAAATATCGTGTAAAAATAAAAGACTATTAAAAATAATAACAACTAAAACAAAAAATCCTATACTGACAAAATATTATAAAAAATATGAAAAAACCTTAAAGAAAACAGTAACTACAGCAAAAAAATTACATTATAAAAATAAAATGACTAAATCTAACAACAAAGTAAAAACAATGTGGAGCATAATAAATGAACGTACAAATAAAAAAATACCAAGTGATAAATGCAACATAAACCTCCAAACGCATAATGGTGTAACCTCTGAACCTAAAGAAGTAGCAAACATATTTAATAATTTTTTTGCTTCTATCGGAGAAGCTAAGAAAAACCCAACTGACAAATTGAAAACAGCTACTTTAGTGAACACTACAGAGAATACAATCTTCCTCAGTCCAATAGATCCTTATGAGGTAAACAAATTACTTAAAAATTTAAAAAATAAAAAAAGTCACGGAATTGATGAATTACCGCCTACATTACTAAGAAAATGTGCAGATGAATTAACCTTACCATTTTATAAACTATTACACCAATCATTTGAAGAAGGTACATTTCCCAATCTCTTAAAAATAGCTCTTGTAAAACCTATTCACAAAAAGAATTCTAAAACCGACCCGAATAACTACCGCCCTATTGCCCTCTTACCGACAGCTTCTAAAATATTTGAAAAAGCGATGTGTAACAGAGTTTATGCGTTTTGTGAAAAATTCAATATATTTAATGACTGCCAAAACGGTTTCCGTAGAAACCGCTCCACTATTTTGGCTGTTTATAAATACATACAAAAAGCTCTTGACACCTTAAATGATAAAAAATACGCGATAGGACTTCTACTGGATATGACAAAAGCATACGACAAAGTGCAATTTGACATCTTATTAAAAAAACTTTATAATATAGGACTCCGTGGTAAATGTTATGACTGGTTCGTATCTTATTTAAAACACAGGGAACAAATAGTAGAAATAGAACATTACAATATTAACAAAAATGAAATAGAATTAATTAGATCTGATAAAAACCAAATCTCCGCGTCAATACCACAGGGAAGCGTAATAGGATGTTTCCTATTTTTAGTTTATATAAATGACCTTCCTAATAACATAAACGAGCCATGTGTTCTGTTCGCAGACGACATATCTATACTTACGTCGTGCGAAAATAACGCAAACATAAATGACAAATTAAATTCTATATTAGATACAACAATAAATTGGATGACAGATCATAACTTAGAAATTAACTTCAGCAAAACCAAAATAATTCCATTCTACCCTCGGCAAAAACTTCCCATAAATATTAACTTTACATTTAGAAATAATAAATTAGAAATAGTCGATACATTCACTCTACTAGGCCTAAACATTGACACACACATAAATTGGAAGTCACACGTCCAGAAAATAAGAGCAAAATTATCCAAATTTTCTTACGCCCTCCGCGAAATCAAAAAAACCACAGACCTCAAAACCGCACTAACAACATATTACGCATATGCTTACGCTTGGCTCAAATATGGTGTTATCCTATGGGGAAACAGTACAGACGCGCCCACGCTATTCACCCTACAAAAAAAACTAATTAGAATATTAGTAAATATTGAAGACACCGACAGTTGCAAACCTTACTTTCAGGAACTCAAAATCTTATCCCTACCCTGCCTCTATATATTTGAAATTTGTAAGTTCGTGCGTATGTACCCGGAATTCTTCACAAAAAGAGAGGACATACAAACAAAAATTTCTTTAAGGCATAAAAATAGGCTAAATTTACCAACGTCGCGTCTAAAAATGCACTCTGATAGTACTTTTGTCATGTCCATTAAAATATATAATTCTTTTTTTCTTTCTTTGTCGTTATCACTCTTGACAGAGTGGTCGTGGTCATCACTTCAGGTGTTGGTGGCAAGCTTAACAACCCGCCGCCACTCCTCTCTGATGGCCGCCTTCCTCGTGCATTCGTAAAGTGACGATGAGCCATTTACTGCCGCTTTTATCTGGTCAGTCCACCTCATAGGCGATCTTCCTCGTGGCCTGGTACCCTCAACCCTGCCCTGAACCACAAGTCGCTCAATAGCCACCTCCCCTCGGCGGCATACGTGACCAAAATAGCTGAGGATACGAGACTGTACCAAAGACGATAGACGTTGCTTGATGCCTAGTTCTCGAAGTATAGATTCGTTGGTACGAAATTCAGTCCACGATACTCCGAGCATTCTTCTCCAGCACCACATCTCTAGGGCGTCTATCTTCTTCCTCTCTACCTCCCGAACGGTCCACGTTTCTGCGGCATACAGGAATATGGGGAATACGAGTGTCCGTACTAGTCGGATCTTTGTGGCTCTAAAAATGTTGCGATTCCTCCATATTTTCCTCAGCTTGTCCATTGCAGATCTGGAGATCGCCATACGCCTTTTGATTTCGTCGATACATCCACCGTTGTTCGTTATTAAGGCTCCCAGATAAATGTACGATTGCACCACATCACAATTTGCAATTTTTGTAATTTCTGGAGAATTGTTATTCATGCGGTCGACAATCATCATTTTTGTTTTATTCCGGTTTATCTTAAGTCCGAACTCAAGACTAACCTGTGCCATCTTGCCAAGAAGCTCTTCCATGTGTTGGGTACTGGTGGCGAACAAAGTGGTATCGTCTGCATATCGCAGGTTGGAGATCTTCAAACCACCGATCGAAACACCGTCTGCCCAGTCTTCTAGTGCGATCCTCATTATGAGCTCTGTGTACACATTGAACAGTAGAGGAGAAATAATACATCCCTGACGGACTCCGGCGCTGGGGTGAAACAGATCAGACTGAATGTCGTCTGCACGTACTGAGGCTGTGCCATCCTCGTATAGTCTTCGTAGGAGATGTATCAGGTGTTTTGGAACACCCATCGCCGCCAGCGTTTCCCAGAGTTTGGGCCATTTGACAGAGTCGAACGCCTTAGAGAAGTCCACAAAGCATATGTAGACGGGCTTGTTGAATTCCCTGGACTTCTCTATAATTTGTCGCACTGTCAAAATTTGTCAAAATTTACTGTCAAAATATATAATAAACTACCGGAAAAAATAAGAAATTTAAATAAAAATACCATTTTTACCAATAAACTAAATGATTTCCTTATACGCAAATGCTACTATAGTATAAACGAATATCTAAATGAGAAATAAAAACTATACACTATTACACATCTACATACATACTTATATAAACAAATAAAAAAAAAAAAAATGTAAACCGTCCCATTAGAAAACCTAATAATTATATATATATATTAAAAAAAAAAAAAAAAAAAAAAAAAAAAAAAAAACTTCAAACTACTAACTACATACTTAAATACTAGAATTTAAACACACAGTGCTCTTCCTCCTCTCTCCTACTATTGATTGCTTGTGCCCGACAGGGTCCATAATTGTGACTAATATCTATAACCTACCAACAACCTGTAATACATTATGGTATGCAATAAAGAATTGAGAATTGAGAATTGAGTAACCCTACGAAAGCTTCATGTATTTTAAAGCTAAATAGCTTCTTCTTTTTTCTGAAGTCTGTTAAAAATAACTTACTAGACTTCCAGTCCACTTCTCATAATAAATTATTATGTCACGTTCTACGATCAATTATCGAACCTCGATAAACAGACAATACGTGAACTGAACCAACACCGCTTGGGTACACAAATTACATAATTATGTATTTATTTAAATATTTATCAACGGCACGTTTTTATTTAACATGTAGGAATTTTGTATGTACTTCGATGCTTCACACTTCATTAATAAAATATGTTGATAAAACTTACTGCGCACGAAGGTATGTTTCTTGAGTATTTTATTAAAATAAAATTAGGTCAGCTCTAGAACATTGTAACTCCTGGAACTATATGTTCGATCGATCTCTTAAAAGCAGTTCTGCAAATTTGTATGACTCTCATAACTGTTGCATTAATTGAGGGAATCGTATACTTTCTCGGTACTACAAAGTGCATACAAATGTATACTTTAGTACATACACTATGTTGCAGACTCAAATGTAGCTCGGTACTCATCCGTAAAACTAGATAGTTTTGAAATACATTTTTATCGCTTGCCAGATCATCAAGGAGAAGTTGTTTTTTGGCGAATTAGCTAAAATGTATAATAAACAATGGTATAATGTTAACTAAAACAACCAAATATAAAGTCACGTTTCGCAATAACTGTCTACCACCGACTGGCCGACGACTCGTTTAGATCAACACTAAGATAATACATAGGGGCCTTATAGACCAAAGGTTAGACATGCCTCATGGCGATTTTTTCTTGGAATACCTTGTTATTCGAACTTTTATAAAAACCGCCCAAAATTTTTGTTTCTATGTTAAACACTTATTTCTATGTTTCTATGTTAAATAATACTAGTGACGTAATGAAAAAACGTGTGTGGTAGTGGTCCACTGTAAAAAATACAAACGAATTTAGAGCCTTCTCCATTTTGAGAAGTCGGTTAAAAATGTTCCTATTATTTCAAAGGACAGTCTGCATAAAAATACAGTACAACAAATGTAACTCATGCCATTATTTACATGTGCAATGCACCAACTGGAACGAATAATCATATAAAAAAACTTCCTCGGAATACTAACACCCGATGAGTCTCGATACTTTGTACAGAATCGCGGTTTTCCTCTGTTTATTTTTTAGAAGTCAAGGTTACCTTATTCAAAGGTTTTTGTAACCGAAGCATTCTTCTTCAAGTTTTTGTTCGTATTTCAGACGTAGCAGTGTCGAATGCCAAGGAAACGCTCCTTCCTAAACAAATACTGTAATTCAATAAGTAAATTGGATATTGCCCATTTCTACGTATGGCTTTGTTATTATTACTTATTAGATTTGTTACTTACAATTAATTTTGTTGTTTGTAACTGACATTCAGGTAGATTAAATTCCTGAAAGGAGTACGGCGCAGGGCAGTTGTTTTAATTTCAGCTCTGAACGAAAAATATAAGTCATCTATAACAAGGAATTACCAGTATTCGCTAAGGCTTTTATACGAAAGACAAAAGCCAAATAAGACCCAAGAGTATGTAACCACCATAGCCTGTGAGCACCTGCACTGCATTAATTACAAAGACCATTCGCAATATTACAGGCAAGGTATCTCTGCATACCAAAGGCGAAGCAGATTCCATCAGTCTACCACCTATGGATGATCTATGGTATTGTACTTTTCCAGACGTCATGACAGAACATACCCCTTACGTGCCTTACCTGATATACCTATACTCAGACTTTGAACTCCAAAAAAAGAATCACGTAAATCGGTCTATAAACCTCGGAGTAATCGATGTACATACATAGAAAAAAAAAAACATACCGGCCGAATTGATAACCTCCTCCTTTTTGGGAAGTCGGTTAAAAAAGTAACTGCCCAGACACCAATACAAGTCAGCGAAGAAAACATATAAAAGGAAATTCATTTATTATTTAAACAAACAAAGATTAGTGACCTTCACAGTGGTTCCACTCTAGTTATCACTGTTATATAACGGAATAATATTACTACTCAGGATGTAAATACTCTGTATAAATAAGTAAATATTTTTTTCCTCCGGCAATGTCGACATGTTAAGTTTCAATGACGAATTTTCAAGGAAAACATCAAAAACTTATATTAACAACATAGTAATCACAATTGAAGTCCCAAAAAACCTTAATGCTTCGACTTATCCATGTGGTCTACTGGTCCAAAGAATTCAGTCCGGGATACCTAAGTGAAGATGAATGACTATCATGTAGAGATATCATGATGCCTGAAATCATGCAACGGATAGTTAATCGTCATCAATTTCCACTAAACAATCACCAAAACTTGAAGATTGTCTTAAAATTCCCGAAGCGTTTAATTCATTCGAAGAAGTTAAATTTTTACTTTGCAAAAAATCCATAAATACCTGTCTATGGCAATGTTACCCATAAAATATCGAGCTGATTTACAGGAGTTACTCCCTTAAGAAAAATATTTTTTTTTAATATGAATTCTCCTCTATAAAGTATCAAGTCGTCATAAACACAGCAGTACACGGTTCGCGACTTACCCTTTGCAATAAAGATTTATTGGACGTCCGTTCAAGACCCTGACTGAATTGTGTTTGCACATGCTACGAATATGTTAGAGAAAACTATGGAAGACTAACGTCGTTGAAGAAAATAAAATGATAACACTGAAAACTTAGAAGTATAGCTGGATGATTTTATTTCAAGAACATGAGTCCAAGAGTAAAAAAAAACTCCTATAAAGTTTACCATGCTCACCTACATCATATTAACATGGAAATCTGAGAGATGAACTATCATTATAAACTTTTCCGTATATGGTGCTAGTACGAAGATAGGTCTAACCTTAGCTGTTACTTAAATATGGATACATACCCACGGACTTGAATTAATTTTAACAGAAGTCAAGTAGCATGCGTCACCTCTGGCGATAAGAAATTAATTGTGTGAAGTAGACACTAGACAGCCTCTTTCTAGAAGAGTGAAAATGTATGTATAGTTATGTACTTTTTATAGTGATTCATATCAGTTACAAGAGTCTCGTCAAGCCTGCGTGTAACCGCCGACATTCCATTCCATTCTAATCGTTAATGTATGCAGCTGAATTCAGTCTCCAATAAAATTCTAGACTCGTTGGTATTTCATACCGATGTTAGTAAAATATTCACCTAGTAAATTAATACCATTTTCATGACTAACCACTTCAGAATAACCTAGTTTTGAATCTGCGTGTGGTCAAATAGTGGTTTTCAAGCATGTAACATCCTTAACTTTCATATTAAAATTCAGAATAACGGTAATGTGTTGCCAGGTCTGCAATTACAACTAACCTTTTTAGGGTTCGCCATTTAATCTTGTGAAGTGTTCGTATTTTAAGTCAGTGGCTATATTTAGATTTTCATTGTTCACGGTCGCTGATTAGCATTTGCACCTTAGCCAATATTATCTTCATTAAATTGATGAGTTTTTATACAATGTCGGTAGTTCCCATGTGTGTAGGTAAAAAATTGAAAAGGATGTAAATACTAGGCATGTAATTTTAATCGCATCCTGGTGGGTCTAATTCCTGAATCACAATAAAAATTTTCTCATACTTATAATTACATTAATAAGTAGGTATATTTATTTCTGAAAAGTTCTATAAGACACCGAGCATTGATCTGAACGAGGATTGGAAAAATGAAACTATCCTATTATGCTCCTACTAACACGATAGCACTATTAGCACTCCACTAAAAACAATTTAAACGAAAAACAAACATGTTCGCGTTGGGACTGAAAATTCATAACAACGTCATTCTCGAAGTATTCCCTAACCACCTTCTACTAGTTTAAACTCTCATGAGCGCAGTAATTAAATAACATGCTATATACCAAAGTTACTGTTGCGTTTAACTAACTTCGTTATTTTTTCGTTTTTCTCCCATTTTTTCTCAACGGGGTCTTTAGGGAGTTGTCTTATTACCAGCAAACGTACATACGTCATATTTGGAGTTGGACTAAGTTATTACTCATTATTACCTGAGCCATAACATGGTCTCGTGAGCCTTCTTGAATGCAATGTATACTTCAAGTACTTTTAGCACTACAATACTTAAAGTGATAGGTATCAGCTTCAGAATGAGTCCCACTTTAAATCAAGTGGTGTTTGAGTACCCATACAGACATTAAATTAGCTGATGATACACTCTGCCAACATTGGATTTACCTGCTCATTATTTTCAACTTGTACGTTCTAGAAAGATCTATTTCTACGCTCTTTGCTATTTTTTCAATTTGCAAACTTACATTCAATCCTCAATCCTCTTTGGCTCCGCCATTTTGGCATAGCTTGGGTCGTTGACACACGATCACGTCTATGATGACCTCACTTTTAAAATTCATCTTCATATAATAATCGCCAGTCATGTATGAGATCCGTGCATTTATTGCACAACACAAAAACCACTTAGACTCACTCAGACTTCCGCAGAAATTGCGACACAAGTTCTATGTTGCTTCCACTCTACCAGTCTCTTCGTGTTTCATTGTCCAGACACTTTTAAGTACCTATCACGATTTTTTTTTACACTGCTGACTATCTATAGACACTGTATACATTGAGTTTTCAGTGTAATGTTAACACATAATACAACTTAGTATGCAAAAAAGTGTTTCTTCAATCGTGACAGGATCAATTAACATCCTAAACTGTTCTACAAAGTATTTAATGATAACAAGAACATAATAACATACTTATGTAATAAAATTGTATTTATGAATTGTTAAAGACACGCGAAGAATTGTGACGTCATAACCTTGCCTGAAAAACGATTTAATGATGCGGTGAAAATCTTAACCTCGAAATAGGTGTATGAAAAATTGATTTGAACATGGTAGCTGGCTTAGCATACTAGAGAAATTAAGTGCTATGCTAATGTATGCTTGGTCATACAAACATTTGACTATTTTGAACAAGATTTTACACTGTCACTGCTTAGTGAACTCTGAAACTTGTCGCAATTAATAAGCATGTCTCGAATTAGTTGTGATATAAAAAAAAAATAACTCGAAAACACCGTCTGAACATCACCATCTTACTGGGTAGGTCCTGTTTTTGTAGAGAAAAAATTAAACCAAAAAAAAGCTGAACCACTCAACCTTTATCCCTTGGACCTCTAAAAATAATACCTATTTAAAATGAACAGGTACGAACACCCATATTAAAATACCATTCCACAATTTCAACCTTGAGCATGCAACATCAGGAAATATCGAACATCTGGTACGTAAACTGCCTCATTTTCCATTGCTGTGACACGGCCAGTTACGGTAATAAGCTGGTTATCATTTATAATAACATGGTGGGTACCCCCATTGGACGAGGCTTGAGCACGGAGGAAGGAAACGTGAAAGGAGATGTCATAAGGCGGATAGATCAGGCGCCTTCTTCTAGGGCAAATACGTACGGCACGTTTGACCAATGCTTCCCATACGAAGATTTTTGTTTTTTTTTTTCTTTAAATTGGTTGGTACCAATGCAACTTTTCTAAGCTTGTATGTACTTTCTAAGTATATCTTAGACATCAATGACTGTGTTTCGGATGGCACGTTAAACTGTAGGTCCCGGCTGTCATTGAACATCCTTGGCAGTCGTTACGGGTAGTCAGAAGCCAGTAAGTCTGACACCAGTCTAACCAAGGGGTATCGGGTTGCCTGGGTAACTGGGTTGAGGAGGTCAGATAGGCTGTCGCTTCTTGTAAAGCACTGGTACTCGGCTGAATCCGGTTAGACTGGAAGCCGACCCCAAATAGTTTGGGAAAAGGCTCGGAGGATGATGGTTGGTTCCAAAGAAGTAGTATGCGGGCGTGGCCAGTAACTGTCCCCGAACACCCGCATTTTTATGACATGTCCACTAATCATTTTATTCTCCATGTGTCAGACGGAAAGGGAACCAAGTTCTTACATAATTTATCTATGTAAAGTGGGTATGGCTGTTTGATGTTATGGTAATATGGTAATTTGAATAAATCGTACGTTAGTAGAGATTAATAACGAATTGATAACGTTTCGATAAGACTGGTTTTGTAGTCGATGTTGCCCTAACAAAATTTCGACTTTCTTTTATTTGGAGCTAGAGCAACGAATCAATCAAGGCTTTAATAATCAGTTTTAGTTAAGAATATAACATCGCCCATTAGACATTTAAATCGGGTCTTTCCATTTCTTGTTTACTAACGAAAATACCGAAAACCTTCAGGTGCACGACTGCACGTGTAGACATAACAAGTTTATCAAAAAAAATATTTATTTATACAAATAAAGATACCATTGACGTCATGATAATGATAGATAATATCAAAGCATTGAAATTAAATATTTAGATGATTTAATGAGAAGACGCAGGTGTTTTACTGAACTTTTCTTCCGGGAAACTGAGCTGGCATAAATAGATCATAGATAGACCGTCATAAATTTTGCAACAACCAGGTATCTACAGGATATCGCAAACGAATCAAAACGTCACTTACCCAATTCTGTAGGAAACCGTTGCTCATTAAATAAGCCATACATGTATGTGCGAGTATATTAAAATTCAACAAAAAAACAACCTATCACGATCTTCGACTACCGTCAGCTACTGCTGAATGTATGTGAAAAAAATATAATTACAAAATACAAAGGCCAAGTTCCTATTACTTTATGTATTAAAAGTATTTCCTACTCACTTAATAAATAAGTAAACGGTCTTTATATTAAAGTAAATACATTTCCTGATTTGGCACTGGTTAATAGGGCCTTAGAATATTTTAAATATGGCTTGAAAGATAAGGTGAGCAAGATCAGGAAAAATTGTAATTATGCGGTGAAAGAAGATAAAGAGAAACAGCCTAGGATAGAATTAACAATAGGTAATAGGTAGGTAGAATAAGTAGGTTTATTAAGTGCAATTGTTTTCCAGTAGGTATATTATGTATATATAGAATTAAGTTACACTATCGAATTCGATTTAATCTGTAAGGATAGTTGTAAGAGAGGAAAATAAATAAATAAAGGTTGGTGGCAACGCAGACGGCAGAAGTCCTGGTATACAATATCTATCTACGTCTGTTGAGAGTCCGTAACCGATGGGTGAATATATGTTGAACAGGGGTCTTGAATTTCGAAAAGCCTTACGGCGATATGGTACAATGACCTGTGGCTGTCGGCAAACCTGTCGGGGTGTTCCGACAAGTTTTGGTGACTGACCATAAGAGGATTGAAAATAATTGAATCCTCAGGCATTTTATTTGGGCATGTCCTTTATCTTATGGTTCTGTCAAAGGGTCTATTTTATTGGTATACTTATAAAGGCAAGGTCGGCAACCTGTCACTTGTAAAGCATGCGATGTAATAAGCTAGATGTCAATTCCAAGAGTTAACATTCGAATTGAAACAATGCCTGAAACCGCTATGTGAATGGGTCCAAATTACGGAATGAAAGCAAACTTTTATTACCGAACAAGTTACGTAAAGCTTACATAGGAACAATAATCTCTCACCAGACAGGTCTAATAAAAATATCACAGCTTACCCAGACACGAAAAAAAACCGTTAATGTTTTACCTGTTTTGATTTGTCACGTGTTGGACCTCATTAAAATGTATTTCTCTTCCATACAGGTTATGTGACCTTCGCATTTCCTTGGTATTAAACATCTGTATGAACGTTCAAGTTCTCTATGTAAGATTTGTATGAGGAATTAGGTATTACAACCTGGGTGACGAGTACAAAGTCTTCCCTTAAGCAATTTACTTTCAGCAAAAGAGGTTGTATCTTAAAAGTTTGCTATCATAGGGACTGAAAGGAATCCTATATCTGTTTAAAAATAAATAGGGGATATGTGTCCTAATCCCGTTATACGTACACGTCTCCAAAAAAACGAAAACTTGGGATTTCTAAAGCCAGAATGTCTGTTCTGTTCTGACAAAATAAATGTGAGGTTTTTGCGCCAAATGAGTTTTTATTCGGCTGGGGTGTGAATCTGGAATTCCTTTCATAAAAAGAAATTGTTCTTACATTTTTATTCGTTCTCACGTGTAATTAAGCATTGTTTTCAGCTCTAAATTCTTTCTCATTATTTTTGGATTTCACGTAATAATATCCTATTTGAAAC
Organism: Helicoverpa zea; assembly: GCF_022581195.2. Classification (NCBI taxonomy): domain Eukaryota; kingdom Metazoa; phylum Arthropoda; class Insecta; order Lepidoptera; family Noctuidae; genus Helicoverpa; species Helicoverpa zea. The sequence continues at coordinate 10,273,490 of NC_061456.1, read as the reverse complement.
GTTCTCATAACTAGCACCTAGCACTTTTTACGAACGGGCTTATTGAATCATCTCCAAAAAAACAGAAGATAAGAACTTAATTATCTGTACACATAAAACTAGTTTTCGCAACCGTAATCCCAATGACTAACACAAGTATATAAAAAAGTTTAAAATTCCCAGAAGTTATGCGAAAATGAACAAGCACAAACGCCGGAACACCCGACATTTTTCGCTGATGTCGTAATGTTAATAGGCCGTTATTAAAGTTATCGCGGACCAATTGGAACCGTTCCCAAGGATTTGAAAAAGGAACGCTGATGGCGTGCTTCTGACATGCGTAATTGGCCCAATTAATCTTCCATCAGTCCTTTATCGAGACCGTTCCCGCCAATCCCAGGGCATATTTACTTACTCCCCTTTTTATTAACCTTTATTGTTTTCTGAAGCAATCTGGTCTGGTACCCTGCTCTTAAATTATGGTAAAGAATGTGAATGCTTGTTTCCAGTCCCGTGCAATGGTCTGCGAAATTAATATTCTGAATAAATTTACTTTTACGAGTATCCACAGATTAGACGTTCTTGTTTCCATGTAAATTATTATTTCTTGGGTTTGTATTCAACAACAGTGCCTGAATAATTGAGAAGGCAAAACAAAATCTTCGTCAACCATGGAATGTAAATATGTACATGAATAGTCTTATACAATATTTTTTTGTTATTTTTATTTACATAAATAGCATTCATGATGTGATATAATTCAAACAATATTCGTAGTTTTATCGCGTCTGAACGTAGAAATTCATCGTGCACATCCATTTAAATTGGTAATTTAAGCATTTGGAAGAAAAGTTTATTTACATAAACATCTACTCAGTATGATTAATCCATTGATGATATGCACTTTAGTACTGTTATTATACTCAGCTGTTTTAGTTACATAAATTGGTACCATTAAGACTTCATAGTTTGCCTTCACCTTCCTGCCCAGGTCCCAAGTTATTTGGGGTCGCAATATGTCCTCATCCATTTCAGACACCCACTCCCTCATGGCATCTTTCAACCAATCAATTTTCATCATCCGCCATTCTGCTACAAATACATCGTAGACTAAAAGTTAAAGAAAGAAATACAGAGATAATATAGCTTTTATAAGGACCAGCATATTGATCCCAAAAGTATATCACAATATTCGATACCTCAAAAATGACTTATTAAAACTAAGTAAACTGCCATAAAGGTATTTGTCGGTACATGTTAATGTATGCTCATACTAAGTATTGACGGAACTGAGAAACGAGATTACACTCAAGGCCGGTATAAACTGGTACTTGGTTTACCAGTTTTTGTAAGAAAAGGACTCTGGACTTCTTTGTACTCGTAAACTTTGAAATTGGATCCATTCAGGCACTTCTAGGCTGTTGAAAGTTGATTGGCAGTAAAGAAAACATATGCGTAAAACTTAGTTCTTTTTTTTGCTTCTGAAAATAAATCCTCCTTTGTACGTGTGTTATATAAGCATGTAAGCTTTTTATTCGTCTGTTTTGCGAGCAAATGTTTTGCTTAAACTTGAACGTGCAAGAATTTTAGCAAGTGCTCTTCTGTTTACTTACAATGTATCAATAGTATTTTAAATAGGTAACTATGTAAATCGATTTGTAAATATAGAGTAGAAGATGCGTTCAAAAAAGTTATACATATAATGTAGTGAATAAAGTAAGTATCTAACTAAAACCCAAGGTGAAATCGCGAACTTGCAATTATTATGTTTTCAGGATATATCTAGTTGGTGTTTGCTTTTTTATAAATCTGGAAGTGCATTTTAGAAGCACAAAAAAAATATAATTCTTTGCTCACACTAAATATTTGTGTGAACATCGTTCTTTCTCAATATTAAACAGCATTTGCCACGGAAATTATATAAATTAAGTTATCTACATTATTCAACAGGATAAACTAAAAAAAAATACATTACGAAAGTGACGAACGACCATAAATAAGGAAAGGTAAATTCGAAATTCAAATTAAGGTGCGGAAACACTTCATAAATACACTTACTACCTCTTTCGCTAGACCTTTGCGAATTTAGACAGACGTCGGATTTTATTGGCGATAAACTTCCGAACGTTCACATTATGTTAAGAGAAAACTAGTTTCGCGACGTATGTTCCAGACATAAAACATTGTTTCTTTCTGTTCATATGAGAATTTCTTTATTATTTTATGCAATGTGCACACTATATACAAACTTAAACTACTTATCTTTATACAAATCTAACAATAAAATACTATATACAAAATATATATGTCGGCGCCGCCGTAGAGAATATGAGAATACGTCGGATTAGAGTGACAGCTGAGGAAGTGTCACTCTGACGGAGCGTCAAGTTGGGAGCAGCGCGGGAACTTTGACATAAAGAAAAAGGCCCGCGCGCCCTCACCAGGCGAATCGTCTCAATTCGACGTCGTAATTTAGTTTATTGTTTGTTTATCACCATAATTGTTATTTCTTACTATAAAGTGTACTCAAGACAGTGCTGGCATTATTATTCATTATAAACTAAGCGTCTGCGGCTAGAGTAAACGATGGAGATTTCTGATGTTGGTAACGAAGAGCCGACATCAGAAGTGGGATCGAAGAGAGGTCATGCCGTGGATACGCAGCCATCAAAAAGCGACCCTGCAACGCAACTATTGTCAAGCATGGAGTCGCTCTTATCCCGGTTGGTCTCAATCCCACCGCCCCAGGCAGCAGTAAGTTCTAATGTGACACCAAAACTCATCCCATACGATCCTGACGATAAGGCCGCAGATATTGAAGATTGGTGTGCACTAACCGAAGTCATAGTAGAGAACAAAAATCTCGATGGTGTCGACTTACTAATGGCACTCACTAGAGCACTCAAAGGTCGTGCCGCTACCTGTTTAACCAAATTAAACATGAAGAACATATCCTGGTGTAGTATTAAACAATTGTTATTGGCTAGATTTGCCAAACCGAAACTGATTCAAGATCATTTTGATGAGATATTGCGATTTCAAATCGAGGCTAAAGAAACTGCATCTGAGTCTGCGTTGCGCTTATGGAGCATGATCGAGCAAATTCCAAAAGCAGAATTATCCGAAGAGGTTATTACTGGGTTTGTCATATCTGTTTTATGCCAGAAGGATAACTTGATACGTAGAGAGCTAACATCCCATGTCGTTACTACTCGCGCTCAGCTATTTCGAATTCTTAATGGCATCTCGCTGAAACGCCGGACGGATAATACGGACGGGTGTCAAGACCCTGATGTGAAGCGACCGCGGGTGACAGATACGAGGTTTCTTGGCAAATGTCATCGTTGTGGCGTAAGGGGTCACAAACAGTTTGAATGCAAATCGCGTAAGGAAGATCAAGTATCGAAGCCTTCAGATTATTCAACTTCCACCAACAAGCAAGACAAAACCATTACCTGCTTTTCGTGCGGAAAGACTGGACACACATCACCAACTTGTCCCGACAAGAAGAGGCCCGGTGGGTTAGCGAACAAAGAAGTCAACCTCTGCGGCCATGACCCCTCCAGATCCTCGCTGGAGACATCTTCCGGTGAGCGGTTTCCTTTTCTATTCGATAGTGGATCATCTTGTTCACTCATAACTGAAAGTCTCTCTAAGCGGTTTCCGGGTACTGTACGCAACGATTTAGTTTACCTTACTGGTCTTGGCGGTAACGACGTCAAATGCTCTAGTCAAATGTTAAGCACAGTTACGATTGGTGATGTTCCGGTTGACATTACATTTCACATCGTGCCTGATTCCGATATTTCTGTGCCGATTATTATAGGTAGAGATATTTTGGACAAGGGTTTTTATGCAACAATTGATAATAACAAAGTTGTGCTTAATATGAAACAGGAGGCTAACTTTTGCATAAGCAAATTTAATGCGTACTTTGTTTCTGAGGTTGACACGGACTTAGTAAATGAAGATAAAGAAGCACTTTTAAGAATACTGAACAAATATTCTGATTATTTTGTTGATGGTGTACCAACAAGGCGCGTTAAAACAGGGCAGTTAGAGATTAAGTTGATAGACCCCCATAAAGTAGTTCATAGGTCACCTTATCGTTTAGCACCGGTAGAAAAACAGATAGTTCGTGAAAAAATACAAGATCTTCTTGATGCAGGAATTATTCGTGAGAGCTCCTCCCCCTTTTCAAGTCCTATACTTCTTGTAAAAAAGAAAGACAATACGGATAGAATGTGCGTCGACTACAGGGAGCTTAACTCAAACACTCATCCAGAACATTATCCATTGCCTCGCATAGAGGAACAGATAGATCAACTGACTTGCGCTAACTTTTTCTCATCACTTGATATGGCTAGCGGCTTCCACCAGATCCCTATTCATCCGGATTCAATTGAAATGACAGCCTTTGTAACTCCTGAAGGGCAATATGAATACCTCACTATGCCCTTTGGTTTACGTAACGCTCCATCCGTTTATCAAAGATGCATCAATAAAGCCTTGCAAAATCTCAACGACAAGCCTCTAATTTATATGGATGACGTTCTCTGCTATTCCCCTGATATTTCTCAAGGCCTGCAACGCTTAGATGATACCTTGTATGCCTTGACAGATGCTGGTTTTTCCCTAAACCCCAAAAAATGTAAATTCATGAAAGTTAAAATCAATTATCTGGGTTATTCAATACAAGCTGGCGAAATTAGACCAAACTCACTTAAGATTCAAGCTTTGGCAGATGCACCTCCTCCAAAAACAGGCACACACGTTCGTCAGTTTATTGGACTCGCGTCTTACTTCAGAAAATTTATTCCCAGTTTTACAAATGTCATTGGACCTCTTTATCCTTTAACTAAATTGAAGGGACCGATTAAATGGACTGACAAACATGAAGATATCCGTAGCAAGATAGTTGAGATTCTGACTTCCGAACCAGTTTTAACAATTTTCGACCCAGAATTGCCTGTTGAATTACATACAGACGCCAGCGCTGATGGCTACGGAGCAATTCTCATTCAAAGGAAAAACCTCTTGCCTCACGTAATAGAATATTATAGCAAACGTACATCTGAAGTAGAATCTCGCTATCACTCGTATGAATTAGAGACTTTAGCCGTCGTACGAGCGGTAGAACATTTTAGGCATTACTTGTATGGCAGGCGATTCACTGTTTATACAGATTGTAATTCGCTAAAGGCATCAAAGTCAAAAGTTGACCTCACTCCACGTGTACATCGCTGGTGGGCAATTTTGCAAGCGTATGATTTTGACATTGTCTATCGCGAAGGTCGCGGAATGGAACATGCTGATTATCTCTCCCGTAATCTACAACCCGAAGAAGGTGCCTCTTCTAACATATCTCCTATTAGGAAAGAAGTTAAATTTGTAGAACTACATCAAGGTTGGCTTTCCGTGGAACAGAAACGAGATAGCGAAATCCAAGACCTAATAAACAAGCACAACAACAATGATATGCCTGATTCGGTAGCTCGCACGTATGACGTTAGAGATGGTATTTTATATAGGAAAGTCGAACGAAATAAAGCTACTGTGTGGTTACCTGTTGTTCCCCGATCCCTTATTTGGACTCTAATTAACCATGTTCATAACGAAATACAACATCTCGGTAGTGACAAAACGTTAGACAAACTTTATGAACAATATTGGTTTCCCCAAATGTCTAAAAGTGTGCGACAATTTGTTGATTCGTGCATAGTTTGTAAAGCGTCTAAAGGGCCTTCGGGAGCTCAATCAGTTCGCTTGCACTCTATCCCTAAAGTACCCGTGCCATGGCATACGATCCATATAGATTTCACTGGGAAATTGAGTGGTAAAAGCGATCGCAAAGAATATTGCTCGGTTATCATAGATGCGTTTAGTAAATACGTTCTTCTCGAGCATACGGCGTCACTCGACGCCACTAGTGCGGTGCGTGCTCTAGAAAAAGCTGTCCATCTCTTTGGGGCCCCTAAACGTGTTATTGCAGATCAGGCTCGATGCTATATTAGTGCCGAATTCAAGAAATTTTGTACTGAGCATAAAATCAGTCTTCATTTCATTGCAACAGGTTCTAGTAGAGCGAATGGTCAAGTAGAGAGAGTCATGAGAACGTTGAAAAGCTTGCTTACGATAGTAGAAAATGAACAGAACAAAACATGGCGTGACGATCTAGGCAATATTCAGTTAGCGCTAAATAGTACGAAATCCACAGTGACTAAATACTCACCAACAGAATTAATGTTCGGGATTCGCGCACAATCATTGGGTATGTCTAAAATTTCTATCGCACAATCGGACGAGGAGATTAAAAGGTTAGATTTAGAATCCGTTAGAGAGAATGCGTCAAATAATATCGAAAAGGCTGCATTAGCAGACACTCGTCGGTTTAATCGTGGTCGCGCTAATATCAAACCATTCACCAAGGGTGACTTTGTTTTTCTCAAAACCGGTGAACGAAACCAAACTAAATTAGACAAGAAGTTTAAAGGGCCATTCATAATAACATCGGTATTAGAAAATGATCGCTACGAACTGAAAAATATTAACGGTTCAAATCGCGTTTACAAATATGCTCATGAGAACTTGCGTCCAGTACCTAAGGGACATACCGGTTTACTTGAAATCACTGACAGCCTATTGAATGAAGAGGAGACCGTGTCGGCGTCGGATGAATTGACACAAAACTGTAATGATTTCGGTGATACTCCAAATTTCGGGGATATGTTGCGTGCAGACTCGGTCACTGCTTCAGCTGATTCTGAAACGCTCACTGCGTGGTCAGATACGCTTAGCCTCTATGACTCTGACACCTTAGATGTACAATATGAAGTCGAAGTTCATACTGAGCAGGATCGTCCATAACAGAAAGGTTAGTTACTGTGTTATGTATTATGAATGAGTATGTGTGATAGATCAAGGTTGAGAGACAGTGCAGTCCGGTCTATGTTTGGGATGTTGTGTTACACAAGCTGGTCGAAGGGACAGTGTCGTCCGGTCCATGTCGCTTTGGCGGCTGGTCGAAGGGACGCACTCGTCCGGTCCATGCTTGTGACAAACTGGTCGAAGGGGCAGTGTCGTCCGGTCCATGTCGCTTTGGCGGCTGGTCGAAGGGACGCACTCGTCCGGTCCATGTTTGTGGTTGTGTTATACAGGCTGGTCGAAGGGGCAGTGTCGTCCGGTCCATGTCGCTTTGGCGGCTGGTCGAAGGGACGCACTCGTCCGGTCCATGCTTGTGACAAACTGGTCGAAGGGGCAGTGTCGTCCGGTCCATGTCGCTTTGGCGGCTGGTCGAAGGGACGCACTCGTCCGGTCCATGTTTGTGGTTGTGTTATACAGGCTGGTCGAAGGGGCAGTGTCGTCCGGTCCATGTCGCTTTGGCGGCTGGTCGAAGGGACGCACTCGTCCGGTCCATGCTTGTGACAAACTGGTCGAAGGGGCAGTGTCGTCCGGTCCATGTCGCTTTGGCGGTTGGTCGAAGGGACGCACTCGTCCGGTCCATGTTTGTGGTTTTGTGTTATACAACTGGTCGAAGGGACAGTGTTGTCCGGTCCATGTCGCTTTGGTGGCTGGTCGAAGGGACGCACTCGTCCGGTCCACGTTGTGGTGTGTAATGTTATGGTGTATGAAGTTATGGTGTGTAAAGTTGTAGTATGTAAAGTCGCCGTGTGTAAAGTTGTTGTGTGGGCAAAATGTTGCTTCTGTATTATGGTAGACATTATGGCATTATGTTCGTCAGGGTGGACGAGCGGATCATTAGCCGTGTACTGTTTTGATCTTTCCAGGACGCCATTAAACTACTACGTCCGAGGACGGACGATTGTCAGTCTGGCCGTGTCGGCGCCGCCGTAGAGAATATGAGAATACGTCGGATTAGAGTGACAGCTGAGGAAGTGTCACTCTGACGGAGCGTCAAGTTGGGAGCAGCGCGGGAACTTTGACATAAAGAAAAAGGCCCGCGCGCCCTCACCAGGCGAATCGTCTCAATTCGACGTCGTAATTTAGTTTATTGTTTGTTTATCACCATAATTGTTATTTCTTACTATAAAGTGTACTCAAGACAGTGCTGGCATTATTATTCATTATAAACTAAGCGTCTGCGGCTAGAGTAAACGATGGAGATTTCTGATGTTGGTAACGAAGAGCCGACATATATAAACATAAAACATACGTAAGTATATAAAAGAACATCGATCAGGTATTCCTCCGCATATTAAGTTGGTTTAAGCTTTGGGTCTTTTTATCGTATCAAATAATGTCTATATTTCTGTACCTAAATCTGTATTTTGTAACTTTCTTTTTAATGAACAGAAAATAAACTGAATTTTCCATTAAGGCGAAAGGATACGCCAAACTACAAAATGGACCTCTCTTTGAAACACTACTACTACTAGACGAATTGACCAAATAATATAAAAAAAATACTTGATACGCATAACATATTTGATTTTCAATTTTAAGTTTTTTTTTTTTATTATCGTTTATACTTTAGTCGGAAAAAAATCTAATATATCCTCTTTATTTTTCCAATAATTTGCTTACTGCTTTCAAACTACTGAAGCGATTTAAATATTTTTTTCACAATAAATTAGTCAATTTATTACTTTATTAAGTTTAAGTTATTTTTTTTTCACATATATTACTTTCGTGCCATTAAATCAATAAAACCATATTTTTACATTCGCGCCGGCGTTCGCGCTCGTTCGGACGCGGAGGCCAGTCGCTCCCAAGCGTTTGTACGGGAAGGCTGTGTCGCATGTTAGCGCGCTCCGCTCTGCTCTCGCTCGATAATATTTGCGTCAAAGAGTATACAGTGCAGATAGTACGTTTGGTACAATAGTGAAGTTTAACTATTTAAAAATCGGACATTTCGTTAGCGCTTGGACGTTTATGTAAATATTTTGTATTGATGTACAAATACTATGTGAATAATTAGTTTTAGTGTTTTATTAGTGTACAAACAATTTAATAGGTAGTAAATTTAGTTTGTAAGTGAACGAAGAATATTAATATTTTTCTATTTTGATAATTATAAAATTAAGTTTATAATAAGATGCCACGCAGAACGAAGAAATTTGCTAATTTTTTAAATAGAGCGGCGCATATGAACAAAGTGCGGTAAGTATAAAATGACAAGTTTACTTATTCGACTATGATATACATTTTTCTTCATACATACATTCATACAAACATACTTTTATACATTTATCCGCACGAGAAAATCTCGTTTTATTCGTTTGTATGCCGCTAGAGTGAGAGAGACGGAAGATCGGTCCACTCACTCGAACGCTATGCCAGCCTCCGCTCGTGAGGATTCCGCGTGACAAGTTTCACGGAATGACTGGCAGCGCTCGAGATGAGACGGGAGATCGGTCCGTCTCTCTCTCGTTATACCTGCGATCGCGCTCGTGAGGTTTTGGTGTGACACAAGTTTCTGAACATGTCACCCGACTAAAACGATTTTAAACACGTTATCACGTCAAAAAATATTTTAACTTTAAACTTTTTTGTGATAGCTTTACTTTAGTTCCTATTTTTTTAGATGTACACACTTACTTATTTTTTCAGCAAAATAAAAAATATACCGTTACATGATGCATTAGCTGAGCAACAACAACAACAAGATGAAACCAGGTAAGACATTTGTCTATTTATGAGCAATATGGGTATCAAATGAAAGGGCTGTTAATATAAATTTAAAATTTAAACAAATGAAATGCAACATTTGTAAACAAAACATATTATCTTCCTTTAAGAGCGTTTAAAGTATTTATTTTTGTTACAGAGCAAATAAAACTCTTGAGGATGTAGAGCAAAATGACCACTTGTTTGATTTGCCCGAAACATCAGCTGATGATGGCTGCAATATAAATATTTCGCCTTCTGTTTCTGACAGCCCTGCTGATACAACAACTATTGACCAAAATGCTGAAGTCCAGGTAATATGTCTGACATTTTTAACCGACTTCCCAAAAAGGAGGAGGTTCTCAACCGTTTTTTTTGTATGCGATTACTCCGCCAATTAATAATCGGTTTTGATGATATTTTTTTGTTAGCTACACATACATTCACCTTCCTAAGTGGTCCCATTGTCATCAGGTCAGGATCTAATGATGGTAACCCTGAGAAATCGAGGGCAACTTTCGAAAGTTGCAGGCATACATAGGGTAAAAACTTGACCCTCAGGTGTATGCCTGAGAGCACTATTCAACCGTGAAGGTTTGGAGCTGACCTAATGATGGAGACCATAGAAAGTCGAGAGAACTCGAAAACTGAATATGTGAACTACCTCGTGTTTGGGCTTATATGATTCGTATTGATGAGAACTTTTCAGTTATGCTGAAAAAAAACTATTTACAGGAAAATAAAACCAACTACTAAAAACAATAAAAAGCCAAAAAAAACTACTTTTAGGTGCATCGGCCTAGACGTCGGTGGCAAAATTTGTATTTTTTTGGCTTTTTAGTCTTTTTTGAAGTCGGTTTTGTTTTCCTGTAAATAGTTTTTTTTTACAAAATTCTGGTTACAATTATGCTAATTATTATTTATATACCAAACTAAATAATAACTAACCTTTTAACTTAACTTTATGTTACAGACAGAGGTAACACCAGCTTCAAAAGACTATGCGGCAGTTGAGGGCCGAAGAATCATTGACGTTCGCTATTTTTTTAAAAAGCTGCAAGAGATAGCAAATCATGGAAGCTTAAACTGCGGTTTGGGTTGCGTGGAATTTATAGGTGAAAAAAGAACAGGATTTCATTCGTTGTTTACACTCAAGTGCCTAATGTGCAATGATAAATTTTACGTAGAAAATGACCCTCCTGGAGAGCAACTTACTATTAACCATTGCGCTGTTGCTGGGACAATTGCAACTGGCAATGGACACTCTCAACTACAAGAGTTTTCAGCATCCCTGAATCTGCCAATTATGACTTCAAAAACTTATAAGGCCTGTCATTGCAAGCTTCAAACGCACTGGGAAAAAGTTTCTGTTGAGAGTATGAATCAAGCAGCTACAAAGGAAAGAGAACTAGCTCTTACTGAAAATCGCGTTGACAAAAACGGCATACCAATCATAGACGTCGTTGTTGATGGATGCTGGTCTAAGCGAACCTATAAAAAAAATTACTCGGCCTTATCTGGTGCAGCTGCGATTATTGGAAGAAAAACAGGTGAGGTACTTTTCTTAGGTGTAAAGAACAAATACTGTGCAATTTGTGCTCAAGCAGAAAACAGGAAAGAAGAGCCTAAAATACATAAATGTTATAAAAACTATAGTGGACCATCTACGGCCATGGAATCCGAAATTCTGGTCGAAGGTTTTAAGTGTTCCATTGATATGCATAACCTGATTTACGCCAGAATGGTTTCCGATGGGGATTCAAGTACTTATGCAAAATTATTAAAAAGTCGACCATATCCTCACATAACTATAGAAAAAATAGAATGTCGCAACCACATTCTGCGAAATTTATGTAACAAACTTACGGCCTTACAAACGGATACCAAATACCTATGTAGATTTAGAAAATGTATAACAACTAAACGGATAATGATTATTAGAAGGTGTATTCGAAAAATCATATACGCTCATAAAGCTGATACAGAATCCGAAAGACGGTGCAACATAGAACCATTATATGCCAACATACTGCTAGCTCATAATCACGCGTTTGATGATCACACAAGATGCAAACCTTTTTTTTGTAATTTCGTAGGTAGTGAACAGCCTTCAGATATTCCTAAAGACTTTTTTACCAGCACATTATGGTCCAAAATTGGTCTAATAATGTCATATGTGGCAGCACATGCTCCGAGCTTGATACACGACATTGACAGTAACAATGTGGAGCGCTATAATAGTATTGTAGCTAAGTTCGTCGGTGGTAAAAGGGTTAACTACAGCAGGCGTGGCTCTTACCAAGCTAGATGCCATGCTGCTGTAGTTTCTTTTAACACACACAAAGTGCTGACGACTGTGTATAAATCTATCGCAGGGCGTAGTCCACGAGGGAATGTGAACAAGTTAGAAGAGAGAAGAATAAAACGCATGAAGGCGTTAAGAAAATATTGCCGAAGAAAAAATAGACTTTTTTTTTCAAAAACTGCTGATAACAATTATGGGGAAAATTGTGAAAAACCCGACATGGATACTGAAATTTTTGAAAAAGAAAAAGAGACCTTCTTGCAAAATTTAAAAAAAACTGACCGAGAACGGCAAAAAATTGAAAGAGATACTGTTCTGCAAAGTTCCTGTTCAGATTGGTTAGAGCTTAGGCGAAGTCTGTTAACTGCATCAAATTTTGGTAGAGTCGTAAAAAGACGGAAAAATATTAGTTGTTCAAATCTGATAAAAGACATGCTTTACAAAAAACCTATATCAAATATTAATTCAATAAAGCATGGCAGAGAAAACGAAAAAAGAGCTTTGGATCAGTTAGCAAAACAACTAAATGTCCAAATTCAGCCATGTGGGCTTTTTATTGATCAAGAGATACATTATCTTGGAGCGACACCGGACGGCTTGATTGGAACCGACACTATAGTTGAAATCAAATGCCCTATTACAGCGTTCCAAAAAAATGTAAAAGAAGTTGTAGAAAATAAAAAATTAAAGTTTTATAAAATTAATAAAGGAGATTTGGTTATAAACAAATCACACGATTGGTATTACCAAATACAGGGGCAATTGCATATAACCAAAAGATCGAAATGTTTGTTTGGAATTTGGACTGGAGAGGATCGACCTCTATGGACAGAATGGATTCCCAAAGATGATGATTTCTGGGCAAACAAAATGGAGGAAAAATTGTGTATATTTTACAAAGAATGCCTGCTTCCTGAACTAGTTGACCCGCGGTTTTCACGAAACCAGAAAATCCGAGATCCCCAGTTCATTCAAGACGCGATCGAAGGAAACGCTACAAAAGAAAAGCGAAAATTTATGAATATTGAAGATAAATCTAGTCAGCCGAGAAAAAAACAAAAAACGATTGAAAAAGAAAATGAAGAGGTGAAGGCAAGCTATAATGAATGTAGTACATTAAACTCAAACGATAGCATTACAGAAAAAACCCTAAAAAGAAATCAAGATATTATATTAAAGCCGATTTTCAATGAAAACAACATAGATGAAACTATGGATACGTTTGTTAGGGAAATGCAATTTAGCGAATTTTAATTTTTTTAATCGTTGCTCCACCCAAGTAGCACAAAACTGTTGCTTAAGAGCTTTAGAGCCAATCCGATTATTACTAAAGGTGCCAAGCTTAAGCGCCAGAGCGTGCTCTACAGACCTTATGCAGCAGCTTTGCAGCCAAAGGGGCACAACTTTTTGCAGTCTATAGTTCCATTAGAACTTCACTGATCGTTCACCTTGTCTCTCATTTATAAAATATATTTGTTGTTCCTGAGAATGATCTCTTGTAAAACCTAGAGTGACATTTGGTTCAGTTTCTGCTGCCTTGAGCGATATTTACAGCTATGAGCAGCTACGGAAGCAATAGTAGAACTTAAAGTTACTTTCGGAACCCCTAAAGCACTACTGTACAGCTAACAGTTGCAAAATAGGCTGCTATTTCAACTAGTGTGCTAGTTGGGCATCCTTTGGAATCTCCAGTGTCGTCAGAATCTCACAAACACAAACGCCCAGTACGTAGATTCTATAAAATTCAGACAACTCGCATTTCACTTCGCTATTCACTCTCACTTCACATTCGGTTCAAAACGTTCTAAAAGTCATCTCATACTTTATCTGTCAAAATCTCGAGTTTAATTTAGTTCAACTCGCAAACACGCTCGCAAGAGTAGCGCTAGTGTAGTAACTCACGGCGGATTCAGATGCGAAGTTTAGAGTGAAGTCTTATAGAATCACACTGCAGAACCGAAAGCTTCTCCCATATTTTTTCGGAACCCTGTGGCCGTGGCTGGAGCATGTGACATATATGACACTATCAGAAAAATTTTGGAGCATAATGTACTGGTTAAGTCTATAGGAATATCTGAAGGTTTCCCTTTGGTTACGGAACCCTAAAAAGGTTAGCATCTTGTGTGATCATCAAACGACTATCAGTATGTTGACATATAGTGGTTCTTCCGTGACCGTTACACCGTCTTTCGGATACTATATCTGCTTTATGAGCGGTCCAATTGCTTAGCCACTGCTCTAACCGTGCCGTAAATTGGTTATTGTCATTTTTTAACCCCCGATGCAAAAACGACGGGGAGTTATAAGTTTGACGTGTCTGTGTCTGTGGGTGTGGTTGTGCGTGTGTGTTGTGTGTGTGTGTGTGTGTAAATGTGTATGTGGCATCGTAGCTCCCGAACGGATGATCCGATTGTAATGCGGTTTTTTTTTCTTTGTTGAGTGTTCTTAGCTATGTTTGGTGGAAATGTTAGCAATTACAAACTTATATAGGTATATACATATTTCTTTTGTATAACTTCACCAACACGCATCGGAGGCAAAATGTATTATTATAATTTAGATATAAGAATACCTACTTTGTATCTCATTGTAAGTGAACCTATTATGTATTGTTCTTATCAGAATAAATTTCTTTAAATCAAAACTGATATTTTAGTTTTTTACTGTAACACTAACTACAATACCTATCATACTCATTAAAGAATACTTTTTTCAAAAACTATACTTTTTTAAAACAAGCATTGCTAATATTCATTCAATCGATTTATGAAGATAAAAGCTAAATAGGTACCTAGCGATAGAAATGCTTCGAACGCATCTTCGTGCGGCGATACTCATTGACGGGCGGGGGAATACGCGGGCGCGCGGGGCTGCTACCGCGGGCGCGCGGGGTGGGCAGCGCTGGCCGCTTGTTTTGTTCAATTGCTCAAGGTCGTTGGGCTATGCTTTCGCCTTAAAAATCGCATCTGTACCTAATTAGGCAATTCGCTGTGATGTTCGAGTTTACCTCGTAATTATTAGTTCAATCTGCGCTTGTACCGTGAAGATAAGCTTGTTATTGTAGAATGCTACAGTTGTTATTGGAAGTAATACCGTTATATTGTAAATATTTAATATTATATACCGGAATGTGCTAACCGAAAATAGAAGTAGCTCTTATCGTAGTCTCGTAGTTAATTAGATCATTTGTTTGAGGACAAAATCTTTATCGTAATTTCAGATTTGATATTTGCCGGTTGTAATTTGATTAATTAAACAAAATATGTAAACTTTTAATTGCGGATTCCTTTTTTTCGAATTCGACGGCCAGAAAATAACACACTCTTTAGGTCTTAATAAAAACTTCTTTAAGAAAAATGACCCAAGGGGATATAATTCAACCTATTTACTCACAAAGTTTCTGCTAAAATATATCACTATTCGCTCCAAATCCTGGAGTCCGTAGCTCTAACTACGATTAAAGATATCGAAACAAATGATCCGTTTTACTACGGAACGCTTATCGGAGTAACAAAGCTAGCTATCATTCTGCTGGGTTTATCTAGGTAGGGAATTAGGATGGGTTGTTATTACGACACTGTTTTATAGGATAGAACTTCAAATGATGTAACAGCTATTTAGGACTGAATTTTGAAGGATACAAGGATATGTACACATAACAATGATACAAAATCGATTCATCCGTTTGAAAAGTCGTGCTGCCACGTTGACATGACAAACAGACATGCATACTATGCATAGCCGTCAAAGTTGAAAAAACCCTCTTTTTGCGTCATACATAGGTTAACAGTGACAAGACTCATACGGAACTCTATAAAGTACGTATTGCTAATAGATACCCTGTCGTTTTATGTCAAAAACCTTCAGTCACTCACTCATCCATCGATCATAACACTCGGTGTTTTAATCTTAAAAATATATTTAAAAGTTTCTCTTGTACCTTCAAAGTTATCTTGATTACCAGTTATTGTTGGTAGATCTTGTCTGTAAATGTAACTTGCAGTCACGTTACTGTTGAGGTCAGGGGTCGTAGAACTGATGTCGTGCTATGTAATGCTTACGTCATCACATGCGGTTTAGCTGGCGATAAAACCTTACCTGTAAGTACTTTATGTACCTACATAAATTCATTGAGTCAGGTTAATACTTTTTGCAATGTTTTCAAACATACGAGAAACAATCTGGAAGAAGTTAAACTTTCAACGATACTGATACGATTTTCTTCAAGAAATACCATCCGACCCGGACTATAAAACTGCCATTTTTTCGCAAGAAACTTCGCGGGTTTCGACCGCGGACAGTATGAAAAGTTTAAAAGTTTTTTTTGAGTATGTTTTAAGCCTAACTTACTTTGTTAGAAGTTGTAGAACATGGACATAAACTTGCATTGCAGTGCCGTCGGCTTATCCTGCCTAGAATTCGGTTGACACTTCTACCGTTTTAACTACTTAATCATCCATCATCATCTGCCCATTTCTGATGCGGGTAGTATACTCGTAAACATTTAGACAACATGTAGGTATGTATGTTGTAAATACCTACTTAATTCTGCGGTGTACCTACCTTGTATAAATGTGGATAAACTATTTCCATTCAATGACGACTACCTACGATTTAAAAGTCGTGGTGGCCTAGTGGGTAAAGGACCAACCTCTCAAGTATGAGGGCGCGGGTTCGATCCCAGGTCAGGCAAGTACCAATGCACCTTTTCTAAGTTTGTATGTACTTTCTAAGTATATCTTAGACACCATTGACTGTGTTTCGGATGGCACGTTAAACTGTAGGTCCCGGCTGTCAGTGAACATCCTTGGCAGTCGTTACGGGTAGTCAGAAGCCAGTAAGTCTGACACCAGTCTAACCAAGGGGTATCGGGTTGCCCGGGTTACTGGGTTGAGGAGGTCAGATAGGCAGTCGCTTCTTGTAAAGCACTGGTACTCAGCTGAATCCGGTTAGACTGGAAGCCGACCCCAACATGATTGGGAAAAGGCTTGGAGGATGATGACGACTACCTACGATTTAAAAAATGCGGAATTGAATACATGTTCTGGCTGCACGAATGCATTTATCATTCTTTAGAACATGTTAGGCTAGTACTTTTCCATGAAAAATTCCATTGAGCGTTTAACAAGATTTAAAAATAGCATTTCATTCATGCCTCTAGTCTGGGTTGTTGCGTACTTGCGTTGTGCGTTGTAACATGCCAGTTTTATCGCTCTAATGATAGCGAAGGAAATAAAAATGGTGTAGACTAAAATGCCACTATGAACGTATCCAAATACACTCTTAGTTCTGGTGCTGTGTACAAAGCCTATCACTTTCACATCAAAAAGATTAAGGACGACAACGTCTCGTAAGGTATTCGGAAATACACTGAACTGCCTGACTGTATTTATTTAGGTCTTTAAAAGTGCCCGGTGATATATTTTAACAGCACTAACATTCTATCTATTTTTAACTGAGACAAAGGAAAACAACTAGTTATAAAAAATCTCAGACCAGCATGACATGTCGTTTTTTTTATATTTCCGCATAACCTACCTAGCATTTTACACGGTTTCCACTGGCAATATGTTTCAACCTCGAATATGAAAGGTGTTGCCAATGCATTTACCTAATTGGAAATGACTTGTTAGAAAAGTATAATCAGGTATTATAGGTGTAGAACTGTTATATTGAACGAAATAAGTCTGTTATAAAATGTTGTGCCCTTTAACATTAGGACATTACTTGGTAGAAATTCATTGATTACTCATAACTCATCCAAATAATTACTTAACTTGACATTCATAATTTATGGAATTGTAACAGTTTTCATAATATAACAATACTATTATTGTTTCCGAAGACAATATTAAAAGTATCAGCATAGAAATATATTGTAAAAGAATTTGACAATGAAGATTTGATTGAAAAGAAATGCCACGCAAAGTATTGTAAAGTTCATATTATGTAGACATAAATACATGTCGGGCCAAAGTTAAAAATTTTAAGCAAGTAAGGTTTGGGCTGATACCAAAGTCCCATTTGGTCGCTTGAATACCTCCTGACAATGACACAGTACCTTTATCAGCATTGAAAACCTAACGGCCCGAAACACGATTGATTTCTATAAAATGGCGCATCAATCTAAAGAATGAACGGATTTCTCGTAACTGAACCTTTAAAATAGTAATTGGGTCACAACCTAATTAGGTCGTCGCCAATTCGACACCCGTGTCGAACATCTTATGGTTCCCATCGAATTAATATTGCACTAGGGACCTTTCCTTAACGAGGTAAGCCATGAATGGAGGGGAAAATTTCAAGACGACGGTTGTAGGAACTTTGTTTACCAACAATTTTGTGGTGTTTTTCTTCTCAGAAGTAATTGTGTTATTTTTGTCTTTCATTAATAAAATTACTCGATCGTTATATTGTGTGTGTGAGGCAATTGATTGGTTTTCGTTATTATTTGCCCACGTACTGTTTACGTCACTGCGGGTAATTTTATTGATGACATTTTGTCAGAAGATGTGATCTTCTACTTCAGTTTTTGTCTCATCTTTGTCTGCTAGTTGCGTTTTGTTCCAAATTGTTTCAAATTTTTGTTTACACAACTTTTGTAGCAGCTATTGGAATGCAATTTGCTAAGATTAAAATATTATGCTTGCCATTACAATTTGTTGCGTTGAAAATCTGTTTAGTTTTGTTATTGAATTATACGTTGGTGTAGAGTAATGTTTTGTTTTTGTATTTAAAATGTAGACTGTTGATTATAAACGCCTTTTTATGAGAAAATTTCTGCGCATTTAGAACACGCGTCACGGTCATGGCGCTAAGATATGTTTTTCTCGTTCGTCTTTCCAGAGTTATTGGTAGTAACATTATACTACCTACCTACTTTTTTTTCTCCAAAAATATGCTGCGTTTAGTTCCACGGTATCTTTACCCAATTAAAATTTTATCACATGAAAAGTCATACCTATACCTAGATCATTTTTTTTTTAACGACGTCAAAAATCATCAAATGACCCCTCCCGCTGTGGGTTAGCAGCGTAGAGGGAGTGTCAGATTCTTACTGACTAAAAACCGTCGTGTTCCATCATAGGCCTTTTATGTACCAGGGCCGCGGTATCTCTTTCGAACAACCCGCAGCACCTATACCTAGATAAAAAACAGAATTCTTCTTTATTATACTCTAATCGTATCTGCATCCGCTACATGAAAACTTAGTCAAAGGCAAAGCCAGTGCATAGAATAAAGTATGCTTTCAAAGTATAAAAGTGGCTGCAATCTACATAATAAATCAGTTACCCTATTCTTGTCAACGCGTAAGGAGCCGATCTTTGCTTGGCTACACTTTTATCAACTTCACCTTGTTTTTGTTTTATGTTATTTTTCGTAATAGGTAGGTATTTGATGGTCAAAAATATGACCATATCGACGTTTTGGTAACTTTTGCCAATAGATCTACGGTAAATCACCGATCCCTCATGTGGAATAGTTCTAAATTCTTTGCAAAAATCATCATCATCAGCGCTCAGTGGTACCTAAACATAACTCCTTGTTGATTTAATGGCCTAGCGACACACAATTTTTAGCGAAAACACCTAGTAAAACCACTTAAACTAGATGTGCAATAGATTTTGCAAAAGCGTTTGATTACTTCACGTACGCGCATGGACATATACGCAACAAGAATTATTGAAAAATGAAAGTGATATTTTTGTTGTTAGTTCGCTGCCATTATAAACTCTCTATTTACCTAATGTTAGCATTCGATTGTCAGCCACAGAAATCTGATCTCAGTTTGTAACAACAGATACAAAGGTGCAAAACGACTGTGCTTCGATTCTTATGCCCTAATTTGACCATGTGTATGCATGAGAAGTTCTTTTACTGCATACAGAGTAAACCTTTGTGTTGGAAGTTGTCCAAATATCATCATTTACCATATTACCTACATTGAGTAGAGTTATTGTGCACATTCAATTGTTTCTGTCATGTTTGGGTCCACCCGTAACTTACCAGACATTATTGCCCTTTATGAGATAGGTCTTTTCATATATGGACGATATTTTATGAAGCAGATTATCCATCACTTTTTTACATACAGGTGATGGATCCTATAGATTGAACTTCTTTTGTGTTTATCAATAAATTAAGGCACGAAAATGATCAGTTTCAATCCCGGTTCATGTCGTGGATATACCTACTGGGTCAATCCCGGATAAGGCGAAGCTTATCTATATTGAATTTATTTTCTATGGAGTTTTCTAAAGGTGTTCATTTGTATGCTCTTCTTGTGTACTGAATTGGCGACATTCTAGAAAGTGTGTTATTTAAAACAGCCATGGGTGTATAAACCTCATTAAAACGCGTCAAAAGGAGGAAGAGATTGCCATTTTTTCCGTTCCTGACACACTTATTCGGACTGATTGCTTTAGGGACTTCAGGAACAAGAGTTCATATAAATTAGCACCGGACTTTTTGCCTTAATTTGACATAACATGTCACTTATTATTTCTGAGTAACCGACTCATTGTTTCGTGTTACCTACCTTTTCAGAATAATTTCGCTACAATTTAAAAACGAATATAATTAAGTTAGCAATTTTTATGAGGTTAAGGCAACTGGCAATCTACTGTTCTTTTGCATGGTAGTGTTTAAGTGTCAGTCTGTCACTACCAGCTGCGAATTTTCACTGTTTTAATTAGCAGGTTCATGAGAATTCTCCGAGGTCTATCCTCGCACCCAATGAACAGTACATTTCTGCTGATCTATAGTGTTATTCAAACTTCTGTTCTCTGTCATTGACATCACATTTTACTGTTATTGGCGTTGTGAGTGGATAAACAAACATAAATTGTAATGCAGACTGGAGTATCAAGGCCTTGACCGCTGAGTTGTAAAAGGTAAATACATAATGAACCTAGCACAAAGCTATGTTTACTCGCTGCAGCTGTTGTGTGATAAAATACGGACTTCTGATTTATGTATAACTGAGAAAACTTAATACTGCTCCTAAAAGTTAATCAGGTCCTACTTATGCTATAAATAAAGGATTCAAACTTCTAGACCCTTCTTGCAGCAGGTGTCCGAAATTGCTTCTTTAGTATAAGGGATCAGTATGAAGGAAAGATCAAAGGATGATATTATGAAAAAAGTTTTAGCCCTTTCTTTCATAAATATCCGTTATACATCTGGCCATCTAGAATAGTCTGATAATCGACGAGCCGTTTACTCACAAGAACACTATGGCAGGTGCAAATATGTACATATTAGTGTTATTAAGATTTATTTCACAAGATTCCCTATTGCTGGCAATTCATGCCAACAATATTCATCTTATCTCGACGTCCACCCCCTGTAACGCCTTAACAAGTCAAAATTACTGGCACGTCTCAGTTGGGACTGCCTTTGGCATGTTATCACTTGGTAAGCAAGTTTGTCGAAAATGTACCCGGATTACATAACTTTATTAAGTCCTAATCATCAAAGCCCAGTATTTTAACATCGTGTAGGCAAGTTGAAAATCAATCTTGTGCTGAAGAAAACTGGGAATATGACTATTCGCCAGCAATTTCCTCCCGTCCCATAAACAGTTGAACTATAACTATTCTCAACAAATGGGCAATTATTTTTTACTTATTCAAATTGGCCCAGTATTTCCTGAGATCAGCTCGTTCAAGCAAACCAACTCATCAGCCTTATAACATTAGTATAGATACAATTGGTAACCCAATACGTTTTCTTAATACATTTCAGAGTACGTGTCGTATTAAATATCAAAATTAACAGTTCACAGCGACCTCCAGATACAATATACTTTCGCTTTTCATAACTTCACGTACTTTGCCTTTAAGTAATTTAATGCACTCTGATATAATTAAACTGTTTACCGTTATAGATATTGTTGTTATCTAATAAACTTATTCTAGACAAGTTCTTAGTAAAGGGGTGACGACCTCCTTCGTCAATTTTGAAGATTATATTGTAATTAACAGATTCATTGGATCGTAGTTTGGTATTGTTAGTGGCGGGGTTCATAACTGAAATACTGCACTTACCGTGACTTTGTTGATAATTGAGCAGTCCATATCATTGTCACAGAATGCGTAATCTAATTATTTGAAGAGCTGTGTCATTTTGTTCTAGTAAACATGTAGGGGAATATCTCTTTAATTTTAAAATCTAGAAAGTGCTAAGTCAGAACCTAAAATCTTCTTTTGCAGACTCTCATTACTTTAAAAAAATACCAGATCAGTATCAGGCAAGATACTTAGCTCCTTAGTATTATTTAGCAGAATTAAGTCATTAGGTATTTACTCTCCAAAACTAACAAAGTTAAATCTAAACCAAATATACTATAGTAACGTATCTACTCTGAATATATTTATGTAACATATCTAAGCCCTTGAAAATTGGCTTTTCCGATACAATACAAAATACCCCATGACGTTGTCTACTCAATTTGAGTGTGACCAATAAAATTGATAAGAAAGTGAGTGGGTTTAATTAATGAAACACCGTGAAAATATCCAATGAATAATGACATTTGATAAGGATTATTCAGTATTTCATTGATTTTTTTAGTCTGTACGTAATAACAAACTCTTCTGGATTTATTGCGATAGCTCTTCTTCTTCCTCCTGCTCCGTTCCCAATTTTGTTTGGGGTCGGCGCAATGTGTCATCCTCTTCCATTTTCTCCTGTCACTCGTCATACTGACACTCACTCCCTTCCTATCCATGTCATCTTTTAGGCAGTCCATCCATCTTTTCTTAGCTCTTCCTCTTCCTCTCCATCCATCTACATTCATACTTAGCACACACTTTGTTGCATGCGTATCATCCCTCCTCATTACATGCCCATACCATTTATTGCGATAGTTACCTACTACAAGAAGCTATTTTCGCACTTAATCTCCGATGTAACAAACGATTTATTTACTATCACGCTCTTTCTGTAAGAAGCGCTTTCCTAAGTTACTAAGCCATGTTTCAAATTGCAGACATGACTTAAAAAATAAGGTAAAGGAATAATGTAGGTAAAGCTATGGATACAAGCTCCATCGAAGTTAATGCAATCTTTGTGTTCTAGAAATGATCAGATAATGCAAGTCACAGGATATCTGAAAAAGTCTGATAAGTAAACCAAGAAATTTGGTACAAGCTGAACCAATAGACCAACCACACATTTTTATAAAAACCATGCAAACATTTAACAACAGGCTTTGACATTAGTCAACCTTAATGCTATTCTAATGCGAATTTCCAACCATTTCTCACTCACAAGGGCGAGCTTAATACCTATAAATATATGAACTACGTTTGTCGCCAACAAAAATAACCCAGTCATGGCATTCGAGGTCCCGAGGCTATCGGAGTAAGCACGGACTATTACCAAGTTATACAGTCGAAGAAAGTTCCAGAATAAATAAATCTGGTACTGGTATTAATATGCATGAAAACTTTCTGGATTTAATGGAAATTAACTGTGAAGTACATGTAAATACGTGAGTTTTTATCCTTATGTGTGTGTTCACCTTCATTTGTGTGTTTGTTTTGCGATAATCGTAATGGTTTATAGGAAAATTGTTCGTGATGTTATGTAAAGAGGTTAATATAAGGCCGGCAAAGAAGTTATATAGCATTGTGTGTTGTGTTTACCTAATAAGTGTTATAAAAGCGAAGGCACCTTTAATAGCTTTGGCTTAAGGATCCAACGCTAACTTTTCTGCACTTCTTCCGTATATTTTCTATCTATGTTCTTGTCGAGATCAGGGTAAGTATACATCCATACTTAAATGATTCTTCAGTATAACTGCACTGCGGGTTAAAATGCAACAGTTTCCATCTGATATAGGTACCTAACCAAATGCAGGTCGAACATTTTGATTTAGTGACTCATACTGTAGATAAATTCCAGTGAAGAAATTCGCCCGAGGAAATACTTCAACCGTGCTAATGTATTTCTATTTCATGAGATTCGAAGAGCAGTAAAAGATGTGGAATAGTAGTAAGTGTCTATCTTAGCAATAACTATGGTGGGCCCGTATTCTGTTCAGTGTAGAAATTCATTATCGATGTTTCTCGCGCTGCACAAGAGTAAAAACCATCCGCGTCATCATCTACTTCATTCTTACCTTGAGTTTTCTTTGTCAGTCACCATATCCCAACAAATATATTTCACCAACTGACATAAAATGCTTCAATTATATTGCTCAAACAAAACGCATTATCACATATCACACGCAATAATCCAAACCGGTCACTTATCAATGGTCCAAGATAACTTGTTTGCTTAACCATTGTACTTATGACTTTGCCTAACAAAATATTTACTACATCGTTACCAATTTTCCTGTTTTACAAGTGCTGGTTTCGAAATACTGGTTAACTCGATACTTGTAACCGCGACCTGAATAACTTTACTATGCCTAAGGAAATATGTTTAGATTGTTAGAATGGTTGATATTGGATCCGTTGGATCCTGTAATTTACCACAAATATTGAAACAAAACAACTACTAGGTACTTTGTATAACGATAACGGCTGTCAGTTTAACACAGGGGGTATCGGATATCCCGGGTATCTAGGTTGAGTTGAGGAGGTCAGATAGGCAGTCGCTCCAAGTAAAACTCCGATACTCAGTTGCATGCAGTTCGATTAGAAGCCGACCCTAATGTAGGTAATTGGGAAAATTATAGCTAGATGATGAAGCACTATTAGTTGTGGCAAAGGCTTGGCCATACTCCACACGCCGCTTGGCAAGTGGCCATCACAGCACAGGGGGTGAGAAAATATACAAGACATACATGTAGACATACGTCAAAAGTTTTACCTTCACCAGATAAAAAAATGAATCCAGCCAGATTGTGAATCTGCAATGATATCCGAGCATTAGAATACACTGCAGTGAAGATACATAAATCCATCGTCTATGGTCAATGACAGGACAATCAAATGACCTGTCGCGACAATACGCAATAACATGCGCCTTCATTTATGCATATTGAAATAATGATTAACTTCGCAAATGTTTTGCATTCCTCACATTACTAGAATAAACACCCAAGACTATTAACACCTATACTTTAGGCTTATAACGACGTGACCCTAATGTCAATGTCAGTAGAAGGAATGGCGCAACCATAGTGAACGTGCGTCTACAAGTGATTGTTATCTTATTGCATACAGCTTTTGTAAAGTTCATTGACACATTTTTATGAAAATATATGATATGTATAAACCTAGTATTTTATTTAAATCTGCCTACTGTTGTGTTGAAACTACAGGAACTACAATCATTTTAAATTATCCTGCTATAGATCTATCATATTGGATCCACCAGTTGAAAGAAGAAGTTGTAAGTATACCTATAGGTACATCTTCCTCATTAAGTTTCATAGCCTTAGCTCATTAGATTACAGGCTAAGTCCAGGTTTCCTCATGAAGTTTTCCTTCACATTGTCTCAGTACTATAGCACATACCTGCAGTGTATCCAGTGTCTTTAACTTCAAAAGTAAATAGTAGATATTCTAATGAATCGACAAAAAATATCAAGCCTCGAGAAAAACAGGACCGTTAAAAGGGTACCTACCTTTTTCCAAAATAACCTTTCAACACGCATCGTTAAAGGAATTTCCTTGTAACAAAGTATTTTATTTATGAACGAATAAGAGAGCACAATTATATTACATTCCAGTGTTAATTGCCGTGAAATTAATACGTAGCCATTTTCTTTTTGTATGTCGGCTATTTTAATTTGATACAAACTCTTTGTTAATAATAATATTAATCAATACCTACCGTAATTTAACTTTTTTTTACATTATATTTAGGTACCTTTATTCGATTTTTAGTAGGCACCTATTTCATATTATTCTGTTGGCCAATAGTTTACATTCTCCGCTACACTGACAGACGAAAAACTACTCAAAGAACTCAGGAGGTGAGTTAATCCGAGGAAAACCAAAAGAACATTTATTCCTCTTTTTGACTATTAACAATCCAAATACATGACAATTATTATCAAACTAGCTTCTGCCAGCGGTTTCACACGCATCCCGTGGGAACTACTTCCCGTACCAGGATAAATAGCCAATAGCCTTCCTCGATAAATGGGCTATCTAACACTGAAAGAAATCTTCAAATCCGACCCGTAGTTCCTGAGATTAGCGCGTTCAAACAAACAAACTCTTCAGCTTAGTATAGATTCGCAAGGAACTTAATCGCTGTGTAATAGCCTTACCATGTAGCGACAATCTTGTATGGCCATAATTGATGCTGGACGGGTCTCATAATACGTAAACAGAATGATTAATTAGCTGCCCTAATCGACGTACATAATCTCAGGTGTTATCGGGGACGTGGGTCTGTCTTTAAGGAATAATTTATTGGCTTGAGATGTCTGTTGTCCAAATCCGACAGGAATACGTATTGCTTAAATAAATAAATGGACCAGATAGAGTATTTTAATGAATAAGCCATAAGTTTTGCCTCGTATTTTAAATCCATCCATCCATCTGTTCCGTTTCATCAAACTTCGAGGGACACTATATTTCGGAGTCCACTTCGTATCTTTTATTCTCGGTAATATGAACCTGTCTTGTAACGTTACAAGACACGATACTATTTCTTGGAATAGTTTAGTCCAATGATTCTCAAAGCATTTGATGTATGTAGTTTGTTGCTGCATTTGCTCGTTTTCTTTCGCCTTTGAGAATATCTGCACATCTATCAACAAGACATCGTCATTTTTTACCCAAGCAGCACCAGAGTCGGCTGATACTAATTGTTACGATGGTTTGCAGACAGTTTATTGCGAAGCCTATCAAACTTCTCAGTCTGCCTGTTCATTGTAATATGCGCAACACTACCATTGATCTTCATGCTGATTTAAGAGCCCGATCAAACTATATGCTGACAAAATAGCTCTCGACAGAAACTGCATGCAGTTTATATTCATGGAATTTTTTAAACGAATTATCTACATCAGTTCGAAACAAACTCTCGTACAAAAGCAGTCCATAAGACTAAAAACTTTCAACATCAGTGTACATGGTAGTGCTGAATCAGTTGAGCTCTAATAACGCACATAATTGCCCCACAGCCTTACGTGTTTCAAAATCAGGTTTCCCTATTGTGTACGATAATGACTAGATAAATAGTTTCACTAAATCACTTTTCTTTTCCTACGATCTTCACCTTATCTCGAGACGAGGTAAATTAATTACAAGTAATCAGTTTAGGGGAAGTGTTCGCGGTCCTAAATAAATGGCTTCGCTATAAGATACTTATTGTGTTCCTATTGGAATTTGAGGTAGATTATAGGTTATATTGAATGGAAGCCGTTTTCGTAGAGTTTAGCAAGAGGATGGTTTTGGTCTCTAGTGTAAGGAAATCGTATCTCTCGTAGATTCATTAGGTTTATACGCATTCATGACCAGACTAACAATATTCATTATTTATGTTAGAAAATCGTATTATGTTTGTTCCTACGTGAACAAAACAATAGTAAAATAACTTATATAATAATATGTGCTTGAACAGGTGACTGTCGAATATTGTCCTGGTTTCTATAAATAGTTTTGTACACAGTACCTAATAACTTCATCGAAGGATGTCACTTAGATTCTTTGATTTTAATTTCTAATCCTTGCAAAATCTAATCAATGTGGAACTGTGTAACTTTGCCTGTCTATCATGCTTTCATGCCAAAACTATTAAGTCAGGCTACTTTTAATCCGGGTTCGGAAAGCAGTGGCCTCGGTACGCGAATGAAACCGCGGGGAACAGCTTAGTAAGTCAGCAGTACCCCGAACATATAAGGTGAAGTACCTCCAAAACAAAGTAGTAGTTCCTACCTACTTAATAAATAACTCACTTCTTTTATTTCCAGAGAGCAGTCCAAAGACCATCAGATGTCATGGTGCTTCTGGCGGCGGAGACGGCTGGTGGTAGCGATACTGGCATTCTTCGGGTTCTTCAACGTTTACGCGCTGAGGGTGAACCTGTCAGTTGCCGTGGTCGCCATGACAGAACCTGTGGAGACTAAGCTGGAAAATGGCACTATTGTTTATGTGAGTTGACTTTTGATCTTCGTATCGAGTTAGCTGCAGCTTTTGTCATCCAACGTGGCTTTTTGTTAGAGTTTCTTAATCCTCCTAACGGCTTCTGACCTGGAGTTTTGACAACGATTGCTCCTAGGTGAGCAGTCGTCTTTATGTGCCTCGCACGGTGCAACTTGCAGACCTGAAAACCTACTGTGGCCGGAGCTAGGAATCAAACCCGATGGCAATAGCATGTAATATACCTACTTAGTACATTATCTTTCGTCAACCCAAGCTAAAGATATGGGAGTGTGTTTTTACGGAAATAATAGCAATCACTTGTAGAGCTTAGAAAATAGAGAGATGTCAGATTGTTGTCTCTAATCCCGCTATAAAAGATTCAATGACCTCTCACAAAACGAAACACTACGCAAACGAACAAAACACTGAAATTCTATTCAAATCTCAAATCATCCTCCGAGCCTTTTTCCCAATCATGTTGGGGTCGGCTTCCAGTCTAACCGGATTCAGCTGAGTACCAGTGCTTTACAAGAAGCGACTGCCTATCTGACCTCCTCAACCCAGTTACCCGGGCAACCCGATACCCCTTGGTTAGACTGGTGTCAGACTTACTGGCTTCTGACTACCCGTAACGACTGCCAAGGATGTTCAATGACAGCCGGGACCTACAGTTTAACGTGCCATCCGAAACACAGCCAATGGTGTCTAAGATATACTTAGAAAGTACATACAGACTTAGAAAAGTTGCATTGGTACTTGCCTGACCTGGGATCGAACCCGCGCCCTCATACTTGAGAGATTGGTCCTTTACCCACTAGGCCACCACGACTTTTTTTATTCAAATCCCAAATGACAGTACCAATTTATTCCGACTTACTCCTCACTTAGTAACCGTAGCGCTAATAGCCTCGATCCCAAATTCATTCAAGCATTTTGTTTTATTGGCAAACTAATAGATACGCTTACATTGAGAGGCTTTTAATCCTCAGCTCTTTATTTATTGCTTCCACCAGTTACATGGTTTGTGTCCAGGAAGCTCTTAGCGAAACATTGCCGTTTTATCTTAGGAAGACATCAGTTGGATAGTCTTGCAAAAATAAGTAAATACTTTTGATGAAAGAACCTGTAATTGAGGACTGTTTGTGACAACAGTTGAGTTCTTTGATATGTTTAAGCCTAGGAAGTCCTTTCGCAGTACATGTCGTTAATCTTGTGACATGTCCTTTGAGATATTTTCTGCCAAGATATCCTGATGTAGCTTAGGACTTCTATCACATTCAAAAAGAAGTACGAACGTTTATTTCTCATGTCTAGACGTAAAATATCGAGCTTCTCATCATTTAGTCGCTATATCGCTTCGTTCTTCAGATTCCAGAGTTTGACTGGAGCTCTCAAACCAAGGGTCTGGTGTTGAGTTCCTTCTTCTACGGGTACCTGATCACGCAGCTGCCTGGCGGCTGGCTCGCGGCTAAAATAGGAGGTAACAGGTTCGTTCCGTTTTATAGAACACACACACACACATACACAACACTTACATAGGGGACACGGAATTATGTTCTGAAGTTCGGAACTACTTTACAGCTCCCAATAAAGCTTATAATTGGACACAGGGTTTTATCTACATGCCCCACTTGGTCAATGGTCACCGTCGTACAGCAATTCCCTTAGATACCAACTCATGTAACTCACTCAATCGAAAATTATACATTGATCTTAATCAGAACTACTTTACAGCTCCCAATAAAGCTTATAATTGGACACAGGGTTTTATCTACATGCCCCACTTGGTCAATGGTCACCGTCGTACAGCAATTCCCTTAGATACCAACTCATGTAACTCACTCAATCGAAAATTATACATTGATCTTAATCACTTTATTGACAGCTGTAAAAAAAAGCCTCTGTTGAAGAGTAATATAAAATAAGAAAAGCTGTTGATGATAACATTTCACAATTAATCAATTGACTTTTTAATAACTCTACAGGGTGTTCGCGATAGGCATTGGCGCGACATCTTTGCTGACTCTTTTCACACCGCCGCTTGCGCATACCAGTACTGCGCTCTTGATTGCTGTTCGAGTTGTCGAGGGATTATTTGAGGTAAGGCTTACTGGGGTATATTCTTTAAACTGTAAGGTACAACATCCATAACTGGAAATCGAACGAAAGGAGACAAACCTGCAACTTTTGTGGAATAAAAAATAAGCAAGAACTCTTGAAAATGTGTGACTTCTTAGATAAGCAGCTTAATTAAAATTTAAGAATAAAATACTTTATTTCCTTGTTTTATCATTTATCATAATATTAACGTCCAACTTCCCCCAGGGTGTGACATACCCGTGCATCCACGCAGTATGGTCCCGCTGGGCGCCGAGCTCGGAGCGGGCTCGACTGGCAACCTTCGCGTTCAGCGGCAGCTACGCCGGCACTGTGGTGTCCATGCCCATATGTTCTCTGTTAGCTCACTATACTGGCTGGCCGGGGATATTCTATGTTTTTGGTGAGTATTGTCTGTGATTTGAGGTTGAAAGAGGTTGAACAGCTTTTAAAACGCTTGTATTTTCAAACAATAGGTACCTATCTTACTTCGGTAAGGCCGCAATAGAGAAAGAAAGATGGTAGCCAACACATTCTGGTATTTCATTCCTTTAATTTTGTGTAATAGACCAGTGAAGATATAAGCCCTGGTAAATATAAGCTTTATATTTCGTGATACGTCTGGAACCATAAGAAATTAATTTTAGAACTCCAGATAACTGGTTCAGAAAAAAAATTGATACCAGGCAGCTTGTGGGCTTGTACACCCATCAAAAAGTGTAAAACATATTCTTTCACGATTAACATAAAAATTATGCGTTTTCCAGGTCTTTCGGGTTTAATATGGACGACGATTTGGTGGCTCGTCGTAAAGGAATCTCCTGAGAAAGACCCTCACATCAGTCCTGCCGAACTTAAATACATACAGGCAAGACTTACTTTAATACATAGATAGCTCAAAATATTAGAGCACATACAAATAAAGCAACTATAGTTCGGCCATTCAGAGAATGCGTTCCTGACACGTCGCGATTGAACTGACGACGTAATAACATTCATTGATTATTGATATAATAATGTTGTTTTAATGCTCCTCAATTGTTAAAACGGTAAACAACCAGCAAAAATATTTTTATCGTAACTGCAACGCCATTGCAAAGTTACGTCGTCAGTTCAATCGCGACGTGTCAGGAACGCATTCTCTGAATGGCCGAACTATAATTTATTTTTCTTCTTGGCATCTTAAAAGTTGGATCGATTGGAGAAATAAATTCTAATTTAGTATTACGTTTTTGTTGAATAACTATTTCTTAAGGTATGTACCTAATTGGTCTTTCATAACAAAATATTGATAATCAGACATAAAATTCATTTCATCAAATTATTCAGCAGAGAATTTTTAGTATACATTTTATTGGGTAATTAATTTACCAGTAGCCATTCATTATAACTACGTGGACGGTATCCTAACGTGCAGCCAATGCTCGCGCACGTTTACACATAAAATAAGGTACTGCAGCCATCAAAGGGCGCATAGAAGAGCTGATCGTCCTAGCTCTTCTCTCAATGATAACTGAAAGCAGTCACCATAGCCGAAATCGGCAGGGAAGTATATATAATTTACCTTTCTTAACCACCCTTAACATATTACCGATTAATTCCAGGACTCCCGCGGCACTCAAGCAGTGGAAGGCTCAAAGATCCGTCACCCGTGGAAGGCGATGCTAACATCGGGGCCGGTGTGGGCGATCGTCATGGCACACTTCAGTGAAAACTGGGGCTTTTATACGCTGCTTACGTTCTTACCTACTTTTATGCAAGGTATTGTTGACTAATTTTTATGTAGGAAATACATAACATTATGTATTACTAGCTTCCGTCAGCGGCTTCGCCCGCGTGGTGTGTTGATAAAAAGTAGCCTATGTGTTAATCCAGGGTATCACCTATCTATATACCAAATTTCAATCAAATCGATTCAGCCGTTTTTGCATGATTGAATAACAAACATATATCCATACATTCTCACAAACTTTCACATTTATAATATAAGTAGGATATAAGTAGGATTAATATTTTTACACGCTTTTTATTAGCTTCACCTGTATGTTTGTATGTTTGTAACCGACTTCTTTGGGCGCGATTTTGACCCACTTTAAACGGCCAGATTTCGTTCAAACTTTGTAGATTTATTGAGGACCGATGACAATACACTAATTTGATAAAATTATTCCATTTTTAACCGACTTCCCAAAAAGGAGGAGGTTACACATACACATCGATTACTCCGAGGTTTATAGACCGATTTACGTGATTCTTTTTTTGTTCGACTCGAAATAGCTGCCAGTTGGTCCCATAGTCATCAGGTCAGGATCTGATGATGGAAACCTGAGAAATCGAGGGCAACCTTCGAAAGTTGTAGGCATACATAGGGTAAAAACTTGACACTCAGGTGTACGCCTAAAAGCACTATTCAACTGTGAAGATTTGGAGCTGACCTGATGATGGAGACCAGAGAGGGTCCAGGGAACTCGACAACTGAATATGTGAACTACCTCGTGTTTGGGCTTAAATTATTTGTATTGACAAGACCTATGCAACAGTGAAGGTTTGGAGCTGACCTGATGATGGAGACCAGAGAAAGTCGAGGGATCTCGACAACTGAATATGTAAACTACCTCGTGTTTGGGCTTAAATTATTTGTATTGACAAGACCTTTGCAACAGTGAAGGTTGGGAGCTGACCTGATGATGGAGACCAGAGAAAGACGAGGGAACTCTACAACTGAATATGTAAAATACCTCGTTTGGACTTATATTCTTTGTATTGATGAGAACTTCCCACTTGTATGGATAGTGATAACTATTCGTATCACTGAAAAGCTTTAAACAAAAAAACTAAAAAGTAGAAAATAAATAATAGTTTTAAAAAAACTAAAAAACACGCTTTTTATAGAAAACCGAACTAAAAAATAGAAAATAAATTTAAATTAAGAAAATAGTGTTCAAAATTTCAATGAATATAAATTAATAATAGTGTGAATACAAAAAATATATTAAAAAAAAAGCGTGGGGTGCATGGTGTCAATAGTTATAAATATTTTATTGACAGATATGAGTAGAGTGATTTTCATTTCGATAATACCTTAAAAAGCACCCCACGCTTTTTTTTTAATATATTTTTTGTATTCACACTATTATTAATTTATATTCATTGAAATTTTGAACACTATTTTCTTAATTTAAATTTATTTTCTATTTTTTAGTTCGGTTTTTTAACCTAAAACTCCAGTATTTTACCTGATACATTTATTGGATGTTTTAGCGGAGTCTGCTCTACGGTGTTACGGTTAATAGATGTTTTCTGCTAGTAGACAATAATATAAAAATCATATATTTAATAGTTTAGAAAACTGTAGAACATCCTTATCACATGGCAACCCATAAAAAATCTATATGATTTTTTTGTTCATTGCATAAAAATAATGATTGCAACGCCATCTAGCGGCACCGATTGTAACTATCCAATTAATATACACAGTGTTACGAATACGAGATGTTATCACAAGCTAAGGTTCGTTTTGTTATAAAGTATTTCCTCACCGAAACAATGATAATGTAATTTAACTACAAATTATTTTTTCTAAATTCCAGATGTATTCAAATTCGAGACATCACAAACCGGCTTCTTATCGGCCGTGCCGTACCTAGCGATGGCGATAGTACTGCAAGTCGCCGGCCACGCGGCTGACTGGCTGCTACGAAGAGGAATCATGTCTAGGACTAATATTAGGAAGCTGTTTAACTGCGGGGCTTTTTTGTCACAGGTGGGTTTGAATTTTATACTTACGCGGTCCTTTTGGAAGGGAAAGGGAAAAGATCTACCTAGCCTTTTCTTGAGTCGACCTCCAGTCTATTGGATGTAGCTGAGTCGAGTACCAGTGTTTGATCTGATCTGCACCCCAACAACCAGAAGGTCTGAAAACCTGTCTTACCTAGAGCCATATAACTGCACGTAACATGTAGAAATGGGGATGTCCATTATTCACTATTCTTCAAAATTTCCATGTATTTCTCAAAGACGGGATTGTCATAAATACGTTATTTCTATCACTAACTATTGATCTTCAAAACACTTTCAGACGGTATTCATGGTAGCGGCGGCTTACTCGACTACTGTAACAGGGTGTATAGTGTTCCTGACAATTGCAGTCGGTCTCGGAGGATTTGCCTGGTCTGGATTCAGGTACCTAAAACTTTATTCAATTTATTTATATTGTTTCGTAGTTGCATACTTTTCTTAAAAAAAGTTAAACAAAAGTTTGAGATGAGATTTGTATTGAATTTTTAAATGTGTATTAAAAATGCCAATTTATGTTGTTATTACTTTTTTGTATGAGTTCACAAATGACTTTATTTTTATACACACAGTTGAATCGACCAAAGCTAACTCCGCTAAGTCAGATCAACACACACAAATACATACATCCTCAAAGAAAACATTTTAAATTCAACCTTATATCAAAGCCACAAAGTCCACAAATCATCTATCACATTATCCCATTAACCAAAACTCCCTTTACAACAATTTCAGCGTGAACCACTTGGACATAGCGCCGCCTCACGCCAGCGTGCTCATGGGCCTGTCCAACACCATCGCCACTCTGCCCGGCATCATCAGTCCGCCGCTCGCTGGATCTATTGTTACTGATAAGGTTTGTATCTTTATGATAAAATGGAGTTTAAATTATGTAGTATTTAAGTTCAAACCAATTCAGGTTGGTATTATCGGTAGTGAAGTAGTCCCCATGCGGGACACAAACCTTCTCTCACACCTCAACCCAGTTACCCGGGCAACCCGTTACCCCTTTGTAAAATTGGTTGTAAGACTAATTGGCTTCTGACTACCCGTAACGACTGCCAAAGATGTTCAAATGACTGCCGTGACCTACAATTTATCGTGTACCCTGTGAAACACGGTCATTGGTGTCCAAGATATATTTACTTAGAGAGTACATACAAACTTAGAAAAGCTACATTGGTACTTGCTTAACCTGGAATTGACCCAGTCATACTTAGGAGATTGGTTCTTCAAATTTTATGCAACAAAACATTACAAAGGCGGACTTAATGCCATAGGCATTCTTTCCAGTCAACCTTAGGGTGATGATTAGATAGGCAGAGAAAACATCGTGATTATTTAACCACAAATAATAATAATAACTTCTACAACAATTCCAGACAGCAGACCAATGGCGCATAGTATTCTTCATCTCCAGCGCCATCTATCTACTCGGAGCTGCCGTGTACGGCGTCCTCTGCTCCGCCGAGCTACAGCCCTGGGTACTCGAGCTCGATACCGACGCCAGCTTCGATACCGATGCCGACACGCTGTCAACGCCCGCCGGACTCGATAACAAGGGGCTGGAGTACCAGAATGATATGTAAAAGCAGGAAAAACTATAAAAATGACAAAACCTTTGAAGAAACCTACAAAAATGGCGTTTTGAATTCTAAATTTTGTGTTTCTTATGTTGTTATCGGCTGAATAGACACCTATTTTGTAGGATAAGCTAGTGAAAACAGGAAAAATTACGCATTATTTATCAAAAATATCATTTCTGGCGTTTGATCTTCACGCCAGCTTCGATACTGACGCCGACACACTGTCAACGCCTGCCGGACTCGATAACAAGGGACTAGAGTACCAGAATGATATGTAACACCAAGAAAAATAATTAAAATTGCGGATGGAAAAATTATGAATCACAAAAATTAACAAACTTGGAAGAAAACTACAAAAATGGCGTCATAAGTTGCAATTTTTTTTGGATCTATTTCGTAGGATAAGTTAGTAAGAACATTAAAATGTAACATTTTTTATCAAAAAAATCTCTTGGCGCCCTGTACTCCGCCGAGCTACAGCCTGGGTGCTCGAGCTCGATACCGACGCCAGCTTCGATACCGATGCCGACACGCTGTCC
This sequence comes from Helicoverpa zea, assembly GCF_022581195.2. Classification (NCBI taxonomy): domain Eukaryota; kingdom Metazoa; phylum Arthropoda; class Insecta; order Lepidoptera; family Noctuidae; genus Helicoverpa; species Helicoverpa zea. The sequence goes on along the minus strand of NC_061456.1, from coordinate 10,237,504 downwards.
ACGCCCGCCGGACTCGATAACAAGGGACTAGAGTATCAGAATTATATGTAACACCAAGAAAAATGATTAAAATGTAGGAAGGAAAAATGATGAAAACTCGGAAGAAAACTACAACAATTTACGGTGGAAAATGAGTTGAAAATTGTTGCAATTTTTGTGTTTTTTTGCATACCTATGTTGTTTTCGTCTGAATAGTCACTTACATTCTAGGACAAGTTAGCATGTACAGTAAAATATTGTGTAATTACTACATATAAAAAAATACGGAAAAATGATGATCAATTTTTTTTGAATTTTCATGTGATTGTGTGCTTATTTTTTACGTTATTATTGTTAAGCAATGATAAAATATAATTTTTAATTAAGACGTTTAATTAAGTATATCATCACAGTTATCGGATTTGATCTTGACCACAATTATAATTTATCCTACTAAAAGTCACGCTGTAACGGCTGAACGGATTTTGATGAAATTTTCCAATAAAAGAGTTTATTCTTACTATGTAATGCTATTCACTTATATGTATAGTTAGTTGCCAGTGTGCTTATTTGCTTGCGTGTAAATATTATTTTAGTATTATTAACAATGTATTATTGTATAAAAGATCTGTATTCTTCTGGTACGCAAAGTACCAGAAAAATACAGAATAAGTGGATGTAATTTTTATGTGAATCAACTAAATTATAAAGCTTCTTCAGGTTTAAAAGAATCTAAAATATCATCATCTGCCTAGCCTTTTTCCCAACTATGGGTGCTTACATAAAGAAACAGGTTCCCGGTACAGACAAACCTGTACGGGTAGGTACCGATCAGTAAAGAAACAGGTAAACAACCTGTTTCTTTATAAGTGAGTGAATACGATTGTATTGAAATATTATACCTGCACTGATCGGTACCTACCCGTACAGGTTTGTCTGTACCGGAAACCTGTTTCTTTATGTAAGCACCCTATGTTGGGGTCGGCTTCCAGTCTAACCAGATGCAGCTGAGTATCAGTGCTTTACAAGGAGCGAATGCCTATCTGACCTCAACCCAGTTACCCGGGCAACTTAAATGATTCGGTTATTACTACAGTTAAATTATTTTTTATGTATATTTTGTTTTGGTGGTATAATTCTGCTTGTTTCAATTTCATTGAGTACTTTAAAGATCTTTATTTATTTATTTATTAGGTTCACCCATAAATAAATGAATAAAGACCTTTAAAGTACTCAATAAAATCAAATATCTAAAATAGATCTGTTTATGTATATGAATTTAAAATATTGATTGTGATAATTTTAGTTTTTAAGTTGTAAGTAAAATATTTCCATAAGTTCTGCTGTAGCTTTAGAAATTAGATCTCTCATTACATACAACAACCATTCAACACGCTTATAATAAATTGAAGACAAAAAATAAACTATAATTTTTGAATTTTTGATTAAAAGCAGAAAGGTACGTTTTGAATTGACTGCACGTGTAGCTGCCTTTTCGAACCAAAATGGTTTCATGTAAATACGTATATACCAGGGGCCCGATTCTGCTAAGTTAATAATGTCAAAATTGAATAGCAATAGCAGTTTTAACCTTAGCTGGAATTCTGCTACTAATATAAGACCAATCGTATTTCAATGACATTCGATTGGTTTGCGATTGGTCTGCCATTTGGTCTACACGTAGTTTGCTCTACAATCATGTTGCAATCGTAAATAATTTGCATACAATATGATTAATTATTGAATCACAGGAACGGATAAAAACGTTTATTTAAAAGAAATATAGCGGAATGTCATATACGCTTCAATCGTAATTGAGTCGTGATTGGATCTTAGTCGGATGTGAATCGTATGTCGCTTAAGTAAAATTAGTAGAATCGCGTCCCAGTAGTGCAGCTGGGGCTGATTTCGTGCATGTGCGGTCGGCAGCAAGAAAAACGTACCTTAAGTTAATCCTAAGTTTCGACTACATTTTCATATCATGCCAATCAAAAATGAACATTATTCTCATATAGTTAAACTATTAGTTTTAAGAAAGACTCATATTATCTTTTTGTACGTAAGGACGCTTTGGATGTTACCATAATGCTGCATGTATTGAATAAAGGATATAATTATTTTGTACGTGATGTGAATTTGAAATTGTATTAAAGTTATTGAATTTATTTGATTTTTTACTTTGTCCCTTATTTACCTAGATACCTAGTTAAACTATTGATTTATCAACTAACTAGCTTCTGCCAGCGGTTTCACCCGCATCCCGTGGGAACTACTTCCCGTACCGGGATAAAAAGTAGCCTATAGCCTTCCTCGATAAATGGGCTATCTAACACTGAAAGAAATTTTCAAATCGGACCAGTAGTTCCTGAGATTAGCGCGTTCAAACAAACAAACTCTTCAGCTTTATGATATTAGTATAGATATAATATAATGAATGTAAATGAAAGTTCTAAAACATAAATGGCTCTTTAAAACAAAATCTGTCTATTAGTTTACTATGAACTCCAAATCTAGGTGCCGAAAGTTACTGAACGGATTTTCCGGTTTCAAAGGGTGAAAGAATCATTCATGTAGTATAGACGATTTATGTTAATACACAAGCGAAATAGGTCACCATAATAGTTTAAATAGAATCCAAATACACAAATTGAAAGTATTAAAAAAAATTGAGAAATCAGCCAAAATTTAAATTGAGAACAGCGCCATCTATCGTTAGCCTTGCAAAATGTTCTAATAAAAATCCTAATTAGCGATATCGTATCCAATAATTGTTATTAAAGGTCGTAGTTAGTTTTTAAATACAAACATTATTTTAGCATTGTGTACAAATAATATGTAAATGAATTATTTAATTGTAACGTAATACCGATATAATTATGAGTACTTACTCTTATTCATTTAAGTCCTTATTTTAATGATATGTGTAATTTAAAGTATTTTATCATATGTTTGATAAAATATTAAGATTTGTATTTGTACAATTTGTAGTTTACTTCTTCGAAATTATGATTAAAAATTGTTAAAGTTGTTCTAACAAATATACTACAAAGATGTTTTGATGATATACTTTTAAGATAATTATGCTTTCTTTCCGTGCTTATTTATTCTCATTAAATATGTTCCTTAATTAATTAACTATATAAAACATACAAATTTCGTTTAATTTGAATTACGTATAAAAAATACAGTTTTACCTCTTTACCTCTTCCTCTTGATACGCCGACGAAACCAAATATAAGTATATTCCTAAATAAAATCAATAGCGAATTACAATTCTAAATAAGTAACGAAGTTTTAACTATTATTTCTTTAATTAATAACCACAGCAATAATTTTAAAACATCTTAAACAAATTGATAAACTTATTTACAATTGGCGGCAAATTCGAATGTTCGACTACGTCACAACCGCCGCGCGTCGTTTGTCGGCAAGTGCTAAAGTATAAAGCGAGCCGCCACTTTGATTTGCCGCTTTTTCGTTACTCTGTCGATTAGCAGCACGGATTGATCAAGTTGACTGTTGTTGGCAATTTTAATAGTTACAATGGAAGAACAACGGTCTATGACGCAGAAACTCCTCGACCTGATGCAGGAGACAGGGTACCCCTTGGTCCAGCACAACGGTCAAAGGAAGTTCGGGCCGCCCCCAAACTGGGTGGGCCCCGCGCCCCCGAAAGGCTGCGAAGTCTTCATCGGCAAGCTGCCCAGAGAAATCTTCGAAGATGAACTGGTTCCCGTATTCGCAAAGATCGGTAAGATTTACGAAATGCGTCTCATGATGGATTTTTCGGGATCCAACCGTGGCTACGCGTTCGTTACCTATACCAATAAAGCTGACGCCTCCACGGCCGTGAAAGAGCTGAACGGCTACGAGATCAGGCCGAAGCGACACATTGGCGTCGTGAAGTCTGTGGATAACTGCCGTCTCTTCGTCGGTAATATTCCGAAGACGAAGACCAAGGAAGAAGTTCTGGAGGAGCTTTCGAAGCGCGTGGGTGGCATTGTGGACCTGATTCTGTACAAGAACTGCTATGACAAGAGGCTGAACCGCGGTTTCGCTTTCGTGGAGTTTACCTCGCACCGAGCGGCGGCCATGGCGCGGCGAGCCCTGGTGCCTGGCTGCGTGAAGATTTGGGACCAAGAACTGATGGTGGACTGGGCCGAACCTGAACCAGATGTTGACGATGAGCAGATGCAAAAAGTGAGTAAATTCTAAAAAGTCGCTTTGCGTTTTTTATTATACCTACCTGGCGTTCATATTTGTAATTTGTTGCATTACATTATTTTCTTTTAAAGTAAATCTGTTGCTATCTGGCGATATGCATAGGTACATTTACCTCATTATAGCGATGGTGTTACATGCCTATAGCAAAAGTATACTCAAACTTAATGCCTAATGCGCGCCGAATGTTTGCCCTTGGCTAACTGATATTATTATAAATACTCATGAAACTGTCTCTGGACAGGTGTTCCAAAGTTTACGTGTCCAATAACAACTGTTTATAATTTTTATTATCTGCATGTAGTCGGCATTTAAATTTATAAAACCTGCTTTTGTTTGCAGGTGAAGGTGCTCTATGTAAGGAACTTTCAAATAAGGACTACACCAGACACCATCCAATCGGTATTTGAGTCTGCAATCAAAAATCAAGTTGAACGAGTTAAGAAAATTTATGACTATGCTTTCATTCACTTCTTCAAACGTGAGCATGCTGAGTTGGCAATGAAGATGCTTCAGAATGCAGAGATTGATGGTAGCAATATTGAAATAAGATGGGCAAAACCAGTTGTTCGTGAGATATACCGCATTCAGAAATTGAACAGAGGCAATGCAAAATTTAACAACTGTTTCAACTTGTCCCAAACACTCTTGATGTACAGGCAACAGATGGAAAATAATACTCATATTTCTTCTCCCAAAGAAGATGAAGGTATAGGGTCAGCCACTGCAGGAGAGTCCCCTTGTGGTTCACCATCAGACTCGCCTAACTACTCATATGCTCCCAAGGACCAATACCCATTGGCTCCAGCTAAGCTTGAATCAATGTGTAAAAGGTATGTAATTAACACCTTTTAATTTCCTTGTTAAGTTTTTTAAGTAAGTTCAGTTTTTTAATTTAATGATTTTTTCAGGTACATGTGGGTACCACCTGTATACAACTTCCAGAAGTACTCGGACCCTATCCACTCTGAGCTATGGGTAGGAAAAGTTGAACTACCACATGTTGGTCTGCCCCTGATCTCTCCGCCACGTCGCTTTGGACCTTTGGCTACACGACCCTGTCTGTCAATGCAACAGGCGCAAATTGAAGCTGCTGAAACTGCATTGCAAGTAATAAAGGTATGTAATAAAATCAGTATAATATTCTAGCTAGATTTTCTGTCTTGGCTTGCAATGTTTAGGAAAAATATTTTGCATACCTATTACCACTTCTTTATTAATTTTGACTTGTATATAACAAACTTCTTTGATGTCCAAAATATATATACATACCTATGTAAATAAAATCCCAGCACTAATAAAATTATCTGCTATTCTTACAGATGCTGAAAGCCAGCCACATTCAGCAGTCGATGCCGCCGCAGCCGCCACTCGCGCCTGTCTACCCTCCCATCATGTCACCAATGCAGACCTGCGTCAACCTGCCATATGATTACATGAACCCACCGTCAACCCTCTTTCAACCGGGGCCTGTACCGCTCCCTATGCCAATATGGCGAAATGCTTGAATTTAAATTTCGAAGCAAGCTTAGGTAATAGTTTTTATATAAATTTTAAACCTTATTCCTGAGAAAATAAGGCTGAAATTTTGTTGTAACTGTTTGTTATTGTTATTGCTGCTCATGAAATCCTGACGGCAATCTGATGGTTGTGCAGTTGGGATTTCATTGAATCTTCGTTTTGTTAGCGAAAAAGTATTTTTAGGCTAAGCGACTTTTTTTGTAACATTTAGTGACTCCTTTTAGACAATTTAGTTATGTTTTGACCTATTTATGTCGGACGCGCAATCGCAGTTTTTGTTTGACAGAAGTTTCATTGTTTAATTCTTATTATAGTTAATATTTTCAATTAATATCTGAATTATTTTTAATGTAGGTAACTCAATTGATTCAATTGTTGAAAATTTAATTTTGAACATGTTATCATATTGGTTATCTACTGGATTCTTTGATTTGTCAATATAACTTCGATAGTTGTAATTTTTTAATAGGTGTTATTTACGTTATGTAAAGCTACCTAATTCAGTGCTTCCTTGTGCCTATATCCTAATATATTCAGAGTGAATGCACTGCTTTACTTTGTTAATGTTTACTATCGACTTCTATGTATTTTGTAGAATAAAAAGATAAAAAAAAAATTTCAATGCTTTAATTTACTAATCCTGTGGGCTTCCACTCTAACCAGATCCAGTTTAAATAACTTCCTGTCTAATCCTGTGTAATGTTTACCTCTGGTTTTTCCATGTTGGGGGCTCCCACTCTAACCAGATCCAATTTGAATAGTGAGTTCCCGTCTGACCTATTCAACCCAGATGCTTAGCAAAAGACTACAGAGTTGATAGATGAAGCGGAAATTGATTGTACCTTGGTCTCCGAAACTAGTGAACGGATTCGAAAAATTATTTCATTTCAAAACATTTCCGAGTAGCATAGGCTAGGCTTGTTTCTTATCCCAGCAACGGCAGACTGTTATTACTGCTAGCTGTCGACGCAGATGTTTTCTTGTCTGCTGTGGTCACTGACCACTGGTCAGGCATCACCAAACCTATCTGAAGGGCTCTGAATGGAAGCTAGCACATTACTACAATCGGTCTGTACCTATAGATTAAAACCCTATTTAAAAATGGATATAGATTTGGAATAGATTGAAGTAGCTTGAGTGTTGGCGATATGCTATAGCGTCCAACCAAATAATTATACGAAATATTTCAATGGTCATCGTTACTAGAATCATCCTACATTCATTTCTAAACGGATTATTAGCTGTCATACGCCTGTCACTGTCATTAGCAGACAATGTCAAAACGACGTCTGGTCGTGTGTAGTTCGCGGTGTTATTTGTTTATTTCAATAATTTCATCAGAGTTTCATTGATTTTACCATTTATTTTGAATAAATAAGTAAGCCATAGAATAATAAAAATTTTCAATACAAGCATGTAAATACCATAGTCACAAAGTACAGAAACAAATACAAAATAAAAATGCTGTCTAGAAACCTGTGTTTATATAGAAATACCGTGAAGTACTGCTCTGTATCATCATGCTGCATGAAAACTAGTGTTAATACGCACCGGCAGAGAACATTTGCTAACATTAGCTACGAATTTCCGCAACATGAGAACATAACCTATAACCGATCGAGTTTTGTGAAGAAAAGTCTGCACGGAACGAAACAGCTCGTTGATGAGGTACCAGAAGATATAAACTGCAATACATTTACGTATAGAACACATACATGTGGTGAGTTAAGGCCTGAACATGGGGGCAAGAAGGTCACTCTTTGTGGTTGGGTGCAGTTTTCAAGATTATCCAAGTTTCTCCTTCTAAGAGACGCTTACGGCTTAACACAGTGTATAGTGAACAATGACAACATAAATTTATCTGACATTCCTTTAGAAACTGTTGTCAAAATCGAGGGCACTGTAGCATTGAGACCTAAAGACATGATCAATCAAACCATGGCTACCGGAGAAGTAGAAGTTATTATTGATAAACTTGACATACTTAACTCTGTAGATATGCTGCCGTTTAACCTTCGCAACTACCAGAAACCTAAGGAACAACTGAGATTACAACATAGATATGTTGATTTGAGGTTTCCCGAAATGCAGCATAACTTGAGAGTGCGTTCACACATGCTGCATAACATGAGGAGGTTTCTGATTGAAAGTCATGGATTTGTTGAAGTTGAGACTCCCACATTGTTCTGCAGAACTCCTGGAGGAGCAAGAGAGTTTGTAGTGCCGACCCATCATGAGGGGCTCTTCTACTCTCTAGTACAAAGTCCACAGCAGTTCAAGCAAATGCTCATGTCTGGAGGTGTTGATAGATACTTCCAAGTAGCAAGATGTTACAGAGATGAGACAACTAGACCAGACAGACAGCCTGAATTCACTCAGTTGGATATAGAACTCTCTTTCACTAACTTAGATGGCGTTTTAACCATGATTGAAGAGTTACTCTACAGCACATTTGTGAAATCACTTCCAAAACCACCATTCAAAAGAATTACTTATAGAGAAGCTTTGACTAATTATGGTACAGACAAACCTAACTTGACTTATGACTTGAAATTCATTAATCTAAAGAAATTATTCCCTGAAAAATCAAATGATGAAAATTTTCGTGCCTATGCATTACCATATACTAAGGAAATTGGTAAATTAACAACTAAATACAAAGAAAAAATTAGAGAATTTGCCAAAAAGCATTCATGTAAAGTAGTTTTGAGTGAAAATATCACAAAAGAATTGGGTACTGATGTCGGCAGAAGTATTCAGAGTTTAGTCAAAGACTCAGATGCTACTATCATTGCTCTAGGTGAAGATGAAAATGCTTGCTTATGTTTAGGTGAAATAAGAGAGTTGATAGCATCACTATTAAAGTCTAATAACATGCTACAAGTCAAATCAGACATTGAACCGTTATGGGTTGTAGACTTCCCATTATTTTTGAAAGGTGAGAATGGTTTAGAAACTTGCCATCATCCATTCACATCTCCCCATCCTGCCGACTTGCATTTGCTGGACTCGGAACCATTAAAAGTTAGGTCTTTAGCTTATGATATAGTAATGAATGGTAATGAAATTGGTGGTGGGTCAGTGCGTGTGCACAATGCGGAATTACAAGAGAAGATATTGAGGATTTTGAATATTGATCCGTTAACGTTATCACATTTCTTGAATGCTTTGAAATGTGGATGTCCTCCTCATGCTGGCATTGCTCTGGGTATTGATAGACTAGTCACATTAGCATGTAATGCAGAATCAATAAGAGAAGTGATTGCATTCCCTAAATCTCACGATGGAAGGGATCCTTTATCGGGAGCACCAAATAGTATAAGTGAAGAAGACAAAAAGTATTACCATATTACTACTGTAAAATAATTATTTTAACTTAAATATTGTATAAGTTAGTAATTTTTAATATACAAATCTTGTTACATAAATATTTTTTCTTCCATTCCTTACTTCACAAATATTTTATTGGAGGCAATATAAACCAAGTTTGCCAAGGAAGGCAATCAGGTGAATCTTTTTTTTCTGGGCATGAACAAGCAGGTTCGCAAGAAGAATCTTGATTTTTTCTGAAGTAGCCTTCCTTGCAAACACAGCCCGGTTTGCAAGGAATTTTGCTGTCACATTTTTCTTGGTTCCCAATCACAGAACAAGTTTCATTCAAACAAGGATTTATGCAATCCGTATATTCTTCATTTTGTCCACAGCTGGGTTCATCTAAAGTAGAATGGTTATTGGGTTAATCATTGGTATGTGAGGTGTTATATAAAGTTCATTCATTGTTACTTTTAGTTGGCGGTTATTTACAGGGTTATGGTAGGGTATTATTATCAGATATTATTACATTTAGGTAGGTGGTAGTTCTATTCGCTAAACCATGTGACATCACGAAACATCGCGCGAATAATTACACAGATTTTTTGTTGGTTTTAATTTTTTATATTTGAAGTTGCGAGCCGCCATAAAGTATAGCGAAAATTGTAAGTAAAAATACCTATTGATTTCAATTGTTAATCTGATTCTGCTAAATAGGTATAACTAGACACTTACTGCCACACTCAGAGTCATTTAATGGTTACTTAAGTGGCTCCTTAGTATAGATTTAAAAAAGCTCACTCTCAGAGACACTTAATGATCCGTTACCATCCCTTAATGACAATTAAAGTTAAGTACAGCAAAACCTTTACTTAACTTTCTAATGATTGATTTTGACATTTATGTTTAAGGTTATAAAAGTAAATAAAATATTTTAAAAAGTCTCAGGAATAGAAGTGTTTGAACAATAAAGTAAAGATGAGTGATTTGCTTGACTTTATTGATTTTGTAGACTATAGCAGAAGGTTTGGAGTAGTGGGGCCAAATAAGAAGCCCAGGAGGAGTAACATTAGAAGTCTATGGGAATATAAAAGGGTATTTTTCTTTCAATGTTCAAGCAGTCACTGGGACAAACTTGGAATTTTATGATCTAGTAGCCCGTTGGCCTGGCAGTACCCATGATAGTTTTATTTATAACAGCAGTGCAAGTAAACAAAGACTGAATACTGGTGTGTTAAAAGGGATAATTTTAGGGGACAGCGGGTATGCAGTTAGCAATGTGGTACTGACACCGTTTTTATCACCAAATTCAACTGCACAAGAAAACTACAACAGAAGCCAAATAAAATATAATGTGGAATATTGTGGAAAGATGCTTTGGCATTTGGAAAAGAAGGTTTCCTTGTCTCCAACTTGGCATGGGCATTAAGATGGATACAGTTGTGGCTGTTATATGTGCTTGTGCGACACTGCATAATATTTCTTTACAGGTTGATGATTTGGTTCCAAAGAACTAGGAAACTCCTCATATTGAGAATGATGATGTTGTCCTGAGTGAAAGGCGTGAAAGCACAACCAACAGCAATGGATTTTTGGTGCGACAATCTATAGTTGATAGATTTTTCTCATAATATAATTTTTAATAAATAAAAATCCATAAAATAAGAGGAATACTTTTTTAATTGTTGAACAAGAGGCCAATTATGTAGTACAAAGTTTATTTGACTTCCTCGTTGATCTAGTGGTCGCAAGCGCGGCTGCTGTGCTTGAGGTCTCGGGTTCGATTCCCGGGTCGGGCCGAAATCGCTTTTTGGGTTTTCTTAAACTTTCACAAAGCAGCCCGTAGTCTGGAAGTTGGTGATTGATTCCTGATTGAACTCCTGTGTTATACTATCCCATGCTGCTTGTTTCTTGGCGACTGACTTGCCATCTGTTATTTAAGATTCCACGATTGGTCTCTTTTTAACTAATTGTGCTAACAAAGCTTTTTCGTCCGCCGTGAAATTAGCCACACGTTTGCGTGGTGCTCTTGTTCCTGAAGACTCCTAAAATGAAACAAGCACAAGTTAAATTCTTCAAATACATATGTGCAGCTACTAATGTACATAGAAACGAAACTTACCATGATAATATGTTAAGATAAAGCTATTTATTTCAGAGCTTATCACACTTTTCCACACACTTTTCTTTCCTGTCGGTTAACGGAACAAGAATTTTAAATGTAACCTTGACACTGACAGTACAATATTGACAGTGATACCAGAAAAAAGTTTTCATGTACTTTATATCATTTACATGAAAATAGGTGTTTTTACGTAAAAACGATCCCGAAATTAACAAATTCTTATTTCTATTATTGATATACAAGGTTTTAATGTATTTAAATAACAGTTTTTGCTACTTAATAATTTCACATTTTAAGGTGCGGCTACACCTTTCGTTTATCGATAAGCATTATCAAAGACAATTTGACGATACTCTGCCCTACGGATACTTAAAGCTGTCATTAACTAATGAACCCTTAAATTTCGTCTCTGGGATGTATCGTTCATTAACAGATTTAATGATAATTAGTTAAGGATTCATTAAGACTAATTTAAGTATCCATTCTGAGTGTGGCAGTTAGGGCCTTACTACAAAAACTTTAAACCCTGTTTTATACTTGTCTAATAAAATTTTGGCTGCAAAATGAACCATATGTCAACGTCATAATTTGACATTTTTTTAGACAAGGCATAAACTGACGTTTAAAAGTTTTTGTGGTAAGACGGTTAATAACTAAGCACTACTAAGTGGGTACCTAGGTAGGAAATAATATTGGTTAGTTACCGCATTCTTCCATAGGTATGCAGTTTCCAGAGTCATTTCTTGCGTATCCGTCATCACAGTAGCAAGAAGGTTGGCATTCAGTGAAGGCACAAGTAGTCTTGTTCTGAACATGTAATGTGCTGCAAACATCGTCGCATGGCCCCCCGCAAGCATAGTGTTCGTGCTCACCAGGACATTTGTCTGAAAATATTATAGATATTAAAACCTGCGAACTCAAAGAGGATACGGAAAGCGGACCCCGTCACGGAGAATTACTCACTGCTTTAGTACCAAGTTTCATCAAAATCGCAGTTCTGTCAAGTAGGTACTAGGTACCTAACAAACATAGGTACCTAATAGGTAGGTATACCTATGTACATGGGCGTCTACATAAATCAGTTTCGTGAGTTTGATGATGATTTAGATGTTCTGAAGATTCTGTTCTGTAGTTTGAGTAGGAATTAATGAAAGATTTGTTTGTAACTTACTGCATTGTTCTTCTGAGATACACACGCCGCCCGGTTTGTTCAAGTAGAATCCCGGTTTGCAGACACATTGGAAATCACAGCCCATTACTACATCAGGACAATAGGCTTCATGGTCCCCGCAAGTCTTTTGTGGAGAACATGAATAAACGCAGTCAAACACTTCGTTTGGCTCACAACCTGGAAATCAGTTATATTTTTATGTTCAAAGGAAAAAGGTTTCCAGGTAAAATTACTGTTTTGTGTGAACATTTTGGGTTTTAGGGTCAATCCCCACTGAAAGAGCAGCGGCCGGCAGCGGCCGTAAATGCAAGTGATTGAGATTGTCCGTCTCTTACATTGTCCGTGCTCTTACGGCCGCTGCCGGCCGCTGCTCTTTCAGTGGGAATTGACCCTTAAGGGTGCACTAAGTTCTAGAAGATCAAAAAACGGCAAATGCTTAGGTAACTACGCATTTAAATAATAGGCATAGGTAGGTACCGAAAGCTCTTATAGACTGTTCCTATGTGATGAAACAACATTAATAACATACCTAATAAATAACATATTGAGTGTTTGAAAACAGCAAAAAAGTGCTTCCCCATTTTAGCCTCGCGCTTTCGAATAAAAATAAGCCGTTTTCCTCATAGTGATCTATTGAATTCATCAATATCTAGCTTTGGTATATATCTCTAACGGCCAGTTTCTTCATCAAAAGTTAAAGTAATGTCTAAAGTAAAAGTAACGGTCAAATTCGTTTTTTCAAGGCTAAAGTGACAGCAAAACTAATAGAAAAATTGAATTTGACCGTTAATTTAACTTTAGACATTACTTTAGCCATAACTTTAACTTTAACTTTTGATGAAGAAACTGGCCGTTAGTATTATTTATTATTAAAAATAAACTGTGGGTACATTACATAAGGAATTCCCCCCTAGAATATCTTTCAGGCTAGACAATGATTTGTACGCCAATGTTTTATGACCGTAGAAGATCAGTAAAATAAATTCAGAAAAAACATTAAAAATAGTAGTTTTTTGGAACACTTACCATTATTCTCTTGGGAAATTGGGATATCGGTCATCATCGGATCATCGGTAGGACGTTCTTCGATGTCCTGAACAACAGTCAACGCTACACAGCAGAAGAACACATTTTAGATTCCATTATCATATTTTAAACCTTTGGTTATTTACCTACTGGTTTATGGTGAGGTACTATTTTCAGATATTATCACATGTAGGTAGGTCGTATTCGCTAAACCATATGATATTTTATTTTATTTTACATTTTTAGGAAAACTTACATCACGGAACATCTTGCGAATAATTAAGCAGATTTTTTGAGTTTTAATTTTTACTACTTACTTGAAGCTAGGTGCGGGCCGCCATCAAGTTTGGTGAACACTGTACCTAAGTAAAAACATTGATTGCAGTCGTTAATCTGATTCTGTTAAATGTAACTAGACGTTTAATAACCAAGCCATAGGTAAGTAATTAATATTTGTTAGTTACGGCATTCTTCAACAGGTATGCAGATTCCAGAGTCATTTCTTGCGTATCCGTCATCACAGTAGCAAGAAGGTTGGCATTCAGTGAAGGCACAAGTAGTCTTGTTCTGAACATGTAGTGTGCTGCAAACATCGTCGCATGGCCCTCCGCAAGCATAGTGTTCGTGCTCACCAGGACATTTATCTGAAAATAGTATAGATTTTTTTTTTTGAGGATATAGGTTATTTAATAATGAATTATATGTACATATTTACATGACCCAAAAATAAACTTATTCTCAGCCATGTCACCGCAATAGTTATAAATTCCACCAAGATCAGTTCCGTCGTTTGCTCATGAAAAAGTATCCTACCTAATAAACGTACCTAGGTATAGTTATCGGCACGGATATTGAGCCATGACCTTCACCTGCGCGGAAGCGATTTATTGGTTTTTGCCTTATGTGTACAGTGCGCAAAGCGATCCCCACTCTTCCGCCGAGAGCTCAATATCCGTGCCGGTAACTTTACATACATAAATCAGTTTCGTGAGTGTGATTTAAGGTAGAATTCCGTGGATCGCGGCCTACGACAGTCGTCGGCCGCGCGCGACAATAGTCAACCTATGAAAATGTATGGCACCGCTGCCGAGGCCCGCGATAGTCACGCGCGGCCGACGAATTTCGTAAGCCGCGCGCGGCATTGTCTTGAAATTAAGTAGTCGATTTTGTTCGTCCGTTCCCTCTAGTCGAAGTGCTAATTGATATCCTTGAAGAAGAGGAGGATGACGAAATACCATACGATTACCAATCGACACTATCTTTAAAAAGCAGAAATGAAGAAGGATATTCTATAACACGGAATTCTACCTTTAGATGTTCTGAAGATTTTGTTTTCTAGTCTTGGTAGGAATTAATTAAGAATTTATTTGTAAATTTAAACTTACTGCATTGTTTCTCTGAGACACACACGCCGCCCGGTTTGTTCAAGTAGAATCCCGGTTTGCAGACACATTGGAAATCACAGAACATCTCTTCCTCAAGACAAGAATATTCTTCACGGTCTGCACAAGTCTTCAGTGGAGGACATGGATAAACGCAGTCATACACTTCGTTTGGCCCACAATCTGGAAATAAGTTATTTTTTATGTTAAAAGGAAAAAAAAGCTTTCAAGGTAAAACGGCTCTAGTGATTCGTGTGAAAATTTTGAGGTGCGTTAAGTTCTAGACGATCAAAAAAACGGTAAATAGGTACCTACGTAGTTACGCAATTAAATTATAGGCAGAGGTATAGATAGGTATCTAAGAATAAAATCTACTGCTATGTGTTGAAACAACATTAATAATATACCTAATAAACAACACAACGTCATGAGTATTTTTGTGAAACAAAAAAAGTGCTTCTCCGTTGTAGCCTCGCGCTTTCGAATAAAAATAAGCCGTTTTCCTCATAGTGATCTATTGAATTCATCAATATCTAGCTTTGGTATATATCTCTAAGTATTATTTATTATTAAAAATAAACTGTGGGTACATTACATAAGGAATTCCCCCCTAGAATATCTTTCAGGCTAGACAATGATTTGTACGCCAATGTTTTATGACCGTAGAAGATCAGTAAAATAAATTCAGAAAAAACATTAAAAATAGTAGTTTTTTGGAACACTTACCATTATTCTCTTGGGAAATTGGGATATCGGTCATCATCGGATCATCGGTAGGACGTTCTTCGATGTCCTGAACAACAGTCAACGCTACACAGCAAAAGAACACATTTTAGATTCCATTATCATATTTTAAACTATAAAGGTTAATCATAGCATTAGGTAGCTTCTTTCTACACCTCAAAGTATCTTAAACAGCAAGGTCTTTCTTTAGTTCTTCGTTCAAAGTTCTTAGTCTTTCTTCTTGGAATGGTTATTGGGTTATTAATTGGTATGTTAGGTGTTATTTAAAGAAATACTATCTACCCATTAAATGTTATTTTATTTGGTGGTTATTTACCTACTGGTTTATGGTGAGGTACTATTTTCAGATATTATCACATGTAGGTAGGTCGTATTCGCTAAACCATATGATATTTTATTTTATTTTACATTTTTAGGAAAACTTACATCACGGAACATCTCGCGAATAATTACGCTGATTTTTTTAAGTTTTTATTTATACCTACTATCTGTAGTTTGGCGAAAATTGTAAGTTTAATTTTATTCTGTTAAATATACTTAACTAGACGTTTAACAACTAAGCACTAAGTGGATAGGTAGTTAATTAATATTGGTTAGTTACGGCATTCTTCAATAGGTATGCAGATTCCAGAGTCATTTCTTGCGTATCCGTCATCACAGTAGCAAGAAGGTTGGCATTCAGTGAAGGCACAAGTAGTCTTGTTCTGAACATGTAGTATGCTGCAAACATCGTCGCATGGCCCCCCGCAAGCATAGTGTTCGTGCTCACCAGGACATTTGTCTGAAAATATTGTAGATATTAAAACTAACTCTTCGAATAAGCAGCATAGAATGTGCAGGATAGAGCGAATAGGAAGAAGATGCGGACCCCGTCACGAAGAATTACCTATAGGATTTAAGAAAAAGGTTGCAGGTTTGATTTAACAAGTAAATCTGATGTCCCACCTATGTCACTGTTATAGTGCCAAGTTTCATCAAAATCAGTCCCGTCGTTTGCGCATGAAGAAGTATCTAACAAAGATAACCTAGATATCATACCTCCGAGCCTTTTCCCAATCATATTGGGGTCGGCTACCAGTCTAACCGGATTCAGCTGAGTACCAGTGCTTTACAAGAAGCGACTGCCTATCTGACCTCCTCAACCCAAAGATAACCTAGATAATAATACCTAAATCAGTTTCATAAGAGAGACGTTCTGAAGATTCTGTTGTCTTTATTTGGCAACAGACATTTGAGTAGGAGTCTAGGTAAAACATAATTAACTAAGAATTGATTTGTAACTTACTGCACTGTTTTTCTGTGACACACTCGCCGCCCGGTTTGTTCAAGTAGAATCCCGGTTTGCAGACACATTGGAATGCACAGGACATTTCTACATCAGGACAAGAATATTCTTCACGGTCTGCACAAGTCTTCAGTGGAGGACATGGATAAACGCAGTCATACACTTCGTTTGGCCCACAATCTGGAAATAAGATATTTTTATTAAATTTGACTTAGGTACATCTTAGAATTGCGTCTATCTGCGCTGAATCGTTTTGTGTGATTCTATTGTTAAGGGAAATACTTAGGTACCTACCTACTCAATTAAATAGTAGGCATAGGTACCTAAAGACATTAGGTATACCTATTCTATTGCTATGTGTCGAAACAACATTAGCAACATACATAATAAACAACGTCATGAGTGTTGGAAGACAGCAAAAAAAGTGTTTCCCCGTTTTAGCTCCGCGGTTTCGAATAAAAAAGAAGCCGTTTTCCTCATAGCGATTATTTGAACTCATCAACATCTAGCTTTGATTTAATAAGTTTTATAAACCCGCATTTATTTAATTAATTAAATAAGTTTATTAGGAACACTTAAATAGTTAAGGAATTCCCAGATTCCCTTCAAGAGACGGTGTATCATTTAGTCAAGGGATGTTGTGTACGCCAATGTTTTATGACCGTAGACAGATATGTCTAAAATAAAAGTAGGAAAGAGATTCAAAATAGTTGTATTTTGAAACACTTACCATTATTCAATTGGGGTCCTCCAAGGATACCAAAATCGGAGAAAAGTTCTTCGATGTTCCTAGCAGCAGTCACCGCTACACAGCAGAAAAATACCACGACCAATGATCTCATGTTGATGTCTAAATATTTATGATTTATTCAGAGTTCGGATTCAGTATTTATATGGCTGTACAAGTGGTTTTTAAGAGGATCATTCATAGGTATAGGTACTAGTTAGTGAAGTTACCAATGCGAAATAAACGCTTCATGTCGACGATATTGATGTTCTTCGGGGTTTTTGTGATTGACAGAGCTATAACTATGTAGTTCATACAAGGTCCTAAACGTTATTTTTTACGACGCACACTTTTGTGTTCGTTGTGTTTTAAAGGTAGGTACTATTTTCTTTTAGAGCTCCGTAAAGAAGTTTCACAAAAAGGGGAAAACAACGAATAAGGGTCCCTAATATCAGTTAGGTTCATAGAGTTGGTGATTATGAGAGGACCTAAGTCTCCCGTAGAAATAAAACAAATTAAAATTACACAATTGTTTATTATAAAGCTATCTTTTAAGTTACTGAGTATTAGGAGATTATCCTTAGTCCTTACTTAATCACCTATGAGTAGCAGACATTTAAATCTAGAATACCTAAGTGCTCTATAATCTAGTTACTTACTTAATTACCATGTCGAATACATGCATAGTACCTACATTCCACTATCATAATGTTGGACTATAAAGATTAATCATAGCATGAACTTCTTTCTACGTGTCGATACCTTCTAAGTGTTCTTTCTTTCTTTCTTCTGAAGAAAGTCCTTAGTCTTTCTTCTTTTGACAGTCCGAAGAATTTATCATTTGTGGGCACTGGCAAGTTGGTACACAGGGTGAGTCCATCCTTTTCCTCAAATACCCAGGTTTGCAAGCACAACCCTTCTCGCAAGTTTCGTTCACGTCACAATCGTAGAAGGCGGAGATTGAGAAACATATTTCAGGAGGGCATGACCTTTTGCACTCTGTGTATTCTTCATTTTCACCGCAGGATGGTTCTGTAAAGAGATTTTTGAGACTAATAATGGCGCCACAAGGTTCCTACTCGAAGCTCAGATCAGATAATTATCTACATAGGTAATTATATTTTCTCCTCTTTTAGTTAAAATAAAACGCTCATTAAAAACAGATAAAAAATGTTTATTCAACACAACAATGTATTTGTTACACTTAGGACCTCGACCCTGCTTACAAAAACTCGGCCAAAATAATACCCTAACAATCTATTTTACACCAAACTTCCAACCGTTGAAGGCGTACAATCTTCTGTATCCTTCCATTCATCGCATTCGCATATTGGCACGCAGGGGGAGTCGTTAGCTTTCCTATAGAAATCAGGTCTGCACACACATCCTTCATAACACCTTTCGCGGTAGTCACATTTTGGCGGGACTACCAGAGACAGACACGTGTCAGGGCGACAAGGAGTCTTGCAGTCGGTAAACATTTCGTTATCTTCACAAAGACGTTCTGGAAAAAATATGGAGTTAAAATTATTCAATATAATTTTGAGGTTTCTGTTCTTGAAGGCATGGGTACTCTCATACACTATTAATCTGATTGAAAAAGTATTTTTAACGGTTCCATTTATTGTAAGGCTTCATCAATTCTACTCTTCAAATTACCTTTTCTTGGGTTGCAATCAAGAAGCAGCTAGTTTATCTGGATGTCTAGGCTAGGGATTGAGGAGCTCAGATAGACAGTCGCTCCGTGTAAAGTATTAGTAATTAGCTGCATCCAGTTAGACTGGAAGCCGATGAAAGCTAAGACTTACCACATTTGTCAACAGTTACACATTCGCCTGCAGCATTCCTTAGGTATCCCTCATTGCAAACACATTTGAATTCGCATGATTGGATACTCTGGAGACAATAATATTGTATGTCGCGGTTTCTGCAAGTCTTTTCAGGGGGGCACGGTTGCACACAACGTATATCTGCATTTGGTCCACATGCTAAAATGTTCAAAAGGGAGTAAATAAGTAAGTATACAAAAGAAGGAATAGGGGATTACATAAGATAGTATATAGGAGCAGAACATATGAGAGTATATCAGGACGTATCTTGTACTCAATAATTGTAGAAATAAAAAACTCATAAAAATAGAATTAAACACTTTATTTAACATAATAATTTATTTAACTTAAGATATTTCAGTCCAACTTTCAAAAGCACAGCGATCATTTGTCGCTAGATTCCATTCTAGACCAGACTTCTAATCGTTATCGGCTTACAATCTTCCGAGTACTTCATTTCTTCGCAATCGCATATTGGTACGCAAGGAGAGTTGGGTTCTTTCCTTAAGTAACCAGGTCTGCACACACAGCCTTCGGAGCAACGCTCATTGGGGTCACATTTGAACCTGGCTACAAGAGAAAGACAGGTGTCCGGGGGACAGGATCTTTTGCAGTCGGTGAAAATTTCATTTTTTTTGCAAAGTTTTTCTAAAAAAAAAGGAGTTAGAATTAGACAAAATAATATGCGGCGTCGTAGTATCTTATTAATATCAAGATTAACAGGGTAATCTGTTGGCTCTTCGATTTGGAAATTCAGGTATCGATTTTCTATAAAATCTGGTAGGACTAACGGATAGCGCAGTCAATAATTCAGAGACCACTAAATCGGTTTGAAAAATAAAAAATTGGGTGCCCCAGGTGCCTGACTGAGTCGAGGAGATTCAGAAGTTCAGATAGGCTGTCACTTCATGTAAAGCTCTTAAGTCATTTGGGCAGTCGATATGGGTGTCTACCCGTACTGTCTAGAAGCCCAGAAGTTGGATAACCGGTCTAACTTAATTGGGAAAAGGCGAGGCAGATAATGCAATTTGTTCACTACTTACCACATTTATCAACAGTAACACATTCGCCTGCAGCATTCCTTATGTATCCCGCTTTACATACACATTTGTATGTGCACGGCTGAATACTAAGTAGGCAATAATATTGTATGTCGCGATTCCTGCAAGTCTTTTCGGGGGGGCACGGTTGTACACAACGCAGTTCTTCATTTGGTCCACAACCTAAAATATTAAATGCAATTTTAATCAGTAAAGTAACAAGAAGTCTCTGCCTCTGCAATCACAGCGAGAGAGGCCTTTAGATAAAAAATAAATAAATAAAATGCATGGTAGTTATTCTATCTACATTTAGGCTCTAGACAGACGGGCTGCATTTCAATTTTAGAACACGACTGCACGCCGACTCCATCCTAACTGGAATCGGACCACACGTTTAATTTGCAGTTCTATTGCAGTCGTGTCAACTGCATTCAAACTGCCCTTGAACTGCAAATTGCAGTTGAAATGTAGTCCGTCTGTCTACAGCCTTACAGATGTTAATATTTACGCTTTTCATTACATAGACAGTAGAACACTTTCAACTATGAAGAGAGTCTAAGGAAGAAAGGCTGAAGTTTAAGAGGTTTATCAGCGTTAGTTAGAGTGCGAAAGAAAATTGGGCATTGAAGCATTGTTTGCTTTCCAATCATGCATTACAGTTTAGACTTAGGTAATTAATTCAATAGTAGAAAGATACTTAAATAGCGTTAACATTAGTAGCGATGAGACATAGGTAAATATATTTACTTGGATTTGGTGCATCCCCTTTATAGATGAGATGTCAGTTCTAGTGAACTCAGAATTACCGTATAACTAGACAAGTTTTCCTCTTCAATTGTTTTTTTTTCATAACCATGTTTATAAGGTAAAACGATTTTCCGGATAGCAATTTTTATAAACGAAAAATTCATAAAAAGGACTGCAAATTACGTGTGACTTAAATTAATAAAAAAATATTATTATAAGAAACATTTACCTACTTTTTATTTGGGACCTATTTTTGGAAACGTCAAAAATTATTTCTGAATTAAAATAGCTGGACTAACTTAAAAACATTTGATTATGTAACCCAAAAATATGAATTTACCTTCGTTATAACCAGCACACAACACGACACAGCAGCACAACAAGATAAACCTGTACATCTTGACGATTGCAAGCGTTATGATAAAAGCCGAGGCTCGTCAGTTCATTTATACGAGTTTCAGGGTTCCTTTATCGAATACTTGAATTTTTTATTTCATTATGTGAATTTTGAGTTTTTTTTTTAAATCAATTAATTGAGTAAAATAAGTAATTCACTTTCAGACGTTGTTTGTTTTTATGGGTACCGGTCGTAACTTTCATGGACATGGTAATGTGGAAGAATGAGGATCATGTTTTGGAGAAGGTGTTGGACATGAATTGTAAATTTGTAAAAGGGGGGATGGATTGAGTTAGAGATATCGATATGGAATGAATGAATGTTATTTGTGACATGACGGCAGATAGATATGTATGGAAGAGGAAAGCTAATTCAAGAAAACATGGAACTTTGGTGATCTTTTTTAAGGTAAATCTACGGAACGCCGATAAACTACGCTTGTATACGAGATGGTCTATTTTTTATATCAAGTTTACTCTGTAAAGTAAGGAACTTGTTCTGGCATAAATAAATACTTACTACAGCGACTCTTGCCTACCGATAATTTCAATCGCAATAAGCCAATAAACAAAACACAAACAAGTTAGAGGCATTTCCGAACTTAGGTATTTTTTTTTACTACATCGCATTCTTATCATAAGTGCTTTTAAAGGCCGAAACAAAAAAAAAAAATGATTTCGGCTTTGACATTCTTAATACTGCTGTATCGTTCGAAACAGTGATCGCCCTGGTGATCAAGGAAAGAAAAACAGAGATAGGTTTTTTGTCAGTAAGTCTGATAGGCACTCTCCCGCTGTGCAGAAATCATGATTGAAAAATAGATATCCCATAGCGTCATCAATTTCGTCGGTGATTTTTAGGCGGCAGGTTTAAATGATTTACATATGTTTAATCTTTTGGTACCGTAGCGATTCAGGAAACTAGTATATAAATAAACAAACAAGCGTCGGTCTGACATAACGTGTTTAGACGTCAACATGTCGAAGTATACGTGTCTCGTTGTTTTTTCCTGTTGTCTCGTGTTGTGTGTCGGGCATAAAGCCGGTAAGTTTTGTTTTTTACTAGTTGTTCCAACAATGTCTCGGGGGGACTCTCGCACATGTAAAATGTCTGTTCTTTGACTGTATACTATCTGTGTAACAAATTCCATTTAAATCGGTCCAGTAGTTTTGGCGTGGAAGCTGGCGAGACCGACAGGATTATTTTGGACTTTGCAAAAATATTGGATTTAAACTTCAAGTTTTTGGGCCGTGAATCGATGGTTAAAATGTGGGTCCCGGCTGTCATTTTAACGTTTAGTTCGGCAGTAGCTTGTTACGGGCAGTCTGATATCAGAGCCTTACCAAAGAATACAAGCTGTTGATTTGCATGCGTGAAAAATTCACGGAGGTCGATATAAAATACGTAAAATCAATTGAAATTATGGTATGCGGGAAATAGCTGATTTGTGCTGGTATAACAAATAATAATTAAACAAAAAACCTATGACAGTAAACAAAACAGATGCGTGAGATATTAACTATAGTTCGGCCATTCAGAGAATGCGTTCCTGACACGTCGCGATTGAACTGACGACGTAACTACATTCATTGATTATTGATATAATAATGTTGTTTTAATGCTCCTCAATTGTTAAAACGGTAAACAACCAGCAAAAATATTTTTATCGTAACTGCAACGCCATTGCAAAGTTACGTCGTCAGTTCAATCGCGACGTGTCAGGAACGCATTCTCTGAATGGCCGAACTATAGTTTGTTATTCAAGTAGTTATTTCCGTGTTTCATTCCGTTGTAGACGTTTGGTCTCGGGGAAATACCTCTGCCTGTGTGACGTCACTATGTGGTAGAGTTGTTATTTAGATTTTTTTGACGCGTTTTAGTTACAGTGTTTTTTTTTTGTTTTGTTTTACTAGGATAGTTTTTTAAATGTATTGTAAATATCTATGTAAATAAAAAATATTCCGTAAAAAATATTTAGAAGATTTGTAAATCGACGGTAAAAAGGCAAAAGGGGTCAAGCACCACAGATCAAATTGTTCAGGAGAGTAAAAAGAAAGTTTAAAAAAATAATATCTCTGTATTGCTTTATTGAATCACATCACAATCTTCAGAAAAGTTTACTTAAATACAATGTTCTTTAATAATTTTACATCAAAATAAGCCTGAGATCAATAGTTTCAAAGATAGATGTCGCTTGACCCCAGGTATTTACCAGGTTTATCGCATTTGCGCGGGGGTCAAGCACCAATATTGAATGTTGGAATTTTTAGATTTTGGCCTAAGCTCCATGTGTATAAAGTAGTAAAGTATTTTATTTTATTTGGCACAACAGATCATAGAACTAAGTCAGATTTTGGCTTAAGTTAAAACATCTTAATTAACAGTATTATTTTATATTTGGCACAGCAGGTAGGTAATAGAACTATGGATTATGTATTAAATTAAAACAATACAAGGAACAAAACTGAGATCCAAAAAACAGCAGTTACTTAACTGATAGTACATACAACAGCATGTTATCACATTATTTGAGTAAATAAACCACAATAACTTGGTAAAAATTATGATTGTTTACATTTTTGCTAATTTTTAATGATTTCCTAAAAGGAAAAAATGGTTTTATACAAAAATTGGTGTCAAAAAAAGGTCTAGCCTTTTATTTGACACTAATATCGTTAAGATATCTCAATAAACACATTTTCAAGTTGCTCTCGTAATAAAATTATCCAACATTTACCTATGAAACGCGTACCTACTACCTATTACCAGTTCTTACAAAAATCACGGTTTTTGTATAGGAGCCCCCCAGAATATTTATTTGATTCTAGTTTTCAGTATTTGTTGTTATAGCGGCAACAGAAATACATCATCTGTGAAAATTTCAACTCTCTAACTATCACGGCTCATGAGATACAGCCTGGTGACAGACGGACGGACGGACGGACAGAGGAGCGAAAACATTAGGGTCCCGTTTTACCCTTTGGGTACAGAACCCTAAAAACTATCCTAAGAAACGTTTAATTTATTTTTATAAAATAAATAAAATGAGGATGAATTTACCGATGATAGTAGGGGAATCACGGCATCTTAAATTTCTTCGACCCCTCTATTGCTATCATTATAATCAAATACCTAACCTTCTTGGTACTAGCACGTCTTTTTCGGCCTAAAACACGTCGCAATTTCACGTTTTCGGGAGTTGCAGACATGTTTTATATAAAATTTTAATCTTTGTTAAAAACTGCGATCGCGTTTCAAACACGCGTGAACTCGCTTTCACGTACCTACACGAGACATATACCCATTTGCAAGGGCGCTGTCATGCGTGCGGAGTGGATCAAATGCAACGTAATGAAAATAAAATTATTTAAGAAAGGGGCCAAGCGCCAATTTATGTTTAGTTGACAATTTTTGCTATTGGTGTAAGCGACGTTATAGTTATTAAACAAATAAAAGAAAAATGGATACAAACGACATATTTACTTCTAATATTGTTTTTAAAATTATGCCAAATGACAAGGCGATACAAGAACGTAAAGTTGGTGTCGCTTGAGCACTTTTGGCAAGTATCGATTTGGCACTTCAGTACAAATAATTCTTTGGTACAAGCGACTTTTTTTCATGCTAGGAAAACGATACTACGACCATTCGAAAGAGAAAAAATAGTGGAGTTGGGGTCAATAAAAAAGTAAAAATCGCAAAATGTGGCGCTTGACCCCTTTTGCCTTTTTACCGTCGAAATATTATCTGTAGTTTTATAGTTATAGTGGGCAACGGAATTCAAAAATCATACCCGGGTAAAAATATCATATACCTAAGTACTTACATATTATGTTATTTTTATCCAGGTACTTACCTATACAGAATTTCTCGGGGTGTCCCTCAAAGTATGGATAAAATAGAATTGGTTCTTTTGTTTATATGGGGAAAAAAAACATACAAAAACTATTTGGGCTATCGGCGTATTTTTTTTTGGTATTTGGGTGCCTTATATTTTATCTCTATTTATAAAAATGAATTGCTGTTCGTTATTTTCACTGAAACTCGAGAATGGCTGGACCGATTTGGTTTATTTTGGTTTTAAAATGTTTATAGAGGTCTAGGGAAGGTTTAAACGATACAAATTTTGTTTTGTCAGCTTGTATAATAATATAACTGTGTTATTTAACAGTATGTGGACCAAATGAAGAGTTGCAGTGCATACAGTCGTGCCCCCCTCAAGTGACTTGTGCGAATCGTCACATAGCAACGAGCTGTTTATATACAGGCGACTCTTGTGAACATACGTGTGTGTGCAAGGGTAATCTCATAAGGAACGATGCAGGCGAATGTATACCTGTATCTCAGTGTGGTAAGGTTGATTTTACTTTGACAATCGTTAATTACTAGTTTTTGCGCTTTGAGATAGGGCATCAAAGAGTTACAAAATGCTCAACACAACATCCAAAATAGTGATCATTCATTTTGTAATTTAGACTGTTTAATGAAGTTTTGTTGCTGACCACACTCATCCATTTTCATACAAATCAACAAATAACATGTTTCGGATTCAATGGGAAATAAATTCACTTTAGGAAATCAACACTTCGAAAGTAATCTTTATGCAATAGGCGAAAATCAGGTTCTAGGATACTATTGAGCTGTACTGGTCCCACTTATTAACTAACTTCGCATAGTCGTAAAACTGTAATTGTGTGAGTTCATTGTAGCTTAGTAAGTACATGTGTGATGTGTACTCAGAATAGTTATTGAAGATTTTCCTTATCGCGGGGAAAAATTGGGTATTTTGTTGTTCATGTCTAGTACTTAACTGGATCTATATTTAACAGTTTTATGATATCTTGCATAATGGCAATAAATATCAAGAGTCAAATTTTTATTGATCTTGTTTTAAAACTCTGTTAAAAAGTTTAAAAAAAATATTTTTATATTTTATTAGTTTAAAAAGTACCCATGGCTACACCACTTTCGTTCACCTTGTTTTATGAAGAGCAACTTTAGCGCAGATTTAATGCCAGATGTAAACGTTCCTCCGAACCTTTTCCCAACTGTGTTGGGGTCGGCTTCTAGTCTAACCGGATTCAGCTGAGCACCAATGCTTTTCAAGGTACGACTGCCTATCTGACCTCCTCAACCCAGTTACCCGGGCAACCCAATACCCCTTGGTTAGACAAACGTTAAACCTTTTACACACTTTTCCTATAATTTTCAGAAAACTGTGTACTTGCTAATGAGTTCTTCGAATGCGGGAGTGCATGTGACAACGAGTGTGCGACCTTAGCCACTCAGAATAGAACCCACTGTCCTATCAAGAACATTATGTGCAACCGCCAGTGCTACTGTGAGGATGGGTACGCGAGGGACAAAGATGGGTACTGCATACCGGTAGAAGAATGCCCTAAGTAAGTATTAGATATCATACTAGCTTCCACTAGCGGTTTCACACGCATCCTGAGAGAAATAATTTCCCGTGCTCAGTTAAAAAAAACCTTACCTTTACTAATATAATAAAAAGGGAAAATTTTAACTGCGAGTAACATAAGTTTCTTTTAATTTAATTTTTTTTTATTATTATTATTTTATTATAATATTTTTTTATTATAAAATTTAATTTAATTTTTAATTTAAATTTTATTACAGGCTTCGAAACAACAGATCCGATTAAAAAAAATATTTCACCATTGGAAAGGTACACACTTCCCGAGTAACATAGGCTGATGATGTTGATGAGAACTTTTGTGTTTATAATATTAGTGGGATTCAGATTAAGTATAGCTGTATTCTACTCTGATTTAGAATATTTAATTGGGCAACATAGGAGCATTCGGTATATTTAAAATCAAATTACCATCATTTGTCTTGTAATTGTCCAGTGCAATTATCAAGCGCGTAAGAATTGAAAGAATTTTATTTGAATTTGTAAACAACAAACTTAATAGCAATGAGGAATATTGTTATTTTCCCTAACGTATATATAGTATATAATTTAGTAGTAGGTACATAAACGATTTTGACTCTTCAATGAGTCAAGGTATTCCTTTAACTATTTTATTGGATCTATATAAAAGGGAAACACATAAGGTAACCGCTATTTTAAACAATTTTATTTATTTGTTCCCAGATAAGAATTTAAAAGAAAAAACTGGAGTACGTCATCATTCCCAAATTCGTAAGTATTCCTTAATAATATCCACAGATAATTCTTTTATTTTTCCTTTGAATTTTGAATTATGAATTTACCTAACGGAGAGTTCCACCATTTAGCTATTACGATAACCGAAATATTTTCAGTTGTCTTATCGCAAATTTAAATCAAATAAAAAATATATTTGATTCATTTACAGATCCGAAAGCTCCGAAAGATCCTGTTGAAGTTTACACTGACTGAAAGAAGAACTGCCCATCTGACACCTGCCTTCCTCTCGTGACGAAGTTCAATTAATTTAATTCTTATTTCAATTAACTACATGTGTGACAAAATGATAAATACGGAATATTGTAGGTATATGAACTGCATTAGATTGTGAAAGTCAGAGAGTTTTCTTCATTACGATAAACAAATTAAATACGATTAAATAATAGTAATCTAATATTCCGTATTTTATTATTTCTCTAAATACTATCGTGAGGCGTTTCTAGTATTTTGACTTCTATGTCGTGGTAAGCTTTTTCAAACGAACCGGATTTACCTTCTAGATAAGTGTTTTATAAAAAGCAATTGTCTATCTGAACCCCTCAACTCTGTTATCAATTGTTTATTTGCGTTATCTACGATTTTTTTCTTAACTTTAATAATTTTAGAGTTCTTTCAATTCAGAGTTTAAGAAAATTATGTAAATTGAAATTTTGGGGTCTTCAGTCCGCAGCTCTGCATTTACTTTTTTCATTTGGTCAGTTGCGACCTTTATCAATGTACGTACCTACATACCTATAGCCACAGTAGTTTTCGGACGGCTTAACTATGTTCGTCGCTCGGTAAAGATTATCTCTTCGTAAGAGGAATATTGAGTATGTGTTATACCTACGGAACCCTTGGTGCGCGAGTCCGTCTCGCTTTCAACCGATATTGTTGTTATTGTTTAATTTCACATGAACATAAGTACTAAGAACATCAATCAGCTTTTCACTATTTAAATTCGTGACACTAGTGTAAGTATACGTACACACGAGCGTGTGATAATATCATAACGCGTTGAGACGTCAACATGATGAAGTACACGTGTGTCGCGCTGTTCTCCTGTTGCATATTGTTTTGTGCCGGTTACCATCTAGGTAAGTTGTAATACATTCTTTAGTC
Source organism: Helicoverpa zea (assembly GCF_022581195.2). Lineage (NCBI taxonomy): Eukaryota > Metazoa > Arthropoda > Insecta > Lepidoptera > Noctuidae > Helicoverpa > Helicoverpa zea. The sequence continues at coordinate 10,208,701 of NC_061456.1, read as the reverse complement.
TCTTTACCTATTATTTCCTATGTCCCTCTGACATTATGCACGTACCTACGTCTAAAAACGAGATGAAATAACATAATCATGTTTAAAAATAAATTGCGAATTTAAATGAAAGAGTAATGCAAAATTTGATTATTCAAGACACATTAGAATTGTGGAAACTTTTGAAATTAAACAAAGTTATACAAAAAATACTTTGAGGTATAAGTATTATTAAGTTTCCAGTAATTAAAAATATATTTTGATTATTGACAGATTCGCGCTGTTCTGACAAAAATGAAGTTTATACCCACTACAAGAAAGACTGCCCGTCTGACATCTGCCTTTCTCTCGTAGCAAAGTTCAAATGCAATGATTCTGAACCTTACAAGAAAGGCTGTGTTTGTAATTCTGGCTATTTGAGGCAAGACAAGAATTCTCCTTGCATACCTTTTTGCATGTGTGAAGAAATGATACATTCGGAATATTGTGTATCATATGAACATTAGATAACGAATGACAGACAGGTGTCAAACGATATTAAATAATAATAAACTAATATTCAGTATTTTATTATTACCCAGTATAACCGCCTTAGTATGACTGCCTGAAAATCGATCTCAGTGGTGTGCACTTGGAGAGGCCTATGTCCAGCAGTGGACTGCGATAGGCTGATGATGATGATGATGATGACTGCCTCGTTGGTTCCTGCAGAGGTTCCCACGGTATGCGGGTGAAACCGCTGGCAGAGCTAGTAAAGGATATTTAATAACTGCAAATAAAAGACGGAGAGGAAGACAATTCAAAGATGGTATTTTCGGTTAAGTCGTTTTCGAGTTTGTTTTTCAGCAACATGTCGTACAATAGATGGATATAGATGATATTATGATAAATAAGGTTTTTGTCTATCTGAACTTCTCAAGCCAAGTGTCGGTTGCTTATTTATGCTCTCTGCCATATGTTTTTTAATTTGATGGTATTTCAATGAAAAATTTTTGTTTGCTCCATCATCAGTACAGTTTATCTTTTAATTAAAGGAACATTTTGTAGGCCGCGAGTCCCACTTAACCGATAACTTTTTTTTGCATCGAAGTTATAAAAATATCTAGTATAAATATACGCACGAGCGTGTGATAATATCATAACGCGTTGAGACGTCAACATGATGAAGTACACGTGTGTCGCGCTGTTCTCCTGCTGTGTATTGTTTGTTATCGTTAATTCAGGTAAGTTGTAAATACATTCTTTATATAGTCTATTTATTTCTTATCCATGTTCTTTTGACGTAATTGTTGTTTAAGACACGAAACTAAATAACATACTAAATACCCTATATGTTCTTTATTTCTTTAAAAACTTGTTTTCCGCTAGTCAACAAATTGTTGATCGAAGCCGCTAGCAGTCGAATAATTTATGAAGGCCTTTAGTAAAACCTCTTAATTTATTACAGTAAATGGGTATTAAAGTCTCTTAAAGGATGATAGATAAATAAACGCTTACAGGAGATCACCTCGTTGTGCTTCTGACTGTCGATTTTTATAGTTAACTGGTTAAAAATAAAAAATATACAAGTGTGCATACATTAAATACATTAGATTTTTTTAGGTAGAAAATATGTGTACTAGGGTCTCGTTATCTCTTTCAAGCAACCCCGCAGCCCAGGCAGGCTTCGGCGTAATGGGACCCGAGTTACTAAAATAAATAAAATTATTCAATTGTTTTTTATTAACGTAAGTTTGTATCTACATGTAAAACATGTAGATATTTTGCTGACCCCAAACGTAATAAATTAGGAACGGGGCTGGAAAAAAGCCTCCAGCATTTTAATCATGGCTATCAGCTACATCCACTTTCCTCTCCTTCCTTATTATTTTTTTGCAGAATGTGGAAAAAACGAAGAGATGGGATGTGTGCACTCATGTCCCCCTCAAAAGTCTTGCAGTGATCGTGACATACAAATAGCTTGTCCGGATGAATATACTGAATGTGAAGACACTTGTGTTTGCAAGCCTGGATTTATTAGGAATGATAATAATAACTGTATTACTGAGGATCAGTGTGGTAAGCAATCCAAAATACGACAGCTTCTTTTTTCAAGTTATCAGGGCATAATTCGAATTATAAAGTCTAATCTTTTTTAACTCTTCAATCAAAAACATGTGACCTAGTTTGGTACATGTACAGGAAGCTGTTAATACTACCTTTCTTTAAATAGGTTATTTGAAATAATTTGCTACGAATAAGCCAAATCTTGACTATCCCTGTTGAGATTCTGCACTTTGTTCGGACATTTGACTATCGATATTTGTAATCTTTTCAGATAAATGTACCAAAGAGAATGAATTCTATGACTGTGGCGAATTGTGTGACAATGTTTGTGCGACGTTGTCTGAGCGGAACAGAACCCACTGTGATCTGTGGATCTCCAGATGTGTCCGCCAGTGTTACTGCAAGGATGGCTACGCAAGAGACGAGAACAGAAATTGTATACCTGTAGGCAAATGCCCTGAAACGCCAAAATATGAATAAAATAATGCGTGTGTCCTTCTAATTTTCTATTGTAATAAATATAAACAAAAATGTAAAAAAAAGGTTCACATAACCGTAAAATGAACAGCCCAGCTGACACTTGTATTTACTCCCAAGATTGTTAGACATGATTCTAAGCTTGGAGTTTGATTGTCGTTACCACTTCTTCTTCTTCCTCATCCTGCCCTGTTCCCAATTTTGTTCTGGATCGGCGCAATATGTCACCCTCTTCCATATTTTCCTCACTCGTCATAATGACACTGGCTCCCTTCCTATTCATGTCATCTTTCAAGAAATTGTCGTTGCCACTCCTCTTTGTATACTATAATTAAATATTAATACACATGACAAACCTCTGTATTTTATTCTTCAGTACCACTAAGCACTTAAAATTAAGGTTACAAAATCAGTCAGAAGCCTACAGGTATTATACAAATATTAGATATGTTTGTAACTGCTGATAGGAAACTGGATGCGAGAGTGGAGACTCTCGTAAAAAAGCTTAAACTTAAAAACATAAAAAAAACGTCCCCATTACTGTCGATTGGGAGGGTGCCCAAGAGGCTAGCAGCATTACCTACCTCGTTGGATGGCCATGCTAATATTTTGTCCGAAGTACGGAACCTTCGGTGCCCAAATCCCACTTAACCAATAACTTTTTTGTTTGCATCGAAGTTCTAAGAATAAGCCTTTGATTACTTACCTATTCATAAAACTAGTATAAATATACACACGAGCGTGTGATAATATCATAACGCGTTGAGACGTCAACATGATGAAGTACACGTGTGTCGCGCTGTTCTCCTGTTGTGTATTGTTTTGTGTCGGTTTAGATAAAGGTAAGTTGTAAATAACTATACTTAGTCCATTATTCCCCTTTACATTGAATGCATATGTGGCCTTCGTAAATTTAGCCTAAGAAAAAAATATTTGCAAATAACTTGTATGATTTGTAGATGTATCTTTGTTTTTTATAGTAAAGTCAGTTTTTATAATCAGTTTTTGATTTAAGTAGGTATGTTTGTTTGTAGCTCTTTAATTTTGAGGAAAAATAGCTTAATAAAAGGCAGTACAAATTACTCATAAGCAACATTGGCCCGCATCTTCTATTGCCTTCTACTGGGTAATGAATTGTAATTTTTTGAAGGTCTTTTATTCTGTTGGTATATGTAGTAGCTTTCGTGGCAATCAAAGCTAGCAAACACAAAAACTCTGCCCAATTTATTTACGTCTTAACATTAGTCTTTAGATTTATGTGACTTTTCACAGACTGCGGAAAAAACGAAGAGTATCAATGTGTGCGGGATTGCCCAGGTGAAAGAACATGCAACGATCGTGACATATCGATATCTTGTTTGCCTGAAGATAACTTTTGTCATTACACATGTGCTTGCAAGCATGGATTTATAAGGAATGAAAATAATGAATGTATTAGTGAAGATCAGTGTGGTAAGCATCGCAAAATATAACAGATTATATATGTCAAATAAGATTACCTAATTTCAATAAGATTGGTACAAGTACATGGTAGAATTTCTTAGAGACAAGGTTATGATTGGGATAATTTGCAACAGATAACCGTCAGTTAGACAATCTAAAATCAACAATCTATCACAATCTTATACATCAATCATATAGACAATCTCAATTATATAGACAATCTATTAAGAAGTCTTCTTAAAATGAAAGCTTTCGTGAATTCTAGAAGATTGTTCTGTTTCTACCAGCTATGATTGTGGAAAGACATTTTGGCTATAACTGCTGAGATTCTTTCTGCACTTAGTATAGACATTTGACTGTATTTGTAAAATTTTCAGAAATATGTACAAGGGAGAATGAGGAGCATGACTGCGGCGAATTGTGTGACAATGTTTGTGCGACATTGTCTGAGCGGAACAGAACTCATTGTGATCTGTGGAACCCCAGATGTGTCCGCCAGTGTTACTGCAAGGATGGCTACGCAAGAGATGAGAACAGAAATTGTATACCTATAGACAAATGCCCTGAAATGACAAATCAAGAACAGAATGCATAAGATAGAGTATCTTAAAAGATAAGAACTCTTGTATTTCTGAAGTACCGAGTTTTCGAAGCCTTTAAAGCATGAAGCTAAGCTTGGACTTCAATAGCGACAGCTACCATTCTTGAACCGTTCCTCTTTTATATTACAATAAAATATTCGTTCTTAAACCTCTGAATTTTATTCTGAAGTACCTTTAACACTTAAAACTAAGGTTACAAAATCAGTCAGAAGCTTCTATACAAATATTGGATATTTTTATGACTGCAGATAGGAAAGAATTTTGATGGAAGTTTCACGGGTGATAAAACTGACTAAGTATCTGGCCTCTTTAACCCAGTTACCTGGGCATGCTAACGCACCTAGATAAGACCTAGGTTTGTCAGACTTTCTGGCTTCTGACTACCCCTAACGATTGTCAAAGATGTTCAAATGACAGGGTAATAGAAGACAATTCAATTTTGATAGAATTTGCAGCGAAATAATTTTCGAGTAGTAACTATTTATGGTCGTCTGTCCACCTCGTTGGTGGACGTCCAACGCTGCGCTTGCTAGTCCGTGGTCTCCACTCCAGCACTTTTCGACCTTATAACGGTCGCCGGAAGACGCTGGATGCAGGTCGCTTCCAACAGGTATCTGTGGAGATCAAAGGGTTAGGCCTATGTTCAGCAGTGGACGTCCTATGGCTGAGATGATGATGATGAACTATTTATGAACCACATTTAAATGATAAACCACTCCCGTAAAAAACCTTTAACTTAAAAGCATAAAAAAATACGTCCCCGTCACTGTCGACTGGGAAGGTGCCCAAGAGGCTGGCAGCATTACCTCGTTGGATGGCCATGCTAATATTTTGTCCGAAGTACGGAACCCTCGGTGCCCGAGTCCCGCTTAACCGATTACTTTTTGTTTGCATCGAAGTTCTAAGAATATTAGCTTTTGATTACTTACCTATTCATGAAACTAGTATAAATACACACAGAGGGTGTGATAATATCATAACGCGTTGAGACGTCAACATGATGAAGTATACGTGTGTCGCGCTGTTCTCCTGTTGTGTATTGTTTTGTGCCGGTTTTAATAAAGGTAAGTTGTAAATAAATACTACTTAGTGGCCTTCGTAGATTTGGTCTAAGAATAAATTATTAACAAATAACTTGTACCTATGATTTCTTGTAGGTAGATCTTTGTTTCTTATGTAGTTTTTGTTTCAAGTATGTTTGTTTGTAGCTCTTTAATTTTGAGGAAAAATTGCTTAATTAAAGGCAGGTCAAATAACTCATAAGTAACATTGGCCCGCGTCTTCTACCGCCTTCTATTGAGCAATTAGATATTTTTTAAGATCCTTTATGTCTTCAGTATATGTCGAGCTTTCGTGGCAATCAAAGCTAGCAAACACACAAAAACACGACCCAATTTATTTACGTCTTTACATAATCAAGTCTATACATTTATATGCCTTTTCACAGACTGTGGAAAAAACGAAGAGTATCAATGTGTGGATGTGTGCCCCGGTGAAAGAACATGCAACGACCGTGACATAGGAATATCTTGTTTGCCAGAAGATAACGGATGTGAACACACTTGTGCTTGCAAGCATGGATTTATAAGGAATGAAAATAATGAATGTGTTAGTGAAGATCAGTGTGGTAAGCATCGCAAAATATAACAGATTATATCGGGTGTGTCGTACCTAATCACATTAAATTAAATACGTTAACTACCTACTGGTTAACTAGCACAAAGAAAAAAATAAAATACGTAAAAATAAAATAAATGAATTTTTCAAACAGAGTGAATTGAATAAAAATGTCGAGAATTAGAACACCATGTCAGTCACCATGTCAGTCATTACAAACAACTGAAATTCTCCCTTGAAAATTACTTTGCAGGTCCATTGAAGGTCTCAACTGGTCAAAACATTCGATACTCCTAACTTTATCCTTGCTTTACACATAATGTTGTAAATTATGAAAACGAAAAATGACTCCTGTGGCTAAACCACTGAAATTGGTTAGATTATTTTTTTTTACAGTTCGCCATAGAATATCATTAAGTACATATGTGATAGAATTTAATATGATTAGGTACGACACACCCGTATATGGCATATATGAGATTAGTTGCTATTAGACTTGATAATTAATGTTCAATAAGATTGGTACAAGTACACGGTAGAATTTCTGAGACACAAGGTTATGATTGGGATAATTTTTAGACAGTTAGCTAAGAAGTCTTCTTAGCTGTCGAATGAAAGCTTTCGTGAACTCTAGAAGATTGTTCTGTTTCTACCAGCTTTGATTGTAGAAAAACATTTTGGCTATAACTGCCGGGATTCTTTCTGCACTTAGTTTGGACATTTCACTGTATTTGTAAAATTTTCAGAAATATGTACAAGGGAGAATGAGGAATATGACTGCGGCAAATTGTGTGACAATGTTTGTGCAACGTTGTCAAAGCGCAACAGAACTCACTGTGACCTCTGGAACCACAGATGTGTCCGCAAGTGCTACTGCAAGGATGGATACGCAAGAGACGAGAACAGAAATTGTATACCTATTGACAAATGCCCTGAAACGACAAATCAAGAACAGAATGCATAAGTTAGAGTATTTTAAAAGATAATAACTCTTGTATTTCTGAAGTACCGAGTTTCCGAAGCCTTTAAAGCATGAAGCTAAATTTGGACTTCAATGGCGATAGCTACCACTCTTGAACCGTTTCTTCTTTTATATTGCAATAAAATATTAGTTCTTAAACCTCTGCATTTTATTCTGAAGTACCTCTAAGCACTTAATATTTAGGTTGCAGCATTAACTAGAAGCCTTTGGGTATTGTACAAATGTAGGATATTTAGTAACTGCATACATAAGATTGGCTGATCGGCTTACCCGTTTTCGAGTTTGGTTTTCAGCAACATGTCGTACAATAGAGTATAATATTATGTTAACTAAGGGTTTTTATCAACATACCACATGGGCAAAGCTGTGGGCGGAAGCTAGTATCACAATAATTGTACCGGAAAAATTCCATAAATCTTGAAGCGGCTACCTACGTCACAAAGTATTGTTTTTGCTGTTGGTTAACTAACTGCGATTTACATAGATGTGAGCGGAAATAAATTTTCAAAGCCAAAATTAAGTTGGTCTTTCATATTTTTCATTACATCAATGTGGTAAATGAAACCCTCGGTTCGCGAGTCCGACTCGCAGTTAGTTGTTTTTGTTATTTTTCACATTGTAGTTCTACGAACATTGCTCCTAATTACTTACCAATTCGTGACTTTAGTATACATAAATATACACACGGGCGTGTGATAATATCATAACGCGTTGAGACGTCAACATGATGAAGTACACGTGTGTCGCGTTTTTCTCCTGCTGTGTATTTTTTTGTGTTGGAGTTAACTCAGGTAAGTAATGTTTAAAATTGTGCTGTGAAATTATCCTCCATGCATATCGTATACCTACTTGAGTTCATTTGACTTATTCTCCTTTACAACTTATACTTGTCTATTATCAACTCCTTTTTAGGGTTCCGTAGCCAAAATGGCAAAAACGGAACCCTTATAGTTTCGTCATGTCCGTCTGTCCGTCTGTCCGTCTGTCACAGCCGATTTACTCGGAAACTATAAGTACTACAGTGATGAAATTTGATGGGAATATGTGTTGTATGAACCGCTACAAAAATATGACACTAAATAGTAAAAAAAAGAATTGGGGGTGGGGCCCCCCATACATGTAACTGAGGGATGAAATTTTTTTTTTCGATGTACATACCCGTGTGGGGTATCAATGGAAAGGTCTTTTAAAATGATATAAAGTTTTCTAAAAAACATTTTTCTTAAAGTGAACGGTTTTTGAGATATCAGCTCTCAAAGTCGTAAAAAGTATGTCCCCCCCCCTCTATTTTTATAACTACGGGGTATAAAATTCTAAAAAAAATAGAGGTGATGCATGCTAATTAACTCTTTCAATGATTTTTGGTTTGATCAAAGTATCTCTTATAGTTTTTGAGATAGGTTGATTTAACTGTAATTTACGGAACCCTTCGTGCACGAGTCCGACTCGCACTTGGCCGGTTTTAAAACTATGAAATCGACGCCAACGCCCAACGTCCAAGACTATTTAAAAATAATTATTTGGTCATTGTATAGATGGAATTAAGATCTTAGATTGATCTGTATCAACCTACTTAAAGTAGATATCAGGCGTTGCAATTTTTTTTTATCAGTACGTTGTCCGATTTCTTGAAGGTGAACTTTGGATACTCACACAAGAGCCTACATGGTTACAAACTCATTTGTTTTTTTACAGAATGTGGAAAAAATGAAGAGTGGAAATGTGTGCAGTCCTGTCCCCCTGAAAAGTCCTGCAACACCCGTGACATAGGAATAGGATGTACTCAAGAATATAGACCATGTGAATCCACTTGCGTTTGCAAACCTGGATTTATTAGGAATGATAATAATGAATGTGTTACTGAGGATCAGTGTGGTAAGCATTGCAAATATATATCAGTTTATTTTTATGTTTCATGTTTATTACAGTTAGAGTTTAATAGTAGTTTTAATGATTCTCACAGATACGTCAGCATGACGTTGGCTTGTTGCACATACCTGCTCAAGCTAGTTTTAATTGTTACAAAGAAAGTGAATCGACTGATATACCTACTTAGTCAGCTCGATGTCAAATATATTCAGCAACCTACTGTTTGACTGGGAAGACCACCTTTTATTGAAAGAAATATATATGGGAGATCACGAGCAATAAAACCCGAATTTCTCCCTATAATTAGCCATTATTGGTCTCACTACAAAAAAGTTAAACAGGCGTTTGGCACGTGGTTACGGAAAAATTTTCCTACATATTTTTCTTAAACACGTGACGCCTGTTTAACTTTTTAAGTAAGACCATATGTGTTTACACATTTAGTTGCTATTTGCATATAACCACAGATTACCTTAATAGTTAATCCGTATATAGCTGCCTCCTCGGCCTAGGACTCGGAGGTAGTGAAGGAATAGAGAACGCATCTGTGGCTTCACAAATGATATGCACCAAATTGTTCTAGGCATATGAATGATTATTGTTCATCATCCTCCGAGCCTTTTTCCCAACTATGTTGGGCTCTGCTTCCAGTCCAACCCTATGAATGAATGAATGATTATTGTTATTGTACTTTTACTTTCCAGAAATATGTTCAAGGGAGAATGAGTTCTATGACTGCGGCACTCCATGTGACAACTTTTGTTCAACGCTGGCAGAGCGGAACAGAACCCATTGTGATGTATGGAGCTACACTTGTGTCCGCAAGTGCTACTGCAAGGATGGCTTCGCAAGAGACGATAATAGAAAGTGTATACCTATTAACAAATGCCCTGGATCGCCAAAATACGAAGAGTGTGATTAAAATACAGTACCTATCTTTCTTTAATAAAATCTATGGAAATTTTACGGTGTATAAAAACTACCAAGTGTGGCTCGTTTCGTTTGTATTGACGAGATTATTACACAGAAATGAAATATGTTATGACTACTATTTCAGACCTGACAATGAAGACAAAGTTAAGTGAACTTCTAAGTTATGGTAGATAGCTACCTTGTATTTGGATAATGGACATATTTTATTTATATGACTAAGGACTGAGGAGGGTATTAAAAATTAAAAAATATTTGGTCCCAGAAACTGAAAAGCATGAAATCGAAAACTTTTCACTTATTTTATTTAACGGTTTATGAGACAAGAATTAAAATAAAAACAGTCAGGTATAAAGGCCCAGCGTATTTCTTAAGAAATCTTTGCCGTTAGGTCCGTTATAATACAGTTAGAATAAAAAAATAGTTGTAGATAGACTACCTATGTAAAAAGAAAAGAAGATGTAAAAAAATATAATCATTTAATAATATAATTAACTAATTATATTTAAAAAAATATAGGATATATGCTATGCATCTACGACAATGAGGAAAGATAGTGTTCTTTCAACTTACGTTAAACGAAGCAAGTCGAGCAGCTCCTCAGGTCAGGCTGTAATTTTTTTCCATAGAAGTATAGCGTGCACAGTAAAAATTATAGTAGAAGTCAGTTGAGAATAGCAGTAGAAGTCTTTTTTACAAAAAAATATTGAAACCGACTCCACAACACACCCGAAGGGACAAAAACTTATTCATGAAGTCTTGAGTGAAAACTTAAAATCCCTCAAAGTTTACACGATCTAAAGATATGTATGACCATCCAATTCCACGCGCCGTATTACAATAGGATATTTTAGTCTAGATGAGAAAAAAATTAAAAGTGTATTACAATGATTGTTTAGAGGAAAAGCAATCGGGAAATGTTAGTTTCACTTCGTAAGGTACATAAATATTATTTTTTATTGCAGTTTAAAGTTTTTAGGTTTTTTTATCTGTCTTTGAACACTACGAAATGTCGCCGCCATGCTAATGACGTCATTACGGTAGTAAACAAAAGTGTCATAGATTTTATAACCTCTAAATATTATCCACATTTCCCAAAGTATTGATTCTTGAAGTAGTTAACCTATCATTAAAGAGTATATTTCATTAGATAGGTAATGTTAATACAGTTACTTACATCAAAGTGATCTTCACAAAAGTATAAACGAGATTTATCTGATAACAGTCCGGGATCTCGTCTCGCAACTTTTAACCAAGTGTTTCTCATATTTATATCCACTGGTACTTGAATCCATAATTTGTCTGGTTTTTTTACACTAGTGTTCTCACATTCAGAAACAACACACCAACGATACGGAGCATAATTACTCATTATTAAAATTTTCAATACATATCAAAATATGTATTACTGACACCTGTAGTTTGTTTACTAACGTAATGACGTCATGACCAAAAAACAATCATGGCGTCCGTTGTGTGCCGCGTTTTCGCGAAATACGCGCGAAATTTGAAATTATGATAAAACAATTAATTTATATTCGTACATAACGTGAGAAAAAAAATATTTTTAATTTTTTAGAGATATATTAAGACTAAAGAATTTATTTGAGATATATTTCAAAAATGCATGTAATACCCTATTACATACTTACAGGAAAAATCCAAAAAAATCTTGAAGTAGAATCACCAAGTATGTTTTTGCCGTTGGTAAACTAACTGTGACTTACGTAGATGTGTGATGACATCATTTTTTCGATGGCAAAATTAAGATTGTCAATTATCTGTCTATCTTATTATTTCACAGTAATCTATTTATCATTTCGATACAGATATTTTCTACGGAAACCTCAATGCGCGACGTAATCGTTTTTTTTATATATTTTTAAATCGAAGTTCTAAGAAAATCTGGTTTTGATAACCTACTGATTCGTCAAACTAGTATAAATATTCACACGAGCGTGTGATAATATCATAAAGTGTTGAGACGTCAATATGATGAGATTCACGCATATCGCGGTGTTTTCCTGTTTCGTATTTTTTTGTGTCGGCATTAATTCCGGTAAGTAATATTCAATTTATTTTTTTTATGATATAATCATTGATGTATAATACGTACATCATACCTTTAATATATTCTTATATTCTCCGTTATAACCTGACTAACAGAGTCTTTAAAAAAACTGTTTTACAATCTGCCCAACGCGCAACGTATGTGTAACAAAAACAATTTGCAATTTGCAGATGTAATTAATTTGTTAGATTTGAACATAGCACCTACTCAAAGTTGAATTTCAGGCATTAGTATTTTTAAGTAACTTGTCTGCTGCTTTGAAGGTGAACCTTGCTTATATTTGGTTATTATATCGTGTGTAACTAAAAGTTTTTTTCTTTTTATCAGACTGTGGAGATAAAGAAGTGTTTCAATGTGTGCAACCGTGCCCCCCTGAAAGGTCCTGTCACACCCGTGACGTAGGAATAGCCTGTACGCAAGAAATTAGACCGTGTGTATTCAGATGTGTTTGCAAGCCTGGATTAATTAGGAATGATAAAAATGAATGTGTTACTGAGGATCAGTGTGGTAAGCATTGCAAACATTCATTTAATTTTAAGTTAAAAATGAGTAAAATTTTCAATGCATTAAAATACGTACTCTGTGTACGGACATGATAGACCATAAGCAACAAATACCAGAGTTTCTTCTTATAACAAAATTACCCGTTAAGATATTTGACTATACCTGGTTGTATAAAAAATAAAAACCCCCTCGTCGGTCTAGTAGTCGCAGAGAGTGAAGGAATTGAGAGCGCAAATTCTTGTATCTACACTATAACATGTCCTAAATTTTTTTTGTTGTCGCTGGGCTGAAAATGGTATTACGCATCCCTTCCCCTTCGGGGGACGGGAGAGGGGTATGTGGGACTCCCCGGTAAAGACGTTCCCGGTATACCCACTAAAAAGGACCAGCGGCACTCCGATCTCGCCTGACTGGAGAGGGTCTGGGAATCTATGGCGTCCAGTCCCCCACCGGCGGCACTATTACATGTCCTGGGCATATGAGTGATTATTATTCTTTCATTTTTAGAAAATTGTACAAGGGAGAACGAGGAATATGACTGCGGCAAATTATGTGACAATGTTTGTGCGACGTTGTCTGAGCGGAACAGAACTCATTGTGATCTGTGGAACCACAGATGTGTTCGGAAGTGTTTCTGCAAAGATGGCTTCGCAAGAGACGATAAGTGGAATTGTGTACCTATTGACGAATGCCCTGAACCGCCAAAAGATGAAAAGTACGTATAAATATCTTTACCAATTATATAGGTACACCTTAGTTAATTTACTTTTCATAGAATTTAACAATTCTAAAAATGTTACTAGAAATTCCTTCCTAACATGGAATACTTTTTATTCGGGTGCATGGGGCCCTTCTGGACGCATTTGAAACCAAGTCCAACAGCTTCAACTAAAGTACATTATCTACTATTACTCTAGTACTACTCATTCAAAGAAATATTTAGTTCACATTTCTAGCATAGCCATATTTCACATTCACATTTCTAGTCTATAACATTTTTTAGACTGCCATTAAGGCGACGAATTGGTCAACAATAATTCCATAACCGGCACGCGCATCTAAGGCGCCAAAAGGGGTCGGAGCGTCTGAGCGGGGCGAGGATAACAATACGCGCGCTAGCTTATAACTAAAAGTCGTAAGCGACAAAATGGTTTTGTAATTTTATTATTTAGAAATGATAATTTGATAAAAATTCCTTCTACAATTTTAAAGAGTATGTATATACTCAACTACTAAAAAAGTTAAGAGGCTTAAATCGGTCCCGTTTGCCCATAATATGTGAATCTCTTTTCAAAAAGAGGTATGTTTGATATATTTTTCTCTGTTATAAAAGTCACCTAATCATGTTTCTACGTCTAACAAAATAAGGTTTATATCATGAACTTTCAGGTAACCAAGTTGTATTTTGATCCGTTTTGTATTTACTGAGAAAAATTGAGATCCTTGGCGCGAAAAATTCCAATTCGTCCTCTTAAGCTATACGCATATCGACCTATGTAATAAACATTCATCATTTAATTTATTATTTCACAGCTACTGAAAGTGCTACAAGCTTCTACTTCTAACCAGAGATTATTCAAAATGACAAGTACATACTTGTAAAAAATAAACAAAATATAAGCTGAAAACTTCTGGATTTTATTATATTCCCTGGTACCTAATCAATGTAGACAAAACAGTCGGCCAACAGTTGGCCCGATGGCTGGTAATTTATTTCTGAAAGAAATTCGTGAATCCACTCAAAGGTTTTAGTCAATCTGATACCGGTCAATTACTTAATCCTTGTAATGTGTACTATAATTCATCCCCATACTGATTTATGACATTAATCAATAAACACAAAACATTGCTTTTTGACGAGGTTGATGATGTTGATGAGGGAAATAAAACAAAAAATGCATGTATTAAAGATTTAATTGAACATTTTAAAAGGCTGAAACATTAACGAGTTCATCCTTGCTTCGGTAACCACGTTAAACAAGTGGATCCTGTTACTCGAAAATTTTCTAATTATTAAATAGAAGACGGGTTAACCAATCAGTCTTACCAACTAATATTGGATTCCGTGATAGTTTTTTTATGAAGATAAGACAGACAGTTGCTCCATGTAAAATACTTATACTCAGTCTTGTCTTGTTAGACTGAAAGCCGTCCCCAACGTGACTAGGAAAAGGCTAGACTGATAATGAAATGTTTTATTTAAGACAATCTGGGGAACTAGCCATCTCTGGACAGTCACACAGTGGTATACATGGTGAAGTTGTGTTTAGTCTTAAGTATCCTGAGGCACAGAGGCACCCTGGACCCTCCTTCTGGTTTGGGTCACACTTGTACTTAGCTACTAAGGAGTTGCAGGTATTTGGGGGACATTCCTTGAAGTTTGGCGTGTAGACTTCGTTCTCATTAGGGCAGATGGAAGCTGTGGAAAAAACATATTTAAAATTATAATTTGGAGCGATTTTAGGTATATCTTAGAAGATACATTAGCCAAATGTTTGGATGAAGTCTTGTTTTCGAACTAATGATTCCACAAAGCTTTTAACTAGCTTAACGTTATGAAAATTAATTGAGACTGCTACAATTTGGTAATGACGCTTTTAACACACAAGATATTCTTACCTTCACACTCCTCAGAGGGGACGCAGTCTCCTTTTTCATTTCTGTAGTAATTTTCCTTGCACACACAGCCTCTGTGACATGGAGTTGCAGTACAAGGAGAACAGTTTTCAATTTTCGTGTCTCTTTCTGAACAGTTTTGGGGTCTGCAGGTCTTTTCCACGCATGGGGAGTACTCTTCATTGGCAGGACAAAGATCGGCTATAATAAAAATGATTATAAGTTCCAGTCTATAATTTCATAAGCCTAGTATTGTTGCACTTTAAAATTACTCAAAACTTACGGCATTCTTCAAATGGTATGCAAGTTCCATTAACTCTGCCATATCCTTCCTTGCACTGACATTTTGGGAAACATTCCAGGACTACACCTATTCTGAACGGGCATCGACCTTTAAGCCTAGGTTGGCCGCATTCATCGGTAGGGCAGTAAGGTGGGCAGGCGACATACTCTTCATTTGGAAGGTCACTGCAGTCAAACGGAGCTAAAAAGTAAATATGGAGACCATTACTGCTTTATGCTCAGATATACATTGTACTGCAACTTTTATTTGACATGTAAATGGACTTACGACAGCTAGAAGTGGGTATGCAAGTGCCGTTCTCAGCTCGTTTTTCGTTAAATCTGCATCTACAAGCCGGGGTGCATGGGAATAATGGAAGACATGTCTCTTTTTCATTAGGCGACTTTGGGCAATAATCCGAAGTACATTTTGATGGACAAGCGTCCAACACTTCATTTTCGCTACAGGTTATTTGAGCTGAAAATAAGAAGAATTAATTTATTTTACATTCATAAAATTAACTGGGGTTATGCAGTACATCTTATTAAAGTTCGATAAATAACTCACGAGGACACTGGTCTTCAGGTACGCAATCACCATTTTTGTCTCGAAGGAATCCTTCCTTACAGATGCACTCTTTGTCACAACCTGAGACTTGAGGGCAAGGCAAGGATAGACCTCTATGCGTACAATTCAGTGGTCTGCAAACAGCGTTGGCACATTCTGAAAATTCTTCATTAGGTGGACAGGTAACAGCTAAAAAATAAATCAAATTAGTTATTTTTCCCAATTGAACCCAATTTTGAAAATTCTACTTTATTTTTTATTATTACGTACCCTTGCATTCACTTTCAGCAACGCAGTTGCCATCGTCATCACGCAAGTAGCCCTCTTTGCATACACATCCTTCCACACAAGACCCCTCTGGGATACTCGGGCAGAATACAGGCCCACCCTTTTCAGTGCAAAACTGTGCTCTACAGGGTACTTGAATGCAATCTGAAAACTGCTCGTTTGATGGGCAGGTGGGAACTGCAAAAAGGAGATGAATTAATAATTTTTTTTTGTTGTTATAACAATATGATATTATGTTATTGGTTCCCTGAAAAATAAGAGCCTAAACAAATAATTATGTACTCACCGGGACACTGTTCTTTGGGTACGCAAACGCCATTTTCGTCTCGAAGGTAACCGTATTTACAGACGCAATCCTTTATACATTTGGAGACCGAAGGGCAAGGTGGAAGTATACCCCTTTCATCACAGTTTAGTGATCTACAAAGAGCGTTGGCGCAATCTACCAAATCTTCGTTAGGTGGACAGGTTTTGGCTAAAATTAAAAACAAAATTACAATTTTCACCATAATATTCGTGGTAAAATTGAAAAAAAAATGAAACACAGCAAATACTTACGGCCTTCTTCTTCATCACATTCCTCCTCGGGTACACAGGATCCAGATTCATCTCGTAAATAATTTTCTTTGCAAATGCATCCCGGTTTACAATCTCCGGTAACAATTCCCGGACAGCCCAATGGCATTCCCTTTTGAGTACAATTTTGGTGTCTACAGGTAGCTTGAACACATTCAGAAAATTCTTCGTTTTGTGAACATAATTTATCTGAAAATTAATAATGATTTCAAATATTTTTTTGTACTAATGTTTCTGAATATCTTACTTGACATGATATGTACGCTGTGTAATGCTTACCACACTGTTCTTCAAGAATGCATTCATCATTATAATCCTTAATGAGTCCTGGTTTGCAAACACATTTGTAATCACAAGGGGATGGTGCACAGCTGACGGCAAGGCCACGATTCCCGCAATTTACTTCAGGGGGACAAGACTGCACACACCGTAGCTCTTTGTTTGTTCCACACTCTATAATTTACGAAAGAATATATAAATTAAACATACATCTAAAATTAACTTTGTTAGTCTTATCTTCTGCAATATTACACTTTCTCTACAAAGTTCTTTAAGTGATTAAAAATTGTTTGTGAATCCCTTACCCTTAGTACATAGGTCTTCTGGTATACAGTATCCATTTACATCACGGAAATATCCTTCCTGACACACACATCCTTGTATGCAGTCGCCGTCAGCAACACTGGGACATGCTTTCAGAATATCCTTGTCTGAGCAATTCTGAGCTCTGCAAACTGCTTGGGTGCAGTTAGAAAACTCCTCGTTCTCGCTACAGGGACCGGCTGGAAAAAGAAGTAACTTATGTAGCTTGAATATGATATTTCCTTTTTATGCGTGTAATAAGGTGTCGAGAAATAGCAGTTGCCAAGGACAGTAACATGAAATAGACATGATTTCGACTTTTTGACATAAAAATTATGTTGCTATATGGTTGTACTTACGACATTCTTCCTCGGGTATGCATTCGTTAATTTCATCCTTTACAAAGCCTGGTCTGCAAACACATTTGTTTTCACAAGGGGACGGAGCACAGCTGACGGCAAGGTCACTATTATTGCAAGTCCTCTCAGGGGGACAGGATTGCACGCAACGTACCTCTTGGTTGTTTCCACATTCTAAAATTAACAAATAAGAAAATTGGTGACTGTAACTACAAATGATTATTATTGATATGATAAGCAATTTGCAAAACACGAAGGTCTGATTGTTGTTATTTTAGAGACATTAAATTTTGTACAAAGGATTTGATAGAATCAAAACTGACTTACGGTCATCACATAGTTCTACTGGTACACAGTTTCTATTTTGATCACGCAAGAATCCTTCCTTACACACGCATCCCTCTAAGCAAGAACCCTCTGGAATACTTGGACAGGGTATGGACTGATTCTTTTCACTGCAGAACTCAGCTCTACAGATCGCTTGAGTACAAGTCGAAAACTCTTCGTTAGGTTGGCAGGTGGGAACTGCAATTTTAAAATGTTGTATTTAATTAAAAAGTGAAATGATAATCATGGCGCTTAGAAGTAAAATCTGGAATAAACAGCTACTCACTGGGACACTGCTCTGTAGGCACACAGATGCCATTTTCGTCGCGAAGGTAACCGTATTTACAGACGCAATCCTTTATACATTTGGAGACCGAAGGGCAAGGTGGAATTATACCCCTTTCATCACAGTTTAGTGATCTACAAAGAGCGTTGGCGCAATCTACCAAATCTTCGTTAGGTGGACAGGTTTTGGCTAAAATTAAAAACAAAATTACAATTTTCACCATAATATTCGTGGTAAAATTGAAAAAAAATGAAACACAGCAAATACTTACGGCCTTCTTCTTCATCACATTCCTCCTCGGGTACACAGGATCCAGATTCATCTCGTAAATAATTTTCTTTGCAAATGCATCCCGGTTTACAATCTCCGGTAACAATTCCCGGACAGCCCAATGGCATTCCCTTTTGAGTACAATTTTGGTGTCTACAGGTAGCTTGAACACATTCAGAAAATTCTTCGTTTTGTGAACATAATTTATCTGAAAATTAATAGCAGCGTTTTACCTGAAATAAAACGCATATTAAATACTTACCTTATTTGAAGCTTACTAGTTTGAGATAGGCACCTACGTGTTTTCCGCTTTTATCTCCGTCCTTTTCTACCCCATATCTTGCATCTCTCTCGCACACCGACCAGTTTCACTCCCCACCAGGCAGGAGGCGACGAGTGTTCTCGGCGGCCACAGTTCGTCATTGAGTCGAAAACACCAGGCAGAAATTAAAATGTAAGCTTCAAATAAGGTAAGTATTTAATATGCGTTTTATTTCAGGTAAAACGCTGCTATTAAATTCTTGACCGTTATTTGAAGCTTACTAGTTTGAGACGTGTTTGTTATCGCCTGGTGGAAGTGGACGCCAATGTGAGCAAAAGCACAATGAAATTGTGTATGTAAATAGGTACTTAGGTACACGAGTAATCACATGTAAGTATGTGTATTGCGTCCTGGAATACTAATGTAATCAAAGTTAACTGGTACTGGTACTCAGCTACATCCTGTTAGACTGGAAGCCGACCCCAACATAGTTGGGAAATGGGCTCGAAGGATGAGTAATAAAAATTAAAAGAGAGATGCAAGAACAAAAGCAAAATTGATTTCATTTTCTAATAGTAATTAACAAAAACATTGCGATACTTCTTAATAACAATAGTAACAAAAATATAGACATTAATCAGCTGGATTAATTAAATAATCGAGATAACTTGCTACTTCTATTTAGTGGGTATCTTTCCCTTCTGTAAAAATGGGCAAATGTATTGCCTGATCGCCAATTACCCTTTGCTAATATATCGTCCAAAAGTATATTGTCAACACAGATTTTGACGCTACCGCCGAGTGGAAGCTTCCTGGGGTTGTAGTTATTCCTGCCTCTTTTAACAATGTCTTAATCCACCCGCATCATCGTTCGGGTGCCTGCCTTTGGTTGGCCTCTAACGGATATAAATAAATTTAAGGAATTAGCCGATGTCCGTCTATCTTCTAACAAGGCTTTAGTCTTTCTGACCCAATACACTGGACTTAGATTTATATTTTCCTGATTATCCATCAAACAACAACCCGACTGCCTATGACTAGAACTGTCGGTCTTAGAGCCAAAGACTGGCCATAAGATTAAATTATCTTTGTTGTTTTTGAAATGTTCTGGGTCTATTGCAAGCAAGGAAAGATCATGGACTCGCCTTTCCGAAACAAGCTAGCAAAAGAAAGAGCAGCAGTGTGCCTGGAAGTTGCAAATGGATTATTCTCGTCTACGTTTACTGCACTTAAGTAGGTTACCAATTGGTCATTATTCCAGATGGACGGCTTCCCGGGGAACAGGTTTGCTCAGCGCTATTGATTTTAAATTGTGTCCGACTAGAACGTGTGAACCTAGCTCTCCAGTGGTTTCTGCATTGCATAGTGTAGCTATAACTGACTTGTGTAATAAAATAGTATTGTATGTTAGTTTATTTACTATGTGTAAGTCTGCTAAAAATTGGGTAAGTATAGGTCCAAATAGGGATTCAAGGATTCATAGGATCCAATTTCATACTTTTCGCCCCAATTTAACCATCGACTCCAAGCTGATTGATAAGTGTTGCGTGTGGATTGAAGAAGACTTCAGTCGGAGAGACTCCTTGTCCCTCCCCCCCCCCATTTCCCTGACCTTGGCAGGGGGTATCCCCGTTGCTGTGTCTATCGGTTTCTGCTCGAGGTTCATCAGTGTGTAGGGTACTGCTAATGATCGGGACTTCAAATCTGCTCGCCAAAATACCTGGTGCCACCGAAGGAACTACTATGAGATTAACTCCCGTTCCTGAATTGAGATGACTGAGGACCAACGGTATAAGGTAAGGTGGCGGTAATACCCATGCTAGCGGGTAAGTCAAAACTTGAGAAAAAGGCATCGTGGAACCCCGCTTTCGGGTCCTTCAGATCTAGGGGCACGTAGTACACAACTATGTGTCCCTGGGCTCGCTTCGAGGCAAGTAGGTCCACTGCTGATACAAGATGCCACTCCGGTGGAGGTTTGTGTCGGGAGAGATGGTCTGCCTGACTGTTGAATAGGGCTGGTATATGATTCACGACGTGATAGATTTGATACAGCTCAAGATAACTGAATACTCTGTACGTCAAGTTCGGTAGGCTCCTTGATCGGGTGCCACCTTGATTTCTTAGATATGACACCACAGTCCCATTTTTGCATTGAAAAATGGCTGTTGATCTCTTTAGCAACTTGCCGTGATTTTCCAGTTAATACTGCAAGCATCTCTTTCAGATCGCAGTGAAAGCCTTTTTCTCTCTCGTTCCATGAACCCATTACGGGAGTTCCGTTCAGTTGTGCCCCCATCCTACATCGGAGGCGTCCGTGGTTATAAGGTGACAGGGAAGTGGCGAATGAATATCCAAGGTTTGGTGGCAGCTGACCAGCCACCACTTTAGATCTGCTAAGGCATCTGCTGGTAGGTTCAACATTGCTATACTCCATTCACCGAGCCGTGAGCCCACAATGTAACCAAAGAATGACACTTTTTCAAAATGGTGGGTATAACCCGACCGATGACAAAAACGTCACATTTTTATGTAAAATGTTCTTAGTATCGTGGTCTTCAATTAAGTAGGGTTCTATGTATGACAGTCAAGACTTCTAGGTTCATTTTACATGTAAACGATTTACTACATATTTCATTAAAAATTAAGAAAATAATTTACGGCCTTTATTATACATATTTGATTTCAAATAAGTTTGAAAAGATTGCATAAGTTCCACAGACATCGTTCTAAAATATCATTTCTAATGTTGTCAGTATATTACTTTCGTAGTTATTTTTATAAAATATGATCATTACTTCAATCGTGACTTATAAGAACCCTTTTTATGGTTTGTTCACCGTTTGGCTCACGGTTCCATGAATAGGGTAGGTATAGATTGCTGTTCAACACTGCATTGAGGAAAGTGAGGAGAGCCCGGTAATGCAGTCTGCCGTATGGAACAACGAAAACTTGCGAAGTTTAAAAGTCCTATCAAGCTATGCAGGTCTTCTAAGTTTGTCGTGCTGTTTGTCACGTAGTGCGTTTTGTCATTATCTTGTTGATAATGCTTGCGATTTATTCACTTGCCATCCAAAACGTGGTGCAAATGATCCCAAAGTAGGCAAATATATCTTGGTGAGCCACCAGAAAATCGAGATACACAATTATAAGTAACCCTTGAGTTTTCAAAGTTTGAGCCACCCAAATTGGTCACTGTGGCGAAGGTCTTGGGTGCCGTGCTTAAGCCAAATGGTAGGCACGTAATCTGAAGCAGTCTTCTTCTGTATACTAGTCGAAGAACATGTCTGTGACCTCCGGCTACCGGAAGGTAGAAGTAAGCCTGGGCGAGATCCACTTGCACAGCCATTCGTCTTTCTGAAGAAACTCTAGCACCCGAAAAACATTTATTAAACTGAAGGGTTCCGTAATTATGAACTTGTTGAGAACCTTGAGATTGAGTATTGGACGGTTCTTTCCGTCGCCTTTTGGGCACAAGAAACATATTGGAAAGGAAGCTGGCAGAATTTGCAGCTATCAATAGAACTTTTTGTTTTATCATTTGGGATATGACGACATCCATCTCTTTGGACTCTCTGGTCAAATCTGGCATTATCTATCAAAGGTGGCTCTTGGCCAATGGTATGCGATACCCAGTTATTATTTTTGACAAGAAAGGCGGAGCTCCCATTTCTTTCCATTGGTCTTGATATAATGTTAGGCAACCCGCCTGGAAAGTCATAACTTACGTGCCTTGTTGGACGCATCAAAGTCCGCCTGCGGTCCTGGACGCTTTCTGTTTCCTCTGTTGGACATGGTTCCTATTGTAATTTACTCGTGATATCCCAAGGGAGCTTTTAGAGTTTTGCGTCACACGCCATTCAGCGTGAGTGTGATTACCATTTCCCTTCGAGGGAAGGTTATAATGGCGACTCTTCGAAAGTCGATCCAAAAAGCCACCCTGCGAGGGTAGATTGCAATGATGGTACGACCCGCAACATGCATGATTGGTACCCTGCGAAGGTCCGTGATAATGAGCCGACCCCTGCGGGGGGTGGCTAGTATACTTACTGGTCCCTGCTTTGTAATGATGCTGCGACTCGCAAAATGCAAGATTGGTACCCTGCGCGGGTCCGTGATAATGAAACGACCCCTGTGGAGGGTGGCTAGTATACTTACTGGTCCCCACTTTGTAATGATGCTGCGTCTCGCAACATGCAAGATTGGTACCCTGCGCGGGTCCGTGAAAATGAGCCAACCCCTGTGGGGGGTGGCTAACATACTTACTGGCAGTCCTAGGCGGAGCGTACCAAGTCTTTCAAGGCCGAAAAGCATCACACGCCGAGATAATGAGCCGACCCCTACGGGGGGTGGCTAACAGACTTACTGGCAGTCCGAGGGGAGCGTACCAAGTCTTTCAAGGCCGAAAAGCATCACACGCCGAGATAATGAGCCGACCCCTACGGGGGGTGGCTAACAGACTTACTGGCAGTCCGAGGGGAGCGTACCAAGTCTTTCAAGGCCGAAAAGCATCACACGCCGAGATAATGAGCCGACCCCTACGGGGGGTGGCTAACAGACTTACTGGCAGTCCGAGGGGAGCGTACCAAGTCTTTCAAGGCCGAAAACCATCACACGCCGTGATAATGAGCCGACCCCCATGGGAGGTGGCTAACAGACTTACTGGTAGTCCGAGGGGAGCGTACCAAGTCTTTCAAGGCCGAAAAGCTTTCTTGACACCATCAGCCCTCTTCAAGTGCGGTAGTGATCAGTCCGAACTAAGGAGATGCTGGTTGGACCGCACCTCACACCATTCTTTTTTGTCAAACCGTTGAACGCCTTGCAGGATTGAACTAGGGCCACAGGTGCCTTAGGAACTTCGGGCTTGCTTTCTTTTCCATAGTCACGTGCACGGGCTGTGGTAGCTTTATTATTTACCGCATCTGTATTTGCTTTATAAGTCACTCATTCTGAAAACAAATTACTGAAAAAAAAAGTACACGGAAGAAACTCGTGACAAAAAAGGGGTAGATGTACAAAATATTAACACTTGATTTCGCAAAATCGAATATCGAACGGTAAAACCGTTAACAAATTGTATAAAATATTATAAACTCACCTGTGTTCTGCGAGAGCACTGAGTTTATTTTTCAACGAAATACTACAGCGGTTGGTTAGACAACCTTCTCGGGCGGAAAACAAGACGCCAATGACGAACTGTGGCCGCCGAGAACACTCGTCGCCTCCTGCCTGGTGGGGAGTGAAACTGGTCGGTGTGCGAGAGAGATGCAAGATATGGGGTAGAAAAGGACGGAGATAAAAGCGGAAAACACGTAGGTGCCTATCTCAAACTAGTAAGCTTCAAATAACGGTCAAGAATTTAATAATTATTTCAAATATTTTTTTGTACCAATGCTTCTGAATATCTTACTTGACATGATATGTACGCTGTGTAATGCTTACCACATTGTTCTTCAAGAATGCATTCATCATTATAATCCTTAATGAGTCCTGGTTTGCAAACACATTTGTAATCACAAGGGGATGGTGCACAGCTGACGGCAAGGAAACGATTCCCGCAATTTACTTCAGGAGGACAAGACTGCACACACCGTAGCTCTTTGTTTGTTCCACACTCTATAATTTACGAAAGAATATATAAATTAAACATACATCTAAAATTAACTTTGTTAGTCTTATCTTCTGCAATATTACACTTTCTCTACAAAGTTCTTTAAGTGATTAAAAATTGTTTGTGAATCCCTTACCCTTAGTACATAGGTCTTCTGGTATACAGTATCCATTTACATCACGGAAATATCCTTCCTGACACACACATCCTTGTATGCAGTCGCCGTCAGCAACACTGGGACATGCTTTCAGAATATCCTTGTCTGAGCAATTCTGAGCTCTGCAAACTGCTTGGGTGCAGTTAGAAAACTCCTCGTTCTCGCTACAGGGACCGGCTGGAAAAAGAAGTAACTTATGTAGCTTGAATATGATATTTCCTTTTTATGCGTGTAAAAAGGTGTCGAGAAATAGCAGTTGCCAAGGACAGTAACATGAAATAGACATGATTTCGACTTTTTGACATAAAAATTAGTTGCTATATGGTTGTACTTACGACATTCTTCCTCGGGTATGCATTCGTTAATTTCATCCTTTACAAAGCCTGGTCTGCAAACACATTTGTTTTCACAAGGGGACGGAGCACAGCTGACGGCAAGGTCACTATTATTGCAAGTCCTCTCAGGGGGACAGGATTGCACGCAACGTACCTCTTGGTTGTTTCCACATTCTAAAATTAACAAATAAGAAAATTGGTGACTGTAACTACAAATGATTATTATTGATATGATAAGTAATTTGCAAAACACGAAGGTCTGATTGTTGTTATTTTAGAGACATTAAATTTTGTACAAAGGATTTGATAGAATCAAAACTGACTAACGGTCATCACATAGTTCTACTGGTACACAGTTTCTATTTTGATCACGCAAGAATCCTTCCTTACACACGCATCCCTCTAAGCAAGAACCCTCTGGAATACTTGGACAGGGTATGGACTGATTCTTTTCACTGCAGAACTCAGCTCTACAGATCGCTTGAGTACAAGTCGAAAACTCTTCGTTAGGTTGGCAGGTGGGAACTGCAATTTTAAAATGTTGTATTTAATTAAAAAGTGAAATGATAATCATGGCGCTTAGAAGTAAAATCTGGAATAAACAGCTACTCACTGGGACACTGCTCTGTAGGCACACAGATGCCATTTTCGTCGCGAAGGTAACCGTATTTACAGACGCAACCTTTGACACATTTCGGGACCGAAGGGCAAGGAGGAAATGTACCCCTTTCCCTACAGTTTTGTGCTCTGCAAAGAGCGTTGGCGCAATCGACCAGATCTTCGTTAGGTGGACAGGTTTTGGCTAAAATTAAAAACAAAATTACTGTCATTGGTACATTCGTGGTAACATTGTCAAAAAATAAAACACGGAAAATACTTACGGCCTTCTTCCTCATCACATTCCTCCTCAGGTACACATAATCCTGATTCATCTCTCAAGTAATTTTCTTGGCAAATGCAACCCGATTTACAATCTCCGGTAACTATTCCCGGACAGCCCAATGGCATTCCCTTTTGAGTACAATTTTGGTGTCTACAAGTAGCTTGAACACATTCAGAAAATTCTTCGTTTTGTGAACATAATTTATCTGCAAAAGCAATTTAAAAAAAAAACTGATTAAAAGTACAGCCTGACTGAAGTACCAAAGATAAACTAAGATCGCTTTAGAAATTGACAAAAGAATAAGGACGCTCAGCCTTCCTTCATTAAATAAAACTTAAAGTTTTAGCAATGGACTGGCCCTAAGGATGACAATAAAACATCTTTTTACATTGTAATGCGGTCTGTGTAATGCCTACCACATTGTTCCTCAGGAATGCATTCATCAAGATCATCTTTTACAAAGCCTGGTTTGCAAACACATTGGTCTATACAAGGAGATGGCGCACAGCTGACGGCAAGGTCACGATTATTGCAAGTCTTTTCAGGGGGACAGGGCTGCACGCAACGCAGCTCTTGATTTATTCCACAGTCTACAAATAACAATTACTTGTAATTTTTTTGCTATTCTTTTAGAGACACTTAATTTTGGACAAAGGATTTAATAGAATCAAAACTGGCTTATAAAACCCTTACGCTCATCGCATAGTTCTTCTGGTATACAATATCTGTTTTCATCACGCAAGAATCCTTCCTGACACACGCATCCTTCAGAGCAAGATCCCGCTGGGATTCCTGGACAGGGTATGGACTGATTCTTTTCCGTGCAGTACTCAGCTCTACAGATCGCTTGAGTGCAATTTGAAAATTGTTCGTTAGATTGGCAGGTGGGAACTGCAAATGAAAATTTTTGAAATCAATTAAACAATGGTATGTGGTAACGGCTGTCATTGAACATCCTTGGCAGTCGTCACGGGTAGTCAGTCTAACCAAGGGGTACTGGGTTGCCCAGGTAACTGGGTGGAGGAGGTCAGATAGGCAGTCGCTTCTTGTAAAGCACTGGTACTTAGCTGAATCCGGTTAGACTGGAAGCCGACCCCAACAAAGTAGGGAAAAAGGCTCGAAGGATGATGATGTGGTAATGGTAGCACCTTGAAAATTGAAATCTGGAATAAAAACCTACTCACCGGGGCACTGTTCTGTAGGCACACAGACGCCATTTTCGTCGCGAAGGTAGCCGTATTTACAGACACATTCTTTTATGCATTTCGTGACCCCAGGGCAGGGTAAAAGCATACCCCTTTCTCTACAGTTTAGTGCTCTGCAAAGAGCGTTAGCACACTCTGCCACTTCTTCGTTAGGTGGACAGGTTTTGGCTAAAATAAAATTACAAAATTACAGATTTCAACGTAACATTCGTGATAACATTTAAAAAAAAACGAGGCAAAAACTTACGGCCTTCTTCCTCATCACATTCCTCCTCAGGTACACATAATCCTGATTCATCTCTCAAGTAATTTTCTTTGCAAATGCAACCCGATTTACAATCTCCGGTAACAATTCCCGGACAGCCCAATGGCATTCCTTTTTGAGTACAATTTTGGTGTCTACATGTAGCTTGCACACATTCAGAAAATTCTTCGTTTTGTGAACATAATTGATCTGGAAAAGTAATTAAAAAAAAAAAAACGATTAAAAATACTTTCCAAGTTGTAAATAGAAATATTTAAAATTACTTTAGGCATCGATATCGATCGTCACAGGGATATCGCTCAGCATTCCTTCTCCCATCTTTAATAAAAGCAATGGACTGGTCCTAGAATGGATGAGACATGAAACATAATGTTTCTTTGATTTTTACTCCAGACCATCCAATTTATTATAATATGCGATCTATGCACTGCTTACCACATTGTTCCTCAGGAATGCATTGCCCATTATCGTCTTTCACGTGTCCTGGCTTGCAAACGCATTTGCAGACATAAGGGGATGGTGGACAGGTGACGGCAAACCTACGAGTACTGCAAGTCTTCTGAGGGGGACACGAGTTCATGCAACGTAGCTCTTGGTTTGTTCCACATTCTAAAACAACAAAATATTGCTAAAATGACCTATGTAATGATAAGTACTCGATCATTGGTTGTGACTGTGTATCGATTAGTCGGATTTGGTTACTTCATTGTAATCTTTAAAATTTTTGTTAATTGTACATGTAAAATATTGTTTTTATGTATGAGTCCCTTACCTTTATTACATAGTTCTTCTGGTACACAGTATCCGTTAGCATCACGGAAGTATCCCTCCTTACAAATGC
Source organism: Helicoverpa zea (assembly GCF_022581195.2). NCBI lineage: Eukaryota > Metazoa > Arthropoda > Insecta > Lepidoptera > Noctuidae > Helicoverpa > Helicoverpa zea. The sequence goes on along the minus strand of NC_061456.1, from coordinate 10,180,471 downwards.
ATCCTTGTTTGCAGTCACCGTCAGCAACACTTGGACATGCTTGCGGAATTCCCTTGTCTGTGCAATTCTGAGCTCTGCAAACTGCTTGGGTGCAGTTAGAAAACTCTTCGTGCGCGGTACAGAGATCGGCTGGAAAGAGTATTATATGGTAATCATTGTTGCTCGTTGTCTCAAGGTTAACAAATATTTCAAGTATCGCCATAAAACAATTCGAATGTAGTTTGGTTTTCCACCCAATTCATAAATCTTCTGGTCTTTGGTAGGCTTGGCGACATTTAATACCTAGTTTAAGCAATACATACCGCTGCATTCATTTTCGGCAATGCATTCACCGTTTTTATTACGTAAGTAGCCCTCTTTGCACACGCATCCTTCTAAACAGGATTCCTCCGGGATATCTGGACAAGGAATGTCCTGACCCTTATCTTGGCAGAATTGAGCTCTGCAGATCCTTAAGAAGCACTTTGAAAACTCCTCGTTAGATGGGCAGGTAGTGGCTGCAAAAATACCATTTATAAATATACAGAAATTATTATAATACAATAACAAATTGCTGAGACAAAAACAGACCACCGGGACACTGTTCTTTAGGAACGCAAACTCCGTTTTTGTCGCGAAGGAAATTCTCTTTACAAACGCTTGATTTTTCGCAATAACTCCGTACAGTTTAGTGGTCTACATAGAGCGTCGACACAGTCCGATCATTCCTCGTTAGGTGGACAGGCAATCACTAAAAATAATTCCAGTATTTTTTTGGCCAAAAGAAAATACATAAAAGCTATTCATAAAAATTGATACTAATAAAGGTGCAGGTCCGGATGGTATGGTCCCCCTAAATTTATAGCAATGTGTTCATCTGAATTAGCTTTTCCTCTTATGTTAATTTATAATAAGTTGTTGTGTACCGGTACATTTCCTTCAGAGTGGAAAATAGCAAAGATTGTTCCTGTTTATGAATCAGACGAAACAGAAATTGTATCTAACTACAGACCTATCTCGATTTTATCAGCATTTTCAAAAATTATTGAATCACTAGTTTGCCCATATGTACATAACCATCTTAGATTATACTTAAATGAAAATCAGCATGGGTTTGTAAAACAACGCTCCACCAGCACTAATCTAGTGCCATTCACTGAAATGTTAATAGCTGCGGTAGATTCCGGTCAACAAGCTGACGTTATCTATACAGATTTTAGTAAAGCTTTCGACAAAGTCTCACACAATATTCTAATTTCAAAAATGCACGCTTACGGTATATCTGGTTCAATGTTACAATGGTTGAATTCATATTTGCAGCATAGATACTTTTTTGTTGCGGTTAATGGCTATCAATCATCTCTCAGGGGAGTCACTTCCGGAGTTCCTCAGGGTTCGCATTTGGGTCCGGTTTTATTTAATTATTTTATTAATATATAGATATTTATGTACGCTGATGACTTAAAAGCTGTTAAGATAATTACTGGTCCTGATGATGTTAAAGGCTAAGCCAATAGGCTTGTCGAATGGTGTCATAAAAATTATATGCACCTAAATGCTAAAAAGTGTCACCAAATGACATTTACAAGAAAAATTGCGAAAAATGTTGTTGCATCTGAATACTTAATTAACGGCATTGTTTTAAAAGAAGCTGATACCATGCGTGATCTCGGTGTAATATATGACAAAAAAATAACATTCGTACCACATGTCAACTCCATAACCAAAAAAGCTTCCAAAATGATAGGATTTGCAGATCATTCAAAAACAATAGCACAAAAATATTACTGTACAATAGTTTAATCCGGAGTATTTTAGAGTACTGTAGTGTGATATGGCGACCTCACTATGCCGTGCATTCTTTGCGACTCGAGCGGGTTCAAAAACGTTTTCTTTGGCATTTAGCGTTTTCAAATGGCCTAGTCAAAAAAATACGTTCTTATGAGGAGAGATTGAAGTATTTCAGAATGAAATCTTTAGATACGCGTCGTAAACTCAATGATGCTATTTTTGCGTGCAAAATTTTTTCCCACAAAAAGTCATCTCAGTTGCTGGCTCTGTTTAGGCTTCGTGTGCCGTCGAGAATTCCACGCAGTCCTATCACAGCCTAGTATGCACCCCAGCGAAGAACAGTGTTGGGCGCTTATTCTCCCTGCGCAAGGCTCTGTAAGGTCATCAATGGCTGTAGCGATAGACTCGACTTGCATTCACACAAAAGTAAAAAGTCTATTCTCTCGGGCCTGACTGAATTCTGACAGTTTTTAGTTTTTCTGTATTAGTATTTCTGTTCGTAATTATTTTTTTTAATTGATGATAATTTATTGTAATATCAATTAGTGTTATTTTAAAGTTAACTTTTATCACTTTTATCGCTTTCTTCCTTTTGTAATTATGTACATTATCACTTTTATATATACTGTTTGGCTTATTTAATTTCACTGTACTTGTAAATTAGTAATAACGTGCATGTCTATACTGAAATGTTGAGTTTACCTATAAGTAATTGTTGTACAACTGCTATTCTACTGTACTAGCTCGTAAGTTCTTGTTTCTTGTATAAACAATTGTTGGTGAACCAGATACATAAAGTAAAAAAATAAATAAAATAAAACAAAAACTTACGTTCTTCTTTCTTCTCACAGCTCTCCTCAGGTACACAGAATCCGGATTCGTCTCTCAAGTAATTTTCCTTGCAAATGCATCCCGTTGTACAATCTCCTATGTTGAAATTCGGGCACTCCACAGTCAGTCCCTTCTGAGTACAATTTTGTGCTCTGCAGGTAGATTCAACGCAGCTCGACCACTCTTCGTTGAAAAGACATGTATTCACTGAAACATATTTTTTGTATGAAACGAGTTATTTTGCTAGCAAAACCTCATGAAACCTGAACCTCATGAACCTCATTTAATGAAATAGTTTGTCTTACGTTTGCAAAGTCTTTCTGGTACACAGTATCCGGATTCATCACGCAAGGACCCTTCCTGACACACGCATCCTTGTATGCAGTCGCCGTCAGCAACATTCGGACACGCTTGCGGAATATCCTTGTCTGAGCAATTCTGAGCTCTGCAAACTGCTTGAGTGCAGTTAGAAAACTCTTCGGATGGTTGGCAGGGATTGGCTGCAAAAAAAATACTTTCTTCATAAAACAATTTCCGTAATAGGTCTCTGTTATATTAGAGTTTATCCGACAAATATGATTTAATTATTATTTTTTACTTTACTACTCAATAAAATACTAACGTATACATTGGTCTTCAGGTATACAGTCGCCGTTTTCGTCTCGCAAGTAGCCGACTTGGCACACACATCCCTTAATGCATGATCCTGCAGCGATACCAGGGCACGGTATTGGCCAATTCTTTTGTTCGCATTTCTGTGCTCTACAGACTATTTGTGTACATTCTGTAAACTGCTCATTTGGTGGGCAGGTGGTGGCTGAAAATTGAATTGCGCTGTAAATTACTTGAGTCCGTATAGTTATGTATTGTCATACATTTTTCGTATACATTTTATAAAACCTTTTCATACAATCGTACTACAAATGCTACTTACGTTCAGGTTCCTTTTTACATTGATCTTGTGGTACACAAACCCCATTTTCGTTTCGCAGGAAACCTTCTTCACATACACATCCTTTCAAGCAGAATTTAGGGTCCAATCGGACGCAAGGAACTGACTGGTCCTTTTGGGTACAGTTCAGAGCTCTGCACTCTCCTTGTATGCATTCTGAATATCTTTCATTGGCAGGGCAAACTCCAGCTGTGAATTAAGTAGTTTTTTCGTATCACATTTTTTTCTAAAGAATAACTTTGAAACTATTGGGGTATATAATGATAGCCTGCAATTTTATGCTCGCATCATCAGCTTAGTAATTAACTTGATTCAAAATGCTCACTGATTTCCTAGTCTTTGTTATTTTTGCAATTGAATACTTACGGCACTGTCCATAAGGTACACATTCGCCATTGAGTCTCCAATAGCCTTTCTTGCATCTGCATTGGGGATTGCATATCAGTACTATTCCTATTTTTCCGAAAAGTCGTGGACATTCTCCAGTTGGAGAAGCTTGGCTGCAGTCATCAGTGGGACACAGAGGGGGGCATGGATCAAACTCTTCATTGGGTCTTGCACTGCAGTCGAAGGGAGCTGGAAGATTGATGAGTTATAGAAAGAGATTTAGGACCTAATGTTTTGACTTTCAAGATTTCAAAGTTTATGTATTTTTTTATCATTACAGATAAACTAAAAACACAATACGGAATAATGTTGAAAGGGAGAACTAAGATCCTAGTGACCGTAGTATGAACAAATGACCAAATATTTTACACACATAAAAAAACCCTTGCATGTCATTCCAATTTTGAATTCAGATTGGGAACTTACGACAACTCCTAGTGGGTATACAAGTCCCATTGGCTGCTCGACGATGGTTAAAGGCACATTTGCACGCTGGTGGAGGACAAACTTCTTGCGGCTCACAAAAGGTACTCTCTTTGGTTTCTTCCGTCGGGCAGTAGTCAGAAGCGCAGTCTGTCGGACAGTTGGCAAGGACTTCGTTGTCACCGCATGTGGTTGGGCCTGTCAAAATGGAAGAACGATTAACGATTCGCCCAGAAAGTTCCTGTGTCAAATACATTGCAATATATTAATGGTGAATTTTGAAGACATTTTATGGTTAACTTGCACCCTCCCCCCAGCTGCGTTTGGAATATGTACCTATATATTCCTAAACCATCATCACGTATCATTCTATTTATTGGTGAATACCAGATGAAAACTCATTCTGTCGCTTGAGCTGATCGCGAGAAGACAGCCGCTTTAGAGAAGTTTCTATTTCTATACGTAGTGATTCCTTCAATCTAATAAACTACTTGAAAACTACACTAGACACTTACATTTTTCTGCCGGTATACAATTGCCATTATCATTTCTCAGATAGTTTTCTTTGCAGACACAAGCCTGCTTACAAGACGTGGTATCCTGTTCAGAGTATTGATACGGCTGTCCCTTCTCCGAGCAGTATTGAGCTCGTTGGACTAATTGCGAGCAGTGAGAATACACTTCGTTCTTCGGACATTTTTTTACTAAAAAGCAAAATCAATAATCGATAATTTAACTATAACAATATAAATCCGAACATTACCTTGGCAGAGGCTGTATTTTAACCTCAAATTGGTAGATATACCAATAAGTTAAAAAAAAAATAAAGAACAAAATTGTAATTCCATAACGCTGTTATGCCTACAGAAACACTTTAAACAAAAGTTTTATTTGAACAATGTTTAAAATATTTGTCATATTTATAGAACTGAAACTATACAGATTTATTTGACAAAGTTTATTGGACTACATGCTGTTTATTGGAAATGATTTCCAACTGTATCAACAGACGTAATGGCTAATAAATTAACGACCTTTTCAAAATAATTTTGTGACTAAAAACATGAGAAAAATAATTTAGAGGCAAATGAACCTTGAAGCAAAAAATGTGTCTGGGGAAAGAACCACTGTTCAGTTGATTTTAATTTATTACTGCTTATTAATAATTGTAAAAATATTCGAAACTCAAGATGTCATTATGATTTTTATGTACGAAAAAAAAAAAAAATATTGCAGCGTATTTTTTAGGGTTCCGTACCTCGAAAGGAAAAAACGGAACCCTTATAGGATCACTTTGTTATTTATTTAAAACACTTTCACGTTGTACCCCGATTTTGATTCGAGTAATGTTCTCCGATGAACAGTAAATTAATATTATTGCATAGTATGTAATATTGGGTTTACCCACGTGTTTATATGACATCAGTACCTATAGAATAATCTGCAATAACGTGTGATTTCTATCTTTTGATTATGTAGTGTGTACATCCGAACAGGAAGGTCAAGCTGTTTATAATAAACTGTACATTAAAACAAACTAGGTACTCAAATCTAGGTACTCTATGAACTGATGTACGGTAGACTGCACATCAGTGGTAACTGTCATGCACCTTAACTCAATAGTAATAAGTACGATTTTCCTATAAAACTGTTACCACTGACGTGAAGTTGACTGTACCTAGGCATAGAATAAATGTGATTTTTTAACCATATTATAAAAGGAGGTTCTCAGTTTAACTTGTAAGTATGTTTGTGCGCGATTATTTGATGTTTGGCTGAACCGATTTATTAAATGTTTGTCAGACTTAGTAGAAGGATTTAGGTTTGTAGTGAAGTCGGTTTTTTTCCAGAAGAGGCTTACTGATAAATAGATTAATGCTCTCTGAAATTATCAGTAAAAATGAATGTTTTTATTTGAATAACAATTTTAAGTATTTAACAATAAGCAAATATAATTAAAGTATTTATTTGTTTTTAATAGCTATCTTTTAAAATCGTGAATTCTTAATTAAGATATTAGAAATGCGTGATAATACTTATCATTTAATTTTTATTGTTTTGTTTTTGGTATTTTTTTATGTGTTTCGTTAATCTAGTACCTAATATTTAACGACTCATGTAAGCCACGTTTTATATTATAGGTACATACCTAAGTACAATAATATTATATAGTTATTTATACTAAAGTTAACGTCTTAAAATAGAAGGCTCATCTATTTTGACGAAACCGGTTCTTACAAATGGTTAAAAAACCATCGGCATTGGTTATCTATAAAAACTAAGATGTTTTCCTCAAGGCATTAGCTAATGTTAGACTCTGTATTTCCATATTTCTTCTTTATATACTTTGTTAGATTTTCTGGTTCATCTAACTAAGTCGTAAATGGCACCAACAAATATTTAAATAATTAGTTGTTACTATAGTGTGAGAATTATTTATTATGCAGATATCATTAAGTTCGCGGGATTACCCCGGAAACCCGGAAGTGTACTTTTTATAGGTATTATTACCTACTACAGTTTACATATAGTTTCACCTACACCATCTATCTATTTCACCATTTTCAGTAAAATGGGTTCAGCCGTTCTTGAATGATGAATAGAGTAATAACACAACTTTCTTTCATATAGAGAGATTTATATGGCAAAGGCAAAGGTAACATAGATTAAAAGATATCACTGTTGAGACAAACTTACCTCTATGACATTTTTTCTTTTGCTTGACTAGACTGATGTCATTTGAAGAATCATCGAATGGCGATGTTTCACTGGTTGGTGACGACGCTTGTGGGTCTAAAGAAGATAGTACAAAAGTTGAAATAAATGTCACTACTAACACACTAATAAGGTCCGTATTACAGAAGGCTACTCAAGTCCTGATCTCTGTTTAAAACTAGATTTGAGTTGAGATTTAATTTTAGAACGCTGCTCAAGCATAGATTCGGTGATCATAGTTCAGCCGAGTGTAGATCATTACTCAGTTGTAGATTACAGTTTAAGTAGAGATTTGAACTATAATCACGCAAGTGTGGTCGACACCGCGCTTGAGCAGAGATTTCCTTGTCAGTTTAGCAAATAATTTGTTGTCGAATAGGAAGTTAAAATTAAATGACTAACAAAAAATTGATATTTTTGAAGAAATTGATTATTATGATAATATATTTCCTATCGATGATTCGAAGAAAAGGTTGAACAGAACTTCAGCGTTCCTCTCAGATATCTCAGAGGTGTATAGGTACATACAATTATAAATGATTAAACACACTTGTTTTTCTCTCAATAAAATACTATGTAAAAATGATCATCTTTTTTATTAATTCACACTTAAAATTACTATAAAACAATTATAAATAATCACAAAAAGATTGCTCTGGGCTCGTCTGCAGAGATATCTCTTCAATTCTTGTGTTGGAAAATCAACAGCATGGGCTTCATTTATTTCCATTAAACAGTCCACATTATCGATTTTCTTACATTCCACGATACCTTAAAATTCTTTGAATATTTCGATAAGAAAATGTATATCCCACCAAAAACATTAAATGTAAAAAAAAAGCCAATCCTCTACGCAATTCCTCCACCGTAAAAAGTTCACATAAAAAATAAAAAAAAAGAAAACATTCCATTCTACGAACACGCTCGTATTTGTAATTTTAGATATTACAACCAACTGCTATAGGTATTATTGGCGTATAAATAATGGCGTATAAGGCGTAAAAATGGCATTTTTAAATAAAACCTACAATTAAAAAGCCTATGTTTTCTTTAAATCATGATTTCATTAATAATTAGATGTTAAACTAAATTCTTATTTTGCGTAAGTTGTAACAAAGTTGGCGAAAAAAATAAAATGTAAACGAAAACAGCTATTCTCTGCTTGAGGCACGATTTGAATCTCGATTCAGCTGAGTGCAGTTTAAGTACTGTTCTGAAATAAGAACAACCCTCAAGTGCAGATTCCATATTTAAACTATGATCAGGTGATTCGAGATCAAACTTGACTTGAGTAGCCTTCTGTAATACGGACCTTAGTCTCCTAATCATCCTGCCGGGGCTGCGGGATTGTTTGAAAGAGTTACCGCGGCGCTGGTACATAAAGGCCTACGACGGAACACGACGGTTTTTAGTCAGTAAGTCTGACACTCCCTCACCGCTGCTAACCCACAGCGAGTCAGGGTCATTTGATGATTTTGACGTCGTTAAAAAAGTCTCCTAATCATCATCATCAGCATTTTTATCATAGTACTGCTGGGCCTCCTATCGCTCGGAGAAGAATTGAGCATTAACCACCACGCTTGATCAATGCGGGTCGGAGTCTCTTAATGTGATTGTTTAATTATGTAATATTTTCATCATTTAGTAAAATTAATACCTACTTATAACTTGAGAATTGTTGACTTGACAACACAGACCTTGATGGTTTTTTTAAAGACTAATTCGCAGCTGGCCTTATTTTATAATAAAAAAACACAAATTGATAAATAAATTCAATGCTCATATGTAATATTTTAGACGGTTTAGAGTAACAAAATCAAAGCGAATGGCGTCCAAATACTGGTATTAATTACTTTTCAAAATTTTCCAAATTAGATGAACATGAAAGTTTCATCTCTAAACAAACATTAGACAGTTTATAAAGACCTGTCTTTACTCGTTTTCAATAACTTAACTTGCACGTGGAAAAAACGGTATTTCCCGGCCTTTTCCCGATAACCTATCAACCCAAAACACTGCATGAATGTATTGATAATAATAATATGTATGGATCAACAACATCGTTCAATCATCATCACCACATGATCAGAATCACGTGAAAAATGAGAAAGAGATGATTCATTATTCAGTTTTAATTTCGAAAATAAATCACTTATTTTATCAGATAATCAGTGTTAGATATACTGTTAATTAGCCGATTAGCCGTAGGGGGTAAGAGTAGATAAATTTTGGAGCCGGTAAGTACGTAAATCATAGTTAATTATAATGTGTGAAAATAGTAATGGTATAAAAGTTTTTTATTTTTTGATAAACCAATGATCTGTTATTAAAAAATGTCCTTACCTGTACATAGAACTAAAACAAATACATGAGCCACTAAAGCGACACTACACAGTAATCTACCCGTCATCGCGTCTAAATTACTTCTGAAATAATTTTACATTCAGTATAACTTATATACAAAATAATACACGCGTTTCAAAAACCAGGTGTTTTATTAAGCACGATATATTCACAACAATAACATATCCATCGTGACTTCCAATAGATATACAGTAAAACCTGTTTGGTGTGTTTTTTTTTACATAATATGACGTAGTTCGTCAGTCTATGACAAGACTTCCCCGGTGCCGCATAGATTGTTTTGGCGCGAAGAGCGTCATTCTTTTTTTGAAATGAGTCCGGTTTTTACCTTTGTGTAATAACACAAAGTTAAGACAATTACAATGTAGGTAATTTGTTTCCTTTTATGATCTTAGGTCCGTTTCTCGACCCCGAAATATATGGCTTGAATGATGATGAGTAGTGATTAGTAACAAAGGTAAATTTTAATCACTTTGCTGCCTATCTGTGTCAACGGAGCATCTATTGTAGAGTATCACATAACGTGTTCTTGGTAAAAATTTTCTTTCAACGATTTATTCCTACTACTAAATGCGTAATTTAATGATAAAGAAATGTCGAGGTCTCGTGGCATCCTCACGGTCAATCGATAGTAAAGTTAAGCAATACTTGGCCCGGTGGGTCCGTGGATCGGCGACTAAGTATTTATCATGACGAGTTTCTCCGTGTTTTGGAAGGCGTTAAATTGTTACACTTACCTTAGATAACAGTAGTTAAGTATTCTGAAAATGTATGGTGTAAACAATTTCTGGTTGGCCAATGAAGAAAAAATATATATATGTATAGCATATGGCAGTCGTTGCGGGTAGTCAGCAGCCATCCAGTCTGACAATCAGTCTTACCAAGGGGTATCGAGTGGCCTGGGAAACTAAATTGAAGAGATACCGCGGCCCTGGCACATACAAGGCCTATGACGGAACACGACCGTTTTTAGTCAGTAAGAGTCTGACACTCCCTCACCGCTGCTAACCCACAGCGGGAGGGGTCATTTGATGATTTTTGACGTCGTTAAAAAAAAAGGAGGTCAGATAGGTAGTCGTTACCTACGTACATGTAAAACACTAGATGTTACTCAACTGTATCCAACAATATAATTGGGAAAAGGCTAAGCCAAAAGGTACCTTCTCGTGTAATACGTTTAATGTCTTAAGAATATGAAGAAAACGAAATGAGCAGTTTGTTTAATTAAAATAAATTTGTATTCCGAAAAGTAATATTTTGTGGTTTTGGTATTCCACAATTAAGAAAAATTACATACAATTATACCTGTGTTTTAATACGTTTTCCTTGAAGCAATCATAATAGCGTCTTGCGGTTTAACTAACATCCTGAAAAAACAAATATTAGTATAGAAGGATCTAAACTAATATTTCCTTATATACTAACTAGCTTCCGCCAGCGGCTTCGCCCGCGTGGTGTGTAGATAAAAAGTAGCCTATGTGTTAATCCAGGGTATCACCTATCTACATACCAAATTTCAATCAAATCGGTCCAGCCGTTTTTGCGTGATTGAATAACAAACATACATCCATACATTCTCACAAACTTTCACATTTATAATATAAGTAGGATATTATGAACACTAGGTAAATGTTTGAACGATGTGTTAAATAAGCACATAAAATGCAATAATAGATACCCACTAGTAACTTAGCGGATGATGTTTAATGATTTGATGTCCTCCAGCATGCTTCAAATTACATCTAAATTAGCTCAGCTGTTTTACAGTAAAGTAAAAACAAATGAACGCATTCCAAAATTGATTGGGATTCCCCATGAAATTATTATTTTGATAAGTATCAACTGCTCAATACAGGTTTAGAATGATGATTACCTAAAGGTACGTTTTGGAAGCGACCCCACGACTGCTACTGCCGATCGCTCGTACAACGACTACATGGAACCGGTTGATATCCGACGACGACTCCACGTGTGCACTACCTACTGCACTACCGCTTCGATCCAAAATTGCAACGCGGTTCCAATCCGCTAAGTAAAATTTTTGAATGGGTCGTTTCGCACCGCAGTTTTTGTTTTGGCCCAAGGTATCTTAATCTGCGGCACGAGCGGTCGGCAGTAGTAGTCGGTAGCTAGCTTGTAAAACGTACCCTAAGCTGTGACGTAACATACTATGTGACGTCAGAAAATATAATTATCTCACGACGTTGATCAACAGTCTTGTGAATTAGATATTTAGCTTAGCGACAAACGGTTTTTATCTGACGTAGATAACTAGAAGTATTTTTATATTTCGTTCGTCTATTTTTGTTTAATGGCTATTTTTATCCTTATATAGCGAGTAGGTATTTGGTTTTTCTATCAAGAAAGAATTTGCCTGTTGGGTTTTTTTTATTTTTTTTTGTAGTTTAAGTCAGATAATTTATTTAATTTTAAGGAAGATTGCTTTAAATTTGTGTTTTTTTTTCTTAAATAATGTGATGGGAAAAACAAAACATTTTCTTAGGAATCGGGCAATAACACATTGTCTTTTCTATAAGTTTTCTGTTGTCTTATTAGAAGTAAGGAAATCAAACAAACGTTCCCAAAGATTTTTATAACTATTTAATGTTGCTTAAAATAACTAATATAGACCTAAATATATTTGAAAATTGGTACATACATTTGGTACCTAACGTAAATAAAACAATTACGAGTAAGCATTTGCAATAAGTCTTAAGATTACTTTCCTACTATTTAAGGTTACCATCACAAAATTTAAAAAGTCGCTTTTATATAGGTACGGTAGACCGCACATCAGTGGTAACTGTCATGCACCTTTTTTTTTTTTTTTTCCGACGTCAAAAATCATCAAATGACCCCTCCCGCTGTGGGTTAGCAGCGGTGAGGGAGTGTCAGACTCTTACTGACTAAAAACCGTCGTGTTCCGTCATAGGCCTTTTATGTATAGTAAGTTCAACTCAGTCTTGCGCGCGGCCTTATGTGTGGGTAACCCTTGTACATACACAGTGACTTTGTGTGGGTGACAAGAGGTACAGTCGGGTACAAATACAGTTATTTAGGGGTTACGGCTGTTTAAAGAAAAACAGTTATTACGTAATTTAATGTTTATTTATTTATAATGATTCTGAATCGCTACTTGAAAAATCAAATGATGAATTTTCGGATTCGCTACTCTCACCGAGGTAAATTATAAATTTTGACTCCATGTCAAAATGTCTATAGTATTTTTCTTTTTTCTTTTGTACATGTCGACAAGTATTACCCAACATCCCTTCATCAATATGACTTAAACGTTCATTTATGAGTTTCATTATTTCCGTCTTATTTTGGTCGACATTATGCGAAGCAATATTATTTTTTAAAATTCCTCACACATTTTGTTTACATTATTATACTAGATTATACGTCTTTTTACATTCTTAGTCCACACTTTTATTTATTGTCCGCGTACCCCGAGATCTAGAAAATATGTAAGGAGTATTTAATTCATCTTAGATATTTCACCTCATTTATTTCTTAGATACTGTCAACGTCAATTTGAAAAAACTTATGAGAAAATAATGAAAAACTGTAAAATGTAATAATAAAAAGCTTTGAATGTTGTTTCATTTTTTGAAACGCTACCTGACTCCTTAAACATTTTCTCCGTGAAGAACTAGACATTTTCGTAAACGACTGTACCCATAACAAAAAGCGATAAGAACACGTCATGCTCGGACGACGTCACTGTCACACGAATGAAAGTTGTATATTTACAAGCCGACGCACACATAGGGCCGCGCGCAAATCTGAGTTGAACTATCTATACCAGGGCCGCGGTATCTCTTTCGAACAACCCGCAGCAACTGTCATGCACCTTAACTCAATAGTAATAAGTACGACTTTCCTATAAAACTGTTACCAGTGACGTGAAGTTGACTGGACATTGAGGGATTAAGATAGTTAAGACCCTTTTGACAACCAAACCATAACCAGCCGTGAAAATGAAGCTCATTGGTAAATCAGCGATTTGACAACTGAAAATGGTTCGGTTATAGTTACTTACATTTAAATAGTGCATCGTATGTTTATAGTTATGCGTACATTTAATATTTTAAAATATCAGCAATTGGGTAACTTAGTGTATTTTCCATAAACGAAACGTTGATATTTTGATTATATCCATCCATGCAGTTTCATCGAGATGTCCTTCAGTCAATTAGTCATTTATTTCTTCAATTACTTATACTGCATATACCGGAGATCTGAAAATTGAAAAAATGCCTTTGTATAATAATAGATCAGTCCTTTGACACTGAAATAAAATAAAAAAATAAGTTTGAATTTATGAATGGAGTATAATGAATTATAATATGCATAGAACTTAATCCAATAGCTACTTCAGGTGAGACAAGTAATCGACCCCGATATAGCTGGGAAAAAGCTTGGAGGATGATGATAATGATTAAAACAATATTACCTTCCAAATTACTGGCCGTAAAGTATTTGTAGAGTCGTCGAATGTTGAGCTGAAATTAAAAAATAGCTTAGTCATAAGGTCGCGAAGTGCATTGTTTGATGTTGAATGCTTCTTTTGAATTAATATCTATGTTTTGGTAATGTTGGAATGCAAGAAGATTTACAAAGAATTGCTGTGTGTAAAATATTAGTATAGAATTGCACTTGCTTCTAACAAAAGACAAAGACTAGGCAAGCAAAATACGAGCAGATGCGTCATAGGTAGAGCACGTCACCATCAGCTTTTTTATAGTCTCACTGCTGGGCACAGGCCTCCTCTCACGCAAAGAATGATTGATCGTTAATCACCACGCTAGCTCAATGCGGGTTGGTAAACTTATAATCTAAGACTGCTACGCGATTTCAACACTTACGACACTCTTCATAAGGTACACATTCGCCTTCCTTTCTCCAATATCCTTTAATGCAGCGGCAGGCCGGTTCGCACTCCAGCACTATGAAGATATGGCCATATATTGGGCATCTGCCATCAGGAGTTGACTGTCTGCAGTCATCTGATGGGCAGAACGGTGGGCATGCTACGTACTCCTCGTTTGGACGTTCGCAGTCAAATGGAGCTGGAAATTAGATAATTTTTAATTCTTTTTGGCGTTTGTACTTAAAATCTATCAAATGTCTAAAGTATAATGGCTTACAAAATTGCATTCCGCATTAGTATTCCAATTGATGACTATACAAATTATAGGTGTTTTAAATTAGTTATTAATGTGTATGAAAAGCTAATGTCAAGAATAGTCGCAGACATGGCTGACATGGCTAGGTGACATGGCTGAATCGATTTGGACGAAAAATAAAGAGAGATGAAGATAGGCTTATTATCGAGTTACGTGAAACGTGTTCTCAAAATGCAGGTAAAACTTTAGAGGAAACTTGCTACCATATGTAGGTATATGTATATCATACATACAAATTAGATATTGCAGTAACTAAGTATTTATACCATTCAGACAAAGTTGCGGACAAAATCTAGTTCAAATCAACTTACGACATTCTGTAGTCCTAATACAGGTGCCATTTAGTGCTCTCTTCGTGTTGAAGTGACATTTGCACCTTGGAGTACCACATTCGCTGGAGGCAGTACATCCAACGTTCTGATGTTCTCTTGTCGGGCACTTGTCAGAGTAGCAGTCAGATGGGCAGTTGTCCTCGTCTTCTGAAGGCCCGCATTCTAGTAGTTGGACTGTTGGAAATAAAAGAAGATCGTCTTGTTATGAGCGATTCAGAGGGGTAAAATGGTACCTACGTCGAATTTGGGTTAAAATGGCGTCTACGGTCGATTTCGACCACGGCGGCTGTTCTCATATAAGGAGATCAGCCAGCAGCGCAGGAAATATTATAGTGCACGAGCATTTGCGCAGACACAGGTGCACTCACTATTCCTTCACTCTCATAGCCCGATGGGACGGAAATCCGACACGACCGGAGAGAGATCAGGCGCAGGACCGACATTAACGTGCTCTCCGACGCACAGGTGAATCAATCACCAACTTCCAAAAAAAGTTATAGAAAACCCACAAAGCGATTTCGACTATTCGGAATTTGGGATTTTTATTTCGGAATTTGGGTTATAGGATACAATTTAAGGTAGATCCAAATTCAAAAAGATGGGTGTTCGTGTTTTTGGAACAATTGGGATATAGATACCTACATTAAAGAGTTAAAGTTTGTGGGTGTGAATGGGATAATTTCTGGATCTACAGAACCGATTTCGACCAACGGAAAGTCACGGTATTTGTGAGTGTTATGTTTTATCCTGATGCGAAAATAAAGTTGGTCGAGAAGCGAATGAAACCGAGCAAAACAAAAAAAAAAACTGTTAAAGGAATCCCATCTTCGTTTTGAATAACTAGTTATCAGGTAAACAAAACGAAATCTATTTCCGTGGCGAATAAAACTTTTGGGCAAAAGGGATTCCGGTTTTGGGTAAAACAAAATTGATAAAACAAGTTTGTTGTGCATAAATTGACATCTAATGGATCTTTTCATTATTTTATTTCGAACAATACTTATCAATAATGCTTGAAATAAATAAAGAGGAAACATTTTTTTGTTTGCAAGTTTGCACCCTCAATGCTCCGAAAGTAATGAACCGATTTGGAAAATTCTTTCTCTGTTGGCAAGCTGCACTCTTTTTAAGTAACATAGGCTATATTTTATCCCGGTATGGGCAGGAGTTCCCACGGGTGATACTGCGGGAAAACGACTCATACCTTCACGATAAAAATATAATCGAGCAAGAGGCGGTAGGTATCAAACTGGCTAGACGATATCAAACGGGTAATTGGCTTAATTTAGTGGTGTTTTCCATCGAAACAATGGCAAATCGATTATGACGCAATCTAACAGTACTTGTAGCATTTAACACGCGACTCGATTAGGTTTCTTGAGTTACAACCTAGATATTTATGCATTACTAACTTCCGTCCGTGGCTTCGCCCGCGTCAAGTTCGGTTAGATCGCGTTTCCAAGAGAACTCTTCAAAAGTCCGGGATAAAAACTATCCTATGTTCTTTCTCAAAGTCAACTCTATGTTATATAACTCTATGTTTTGATCGTAAATTAACCTTTATTCCACATATAGACCATATAATAAGAAAGGCCTCTTCCATGCTCGGGTTCGTCATAAGAAATGCTAGACAGTTTAAAGACTATAAAACAAAAAAAAGTTTATTTATTATAAAATAATATAGTTACATAGGTTAACACCATAAGTTAAAGTTAACACAAGTTTTAAATAGTTATGTTTTTTGTTTTGTTAATTTAGTTTAATTTTAAGTTAAGTGCAGTATGTACAACGTCGTTTTCTTTTCTTTTCTTTTAATGCATGCTGAGTTTACCTATAAGTGATTGTTACACTATTATTTAGTTACATTACATGTTATCATAGTCTTATCAGTGTAAATAATCGTTGGTGAACCAAAAATAAATAAATAAATAAATAAATGTCTGTACCAAATTTAATTAAAATCAGTTCAGTGTTTTAGAGGTGAAAGCTTAACAGACAGACAGAGTAACTTTATAATTTAATTTAATTTATAAAGGCAGCCCCAACAATTTCCTGCAACTCATTGCGGGGAGAATGGACGCTGACAGCTCTTTCATGGAGTACTGGACAAAACAGCATGTCAGGTGTTCCTGATCCAGTATGATGTATTGTTAATTTTTGTGTTAATTATTGTTTATGTATGTGTTAATAATTGTGTCTGTATGTGTTAATAATTGTTTTGTGTTAATATTTTATTAATGTATGGACTCTGTCTGAAATAAAAATAAAATAAAATAAAATAATATAAGTAGGGATTAGGAGTATTGTGGTTAAATGGGTACTTATTTTTGATGCTGTAATAAGACTGATCTCAAAAGTCCTGGTTCTGAATTATGTAGGAATGCCTAACGTACCTACATAGGATTTTATTACATACATACATAATAGGTACTGAATATATAAAATCTTTAAATCTGGAAACTCTGACAGTTGCTGAATTTTGAAAAACGAAAAAGGACAATGAAAATGGTTTTATGTGGGTTTTTTATTACAACAGTATTCAAAAATTAAGAAGAAAATAAATTAATATAAGAATTAATATAAGAAACAATATATCATACTTACCACTAGAATGAATGGTGACAAAAATTACAAACAGAACAATATACACAGATCGCGTCATCTCTAAACCGATCCACTTGTGAGAATGAATTCACAATACAAACTATATTGTAAACATCAATATTGTTATTAACACTTCTCTTGGACGTCCCTATTAAGCACAATACCTATATTGCCTAATTATACCTTGTCGCGTCAGGGCATGGAGAACAAAATGGATGGAGGTGCCATAGCGGAAAATCTCCTAAGAAAGTAACGCGCCAAAATGCATGTGAGCGGGGCACGACTTTTATTTGTAATATCAAACATCTTTGACATGCTTATGTTTCCAAAAACCCGAAAACCTCGTTAGATCACTCGTAACTGATCGTTTTGGTCATGCCCACCGTATCTATTTGACGTAGAAGAAGGCGCCTAACTTACCTGCATTATGACATCTCCGCTCATCTTTCCTTACTCCGAGCTTCAGGTACATTTAACATTTGAATTTAGCGCCATCTATGTTTTGCTACTGAAACTAGTTGGTTGCACTGTTGAGTAAAATGATAACAACTTTTCATAACGTCCGAGAGATGGTAAATGATGAAGGATAAAGATTTCCCAGATTTTTGGTTCGGGTGTTTGATTTCGGTATTTCATGAATTTATTTAGTTCCTTCTCCCTTTATAAAGACCCTCAGTAGAGTGTAAGATAACTATCATTGCAAAAAGGATACATTATTTACGATGAGTGAATCTACTTGAATTTGAAATTCAAGTCGTAGAATTTATTTTTAACTAATGGTAATTTTATATGTACCTTGATTTATTTGATGACAGTATTCCCTCAAATAAAAGATAAAAAATTTCACGGGTTATCTCTGTAATTTGTCCAATTTAATGGTAGAATTTTTAATAAAAGTGACAAGTTGCTATCTCGCTCTGGCGAAATTAGGATAAGGATTTTTCCCCTAGAAAGGCCCTCTCAACTCTTCCTAACAATCCCGTAGCGGCTACATTTTACCAACATTCCTAGTGAAAAACAAAGACAAAGTAGTGAAAGAGTAGAAAACGAATAGAAAGCTAATTCCAAACACGTTAGGAAAAGGCTAGGCGACTGAACTAGTTGTTTTTCAGTTCTTGTGAACTTGTTTTCAGTACCTAACTGTTTGTTTTCTCGCCTCACAGTGCAAACTGGTTCAATTTGTCTGAGTGCTCGTGAACGCTTATTGATAAAAAGTGCAGCGAAAAGCGAGTGGGATCTTTAAATACGTAGCTAATTAAAGTCATCAGAGATGGTATTAATGGAATAAAAAAAAAGTATGTGGCGACTATCAATTCATAACATATATCGGGTGTGTCGTACTTAATCACATTAAATCCTATCACTTATACTTTATGATATTCAATGGCGAATTGTAAAAAAGATAATCTAATCCATTCAGTGGTTTAACCACAGGAGTCATTTTTCGTTTTCATAATTTACAACATCATGTGTAAAGCAGAGATAAAGTCTTAGTTAGGAGTATCGAATGTTTTGACCAGTTGACAGCTGTCAGTTTTCAAGGGAGAATATCCATTGTTTGTAATGACTGATATGGTGTTCTAAGGTGATCTTCACACTGCCCCGCATCACGCTGCATCTTGCGTGTCGACGCACCTACGCGCGTTCCTGCGGGAGTGCAGATCTGCATCATCGTGCGGGTTTTTCACGCACTCACGCGCGTAGGTGCGTTTTGTAAATTCACGCACAGCGAGTTCCATTTTCAAATATACACGTCACGCCCATTCAAAATCACGCGCGGCATTGCGGGATTCAGTGTGCCATACCTTGCGTCTCGCCCCGCACCTACGCGCGGGGGTGCGTGTTTCTCCGCATGTATGTGCGTGATCCGCATGAACGCGCGTGGATGCATTTTCAGTGTGTTGGACTATGCGTGTTTTCCATACAAACGGAGATATTTCCATACAACGGAAAAAAACGCATCCACGCACTACGCTGCATCATGCGGGGCAGTGTGATAATCGCCTAATTCTCGCACATTTTTATTCTATTTACTTTTGAGTTTTACTTTTTGCTAATCGACATATATTAACCAGTATATTAACGTATTTAATTTGATTAGATACGACACTCACAATACATGATTTCCTCTACTAACGGCACCTGTGAAAAATATTAATAGGTGTCGCATGTGGACTCCCTCAGATGCCATTCACCCAATGTGCCCAATGTGGAACACGTCGAAAAACCGTAGGCAACTAGGCCGTTTAAAATATCAATAGAAATATCTTATGTAAGTAAGAATGGCTAGCTCCTGGAACACATTAACAGTAAACAATGTCTAATCTACATATTAAATTCCAAACAATACGACAGTTTCATCATTTTCTTCTCAGGAGTAGGTATTGTCAGAATCAAAAGAGAGAATTTGAAGAAGACACCAAGCTCAGCTATCATGTTGGACGATAAAATATAAATGCTCATCGTCACTGATGTTACGTATATTTACAAGATGTGGTAAAGCAGAGCGAAAGTCGTAGCGAGGCAGCTTAGTGAGGTGAAGAGCGGACCGTGACGTAAGGATCTGTAATTAAAAAAAAATGTGTCCGTTTAATTTGCTGATGATGAAGCTTGAAGTGAAAGTTTTATTTTCAGTTGGCGAAGGGGTTTTTGAGTTGATCCATTAAAAATGACAACACTTCAAGAATCAGGAGGGACAAAACAAGAAACCAATAGGGTAATCTGTGCAAGCGAATAAACTAGGTGATAGGACTGTGGGCTTAAAACAATCTTAGGAATTTTACTGAATCTGAAATACTGGTCTGTGTAGTGACGCCATAATTTTGCTAACGACTGACATAGGTATTCTAAATTCAAATGCTACAGACAAATGCCACTATTCAAAAATGGACAACACATTTTTCCGCCGTGTTACAAAACGGTCCCAGCACGCTCATTTGTTTTGTCGCTCGTCGCTCAAATTGTGGTCTTGTAAACGCACCCCTACGTAGTAAAAGTCAGAACCGTCTCGTTTCCCACTAAAATATACACGAAGGCAATTTTGTGGCCGTCTTCAGGGAATCGAAAGAAAACATTTGAACATTTTTTCTTCCCCGCGCTTATAAGTTAGGGGGATTTTACGTTACGTGGCATATGTGTTAGTGAATCTTTGAATATGCGAACTGGAGATTTTTAGGGTTTCGTACCCAAAGGGGGGGTACCCTATTTCGCTCCTCCATCCGTCCGTCCATCCGTCTGTCACCAGGCTGTATCTCATGAACCGTGATAGTTAAAGAGTTGAAATTTTCAAAGATGATGTATTTCTAATGCCGCTATAACAAAAAATACTGAAAACTAAAATGGAGTAAATTTTTGGGGGGCTCCCATACAACAATCGTGATTTTTTTAGCTCATTTTCTAAACAATGGTACTGTTATACGGGATCCTCGAACACGGTTTTTAAAAAAAACTAATTTTACACACAAAAATGATTATATTGGTTTTTCACCACAATTGACAGTATTTAAGGATATTTGGACACTTAGAAATAGTAGAACTAGAAATAGGAATAGTAACGAATTGGTAATTGGAAATAGTACCGATATGTGTCGAGAATGACAACAGACTGCCCGCGCGGGCGAATCCGACGTATATTTATATTATTATAATTTGCTGACATAGCACCCTCTACATGGGGTTGCAGTATTAAAATAGGGTATAACAACCCCCCGCATAAGACCGAAATTTGGGGTTAATTACCGAAATTCGGAAAGGTTATACTACTTCCCTAAGTCGCGGTAATGGGATAGAAGCGATAGAATGCAGCGAAGCGTTGTCGTTCTCGACGTGAGTATCGTTATCAATGTTTACATTGTTTCTATTGATAACAAATGCATTCTTATATTTTAATATAATTTTAATTAAGATGTATATTATAAAAGAAATTACAATTAACAAAATTATAAAGGTAAGTATTGAATAATGCGTCCCGTATTTAATAATAAATGGTTTGTCATCTATGATCTTATCTAATTCCGCGAATATTTCTTTATGTTTGTTTACATTAGATGTTAAATCGTCTAAATCGATATTTTGGAAAAGAATAGGGGACGTATTATTATTAATCGAGTTATAATTGATTTGACAACATGAGTCATTGATAATATTAAAATCTAGTATAGGGCTAGGTATACTTATATTATAAGAGTCATCTGAAGTTATCAGTCTTACACTTTTTGTATAGATTGTGCACTGTTTTGGGGTATCTAAAATACCCGTACCGGACACTATAATCTCACGCATTTCTGAAACACCACACTCGATAGACACTTTATTCGGACGAGACTGCACGAAAATCCACCGATTGTTTATTAGTGGTTGCCAAATGTCTAGCTCGCCGAATATGGTTTTGGTAACACACCGTTTAGGAATAGCATTAACAGTTTTCGTTAATAGTTCACTTTCGCATATCGGGTTATCACTTGTCGTCGAGATTACCGGTACTTCGCATAAAAAGAACTCAGAGTATATGGTCTTACACTTACGTAAACTATCTAAATTACAATATAATTGTTTACTATTAGAAATAGCAATATACGAACTAGTAGGAGAGATTAAACTATAACTATTTGGGTTATCCACTCTATGAGGAGTAGGCAGAGCCAAAGTATGATATAAATTGAATTCCTCATTGGTAACGAGGGGCACTTGCAAAACAAATACAAGTTTATTCTTAAAATAATAACATGCAACATTAGATATACTTAAAATTAAATGAATATTATCTAGGCTTAATGATATAGGAATCCCAGTGTCCCGTGGTAGGTGCCTATCGTTATCGGCGAGTTCACGGTATAGTTGGGCAGGCGTTACAATGTTAGGATGTAGGATGTTTTGACTACTGAGTATAATTGCGTTTATCAAGTCTTCGAGTTGAAACGATAATGTAAGCAAAGAGCTTTCAAGGTTGGTAAGTATGGAATGGACTTTTGTTTCTATGATTAAATTGTTTGTAATTTCTGTGATATTTGTTATTTGTTTAAGGAATGATATTAATGATTCATTAATGATTTCTTGATTGGTTTTTAATTTGTTTATAATATTTTTATAGGACTCTAAGGTAGAAGTAGTAACTAAGATATTTTCTTTTATTAATGTTGCCATTTTCTTTTGATTATTTTGTATAGATTCTATAGCAGAATCGTATTTGAGAGCGTCGTCTTCATCAAGCGTGCCGAAAACGTGCTTAAATACTGTACCTATACCGCCAAACCATGCATTACGTTTGTATCGCTTTGAAATAAGATGATAAATAGAATCATATTCTCGTTGAACGTCTGTAAAACGAGCTGTTAAAGGAGATAGCGTGTTTTCACAAGAAGTTAAGTTAAATTTTTGACAGTTAAACCTTAATGTACCTATGATTTCATTCAAATTAGTAAGATGAGGTTTTATGAAAGATATATCTACATAACTAATTACGTTTAAATTACTCTTAATTATTTTAAGTTTTCCCAGGCTATCGAAGTAGATACCAGCGTTTGAAGGATAAGGCTTGACAAAGTCCGATCGTGCATCGATTGGAATGCTGAAAGATAGAATGAAATATGAATTAGTGTTGCTCATCGGATGAAACTTCAGCAGGTTTTATTTCATCGAAATGGTGTGTCACATGACGTCGATTTATAAGAAGAGTGACAGTGTTATTATTATGAACCGATATGATTTTATATGGTCCTTTCCAAATGGGAGATAAGGCTTTCCTTAGTCGTAAATGATTCTTAAGATAAACTAGGTCGCCAACCTTGTAATTGGGCGGCGGTTTAGTGTGATTGTCGTAGTAAGCTTTTGAATGTTCCTTAGATTTTAGAATATTTTCTACTGCCTTTTCTCTAGTAAATTTGAATTTGTGTTGTAACATTCTTATGTAATCCGAATATGTTGTATTAGGTGTAGTTTCGTATATCGAGTTTGGAATGAATGGTTTATAGCCAAAGACTAATTCGTAAGGTGTAAATTTCGTGGTGGAATGAATTGTCGTATTGTAGGTAAGCATAGCGGTATATACGTAGGTAGGCCAATTGTCTTGATTATTATTAATGAATGATTTTAAGTACTCTTTAAGTGTAGAGTGGCTGCGTTCGAGAGCTCCTTGCGTTTGTGGATGATAGGGTGATGCCCAGAGTAGTTTTATCTTTAAGAATTGGCAAGTGGTTTTAAAAAGGTCAGAGGTAAAATTAGTACCTTGATCGGTAAGTATTGATTTAGGAATACCGAAGAGAGAGACGAAATGGATTAAACAATCAGCTGATTCTTCAGCTGTTGTGCTGCGTAGCGGATAAGCGACAGAATATTTTGATAAATCATCCTGTATGGTGAGTATATATTTCAGCTTTGCTGTACCAGATTCAGGTAGGGGTCCTACTATGTCTAATGCTATTCTTTGAAATGGTGCAGTGGAAGTAGTGGTTATTTCCATAGGGGCGCGATTAAGTTTCCTAAGGGCTTTATTTTCTTGACAGGATTTGCATTTCTTGATATAGTTTTCTATGTCACTTCTCATTCCCTTCCAATAAAATTGTTCTTTAATCCTAGAATACATTCGTGATGAGCCTAAGTGCCCGGCGATTGGAATATCGTGGTTTTCCCTTAGTATTTTGGGTATTTCACTCAATGTAGGATAAATTATTTTATTTACGTAAACGTGTATGCGGATTGGAGTGTCGTGAAACAGGTAAGTCAAAATATTGTAGATTTTAGTGTAGGAATGTCGGTCGAAAGGGTTTTTGAAGTCAGAGGTAGCTATATCTGTGATCGATGAGTCTAGTATGATGTCATTTCTCGCTCGTTTCAGGGTGTTGTATATATCAGGATAAGATGATTCGTCGAAATGGTGAACTTTAGTAAAAATTAGGTAAATATCTTTATTTTCTAAGTTTATTTTCAGGAAGGAATGGAGCTCTTTTTCAGCGTTAAGAATTTCGTCTTTGTCTTTATCACTAGAGAGTATTTCAGAGATGTACGGGTTTGATTCGTCTAAGTCGATTGAAGTGGGTATTAATATAGTTTTATAAGGGCATTTGAGTAAGTTTTCGTTATGTTCAGTTATAATGGTATTTGTTTTAAATTCTTTACGCGATATTGATTTCAAAAATTTGGAATAGTCTTCGTCGTTTGCTTCTGATTTAGTGTTAGATTCTGTTGGCGAAGGTATTTCGATGTTATCAAAATTGGGGTTTATATCAATACTCTGTGGGCTAAGGTCAAGTGGTCCTAGGTCTATAAGTTCTGGTAAACTGTCTTCGGTATGAGTAGGGATAGCGTCATGAGCAGTATCAGACTCGGGAATAGTATCCTGTTTACGATTAGTGTCGTTGTTTAATAATTCATTATCATCGAATGTGAACGGTATATAAGAGGGTAGATCTAAGAGGGGGTCTTCCAAAGGGTTATCGATTAAATCATTAGGGCTTGTAGGTAAAGAGTCGGGAGATGGTACATCTATTGGATTAATTGGGAATCGGGACAGAGCGTCAGCATTGGTATTAATTTTTCCTTTCTTATGGATTATATTATAATCGAATTCCTCTAGTTTTAGGCGCCAACGAACTAGTCTAGATCCCGGGTCTTTACAGTTAAAAAGCCATTGAAGTGGTTTGTGGTCTGTTACGATAGTGAATTTACGGCCATAGAGATATGGTCGAAAGGCTTTCGTGCCGAAAATAATAGCGAGACATTCTTTTTCTGTGACGCTATAATTGCATTCAGCTTTGTTAAGAGTGCGGGAAGCAAAAGCAATAGGCCGATCCTTACCGATCTGACCCTGAGAAAGGATTGCGGATATGGCGAAGTTAGAGGCGTCACATGTTAATAGAAAGGGCTGTGAAAAATCGGGATATGCTAATATCGGTGAAGTGGTTAATTTGTTTTGTAATGTTTCAAAAGCGAGTTGTTGTTCGTTATGCCATTTGAAAGATGCGTCCTTTTTTAGAAGGGATGTTAAGGGTTTCGCGAGTTTGGAAAAATCTGGAATAAATCGTCTATAATAAGATACAAGACCCAGAAATGATTTTATGTCTTTGGGGGACTTCGGTATTGGGAATTCAGTGATAGCTTTTATTTTTTCGGGGTTCGGTTGCACTCCATCGTTATTTATTAAGTGACCTAGGTATGCAACCTCCTTGCATAAGAATTCGCATTTGTCTGGTTGAAGCTTAAGATTATAAGTTCTAAGTTTTTCGAATACAGCGGATAAGTTCTGAATGTGACTAGCTAAATCAGGGGAATAAACGACAATATCGTCGAGATACACGAAGCAGCGAGAGCCTTGAAGTCCAGACAGGCAAGTGTTCATAAGTTTTTGGAATGTCGAAGGAGCATTTTTAAGGCCAAATGGCATTCTCGTAAATTCAAAATGTCCTTGGGGTACGGAAAATGCGGTTTTGGGTGCGTCTTCAGCAGCAATAGGAATTTGATGAAATCCTGAAGCCAGGTCTAATGTTGTAAAGTACTGACTCTTGCCTAATTGATCTAGTATTTCAGTTATTTGTGGAATGGGGTAAGTTTCCCCTATTGTTATGTCATTTAATTTTCTGTAATCGATAACGACTCTCCATTTGCGTTGCCCCGAAGCATCTAGTTTTTTGGGGACTACCCAAATAGGCGAAGACCAGGGTGAGTTTGACGGTATAATTATTTTTTGATCTAGCATTTTATTTATTTGGTTTTCTACTTCCTTTTTATGACATTCGGGAAAACGATATGATTTAGTTTGGATAGGTATATCGGAGTTTGTTCTAATTTTATGTTCAGTGGATGTAGTATATGTTAATTGTTCGTTTGGGAGATGGAAAATGTCAGAGTATTGTGAGCATACTTGTAGTAGAGCATCCCTTTCTTCGTCATTAAGATGGGAGGTCCTTAATTGATTTAGGACTTCTTTAGTTCTAGTATAAGTGTTAGAGGGAATTGCTGATGTGAGAACTGGTATAGATTGTTCGTCTAGAGCTTGCAAGGTAATATTTAGATTGGGATGGAGTACAACTGTTTCTTCGGATGTATTAACAACTGTGATATTGATTCGTCTATTTGGTTTTACTTTGACTATACAATTTGCAATGAGTAGTGAATCAGATAAGTGTTGGTCTAATATAACGCCTTCTTTAATAAGAGGGTTGCTAACTGTACATTCAATGACTGCTTCTGTACGAGGTGGTATTTTATATATAGGTTCAGAGAAATGCAGTGTGATGGAGTTTTCATCGAAACGTAGTATGTTCTTGTAATAATCGATTTGGCATTTAAATTTTTGCATTAGGTCATTTCCTATTATACCATCATGGCTAAGACTTATGTTCTTTACTACATGAAATTCGTGCGTGCAAGGTTTTGGAGAATTTGGAAATAGTTGCATTTGAAGGCTTCCCATAGTAGGCGTTACCGCGTCGTTGGGGTCAATACCTTTAAGTGTGATAACCTCATTACTTAGTTTTGGGATTCTGGACATAGAATCGAGTTTTAGGAGACTTACACATGAACCGGAGTCGACTAGAAATGATAGTGGATGATCTGCGAATGGAGTTTGGACAGTGACGTGAGGTAGGTATCTTTTCTCAGTATTATTATTTACTTCATATATTTTAATATTTTTTTTATTTTCCAGGTGCTGCGATGTAGGAGAGGTGGTTTGCCCAATCGTGGGTCGTGAACTAGTAGAATTTGAATGGCTTAGGACTTTTGATACTGAAGAATTAGTAATTTTCTTTGAACCTAATAACGATTTATTTTGAGTGGTTTTGACGGATTCAGCGTAAGTTTTTATTTTTAATATATTGGATTCAGTGGGTTGAGTTTTATTTTTAATAATTGATTTTGTTTGATTCGAAGGACTCGGAGGAGACAGTGAATTTGTTTTTATAAGATTCAATGGATTCGGAGGATTCAGAGGATTCAGAGGATTCAGAGGATTCAGAGGATTCAGAGGATTCAGAGGATTCAGAGGATTCAGAGGATTCAGAGGATTCAGAGGATTCAGAGGATTCGATTTAGTAGATGAGCCAGAAGGTATGGCATCGATTTTGATTCGGTGAGGGTAATTTCCCGAACGATACCTCTCGGGAAATCTTATTCGTTTAAATCGGTCGAGTCTACCGTATCATAACCGCCGTCGTTATCTTGGACTAAATGCACGGATCGGGGCTGTCCTTCATTATTGAAATTTGTCTGGCGACCGGATGTTGACGGTTGGAAATTATTAGCAAATCTATTGTTATTATATTGTCGTTTGCGACAATTTTCTAAAGTATGACCTACGTTTTTGCAGTAACGACACACGAGGTCACTTGTGTGAACTTTCTTTGAAGTATCCGATACGCGGTATTGATTTGGCATCTGAGGACGATAGTATTGGGGTTGTTCTCGTTTTGGAAAAAATTTAGATTTGTCTGTATTAGGAAAATATGTTGGCTTTTTCATAAACGCATTCGACAGTATCTTTTCTTCCGCGACTGCGAAGTTTACTGCAGCATTGAGCGAGTCGGGATCACGACATCTAACTATTTGTGATAGTCGTGGGTGAAGGCCGATAATAAATGTATGGAGAGCTAGATCTTCCATGGCTGCTACGCGTCCAGCTATTTCCGACTTTTTCTTAGTAGGTATAGATACTTGTATTTCGGTAAGTAATTTTGCTAAGCAGGTTTCAATTTTAAGGGCGAACTGATTAACCGTTTCATTTTGACCTTGTTTACAATCTTGGAGTTCGGAGAGTAAGTGTGCATAGTGTTTTCGTTCTCCGAACTGTTGTTTTAAGAACTCTACAAGCTGTTCAAAAGATTCAAATTCTTTAATACTACATATTGTCTCCGCCCTATCTATGAGTTGACTTAATATGTATCTGAATAGAATTGGTTTTTGAGTTTTATTGGCTATATTATAAGCACTTTGGCAATTGGATATAAAAGGATTTAATTTGTCTCGGGACCCATCGAATGGTTTGATAAACTTTAGTAAGACATTTAGTTCGACCTTTTCTTCAACCTTTTCAGAACGGAGTTGTGCACCTCTAGAGCCACTGGGAACCTCTTCTTTTAAATCGTCTTTAGACATTTTGAAATAATTGAATATAGAAATATAACGCTAAAATATTAAAGTTAAGCCTAGAAAGTACACAAAAGATTATAAAATACAAGTACAAGTATAATAGTACAAGGAGCTGTTTCCACACCGTGTTCGCCGGCTCGAGATTCAGAGCTTATCAGTGATGTCTGGTATGCATTACAATAACAATCACTCGCTGTTGCAAGGATTACAATTTTGTGTAGCGACTTAATATTATGTAAAACAGATAGTAAGTTAAGAATTTATTAATTATCAAGATGTCAATTAGGGAATTGGAAGACTCTGAGTTCTATGCGAGACAAGTGTATATAGTATATCGTCACTCACTGTAGTATTGTCACGACAATGAAGATCTGCCACAGCATGATGATGAGGCCTGATTATAATCAAGGCTCAGGAACAACTCCACACAGCACTTATTTTATATTCCACAGGATTCACTAGCACACAATACACACGCGCACTAGGATGTTGAAGGCATATTTGGGTGAACGTTGTTTATTATTGCCTTTGATTATTGAAGAAAACGTAGCACTGGCACTTTAATTTGTAAGGTTTGTCCTTTGGAGACGTATTCGGGATATATCTGTGTATATATTGAACTTTCGGTATCCCACCGCTGCCACCAAATGTTATACGGGATCCTCGAACACGGTTTTTAAAAAAAACTAATTTTACACACAAAAATGATTATATTGGTTTTTCACCACAATTGACAGTATTTAAGGATATTTGGACACTTAGAAATAGTAGAACTAGAAATAGGAATAGTAACGAATTGGTAATTGGAAATAGTACCGATATGTGTCGAGAATGACAACAGACTGCCCGCGCGGGCGAATCCGACGTATATTTATATTATTATAATTTGCTGACATAGCACCCTCTACATGGGGTTGCAGTATTAAAATAGGGTATAACAGTACGGAACCCTTCCTGCGCGAGTCCGACTCGCACTTGGCCGGTATTTTTATAGTCTTGTGTGATTTAGTTAATATCCTGCTCTGTTTTAGTTGAATCTCGCTTCGACCAGTGGTTTCTCGTGGAGACTTCTCACGGATACACTCGCTGGATAAAAAGCAAAAGTAAGATTTTTATGACCAATCAAAATCTGTCCTTAATTGACCTTAACAGGTACAACGGTACTCTCTGATTTCCCGAAAAAGCCCATATTAGATGTTTTGGTGATTTCATCGATTTCTCCTCGGCTGGTTAATTTACTTTGTCATGTAGAACGGACCTATATGGGAATAGCCTTACTTGGCTTTACTGGTTCTCTTTGTAAGTAATGTAGGAAACTGAAGAGCAACTTTTGTTGATGTAGCAAATGTGAATTCTCTTCGAACTTGCAAGCCTTTGTTCAAGATTAATTAATTCCTTTGTTCAAGATTAATTAAGTTAATGTTTGACTGAGTTTTTTGTGTGTGATTTTTTGTTATTATAATGATATACTTATGGCAAAAAATCAATGTTCACGTTTAATGTATCAAAGAAAATATTGTCGCGTTAGGTGCTGTGTGTGACTTGTTATGTAGGCATCGGCATCGATATAAATAAATTCTGAAAGACGGATTAGATTTGAAGTTTTCAATAAATATTGTAAATTGTGTTTAATTCATATAGTTCCAAATGTTGTAACAAATATAATAATTTATAAAACCGTCCTTTATATTATTTTCTCTTTGTTGGTAATGCGAAGTCTGTATGCTTTATCA
The DNA here is from genome assembly GCF_022581195.2 of Helicoverpa zea. NCBI lineage: Eukaryota > Metazoa > Arthropoda > Insecta > Lepidoptera > Noctuidae > Helicoverpa > Helicoverpa zea. The sequence continues at coordinate 10,150,089 of NC_061456.1, read as the reverse complement.
TATTTATTCAGCAAAACTGAAATGAAGTCCATTCAGTTAACTTTGTAGTTATTCAAATTCTATTCACAGCAGCGCAAACTTGTTAAATTATAAACTGTTCTACTATTGTAATTAAAATCGTACGTTTGCATACCGCTTTGTAGCTACAACTATTTTAAATATTTCGTAACTAAATGAACATTCTCGTAATTTTCGCTTGCATTAATTTGAATTCTGAATACGACGCGCTGATTCCAGAACTAAAATTTTGAATTTGGAATTATGTAACTTATCGTATTTCATTTTTTTGACGCGGGCTATTTGCTTCTTACTACGACTGTCATTGCTGCCAGTGTCAATCGTTGAAAAGATTTTTTACCTCCTTTATAATCTATTTCACATTTTCGTGTTGTAGACAAACGTTCATATTATTAAATGTATATTGTACATGCGAGATTATAAAGTGCTCTACCACAATGAAGGTATCATAGCTCAGAGCTAATCGGCTTCAAGCATCGAAGTGCTTTATTGAAAATTGACAATGCATTCATTGAATGCGAGCCTTTCATGCACGCTGTGACACGTGTCTGAAGAGATAATGCGGTACTGCCAGTATAAAGCTTCGTTTATAATGTGTTTATATCTACCAGAAAGATTTGTTAGGGAGGAAAATGATGGGTTAAAACCCCACCTCTAGTTATGAGTCATATATCAATTAAAAGGTCTTTTTAAGCGCTATATTCCATCTTAACATAATATATTATTTACCAATTATTAGTATTTTAGAAGATATAGCGAAACTAAGGCCTCATTTACGGAGACGCGAGGCGTCGCGCGTTGCGTTGAGCGGCGCGGCCCGCACTGAATTCAAATATATGGCGTTGTATGTGTGCGTTTACGGAAAAGCGATTTTAGACGCGTTTGTTTGAATTAGGGCGTTTTTTGCGGCCGAGCCCGCGGATGGTACCGATGCGTCCCATGCGGCGTTTATCGCGGCGGCGCACGCAGCGGCAATTCTCGATGAAGCTATGTCCGAGGCGGAATCTTCTGTCAGTCTTATTTATTTAGATTTGATCGAGGCGAGCGTGCGCCCCGCCGCGATGCCCGCCGCGTGCTTCGCCACACGCTAGTTGACACGCCGCGGGCGCCGCGGCGGGCACCGCCACGCTTCCCGTCTCGCTTCTCTATGAACATGGTCGTATATTGCTATAAGTTTGTGTTTACGCGTGCGATGATGCGTGCCGCTTCACGCGCCGCCCCACCGTAAACAGAAAAAACGTTCGACGCGCCGCGAGACGCCACGCCACACGCGACGCGAGACGCCCCGCTTCTCCGTAAATGAGGCCTTAGGCGTATTGTCGATACTTTGTATTGTGTTAAGGTATAATATTCCACTTCTAGTTATAAACCACATAGCAATAAAAAGGCCTTTTTAAACGCTACATTCTGCCATAACTACCACTGACCAATGTACTTCCTGATGAACTGTCTTATGTACTTACATACTCCTATTATGTACACCCCTTATATACTCCCCTTATGTACTTCCGTTATGTGCTCCCCTTATGTGCTTCCTTATATACTCCCATTATGTACACCCCCTACATAATGTACTTCCTTATATACTTTATTATGTACTCCCCTTATGATCTTCATTATGTACTCCTCTTGTGTACTCCCTTTATGTTCTTCCATATATACTTTATTATGTACTCCCGTTATGTGCTCCCCTTATGTACTTCCTTATATACTCCCATTATGTACACCCCCTATGTACTTCCTTATATACTCACCTTATATACTTCCTTGTACGGGGTGTGTCGTTGGTTAATTAAATTAAATTATAATGTCTGGACGCCTTTTCACACACGGTTTGTTAGTCCCATGGTAAGTTATTAATTAACTTGTGTTATGGGTGCTAACACAACTGATAAACTACATATAGCTACATATATACATATTTATAAATACATATTGTAGCACTCAGACCACGGCCAACAAGCATGCTCATCATACAAATGTCGACCGAACCAGCAACCGAGCAATATGGCCTGCCCATTAATATTTTCATAATACAATTTCAAATATCTCCTTTACAGTAACAAATAAACAAATAAACAATTAATCGTAACTAAATCTGCTAAATTGTTGCATAAATTCCTATTTCAGTAGGAAAACGTAGATCAAAATATATCCCAGTATTTTGTAATGGCGGTGTTATTTTCCTCTGGCGTGTAATTAAATTAGAAAACTCATGCTATTAGTAGGATTTGTCTACTTTACGGTGATTAGTGCACAAATAAATAGCGTTCGGGATACATTTTCAAATTTGAGTGGCGTATTACATGAGTATGCTCCTTGTTCGCCAATTTCAAATGTTCTGTAAATCTACTAGTACTAATATAATTTAGAGGATTTTTTTTTTTTTCAGGTTGTGCGGGCAAGTACCATTGCAACTTTTCTAAGTTTGTATGTACATTCTAAGTGTGTGACACCAATAACTGTGTTTCGGATGGCACGTTAAATGCAATTAAAGCAATGAAAACCTTAAAGCTAATGCTGAAACTCAATCACAATCAGAACGTACTAAAAAGTTTAAGTAACACTAAAAAGATCGATGGCGTTACAAATAGATAAATCACACCCATTTCGAAGCAGATAAAGTACTTACTCGTGCCGTTTCGAAAAAACTTTTCAAAATGAAATGTGGATTTTGCAGTTAAGATGTCATAAATTTTGGCATCAAGCCACTACGCCGCAAGCATTTAGTTAACGCCTGAAAATCTGAATGACTTATCTGTACCAACAAACGGATATTTATGAAAATTTTAATGTGTATTTATTTTTTATTCTGGATAAATTACCACCAGCTTTTTTTAAGCGGATTACAGTATTTGACTCTTCAGCAGGTATAGAAGACTAGGATAACTTGACATGACTTGTTTTTTCAATAATCACATTACAGAGAGAAGTAAATTTCTTCAAGCATGTTTATGCAGGTTATTGTCCCAAAATCTACCATTGGCATGTTGAATGAAAATAAGTAATTTGTCCATCTTTTAGAACTCCCTTAAATAATAGGCACGTAATCTTCTTCTCTCTCACAATCAAATAACAACGAAGATACAACACTATTGAATTTTCCGTCACTATTGAGTACAAATACATAAAAGTGATGTAAAAAACCCCCACTCCCCACCTTTTGCGTATGTGTAAGTAAATTTTAAGGTTTTTTAAAAATAAAAAATACTTAGGTACAACCTTCTTATCGTCCCACTGCTAGGCACAGGCCTCCTCTCACACGGAGAAGGATTGAGAGTTAATCACAAAAAATACTTGTCCAATAATTTTTGGTCACCTTAAAGACGCAATGATATTCAGGATGCTGTTACGGCTGCCCCTTCTGCAGCAGCGCTGTGGCACGCTTACAACTGAACTCTGCAAAGCCGTCAGTTGTACTTCCAAAGATTAATTAAGAGAACTCCCTTAATTAACCCTGAGAACTTTCGCTACGGTAAAACGCTTGGGATACCATGAAAAATAAAAGTTTAAGGTTTTGTGTTGCTTGTATTATTCGTTTTATTTTTGTACTTTACATGTTAATTCGTATATAAAATACTTTTAAGAACTGTTCTTTCCCCTTCTTCCCCTATCCCAATTTTATTTTACTTTTCTATATGACGTCATCTGATAAATAGAGATACTTAGATAGATATAAGTAGATATTTTTGTTACGTACCGACAGTAAATGCCTAATGTTGCTGTGTTCTAAAAAGGTCTACAATTGTTCTTAGCTTTAAGCCAAATATGTCACGTGTCAAAATTTGTGGAAAGCAATCAAAGGATATGAATAACATTATTTCTAGCCATAACATCGTTTACACAATCTATCGATATTTCCATCATTCCCTTGTATTTTCAAAAAGCTAGAATAATTCTCAACTGCCCAAAACGGACATTTCTTAGCTATCTAGAGACGTTAAACCAAAGAACATTTCGGCAACATCAATTTTGGATCTAATATTATTTTCACCAAGTCTGTGTTTCAGTGTCTACAAACGAGTGGCACTTGAATTAATTGTTCTCTCTAGAGAAAATAAAGTCCTAGTACTTACGTAAAGTTTGTTGGTGATTTCAATAATAAATCAATTTATAAGCGCGAGGGCTGTGAGCTGCTGGCTCCCTCGCCGTGGATTCATTCATTAATTAATACTTACCTAAGATTAATATACGCGTGAGGTAGTATGATTAATATGTGCGTGTTGAGTGTATTGATATTTTGTGGTAGAATCGTGGCCGTTATGTTTGAAGGATTGAGTATTTTTAGAGGTATTTGAGAGGTTTTTTAAATACTCTGCAAGTAAATCTATGCTTGCTAGCTACAATTAGTACAGTTTGAAGGTACTGTTAGAAATCACAAATGTTTTAGTTTATAAAAGTGTACATTCTTTCAAGTATTTCAATTTAGAGTCTATCCCTCCATACTATATGTATGTATCTCAACTCTTATAACTTGATTCTACTTTATGAGACCGCAGCTACGGGAATGTTTTTAGTAAATCCTACAATAGGTAGATTCATTTTCTGAATTGGCTAAAATCGCATCACTTTGTACTAAAAATACTACAGAAAAACTACCACTATGTCTACTCTCTACATTGCTAACCCTATATTCCCTAGTGTATCACACTGAAGTACAAACACTTGAACGAAATTTCCAGTACACCCGCCCCCAAAAGTACATAATGAATGATGAACTCCTAAAGCTAATCCCAACAGATGTACAGTCGTCGCCACAAGTCTGTTCAACATTCCGCTACAACTCCGTAGGTACCTATGGTAGAACCTTGGGTAATTTAACTGACTGGAGACGCTTTCGCCATGCCTTCTGTGTGACCAAAAGTACAATGGAAAACTTATGAGCACAATTTTTTGCGTTTTCTCTGGCTCTTGAGTGAGTTAACTTTTTCAGCATTAAGTTTAGAACTGTTTATGTTATAAAGCTGCCATGGTTTTTGGTCACATTATGAACGAGCTTACGATAGTAAACGTTATTATCCGGTAAAATGGACGAGGGTGTAACATTCAAATCATGTGATGTGTGAGTTACCTTACAAAACTCGGAATCAGCACTCCGATTGGCAGACTTTTTCGCATAGGGATTTGTAGTCATGGCGGTTCCTGTTCGTCCAATGTTCTGAGTGTAAAACCATTTAACTTTTTGACTTGTTAAAGTTTTTAATGTCGGCAATAGTGTTGAAGTTTGTGCCCCTTGTGGGTTTCTGTGATTTGTGTTGGGAGTTGGGACTGCATTAATTAGTTGAGCGCCTTTTGGGGGTGCCCAATTACTGTGATATGGCTTGGTGAACTATATTACAACAGTCAACTGTCTTTTATTTGGTACACGACTTTATTCTATCCTACTAAAATGGATGTACTGTAAGGCTAAACAGTATGTTTCATTTGACATGACGGCAGTAAGAAGAGTGTGGAAAATGAAAGCATGCTGCGCCGACCCCAAATAAAATTGGGATAAGGGCAGGAGGATGATGACAATGACACAAAGGGTGTACAAAGAAAAAGGTATTTTAAAGCAAATAGTTCAAAGGTGAATAATTAATAAAATAGTGAAATTAAGTATCGTTCTTCAAAGTTAACCCTTTGACATCGAACATATTAAAGAAAATATAAATGACAGAGAAGCACAACCTTCGGTCTTTATATAAGAATGAAGTCAAAAGCCTTTCGTAAAATTGCTATTTCTCCATGAAATGGTTCATAATGACGTCTCAGAAGGAAACCATTTCTCTTTGTAGCGTTTTATCGCGTTATTTTCGCGGAGGGACGTAAGATTGATGATACCGCGTTGTCTACTGAGGCTTTTGTCGAACAACTAAATCGAAAATGTCAATCGCAAGTGGAGGCTACCACTATGTTTTACTTCCCTGCTTTTGTTAGTTTGTTTTGGGGTTTTGAGTTCATTGAACTTTATATGAATATGCTAATGTCATTATAATAACATCAAATGTAAAAACTTTCCTTTCCTACTTTCCGCCCCAACATTGAAAACGCATGTTATTCTGATTACCATTAGTTCTGCTTGAAAGAATTAAAACTTGAAAGTATTGCGATGAAAATATCCCGGAAAATCATGATAATTTATTCTACAAATTATTCGTAAAAATCATAAAATAAAACTGTTGCAAAGTTTCGAGCATTTCCCAGGTATTACGGAGAACGGGTTTTAAATTAATTTGAAAGTAGATGAGCTTGCCTGAAGTAAAGATAATATTATGAGCTATCTTTCCTTCCTTGTTTTGATGGAATAATGATTCTTTGACGTTTCGGAAAAAACGGGTTTTGTTATTGCTTCGGTTTCGTGAAGATAATGATTCTTACTCACTGTGGAATACATGCTCACGTACACACTTTATGTATAATATGTATAACGGAGCATTTCTGATAGACATACTGCTTATGTTCACAAATATTTTGATTAACACATGACAAACTTCAGACTAAATAATCGACCATCAGTTGGCCAAGATGGTTGAAAAAAAATATTTTCTTTTAAATCGTCAATTCAATCAAAGCTGTTGGTCGATGTCATACCGGCCAAATACCTAGTCATAATCATCATCCTCATCTCAACCATAGGACGTCCACTGTTGAACATAAGCTTAGATCTCCACAGATACCGGTTGGAAGCGACCTGCATCCAGTGTCTTCCGGCAACCTTTATAAGGTCCTCTGTAGAAATTTACGTGTAAATACCTAGTGGCTATTACTATTCATATCCATACTGATTTATTAGGCCGAACAAACTGCTGGCCGACTAAAAGTTTGCAGTGTGCTTGTAAACTAAGATAAGGTGGTAAATACTCGAAAAACTACATACATTCTGTTTACAAAGGCAGAGAACAATTGGCTAGGAGATTTATTCACTTGTTTTTATTTACGCCTTCCTTAGTTTTATTATGGAATGAAATATATGCTCAAATAAAGAGAAAGAAGCTACGGCGCGGAATGAAGTGGATGTCTGGAGAGCTGCTAATAAAACTGTGAATAAGGTGTAATGACTGCTCTATATAAATTACCAGAAAATATAATGGATGTTTTTGTGATGGTGACTGCTAACTGGTACAGTAATACATTTCATCTAGTCAAAGTCATGTAAAGGTAGAAATATAAGTAATCATATTAAGTAAGGAAATTAAGTGATTTTTTGTGCTGCATTGTTTGCGAAATCATAAGTAGGAAGTAGTAGAGCCTTCAAAATATTTCTTTTTTATTTTTTTTCTTATATCACCTTTTTTTCTTACAAGTCCATTGATCATGTTAAATTACTTCGCATTCTTATCTTCATTAATAAAAAAATGAGAGCTAGTGATACAAACATTCTAACATAACATAAACAAAAAATAGGTACCTATTAATAAGTATGTAGGCAAAAAATACAAAATGTTTTCTCTTGTAGTCCCAGTTTTTGTGTGAAATGTTTTTGCTCCTATTACGAAGATAAATCTATTGTTTACCTACATCGTTTTTGTTGTACGCTCCGGGTCCTTATTATCTATAACAAATAACAAAGCGTGTACTTATTAAGAGGACGAATTGGAAGTTTTGGCGCCAAGGATCTAAATTTTTCTCAATAAATACAAAACGGATCAAAATACAACTTGGTTACCTGAAAGTTCATGATATAAACCTTATTTTGTTAGATTTCAAAACATGATTAGGTAACTTTTGTAACAGAGAAAAATATATCAAACATACCTCTTCTTAAAAAGAGATTCACATATTATGGGCAAACGGGACCGATTTAAACCTCTTAACTTTTTTATTAGTTGAGTATATACATACATACTCTTTAAAATTGTGGAAGGAATTATTATCGTTTCTAAATAATAAAATTACAAAACCATTTTGTCGCTTACGACTTTTAGTTATAAGCTAGCGCGCGTATTGTAATCCTCGCCCCGCTCAGACGCTCCGTCCCCTTTTGGCGCCTTAGATGCGCGTGCCGGTTAGGAAATTATTGTTTACCAATTCGTCGCCTTAAGAGGACGAATTGGAATTTTTGGCGCCAAGGATTTCAATTTTTCTCAGTAAATACAAAACGGATCAAAATACAACTTGGTTACCTGAAAGTTCATGATATAAGCCTTATTTTGTTAGACGTAGAAACATGATTAGGTAACTTTTATAACAGAGAAAATTATATCAAACATACCTCTTTTTAAAAAGAGATTCATATATTATGGGCATACGGGACCGATTTAAGCCTCTTAACTTTTTTAGTAGTTGAGTATGTACATACTCTTTAAAATTGTAGAAGGAATTTTTATCAAATTATCATTTCTAAATAATAAAATTACAAAACCATTTTGTCGCTTACGACTTTTAGTTATAAGCTAGCGCGCGTATTGTTATCCTCGCCCCGCTCAGACGCTCCGACCCCTTATGGCGCCTTAGATGCGCGTGCCGGTTATGGAATTATTGTTGACCAATTCCTCGCCTTAAAAGATATTTATAGAATCTTTGTGATTAATATACGCAAGTACTTTTCAGGAATATTTCCATAGGAAAATTCCACTGCCAAATTAATTACCGAGCGATGTTATCGTGCCGTGTTTCGGAAGGCACGTTAAACCGTGGGTCCAAAGTCAGAAGCCAGAAAGACCGTGAATAAGTCTAAGCATTATTGTAGTGTTCAGGTTGCTGGGTTGAGAAAGACAGAGACGGAGAGGTGTTCGCTACATGTTAAAAACTGAGAAGCATACCTACCTATCAGCTGCGTATGGTTCGACTAGAATCCAACTCACATAGTTGAGGTTTGGCTATGCACGTAATGATTAACGGACCTCAAATTAACGAAACAGAAGTGGGTAAATATGACACCGGTGACACAAAAACCATCATCCTCCGAGCCTTTTTTCCCAGCTATGTTGGGGTCGGCTGCCACTCTAACCGGGTGAAGCTGAGTACTAGTGCTTTACAAGGAGCGACTGCCCTATCCTACCCCCTCAATCCAGTTACCCGGGCAACCCAATACCCCTTGGTTAGACTGGTGTCAGACATACTGGCTGGTGACACAAAAAACCAATAAACAAAATAGCAAGGAAATTAAGAACAGATTTATTTTAGTTCTCCACTATAAATAATGCACTAAAGTTCTGCAACCGATTAATGGAAAGTCGATTTGCAAAACGATTCTCATTTACTCGGTAGACATTCAATTCGATTGAACGTTCGCTCGAATCTGTCAGTGTCTAGTCACCAAATGTAGTTTATATTCCAATGAGCTTAGTAGTTCATTAAAGTTTTAAATATAAAGATTTGCTGCCAGGAATTGAAAGTTATTTTGAACGGTTTTGGAACTCAATCATCTCAGGTTTAATACTTCGTAAATATTATTTTTCTTCTTCTTAAAAATGATGACGTAACATGAAGATGGCATAAGGTTGAAATTTTAATTAAATCTTTATTTCGTCATAGGATTCTTGGATAATTGTGGATAATCATGACTGCTCGTAATGTGAACTTGAATATATTAATAGATAATAATCAAACACTTTGCTTTAGCTCATATTTCTTAAGTATTGGCTACCTACTTGTCTAACAGACATTCAGGAGGTATATTTTGAAATTGCTGAGCATTTCATGACATTTTAATTCAGCCGAGTGCTCTCAAAATAATCTCTAAAGTGCTTAAATAATACAAATCATACTCCTTCCATTCCCTATCAACCCGACACCACTCGGTAAATGGTTGTCAGACTTTCTGTCTTATGACTGCCAGCAACGACTGTCAAAGATGCTCAAATGACAGCCGGGACATACCAATTTAACATGCCTTCTAAAATAATAATAGCTGCGCGGGGTTTCAGGCCAGCTTTAGCTTTTATCGAATAAAACAGCGGATTTGCATTATATTCCACTTGTATTCTAGAAAACTTAAACTATTACACTACAAATGTTAGGAAATATGCGTTCAATGATCTGACAAATTTTCATAATGCTGTCAGCCTGTCAGCACAGTGGTGGCAGTGTTGCCCGTATAAAATAAGTGATTTATTATATTATGATGATTAAAATAGTACATGAAAAGAGAATATAAAATACAGAACAATAAATATTCCACAGGTTAATATTAGTAGTCTAACAATAAGGAGGAACTCCTCACCATAGAGCGACCACGCCAAGCGTTGCTTAATCTTAAGTTCATTCGTGTGACTATTATCTACCTAAGTAGACAATTCATAAAAAAAAAATACGAATACAACATCCTTGTTTTGAACTCAATTGAAAACTCCCTAATTCAATTTCCGAACCAAAGCCACATTTTGCCTAGAAACTGCAGCGTAACTGCCTTCAAACCTTACAAAGGCAGATAGTTGACTGTATCTCTCCAGCCTCCGGTGCCCCATGTTTATCAAGTGGCCACAAGGCTTTAGGGACCTAGATTAAAATAGATGTGAATAGTTTGCAACTTTGGCCCCTATCACCGCTTGCCAGACAAGATATAGCGACTGGTGTTCATAATTTATGATTTTAATCTTATCTAGGCTATAGGCTGTTGTCTGTAACCTACTATTTTGAAGTTGGTTTATTGTGTCATTTTGTTGCCAAATTGAAAACTGAAATAGCGTCATTTATCTACTGTTTTGACCTACTTATACCTAGTTCGATATTCGCAATATAACCATAAACTCGTGTATTGTATCTAAAAACATACATCTCAAAATATTTATGTATTTCTTGTTTACGTAAATTAACGGTTATGGACCTAAACCTGATTTAAATACTAAAATTATTTTTTTTAGCATTAGCTATAACTTACTAGGTAAAACTCACTGTAAAGCAGCTTTAAAACGGAACAAATTAATTTAAACCGATTAAAAAGGTATTATGACGAAACTTTATTCCCAAAGTAAAATTAACGATTGAAAACGACGTCAATATTTAATGGTGTCGCCACGAAATTGGCGGGTATTAATGACTTATTCCCATTAACACTTCACTGGATGCCAAAGCATTGAGCGTATTGTACTTTATCCAATAAATGATGGAATTAAATAGCGACGGCCCTCCCAAATAGCTTTTGAAAGTACCATTCTGCCAACGACAAAGCACTCAAACAAAAAACCTAATGGCTTAATTATTTATTCAGAACCTTTGAAGAGAAAAGGCCGTAAATGTTTTGGTATTAATCAAACTTAATTGGCCAGAATAGATAATTTAAAACCTTAGTCTTAAAAATAAAAAAATCGTTTCAAAAATAGACCGTGAAACAAATGGCAAGAATTCGTTTTTCAAATTGCTTCGACCTGACTTGACGTTCAAATTATCATTGAAATGAGAGGAATTATTATAAAAGATTTTACGAGAAATATTTTATTATGGCTTAGCGCAGGCTGCTATCGTTTTATGAATTTCGGTGCTCATTATTATCGCCTTATTGTGACCTATATTTTTTGTTTAATTGGAATTAATCTTGCCTCTTTGAGCTCAAAAGCAATGCTCACTACGTACGTACGTAGTACAACGTAGGTACGGACTTTGTAAAAGGAATCGGTCTCCCAGGAATGTGATGGCAACCGTCCAAATGAGCCTTGAAGCAGATAACAGGGTAGTTACTATGTAGCTGCTATCACACGATTTAGAGGAACTTTAAATCACTGGAGAGATTTTATCTGTTATATTCAATTACAACATTAGCTTCTGCAAGCTCCAATGTTATTAATAATTTTTATCACAATATGCTACGTATTCTGTTGATCTTTGTTTCCAATTTTAAATGGACCCACAAATTAGATGAAAAAAAAACAAACACGATTGCAAGACATTCCAATTTTTAAATTAAGAGATTCCTTTTTATTAAAATCCATATTTTGTTTTAAGTTTATGACAATTACATTTAAAAACAAATCGTGGTTTGATCAATCAACTTTATCAATAGATTTTTGGTTTCGATATTATGTTGAGATTTAACTTATGGAGTGCAATAAAATATTGAGTATTGAGTATTAATCTGCTATTTCTCGTTAGTGTTTCTATCAGGATTAGTAAAGTTTTTTAACATGTTACTTAGTTGGCATATATGAAGCTTACTTTTAGTCGAGCTAATTTCGAGCATAGTACAGAATAAAGGTACATTTTTAGCGCAGAAATTCATGAAAGTGCCCGTTCTTTTCATGGCTCGTTGAATATAAGCTCATGTAAGCTTCTCACCTTGTGTGTGCTGAAAGACGGAGTTTTTACAGAACTATGTTTTGTTTTGTTGGGGATTTTACATCTTGAGGCGTTTTTTTAATGACACTGGTCATAATGTCGGTTTCGTACATCTTTTTTTTTCTTCATTTATAGAAGTGAAGAAATAAAAATATCAAGAAACGCAATGTAATATTTTGTTCTGAAGAGTAGAGTTTAGTTAGACTCCCTCGGTATATTTATAAAATACCTACGTCCCTGTAAATAGCGAGTTTGTTCAAATTGTCACATTACTACTCTTCTGCACTAACAAAAGTAATAATTTTTATTGCTTGTGCACATATACCTACCATATACGTAACCACAATAAAAATACAATTTTAATTATATGAGACAATAACAAGACAAGGCTCCCAAAATGTATCAACGACCAACCAAACCGGGTATTAGAATAGACCCACATTGTAGTCCAGTCCAGTAATGTAGTCTAGGCCCCCGCATTGTAGTGCAGTCCAGTAATACTAGTTCCATAATGTAGTCTCAATTCGAAGCGTTGATGGTGACGTAAAATTTTAACGTGTCCAGTCCTGTGTCCAATCTGTACGCTGCTTTTAATTTTAATGAAGAGTTGAGCATACGCCACGCCACGCCACGTACCATAAAGTGGAGTATATTTTTTAATTCATTTAATCTGAAAATGTGTGTGTGAGGAAATTTACGGTGTTTTTTATGTGAATTTCATGTCGTGCATTTAAAATGGCTATTAATTTGAGATACTTATTGTTGACAAGTAATTACTTAAAGTTTATTGTAAATTAAATTAATATTAATTTTGAGCAAATCATCGACGAGTTTCATTTTGATACTGTATAAAAATAATGTCTTATCTTTATTTTGTCATTACTAATAAGGAACACTTTTACAACGTCCTTAATGAATACCTCGTTTTGAATGCAAAGGACATTAGAGCACTACCACAAATAAATTATATATTTGCAAATATATACACGATTACAGAGTACACAAACATCGTGGCAACAAAATGAAACATTTTATATCGAGATTGAATAGTTTTTTTATTTCAAAAAATGCACAAACGTTTGCACGCACCAGTAACTTGATTCAGTGATAGATTGCTAGCCTAAACTGCTAATTGAGTTTTGGCGAATAGAGGCCGCGTGTAATTCTATCACGGTTTTCATTTAATTTTATTTTTCATCACCCCATATTGGTTCTCTCTATATATCTAAATATTTAAGTCACGATGGCCTACTGAATAAAGCACCAATATATTATGTATGAGTGCGGTTTAATTCCAAGTCAGGCAAGGACCGATGCAACATTTCTTAGTTTGTATTTTATTCTAAGTAGATCTTGAACACGAATGACTAATTAAAGGTGAAAGAAAACATCTCGAGAAAACCTGGTCCGTGTCATGTTTTCTCTTCCTTTTTTTATCAATTTACAAAACAGGTAATAAGTACTTTACATCTTTTCTAGAATATTGTATTTCATCTGTAATCCAAGGCTATAAACTGGGCTTTACAGTGGTCCTTAAACAAGTATCGTATCGTATTGTGGGACGTTAAATTTTAATGCTCTCTGCTGTCGAAATACCACGTTGTTGTTAAGCTCTAGAGGCGACAACCCGCGGTGTAATGTTTTCACTGTTTGTCTTTGCTTATATCTTCTTCGTAATTTAAATAGGTAGGCTTAGAGTATTTTTGGGTTTTGTTCGAGTGATTTAGTATTTTCGTTCGTATTTTTTACCTCATTATCATGTTTTTAAAATGTAATGGAACTGATTGGAAATATTTACATTGGTTAAGAGCTCGTGATTAAGTCAAAACCATGTGGATCGATCGAGCATAAGGTTAAGCAACGCTTGGCGCATTCAATTCGTGGATGGGTGACCATCTTGTCATGACAAGTTCTTCCGTGAATTCTTTGAGATAACTGATGGGTAAGTTGATTGCAGGATTTCAGATAAGTTTTTGAAATAATTACACCACGACTTTTTGCTCTAAAACGTAGCGTTACCTAAGTATGCCACAGGCAAGTAACACACGAACATCATAGTACAGCATAATAACGTGTCACGTCACATTAATTTGTGGGCAATGAGTTCGCGAGCCTGTTACACGCACCGGGGGAATTGTAACACCCTTTAAATTATTTCAACTTTACCGACTGTCCTGTCCTGTTATCTGTATTGTAGCAATTTGTAATTGTTCTGTCTTGTTAAGGCAGGAGGTTTATTTGGTGTTGTTTTGTTAGCATTGTAATAAGACTGGAATAAAACAGGTGTACCTACTTTGTTCTTCAAGATCGATGTTTCAAAGCTTCGCAATTTATAATTTAAATAATGATAGTAGCCTTAGAAACAGATTTATCGGTCTGAAGTTTCAATATGAATATTGAATGACATGTTACTTTGTATTTGTATAGACGGGCAATGCGCAGACATGCAGCGAATATTGGTCCCATTTACGCGCCGTCATTGCGCTAGCTGAAAATAGTCGTCATCTACTAGTAATTTATTCTTTAATTTTTCACTCCATATTCATATCTAAAAAAAAAAAACAAACACTTCTCACGGTATCCACAAACAATAACGATAAATTGTTCCAAGGGTACATATCCAGAATGCTCGTTTAGGTGTTTCTGTCCCCCAAAGGGTAATGTCGCAGGTGGATAACACTACCCGGATAACTGCAGTGTAGTGCCGAGTAATCCCCCGGGATCCGGGATCACAATGGGGGAATTAAAGAGCATACCATGGAGAATAAAACGACTAGCGGAGGTAAAATGTTGGTGTGCGGGGATCGAAGAATGTTACTGTTTTCGCCCTTACACGCCTTCTTTGGACCTGATCATTTTTTTGTAATAGGTACCAAAAAATGTTGACAGATGTCTCAAAGAACCCGAACGCCTCGTTATTTCACTCGTTACTGATCGTTTTAGTTTGACCTAGAAGAAGGCACCTGACCTTGTATTATGGCATCTCCGCTCATCGTTCTTTACTCTGTAGAGCATACGAACGTAAATACTCAAAGCCTACTGCGATGTAGCGGTGAAAGATGCATGTTCCAAAGAGAATTTATGCTCATGTCCTCTGTTCAGTTAATTTGTTCAATTGGGATTTATTTTGCTGTTAATCTTTAGTAGTGTTGTTAAGACAATGCAGATGGCGAGATTTCCATTCATTCATTGTATTTCATCATCATCTGCCTAGCCTTTTCCCAACTATATTGGGGTTGGCTTCCAGTATAACCGGGGGCAGTTGAGTACAAGTGTTTAAGAAAGAGTGCCTGCCCATCTGACCTCCTCAACTCACTTGCCTGGACAAACCAATACCCCTAGGTAGAACGGGTTATCAGACTTACTGGCTTCTGACTACCCGTAACGAATGTCAAACATGTGAGATTCCCAATGTATAAAAAATAATCAGTAAGATTTTTTTTCATCGTCGCAATTTTTATAACTGACCCAGATTATTGTACGCTCCCAAGTGTAAACTCTGTAAAATCCAGGCTTGTTTGATGTTTATATTTCGTCAATAAGGTACCCCTGAAGTTTTGTAGTTGTTTAACTAGGCAAAACCAGTTTGCTTTTCAAGTATAATAGGGCATGTAAAACTAGCCGTCGTTACTAAGAAAAGGGTTATTCGAGCAAATTGTTGCTGGTATAATAAAGCTCTGCCCACAACTATACAAATGTTTATTCACAAAAACTTTCAGGTTTAATATTATTTTCTTGCGACTAGTGACGTAGAAACGGTTGGGCTGAAAGAATCATTATCTGTGCCCCTTGGGACAGCGGGAAGTTTGCGCGGGAAGATTGATTATATAACTGCACATAAACAAAATGGCGGAATTAGGACAAAACTTTCTGTTGAACGATTTGTTTTGTAACTATATTACTCGAGGTTTGTTTGACAACAATCTTTTGCCTTTTTTACTTTGTTTTGATGTTGAGTTTTAGTGACATGTCGTGGTCATTTCCGAATGGACTGAATTTGTTTTAAACTCGACCTTTTTTGTTAGTTAACTAGTTACTGTTTGCGGAGTAAACTTCTAAGTAGTCTGTGGAAATGAAATTTTTACGTGTGATCAAATAATTAGGTATATGTATATATAGGTACAACTAAAAAGAGTATTAGGCACTTAATATTGTATATAATGTTAAGTAAAAATGCTGTGACTAAAACAGGAGGAAACACTAAAAGTGACGGTAATTAATATAGATATGGAAGAAAATGTATACTGCAATGCGCTACGATTTAGCTGAGCTGAGTTTACTGTAGGATCCATTAGATAAGGCTACAAACCAAGCAACAATGTAGAAAAAAAAATATACACTATTTTGTACTACGTTTGTGCTAACAATATTTTTTCTGATTGAGATTCAATCAAACAATAAAATCCCGAGTATCACAAAAAACTGACGTTTGATAAATATTTACTGTCAGAATTATTCAAGGAAACGCTTGCGTTCACGGGGGACAGAAAGGGACGTGGGTTTCTTTGCAAAAAAATCCAAAATAAACACCCTTTTTTTCCTTATCCGATGAATATTTTTATCACGCACGCGAATAAGAATTGACAGTCGCTTCATTTATCAAAGTCGATCCTCTAGCGAGTTGTCGATATGAAATATCGACTAGTGTTTCGATAGATTTATGTCACATTAGGGATGGATGCACACTTCAATTTATTTTGTTTTCAAAATGTATGTTTTACGTAAGATCAGAAGAATTTTATTCGCAGTGACAGAGAATAAAATACGTAGATAGAAGTTAGTAGTTGCAGTCATGGTTGCATTTTAATTTAAGAGGCTGAATGCACAATGCATTTTTTTGCCGTCAAAAACTGTATAGATATGGCCAAAAAGAATTTGAGACAAGCCAATTTCATCATTCAGCCCCTTAAGTCTGAAACGCCAGTACGCCTTGAGCAAGTGTGGTGATTAACGCTCGTTCAGGCTTTGTGAGAGAAGAGGCCTGTGACTGTGACTCGCAGCGGGTCAAAAAAAGGGCTGACCAATAATGACAGTTCTACGTCAAAGAATATAAAATCACAATATAGTATTTACTTTCTAATCCACTCGTAAAAACATGGTTTTCAAAAACCTGCAATACCACAGTCAGCACCAAAAACTAATGACCAATCAGACCAGAAACAACCGTTTTCTCACTAAATGATCTCGTTAGAAAACAAGCCGGGAGCTGTTGCGTCCTATTGTTGGTACTGTCCAGCGTCCAGTTGTCCGCTATGTCGGCAATGTATGACCAATCAAAAGGAAAATAGCTCGTGTTTAGCATTCATTTGCTTGCATTCATTCTGCGTGGTAAATGGGTTAGCTTGGCGTAATGGTGGTTTTTGAGTTTTGGAGTTCCGTATGTTTGTAGGTTTATAATTTTTTGGGGTTATTTTTATGTGTTGTTTAGTCGTTTTATGTAAAAGATTGGTAATCAGCTGTATGCGGTTACACTAGGAGAGAGCGATTGAAGTGATAAATGATTGAATTGATGTGATTTATTACACAGGATTATTTAGATACCTTAAACTAAGCAAAAGGACAAAATCACTAAATAGGTGTACATGGGTTATTTATTCATTTTTAATTGACACATTCTTCGTAATGGAAAGCGAATACTTATATTAATGAAACTTTTTAACTTTTATTTTACATAAACAAAAAGTGAGTTAAAAATATAAAAGTGAATGCTAAAATTAGACTTTACATACAGTGATGACGTAGAACCATTTTGACCTTTTCAGTGAATTTGAAATGTCAAGGTCGCTAGTGATACCTAGCAGCGAGAATTTCATAGAAATGAACGAGTTCATCGTAAATGTTATGCAATGCATCCATGTGTGGATTTTCAGTTACACTGAAATTAAAGCTCGTTAAAAGTTTGTTCTAAATTTCTGAGTATGAGTTTAAAACACGAATAAGGCTCTTGGCGTGGATAATATAATGAACTAGCCGATTTTCAGCGGTTTCGCCGGGGCGTCCCGTGGGAAGTACTACTCGTACTGGGATAGAATATAGTCTTATGTCTTACTGAAGAGTGTAGCCTTCCAGTAGTGTTTCAAATCGGTTCAGTAGTTTCGGAGCCTTCAGGGTACAAACAAAAAGACATTTTCTCATGTATAACTACTTACTACCTACTATACTTTTTTTGACTTATGAAGTAACTAGCTTTTGCCCGCGACTTCTTTCGCGTGGAATAGTAACTTCCGGTAGATTTTTGGTTTGACCAATAGGTGGCTCTATATGTCCGGAATAAATTTTATTTTTATATTTTTTTGAAATAAAAACTATCCTATGTCCTTTCTCAAGTTTCAAACTATATTTGTACCAAATTTCACACAAATCGATTCAGTAGTTTAGGCGTGAAGAAAAGACAGACAGACAAACAGACAGACAGACAGAAAGACAGACAGACAGACAGAGTTACTTTCTCATTTATAATATTAGTTAGGATGTTCTAATTAAAATAATATGCATAATTATCAAACACTCGATTCTCAGAATAGCCAAGCAAAATTTTATCTTATTACAATGCACTTAAAATCATTGCCAAATCAACTATCAAACTGCCATTTATTCGCACAAAATATTAAAGCAGTATTATTGATACCAGGTTTTAGCAAACACAGCTGACGGTACGGTACAGCATATAAATCAATGCTAATTGGACTGCGGTGGACGTGTCAACGGTACCTGCAAACTTTAGTTTCATCTTTTTCTATCGACACTACCGATTGGTTTGTCGGTTGACAAATTGACAATTTTATTTTTGAAAGTGATCCTTTTTTCGTAAATATTTTTGGTCGTGTTGATATTTTATTGGGATTGGATTTTGTATTGTGTAATGTGTGTTGTACACTCGTCATTTTGTTTTCCATGGTTTTACAAAAAGAATAATAAATATTCTTGATTTTTTTTCCAGTCGCAGCAGATACTGGCAATGTTCTGGGTAGGTACTACCACGGACATTAATGGTTTTAGCAACTTGATAATATTTTACCAATATGTAATAGAAATAGAGTTTAGGTAGGTATTTTGGTAAACGTTTGTAATAAAATATGTACAAATAGAAAGTCAACCATGTCATTGCGTGACCATGACATTTACTTTTGGGTTGCTTGTGGAAACGATTAATGATAGATCACTTAATTATACTTGTACGTAATCATCATCTACCTAGCCTTTTCCCAAATATATTGAGGTCGGCTTTCAATCTTACGTTACAACATAATAATGTATGTTTATGAAACTTACCCAATACTTTAGTTACCGTGTCAAAAACTTAATTACAAGGTGCCTTAAACTTAAAACAAGCCTACCTAATCCATTAACGCTAAGTTATTATGTAATTAAAAAGTATCTCAAAGTGTAATCCGTGAACTGTCAGCGATATAACCACGGAGGAAGAAAAGATGAGAGATGCCATAAGGCAGGTAGTTCAGGCACCTTCTTGTAGGTCAAGTAACATTCGGACTAGGGATTCGGGTTCCTTGACAAAACAAGACTAGACTAGAGACATATAGATTTCTCTTTATTGGAAAGAGTGTCTATGGAGTTTCTTGCCGGTTCATCTCCAAAAGAGTTACTCTTTGGAACCGTGCTTCCAGCTATTGACGTTTCTTAAGCACCTGTAAAAGGTCTACATGAAATAAAAACCTATGAATTTGACATTGAAAACTATTGATCTTGATTAATTGGTGAGTTTTTTAAAAAACATGGGCGGGTTCTTTAGAAGGTGTATGAGAGTACAGCTAGTAACATTCGTTGTCTCCCGAACACCCGCATTTCGGCGGGCTACTATCCTAGGAGATTTTGCGTTATGACATCTCCGCTAGTGATTTTGTTCTCCATGGACACAACTTACAAGTAATCGCCGCTGAACTTCAGTAACTTGATCACTAAGCCCTTGGATTATTAATTACTTTTGTTAATTTTCACAATGTTAGTAAGCTGAATTGATTTTGTAATTACCTAAATTAGAATCGTTTTGGGTGTTGGAATCTTGAAATATCCACTTAATCTTGTTTCTAATAGTAAATGTTTTAACCCCTTCTTACCAAGTTATTAGCAAACTAGCTTTTATTCGCGATTTTGGTCACCTAATACTTGCGGAACCAGGATAAAAATTGACTCAGGTATTCGTTATTCTCATATGCAAGCTATATTTTCTCTAGTTTTAATAAAATGCATGCAGCTGGTAATGCGTGATTGAGGACGATATAATGTAGGCATGATATTCTTATTTTTCTCTTCTCCGTTTTTCAAGAATTACCAAACTTGAAGTTAAACTTGAATAATGACGATATTCAATAAAACTTGCATAACGTATTTTCAATACAACTTTACATATACAGTGCAAATAATTTCCCCACTACATTACTGCTCTACACAGTTAAATACTGATTGCTATCAATCAACGCAATACATCATTGAATAGACAAAATGGACGCCATTGTAATTGCGCGTGTTTTACATAATTACCGCCTACGCCGAACGTTTTGAATTCAGTGTGAATTGTATTAATAAATGTAGACGGCCGTTGTAGTGATTGCTTGTATATAAAATGGAAACCTTATTTTGAAATATGTACTGAAGATATTATTTGTTTTGATATTTATAACTAAGTATTATTTATAAATTTGCCGATTTTAATTACTTATATTTTTTATTTGGTTAGCCTTTGTTTAATTTTTTTACTGATACCTTCAAGTATCAGAAAATAAAAAGTCGCGTGTAGAGGTGTGTTGAACATGTAAAGATGCTTCGGTTGTACTTTTCTACACTACAACACTTTCCTATGTTCATCATCATCATCATCATCTCAGCCATAGGACGTCCACTGCTGAACATAGGCCTCCCCCTTTGATCTCAACAGATACCTGTTGGAAGCGACAAGCTTTCCAATGTTATTCTATAGCAATAATTAATTTCAACAAAATTCTATAATGTAGTCGTTACAAAGGAGCCACTTGGCAGACATATTTACTTTTACGTTGTATGTATAGACAAAGATTTTCACTAAACACCTACCCATCAGATAATTAATTAGGTAGCCATTTAAAAATCACAACTATAATTAATAATAAAATTCTAATTTACCAGTCAACAACAAAAGCTTTCAAAATTAAGAATAGTTCCGAGTCCTACAACGCAGTACAATTTAATTGCATTAATTACTAGAGCCCAGGCGTCCAAACAATGCCGGAATTCGCACTGAAGCCGCCTGCATTTGTCAAGTGAATCTCATAAGGGATGCCTGAAAACCTTGCCTGAAAGGTCTTGTATATAATTGTTTTGTATAAGTGTGTTCTCATCATCATCATCTCCTGAGCCTTTTTCCAACTATGTTGGGGTCAGTTATAGTGTCAGTCTTTCGTTGATAGTACCCGTATTTAATTGTTTTTTTTTTTTTTATTACTTATAAGTGGGTTCTGTTTTACATAAAACCTAGGGAGATAGCGACCCGTCCTAGCTTTGTGTGGGTTCCAAGTTATATTTTAAACGTTCTTGTTAATCTTTTTGTCTGGGATAAAATTAAAACTGGAAAGTCCTTCAGAAACAACAAAGGTGGGTTAAAATACAGTTCAGTAGCTTTTCAGTTTACCACGCCACGGCGAGACAGACATGGAAAAAGTGACATTTAACACGACACAGTAAACCTTTAAACAAATATAGCAACATTCATTGATAATAACTGTCTGTCTTCTAACAAGACAGTAATAAATTGACCTAAGTACTTCAAACTTTTATACTTCTTTAATAACCTGGATTGAAGTCATCCAAAGTTATCCCTATTTAGGTATTAATTGTACCTCCTTAAAAATATGAGTCAACATTCTCGCGTATGGCATTAAAAACTTACTTGTACCTACCTACAAAAATGTATTTACTATTTCGTAGTAACAAACAAAAGAAAAATTCCTACCTTTACTCAGACCCATAGTTACCTAGACTCAAACGTTTTGTTACGAGTGTACGCGACACATTTATCTACAAAGGCAGAGCTCGACGCAATATCAAATTGTTTATCTGTGGTACCTTCTGAAGACAAGTCTCCTTGAGACCAGGTATTGAACTATAAAGCTAAGATATTGTTAGGTAAAAAAAGTAGTTTTTTATTGGCTTGAGTATTTTTTCTTTATAATCCAGTGAAGTATGAAAGCTTTTAGCAATTTGATATTCGTATTATGTAGGCATATTTTGTAAACGTTAGTCACCGAAAAAATATTACAATTTTGTATAAGAAGGAGGTATTGTTGCAACTCTAATCTCTAAAAAACGAATGCCCTATTTATACGTCCTATGGACATAAGTAGACGGAATAGTTGTACATTATTTAAATTGCAACTTAGATACCACAAAATGACATGCGTTAAATAATTAAAACAATTTGATATTGATTCGCCATCCCTGATCTACGACTCTTAGGTTTAAAATCACTTTCATACGGTGAGTTACACCATTTAACTATAAAGATAACCAAACCATTGTCAATAGTCAAATCGCTGATTGACTTAAGGGGCGGTAATTTCATAGCTTTGGTTATATTTAAAGGTGCAACTCACCCTTTTTCAAATCAAACATTTAAATCCAGCCTTCATTAATATTTTCTCTCAAGATTTCACTTTAACGAATTGAAACGTTACTCCAGACGGAATAACATTCCATTCGATACATTGTAAGAGGGAAAATGCAATTCCTTTTTCGTGACGTCACTTTATTAGATTTGTTTGGTTGGTCCTCGAGTTTGAAGAGCCATTGTGTATGGAAGGTCAGAAAGTTAGTTTTGAACAGGAGTTTCAGAAAATCTTCGTAGGTATGTATTAAATAAATTGACACGAAGGTATGGCGGATTAAGCAGGGTCATTGGGTGCATTATGTGTTTCTGAAGCCTAAGTTGTGAAGTGGAGTTTTGTGCTAGTGAATAAAAGGCCGCGAACGTGAGCAAAAATCACATTTTAGCTGTTGCACCATAGCATCGCTTCTATTATTTCCACCTATATAAAAAAGAGTTTCTTTACATACCAGATCTTTTCCGTGACCTTATACCTTCTTATTCATCTGTGTGCTCTCTCCAGAGGGGTCGAAAGTAAACGAAAGGAAAAATATGATACTGTTGCGTGTCTTCAGATGCCACAGAAATATTTCAGAACTTAAATAAAAGCTTGCAAAATGAAAGTCATCTCTTTTGTGTGGTTTTCAATGTTTTTCCTTATTTTGTCCCTTTTTGATAACGACTCTTGAATGACTTCCTAATCTTACGGCGACGGTGTCATTAATTTGTGTAAAGGAAAATGAAGTTCTGCGATATTTTTGTTTGATAAAAAATAATGTAAACATTTTGGAGAGTATTTGAAAATTAAAGCATCACTACTTATGGGCATGGGTATCACCCATTTAGCCTGTTCCAACTACGGTGAGGTCGGCTCCCTATCAAACCGGATTTGGTGGAGTTTTTTACACAGGAAGCTTTTCTGTTGACTTGCATTTCTAAGGTGTCGTAGAACTAATCGCTTCTGTTGAGGTTAAGTATTCATCGGATGCGTAGGTATGCTAGACAGAACTGCAACATAAGTAATTGAGTCATGTGTACCTATTTCTTATCCAACTTTTGAAATTAATAGTTTAAAGAACAAATTAAAAGTAACAAATATATTTCCTTTTTGCTCTTAGAGGGTTTGATTTACCTTCTCCTAATAAGATATTTTTGTATCTTTGTTTATTTTCTCGTCATTGTTTCTTTTTCATCAAAATGGCCCTTATTTAGACAGATGTTAGAACACTATACGAAAGCGAAATAGGCAATACATCGCCATTTGCAGCGTCCTCCACTGAATATAGGCTTCCACTAAAGATTTACATATCAAACGGGTTTTAGCCGCTCACACGCGTACATACAAACCGACTGTTCTGTGTAATGGTACGCACTGCTGCATTTGAATTTCTCATGATTATTGTACACAAGTGCAAATAAGGATTTTTAATTATGATAGGTGATTAACGGAAAATAGGTAATCACGTTGGGCTTTCTAGAAGTTTGAGTTATAGGGACACGAGGTAGAAATCGTAGTTCTAATGAGCCGTTTTAATAAATCATTTTCTTGTTAGGCTAGGCTCCATTAGGCTAGGAGTGTTTGAAACCATTTAATAATAAAAGTTTTGTACTAATCCAAATCCACCATGATGTAATGTTTCCCCTCATTAACTCTGCAATAAGCAATCCCGCAAAGTGTCGATGCAAAATTGTTTATAAACAAAACTTTACCATTACCATGGCTTCTATATGTAATTATATTAACGGGTCAATTTAAACAAAAGGGTGTAAAGAACGTACTTATGTTGTGTCGCCGCAAACGTCCCGAGGCGTGGCCATGACAGTTTTACCGCGGAACAATTTATCGTATCATGGTCGCCAAACCATCCCATATCTTTTGCTGCGTTTTGTTATTTCTATAACATTTTGTTAAATAGGTATGATAACTGTAGATTATTTTTACAAATACATATTCTGAAAAAGATAAAGTGTACCCCACGTATTAATTTTACTGAATTATTTTGACCAAATTATATCAAGATTATTTACTTACATACATTCTAAGTGTGGTGTTATATAAATAGGTATTCTATCTGGATGACTTAATGTTCTCCTGAGAAACGGATAAATCAGCACAAAACCGCAAGTTTGTTGTAATTTTCTAGTACATAAATACATACCTAAATGAGACCATGAGATAAAAAAAGTTATTTGTGCAAACTTCAATTTAAACACAGTAATTGTCTGAAAATATTGTAGGATTGTTAGATAGGTAGGTACTTGGTATAAAGTAGAATAGCCCGAAGTATAAAAAGCTAAAAGACTTTAACATAATTAATAATTAATGAGAGGTTGGAATTAATCTTCTTAGAAGTAAGTGCTTGATCCTCTAAGATGTCTCAAGATTAGAACCGTGGAATATAAATTTCCTGAGATGGTATCAAGAAAAGAGAAAAATATACGCCGTTAAAATTGCTGGCAGTCAAGAGTCGACTTTAAAAAAGGTAAATTAAAGGAGTTTGTAAAATAAAATACAGGTTGAATTAAGAATTAATTCAGGTTGGAAATAAAATTCCTTGACTCCGTTTTATAATTCCGCGCCATTTTAATTTTGAAAGTAGGCTTCAAGTCACTGGCTAAAATTAGATAAATTATGAATATAAATATTTGCAACAGCTCATATTAGAACATTATATAATTTTATAGGATTGGTGCATTTGTCTGAGTCTGCTATGAAAAGTTTTAATTATACAATCCAAGGCCATTGAAGGTGCTTACTTTATAAAGATCTTAAAAGCAGCCTTATCTAATCCAGATTTTAAAAAAACGGCCAAAATTTTCCAATATTTATGACAAAGCACAAATGACGGAGTTATAAAACACAAATATATTTATTTCTTTGGATTTATGGCAGTGTGAGAAAGTCTTAGAAGTTTGGCACCAAGCCACGTCGACAGTTATGACAAGTTAACAGCCAAAACCACTGGTATTCGTCACACTTTTTATCATGAAACCTTTTGAGGCATTAATGTCGTATGATTTCGGAATTTGCGCTGGACCAACAAAAAATCAGGAATATTACAGTACGCATGATGTATTCGTATTTTATTTCGCTTTTGTTTCAGGGTTTTAGGCAAGAAAATAAATGTTATACGTTTTAGGAATACACGCTTTTTTTTCGTCTCGGTGCTCAGTAATATTTAGCGCAGAACTGGCTAAGTAGCTTTTTATAGACGTAATGTTTCTTTGTATTAGATAATGGAACTTATTTTCTTTAAACATACCTATATATTCTCATTTCAATTAGCTTCACTCTTAGTAATACATTCCCAGTTATAATTAAGAAATATTTTCATTTCCATACCTAACTTTGGCCAAACACAAGAAAACTTATTTTGGCACCACTTTTGTAAGCTTGTCGAACTCACGTTACAGTTATCGACACTCGTAAAAAAAATCTAGTTCTGTTCAATTTCGCAAAAGGTTTTGTGCAGAAGTGAAAATTAAAAATTTTAATTCAGCTTATTACTTCCTACCTGTAACAAGCAGCTTTTCTTAAAAAATAGCAATGTTTCGGCTCATATATTTTTAAACCTAACCTAAAATTAAACAAAACGAACAATATTTCCTACTTGTACTCACTTGCACTGACAGCTCGCGTCAAATAATATTTATTTATATCAAAACACAGCTAATTTTATCTTTACAGGTACTTAACCTAATACGACAAAATTAGTTACAATACCTACGAAAACTAAACCAATATCACAAAAATAACATTCTAATATAATATTTCCGATCTGAAGTTCGAGACTGCGAAACAGTCATGAAACAGACTTCAGAGGGTAAATAGAACGCCAAACGCGTGTCTTAACATTTGGATTAAAATAACATCGTTTCCAAAATGAACATATTTCTCGCGTGAAGTTCCATGATATACCGATGCATATCTAAAAGCCGAGCCTGTAACCGCACTCCACAAGCTGCGGTATTCATAAACAACTTGTTCCTCTTAAATATACACGTGCTTTAAGATTAAAGGGGAAGATAATGTTCGCATGTGTTTGTATTTTTTTTTAATAATGAACCTGGGATGACTTCATTTTTATCATTGTCATCCTCCTGCCCTTATCCCAATTTTATTTGGGGTCGGTGCAGCATGTTTTCTATATTTTTTACTTCGATTTTTCACCTTTAAATTTGTAAGGTATGCTTTCCCCTAATTGTAAAAACCTACGCAAATTCTCGTTTACCGCGGTCAATTAATCCGAATCTTCTTGATTGAGTTTCCAAGTTTCTAAAGAGCGAAACTCTTTGACTGTAGATAGAATGCTAATGATTCTACGCAACTACTCGGAAAGAATACTATAGTCAGGCGTAAGGAATAAGTATTTTAAGTTAATTCTTAGTTACAACACATCTATAAACCGGTTAGGTTCTCTAAAATAATGCAAAAGGAGACGAATTACTTTATTAATAAACGGATACCCTGTTTGTTAAACTATAAAAAAAAAAACATGTTTCATGCCTACAGAGTAAGAGAAACACATTAATCGCTTAAACCCAAAATCAACCAAACGTTTTCTTATTCCAATGCTACACATGTATAACTTCCTTCGTAGCCACTGATACGTAAATAAAACTATAAACTTGGATCAAAAAGGTTCGTAGTATATTACCTTCGAAAACTCCTCTTACGTACACAGGACAAATTAAATCCACGCACTTATCCTTACTTCAATCTACTAAAACGTCTTGTACGATAAAAATCTACCTTCTACATTTAACGGTTCCGATCTAATAGCGATACGAAGTTTGGAGAATATTCGAGAACGTTCGAGACGTTTCGAGATTGTATAAGAGCTCTTCTAAGCCACGATAGTAAAATCTTCAGACGTCTTGACTTTAGTAGCTGTTAAATACGTAGGTACATGTAATATGTTATGTAAGTTTATTTTATGCGCATAAATAAACTAAGCTACAACAGTTTTGTGGTTGCTACAGAGATTTATTCTAGTACGTAGTCTAAAGTTACGATACTCCTATTCCGAGATTTATATATCAACATTGTTGGGTAAGAATAAACAAGTGACGATCTGCAAAACGTAGATTTTCAAGGCGCCAACTTGAAAACCAGGCTGTATGACATACATACAGCTCTTTCAAAGCTCAGTTCGCACGCTATAGGCATATGGACTTATGCAGGTATAGGAAAATACTGGTTAGACAGTCATCATCCTCCGAGCCTTTTTCCTAATCATGTTGGGGTCGGCTTCCAGTCTAACCGGATTCAGCTGAGTACCAGTGCTTTACAAGAAGCGACTGCCTATCTCACCTCCTCAACCCAGTTACCCGGGCAACCCGATACCCCTTGGTTGGACTGGTGTCAGACTTACTGGCTTCTGACTACCCGGAACGACTGCCAAGGATGTTCAATGACAGCCTGACTGCCTGACAGCCAGACTGGTTAGACAGTAACAATTACTAAAAATAACTTATTATTGCCATCCAACGTGGCAATGCTGCCAGCCTTTTGGGTCCATTACCCAGTGACAGCGATGTGGAGCAATTATTTGATGCACTGTATTAGTTTTAGTGTATATATATATACCAGTGTATATATATTGTATATATATATATATATACCAGTATATATATATACCAGTATATATATACAACATGTAACGTAATTAATGCACACCCTCAAACACCCCAATTAGAATATTATGTTATAATCATAATACATACACTGAATTTTTAATTTAGCATGTATATGCATTGTTATTTACTAAATTAGTTATACCAATTCTTGGTGAACTTTATATATATATACTAATATATATATATATAAGTTTTTTTTTTCAATTAATGTAATAATTTTGTAAATAAACAATCTTCAGTACATTATGTAACAGCGTTATTAAAAACTAATAATTATTCTTGACTTAATCTTTATTGCATATTTGATGTTGATTTACTTTTGAAAACATAATGCGCTTTTACACCAATGAATTTTTGTTACGCATAGTAATCAATACTGGAAATAAAATTGACAATAATCCGAATTTAATTACTTACCTGTCGCAGATATTTCAAATTACTAATTATACGTAATAACATATCACGCTAATTCCCCATGTCAAAATGTCAAAAGATATTGCCACAATTCTCATAGAATTAATTGCATACTAATAATTGCGTAGAGATTAGCAGCTTATCATAATATGTTATGATAATTTGTAATTTATGTTAGCACTAAAATTTATGTATAATCTGAATAGTTTGAGCAGTAAAGAAATTTCAAAATTAACTTAACTGAATTTACGCTACGTAGGTACAGTCAACATCAGGTCAGTGGTAACAGTTTTATAGGAAAATTGTACTTATTACTAACCACTGATGTGCAGTCTACCGTACCTACCTCAATTATACTTTTATGGGTCTAAAATTAGAAACTAGTCTTGATTTTCGCTTAAGATATTTTTGTTATTATATCGGGTGTGTCGTTCATAATCACATTAAATGAAATGTGTTAATATACTGGTTAATATATGTCGACTGACACAAAGAAAAAAGAAAAATACGCAAAAATAAAAAAATGAATTTTTCAAACAAAGTAAATAGAATAAAAATGTGCGAAAATTAGAACACCATATAACAGTCAGTCATTACAAACAATTGAAATTCTCCCTTGAAAACTGACAGCTGTCAACTGATCGAAACATTCGATACTCCTAACTTTATCTCTGCTTTACACATGATGTTGTAAATTATGAAAACGCAAAATGACTCACGTGGTTAAACCAATCAATGGATTAGGTTAATTTTTTTACAATTCGCCATAGAATATCATAAGGTATATGTGATAGGATTTAATGTGATTGTGAACGACACACCCTGTATACTTACTTAATTTTTGTTTATTAAGTAAGAAGCTTCTAAGATTGGTAAGTGTTCTTTTTATACTCGTAACAGATATGTACGAGGACCATATATGGTACGTTTTTATTATTATTACTAGCCTATAATGTCCCACTGCTGGGCAAAGGCCTCCCCATCTTGTTTTCACACCTCCCGATCTTTCGACCGAGTCCACCAGCCTCGACAGTGGGCGCCCAGGTCGTCACACCATCTCCTCCGGGGCCTACCCCGCCTGCGGTGTCCATCCTGATATGGTACATTTTACACAGAAAAATAAATCCTTATTTCTCGGACAAAATTGTTGCGAAAAAAGTGTTGCTTACTTATAGTACAAGTACAAGATAAGTACAAGTCCAGAACAAGAAACAGATAATGAAGTACTGACAAAAATATCAAATCCTCTCCATTTATATCCACTTGAATTTAAAGATCCAGTGATTTATGGCTAGAGCAATTCTTAGCGTGTTCCTGCGTATGATTTCCGACTGCTTTATGGTGTTGAATGCTGTTTAGCGAGAACATTTCTAAACAGGCCAAGAATGCGTATCCTGTTGTTTTCGGTAGCAGATTTTTTGTTTAATATACTTAATTTTTGTTCTAGTTAATTAAATCGTAATTAGAAGATTGCCCTTCGACAGACTGAAACGTAACCTTTAACGTCACGACGTGTGTACAAATTGTCTAAATCTTGCTTAGTTAATACTGATAGACATTTTGTACTTAGTGCGTCTGTCTACTAAGTTGTATCAACTTTTTGTAAGTCTCGTGTTTGTGAAAATAACTTCTTTCTTTGTAAAGGTATCTCAGTTATTTTGTACCTTTACAAAAACTAGCATAAGTATGACATAAGTAAACCAATTTATTTATTCAGGTACATTGTGATGTTAAGAACTGTCATTTGAAAATCTTTGGCAGTCGTTACGGGTAGTCAGAAACCAGTAACTCTGACAACCAGTTTTACCGAGGGGTAATAGATTGCCCGGGTAACTGGGTTGAGAAGGTCAGATAGGCAGTCGCTCCTTGTAAAACACTGGTACTGCTGCGTCTGGTTAGACTGGAAGCCTTCTCCAGCTTGTTAGGAAAAGGATGATATTATGAAGTAAATTCTAGTGTAATGACAGTAAAAGCACATTTACATATTTTATGTAAATAATACATGGTACCACTTTAATTTTACTCAAAAATACTTGAACGAAACCTCTCCAAGCAACGCTACTTTTAAACTAATGCACTTTTCAACAATACAATGTATGTGTGACTCTAGTATTTATGTAGATAGCAACCGAACGTTACACAAAGGAAAGTTTAGCAATAAAAGTAATGCTGAAGTTCAATGCGAGATAAATTGTGGCTGACATTTGGCGCTAGTGTTATCTGCTAGAGTTAATGGCTTTGTTGCTGCTTGAGGGGTGAAAGGTAGAAGAGGTAGCGGGAATACGGAAGTTTCCAACGAGCCAAATTTTACATGTATGAACCTAGTACATATTGCATGTAGAGTAACTGTTAAAGTAAATACATATGAACTGAAATAACCTGTAACCGTTAAAGGTTACTCTAAATGATATGTATGACAACGAAAGGCATGACGTCGCAGATGTTTTACGACAAACTGTAAAGTTATTTAGCTTATAAAAAAGTGAATCGACAATTCCGTCAAAACGATAAATTAAAGTGACATTATTTTAAGATTATGCTTAAGTGACATTATTTTAAACTTAAGAAAGTCGTGGTAGCTAGTGGGTAAAGGACCAACCTCTCAAGTATGAGGGCGCGGGTTCGATCCCAAGTCAGGCAAGTACCAATGCAACTTTTCTAAGTTTGTATGTACTTTCTAAGTATATCTTAGACACCACTAACTGTGTTTCGGATGGCACGTTAAACTGTAGGTCCCGGCTGTCATTGAACATCCTTGACAGTCGTTACGGGTAGTCAGAAGTCAGTAAGTCTGACACCAGTCTAACCAAGGGGTATCGGGTTGCCCGGGTAACTGGGTTGAGGAGGTCAGATAGGCAGTCGCTTCTTGTAAAGCACTGGTACTCAGCTGAATCCGGTTAGACTGGAAGCCGACCCCAACATGATTGGGAAAAAGGCTCGGAGGATGATTTTAAGATAATGCTTAAACAAATGAATATGACAACGTAATTTATTTTTAACGAAGCCAATTACCTAGCTTAGCTCAGCAGAAGTGTTTTGTTTAGTATTGCGGAGGCAATCCGTGGCATCTTGAAATTAAGCTCCTTACTCAAGCAAAGACTTGATTTAATATTTCTAATATTCAAAACCCTCTCTCATTGTATAATAATGTCACGGTTGAACTTGACAAAGGTGGAGTGTCGTGTTAGTTATTAATAAGGGACCGGTTCTGTAATGAATATGTTATCTCTGAGAGTTCCGTAATTGGCTGCTTGGTTTGAAATCTGTGATTAATTTACTTGTTTCACAGAGAAATGTATTGCTCTTCATAAAAAACAGTGTATGTAAAATATTTTGGGTATTAAATCTATAGCGGTGAGAAAACCGTTTACCTTTCTATCGAATTCCATTGATTAACTTCAGAGAAGCAATGTTATAGTTGCATCAATTAACTTTGCACTTCTGAAGTTAGCCATTTGAAGCCGCACGCATGTGCGGTACTGTTTTCTTTACTATAGTGTATTGTTAATTTTATTATAGTTGTTGTGAAGTCAATAGTTACCTACCTAGTGGCAACCTTCTGACAAGTAAATGCGTGAAGAGTCTAACTAACTTCAGAAATGCAACGATACTTCGCGGGAATACCTAGTACTCGACGGGAGCTGTTCCCGCCATTTTCTACGACTTGTACCAACCAACCAATATCGAAGTCAGACTACAATATTCTTTATAAGGAACCCAACTCACATAGTGGTGCGCTGAAAGTTTGATGGCCGC
The DNA here is from genome assembly GCF_022581195.2 of Helicoverpa zea. Taxonomy (NCBI): domain Eukaryota; kingdom Metazoa; phylum Arthropoda; class Insecta; order Lepidoptera; family Noctuidae; genus Helicoverpa; species Helicoverpa zea. Next base: position 10,117,493 of record NC_061456.1, on the reverse strand, counting down.
TTGCCATGTTCATAGCTCGATATATTGCCGATTTACTAGAGCTCTGCTATCGATATCGATCAAATTGATACGATAGAATTTCGGCTAGCTTTGAGCAAGATCGATGTGTTTTGAATCGAATTAGTCGGCGAGTGATGTTGGTATTATATCGATATATTGTGTACTGATGAAGTTTTAGGCTTTAAAAGGGTTACGATTTTTAATTACAGATGATTTGCTTTAAAAAATATCAGTAGGTACTCAGTAAATAGATAAAGGACGTCATAAGTAATGTGAACTATAATTATCGGCACGGATATTGAGCCCTGACCTTCACCTGCGCAGAAGCGATTTATTGGTTTATTGCCTTATGTGTGCAGTGCGCAAAGCGATCCCCACTCTTCCGCCCAGAGCTCAATATCCGTGCCGGTAACTATACTCAGTAATTTGCAGCATTGATACAGAAGTAAATAAGAAACATCAAACCTGTGTTGTGTTTTTTTTTTATTTTGAAGACATCTTACTAACTTGAAAGACTTTAAAAGTAAAGTAATTTTGTATTCTGCTAAGAAAATATAATGGAATAATAGTAAAATAAAAATATTATTACTATATCTATTTTATAGGTAATAGAAGAAAATCTCTCTTTATCGTTCTGTCACCGATAACACTAGATGATAAATGATGATGATGAAGTTTTTTATTTGAGTGCCGTAGCACTCAAATAAAAAACTTCTTTATTGAAATCACAAAAAGATATCAGTTGAGTCTTAGAATTTAAATCAGAAAATAATATAAAGCATTTCATTAATGCAAGAATTGAAATGAGAAGTCGAATAAATTAATGGCGAAAACTCTGAAACTGAATAAAATTAATATTGGGGACAACAAGATTATTTCAAGTCGAACTAATTTGAAAGTCACTTTGGCGATCCATTTTTCCGTTTTCATTTGATTAAAGTTTTCTTTTGAGTTCTTCCACAATTGGACTTTTGATTTAAAATTAAAGTAACTTAATTCTTTTTATTGTTGTGAATCATTCAACGGTACAACTTTGTTCTAATTTGCTTTTATCTTTTTATCCTGTCGTTATAAATTTCATCATCAAAAATTGTTTTTGAATTTCGAACGCTCATAAAAACCCATCAACCCACCCAACCACTTACTTTTCTTAAATAAAACCGTTCTAAATCCCTCGCTTAAGACCACAGAGCAAAAACAATTTGCATCAAAATAAACAGAAAGGACAGCTATTTCAAACCTGAATCCCCTTTTTTTTTTTTTTTTTTTTTTTTTTTTTTTTTTATCGACGTAAAATCATCAAATGACCCCTCCCGCTGTGGGTTAGCAGCGGTGAGGGAGTGTCAGACTCTTACTGACTAAAATCGTCGTGTTCCGTCATAGGCCTTTTATGTACCAGGGCCGCGGTATCTCAACCTGAACCCCCTTGAGCGGATTCACTGATTACTGGCAGTACATTTCTGCGTCTCTATCGAACTAAGTTCAGAATCTTTCAGCATAAAAGCTGGCTATTACCGTTTTTTTTAATTCAAAATTGATTTTGTTGCACTTCAAAGAAATGGCGCATCTAGTTTTATAAAAAGTGTTCGCTGAGTTGAGAATTTCCATTTACTTGGTTTAACTGTTTCCATAGCTATTACCTACATACAATTTACCGACATCAAATCAGCTATTTTAGCACAGAAGCGTTAGAAAAATATCGGGTCTAAATTATTCGAAAAATCTACTTGTATGAGACAATGTGAACAAACTCAAAATCAACTTGGTAGTGTTCTACACATTAACTTTGTTGTACAATCACAAATCAAACTACCTCTAAGTTATTTGACGAAAACTAAACTAGGTATGTGTTTAACATAAAAATTTTGTCTTCAAATTCATACTAGTATTCATATAGCCTAGTTTCTTTATAACGATTTTGCCATTACTTCCCAAAAACGTCTGATTAATACTACCCAATGCAAAAGTTAGTTTTTCGTCTATTTACCACGCTACATCACTCAGTAAGTTTCGTCATTCCCAAGGTAAGATGAGGATTATAAGCCGAGCCAACTGAGCCTCTGTTATGGACTTAACTTTCTTACTTAGCAAGGTGAAATTGCTTTTATTTATAGCTCAGGTTTCAGAAAGGGCTCTTTATTTATGTTATGGGCTGGTAAATAGGCCTTGGGAAATGTTGTTTGCTTTTTATTTAGGCCTTGCTTTGGTGTAGGTTACGTAAGGAATGCTGTATAGGTATCCGATTTCAGCATTTTCAATAGCGAATTAAAACGGGCTCTTCTTGTATACAGATAAAAATTATTAAGTATGTCTTTTTTCAGGTGTCAATATTCATGTTCGAAAGAGTTATCAACAGCCTGGTACGTACAGGGTTTAAGAAGGAACATGGTTGTTTTTAGTCAGTAAGAGACTGACACTCCCTTATTCTGCACCCAGTGGCGGGGTCATTTGATGATTTCCCATAAAAAAGGTGCAAATTCGTGTACAAGATTTAATAAAACAATACCGATACCTGTAAAGATCTAAGGGGGAGGCCGATGTTAAGCAGTGGACGTCCTATGGCTGAGATGATGATGATGAAGCAGAACAACAACAGTACAAATTAGTAAAGATTAATATCTCCAAAAGGTTAATTTAAATAGCAAATAAAACCGAAAGTTGATTACGTTTCATTAATAAATAAATTGAGAACTGTTTACAATAAATTAACAAAGTAGAATAAAATTAATTAAATTGATAAGTTTGCTGCGGCCACTGGTTTATTTCCCGTTGAAACAAAGTTAATTAAAATCGGACCCTTTGAATGTTTTATGTATGCAATTGAATTTGCTAGCGGCCTGTGAACCTTTCCACGAGTGAAATTGGACTAGTGTATATAATACTCCATCGGAGTAGGCACTTTGAATCTTGAATCTTGATGAGACTTTTTACACATATACGTATGAATTATATTTTTTTTATGTCGTCATTGGTATATTTTTGGCATCCGGGGGTTTTATAGAATGTAACGTCTGATTTGTTTCTCCTGGCAGATTCTAACATGAGTTTGCTATACAAACTCCACAAAAGAATTGCAGTCAACAGAAAAGGACAGTTTTATGAAATTGTTAATCATAGGATAAGGCTCCATTATTATTTCATGCTCCCTTGTACTATTGGGTGTAACGAACAAGGATACCGTTGAGTTTAATATCTTAACACCATGTTTTTACATCATCCATCACAGAAAATGAAATGTGACGCAGCAATGTCATTAATTACCAGCTTCTTGATAGAATGATGGTTTTATTAAGACTACTAATTTAGAAGTTTTTGGGTTAAGCTGCTGGTTTTCGTGTTTTACTTTTGTTGAATATATTTTTAGACTGTGACGTACGTGTGGTAGTAGTAGCTGTACTATAGGAATTATGGATATTGATAGAAAACTACGAGACTATTTTGCCGTGATGTGAAAAGTTAATGAGTGTTGAATTATTACTTTAAATGGGGATATAAGTATGAAAATTGATTTAATATATAAATAAAAATAACAATGTTTATTATAAAGTCCTAAGAATAAAGAAATGTCCAAATATAGGTCGAGTGGTACCTTTGGAGATTTATATGAGAATTTTCTCGGTAAGAGCTCCCCAAAAAGTAAACACTTGATTGAAGTAGACTCACTCTGTGTTATATAAATAACAGTCAAACATGGGACCCGTGGTTTTCCACTTCTTTCATATTTCCCAAAGGTTTTCAATCATGAGTTACTGTGTGTTATGAAATACAGAAATGTAACGTTTTTGCAGACCTAAAAATCGTTCATTCAGAAACGTTTTTTGACTTTCCACTTTATGAACTTAGAAAACCAGTAAATAGGTTCTTTTCGTAAACGGAGTATAGAAAGTGCTTATTTTGATTTTATGGTTGAATGCTATTTCAAATAGCAAGATGTTGGACCGATTCCAAATAGGTTTTATATTTCCTTACGTCTTAGAAATGTGCAGTGTTTTTCATTCATATTTTGGCAGGAGCCGAGTAGTATGCCTGCCATGCTTCTGTCTTAATTTCTTAGTAGATCAAAAGGTTATGTGTAGGTTTTGTTTGCCAAATTGTAGATGTGTTGAAACTTGACATATTAAAGTTTGAGAGAAAGTATTTTAGGCCAGCCAAAGTATTTAATGTGGTCGCTTAGAAAAAGATTTTAAGCCATGTTATTAGTTGAAAATGATCTTTAAGAATCTTAAACTTTAATAGCCGCTTCAAATGTTTTTGAGTGCTTCTTCTGAATTCGATGCACTCATGTGTGTCTGTGCCTGTGGGTACTTCATTTTCCTTATGCTAATTAAATACTATATTCGCACACTACATGCCTATATAGCATTTTTCTATGAATATGTATGAGAATCATTTACTTATAAGTCAATAATTTCTAAATTGTGCTCCCAGCTCCCGAGTCGGTATGCATTACCAACTCTTCAGCATGCTTGTATTAATTTACCAGTTACAGTAACTATACTGCAGAAACACATAAGTTTAATCACATAACCATCACACAAGATATCGTAACCGTCATGAAACAACAGGCAGAATCCTTCATGATATACGATCGCCATTTATTTTCCTTAAACACGGGATGTAGGAAAAATAACACCTGTATATTTGTTATCTGTGTCAGCGAGATATATTATGAGGCTTAGGATTACTAAGACTTATTGCTTAGTTCTTGTAATTGCTGTGGATTAGAACCATGGGGGATATACGGGTAGAAAAAATTGGGTTAAGCATTAGCAAGTGTGGTGATTAACGCTCAATCCTTCTCCGTGTGAGAAAAGGCCTGTGTCCAGTGGGAGTGTGGAAGCGGGTTCACGTATCCGTCTTCATCGCCATTTGCCATGTTGGGGTTGGCTTTGAGACTACCCCGTAGCAACTGAGTTCTTTAAATAGACCGACTACATGTCTGACCTCTTCAACACAAGGTAGGTAGGTACCAGGGTATCCCGATAGCTTTTGACAGGTTGCGGAAAATTTTGGATTTTAGTAAAATTTTCAAATCATTACCTAAATAGTCTTTCAAAGTTAAGTCACTGGGATTTCACAGGTACCTACATATAACTCAAAATTCTTCAACCGCAAGATTTTTCTCATAAGTAGTGCATGTTTCAGCTTACAAAAGAATTAATTAAGTATTCTTCAAAAATTAACGCAAAGCGCAACAGCTTTTTTTCAAAAACGTCACCGAGGGCGCCACAGAGAGATTCGGCGCGAAATCCCGGCCACTTGTCTGAAGGGGCTTTTTATTCTTCTTCGAGAGCGACGGTTTCATTCTAGCCTTAAAGTGACGCTTACCATCGACCTTTTGTCAGGTAAAAAATACTTTCTTAAGTTGACATTTGAATCAGATGAAGTAACGAGAAGAAAACTTTGTCTTTGTACTAAAAGCTTTTTGTATTCCAATCTGTCAATTTACTTCAAAGAATTCTGGCATCTAAAGCTAAACCAGTCAATATGTTTTATGAGATTTATGTAAATAAAATGTTTTTATTTCGGTAGAAAGTCCATTTGACTCGACTTAGAAACTAGTATTAGTAAATATAACTTCTGGGCAGACAATTAACAACTTTACGCCACAGTGCAGTGGCATGAAAGCATACCTAATGTCCCAGGATGGGCCTGGCTCAAATATCTGCAATAGTTCGCAGGATTCATTCCTTTCATTACCCTTCATCTTCGACCTTGGTCTCCCCGAAAAAAATATATTTATTAAAATCCCAAATAATACCCACACCTTTTTTATTAATATTAATATTATGATGATGGATAAGTAGGTACCTCAATGTATAACTTACCGTATATTTCTTAGAACTGGCGAGACGGGAGCGAATCTCGCGGCGCCAAGTGGATCGTTAAATCCGAGCCCACACTGACTGGTTGAGTGGCTCATAAGCTTTTAAGGTACCAACCCTAAGCCTTGAATTTTGTATTAAACGTATTTCCTAGATATACTTATCACTTTATCGTATTTTTGTAGAAATTGCAGTCTTGGTCGCTTTAGTCTTTGTACTATATCATCGTCCCTTTTCAGCAACCATATAATATTCCCAAACATAGTACAACAGCAATAATATGGTTTTTCAGAAACTTAATATTTTACACGTGTAGCTATAGGTATTTCAAGACTACTCTTGACCTGAATCTAAAGTTACAAGAAGTGATTTATGGCGAAAAGCGCAAATCGACACGGAAACTCGCTGATAATACAATAAAATAAATTATATGCATATGTAGGTATTTTATTTTGTCTAGCCTATTAATGATTGAGCAAAAAACAACTTACACGGAAAACTATACCGCATATTTTGAAACTTCGTATTGAATGTTCATTCTGCTTAAAATTATCAATTGAAAACACAAAAAAAAATCGTCTTTCTAAAAAGCAAACGAAAACGAACACTTTCAAATTTCAAAATAAGAACAGCACAAAAATTTATCTTCGCGCCAATACCAACGTCATTGCAAGGAGGTTTCACACCATTGTTAGCCTAAAATAAAACAAATTCGTTCTTGGTGGGAACTGACGCAACATTTTGGAAGCCCACCAGTATTTCTTTCAGTAGAAGACAGTTCTTGAATGAAAGATTAATGAGTAGTGAGGGGTGAAAGACAAAAGGTGCTTTCGAACTTCGTTGAGGCGATTTTAGACAGTCATCTGTTTTTTTAATGTTTTAAATAGTCCTTTGGGGCATGAGATTTGTTTTCGCTTAATTAGGTTTCGGGGTCTTTGGAAAATTCATTTAATATTTTATTCTTTACAGATAATATTGTTCGCGGAAGTCCCCATTGTGCTGTGTTGTTTTTTAATTTTGAATTAGGGCAGCATAACGTCGCGAAAACCTTCGCGGAATGGGTTTTCTGAACAATATTGTTTTTAGTCATTTTACTGTTTTATTCTGTTTAATATAAAGCAGGTTATATCCAAAATGAAAAAAGTTATTTAATTTTCATTTGCCACGAAACTAATTTAATCGCAGCATTTCCTCAAAATAGGACTGAAATCCGGTTTCGTTCCAAAATGCGCGACAAAAACAAAACTTGGACGGAAAAGCACCGGCTGCAACAAAATTGTTTCACAAAATACAATTTATTGTAGACATCTTTAAATGGATGCAGTCTATTGCGAACAAAACTGTGAACGCTCCAAAAGTAAATTAAAACAGATAGTTATTACGAAATAATGACGTTATTAAAACCTCCGTGATGAATCCAGACACTGAAATAACAAACGAAGGTTTTTTTTTTAACTTGGGCATAGACAAATTAGAAATAAACCGGCCAAGTGCGAGTCGGACTCGCGCACCGAGGGTTCCGTACAAATCCTGTATAGCTAAAAAGTGAGTCTCGCGCCAACCATTCAATTGAGAACAATCATAGTTATGGTAATTTCGTGAGAGTCAAAATAATTAATATTTTTTATTTTATAATATAACTAAATTGAGGGTACTGGTAAACAGTGAAGGTTTGGAGCTGATTTGATTATGGAGACTACAGAGAGTCGAGGGAACTCCTGAACGGTATGTTGCAACTACCATGTGTTTGGGCTTATTTTATTCGTAGGTATTGGCGAAGACTTTCCAAATAGATAGGTTTGACTGCCATTGTGGGATCGATAGCAAAGATCAGATATAGTTATGGGAACTCCTTTACAATTTATAACGTAACCTTGTGTTGGAGCTTATTTTATTTTAGGTGATGAGAATTCACTACTAATGGGATCTTTTATTTTTGAGGGATTAATCACCTAATGAGCCCCAGTTTCAGGTTTTGTTCGAAACTGCCTGACGACTTGTAACTGTCGAATTGTAACAACGACTGCTAGAGAGTAGGATTCGGGGCTGCTGGCTTTACGTTTCTAGAGCCTTGACAAAAGTGTAATTCTGTCCCTTTCTTTGTTTTATAAAGTCGGCTTTATTTTATTTTGTAGCATTTTACAAACAAATCCAACTTCAAACATATAAAAAAGCAAGAAAGAAATTAAAAAGATGTTAGGTGCATCGGTCTAGAAGTCGGTGTCTAGAGGATGCATCTATATTTATTTAATCACCGAGATCTAGACCGATGCATATAAACAGTTTTCTTGTTGTTTTTAGAAGTTTTTTTTTTTTTTTTTTTTTATAATGTCGGGACACCTTTTCACACACGGTCGGTTAGCCCCATGGTTAGTTATTAATTAACTTGTGTTATGGGTCCTAACACAACTGATAAACTACATATAGCTACATATATACATATTTATGAATACATATTGTAACACCCAGACCACGGCTAACAAGCATGCTCATCACACAAATGTCGACCGAGCCGGGAATCGAACCCGGGACCTCAGCTTCGGCAGTCCGGCATGGTGACCATTGCGCCATCGAGGTCGTCAATTTTTAACTTTTGTGAAAAGTTCTCGTCAATACGAATAATATAAGCCCAAACACGACGTAACTAAAACATACCGTTGAGGAGTTCTCTCGACTTTCTCACGTCTCCATCATCAGGTAAGCTCTAAACCTTCACTGTTTGATAGTATCACCAGACATACATCTGAGAATCAAGTTGTAATCCTATGCATGCCTACAATTTCTGCTAGTTGCCCTCGATTTCTCAGGATTTCCATCATCAGATCCTGACCTGATGACAATGGAAATAAACGAAGAGTATACTCTTTCACTACAAAGAAATGATTTCTCAAATCATCAATCCGTGAAACTTGATCGTTTAAATTCCCCATTATTAATGAGGAAAATATTTGATGTTTACACCTGATTTTCTCTAGATTCCCATGGTTCACATTGATGCGACTAATGCCATAGTAAATCAAAGCCTTTATCATTATACTGTGCTATATTTCGTTCGTATCCGCCGTGGGTATGGTTTCCATACTAAGGTGCCCAATGGCCTTTGAATGATTTAAAATTTTTCACAGTTTAGAGGCAATTATATTTAGGAAGTGTTTGGTATGAATTTCAACTTTAATATCTCTACGCGTTCATGTGAAAGGGTAGGTAGTAAGTTTATAATTATTTAAAAAATATTTTATGTCATGTAAGCGCAAAATAATATTTTAATATTTTATGTAACTTCAAATTTATCATTTTCGCAATTTTTCCTTTATCTGTACTATATAACGTTGCTTCGTGCCGAATTTCAGGATTCTGAGTTCACGGGAAGTACCTTGTAGGTTTTGATTCCCTAGCGTGTGACGGAAATTCGTCTAAGGTGTCGGTATAACTGCTGTATCTTTTGATCGCGTTAACTTAGAAGTTTGATTTTTTCACTGCCTAAAGGGACAATAGACCTAGGTATTTGGTATAAATTTCAATTTGATACCTTTATTCGTTCGTGAGAAATAAGGTAGTAAGTTTCATTTTATTAAAATATTTTTTTTTATATTATATAACTAAAAAAATGAGATTTTCGTAATTTTTCCTATATTTGCATTATATGACAATGCTTCATGCCAAATTTCAAGACTCTGAGTTTACGGGAAGTATCCTGTAGGTTTTGATTCCTTTGCGAGTGTCGAAAATTTGTTGAAAATATCGACATCATCGGCTGTATCTTTGGATTGGCTTGGCTAAGATGTTTGATATTTTCACAGCTTAAAGGGACAACAGACCTGAGCATTTCATGTGAATTTCATCTTGATACGTCCACGCGTTCTTGAGATAAAGGGTCTTGACAGACAGACAGACAGACAGACAGACAGACGGACAACAAAGTGATCCTATAAGGGTTCCGTTTTTTCCTTTTGAGGTACGGAACCCTAAAAAGGAAGATGATGATGATGTTTATGACCTCTTTAAGAAAATGGCACTTATGAATAACCGTTATAATACTGTTATTTCAATCACTAGTTATTTTTGGAACTTATCGAAAGCGATGGTATACATTGGATATCTAAAAACATTGTACGTTTGTTGTTGTTATGATTCTACCTTTATCCTGTCTCAAATAAACAATAAACCGTATAGAAATAGAATTGTTACAATAACAATGTTTGTTGCAGGCAGTATTTGTTCAGCTTGCCACTTATATTATTTGAACAATTCCAGAAAACCGTATTTCCTAATGCTATTGCGAATTGTAATAAAAATTGTTAATAAAAGCTATATTTTTGTAGATTTTACGAAAAACTAAATACGCAGGTAAATACTTCTGTAGGTACTAATATTGTAAAGAGGTAACATTTGTATGTCTGCTGCGTCCTACCTCTAGATTGCCTGGTCTGATTTTGAAAAATAATTTACCAAACTTTATTTGTGAGTACGTATCGTCGGTTAGATGTGAACGAAAAAGAAAATATGTATGAAAATAAAATAAAACTGCGTAGCGTTCGTTCACTTTCGGCGGCTGACAGTTAGTTTTGCTTAAAGACAGAATTTGACTAAACTCAAACATTTATCTCCAATTTCAAACTAAAATAAACGTCACTTAAAAATTTAAGGCATCAATTTAATTTTCACACGTCTGATTAAATGTGAAACTTGATTCGAAGGTGCCTTTAAAATAGATACCAAAAATGGCTGCCGACGAAGATGGCGTATAAGGGAGATAATGCTACTCCGTCCTTCAATGTCGGGTGCCTATTTAGGTAACGGCTGGCACGTAACGCAAGCCATCTAGACAGATTTAACAAGGCTGCCTGAACAGGTCGGGTTACCTAGGTTAAAAATTCACGCTATATAGAAGCGTACTGTAGTTAAGTAGGTGTGAACATACATGTATCTACAAACTATATTTAACAGGAATGGAGACTATACAAATTATCAGCTACTAACAAATTCTTGGGAGGCTTTCACGTATGTGAATTTAGCACCTGCTTCTTTTTGGGAAGACGGTTAAAAAATCAAATCAATCAGTCTAATATTCAACATTTTAATTTTCTCAACAACGCGTAACTTCATGAAAAGAGACTGCCAATCAATCAATAAGCATTGTACTAATTTAACAGTCAATTTCGAATAAATCGTCGACCTACATTAGAAGAGGGTTTTCCTTCAAATCGAAGGTACCATCAAGCTTTTATATAATAATACTCAACCCTTCCATTTGCAAAATAAACAAGTGACTCTCAATAAACCCGCTCGCTCAAGCCCAACATTGCTATCGCCTAAAACCCTATTCCGACATCGTCTTGTATTTTAATCAGCGCTTGCATTCAGTGATTTACGAGCACTTCTCGCGTTGACGTAAGACGGTGCTATTAATCTGATCGTCCCGTCGATATAGCTCCTTGTATCGCGGTATATCGCTCGATATTAATTTTGCAGCGCGCACTTCTAGAATAAACGCTTTAAGTCAATGTTTGGTAAGTTTAGAATTTCATGGAAAGATTAGATTTTGGAGTCTTGTATTAAACTTCCCTTGCATACTTATAGCTTTTATCGGCACTTCAATATTCTTAATAAGATCTATTCAATCAACTTTTGTTTTTGGGCTACTGCTGCTTTATTTGCTACAAATAGAGTAGATTGCAATGGAAACTGAAAGATAATTACTTATCTAGCGAAATATCTAAATCATACGAAAGCTTTTATGATAATAATTGGATTAAGTATTTTAATTGGGTCATGTATTGCCCGGTAACCTGATATGTATTTACAAGATCGTTTTAATTACTTATTGATTTCATTTTTATGATATTTTTATACTAGACTAACTGTTCCTCTCATGACATAAACCATTAAATGTCTGAAAACCTTAGGAGAATACTATTAAACCTTTTTAATAAAGCCTCTACCAGACTTAAAACAAATCCTGATTGCCCTCAAGCGATAACTGCGCCTTATTTTATTTAACAAAATATTATTACCAAAGCCGAGGTTCTTACCGAGATGGCTAATATAATAGGCCTTCATTCCTTATTTCCCATTTACATATAGTTGTTTTACTTTCAGAATCCATACTAAAATATATAATGTGCATAATGAAAATCAGTTTGGTTTGTTAAACTCTCAACCGATTTTGCCAAAAGAGAGACAAATATGACCAAAAATGAACCTGGTCTACCTGTCTAAAAATACATATAGTATACGTCAGCTTAAAATTTCTAAAATAATTTGAAAATAAAGTCCAATAATATAGAGATCACCTACATCACGCAACCTTACAAACTCGGAACCTCACTTACCTCTTCATAATATTAACTAACTAAACGTATAGAAGAAAATCATTGTATCGCGAACAAAACAGGTGCTAATGAACAGTTTCTTTCGAAGCCAGTCAATAGAAAGTTTCTTTTATATACAAGAAGAAACTTCGTCTCATTAAGCTATCTGGAACAAGGAGATTTTGAACTTTTTTCTACGGCTGCGGTTAACAGAAAATGTCGTATTTAAGCTTTTTTCTTAGACATGACATGCGATAGTTTTTAATTTGTTGATATTGATATTGCTTTATTTGTACTAATAAATTTTGACATAAAATTATATTTTTCTGTGCACTCTTGCAATACGGTGTAATTTTCAATAAAATTACTGATATTGAAAATACCTTTCGTAAATCAGAATTCTTCGTCATCATCCCTTATCCCACTTTGGTATTGTGGCGGGCGCAGTATGTCTTTTTCATCTATACTTCTTTGTTTGACATTATCTCACACTTGACATTCTCTATATTCATAATATTCTCCTTTACACCAACCTATCCATCGTTAGTTTAATCGTCCCCATAATCTATCCATCCATCCACATTCATATTTTATTAGAGTTTTAAAATGAAGTTAATCAATGATCATGAGTTGTTATATTTTTCACTTCATGTACCACTAAATACCATTATATAAGTACGAAGTATAAAATGGTACCACAAAATGGATAACACGCAAACTACTCGTTTCGTTTACTGAGTTAGTTCTCATATAATGCAATAAAGGCGATGTAGTTTGCCGCTGCAGTTTTTAGAGTTCCCCAAACGATTCCAACGGGGACCGCTTTTCATTTGACTTTCCCTCTCAAATGGCTGTAAATTTTCAATGGTAACTGCATTTAATTTTACTGTATATAGGGGGAGTTTATAACGAAATACATAGTGTCATGATGAAGTCCTCCTAGGCGATTATCGACTACGGCGGCTGTTTTCATATAAGGAGGTTAGCCAACTGCGCAGTCATACTTTAGTGTAGGTTTATGAAAAGGCATTTGCGCAGACAGGTGCACTCACTATTCCTTCATAGCCCTATGCAACAACCCGACACGACCGGAGACAGATCAGGTGCAGGACCGACATTTACGTGTACATAAAAAGCCTAAATAAGCCACAAGTAAATTAAGATTATGGGCGTGCTAACAGTAGGTATCCACTACGGTAGGTCTACCATTGACCTACCTACATATACGATTCTATCTAAGCGACAGTTGGTAACCAAATTATTCAGACAGTAGGAACAAGTTGCGATGCAAGTCTATTATTGGCGCGGAGTAAATGGGACATCAATTTGACGCGTGGTCTGAACTTTGTCTTAGCTACCAAGTGGGTTAATTGAAGCATCGTGTAAGGTGTAAGGCTAGATAGATAGAAATTATGTCAAGATGAAGACGTATGTATAAAGGTATTTAAATAATCAGTTACGTACAAGAAAATAATTTAGGACACTTTGCAATGTGAATTTGTTAGTTTTGACTTTTTAAAAGTCTGAAATGAGGAACTCAACATACACCAAAAATATCTATTAATTCAAAATAGGAATTTTTACGTCAAAAATACTTTCGTGGACCACATAAACGTACGTTATTATACAGTGGTTGCTTTTCATGTTAATTTAAATAATATAAGTGACTGTTCTCGACATTCCGCGACAGTCACGTAGCCAAAACATAATTTCGCAAAACAAGAATGATGTGTTATGCAAGCCGAAATCTTTCTGCACAACTATGACCATCGAAGTTTTAAGTGGATATTCTCGATTCAACGAAAATAATGCATTTGAAAAATTTGCGGTGGTGTCATATCGTCGATTTGATAAAGTTTAAGGCTGGTTGTGTCTATAGTCTAATGGTGAAACTGAGTTTAGGTATATTGTACTCTTTTGCAACAAAATAGAAAAACAAATTATTCAAGTTTGTATCTGACTCCTTTTCCGACATTTGTATTTTTAATCCTACCAACTTAATAAGCTATTTTAAGGCAATCTTGAGGGCGTACCATGTTAATTAAATATACTTACTTAGGTAAAAGTTTGTTTACTTATGTGTCTGCAGAATTAGAAATAGGAGTGACGGATGTATTTTAGGCACAAAAAGTTTGTCAGGCGTCTGGATATAAATAGAAGCTTAATAAGTTATTTCTAACCTACCTATATAAAGAAAGTGTAGGTATCGTATGTTTTATTTAAATTTTAATGTAAGTGGCAAAATATTTTCTACACAGCAAAACCGCCATTTCAAAGTTTTGCTATCCAAAGCCTTTGCATATTTCTGACATTATTTCCAACGACAGAATTGTTATCGATACACTCTAAAAAGTTAGCGTACCAACAAGGAATCGAGTTGGAAAACAGTTCTCGATTCCTATTGGGGTTAAACGAAACTCGTACATTATGCGAATATTTTATGTGGGAAGTTCTAGTCTATTTTTGTTTAGGTATCGATATTTCTTGACTACCTACGTCTTTGTTTTAAGTGGTGTTGCTCATTTTGTTAAAATGGAGTATTTCGAAATATAAAATGGTGGTGTTTGTTTTTACGAGTAATTATTTTTGGTAAGTGTTATACTGCCCTGCTAAGCCGAAAGGCGCTATCTCTGAGATACGTCCTTTTCGTTTTTTTTATACCATTCAATATATAATAGCTAGCTAATAATTATAGCTAGAATAATTTCGCATCTAATGGTATAAGCCAAATAGCGATATCTCATCTAAAACATTAAAATAAACCACTAAGAATTTTTTTTATATCTCAATTTTTCCTTAATTTACGAAGAGATATGACGGCATGTCGTTTTTATGAAGCCAAATAGCCTTATACCGACGTAGGCTAGAAACGCTTCAAAAATGTTAATCAAAAACCTAAGTCAATTTTTAAGCCAATAAGCGGTAAGTTCGTGTTTCGAAAAAGTTCCGGAGTTAGCGCTTTTACGCTAAGTAAATGTGGGTATTATTAATTCGCTAAGGTTTGAGATACGGCTAAACCTAAGCATAGTAGGTAATTAAAATTGACTTTAATATCTTTAGCAATAAGGATTACACTCACTTACATTTCACAATAATAGTTCATGCTTTGGGTCAATTTGTATGCAAGTATGTTTGTATATGCAAATTAAACAAAAAGTTAACCAATGCACCTAGCATTGCTAATATTTTTCAAATTCTAGTGTCTCATTCACATGTTCTCATGTCTCTCACTACGATCTATTAAGCTGGTAACGTTTCTTTTCCTTTTTTATTCTCAGGTTATGTAACAAACACTTGTACCTACGTCTATAATTTAACATAGGATCGTGAACATCTCAATTCTATCGGTTCAATCAGCCCACTGTTCTTATGCAAATATATTCAATTCGTGTGTAAAGCTGGGTTTGCTGTAAAACTACCCATTGTAACGTGATAAAACCCTGTTTTACTTTTGTAGCTACACAATATTCTGTTTTGGATTTTGGTGTAGGCGAGAACCTTGGCTCAGGTTTATACCGAAATTAAATAATGTTCATTTTTAAACCAACGCTTGTAAAACCGTTAAGCAGGTTATATGCTTCTCTACTTAAATGTCCTCTTGCGCTTCACCCATACTTATATTTGGATTCGACGTTTCTTCTCAACTTCCCTGTTTGACGACATCCTGCAAATTATTTTTTTCCCAGCTATATCGTTTTTCATACTATCTATCCATCGTTTCTTTGATCGTCCCTTTCCTCAATGCCTATCCAACATTATAACATTTCCAAGTTTTGGTTAATTACTCATTCTATGAATTTAAAATAAATATTACCTACGAATAGCTATTATATAATGCTTAGTAATTATACAAACATTAACAGTATAATTAAATTCAGTCCCGAATCGTCCCTTTCCTTCATATTTCATAAACCGGGTCATAACTTCTTTTTAAGAGTTTCCGCCTTTCCCGAGGTAACATCGTAAAATCCGGAAATCTGTTGAATACACTTAACCCTACTTTAACCTTGTAAAATGACCATCGACATGTTATTAACTGCGGCACACGAGGGGTTAGAAATATATGCATACTTTGAGGGACGAAGTTTATAGTTGATGTATGTTGAAATATGTTAGAAGGTAAACGTAGCGGAAAATACATGTTCTGCGATTTCGGCGGTCTCTCCAGTCCTGAAGCGCTTGATAACGCACTTCTTCCAGTCTGCTCCGATTTATGGTATCTTGGTTCGCATATTCAGGGCGATGGCGAAATAGATCGGATAGTTACGCACAGAATTAACGCAGGATAGATGAAATGGCGGCAGGTAACGGGAACAACTTGTGACCCTCGTATTCCCCTTAAACTTAAGGGGAAAATTTACAAGAGTATGGTCAGACCTGCTGTCTTGTATGGATCAGAGTGCTGGCCCACAAAAGCGACGAATGAAAGACAATTGCATGCGGCAGAGATGAGAATGTTAAGAGGTATGTGTGGAGTCACGCGAATGGATAGAGTAAGGAATGAGTATATAAGAGGAAGTTTGAAAGTGGCGCCGGTATCAGAAAAACTGCGTGGAAACCGGCTGTCGTGGTATGGGCATGTGATGCGGAGGAATGAGAGTCATGTTGTGAGGAAGGTGATGAGTATGAACGTGGACGGATATAGTGGAAGAGGAAGACCAAAAAAACGATGGATGGATTGTGTGAAAGTAGATATGGTAAGAAAGAATGTTACTTGTGAGATGACGGCAGATAGAAGAGTATGGAAGAAGAAAACATGCTGCGCCGACCCCAAATGAAATTGGGATAAGGGCAGGAGGATGATGATGATGATGATGTAAACGTAGCGGAAAACTTGACTTGGACTTTCAGGGTAGGCTTTAATTTAGTTGAAGGAAAGCTCAAGGTTTATATAATTTACTTATAAAAGTTTACCTTTTTGTGCTTAGGTACGTATATGCATTTTCAGGAAAATTATTCTGATTCCTGATTGTATAACGTGCGAGAAAAGCACTATACCCGCGAGGTCGATTGAAAAGGGAAGGAACTTCATTTGAAAAAGACTTTTTGACAAATTTTTGCTGCTTTGTTGAATTTAATAGATTACTAGTCAATATAGAAAAGAAAAGAAGAAAGAAAAGAAAGAAAAATAATTTATTTTTGCGCAGACGCACACGTATACACACAAAAACAAGACAAGGAAAATTATTATAACAAGATAAACAGAAATAATATCTAATATATCTAGACTACAAGTAATTCTCATCCCTCTTTAAGTATCCAGAGAAAAACAAAACCTCAAAATCCTTTAAAATGTGACTCCCAATTAAAAAAATAGTCGCACTGTCCACAACTCACGTACACCATAATTCTCTTACAACGCTTTCCGCAACCGTCATCTATTCTGAATACAATTGTACTTAAAATGTCGTTGTGGCACTGTCCTTTGGAGCACGTAACCTCGTGAAATTGCTAGTGAAATGCCCCCTCGAGTGAAATCGCCTTTGTCGACCCTTCGGTAAGCGTCCTGCCATTCATAACTTGATATTCAAAGATAACGGACGCCTTTGTGTGTTTGTTAAATATTTTCGCTTTTAATTAATTGCGTTATCTTCTTGCTGTGTTTTCCTTGGTGGGGCGTTCTTGGATATAAATAGGAATGATATAATGGTGGAGTTATTTCTTTTCTCTCACGCCAAGACGACTGAACCGATTTAAGTGAAGTTTTGCACTGATAGTTTAGAGCCTGAAAAAGAACAATGGACATAGGGTACTTTTTATCTGGTTGCAAGGAGGGGTTTTCCGGGGTCGTATGGACACATCGGGAAACAGATCGTTTTTTCTAAAAGTCAATAAAAAAATGACCTTAGACAGGTTTACGTCAGCTTCGACAGCAAAAACATATTAAAAGAAGCCTCGTTCACTCATACTTTGGACTAAGAGGCGACATAGGGTGACGTCATCGATCACGCTTGACGACAACTCCTGACGCTACGTAAATATTCGATTAGGGGTATCTATCACCCCTTACGCAATCTTTTTCAGCATGATATTCCATATTATGTTTCATAAAAAAATTGACGAGGTAGATTTTTATTACTGATTTATGTGACTATTGATAGTTTAATCTATACTAATATTATAAAGAAAAAAAATTGTATACTCAAGAGGCTCCGAAACTGCAGAACCGATTAAAAAATAATTTTCACTGTTGGAAAGTTACACTTATTTAAAGTCGTGGTGGCCTAGGGGGTAAAGAGCCAACTCTCAAGTATGGAAATGATGGAACGTCACATTTCCCGAGTGACATAGGGTATATTTTATCCCGGTTCGAGCAGTAGTTCTCACGTGATGCGAGTGAAACCGCGGAAAAACAGCTAGTTTATGATAAAAAGCTACATAGTATATTTCATTTCTAGAATGACCGACAATTCCTTAAAAGTAGAGAGAATCCGGTGAAGAAAATAGTATGGGTATTGGTCAGTAGAAAATATGTCATTCCTTCACACTCCTCCGACTGGAAGTTAAGTCTTCAGTTGGGTATTTTATTATCTCTATGGTATTACCTAAAATCCTAAAGTAACTATCATAATTCCTTCCCTAACTTTTGCATCATAATAAATTACGTGTACACAGAATAAAGTTACCACTCTCTTACATACCTTTTACATTACATAAGACTACATTTTCATACTTCCATCTTATTTTGAAGTGCACTGCGGTAGCCGAATGCATCTTCATCAGTGCGGCTGGTAATAAATTTCAACGCAATCCAGTGGGTACACTGTTGCTTCAAGGTGCATGAGTAAATCATTTTTGTTTACTGTTGTAAGTGAAAAATAGTTCGTAATTAAGATGTTCCTGTATTTTGTATTTTAATTCTCATTAAAGCGAGCTATTAGCACCGACTAAGTCATATATCAGGTCCTGCCGGGGCTGCGGGTTGTTCGAAAGAGATACCGCGGCCCTGGCACATAAAAGGCCTATGACGGAACACGACGGTTTTTAGTCAGTAAGAGTCTGACATTCCCTCGCCGCTGCTAACCCACAGCGGGGGGGGTCATTTGATGATTTTTGACATCGTTAAAAAAAAAATGTCATGTACATATCAGGTTTTATATAGCTAACGTTTACCTATTTTCTGCAACCGGGTAAAAAATACTTTCTATCCTATTTTACCTTATACCTTGTTTATCAGGTTATATGTTATCTAAACTATCTGTGTGCCAAAGAAGACGGGGATTTATAGGAATTCTAATTTAAATCGATTAAGTAGTTATGGCGTAAAAGTTCGACGTACTTTCGCCTCTATAATATTAGTAAGTATTTATGAAGAGAGGCCTAATACCTAACTAATAGTACAAACGTATTATTAAGGAGCTATAAACTACCACTCACCATAAAAGCCTACACGAGAGGTTTCAGTAAAACAATATTATCACATCACTTGCCAATGCTAGATAACTCGGCAAATATTGGTACAACGTCGAACGCTGAGTCGGCACAAATTTTATATGTATTGAACTATTATATTTGAGGAAAATATTTGGGAACACCGTTTGAAGTGTAGATTAAGGTTATGCATTTGGTTTAAGGTTGTGTTAAGCTAAATGAACGAACTACTAGAAGTAGAATACGTGTAATTTTTCGATGCATTTTATTGTGTATTATAAAATTCTTTTATATAAACAGACGCAGAGCATTCTTTCGATGAAATCTAATATAATAATTAATTTTATATGCAGGAATGGATTTAACATTTGCACCATAATCGAAGCACATATAAAACTATGCTGCAATTTTCTTCAAGTTTCTATATTTTCAGCATACACCAGCCCCGGATCTAGGGGGGGGCAAGCCGGGGCCCACGCCCCGGGCGGCAAATTCAGGGGGCGGCAAAATCAGGCGGCTGACTGATTTTAAATCCTACATCACAGATTACCATAATAGTTACCTACAGGGCCGTCTTAACCTATGGTGCAGGGTGTGCGAATAACCCGGGCGCCTCGGTGTCAGGGGGCGCCACGGGACGCCCCACCACCAGAAAATTTCGATGAAATTACACCCGTTCGATAAGGAAGTTCCATTGTATCATGATACTGACAAGCAAAGTTTCAAAAAAAGTCGCCTTCGCTATGTTTAATTGATCATTTTGATTATTTTTCATAACATCCTCCAACTAAGTGAAAAAATTCTCGCTCGCGGTTAAATTATCGTTTCTGTACTGTTTTTCTGATGGTTTATTATTTTTACGCACCCAATCAACGAACACAAATAGCACTCGCTCTAATCACGGTTTCTTTTTATTTGTACATGATTCCCAGTTTAATTTGTGAGTCTTCAAACAAACAACTTAAAAAAGTTCGCGCTCGCTCCGCTCGCGGCTACTTGTTGCTTGACAATGTAGGTACTTTTGTGTCGTAGACTCAAAAAATTTCGAGCTCGCTTCGCTCGCGCAATGTTACACAGGCTTTATCTTGTTGGCTTCATTAGTCTAATCCGCGCTATCTTACCTTTTATAAGTCAAATGTGGCGAAAAAAAATATTTGTGAAGTCCTCAAAAACAAAAAAGTTTGCGCTTCCGACTGCTTGCTACTTTACAGCGCTTTTTACCTACTTATTAACTTTTTGTGTACATTAATCTGTCTCCAGTAGCGGCTTTAGGGTAGGGTGCGGTTGGGCGACGGCCCAGGGCGCCGGACATAAGGGGCGCCACAGGCGCCCCCAACCAATCCTTGATCTGAATTTTACTCCTATTTTTGTTTTAAATTTCATCAAAGATCGCAGCTTACAAGAACTGTATCCAAATGTATGGATAGCATCAGGGCCGCCGTAACCTATGGTGCAGGGTGTTCGAATAACCCTGGCGCCGCGAGCTCAGGGGCGCCGCGGTACGCTCCTGGACCAAGAAATTTCAATTAAATTAATGTATTGTCATACAATGCCGCGCGCATTAGATACACTACTTTTATGTCCCAAAACTCAAAAATTTTCGCGCTCGCTTCGCTCGCGGTTTCTTTACTTTACACTTACACTTTTTTTTCACATATAGCTACGTTTAATTTAATGTCCCAATGCTCAAAAAAATTCGCGCTCCCAGTTCACAGTCGCCTTTTATTATATATGTTAAGGACTTAGTGATCCAAATCTCAAAAAAGCTTTTTCGGGCTTGCTTCACTTTATAGTTGTTTTTATTTTTGAAATTTTTTTGTCTACATACGACGGCTTTTTGCCTAGCAAAAAGGTAGCGTCGTTTTTAAGTCCTTTTATTAATAAGAAAGTAACTTCTAGTTTCTATTTATGGTACTACTTTAAGTCCCAAAATTTTAATTCATAGGCGCCAACACCAACAAAGAGCTATCTACGTTTGGGCTACATTTTAAGTCATTTTTGTTTTGAGTTCTAAAATATAACAAAAAAATTCGCGCTCGCTTCGCTCGCGCAATCGCAACCTGTGTTCCCGTGTTTTTGCATTCACCAACCAGCAATAACTTATGTACGATTGGGCTACATTTTAGGTAATTTTTGCTTTGACTTGTTAACTATAAAAAAAAATTCGCGCAATCGGTAACTACATATTATGTCTCTGTTTTTCGTATGGGTTTGAATTGTAGTTGGGGGCGCCGTAGAAATCTCGCCCAGGGCGCTAGTACAGTTAAAGCCGGCACTGTCTGTCTCGACTTCATAACTTAAACCTGGCGAACAGTTTGAGCCTACAATGATTTGGACACATTTTTTTAAGTCCTTTACCTGCCAAAAAAGTGACTTTCGTGGGTGAAAATAAACATAAGTACGTAGGTAGGCGGGGCGGCATTTTTCAGTTTTTGCCCCGCCTAAAAAAAATTGAAGATCCGGGGCTGGCATACACTCAACATCAAGAAATAGCAGGAATAGTGCAGAACAATTTGTTTAGAATTCGGTGGAAAGAGCAAATATTTTAAGAGTAATTTTGTGAATCAAATATTTTGTGAAGACTAATTTCAGTACAATTCTAACACAAAATTAGTGCCGAAATAGTAGAAATTCACGCTTTCCACGACAATAACAAAGACTATCTTAACAGTTCAGCCACGTAGCTTAAATATTGACTTCAATCAAATACCGTTTTGGACTACTAATTTATAACCCAGTATCAAGTTAAGGGCCGGGGAGCCTTAAAGCTGTGGTTTGCAGTCTTTAAGGATTTAATTGAAGTTTGGTAAAGCGCTTAAATGTCTTTGAGGCTTCTTTTCATGCTTAAAATATGATTTAACCCTAATTTATTTTGGGAAAAAAGAAGCCTTTTCAATTTGTAAGTAAGTAGATAAATCAGTATCTACTTCTGTCTATTGAAGCTCTCATTAGTGAATTATCATTACGTTTACGATATTTCAAAAGAAGAATTCAATACAACTCATCAAAATGATTTCTATTCTCTATAGATTAAAGTCCATTTTCCAAGAAACATATAAATAAACTTGTCACTGGATCACGTATAAAATAACCCTTACATTTTCTATCTTTTTAGATTGATGGCATGTATTGTACTGACCAGAAGATCAATGTCGGATTCTAAGAAGATTCCAACTTTGTATCAAATTCCACTAACCACTATTGCTCGACCTCTCATCTATATTTAAATCATTCTTATGACGTTATACTTAAGGATGAATTTTGAATGTACATGCCGAGATATGGAGGTCATTGTGGGCTGGACCTGTGATTTCCGAAGTTCCTAAGAGGACTCAAGGTCGGTATAAATAAGCTTCAATGGATCTATTTATATTGTTTTAACGTCAATATCAGTTTTTTTAAAAAGAGAAACTGATTTTTGCAAATAAAACTTCAAGGCACGTTTTAGACTAAACAGTCAGCCGATAGTTGGTCCGTGATTGGATTTTTTTTGATAGGTCTGATACCAGCTAAATACCTAATCTTGTAATATGCGTATTGTCATTCATCTTCATACTGATTTGTAATCCAAACAAACCATCGGTCGACTAAAAGTCTCCAGTGTACGGGGAATAGCTTAACGTAATTTTTTTCCTAATTTATTTTTTTATATTACGCCTATTGACTATCTATGGAATTAGCTGGACTAGGGAAACCACAGGGCACAATAATTACATTATGAAAACTTCTGGGCGGTTAGGCATTATTCGCTTTGCTCGTTAAAAGTTGTGTAAAATTAAACTTTTTAACAAGGTACAGCACATACACAAGGTACTCCTTTTAGGCTACTTTTAAGGGAATTAGGCGACTCAATTTTGTTTATCATGTTCCCAACCTTTTCCGGTATTCTTCCGAGCCTATGCACGGTATAACATTGCCATTTATAAAGCTTTTAACAATACCTACTAATAATATCTGTCGTTCGTGTGTACATCACCATTACATACTACAAGTAAATCCACTACATCTTCAGCTCAAGACAAAAGTCACACAATTTCAAAAAACAACCCAAAAAAACAAATACGAGTCTCTTCAAATCATTAAATTTTTTAATCAACTGCCATCCCTACCATAATTGTTGGCAGGTGGAAGTAGTGACGGGGCGAATTGCGTCACTTCGGCTTTCGGCCTCGTCCAACGGCGGGCCTGATCCGGCCCGTAATTGGCCTGGCATTGTCAATGAACATGCAAACGGACCTAGTGTGGAAATTGGTAATGTTTTCGGCCTGCATTCGGGTAAAGCCGAATGGCAGAATGGGCTTTTTAGTTTTATTTGGATTGCGTCGTATAGATGCAATTTTGTTTGGTAATGTTTGTGGTTGGTATATTTTGCAATTGGAGGGAGTAATTAATTTTTCATGGGTTTCAATTGATTTGATCCTATGGCATAAGCTTTTACAAAGTCAAGTTTCTGAAGTTCAAAGCATTAAATTTTACTTCCCTCTCAGTATTTGATTACTCTACCTATATATGGGTAAAAAAATTCTACGAAATAACATATCTCGTCTCTTTTCTATGATTTTTCTCAATGTTATTGATTCCAATCCCAACTAAAATACCAATTTCTCCGACAGTGATTTCTTTGAACAACTCCTTAACCAGTTTCTGCCCATACAAAACACACAGTACTGCCTTACATAATATACAGACATTACCAACTCCAAAAAGGTCCCAATATCCTAAACACTCAAATCGAACGGCCTAGAACCTTCTATTCATCGTATATCATTTCCCGACCAAAACACATGTTACCGAATACCAAAGCTTTTGTTTTTAAGGCCACAGATATTGGCCTCACTAAACAAATATAACGTACCTACGTCAATGTTGCAGGGAATTGGCCTGGAATAGTTTTGGCAGCTGTCTAACGGGTTAAAGAATAATACACGAACGGTTTTCATTTAATAAAATTAGGCGAGTGAAAGTGCTTTTGAAAATGGAATGCGATGTTCGTGTTTGGCCTGATTGTAGTCACGTGTGTTCAAAGTCAAAGATAACTAGTTGTAACTCATCATCATCATCCTTCTGCCCTTATCCCAATTTTATTATGCTTTCTTTTCCATTGTGACATTTTCATTTTCTTCATTTCTAGATATGTGAGACATGCCTTCATTTTCCATAATATCTGACGTCATTTCCCAAGTAGAATTCTTTTCAGCCATACCGTCTTTCACACACGAACTCATGTAATCAAATACATACATTACAAACAAATCACTAACCTTCAGACCTACTTCAGACCTTAAGCCAAATACGACTAAAATATCAGTACAAATATAATTAAATTACACAGTTTCAGATGTTCAAGAATTCAAAACATCGTAATAAGGATAAGTTAAGTAATTAGCTGAACTTTTAATGAGTTGCCGAACTACCGGCGAAGCTTTTGAACTGTCGTGTGTATACTGAAACTAATTAACGCTTGTTTCTAAGATATTTTCTTCTCTAAAGTGAATATTTTTAATTTTCTTTTATTAAGCTTCAAAATTAACTAATTATGATCAAAAGAAAATAATGGAAAACAATTAACGCAAGAGTCAAATAGGTTGTTAATTTAAAAAAGGAGATTTTATTATTTTCAAATTGTTTTATAAGGTTTCCCGCAAACTTTCAAGAATTAATTACGTATAAGGCTCTAACTCTACTGAAACGGAAAACTTCTACAATGCTTTTATACTAACTGATTTTCTGCTTGTTTTTTAAAGCCAACTACTGATGCGTTCAAAACTGAGCGACAGATACAGGTATGATGCTCGGAATGTGACGCGCGTAAGCTCGGTTTTGCGACACGCGATAAAAGTCTACTAGTGTGTAAGTGCAGTGAAACAGTCTGGGCTTTGTATTAACATTCGGAAAGCTGCTTCTAAAAAATAATTAGGCCTTTAGTATGGGACGCAACCTGCGTCGATACTCTTGCGCCATCCCATCTTCCAAGTTCTGCGTGCTGTGCTGCTGCTGCCGCTGCGGCCGCGGAGAACCTCAAGCGGCGAAAATATAATGGCCTTGTCGGCACCTATATTTTCGAACCGTTTGGGGTTGAAACCCTCGGGTCGTGGGGTCCGAATGCGCACACCCTATTTAAAGACCTGTCTAGGCGGCTGGTTGACGCTTCTCGTGACCAAAAGGCTGGCTACCCGCTAGCACACTAGTGGAAATAGCAGCCTATTTTGCAACTGTTAGCTGTACAGTAGTGCTTTAGGGGTTCCGATAGTAACTCTAAGTTCTACTATTGCTTCCGTAGCTGCTCATAGCTGTAAATATCACTTAAGGCAGCAGAAACTGAACCAAATGGCACTCTAGGTTTTACAAGAGATCATTCTGCAACCCATTTGCAGCCTACATCTTTAAAAGAGAGTTCAAACAATTATGTTAAAGGTTAAAGCTGCTAAAGAGTTTCTATTGCCGCTGATGTACGCGTTAGAACTGCATAAAGACTCTAATTGTAGACTTTTTAACGGAACTGTATAAAAGATATATTTATCACTTTTCTGCCACTTAAGGTTCCATTGCAGAAGTGATTTGTTCTTTTGTGCAGACTTAAGTAGGAATTTGATCCTCTGTTCTACTTATACCCACATTAAGGTTCCACAATAGAAGCAGGAGGTTAATAGACATTGCCTGCTCATTTGGATACATTCTGTTATTTTATTCATAAACACAAGCAAGGGCCCCGTAGATTTTGTTTTCTCAAATACTGATAACGAATCAGTTACAGAGGAAAAATAATGTTTGTTTTGAAGTAATAAAAAACTTATAACAAAAAATATGTATTTATTCAAGAATATAAAAAAAATCAGTAACTCCATTTACTTACTCTCAAGTATAGTGAAACACTCCGTTTTTTCCATTTAGATGGACAAATGCAAAGTTCTTGTTTATTTTGTTGTGCATTAAAAGTTTGAATTGTTTTGAACGGTACTCTGAAAACAAGGTAACACATGGTACTTAAGTGTTAAACAATTAACAATAATATATCATCGTATTATAGAGTTTCCAACGACTTCTACGGATCTCTAAACAAGTAGCCATTAATAGTGTGGTTTGATATCTGCAGTATCACAGTGCAGACTTGAACTGCAATAGAGGTACAGATATTACTTGGACCTTCAGAAGAGTGAAGCTTAGCGCTATGACGCGCAGAGAGGAGTTTTTAAGGTGGAAGTTGCAACTTAAGGCTGCTTTCAATGGACGCCATGTTTACAAGATAATTATTTATTAGTAGTCGAGAAATTTATATGTTTTTATCGCATTTGTAGTAAAATATATCTAAATATCGAACAAGCAACTTACTAAAAACGAATGTAGTCCAGTATGTAATTTCAATATCGTGTAGGTATGTGATACAAAAATATTTATGTAATAATAATTTATATATTTTACGATATTCTGAGGTAATTATTGAGGCGCGTTAAAAATACATCAACAATATCAACTATATTCACGATAAACTGATCTGCGTTTGTAGCTACTTACCATATAATACAAAATATAGCTCAAAAACACTTACCTTCACTTAATATTTATTTGTATTTAGTAATGTCTGACTCAGGAACAACAAATATATTTTATAAATGAGAGACAAGGTGAACGATCAGTGAAGTTTTCTTCATTCGGCTAAATTTGTCATTCATTC
The DNA here is from genome assembly GCF_022581195.2 of Helicoverpa zea. Classification (NCBI taxonomy): domain Eukaryota; kingdom Metazoa; phylum Arthropoda; class Insecta; order Lepidoptera; family Noctuidae; genus Helicoverpa; species Helicoverpa zea. The sequence goes on along the minus strand of NC_061456.1, from coordinate 10,090,314 downwards.
AATCATCGCCGTAAGAGCTTTAGTATGGTGTTAATTATTAGTTGCCGCTCCTGTATCGCTTTTATGCCTCTACTATGAAGTTCTAATGGAACTATAGACTGCAAAAAGTTGTGCCCCTTTGGCTGCAAAGCTGCTGCATAAGGTCTGTAGAGCACGCTCTGGCGCTTGATCTTGGCACCTTTGGTAATAATCGGATTGGCACTAAAGCTCTTAAGCAACAGTTTTGTGCTACTTGGGATATTACCTCGGACAAAGGATCAGCATGGCCATCCAACGAGGTAATGCTGCCAGCCTCTTGGGTACGCTCCCAGTTGACAGCGATGGGGATGAATTTTTTGACACCTTTTAGATATAGTGTATATATATATATTTTTTTTTATTGTTCTACTAGGAAAGTTTTTTTTTTTGTGTTGTAAATATCTATGTATATAACTTTGTAAATAAATTATTTTATTTTAGCTGAACTAAAAATAAAAATGGTTCAGACATTAATATTCAAATCACGTACGCAAATTACTTAAATTTAGGCCAAAAGGAACCAATAAAGTAATTTCAAACAACAACATCCGTGCGTTTTAACTTGGTATCTCGAGTCTCGAGGTATTTAAAATTTACAAGAACTGGTTAAAGTTGAGTTAAAGTTAAATTACTGAGTAATCTTCGTTCAATATCTTTGAGTTTTGTGTTCCGGTTAAATTGTGTATTCAGCTCGCAGTGCTTGCTTCTTGTTAATAGATAACTGGAATTGAATTAATTATTCTACGGTTGCTGTTGTATTTTATTAAATTGTGCATGCTATAGATTCTTAGTTTTCATTACCCTTTGTGTCGTTGTTATTTAAAAATTATATGGTAATTATGTTGTAGCTCATCATCGCGTGGTGGTTTGGCGATTCATTTTAGTGCTAAACTAATGATTGAACTATTAAACCGACTACTAAAAAGGCGCGCAATCACAAGTGCTATCTACCAACATTCTACCCAAAACGGCAAAATTTTCATTTCTAATCCAATACATATACTCTCGTTAAGGTAAAATTTCTCCCAGCCACTTAAGACAAAATATCCTATCTTGATTTATATAAATATCAACAAGCAAGACGCCAATTAATTCGCTCGAACAAACAGTAGCTCTGCTAATTAACAAACACAGCTAGGCAAAGAAAACACACTCTAATGCATGTTTCCTGTACCGATATTAATTTCCTGCTGCTATTTCCATTTAGCCTGGGCAGGATTTAGAGATGATTTTAGTAGCCCTTTTAATCTAGTGCAGAGAAAAATAAAACTTGTAAATGTATCTACCTAACCTCAACTTCGGTTAGCCTGGGTTCTAGTATATTTCAGAAGGATTACTTGGACCTCGAAGACTTATAAGAAAGTGTAAGACTGGAGCAATTCTTATTGCTTCATAAATAAAAATAAATACATATATTATGTCAAAAATAGGCTTCCCGATAAGAATATAAGAAAAATAGAATACAATATACTAATAGCAAGAGTGCAACGCACACGATCTACAAAAAAATCAACAAAAATCGGCCCGATTACACTATTCAACAAAAAAATAAATAAAAATATAATAAGTAAATCCCATGCGCAAAAATGCTGTAGACCAGTGTTACCTGTCCCTCACAAAGTTTGACAGGGGTGGCAAGTAATAATGTAAAACAAATGAAAATTTCCTGTCATTAAAGTAAGTCATACGAAGCTAGACCTAGAAAACATTAAGACAATATTTTCTTTCACATAACATTATTCTGGCGACATTCCAGGGTATATATTGTGCAGATGATTTTTTAATGGAGGAGAATATGGTAAGATTTCTGCCAAGGAGGAAGAGGTTTCTAATGACTTTTGCGAAGGAATTAGTTAATATTAAAAGATTTCAATATAGTTTTTAGAGAAAGTGTCTTTGACATATGAGCATCCATCGCGGTTTGCTCATAGACAGGAAATATTTAATTAATTTTGAGGCCCCAAACTAAATAATGACTTTCCGTTTGGTTCTTTTACTCATATAGTGAGAACAATCGGTATAGATAGTGATTTCTAACAACATTGAAAGATCCTGAAAGTGTCAATGCAAGGCAAACCTCATCTTTTTCCTTATCTGTCTTTCTTGGTCTGAAAGGTTGGCGCAAATAGTCTCCCCAGACAACAATGATATTATTAAGCACAAAATTCGTAAATAAAAAGTTATTCTACCTATTTATAAGAATCGCTGAAATTAATTCTTAATATGAGAGGCAATACACACTCATAACAATAATAACATTCACCAAAAATAGTGTGAAATCAGCTTAACAAATCATAGACACTTAAGCCGTCGCCAGTAACGATTACTGCGACAATAACATTAGCTCGCCTCAGTGGAACACTCGAGCACGTGACCCGAATACTCGCTGGACAACACACATGCTTTAATTCTAAGAGCCATTTTCACCAATAAGAAAACAGCCCCAGTAACACTGTATTCGAAGTTAAACATGTCATTTAAGTACTTTTGTTTCTACGTTTGACTATTATAGCGAAGTTGGTCAAGAAAAATGTTTTATTAATATAATAACTCGTATTATCTCTCGTTAAAAAGTTTTCGTTTAACCGGCAGATTACGTTTTGTATTTATTACTAGCTTCTGCCAGCGGCTTCACCCGTATCCCGTGGGAACTATTTCCCGTACCGGGATAAAAATAGCCTTCCTCGATAAATGGGCTATCTAACACTGAAAGAAATTTTCAAATCGAACCAGCAGTTCCTGAGATTAGCGCGTTCAAACAAAAAAAACAAACAAACTCTTCAGCTTTATAATATTAGTATAGATTATCTGATGTAACGGTATCCTAATAACATTGTTCTAAACCTTGCTTACATTTTAACTTAATATATTTTATTGAAGAACAGAATATGAACCTCAATCCGTCTCTGTGTTTCAAGTAGGCGTTGTAGATGATTTCCACGAAAACGTAAGTGAGATAACTTTATTAATAACCTTATCAATTACGCCTACAGAATTCGCTTCTCTTACATAGATAATATATTTTAAATTAATATTCTCTCTTTTCATAATAATACCTCGTCTCGTAATTAAAGTAATTATAATTGTTATTTCGAGAAAAGACAATTATAATGCAAAAAGTAAAAAAACTTATTTTTGTTCTAACTTTTTTTGCTGATGATGATTTGGAAATCTTTGGCAATCGATACAATATATCTCACAACTAGTCTTTCCAAGGGGTATCAAGTTGCCCACTTAAATGGGTTGAGAAGGTCAGATAGGCAGTCGCTCCATGGAAAGCACTCACACACGTAGCTGCATCCAGTTAGACTGGTAGTCAACCGTAATATAATTCTGAAATGGCTAACTACATGATGAGGTTAAATGTCGTTTTATTCGTAATTCAATTTCTTTTTTCTCAGAGAATATAAATTCTTATCAGTTAACAGAGGCCCATCCTTCATACTTAATAGCCGTTGTTAATTAATTATTCAGAATAAATTGTATTATCTCAAAAATTACGTAGACCCAAGGGCTATCGTTTTTATTCTACCCTTATTGATTGAGGATTAGTGGGGCGTAAAAATTTGCAATTGTTGAAAAGAGTTCGTGAGTTACAAATTAAAATACAGCACTCTGCAATATATTTTGAAAATAATTATTATGTAAGTGGTACTTACACAATAAACCGTTATACCTACATATACTAATATTTACAAACTATTACAATACTTAAACACCTTCTAAAAACACCTCCTTGAGGCTTTTTTAAACAATTTCGACTCGCATATTGACTCATTCCTGACTTCATTCAGAAAGTTAAGAAATATGTTTTTATATGCAAAAATATAATACAAATTTTATTCATCAATTACATAATATACAACAGTAGCAGTTTCAACACAGCACACTTAGATGCACCCATATCTCCATTTCAAAACTACGAACGATACAGATATATTCTTAAAACTTAGTCTGAAACACAGACAGACTGGTTAGGCGTTGATATATGAAAGCTTGGGGCAGCTGCAGCAATGTATTGTGTTTAAATATTCCAACAGCGTTCCTGTTGTTTAGCGCAAGTTATGCTGAAATATGTGGTCACTAGCTCAACTGGATGATCCTTTGTTTTTAATATGGTACATAATGCATACTTATTGAGGAAAAAGAAAAAACTAAAGACGCTTAACTTACTAATCCCTACTAATATTATAAATGCGAAAGTAACTCTGTCTGTCTATTACGCTTTCACGTCTAAACCACTAAACTGATTTCAATAAAATTTGCCACTGAGATAGAGTTGACTTTGAGAAAGAAAATAGGATAGTTTTTATCCCGGACTATTGAGAAATTCTCTTGGCAACGCGATATAACCGAAATCTACACTAGCACTAGCTAGTACTAATATAAATGCGAAATTAACCCTTTCTCTCTGTCTGTTCGTCACACTTTAATACCAAAATAATGAAAGAAATTTTGATGAAATCGGTACACAGATCGTACAGATGCTAAGAATATGGGATTCATGCACACAAATGTTTGCCAAAATCGGGAATTGAACCGGCAACCTTCAGGCTTATTCACTACGCTAGCTGGTAGTTTGAATGAAAAATACCCACATTACCCACACATTCCTGACGTCTTTGTATACCAAGCACGTGTTTTTACTTACGTAAAAAACGCAATATTATCTAGCAGTTTAATCTTGTCAGTGAGAGTTACAGCCATGGTTTGTTTAGACGCTCCGATGCATCAGTCAGACCACAACCGAACGAGCACAACGATGCAACTCTATAAAGGCTCTATTATTTATAGGTTTATTGATTTCGTTTTATTACTGTGTGATTTTTTGGGGGAAATGTTACCTTCTTTTTGTAGGATGTAGTTGGAGGATGTAGATTTTTGGTTTCTGAATTAACAAGGAAAATAATCAAAGACCGATAGTCCAAGTAAAAAATTGTTTACAATAAAAAACAAGCCAGAATAAGTTAATGTTTTGCATGTAAAAAGTCCAGTCTTCACAAGCGCAACATAAGCGCCACATATGCGAAGATTTTTTTTTACTTTTTCAGACTCAGTCTTCAGCTAAAAACTATTTTATATATTTTGGCGCACTGGTCACAGTTTGCCACAGTTGAGACTGTTCTAAAAATCTTATTATTTGACTTAAAACATATGATAGAGATATGCTACATGCTTATATTAACTATATACTTCGTACTGGTTAAAACTAGACTCATCCAGTTTCCTTTGAACGTAACTATAAACTTAAAATACACTCTCTATCAAAGGTGTAGCGGCTACGCCGTAGCACGTCTACGCCGTAGACAGCGTAGTCTCGTCGGCGACCATTCGTCTTTACGCCAGAGATTGTCAACCTTTTTTTTATACAGCGGGTTTAACTCGCGAAGTATGTTGAACATTATTTTCGTTCAGTACAAGAAGGTGTTTTCTGAACTTTTTATTTAAATAGATAATCGCATATATCAATATGATTTTTGTAAAATATTGCTGATGTTGGTGAGACACATTTTATTCAAAAATTTTTCATACCTGATTTACGCACAACAATTTACAGTGCTGGAGCCAGAGATCTGTCAGTCAATACACTTTTGAAAAACCCTAGCCAACCAAACACAGGAAGCATCTACTTACCTATCATACCAGACATCATAAACTTTTCCACCTAATTTGCGGTAAACCAACAAGCTAAGCGACCACAGTTTGAGTACCTCTGTCCGCCAACGTTTCACTCTGCTAGAATATTTTGTTTTCAATTCCGTTAGACGAGGATGGATCGAGTGGTTCTACTCAAATATATTTTACGTTTTGAGGTTATCCCAATAACTGAGTTTTGAGTATTTACGTTGTATGTTTATGTTGATTTTGGTGTTTCAATTGGAATAGGGATATTGATGATATCTTGGTAAATATTGAACAGCATTAAATTATTAAAATTCTTAATTACACACCTTTTGACAGCAAAATATCTCAAGTGTAAACAAAAACAGCCAAAGAAAATATCTTTCACTAGCTTTCGCCACTTCTACTGCCTGTTATAGTACTCTTTTACAGCCTTTTCCTTTATAAACTGGATACCTACCACATGAACTTTTTTTTTTGTAGTTTCTGAGATTGTCTCGTTTAAACAAACCAACTCTTTAGCTTTATTATACTGTAGACATAAACAATACTTAAGTGTCGTAGGTTTATTAACACACAATGTTTGATCCTTGTTAATATACCCATTATCCTTGAACTTGCATCACAATACAGCCTTCAGTATTTAGTAACTTTATGTAAATCCTGTTACCAGGAATTCAAAAGTTTTGAACCTTGCGGGTTCACGTTACCAAGATAATGAATTCAAAGTTCAATGGTTAACTTTACGAGCAAGGAAGCTAAAGTTAACTGGGAAATCTTAACTAATATTACACATGTAAATGTTTGTTTGTTACGGTAAACTTAGACGTAAAAGATGTTTAAAATGTTTAAAATACGCCCTAGAGGTTTTGTGGAAAGGCATAGTGTAAGTGACACTTAATAGCTAGGTCACTGACCTTAAATACTCTCGATTTTTTTATGGTTTTCTTATAGCTCTTTTTGTTCTTAAAATATAGGTTAAGCGAGCAAAGCTGTGGGAAATTATGTGAAAAAATATTTAAGCATGGCCATAGACACGAGCTAAGGGATACTTATAGGCAACTTTTTTCCTATTCAGTTCAAGATACGAATAAAACCACAGGAACCAGCAAGTATAATATAAATAGCAAACAAAATTCGTGCATAAATTTGAATGTGTTTCATTAATGTATTGTTAAGTCGTATTAAAGTAAAGGGTTGCTAAGTTTGTTCCGAAGAGAACAAAACAAATATTATTATGGAATTTGGACGCTTAGGAGATTTAAATACAAATTACTTAACGAGAACTTTGGTTAAGCTGTGTTGCTGTCACTTTCATGTTATTGTTAAATTAATAAGTGTGATAGAGATAGTGAGTTTTAAAAGTTCTTTGTAACTTGCGGTATTAAAATTATATTAAATCTTTGCATCAATTAGGTCTGTAATATATTTATCGAATGAAATTATAAGATTTAATCAACACCGAATGTTTGCGGACAGTTTCACTGTACAAGTTACCGTCACCTGAGAGTACACTGCAGATTTTTTGTCGGTCGATAGGCTCATAATCAGTATGCAAATGAATAGCAGTACGCACATAACAAGGATCAAGTACATATTTAGCCAATATCAGACCTATGAACTTTGGTTGAATGCACGAATCTGTAGTGTGTGGTTACTCTTAGCAGTGAAAATGTAGACCACTCCGTATCCCTATTCCTTCGTATGTCTTGCGTCACTAACACATTTCATACTTCAAAAATATACTCGTATATTTCTTTATATAATACTCAAAACGTGCTGACATAACAGCTGACTCCCACGTTTTATTCAGTCCACAAACACCCACACTTAAAAATGTCAAAAGTCATACTACATACGAATTTCAACTGACTACTATTTATATCGAGTGCAGAAAAGTAGGGACCCGAATTTATCTGTCGTCGGGCGGTTGGCAGAGTGCCAACGCGACCCGCGGGTCAATGCCCTCGGCCAATAAATATTTTTTGTTTACGTCACCCAATTATGAGAGCGTGTATTGAACGTGCTTTTGTTTTCTACTTTAGTGTTATTGAGAGATAATGTTGTATGGTACTGGTAGTATATTTAGTAGGGGAGTGTGTGAGTCAATTATCGCGGTTTTCGGCTTGCCTGGTAGTTGAAATGTGGTTTATACACTGCGTTTTGATTTTGTGAACGTTCCACTTAATTTTGACATATTGGGTTCATTAGATAAGCTAGTGTAATTTTTTTTACTAGATATGTATATCGGTAAAGCAGTTTAGTATATTTTAACTGATTTTCCAAAAAGAATGTTCTCGATTCGGATATTTGTTTTTTAAATAGACAAACTATTTTGAACGTTTTAACATATATCCATAGGTTCATACTGTTTATGCCAATATTGTTTACAAGAAAAACGAATAAACAACATAACATTTCTCATTCAATATGTTCTTCATGAAACATAAGTTCCATTCCAGTATATTTTTACCCTCAACTGCTTGCAGTCCACATTGGGCAAGCTATAAATTCCGATAGGCGCGTCGGGCATTCACTGAAGTATTGAACGGTACAACCACTTCCGAAGTTTTCTGCTCCCGGCTGCTGACGGCTGGCGAAACTATTTTGAGAATCTATGTGAAAAAGTTTTTTGTAGAACCTATTTAGTTGTAGTATGTAGCAAGGAGGTTTCCATTGTCAATGATAAAAAGCTAAATAAATTGAGAATCACTGTTCTAAGGTGCGATTACGAGTATTTTCCTAAAAGCTTCCTTTTCTTATTCTTTCTATTACTATAACGACTCTTGACTTCGACGGAGTCCATAGGGAACTAAGTCCTTTCCCAGATAAATTGGACTTTGGTTCGTCCATTTCAGCGTGAAAGCTTAACATTAAAAATCACAGTATTTAAAATTAGTAAGGATTGAACAGATTCATGATACAGATTTTCTTTACGGACTTCTCATTCATGCTTATCATGTGTACCCCTATACCTAATAGGTACTTTATCAAGAGTAACTATACCTAATAATATTTATGTGGAATACAGAAATAAAAACAATAAACTATCAAGCACTCATATTATTCGAAATTCAATTAGTGTCAACACTGTTTCAAAACGGCACCTTCATAAATATGTAGAAGACGAAAAGTATGGAATTGTGTTCGGTTGGCAAGCGGCCAGTAATATCGGTTCTAAACTGTATTGTTCTTCAGAAGTCAACTGTAGACTTGGGGTTGCCGATAAGTGTGACACTGTTTTTCATTCTTGGAACAAAAGAAGATCTTTGTTTAATTAAAAAGTCACTAGCTTCATAATATATTTATATGATCTCATGGTTTGTAAGCATACCTAAAATTAATATGCTGTTTTTGAAATAAGGTATGTAAATCTTGAAAGTAACACACGTTGTCATAACCAGACAATTCTGTGAAATATATATTTACATTACAAAAACGAATCGCTTTTACAACTCAACCACTTCCAAACTTATCCGCTAATTTCAACTAATTCTAAATTCGAAACTTCAACAATAAACATTAATAAGAACTCCTGGTACATTAAAACCTTAAGTCGAACATTTTAACTGGCAACTTCCAAAGCTGCCGAATAGAATTGGAATATTAGCAAAGCGGGGTAGGAATATTAGCAATTGGATTTGAAAATCGAATGAAATCAATGAAGGCGCCTTTCCAGGCGGAAAATTTCTAATTCGTGTTCGTCCGGGACCTATTGGGATCGGAAGGTAGCAGACACTTGGTTGAATATTACTTTGTGATATTTAGTCTAGAACTGAGGAAATTAGGATTTGATTTTGTGTGTCTGGGTGAATGTAAATGAACGTCATTTTGTGAACCAGTTTTGTTTTAAAATTTTATGGAGCCAAAATTTAATATCATATTCTAGATTTAGAAAGTATGCACTAGTAATAAGTTGATTCTGATTCAGAGTAGTTCCTTTGGAAAAGTTTAAGGGTGAGTTGCACCATTTAACCATAACGATAACCGAACCATCTTCAGTTGTCTAGTTGCCGAGTTGACCAGTTGGCGGCAAGTTCATATATATGGATTGTTAACAATATAGTTAAATGGTGTTATAGTAAAACTCACCCTTAGTTTTGAAACTGTATACACACAATACGGTAATTTGCCCCAGATTTTATTTCCATACAGAATGTCACTAGTTATTTCAGTCAGAGATTCAAGGTTAAACATCTCAGCGGTTTCGTAAAGTCTCGCGACAGTAGCTCGCACTAATTATTTCAAAGAACTGGAGGCGCGTTTAAATTGGTCGAGTAAGTATTCCAGTATGAACGGAGGAGCGTTGAAAATACAATTTCTTGTTGACTTCTGTAATTTGTTTGTTTTGAAGGTTCCTGTGTAAGCTCCTTCGTTTGTCTTGTAGTTAAGTTAAATAATAATTGTGGAATCAGGTTTAGTTTTCTATGTACTGTGATTTGGTCAGGAATTTATTCAGCTCAGTTACATCTCATTTTAACTAAAGTGTAATTTTATGTAAAATTATAATAATTTTTTACACTAACATACAATTTTCTTACATTTCCTTTTCATGTTTGAGTTAAAAGTCTTTTTTTTTTATATAAAATTTACCCGCTCCTTAGAATTGTGTAGTACCTATGATAAGCATCAATTAAAGAAGTCTGCACGATTGGTACCATCGAGTAATTAAGAGGTAACTTAATACTGAAGTTTTTAGTAATATTAAATATCTCAATTAAAGCCTGTTTTATGGACTTCACGAAACTACCTCGTCTTATAATGTGAGCATACCTCAACTGCGTCTAATGTCAGGTAGTTCCGCATATTTGGGCGCGGAACGCGGGCTATGGTCATTCTTTGAATTATTTGTTGTTGGAGAAATTAATTCATTTAATGAGGTTTGAAATGACTAGAATTACACAATATTGTAGGTTATCTTAACTTTATAATATTTAAAATTTGTAAGATGCAGTAAGTTATTTACCTTATTCATTTTATAGATTCCTATTTGCATTCAAATAACAGTTTTAATTTTATAAAATTGTATAACATTTTTATTTTATAAATGTATCCTCAGTAGTAATTTTAAAAACTTTCAGAAGGGAATTTAATGTACTTTGTTAAATAGAGTCAATTTTTCGCATTATGTTTCAAAACGAACCTTTCATAAAAGTGCTCGTAAATAATCTGAGTTACTAGTAAACCGTTGTATTTATTTATTTCCATGAACATCATACAGGAAGGCTACACTCGCAGTAGTTCCGTGCCTCCTGCCAACATAAACATGTTGTTGTTGTATCCTAAAACCTAATATAAATTTTATATTCCAGTATTACGTCTTGTAGGAAATATGAGATCTTTTGAGACAGTTTTTCTTGTTGTACTTGATATTCTTTAATTTCACCTATTTTCTGGAGGAACAACTTTCTGCACCCGAATAAATACTTATTTAGTATTCTGATGTATAAGTTGTATTGAAGTTTCATCAAGATCCGTTCAGCCGTTTGCGCGTGAAGAATCAGCATAAACAGATACTCACAAACTTAATAACAATAGGGACAGAATGAGATCGGACAGAACTTATGTACCTACTACAAAAGCTTTTTCTTGTAAAGTCAATTTAAAATACTTAATACTTAAACAGCAACTTCAATGTAAAATAATATTTGATAGTAATTTTAACATGTATCGCGTGTTGACCTCTGTTCATGATAATAACATTTAGGTCGAACCTAATATTAATTTTCTTGCGCTTAATGACTGCGGGTCAATTAGGGTATAATGTTACGTATTATTTTAGGCGTGACGACATTATTTTATATTTTTCATAATATAATATCAGTTTGACATCATTATCTGCCTAGCCTTTTTCCAACTATACCACACGTTGGGGTCTATTTACCTTATTCTAACTGGATCCAGCTGATCTCCACAACCCACAAATTAGAAACTGTTTATTGTTATTCGATAAACGCAAAATCCATGGTAAATTATTTTAATGAAAATGTTACTTTTTCATGGGCTTTTTAGGTAAAATTTATAGAGAGATAAGTAGATTGAAATATAATAGGTTTTTTAACTCTGGAAGGTATAATGATATATATAGATTCGCTAAGATTAAAGCAAAAATACTTTTTGATCCACCGTTGTTTTTAGTCACTGCAACACAGTAGGTATAAAACAAAAGAAAAGATATTATTAAAAAAGATTACTTGTTGAAAAGCAATCTCTTACAGACGCGACCTTTGTTTGCTTACGCTGAAGACAATAGAATCTCTCCCGGCTTATTATTTTTCTAAGTAACTCGCCTTGAGAGAACACAACTAACTGTTATTTAATGTTATTGCAGTAGGTATATAGAAGATAGAAGTCGGTATAGAAGTCTTGGAAAATAATTTTAGAATGTCTTGTCATTTTTGCAATTACCTACAAACTCTTTGGAATAAATATTACATTGCTGTGTTGAACAGGATAAGAGCCAGTTGCTTAGCTATCTTAATTTGTGTATCAAATCCAAAATAAAAGACGCCGCGGTTATATTGGGATTGCGAGAGATATTTACACTGCCGTTCTATAAAAACCACTAGCCAAATGAATTAGAAAAGGTTATTTTTTTTAAAGTGTCTCTACTAATTCTGGAACCTGAATTAAACGTTTAAATTGCAAGAGGTATACAATTTCAGAAAATGTTTGCTTTTGTTCAAAACTGATACAGGCTACGTTTCATAAGACTTAAAAGTGACTTCGTTATATTCTTACAAATATTTCATTTATTAAATTATTATATTTCCCTCAAACCGTCTAACAATACTTAAAATGCAATTTACTTAGGATATTATAACAAACCAACCTTCACTTAGTATTTAGAAAAATCCCGATAAAAATCAAAGATGAAAGCAATTACATTTCCAGGGATTTCTTGTGCCAGCGATCTGAGGATAAAAATAGAACAAAAGGAATAGAAGGCTAGACCACAGATATAAAGGAGTAGATAACTGAATAGTGCAAGTGGTTGCAATTGTGATAATGTCTAGTCAGCGCTATACGTTGGCTATACTATGTTTTATTGCTTAGTTTTTTTTTTGTTTTGCAAAGTGTAGAAGTTTTTAAAGTTGGTGGCAAAACAAACGTCAACAACTTGCAGACACTGACTTTTGGAACCATATGAAAAAATATTTTTTAAATTGTTTTTTTTTTTTAATTGTAAAACTGATTTTTTATAAGATGTTTTGATTCAATCAGTAAATCAATTAAGATGTACCTAGCTTATGATGAGAGATTTCTTAGAGAAGCAGTTAAGAAAACCAAAGTGTAGGTTCTTCCTGACCATTTCAGTTTCTATGTATCCGTGGTAACAACGACGTTGAATGAGAAAAAACCCGGGCGGTATAATAATCGCCTTGTTAGCCATGATTGTTGTAAGGAGCCCGTCGGAGCATTTAAATCCAGAAATTGCCGGCCCCTGCTCAAAGAATGGTCAACTAACTTTTGCAAGGGAAAATTGGAATTTGTGCCAGTATTTTCGTGGTTGTTTTTAAGCGAATGTTAGCAAATAATTAAAATAATCCGCCGGTTATATTGCAATTGTACACGTAGGTAAGTACCTAGTTAACATTTAAAGTAATGTTACAAAATGAAAGCATAGTTGGCTGTATTTTTTTGGGATAACAGATTTAGTAATGAATGCATTCAGGCAAACCTTCCTCCAGTTCTTTTTAAATAAGACCCGAAAATTTTTACAACATAATGTTTCAATGATATAACAGACGCTGTCTGTTACTTGTGAAATAATGTCTCATAGAGGAGAAGTATGAAATTAGAAGACATGCTACACTGACCCCAAATAAATTATATTTTAATACTTGTTATTATTCTCACGTGAACATACAATATAACCTTTTTCAAACTTAAAAAGTAAATGCATTCATTTAATAGTGTCAGTAGAACTTCGCTTAGCGCATACACTCCACTCAGAAACAGTCTTCATGCATTCGTCATGACGGCTACGTGACTGCAAAGACAATGGACCTCCCTGCATTACCTCATTTGTTATTTACAAAGGAATTTAAATATACGGCCTCTGTGTAGGATTGAAAAATAACTCCCTTTGCGTTTTTATATGAAGTCAAAGGTAATGAAAAAAACTTTGTCAACATGCTTCTATTTTTTTGATATTTATCAATGTTTTCATTTACAGGAATGTAATTTATCCAAGCCCGAAGAATACTAAAGATCCGAATCATTATAAGCATAACCATAACTTTTGTAACAAAAGCAGAACATTGGTTTTAAAAATCTAAAGACTTATAAATTCTTCGACTTTAAAGTTTAACCAGTACAAAAATGCAATGCTTATAAGATTTAACATAACAATAAAAGCTTTCAAAGCCCAAGAAAGACCAGCAAAACGTTCTGTCGAAAGTATTACGTAAGAAATTGTTGGTATAATAAACACGGCAGCCACAAAGCCTAGGCGTTAACTTTATCACTGCTCGAGGATTGTACGGAGAATACAAACATTGCCTTCAAGCAGACGTTAACAAGTGAACCGGGTCATTTCTTGTTGGATATGTATGGGTTGGTCAGACGCGCTGTAGTTGAGTTAGTCTGGAGAGAATAATGGAAAATGTTTTTAGTAGTAGTTTTGGTGTAGAAAATAGTAAAAGTAATTTACTTAAGCAAAATACTAATTATTAAAATACTAAATTTTAATACTTAAACTATAGCTTTCTGAAAACATAAATAAGATTGAACGAGTGCCTACATCGTGTACCTACCATGAAAATAATTATAATAAGGAGTACCTACACAATCATCTCTGACAATACATGAATTTTCAAAGCTCTACATCTGTCATTCGAGTCTTCAAAGAAGACATTAAATATTGGATCCCATTAAAAAAAGGCAGAAACCTATACCTAACAACTCTCATACACAATACTTGTGTATACCTGCGTAAAGTTTAGTAGTAAAGCGGCACAACGGGGCACTTTCATGTATACTTGACCGTAGCGAGAGCCGAGTCACTGTTATGTACGACAAGAGACAATTTTAAGTGGGGTACCTACTAGGGTTTATTGCTTTCAAAATATTAAGCAACTGGGAGTTTGTTAAGAGTTGTCAAATATAACTTTTCTATTGTATTTTGTTTTTATTGAGCAAAAAACTGTTTTCATTGCATATATTATGCTAGTTAATACGTAGATGTGAGTCAAATTAAGTACGAGGTGATTCGAATAAAACCCAATCTTGTCTTCAAATTGAAGAAGAAATCTGCTTCGAATAAAACTTTCTTATTAAAAGCAAAACTGGTTAAGCACCAACTGAAAACCTTTCCGGTCTTTAGTCCCGACCTTCCAACTCCTTATACCCTCTAGCTAGCCAAAACATGAAAACGATTTTCGGAAAATCGTTCCACTAATGTAATAGTACTGTAAAATATCAAGGAGGTCAACTTCAACTGGCAAGTACCCTACATTCGAAACAAAAGAACATTTTACTTAAGTTTCGAAGTGGTTTCGTAACTGACAGCTCAATTTATTGTCGGCTAACGGAAATTTTGGCTGCCCAACTTAAACTTGTAAAGAAGTGTCAGGACTTTGAATTACATATTTGTTTACTTTGTTGAGTTAAAGTTTTGATCCTTTCTTTTGTAAAGTGTTTGTGAGGAATGTGATTTATCGAAGTATAACGTGATTTTCCTTCCTTTGTCATATTTTAATAAGTGACTAAAGCCTTTCAGAAAGTTATATTCGTACATCTCGTGTGCAACATAGATTGATTCAATTACATTTTATGAAACTTTAAAATATTTTAACATTTAAAAATTACAGAAAAAAGAACCAACAAAGAGCCATTTAAAATGTCAAAAATACCAAAGTATCAGTCCGTAAATAATTCCGCAAACACAGTAAAAGTACCAGGCCAACATAAGCAGATAGAAATATTTCCATGATCCCAACCAGTGTGTTTTCCACAACCTCTGACCACAAGCAAGGATCATTGGGTTTAGAGAAATCTATTGCGCAACCTTCTAGTGCCTTTTAATTTAACCGGGCTTAGGCCCGCCGGCGCCGAGTAGGCTTGAATTTCTTATTACACGTACAAACTTCGAAGAAACAACTTGTGAACAATGTAGAACACATTATAAATTATGTACCTACTTAGGATTATGTAGGTTAGTTAGGAATAAAGGTTTTTAAATATTCATGGTCTGTTTCATTATTTGCACGGTTTTTTTTTTAATTCGAGATGGGGTTGCTGGATTAAATCATTATAGGTTAAAGTTACACTGATTGAAGTTTATTTAATTAAGTAATATTTTTAAAAATATTTGTTAATCTATCTATGCTTTGTTTTAAGAAACTTGCTTACTTTCTTTTGTTCTTTTGTTCAAGAATAAATTATTAACAAAAATGGCACTGTCCTACAACTGAACTTTACGTTAGCAAATTCATAAATTGTCCCTAAAAGTTCCATTAAAACAGTAAAGTGTTTCTTTAAGGCTACTTTATATTTACATTTAAGACTACTTTCAGGCTTGGACACCTGCTGAAAATGTATAAAAAAGTTCAAGAAAGATGGCTTTTCCAATTTTATTACAAAACCTTTTTTCTGTATTTAATTTGTAGGCTTCCAGCAAGATAAATCAAAATTGGAAAACCATTTCAAATGGGTTTATGCTACATTTTTTAAAGGAAAGAACAGATGCTTTTGAGGACTCAAAAAAACAGATTTCAAAATATAATTTATGGTACGCCAAAGTTTTGAAATCGCTTAGTACCGGATATGATATTACTAAACAAAGTATTAATAGAAAAAAATCCTCAGGATCTGTAAGCCATCATAAATATTCGTTCAGAATATTATTAGAGAATTTTGCTCCGGAAAAAAATAAGTTATTCTTGTTTTTGCCCCAACCTTTCTTTCTGAGAAATTATATAGAGAATGTATGAGCTAATATAAGTTGTACGGGTTATCAAAAGATTAGATTGACGTGTATGTTTACTGATGTCAGAAAAAGGAAACTAGATATAAATAATATTTTTTGGGAACAAGCTACATATTTTTGCTAGAGGAATTTCACGTACCTACTTTTCTTATAATAAGTAGCCTTTAACAATAAATAACAGAATTATAGAATTATAGATGGGAAGAGAACTGTGAACTAACCTTCTATTGAACTCATCAATGTACTAATCCAATTTGTCAATCCGTATTGCTATTTTTTATTTTGCCCCTATCATTACGTTAATGGTAGTTTCAAAGTCAAAGGAAATGTTTCGCTTTTCAGTTGTTTTTTTTTTCAGTCTAACTGCACTACAGTTAGACTGTTCTTTTTTTAAATTCAATTGTTTATTGTGAAAAACATTATGTTAGAAGCGGTTAAACCTTTGATAAAACAAGTATCTTGTACCTAAATAATTATGTTTGTAAAAAAACTAATTAAGTAGGTATGCGATCTCTATTACCGTAATCAGGACTCTCAAAAATAATAATATATCCTCAAAATGGATATTTGAGTTACCTAAAAAACGCTTCAAATATAACATATGGACACTGAAGTACTAGCATTAAGTCAAAAATAAATCAGTATTGTATCCCACAAACTGATATCTAATAAACGTAATACAGATATATAAGAATGCAATAACTTACGATATGAAACTTTAAAATGAAGAATGGCAGCTTATTTGTAATATTTCTTCAATATTGTGTGACATTATTGGAGGATATTGCTTTTATCGTTTTTGAGATTTGAATATAAAATGGCATTTTGTGAAACTTTCTATTTTAACCTTCATTTATGAAAACAACATAATTAAAGGTGCATGCTTACTTTAAATATGCCTTTTTACTATTTAAAAATTAGATAGATTATTTAAACAAACTCAAAAACGTTTATTGAAATTAGGCTGATCAATCAGCACTTTTTGAACGTCAAAAATGAAGAACAGCCCCCAAAACGCCCGCCCTTCAACACTTCCTATGTGTTTTGGTTGGAAAGCTGAGAAGTGGCGCAACAAACTCCCCAGACAGGAAAATAACGTAGTATAAATTATCCATTTTTTTTTAAGTTTAAGCAGAACATATATGTATAGGTATAGTAAGAACCGCAAATGACGCAGCTCCCACGAGAAATCTATAATTGGAGTGAATTCAACATGGGTCAGTTGTTGCAACCCCCGCGATTATCTGATCAACCCCACTAGATAAGCGGTCACACAAACTTGTAATTAAAATATATTCATCTATTCAATCAGTACCTATTAGATATACGTAGATGGTCGATTAACCTCCTTGCTCGGTCGTTGTAAAGCACTGGTACTCAGCTACATTCAGTTAGACTGGAAGCCGACCCCAACATAGTTGGGAAAAAGGCTCGGAGGATGATGAGATGGTCGATTAACCGACTTCTTTAGGAGTAGGTGCATCCAGGTGTCTAAAATATTCTAGAGCTGTCAGCAAACTCTGCGTTGTCTAAGGGCCGACCTATCCTTTAAAAAAAAAGACAAACATTTGAAAAAGGAACAGTTTGATTTAAAAAAATACACCTGTTCTTTCTATTACAATCCGGACCACAAACAACGTCCAACAACGTAATACTTCAACAAAACGCCATTATTTACCATTATATATACGATTTACATAAGGAAAGCTACACTCGTAATCTCCTTAGAACCCATTCTAGCTAGGCGAATATCGTCTTCGTGGGAGAGATAATACCACGGAGGAAGGAAAGGTAACGGAGATGCCGTAAGGAAGATAGGTCAGGCGCTTTCATGTAGGTCAATGTAACTTACGGTACGGGATCAGTTACTAGAACTAACAAGGCGTCTTTTCCAATCAAAACCAATCTATCAAAAATTGATCTTAATTGAATGGTGATTTGTTTTTAAAATAAAAAATGAACGCCTTCCATAGAAATAGCATGTGGGCGTAGCCAGTAACGTTCCTCGTTCATTGCACATGCATTATGACATCTCCGCTAGTCATTTTATTCTACATGGATAACACTATAGCATTATTTCCTTCTATTCAGATGTGAATCGCTTTACAAAACACACAAAGATGAGAATAGTTGGAATCTGCTTAGAGAAGAATCGCGGTTCTATGAATAGGTATTGCTAAACTTTATTGAATGAAATCCCGGCTTCTATTTGTGGTTGTATGAAATATTTATTGGTTTGTATTTAATTTTTTTTTTCTGGTTTACAGCCTTATGTATTACGCAAACTGTTGAAATGAAATATTTAACGCATAGAATTCGAGTGCCTTCCAGACATGACTTTATTTCCAAAGGTAGTAAAACTGACTTCAAGAATATACCTGAAACGTTACGCTAAGTCGCACAAACACTTTGCTGAAAACCACATTAAATAGACAGGTCAAACTGAGAACCTCCTTTTTTATCTCAGTTAAAAATATTCTACCTATTCACAAGGTTTTATCCACGCCAAACACATTTTACTTCATGGATATTAATGACAATCCATCACGCGTCCATTCTATATTCTGACGTCATCAATATCGCACAAACATTGGTCCTAATATTACTGTTTGCGGTCCTTTTAGCCGCGCAGCTAACCAAACAGATCTAACTACACAGATAGCCAATTAACCGTATTTGTTTTACTGACACATTGGGTGTAATCGATCAGTGCTCTGTATCGGCGATACCGAATTCTGCCGCCATTTTGAATCTGTGACTGTCATAGACAGGTTTGAATTTGGAACTTTATCCGTTGCTGCCAGTATCATTTTGTTATATGAGGTTCATGGTGAGGCAATTCGGATTTTGGTGAGCTTTTTTTAATAGTGAAAAAATTGGGATAATTTTCTTAACAAGCTAGTTGAGCTAGGAGGCTAGTTATGCTATTTTCTTTTAAGATCATATAAAAACAAAATCATAGATTTACTTTAACATAATTAGCGAACTATTTCCGTTGCTTTAAAATCACATGGAAAAGCTTATAAATAGCTTCACCCTCTTTCTTTGAATAACTTTATTAGTACTTAGGATATTCAATATTTCTACTATTGTGTTTTGTTTTTTACTTTTAAATATGTCATAACTCTGAAGCAGTCGTCTTTGTGACTTTTTAAAAAACGATAGCAGACAAAAGGTGCCATATAAACTTTTTCGACATAAAAGTTCCACATTTCATATGGATGACAATCCAAACGTCAAAGTAATTTAAAAAGTAATATACCACTCAAAACTCGAGACATGACGCAATATCTGCGACAGTCAACGTGTCTTTTAAGAGAAAAGATGGCCTTTTGTTCCCTTTCTTTAACCTTAATAAGCCCGAAATTAAAGACTTGGGCCCATGAGTTTAAGTCAAACAAGGATTAAAAAAAAATCGGTAAAAAAACTTTTAAGTTAAACGGTTTTATATCTTATGTGCACTGAAAAATAAAAAATAAAAAAACAGTTACTTACCTATAAACCTACGTAGGTGGTCCCGGTCATATTAGACTAAAATAAAAACGTGGGGCCCATTCATTCCGTAACTATTGCTGTAATACTTTCTTCTAGCTAGAGGTATAATAGGTGTGGATTGCATCGACTTACTATAATCATAACTGGAGATTTTGACAATCAATAATCAGCCGTAGCGGCTTCATCAGCGAACGCCGAGCTCACGATCTACCAAAGTATAAAGATATGCTTTGCCATAAGTAGGATTTCAGAGGGCCCCACGTTTTAATTTTAGTCTAATATGACCGGGACCACCTACGTAGGTTTATAGGTAAGTAACTGTTTTTTTATTTTTTATTTTTCAGTGCACATAAGATATAAAACCGTTTAACTTAAAAGTTTTTTTACCGATTTTTTATTATCTAGTTTTTAGTATTTAATGAAAATGCCTACCGAATATTCTTCATTCTGTACATGGGTCAGCAGCGGTGAGGGAGTGCCAGACTCTTACTGACTAAAAACCGTTCTTTTTCGTCGTAGGCCTTTTATGTACCACGACCACGGTAACTCTTTAGGACAATCCCGCAGCCCAGGCAGGCCTTGGCCCTGTTGGGCCCCGTTGGGGTTGCTGACAGTATTCTACTTGAGTAGCCCTTTCATTTGATACCCATATTGAGGGGGTTGTGGAAAAATATGTAATCCGCCATTTTGTACCGGCGGCCATCTTGGATTTACAATTGATATTACTATATTGTATTGTCATCGGAATTAAAGGTGTGTACCAAATTTCAGATCAATCTGACAACAGGAAGGCACTGAAATTTCAATTTCTAAATTTGACCCAAGAAAGAATGAATAAATAATAAAACAAACGGGGTGAGCTAAATAAAACCGTTTAAAAAAATAAGATGATAGATTAAAAATGTAATTTTTTTGTTCTTTGCAGACAAGATTATAATGCGAAATAAATTGAAGAATATAAAACTGAATTCTACCACCAAGTATTTATTGTTTATCCGAAAAAAGATAATATGTTTTACTTAACAGGGAAGTTTCTATAGCGTATCAAAAACACATAGTCATATGAGGATAAACCTTCAAAGGAAATTGATATATTGATGAAAAAATATTTGTAGGTAATATTTTCACGGGATGGGATATATTATACGCAAAATAATTGGAAACATATTTTGTACTAGTTGTTGCCCGCAACTTCGTCAGCGTGGGTAATATAGAATCGTCAAAATAATACTTATTCCGTAGGTGCATTCTTTCACGTGACAGTATAATTAGGATTACCACTTAGCAGTCGCGTAGATTAATTGATCAAGGTTGTGTTATGGATGTGTGACCATTTATCTAAACAAAAGAAGTAAAGTTTGAGACATTGTGGATATCTCTGGATCTAGTCAGCTAATTTGGAAAATTATTACGTATGGTGAGTAAGTAATTTTCACAGGAAACAGCTATAATCTATGTGTATATGCTTTGAGTCTGACAAAGCTGTCATTTGTACATTTTCTGCAGCTGCTGCGACTAATCAGAAGCCAGAAAGTCTGTCAGTCTTACCATGAATATCGTCTTGTGTAGTTGACTGGATTAAAGATAGGTAGATAGGTAGTCGCTCCAAGCAAAATATTGGTACTCAAACAGATTCGGTGACTGGAAGCCAACACCAACATAGTTGGGGAATAGCTGGATGGATGATAAAATGCATACGCATAGGGTAGGATAGTTTCACTACTGGGGAGAAACACTTGTATGACGGGGATTTTCTGTGCACTCACTCACTATGGTAAGGCGGGACTTCACCGAAATGTTTGCATTAGTTCACGAATAGGCAAAATGTACGTATCTGTGAGAGTCCACTTCATGTGTTCGTAATTGAAACCTGCAGTTTTGCCAAGATTTTCAAAATGTACGCTCGCTTATGATGATGACTCATCTTATCATCCATCCAGCTATTCCCCAACTATTTATTTAACTATTTATTTATTTAAGCAGTTCTTGGTGGAGCCAGCAAATCAAAAGAAACAGAAGTGTTGTATACTGTGCGTCACTCCACACACCGGGAAAATTTCGCTCTTGCGGAGGACGTTTATAAACCATATTTTGTGTCAAACGTAAACAGGACGACAGTAAGTATCCACCGAAACACTTTCAAAGATCTGATGAACGAACAAATCAGACGAAATGAAGCGATCATACGCTTTGGCTCCTACTGTTATTGTGGTTTCGGAAAATTTATTCACCTCATTCAACGATGAATATAATTCTGATGGTATTAAGAACACTTGCTTAGCGCAAAAGCTGACGTTGGCAGGCCGACTCTTTTGACTTCTCGAATAGGATACCATTGGTTTTTGTGCAATGCATGCTGGATTAGGATAGGATATAGGTGGATAGGATTTGCAACAGAGAACAATTCTGTCTTTGTAATTGAATGACATCAAACGTAGTTTTATATAAAAGGTGTTTTTTTAGACTTGGCTCGGGTCTTACTGAGACTGTTCGTAATCGTGAACAGTGTATTTGCGATCAGAAGTTGAAAGTGAGCATGTCTCTGGTATGCGACGCGTAATTTGTACGTTTTCAGACGCATAAAGCATTTTACGTGTCATCATCATCATCATCTCAGCCATAGGACGACCACTGCTGAACATAGGCCTCCCCCTTATTTTACGTGTGTATGGTATTAAATCGAGAAAGCTCCCATTTCTTATCTGCACTTTGTATCTGGGCTTGTTTTTAAAGCTAGAGAAGCCTACATTACCTCACGCTTAGCAGCGCTTGCGCGAGATAGATCCTCCTTTCTTCTAGGATTAAGTTTACATATTTTTCATCAGAAAAAATAATTAAAGTCTACTTAATACTACTCACTCAAAGTAATTTGTTTTAAGGCCACCACATTGGTGGAAGATAAGCTAAACTATGTTTATGAAAAAATCCTGATATGAACTCCATCTGTAACTTTAAATGATAATTAATTGTTCCACTAAAGTCATCATTTTTGACATAATGTTCAAAAAATAATTTAGATGGCACCGTTTTAAATTTGGCTGAGAACTATTAATTTTCCTTTCATCAAGGTGATAATTATAGTTGGATTTTGATGTGGCACGGCAAACTGACAAACACTATTGAAATGTCTATCGAAAAATTACACCACGTGTTAAAATATGGTGAATTACGGAAAATACACAACTCCATCTGTTGAAATAATAATCCTCTATAAAGAATGTAAATGGTAATCAATTGTCATTTACCACCTCGCTCCTTTGACTTTGATGTATTTTATTTACCACAGATGGAGCTCCTTTAACCTTGGCTAAACAAAATTTTCATATTTTTTTTTTCTTCCGAAGTTACTTATAAAGATGTGATTTTCTGTGTAAAGATTGATAATAGGCCGATCAATTAATATAAGAACAACATTCAAATGTACAGTTTTGACAAACAGATTGCGTGTCGTAATATTTTACATCTTGAATTCACTAAATTAATCATATCTTTTGATAGAGTGAATCGATTTCGATGAAACAAAAACTAAGTAATACCCCAAGTTATGTAAAACTTTTGTATATAAGCATTGTCTGCATTGAATTCGTAGATTTTACGTGAATCGCGCACAAACAAACAGACAAAAATGATGGAAATGGGTTCTGTTAGTTATCCTTTAACATGCTGGCTATTTTTTTGTCAATTTCTTCAATGTACAAAAATTACTTTTCTACAGATTTATTATATATATAGATTATTCTGATTTTCCTTACTCACCTAATCTCACATCAAAATCATAAACATGCAATAAAAATCTTATTTTCGTCATCAGTTACGTTTCACAAAAGCTATAAAACTCTTTAATACGTTCTATAAAGAATTTATTGTCTATTAAATTCCGTCTTAAGTCCAACGAGGCATGATATGAAGGCTGAGCCGTTCGAGATATTAAATTTGAATGGCTTGGATTTCGTAATATCCTCAACTCAATTTTAAAGATGGATTATTCTTGCAATAATGCGGCAATGATAGCTGATGAAGTTAATATTTAAAAATGTTGTACTGATGGAGCATAAATCTAATTTATTCAGAGAAAATATCAAGTGTCCTTACTTTAAATCTATTTTGTATTGCGTTCACTACTTTGTGAGAATATTTTTGTTATGTCAAAAGAATATTCTGAAACAAAATCCTGAGCCGTATTGTGTTACCGTAAAGTAAACCAAATCCAAATAACATCGTTCTTAAGCCCTAGCAACAATAAAACGTGTTTGTACAAATATTCCTATCACGAAAGTAAGATGAAATTCTTAATCCTATTTTTCTTCGCATTTACTTTCAGCCAGTTATAGAGTAGGTTTTGGCTGGCTTCCAATCCTAGGATCTAGTGCCCGTAGCGGTTTAGCACACAGCAAACTTTTAGTCGGCCGATAGTTTATTTGGACTCGTAAATCGGTATGAATATGAATGGTATATAGTACGCATATTTCAAGGATCAGATACTTACTCAATACTCAATAACTTTATTGCATCCCATAATGTACCTACTCGTACACACAGGCTGGAGAATAAAATTAAAGAGAAACAATTATGGACCCTATTGGGCACAGCAAATTAGTTTTAGAGGAGGAGGCATGTAACCGGTTTCGTACCGACTGAAATCTTTGAGATCAAGATTTTATTTAAAACAGCCGACCATTTAGTCACCTGTAGGCCAACTAAAAGTTTGTAGTATGCGTGTACTCTTAGAGTTACAGCAAAAACTTTTATAGGATAATGACAATAAGAAATGGTTAATGGCTTGTACATAATGACCGCCCACTAATATTGGATAGATATACAGTGCTTAAGGTCATAAAGCTAACATCTCATGGGCACTTTAATGGCACTTCATATGGAGGCAGATATTAGATAATGTTATGGGAGCTATGCCTAAATAGCTAAAGTTCTTATAAACCTTAGGCACCTTAAGCATAAGCGTCTGTTTTTCTTAAAACAACTGGTTATTTGTAAAATTGAACGTGAAAATTAATAGTAAAAGTCGTTTTGAGAAAAATTTCCTTCATGTTGTCAGCGAATTTGGGCCTTCGTGTCATACATACACATAGACAACGATTTAGTTTTATTGAGTGATTGTCACTAGTATTGTAAAATTTCAGATTTAGGGCTTCTAACGCCGCCGGACCTGCGGGAGTGTTCGAAAGAATTACCGCGGCCCTGGAACATCGAAGGCCTAGGAAGAAACATGATGGGTTTTAGAAAACGCCATATCAAACAATGTCTTGTATCTTAAGATTAGCCAACACTGAAGGATAGATTAGAATATAAGAAGCACAATAGCCTGCTCTCATTATTAACAACAAAATTATTAATCTACCAATAGGACAAAAGCCGCATAAACTGAGCCTTTCAACATCCAGGAGAATAGTAGATTACATTATGAAGAGGAACAAGTTTGTAATCGGAGTTAAAATGCAGCGTCACTCAACTGCTTTGCTTTGCTTTGATGGTGTTTGCTTTTGTTTATTGTATATGGACTCTAATTAGGGCTGTGAACTTGTGTACAATTTTTTTTAATGACATAAATACTCTACTTTGTGGGTTCTGTAGCGTATTGTATTAAACGATCTCGCACATCGTTGTAACGCACTGACGACTCACCCAATCGAATCTCCCAATCGCTCTAAGGTTTACTGTTAGAGAACCTAACTAGGGTCAAGCTTTCCTGTGGACGTAACCTTTCTATACTGTCTAGTAAAACATATTTGTGTTTGCAAAAAAAAATCTTAAGTACCTTTTCAGTGAAACAAAATAATGTAACTATGCTAACCAATCCAATCACTCAGATACAAGCTAGTTAACTGTGAAAGATTAACTAAAGCCATAGTAGTCTCCCAAAAATATCATAATATTAATTTCATTCTATACCATTTTACTCCTTTTTATCAAAAGTTAATGAAAACCGCAACTTAATCTAGCGTATCTAATTCCTAACAGCCCTACTCCCATGAAAAGGTTTCCCTTACAAATAATAGGCTTTTTATTCTACTGAATAAAACAAGGCTTCCGCCTTTGTCTGTATTACGAAACATGGTTCGTTAATTAACCTAGCTGTCAATCTAATGAACAGGGCTTTTCATTGTACGAATGAGTTAGGGCTGATTTGTTTGATCAAGGTTGACATGGTATAGCCATTATTTTTATTGAGAAGCCATTAATTACTTTGGAAAAATGGCGTGGAAAAATATTTTTTTAATAGACGGTTGGTTGATTGATTGAAATTGGTTTTATGTGTAATGAAAATATATGATACATAAGAAAAGGTATTTTAAAATTTTCTACAATATTCAATAAACCTACCTTAGATACCTATCTCAAAAATGGAGTTTCAATCTACGATATACAAAACAAACATAGTAATTAATACGAACGTTTTAAAAGTAAAATGATATTTTAATTTCTATCACAATTACGTATACCTAAAGCCTTTTTACGTCTGTACACAAACTCGTAGTTAACTGTAATAATTTGCATTTTTCCACGACTATTTGACGTTCAAATAGTCGTGGAAAAATGCAAACACAAATAAAACTTACCAATTACAAAGCTTCACAAAGATCGATAATATCATAAAATTATATTTGACAACCCTGAAAACGATCACCATTATACCGAAGATTATATTGTTGAAACAAAATTGGAAAACAATAGTGACGGCTCCGGGAATTCGGTTTTTCAATAAAATATGAACCGAAAATTCAAAGAGAAAAGGCATTGAGTTGGATGAAATTACCTACTAGGTAAAATGAAACTGAACGGCGGATATTAATCCATTTTAATAGGATCATTAAAATCAACTTTATTTTGGATTACACCTTAAGTTTTCTACATTTCTGTAGCTATATCGACTTTAGTGTTCCACTTCTGGGCAAAGGCTTCCCCCATAATCTTCCATTCCTTTCCCACGAGAGCATTACTCGATAAAACGTTTTATTATAATAAAAAATCTTGAGCTTACAATTTTAGTTTCTGCGGACTTTCACACCATTTCCCTCCTCTACTCGAAGCTATATATTTTTATATTGCTTGTCTATGTGTAAAGCGTGAAACGGCCATTAATCATTCATAGTTCAATGATAATTGTATTCTTGGATACAACGGTTATATGCTTCGCTTGATACGGGAGCATTCAGACATGAAACGCATCAATACATAGGATAATAATATTAGCTATTCATTTATCTATACTAATACAATTTCATTTCTTTTATTTCACAGTTTTCACACAGTACGGACATTCATTCTCACGGGACGCAGGTGAAACGGGAAAACGGCTGGTTTAGTAGTTTAATTATTATCTTGATTTCAGCTGCATCTGGTGAACTACGGTTAAAATTCTATTTCTATAAAAGATC
This sequence comes from Helicoverpa zea, assembly GCF_022581195.2. Taxonomy (NCBI): domain Eukaryota; kingdom Metazoa; phylum Arthropoda; class Insecta; order Lepidoptera; family Noctuidae; genus Helicoverpa; species Helicoverpa zea. The sequence continues at coordinate 10,062,852 of NC_061456.1, read as the reverse complement.
TCACACTCGCATTACTAATCCTGTTATTGTATAAAATAAATTCGCCACCAACCATAGTGTGTATTTTGTTTGCAAATTCTACCAAACAATATTTTCTACAAGCTACGGATTTAACTGTTCCATGCCAAAATGTATAATGAGTTCCTAAAGTTCGCAAACGACTTATGTTTCTACTAAATGAATGGAAAAACTTTAATTTTAGCTTCAAGGTAGCTCTTATAACCTTTCCGCATTTTCTTTTGGACAAACAATTTTAGAACACTGTTTTCGAACATCAACATTTATCAAACATTTTTGTAATTGGAATGCCATTAATTTGAAATCGCATAGAATAATGTGAATGTGTTATGTGCCAGTATTTATTCAGAGAATATAAAATAACTGGCCATAAAAGTCCCAACAACAAAAGAGGTGACATTTTAAGATGTGAAACCTTCTTGCTAAGTATTTCTTTTAGAATTTCGTGCAGATGGCCCCGTCACGATATATTAAGTTAACTGCTAACGTGGCGTTGTTCGTTGATGCATGGAGCTCACGTGCGACTCGTATTATCTTCAGTAGGCTGTTAGAATTAGCTACTGGAGGGGAAAGATAAAGCGATTTTAGGAACGTGTGCCATGTGCCCGTTCTACCATGTTTTACAATTACGCTCGTAATTTATTTTGACGATGTAATATAGAAACAATTTTGTTCAGCTTAGAAGAAGTACTTAGGAGGCGTGTTGATGATGATGGGATGGGTCGGTGGCAAATTATAATAACGTGAATATTTTTTAAACGGTTCTGGTTATTTTGTCGTACCTGCATGTTATGCGATACGTTTTACTATGTGTAATATTTTCCACAGAAACTATCAAACTATGCAAGAGACATTACCGTGTACAAGTTTGTACAGACACAGATGATAGTACTCTCGGGATGGCATTACGACATGATCGTGGAGAGATGAGACGCTGTCTGTAACTGCTTCTGAGGCAACGTGTAAGTACACAGCTTAAACCTACGTTAGTAATAAGGAAAATTTAATGATTTGGTAATAGCGATATTACTTTTGTATATCGATGCGGATATACCTATGGCCCGTTGTGTACCAGGATCGCGGTAACTCATTCTAATAATCCTACAAAAATCTATGGTCTTACAACTTCTTCTTAAAGTGTGGGCGAGCTATCAGTTAGAGCTTTTCCTAATCGGTCTAACAGCCTTTGATTTTGAAATTGCATATTCAATGAAAAGGCAATTACGTAGGGGCATATCCTTTCGCCTTGGATAAGGCCTTCGTTCACCAGTGAACGTTTTTCGGCTGTAACGACGATTGAATTGGGCATAAACATACCGTATAGCGACATACTACTGATAGATTTAACAAGCAAAATAGACACTCACAAAGATTCTAATTAACAAGAACCTCAGTTCCACATGAGTTGATGAGCTCGCTAATAACCAGATAGCTGCAGCCGCAACCGTCGCCCTGTCACACGGAACATTCGCTCCAGAGATGACTGATGCCAACATTACTCTTAGTGATGAAACGTATAGATATGCGCATGCTAGATATGCGCAGTTATTTACGATGCACTATTTAAAGTAGCGCATAAGTTTGTGAATGTAATTTTCTTTGAAGATGGAATGTTCTGGAAATTTCGCCGAAAATAGGAGAAAATGTGTTTTATTGTTGTGAGCGCACTGGAAAGGAGTATTAAATTCCATTTTACCAAAAACACGTCCCACTGCGGGGTACAATCTTCTTCTCATACAGAGAAGGAATAAGCGTTAATCAACATGCATACTCAAGACAGTTCAGGTTTCCTAAAGATATTTTTCTTTCACCTTTAGACTATCATTGGTGTCCAAAATATACGTAGAAGGTAAATACAATTTAGAAAACAAAATGATATAAATTTCATGACCTGGAATCAATTCATACACGTACTTCAGAGCCACGTTACCACGACTTTTACGTACATATATCGTTTGTTTTACAATTGTAATTAAAATCACCTATAAAACGTGAGTAATCGGCTATAATCCACATCAGGCATATTACTAATGGGGATATGTGAACGTTACTGAATGCTAAATTGTCGCCTCATTGGTCTGCGGTGCCATTATTCAAGTTCACCTTTGAACAATAACTCTAATAATTATTATTGCAGCTGGCAATAGTTTGCGGGGTGACAAAAATAATATATCACGTTGTTTTATTTAATATCGGATTGTGCATTTTGCGCGTATTGCTACTTGATGTTTTATTACTATCACTATTTCAATCTTTCACAAAGCAGCCCGTAGTCTGGAAGTTGGTGATTGATTCACCCGTGCATCGGAGAGCACGTAAATGTCGGTCCTGCGCCTGATCTCTTTCCGGTCGTGTCGGATTGCCGTCCCATCGGGCTATGAGAGAGAAGGAATAGGGAGTGCACCTGTGTCTGCGCAATGTTTATTCCTTACATAGAAATTAAGTAATTGATGATTGCCTTGCTTTTCGTCATAATTGAACCGCTATGGTCCCGATTTTAAGGTCAGTTTGTGGTATGTATAAAATATGTATATTTAAGACCATACTGTACAGTCAGGTATCTATCTAATCTTGAAAATAAACACGTGTTCGAACAGTAGTTTGCATAGCTTCTCATTTTCCAATACATTGGCGCCGATATTAAAATATTCTTCGCCTTGAGAAAGTAGTTATTAATTTATAATTAATGCGCCTTTAGTTTGCCGCTTGACCTGTATATCCTAAGCTAATATGTACTGGGAAATTATCCGTGAATGACTGTATTTTATATTGAATTGACACTTTGATAATTTAATAATTTATCGAACACACACATTGAATAATTTATCGAAACTCGTTCGTATGGAATGAAAAATAACGATATTATAAATACGCCACTTTCAATTATTAATTAACAATTACCTATTACTGCCATATTTACTGGAAAATTAAAGCATACGAGTAAAATAATGAACCTGATATTTTGAAATCGAAAATCGTTTTACATTACTGGATTTTAATCTCCTTTAAATTTTTTATTAAACTATTCTTTATTCACTTTCACCGAAAATCAGTGTTCTAACCCTTAAAAAAGGCAAATTATGATTTTGGTTTTTACAATCAAATGCAGATTGTAACTCATGCTTTAGTATATTTTAAAGAATCTCCTCCAATCTCAAACATATTTTTTCCAAGTTCACATAAAGGCCGAAGAAACTCAATCACAAAGGCTTATTTACTCCATAAGAAACTACTGAAACTACCAACCAAGATTGTAACAACAATATTCTCAAATATTTATGTAACACTTACTGGCCAAATATAACGTGAAAGAAGAAATAAGGAGTCATATACCCCACACATAGAATATACTATATTCTTTATTTTTCATTAATGTTAGGATATGAACATAATTCAAGGCTTTCGTGACATTCGGATAAGGTATTCGCAATCTCCGGTATTGTATTGAAACACGGATTAGTAAATGATACAGAGTGCAATGTATTTGCGTGCACCTCTATATGTTTCTAGATTTCTATTCTGATTGACTAGCTCGTACTTGTCTCTTAGATAACTCAATACCAACGTGTTTTTTTAGTTAAGAAAATATTTAGTTTTTGACTTATCCAATGCAAGAGAAACATCGTTGTTTTAAGTCTAGTTAGCTAATATTACGCTATTGTTATAACAGTGATTCATAGAGTATTCGGTAGCTTAAACAGTTTCGATTTAAGTGTGAAGTGTTCAATTATATAGCAATTGAGCCTTGACAGTGAACAATCCATTTACAGCATCATCCATGTCAAATTAATGCATAACACGGTCACTGAGCCATTTATATATATTGTCACTTAACATGCAAAGGTCGTGTAGACCCCTAAATTAGGGCCATCGAGAGGTCATTAATATTTATCGGCATATCGGAATCTTGTACATATTAGGTATTCATGTATTACGGGTCATCGGTGCCAGAATACCCTCGGTGTTACAAATTATAGGTGACATACGGTGGATCGAATTTACGTCTGAATTAATATATGTATCATTAAGCTTAATGTTTTTGCAAAAATATAGATGAGTAGTCGTTTTGTCGTGGCTTTACCCGCCTCCCGTGGGAACCGCTGTCCGTACCGAAATAAAATATAGCCTTGTAACTCCGAAAGAGTGTATCTTTCCAACAATATTTTTTCGGATCGGTTTAATCCTTTACGGTACAAACAAACAAACAAAAAAAAATTAATCTTTATTATACTAGTATACATACAGTATTTAAATTGTTATTTGTGGATTCATCCATTTTCCATTCATATAATAGGTTAATTCGCTCGCTGAAGCAACAACATCAGACACCGAAAAAAAATGTGTTTCAGGTGTACTCTTACCTGCATTTACTAAGCTATATCTCTTACTTTGTATCTAAGAATATTTTGATATGCATTTAAAAATGGAAAACTATTTTTTTTCCTGGCACTGTATGTAGAACATAACCCTTATACGTGCCTATTCCATCAACAAAACAAAACACTGCCGCCCTTCCATTATTATTTACATCCCCAATACAAGAATGATATATTCAAACAAGGAACTGACCCGGCCTGACCCTATAAAACAAAATACGGCTATGTATCCATTCAAATGTGTACGTCGACATGATATTGCAATGTTTTGGCACAGATGTCACGGCTTGGCTCGGTTCATTCCTTATTCGTGGTATTGGTTACATCGTATTTTGGGTTTATATGACAAGGTATAGCATGAATATTATGAAGTCTACTTTTGTTTGGTAGTAAGTTGTATTGTATAATGTTGTAGATGTATTTCAGTCATAGGTTCATTATTAAATCGAATTCATGAATGAAAGATACTTGTAAAAGTTCGCCACATATAAAGGAGCCCCCAAAATATTTATTTAATTCTAGTTTTCAGTATTTGTTGTTACAGCGGCAACAAAAATACATCATCTGTGAAAATTTCAGCTCTCTAACTATCACGGTTCATAAGATACAGCCAGGTGACAGACGGACGGACAGAGGAGCGAAAACAATAGGGTCCCGTTTTACCCTTTGGGTACGGAACCCTAAAACGCAAGACAACGATCTAAAGAGAAATAAGATAGTCAGTATCGGAACATTCGCGTACCTACTTGTGATCGAAAATTAGATGTGAGCCACCGTCAAGTTTGGCGAGAGCTATACGTTTATGAATAATAGTAGCACAATTCCATAAACAAATAATATGATTGCTAGTAACAAGTTTGTACAATCAAATTAATTTCAAACTGATCTGGAAATCAAAACAGCCGCGTTAGTTCGCTCCGTTGTGTAAACATTACAGATTGATATAATTGTTATCTGTTCTGCCTTGCTGTTTTATTGTTTACTTTTAATGTCTTCTCTAGAGTTATGATAATAAATAAACATTACTGCTTTAATAATGTGATACTAGCAGTTTCTTGCGGTATCAGTCGCGTTTTCATGTTATCACTTCTGAGATAAAACTAATAAAGGTGTTTTATCTCACAAAAGCGGTTGGGGCATACTTATGTGTAAATTAACATGCACATTGTCTTTGCTCCTCCACTACGCATACTTACAAAGTCAATCTGCATACACATTTAGTTAGGTACACACATAAGTTTGGCACACATTTTATAGCCAGTGTTAGCGAAATAAATAAACTTACTTTCGCATTTATAATATGAGTAAAAATACGTATATATGTTATGGACCATGTGATTAATTCGGGCATTATTTATAATGCCCGAGCATTATGAATAATGTCTAGCTTTATCGGGCCAAGTGATTAATAACTATCTTAACTTCATTATTTATGACATTGCACGGGCATTATTATATTGCTACATGATAGTTGGGCAATTTGATAATAAAGCTATATTTTATGCAGTGCGAGGGTGGCAGTTGTTCTAATAAATAAATCCTGTTCCTTGCTACATATTTTATGATTATTGTTTTAAATTATACGTTCTATTTTAATGGGAAATTATAAGACTAGCCACAAAATTATTAATTGGACAATTGTCATCTAATTTACTAACTCCGCCTCGTTTTTCTTGATCTCATTCTTCTTGGCTCGTTTTTTAGGGTTCCGTAGCCAAAATGGCAAAAACGGAACCCTTATAGTTTCGTCATGTCCGTCTGTCCGTCTGTCCGTCTGTCCGTCTGTCACAGCCGATTTACTCGGAAACTATAAGTACTACAGTGATGAAATTTGATGGGAATATGTGTTGTATGAACCGCTACAAAAATATGACACTAAATAGTAAAAAAAAGAATTGGGGGTGAAAAAAAAAAATTTCATCCCTCAGTTACATGTATGGGGGGCCCCCCATACATGTAACTGAGGGATGAAATTTTTTTTTTCGATGTACATACCCGTGTGGGGTATCAATGTTTTCTAAAAAACATTTTTCTTAAAGTGAACGGTTTTTGAGATATCAGCTCTCAAAGTCGTAAAAAGTATGTCCCCCCCCCTCTATTTTTATAACTACGGGGTATAAAATTCTAAAAAAAATAGAGGTGATGCATGCTAATTAACTCTTTCAACGATTTTTGGTTTGATCAAAGTATCTCTTATAGTTTTTGAGATAGGTTGATTTAACTGTAATTTACGGAACCCTTCGTGCACGAGTCCGACTCGCACTTGGCCGGTTTTTTTATATGGTAGAATTTAATTTGGATTCAAAACATTGTATTAAAAATTGAATTTAGTGACGAAAACGAGTCGCTGCAAAACCGACTCCACGTAGTCTTGTCTGCCCTACCCCTAGAGTGCAATTCAAAACCGTGTAGGCGCGGAGGGGCGAGGCGGCCTGCGAGGTGAGGCGCAGGTAGTTGAAGCGCTCGCCGCGGTGGTGAGCGTGAAAACCATCTGCGACGATAACCTCGCATGGGACCGCCGGAGCCACGCAGCGCCGGAGCCGTGACAGAAGCCATGCTTGCTGTATGTTGCATGCTTACTTCCATGCTGGGTAAATTGATATGGGATGTTATATTTTAAACGTACTGAGTAAAAAAATTAAAAGCTAAATAAATATATTTTATGATGTCATTTAAGGCAGAAGTCCTTCATAATTAGTCCAAATCATGAGGCTGATTATTTAAGTGGTTTAATATTTAGTTTATTTTAAGTTAAATGTCAATAACAATAAAAAAATGAAATTAAATATGTTTGTATTACTTTGCCCAAAATGTCACGGGCAATATGTATAGTGCCCGGTCAATTTGATTATTTGAATAATTATTATCAAATTGCACTCTCATATTGGGCATTTATCATAATGACCGGGCATTATGTATACTGCCCAATTTATCACTTGGTCCATAACATATATAGTAAAAGCTTTATTATGTTTTCCCTTAAATAAACGTTGGTGGTATCGGAAATTTCATATTGTTAGAGAAGACGATGATATTTCTGGACGTTTTTCCAGCTGACCGACGAGACTCTAACAAGGTTTGTGTGTTAGATTCATTGAAGCAAATATATTTTCTGTTAACAACAAAAGTTTCTTTTAGCTAAATAAGTTTGGAATATGGTATATTGGAAAAACTCCCTATACGAATGTAAATGATAGGAAATAACTATAATTTTGTGCGACGAAACGATGGTAAGGGTTCGTCATGCTGTAAGCTAAATGTGGAAGGATGGAGAGGCAGAGGTAGACCGAGAAAAAGATGGATTGACTGCCTGAAAGAGGACATGAAGCAGAAGGGAGTGGATGTAAGTATGACGTCCGACAGAGAGGAATGGAAGAAAAATACATGTTGCGCCGACCCCAAATGACTTGGGAACAGGGCAGGAAGATGATGATGATGCTGTAAGCTAAAGTCAATAGTTACAGCGCGAGATCCAATAAATAAACCTTCAAATCAAACCATGTCAATAAAATATCCATGACCACAGTTGTGGGTAACACATGAATATTTATAAGGGTCAGACTATTTGTTTAGCAAACGGCAGAAAACCCACTTCGAGTTAAAAAAAAAAAAAACAGTTTTTCTTGCCAATATAATAAAGGAGAGTAATTCTTATAAAAATAAGACTACCAAATCGATTTGGCACACATATTATAACTACATAAACAAATACTATATACCTACTTTTATTCTTGTGCCGGTAGTAAACCCGCGAGGGACAACTACTATAATTATAAATCTGGCGAATATAGTCACGAAGAAATACGTGCAGCAATCGAATTAACAAGCCATAAAATTATAGTTCAAAATCAAAAATCAAAATATATAGTTAGAAGTACTTGAACTTCTGAATAATCTTTATCCAGTAACATCAAAAGGACCATGTGTCTTAAATAATATCCATGGGACCCGGAATAGACATCAGAGATACACAGTCGCAACTCATAAGTGTTGTATGTACACAAATCTATGTATGTATGTATATCACTAGTACACATGTATATCACAAATATACGTAAGTATATCACTAATGTATGTATGTATGTGTTATTGAGATACAAGGCTCGTTGCCTCTGATAGATTGGACAGATGTGTCTTCCTGTCATAGTTATGTATTAGTCGTTTCTGGTGAGATAATGTTCTGTATTCCAGGGTAGGAATTTGAATTACAAATCTATGTATTTGTTATGGTGCTGAAAAGATATGAAGTAAGTAACAATCCCCAAAAAAAACTGAAATAAAAAAGTAAGTCTTTGGACAAATGTTTCGGTCTATCTTGCGGCGTTTCCACGTAAAACTACCGTATCGATTTTAATGAACGTAAATATCTACTCAGGAGCGTAAAAAAGGATACAGGCAACTTTTATCCGGATGCGGTAAATAGTTCCCCGTGTTACTGTTACTGTTACAGCCTTTTTATTGTCCCACTGCTGGGCAAAGGCCTCCTCTCACACGGAGAAGGATTGAGCGTTAATCACCACGCTTGCTCAATGCGGGTTGGTGATTTCAGACTTAATAGTCCAGGTTTCCTCAAGATGTTTTCCTTCACCTTTTTATCAGCTATTGGTGTCTAAGATATACTTAGAAAGTTCCCCGTGAACTGATAGACAAACATTAAATATGAAATTAATCATCCTGTTTGACCCACAGTTACTTAACTCAGCATATTTGTCAAAAATTGTTTAGTTAAGTTTTCAAAACACATTAAGCAAATAGAAATATCCATATTATGACAACATTTTAATAAAATATAATTACAATAAATATAAAACTTAATTACATTCAGCTACTTTTTGTACCATTTACAAAAATCCAATTTAGGGACCCACTTTAATCTACCCGAAACGTTTTCACGTGCTGAAAAACTGAATGAATTCCATAAATTATCTAGCTGTACGTCAAGCCACTCTAATTGCATTACATAAAACATTTTTAGCTAAAGTACGCGGACGTTACTGAAAAAGTAATCAGATTATAAGAAATTCCTTTTTAAGAGAAAAAAGGTAGAAGACATGAGCGAATATTTCCCTAAAAACGTAAACGAATAGAATCGGTATTTATCTTGATAAAATCTCCGTATAGGTTTTAGTAAAATATTGAATCATCGCAAACCTAATATATTTATCTTTTTACCGAACATTTAATCCTTTCTCATACTTATTGTAAATGCGAAAGAAACTCAGTCTGGTTTCCACGCCAAAACTAAACTAAACCGATATAAATGTTTGGTACACAATCTAGGGTGCGGGAAAGACTTTCCTCGGGACGCGGGTTTGAATCTCGAGGTACATCTTGTTAATTTTGGATGATAAAAATAAATGGAAAGTAATCTCACCTAAGTACTAGAAGCCACCTCGTAGAATTAGCATAATCGAGCTATCGAGACACCTAGGTAGGTAAAAAACATACTTAATTTTCTAAAAGACCACTTTCTTGAAAATCTGTTTTTGAAACTGTCTTAAAACATTAAACCTTATGATGCGAAACGCTTGAAAATCTTATCTCTAATGATACTATGCGAACCTTCAAGTCTTTGTAATGATAGGTAATCACTTGTAACGTGAAAAGATAATGGCGATTTCTATAAGTATATTTTACAAATTCATGCCTTGGTGAAGATTTTATATGACTGCAATTTTACACAACACCCATGGTTAAATAACCATGTGTGTTGTTGTAACTGTAAAATATCTTGTAACTTTGTTGCAAATGTGTGTATCAAGCGGAACACATTGACTTTATATCGACGAAACAGCCTAGATAACTTCAGAAGCATATTAATATATAATAGATGAATAAATTCTTAAATCAAAATTGCAAAATCGCTCCAGTGGTAGTAAAAAATACCAAAAGAAATAAGTGAGACGTGGGAACATTCACTTGTTTTTCTTTTTGCTATTTTAACTGTGTATATCCTCAACATTGCGGTGTCTGCGGCCAGGCATCGTTGCGGTCGCCGTGCTGTATGTAGCTAGCCTTAATTATACTAGCTGTTTTCCGCGGTTTCACCTGTTTCCTGAAGAATAATCTACCTATAGGTAATTGCATTATGTCATCAACGAGTATGTCTAAATATTTTTTTAATTGATTCAGCTGCTTTACAATACGAATTAAACAAAAAAGACACTGGAATTCGGATTAAATTTTTATTAGTTTTCAACAGCGGTTTCACCCGCGTCTTGTGACAACTGAGCGCATACTAATAAAGTACGTAACCTTATTGTATGTAAGTATGTAGCGTACATCAGTAAATGAGATAATTTACAATGAAATATTTTTTCAAATCGTACCCTACTGGTACTTTAGCTTCATAATATTTGTAAAGATTATATTTATCCACGACCCTGCAATGAGTCTCTTAATTAAAACTATTACTATTATTCCTTTCTGCAAACTGTATTAGTTTGAAAGTTTTATTTCAGAGCTAATTAACCTTCGTGGACTATTGTTCTTTATGACGAGCTTCTCAAAAGACTCGTTACCCGTGTTGAAATGTCAAAAGGCGAGATTTAGTCGCAGCGGACATTCTTGTTCAAAGAAAAGAGGTCCGCGAACTATTACACTAATGAGAATTTCTAAAATAATAAAGGTTATTAACTGTGCGACTATTGTACAAGTATTAATACACACATGGGACTTAATCACGATTTATTATAGTTATCGGCACGAATCTTGAGCTCTGAACTTCACCTGCGCAGAAGTAATTTATTGGGTCCCTTTCGTGGTATGAAGTGAGGAGCGGGCTAAAGCGGAGATTGGCCCGCAGTGCATCGCGTCATAGCCGTCGCTCGGGATTGGTTCTTTGCTAATAAATCACTTCTGCGCTGATGTAGGTCAGAGCTCAAGATTCGTGCCGATAACTGTACAATTATGTATTGTCAAAGGTACGATACCTTTTTATTAACATTTTGGCCAAATTGCACCAACCATGGTCACGGGCAGACTGGTAGCGGCGATTTCTAAAATAACAGTAACTGTTTACATTAAATGAAAACAAAAGAGAATTAAGTATGTCTAGCTTCAATTTAATTCATTGCATATGAAATATTCTTTAAAAAAAATCAAGTGGCATTTTCATAATCAAGTAGGTAATTAAAATAAAAAAAACTTTCAGTTCTTAGCTTCAAAAAATTATTTAAAAAATTCGTCTGCGAAGCGTTTTTAAAGAATATTTCCCATCTCCCTTGAATAGCATTGAGTGCAATCTCCTGTAGCTAATTAAAACGTAGAGTTGCACTTTCTGCAAAGTAAGAGGAAAAGGCTTCGTGCTAAAATAGTAATGAGTAAGACATTTTAGTGTAGAGTAGTCGCTGCTAGATCTTGATGAAGATATTTTTTTTGAAATGAAGCTAAACTAACTATTTTGTTGACAAAATAAACTTGTTAAAAGTTTAACACTTTTTTGTTTATAGGATTTTAGCTGCTATAAGTATGTATCACATTATTATTTTTATCAATTTAAATTAGTCAAAATACTCTTGTTTTTTTAATTGACTTTGCAGAATATGTATGGTATGTGAAAATGTAACGTGAATTTGAAATAATAATTTTGTATGTAATTTAATTTTGACATTGGTTGGTATTATTATTTATTTTTTTATTTTTTAATGACATTTATTAGTGTATTTTAATTTGAAGTGTTGGGACTTTCATTTCTTTGGTATACCTATTCTGATTGAAATTATTAACAATAAAAACCATTGTTTTATTATTTGCATGCCCATTGCCGGCAAAACATGGAAAACTTATATTTCATTGTAACATCTATGTACTAACCACCCATGTTTGCAAAATAAATGATTTGATTTGATTTGATTATGTGCCATTCATTTCACCCACTATTAAGCATTTTATTACTGTCAAGCACTTTTCATGCATACTCCAGCAGACCACAGATAGGTAGTTTTCTGTCTTTAATTCGAAGTAGAATACATACATACATTTTTATAAGTCATGTAAAAATGACGAACGATGAATGATGATGCGGAAGTGGCAAATATATGACATGTGAAAAGAATTTCTATGGTGACCGATATTATCGGAAATAAAATATTATGTTATAAAATACATATGTATATCTAGTCTGCTTTATGCGTAACTGTCCGCGACGAATATCATAATGCTGAAAGGAAAATCATGTTGAGCAAAAAAGTGACCTAATTGTTCACGAAGAATGGAAATCTTATAGGCGAGTAAAAAGTACTATTGTTAGGTTATTAGATTACTAATTTATTGTGAGGTTTTTCTATTCGATCATAAATGTCTAACTGAATTATTAATTACATGGTACAATTTTTCAAAGCACATTGTAATTACAACACACAAAAATACCAGACAGATATCAAACTCCATGTATCCATTTAGAAGAAATTAAATAGGTATATACTTTCAAATTTTTAGAAAGTATATGTCTGTTTAATTGTATAGCACAACTTACATGAATTATATTTTGTCACGATTTTACGATCACTTATATTATGCATGTCGTGCCATAAAAATCCAGATAAATGATGCATGTACACAAGTTAAACCGTTGCCCCTAACGGCATATTTTACGTACATTAATAGTTGTTTCCACATACGTCCTTTTCACATTCCATTCCACATGAAAAATCACGCAACTGATATAAATGGTACTAATATTTCACTCGTTTAAAAGAACGAGTGGTGACAGTGGTATAACAAATAATATTTGGAAGCTCTCTCGACTGTATGTGGCCCTGGTAACTGCTGTCAACATGACGTATGAGTACAAAGGTTTTACATCAAAATGTTCGTTGTTAGATTTTTTTGTATAGAAAAAAAAACATAGGCTTTCCTGTGTCTGAAAGTAGAATAGGCAATTTATATGAAAATAATTTAATTTTGAAATATAATCTGATTACATTGTGGGCTGTGGTCACAGCCGGTGTCGATGGTTTAGTCAAGAAAGGGTAATAATTTATATGTAAACTAGATGAGCGCTTTTTTCATTAGAGTTTCACTATTGTAGTAACATTTAATTTTAATAAGACTTATGAATTAATTAAGATGATTAAAAAAATTTACCTTATTGATTTACACTGAAAAACCATATTCATCATTTATTAAAAAGTCAGAGACTATAGATATTTAATAGAGAATAAGTTGTTTATATTTCGGAAACATTTCTGCGCAAGCGTCATATTAATAACGAAAGCCACTTTCTTCTCAAACAAAAGGGTAATTAACTTTTCAAGTTACACCCCGTAACATAACTTTTACGTTCAAAACCTTTGTAAAATTAACAGCGTGTAAACTTTCATAATTCTACTGTTCATGATCACTCGGTTTGTTTTTATTTTCAACTGACTTAAAAAGGACATTCTCTGTTCAGATTTTACGAAATACACATTTTTGTTAAGATATTTTTCGTAGAGTCAGTTATGAGTTTGATAAAATGATCTGCTCAACCGTTCAATTTAGGGTGCGTCCACATCTGGCGAATGTGCCGCGAATGCGCAGCACGCGAGCCGATTGCGAGCCGTCTGCGAGCTGCGCGCGTGCAGTCACTGCAATAGTTTGGTGTGCCTCTTTAGCGCAACTCATGCAAGGCTCGTATAGAGCGCGCGAGCGGCGCGCGATCTGCGCGCACTCAGTTCTCGCCCTTACAGTTCCGTATACTGGCTCAATACTATCGAAGATGTCAGACGTCGCGCGCCGCCTGCGCGCTGATCGCTTACGGCGCTTAGGTCGCGCGCGAATTGCGCGTGGGCGGCGCAGAAGCGGCGCACGAACAAAAATGCACGCGCGCAGCTCGCGGGCAGGTCGCAAACGGCTCGCGTGCTGCACATTCGCCAGATGTGGACGCACCCTAAGATTGCCCCTGAGTTGCCTTTTTAAAAACCTAACGTGCAAGAGTTTCTACAGAAAGCTAACATGCAACTCAATGGTCAATATTAAACGTATTTAGTATATAAAAAAATAAAAAAACAAGTGTGTATGTGTAACTAATAAATGTAACGGTGCCGAAATCATCTTGTAAATCATCTTGTAGATTTCGGCACCGTTACATTTATTAGCTACACAAACACACTTGTTTTTTATTTTTTTATATTCATCGCTATTTCCATTACAAATACAAATGGTACTTACGATAAAGTACCCTTCTCTACCCATAAGGTTTTGTTCTTCAAGTGTTTGGCAATATGACGTCACAACATGTGTGCCTTTGATGCCAAATATATCGTCATCAAGCATCGTTGAGATACGAATAAAAATATACCAAATGTATTATAACCTCAACAACAGCTTTTGACTTTGACTTTGACCGTGGGTATTATTTTCGGCTCCAAAGTTCAAAGGTGACGTTTTTTAGTTATTTTTAGAAAAAAATAAAGCCTAAAAATACCAGCGTAAAACGTTAAAACGAATATCCTCGAAAAGTTTCCATACACAGTTTAAAAATGGGAGCAATAAAAGCCAGTTTAAATTCGCCGAGATATTGCCAAACAAGCGTATAGGAGGAAATAATCCTAATTGTCCAACGAGTATAGCTGATCCAGCCTGATACAATGCAGCCACATTGTAAGGATAAAACAACATGCCCACTTACTGCCGGCCGACTGTTACACCGTAATGTAATATTGTTCGGGAATAATTTAAATACTAATACGATTATGACTGTTTGGTGGTTATCCGATACACTTTGAGAACTGAAAGTACTCTCAATTCTAATAATATCTATCTTTTTACTGCAATAATGCATATTTTTCCAGTAGGAGAACTTTATGTCAAAGTCTGCAATTAAAATTCCAAAGGTATGTGTTATAAGTGTTTTGCCAATATTATTACAATTTTTACCCGGGATAGGGGTGTTAAATTTTTCTAGGATATATTTTAAAATATTGTAAGGACAACTAAACGTATCCCTACGGTGTGATAGTCAGCACTTTGGAAAGCCAAAAGTGTAACAGCAAAAGCAAAGTAAAATGTCGTGTTCGTTCATTTTACAGGCTATCATGAGATAAAATGTTTCCCAAACAGTTTAGGACATTATAGATAGAAACAGAGTCAATAAATATAGGATTACATTACATAAGGAATTTCAATTTTATAAATTCATGATAAAAATTATATAAGAGAAATGTCAAGGCTACTTACGGCACTCGGGAACGAATTAATGCAAAATGCGTGAACGTGGATTCTACAAGCATTGGAGCTAGAAGCCAATTAAAATTATGGATGAGCAAATACTTCAGGGTGATATATTTATATTAATCATACGAGTGTGAAGCTGAAGAGTTTGTTCGTTAGTTTGTTTGAGCGCGTTAATTCCAAGAACCACTGGTGCAAATTGAAAAAGAAGTAGTTTTAGGCCATGTTCAAACCAAACAGACTGTCAGCCATCGAAACTGAGCGAACGCTACGCAGTTTATTGTATTTCCATGTATATTCACTAACCTACAACACATGTAACCGACGATACATTAGTACATATATTGCCTCGTTGTACTAATGGTCGCAAGCGCGGCTGCTGTGCTCGAGTTCTCGGGTTCGATTCCCGGGTCGGGCCGAAATCGCTTTATGGTTTTCTTAAACTTTCACAAAGCAGCCCGTAGTCTGGAAGTTGGTGATTGAGTCACCCGTGCATCGGAGAGCACGCAAGGACCGACGTCCTGCGCCTGATCTCTTTCCGGTCGTGTCGGATTGCCGTCCCATCGGGTTATGAGAGTGAAGGAATAGGGAGTGCACCTGTGTCTGCGCAAATGCTTGTGCACTATAATATGTCCTGCGCAGCTGGCTGATCTCCTTAAATGAGAATAGCCGCCGTGGCCGAAATCAGCCGTGGATGCCATTATATATTATAGGCTCAGTGTGAGCCTGCTCACATTCAGCGGCTGACAGTCAGTTTGGTTTGAACACAGCCTTAGATAGCCCATTTAGAGAAAAAGTTCTAGCTATAAGATTGACTATGCTTTGATAGCGGAGTAGTTCTCATGGGACGGGGTGAAACGGTAGTATAAAAATATACCTACAACCTTCTATTACTTCAAGTTTCTTGTTGATATTTTCTCTCAACCAATCATTAGAGTAGAGACACAGATTTAAAAAATTGTTTAATTAATGAAGCAGCCGGTCCCTGTCTCTCTTTAAACAGAATAATATTTGTTATTTGCAGAATTTATTGCCGTTTATAAGGTTAATTTGCAAAATTCTCAGCAGACGGTGAAATTGTCACAATTTATTTAAGTTATTAAGATTTCTGCCTGTATTTTAATTTGGCCTAGATTTCTGCTTTGGAGACTGAAATTATTCAAATATTTTATAGTCAGTAAGTATAACAAATTGTGTTATACTTGATGAATACTTCGTTTCATGTTATAAATGTAGGTAATTTATGACAACATGCCAACAGTTACACATACACATAATACAGGCAGCAAATATAGAACAGATAGTACAAAGGCACAGCTTATGATATATTTCAATATACGAGTACTATCTCCTTGAATGTACCGTCAGCAGATTACAAAACCAAACAAGAGCTTCAAATCAGCATGATATTGTCGTAATATATCTACTAGGAAGTGGTTGAAACAGCTGACGATCGCCGTGTTAGATGCTCTAACAATGTCTTGTTAGTTACCCAGTGTTTATATGTCTATAGATTACCTATATGTGTTTACTAGGTAACATACGGTAAAGTTAAAACATTACATGTATAATTTATTTTTTGGCCAAGGTGTTATCGAAGTATAATTAAATTAATAAATAGTAGCATAAATACGATTTAATTCTGCGTCTCTATCTGTTTGTCGCTTTTTCACCCCACAATTACTTTTCATGAAATTTGCCAACAAATATTCTAGATCCTAAGAAAGGAGAGAAAGTGAAAATAGTTCTGGCCTGGTCAATCTATCGGCCAACTGAAGGTTTACCTAGATGTGTGGTAGGGACTCTTACTATTTTTATAAACTGTCATATAAACTATGAACTTCTTCAAAATTGATATACCCAATTCCAAAACTTGCTAAAATTACTTACTTATCTTTCCCCTTTCGGCCAGCTGAACCAAACTTGGTAGCTGTATGATAAAAACTAGTTTTTATACAAAAAAAAGTCGTGTAATCTGGGACTAAGCGGGGCTCAAGCGAAACTTTTGCTTTGCTTCTTAACGGTAAGACCGGATTAACATTTAAGAACTTTGGCAGTCACTGCAAAGTTTGTGTCGCGTTTTAATGCATTCAAAGTTTTACAATGGTAAATAAATGGTCTTTAATTAGATTTAGTAGTGTATGATAAATAAGAAATTATAAACTATTTATTTTCAACGTTTATTGTTTTTGTAAAAATATATTCTTTTACAGTCCAAAGTTGGTTGTTAGTGTTTTTAACCCCCGACGCAAAAACGACGGGGTGTTATAAGTTTGACATGTCTGTGTGTGTGTGTGTGTATGTGGCATCGTAGCTCCCAAACGGATGATCCGATTGTAATGCGGTTTTTTTTTGTTTAAAAGGTATGTCAGTCGGGAGTGTTCTTAGCTATGTTTGGTGGAAATCGGTTCAGGTCTTCAAGGTCATCAGCACGTTTGCTAGATGTGATAGGAATGTTACACGATCAGTTTACTTGCAAGTATATGTGGGATCTGAAATTTGAAACACTAATGTCTTTTGGAACCACTGAGCTGGTCTGCTGTTAGGGCACGAAGGTAGGAGACGTAACCCTGAACTGCCTTTTAGTAAACCCATCGAGTTTGGGCTCGTTGAATTTGTCTTGACAAGTTCTCTTCATGTTTCTGATTGACGAGAACCTGATGCTGGAAATGGGATGTGGCGGAT
The DNA here is from genome assembly GCF_022581195.2 of Helicoverpa zea. Classification (NCBI taxonomy): domain Eukaryota; kingdom Metazoa; phylum Arthropoda; class Insecta; order Lepidoptera; family Noctuidae; genus Helicoverpa; species Helicoverpa zea. The sequence continues at coordinate 10,044,619 of NC_061456.1, read as the reverse complement.
GAAATCCTGAAATGCTGGAATGAAACGGATAAACCGATTTATATTTTTGCTGAAAATCTAGAATATCCAAATGTTTCTCAATCTGTGCAATTCTCCCAGAGCCAATTTGTCATGAGGATTGATAAACAGCTTCCTTTGGCCGAGATCGCATATAGCGACCCCATCTTAAGATAAAATAAATTAAATGAAAGAAGGAAAAATTAAGGAGCTCCTTTAAAAAGCATGAAATAAAATTAAATTATAAATTTAAAAAAACCCCCGACCCAAAAAAGTACGCAATAATTATGACAAAAGGTTAAAAACGCTAAACCCTATAAAAAGCAAAAAATAACTTTTAACACTACGTAAACTAAATTTTGACGTGTCGGGGGACCGCTTTTTACCTTCATAAATACTTACATAAATCAAATGATACCTAACTAATTACAACATTCGTTAAAAAAAAAAACACGTATCTAAAGTAATGAATTAGAGCAGTCCCCCGACACGAAAAAATTTAGTTTACGTAGTGTTAAAAGTTATTTTTTGCTTTTTATAGGGTTTAGCGTTTTTAACCTTTTGTCATAATTATTGCGTACTTTTTTGGGTCGGGGGTTTTTTTAAATTTATAATTTAAATTTATGTTCATACATTTTGGCTAGAGTTCAATTGTTGTTAACTTCAAAACGGCAAAGCTATTTGACAAGAGATGTTCTTGGAACCCTTTAAGTTTGTTTTCGTTTTATTTCTGTAGGTCTTACTTAATAATGCCATTCTTGATAAACTAACAAAGACATTTGTAGCTAAAAGGCTTTCTAAGGTATGGTCTTACAAATGTTACTTACTGAACAAAATACAGTGACTCAACAAAATAAATTGATGTCTTTCGTACCGTTCTCACTGTCACAAAACGTTACGTAGGTACAAGTAATTAGGTGTAAGCACACCTCTTAAATCACAACGTATATTCTTTTGTTTTACATACAAACATTTTAACAACACATTTTCCCTCATTTTGTATAAAACCTTTTAAGGGGTTCGTTTGTTTTGTACTTACCTTTTAAGCAAACATCCTTTTTCTGAAAATATTGCTGACTAAATTAACACAGACTTTGGCATTAAAATAGATAGACACAAGGATAATATAGCAAAAATCGTCCATAGAACTACCAGTATAATACACACCAGTCAAAAATTTACATCAATAACACAATTTATTTTTGAAAAATACAAATCGCAATTTCCCGCCATCATTTTTCCTGAAAATGTTGTAAAAAATATTGTGTATACCTTTAAAATACATACTCGTAAACAAAATAAGTGAACATTGATTGGTTTTTGATTTCGTGTTTGCAAACTGTTGAAGTAACGAGTTTCCATTAAATCGACGTGTTGATCAAAATGAAATATTTTTTTGTTCAATAAACTTTTGCGTGCTAACAGCAATCCCAACTCATCGTTAAAATAATATTGGTGTTCTGGTTGTTTGTAGCATTATTTTTATTTATTTTTGTTCCTGTGGCCACCTGTTTGTTTTAAGTGCCATTGTTGATCATATATGTTTGTTTGATTTAGAACAAATATTTTTCTTTAGAACCGAGCAATTTTTTAAAGAGATTTCGTAAAAGTACGTTATGTTGTTTCTGTTTTTCGTGTTTAACGCGTCAAATGACTACATACATACTTCTTGTTCGGATATTTTTGTTTTCTATACTAATATTATAAAGAGGAAAACTTTGTTTGTTTGGTTGTAATGGATAAACTCAAAAACTACTAGACTGATTTTAAATATTCTTTCACCATTAGAAAGCTATATTATCTGCGAGTAACATAGGCTATATTTTATCCCGGTGCGGGCAGTAGCTGCCACGGGACGCGGGTGAAACCGCGGGAAAACGGCTAGTCTTCTATATATAGATTGGTATATACCTACTTATATACCACACACATCTGGAATAGTCATGATTATCGCATATTTTTACAAACTCCACCTCGTACGGTAAGTATAGTGAAACGAACAAAGCACAATGCATTTAAACATAATATCCTTTTAGTTTTGAGTGCCACTAAGGGTAAGGGCCCGAAGTAATCTATGTATCCTCAAGTTATAATTACAATACTTACATCCTTACAACCTGTGCCCTTCGTCACACATTAGAATAAGGGCTTAGAAGTTCCATTGTATTGGATAGTACATATTTTACAAGGAATTTTTTTTTAAATAAAATTGTAATCCCTACTAATATTATAAACGCGAAAGTAACTCTGTCTGTCTGTCGTTATGCTATCACGTCTAAACCACTGAACTGATTTTAATAAAATTTGGTACAGAGATGGAGTTGACCTTGAGAAAGAACATAGGATAGTTTTTATCCTGGACTTTTGAAGAATTCTCTTGGAAACGCGATATAACCGAACTATACGCAGGCGAAGCCGCGGGCGGAATCTAGTTAGGTCATAAAACTTTGATATTGTTACATACAATATTATATCCTGTTTAAGTTGCGTAAACTGGTAAATACTACGCGCATCTTACCTTCATATAAAACCTAAGACCAACACTAACCCTGCCGGGGCTGCGGGTTGTTCGAAAGAGATACCGCGGCCCTGGAACATAAAAGGCCCATGACGGAACACGACGGTTTTTAGTCAGTAAGAGTCTGACACTCCCTCTCCGCTGCTAACCCACAGCGGAAGGGGTCATTTGATGATTTTTGACGTCGTTAAAAAAAAAAAAAGTCCAACTCTAACTTACCACCGATCCACAACCGATACGAACCGATACCATACAACCTTACAATCACTCCAACCTTTTTACAGCCAAACCGCAACAAACCACACACATTTCTTTTACTACCAAGGATAGTTAAGATGAACCTTCTACTCTTACCTTACCCTACCTTCAAGCCCATAAACATGTCTCGACTAGACAGATGATCGCAGGCCGAAGCGCTCTAAAGATTAATTACGGATAACAACTACATGACATATTATGGTGTAAGGGAACATGGGTATATTGTACCTCTGTGCGATGAAGTAGGGGTTCCAGTGGAGGGTAGTTGTAGTTTAATTTTATGTCATGAAGGGGTAAGATGGGACATCTCAATATTCTATAATTAATTAATCTGGATATAGTATTATTTTTTATTTATTCTGCATCAAAATATGGGACACATTACTGTAATTATTAAATATTATTTTAAACTAAATATATCGGAATCATTATCCGTTTTGAAAAAAGAATGTCTTTCGTTTGTTCCGTATAAAAACGTCACAGTTCAGCTTTCGGTAAATGCTGTATGCAATAAGAGTTTTGTACCAATAAACCACTAAGGTAAGTAAAGGTAAACCTTTTATACCGGAAAGTATTCTCAACATCACGAACAAGACCGGTTTCACACAAAAACGAACATTATATAATAGCCTCGTAAGGTTAGACGAACGGACTTCTCGTAGACGTGCTACGCCGTAGCCTTGCTACGATGTAGCCGTGCTACGTCGTAGCCGTAACTATTTATTTTTATTACTTTGACTCAGAATGGAAGTGGCTGGTAGTGTTATATCTTCGGAGGAGCATTGAAAAGCTACGTGGCTTAGCTGGACAATCCTTTCCTATCAATTGATAAAACCTTGAAAACATAATTTCATTCGAATATTGAAATACCTATGTCTGATTTCCAAGAGTACGAAAATGCTTTTACTGAGAATAATAACTTTTTTTAGGAAACACTACAGCCCTAATAATTCACCTGCAATATTTATCAATATCAGGCACGTAAATCTCAGAAAATAACAGTTTTGTAGCCCCTAATAGTGTTCAAGATTTCAGACTTTCAACCAAATCACCAATTGATATAACCACATTTCTACCAAGAACCAGTTCTCAATATTAAATTCAGGCTCGACTTTTTCTAGAAATAAATCTTGTTTTTGTCGCCACACAATTTCGCGCAAAACTAGTACGCAATTTTCGTCGTGGTCGTAAAAAAGTTGCAAGTCAGACCATTGGAGAATATTTCTGTTTATGTTAGACGTTAATTTGGATCACAGCATGGTACCGCTCAATCATCTAAGCTGTAAAATGTTCGCGTATTTTTTTCGGTCGTAAACTGAGATATTACCCACTGTGTGTCGTGGAGAGTGATAATGAAAGAAGTACTCGTATTAATTCTAAGATTAACCTGAGCTTTTGCTTTACTTTTGTTCCTATTTTTAGTTGGTAAAGGAGTTCCTCTGCCTAAGAGATTATTCATTATCAATTGTTCTAAAGTTAAAGGTTTTATGTTAAGCTGCGGCAACTTATGAAGAATGAAGAGTAACTATAAAATTTTCAACGTAAATCTCACCTACTTAAATGTTTGAGCTTCTCATAAATGTTTTTTTTTTTTAATCTAAAACTACGTATTGTTCTCACAGAAATTCTCACCTTTCCTTACGCCAATTCTCATATAAAAAATTGAACACTTTTTCACGCAATTCGTTTCAGGTAAACCTATTTCATATGTCCAAAAATTCAGCAGAGGATAAAATAAATTCGCATCTAGGGAATTGAGTGGTTGAATAAATCTAAGAAGTCGTGAGAGATGAAGGAACACTTAGCATTCGAGCACACTGCAAACTTTTAGTCGGCCGACTATTTGTTGGGACTTAAAAATCAGTATGGAAATTAATGGTAGTATAAGCACATAACAATAACCGGATATTTCACTTTCAATCTAAGCTACTAATTTGATATCAAGATGTTGCAACTTATTTACATTTACCTCAAAATCTGTACATTATATTTTAAGTAAGTTACGAATCTAAGTGACTTAGATTCAATCTAAGTTTTTTGTCGGTCTGATACCGGCCACGATTTTCATCCAACCACGCACCGGCCCAAAAGTCGGTCCCCTGTTGAGTCTGCAGTATGCGGGTGGGTACTCTAAATCTAGGAAAATCGCGCCCGATTGTTTTTTCAGGCTCATAAGTCAGTATGAAGATGAATGGGTAGTACGAACATTACAAATCATGTATTTAGCCCGTTTACCTATCGACTACAATTTTTTATCGGAATCAAGATTTTGTTTAAAAAAAAAAATTACAACTCGGGTCGGGTCAACAGTTGGTCGACTGTTTAGTGTTCAGTATGTGGGTAAGCTAAGTCGTGAAGGATGAGGGAACACTTAAGTTTCGGTGACTATGTCCTGGATAGGACCTGCGTCATGAGTATAAGTGATAGGGTAACATTTCTTTTCAAGGGATAGGATTAACTGCGCAAGGTATTTGGTAGATTTTTTGTACCTGTATTGTTTGGTCTGAAACTTGAAAGTAAGTGTTAGGTGTATGCTTTCAGCAGTGTGAACACATTTTACCAAAATATTTGACAAAATAACTAATTAATTGTTAATAACTAGTTAATTAAAAAAATAACTAAAACTGTAAACATATTAATAAAGTTCTTAGCCAGTCTTGTTATCATTATTTTTATTCCATAAAACAGTACTTAAAAGCTCATAACATTATACATATTTTATAAAAATATTCACATAAGCATTGTACCCAGATAAACAGACACAGTAAATGAAGATTACATTGTACCCAGATAAACAGACACAGTAAATGAAGATTACATTTCGTAACTCTAAATAAGTAGTACTCATAAAATAATGTAAAAAAATCGTGGGATTTATATTAATGTGGCAGAAAGAATTTTAGGCAAACGGAGCTCAGAATAAGAGATTAAATTAAGTGCTTTTAGCCAAAAACATTGAGCTGTAATGTGAAGCGAGAGATATATTCTAAACCTACTTAACGAGTTATTAAATAAACGTATAAAAACATGTTTCATGTCTGGCATGCTTTAATTTTTAAACCAGAGCCCACTTTTTAAACCAAACCTCACATTTTTTTTTACCAAGCAGTAATTTTACAATATTTAAATATTTTTTTTTTACAAATAAAATAAAAATAAGAAAAAACATTCACACAAGATTCTGTCGAAAGGTTGCATTCAAAAAAGGCTAGCTGTTATATTGCAATTTCACTCTTTTAACTACAACCTTTTTCTTATGCAAGCCTGTGTTTTATTCATAAAAAAAAATTGAAAATGGAAAAAAAGAATTACTTCCGCATTTAGACCCGGTATCCACCAAAGCGGAGAGGAGAGGAGACGAGAGGAGATCATCAACCAAGGAGAGCCTTTTCCCAACTATGTTGGGGTCGGCTTCCAGTCTAACCGGATTCAGCTGAGTACCAGTGATTTACAAGAAGCGACTGCCTATCTGACCTCCTCAACCCAGTTACCCGGGCAACCCGATACCCCTTGGTTAGACTGGTGTCAGACTTACTGGCTTCTGACTACCCGTAACGACTGCCAAGGATGTTCAATGACAGCCGGGACCTACTGTTTAACGTGCCATCCGAAACGCAGTCATTGGTGTCTAAGATATACTTAGAAAGTACATACAAACTTAGAAAAGCTGCATTGGTACTTGCCTGACCTGGAATCGAACCCGCGCCCTCATACTCGAGAGGTTGGTTCTTTGCCCACTAGGCCACCACGACACGACACCGAGGAGACGAGAGGAGATGTGTTTGAATAAACCAATCCGATTTCGTTATTTCCACATCTCTTCTCCGCTTAGCTTTGGTGGAAATGGGTCAAGCGGAGAGGAGAGGAGATGTCTCATTTTTCTATAGAATTTTGTGCAGCGAGCGAGCAAGCGGCGCGGCAGAGCGGAGAAGCGTCTAGTCTGGCGGCCGGACTGCTCACGTGCGCAGCCCACCCCTCACTGGTGTCTTGCTTTTGGATATACGGTTTAATCAAATCATGTTACTGGTAGAAATTATTTTTTATTACCCTGTAAGATTTATGAAAACTCTCGAAACAGTGTGGCATATTCGCCATGACTGTGACATTTTATATGGTTTCTTATCCAGAATCTATGTTGCCGATTGCTCGCGCAAGTTTTACATTTTTAATTTCATTAACTATATTGTTTCTAATGCAATTTCTGAACGCATCTTTTCGAACATTTTATACTTCCGCAACCGCAAAGTATGAGTTGGCTATCCTTCCCTTTCCCTCCTATCCCGCTACAATACACCAGAAAGAGAAGGAAGATGCGCCGCGCGCACCAACTCTCGGCGCGACTAGCGCCGCAACGCTCCCGCCGTTGTATTCCGAAAACTTTTCGAATCACCGCGACACCGCTCCGCATTTTATGTAAAAATAAATTAAATAACCGCACCGCTTCATCTCAAACCGCTTAAAATCAGTGTTAGTGTAGCCGGCACACAAGAACTAATCGTGAGTGACAGTGTATTTAACCTACGCGTAGAGGAAACAGCATCGCAGGCCTGCGACAACGTGCTCGTCCACCATCCAGCGCAAGTAAGTCCTTTTTCCTTTCACCAAACCCCTTTAGCTTCACTCATACTGTGTCTCGGTTCGCCTAATCACCGACCAAGCTATTTTCCCGCACCCGCTACGGTCCTTCGATACAGCCCACCATACGGGTATGGTGGTGTAACAACACTGCACCATCATTTTTTCTGGTCCAAATCGACCCGGATCCCAAGAATCAGTGATCTTTTCTCATTATTTTCCCGCATTCTATAGGTCTTTTACCTGGGCTTTAGGTCTAAATACCTAATTTCGTAAAATCGTCATATTGTACGCGTGCATTCTCGAACATTCCCGCTAGGTACTTACCTACTTGTTTGACTGAGAACTACTGTATCAACTTAATACCTACTGCATTGTAATAGCATAGGTAAATACCACTAATATTAGTAAATTACTTCAGTTAACATAAGTACAAACTTATATTTCAACCGCATTCCTTTGTTTAGTCAACAGCTAAATACCTATTTTACACGCCATCTTTTCTTACTATTCCTTCCTACCTACCAACATGGAGGATATCAAAATAAAAGTTAAAATACTGCAAGCTAAAAACAATGCTATTTACGAACGCTTAACTTCATTGTATGAATCTTCTAAGAAAATAAATATAACTAATATGGAGCTTCGTTCTGCGGAGACATTCATGGCAGACACGGAGATTCTTTCTGTAATCCGCCAGGAATTTAGTTCCAACCTTGATAAACTAAACGCATACCTTTTACAATTAAATCCTGACCATACAGTCGAATATAGTAGCCTCATCTCATTCGACAGTGTTTACACTCGGGTAGAACGAGTTCGTTCTCTTATCATTACTTATCGTTCAAAATCGTCGACAAGCTCAACGTCGCACGAGAGCGCCGCGCAAAATAAAGGTGTAGTCAAACTACCACCGATTCACATTCCTTCCTTTGATGGTAAAATAAATAACTGGCCGGTTTTCTATGAATCATTTAAATCAAATATCCACAATAACTCTAATCTTACAGATTCCCAACGAGTTCAATATTTAGTAGGTAGTCTCAAAGGCAACGCTTTACAAATTACCGCCGGAATTATTCCGTGCGGAGAAAATTACTCAGCTATTTGGGACAGTTTAGTAAAAAAATACCAAGATAAACGGGCACTTGGTTCGCATTATCTTTCTAATATTTTCAATATTAAACCCGCCATTAACAATTCTATTTCATTGAATAATTTCATAGAAAGTTTTCACGCGTCAGTTTCAGCTTTAGAACAATTACAGATCAAAGACCTAAAAGATTTTATTTTATTAAATTTAGCTTTGAAAAAATTAGATCCTGCTACAGTACAATTATTTGAAATGCATATGAGAGATGAGGAGATTCCTACTTACACGGATTTCGTTGAATTTATAAAATCGCAAGTTAAAATATTAGATCGCACAACATCATCTCGATACGCTCTAGTGAGTAATCACCCTAATAAAAGTATTTCTCCCGCGCCGCGTACTCAGTCACGTGATACACTAGCACGGTACATACTTTCGTTACTTGTGACAATAATAACCAGTCTTGTTTGTATTGCAGTAAACATGATCATTTTAAACTTTATATTTGTCCATCTTTTCAATCGCTTTCACCCAATTCGCGTTTGGATTTTATTAAAACCAAACGGGGATGTGTAAACTGTATTAGTGCTACGCACACTGCTTCACAGTGTAAATCTATACATACTTGTAAACAGTGTAATAAGAAGCATCATTCACTTTTACATCTTGATAATAATAACTCGCAAACGCAGCCTTCTCGCGCGCCCACGGTTGAGTCGGCCGCCGCTGTCGCTAGTTCCGCGACCTCGCAACAGGTGGCGTTATGTGCATGCGCTAGCGTAGGTAAAACACCGCGTTCTACAATACTTCTTTCGACTGCGCAAGTATACGTGGACATTAAACATAATAAATACATTTCTGTCAGATGTTTAATAGATAATGCTTCTCAAAATAATATAATTACGTCCGCTTGTTGTAAAAAACTGCAATTAGATATTAACCCGCTTTCAAATTCATTGATAAAGGGCGTTGGAACCTCATCGCGTCCTATCTTAGGTTACGTTGATATAACTGTTTCCGCGAAAGATAAAACAGTTTCTTTCAAAATTACCGCGCTTGTTGTCGATTGCATAACAGATAACTTACCATCTCACTTTGTTGACACTTCTACAGTGCAACATTTGTTCGATTTACCGCTCGCTGACCCACTATGGCATATACCTGGTGAGGTGGAATTGCTACTAGGGGCAAAGCTGTTCCCGTATTTATTATTAAATAACAAAATTATCTCACCTACCGCGCCGTCCGCTATTGAAACCGTGTTTGGTTACATTCTTATGGGTGAGGTACCCGCTAGTTTATCTAACAAAAATTATAGTCCCACATCCAGTGAATTAAATACTGCCTCATATTTTTCTACCGCATTAAACATCGATAATACTCATTGTTTTCTTACTTTAGAAGAATCTTTACATAAATTTTGGAACATCGAAGAAGTACCTTCAAAATCTTTCATGAGCCCTGCCGAACTTGAGTGTGAGCAGTTGTACGCTTCTTCTGTGTCACGCGACGCTAGTGGTAGGTATTGTACCGCGTTACCTTTTTGTAAAAATCCAGATTCACTTGGAAATTCTTATGCTGTCGCTTATCGACGTTTTATTCATTTAGAAAATACTAAACTTCGCGACCCTGCTTTGCGCGATAGTTATAACAAAATAATTAAAGAATATCTCGATCAAAATTATTTAACAGAAATTACGTCTAGTTCCTCTGATAAATCAGTAGGTTATTATATACCGCATCACCCTGTTATTAGAGATGATAAACAAACCACAAAAGTCCGCATTGTCCTTGACGCAAGTGCTAAGTCTCACAATGGCGTGTCATTGAATGATCTGTTGCATACAGGGCCGAATTTACAGGCTGATATATTTTTATTACTTTTAGATTTCCGATTGTTTCCTATAGCAGTTACATCTGATTTAAAACAAATGTATCTTCAAGTGGCTGTTATTGATGAGCATAGAAAATACCAAAAAATATTATTTCGCTTTAATACCGCAGAACCTATTCGCGAGTTTCAATTTAATCGCGTCGCATTTGGTCTGAAGTCCAGTCCCTTTCTAGCCATGCGCACTGTGCGCCAGCTATCAGAGGATGAAAAACATCGTTTCCCTCGCGCGTCCATCGTTGCTTCGCATGATCTTTACATGGATGACCTGGCTTATTCTATTCCTTCACTGGAGGAAGCCAAGGTTCTTTCCGCTGAACTCATCGACTTATTTAAGGCCGGGGGCTTTGACCTTGTGAAGTGGGCAAGTAACTCTCCGGAATTACTTGATGCCGTTCCACATTCTAACCGCTCTTCCATTAACTTCTCTGATGGGGACAATATAAAAATTCTCGGACTCAAATGGATTCCTTCTGAAGATTGTTTCACTTTTACCACATCTGACTTAGATAAACGTTGCACTAAACGTTCCATACTTTCCACGGTTGCTCGTCTGTGGGATGTTCTAGGTTTTGTTGCTCCTGTAGTTTTATTCGCGAAGCTACTTATTAAAGAATTATGGAAATTAAATACGGATTGGGATGAGACTCCGCCCGATTCTATCGTGCATCTCTTCCAGCAATTTAGTGAGCAATTGCCTTTACTTTCTACGCTAAAGATACCGCGTCACGTAGCCGTTTCTATGGGTTGCGTGATTAATATAGTAGGTTTTGCTGACGCCAGTATGAAGGCATATGGCTGCGTCATATACTTACATGTCACTGATACAAATGGTAACACACACGTATCTTTGGTGTGTGCTAAATCCAAAGTCGCACCTGTTAAGGTCGTATCTCTGGCTCGTCTAGAGCTATGTGCCGCTCTTCTTTTGTCAAAATTAATTAAACTAGTTTATGACACTTACCGCTCCCGTACCGCTATTAATAATATATTTGCCTTTTCTGATTCTACTATTACGCTTTCATGGATTCATTCCTCACCGCACAAATGGAACACTTTTGTCAGTAACCGCGTCGCTAAATGTCAAGAAAATCTTGATCCTAAATATTTTTATCACATTAACGGTAAAGAAAATCCTAGTGATTGTCTGTCTCGAGGTCTTCTACCTGAACAGATTTTAAATCACGATTTATGGTGGCATGGCCCTGAGTGGCTTATGCTCCCAACCGCTGAGTGGCCTATCACTCCTTTTGTGTCTTCATGCAACGAACAATTACCTGAATTTAATAGTAAAACTTTAACGTTAGTTACTACCGCTTCTGAAATCAATTTGATATATAACCTTTCTCAAAAAATTTCCTCGCTAAATAAAATATTACACATAATAGTATACATTCTGAGATTTTTGCGCCTTATTCCTTATGACAAATTACAAAAGGTTATTACGGTACGCGAGTTAGCTGCCGCTGAGACTTATTTGATTCATTGCGTTCAACGACATCACTTTAAACATATCTACGATGAAATTAACAATAAAAAACTTTCCACACAATTTAAAAAACTCGACCTTTTTATAGACGAGCAGGGTATAATTAGAATCGGAGGCAGGCTTTCCAATGCTGATCTTCCCTATGAGGCTCAGCATCCCGCACTCTTGCCAAAAGGCGATAAATTTACACATATTCTAATAGATTATTATCACCGCGTTCATTGCCACACTGGCGCAAATGTTTTGACTTCTCTTTTGCGACAAAAATATTGGATCCTCTCTTCTAGAGGTGTTATAAGAAAGAGATTACATGCTTGTAACTTCTGTTTTAAACTTTCTCCTTCTCACTCCAGCCCAAAAATGGCTGATTTACCCGCTTGTCGCGTACAAGAGACTAAAGCTTTTGTTCATACGGGTGTGGACTATGCTGGTCCCATCAAAATAACTTTATGTAGACGCCGCGGTCAAAAAAGTCAAAAGGCTTACATATGCCTATTCATTTGTTTTGTTACCAAGGCAGTTCATATTGAATTAGTCACAGACTTATCATCTGATACATTTATCTCCGCTTTTAAAAGATTTATTTCCCGCAGAGGACCAGTTTCTTGTCTATATTCAGACAACGGAACAAATTTCGTAGGAGCCAAGGCTCAATTGCAAGAATTATTTGCTGACCGCTACCGCATAGACTGGAAAATGATTCCACCCCGCGCTCCCCACTTTGGAGGGTTGTGGGAATCTAATATAAAATCTATAAAAACTCATTTATACCGCGTTATTGGTTCCCAACTTCTTACCTATGAGGAGCTTTCGACTGTTCTCACCGAGATTGAGGCAGTTCTAAACTCGAGACCGCTTACCCCCGCGCATTTTATAATGGCTTCTCCATTAACTTCCTTGCCTGTCGTGGATGTTCCCGACACAACGAAGTCTCTAACTTGCCGCAAGAAATTACTTGACCAAATGATTTGTAGCTACTGGAAACGCTGGCGTATAGAATATTTACATAATCTTCAAGTTAGACAAAAATGGTTGAATGCTGTAGACAATATTAAAATTGGTACAGTGGTTCTCATACATCAAGATGATCTTCCTCCTTTACGTTGGCCAATGGGTGTAATAACCGAAGTTTTTCCCGGCAAGGATGGGACAACCCGCGTAGCCATGGTGAAGACATGCAGTGGCTCTTTTAAGAGACCTGTTGTCAAACTATGTCCTTTACCATCTCAATAATATTACCGCGTAATCCAAACTTAATATTAGCTTTACTTTACTCAGTATATTTACTTTCAATTTCTTTAATTTCCTTTTGAGAATATTACATATCCTCAAAGCCGGGGAGAATGCTCGCGCAAGTTTTACATTTTTAATTTCATTAACTATATTGTTTCTAATGCAATTTCTGAACGCATCTTTTCGAACATTTTATACTTCCGCAACCGCAAAGTATGAGTTGGCTATCCTTCCCTTTCCCTCCTATCCCGCTACAATACACCAGAAAGAGAAGGAAGATGCGCCGCGCGCACCAACTCTCGGCGCGACTAGCGCCGCAACGCTCCCGCCGTTGTATTCCGAAAACTTTTCGAATCACCGCGACACCGCTCCGCATTTTATGTAAAAATAAATTAAATAACCGCACCGCTTCATCTCAAACCGCTTAAAATCAGTGTTAGTGTAGCCGGCACACAAGAACTAATCGTGAGTGACAGTGTATTTAACCTACGCGTAGAGGAAACAGCATCGCAGGCCTGCGACAACGTGCTCGTCCACCATCCAGCGCAAGTAAGTCCTTTTTCCTTTCACCAAACCCCTTTAGCTTCACTCATACTGTGTCTCGGTTCGCCTAATCACCGACCAAGCTATTTTCCCGCACCCGCTACGGTCCTTCGATACAGCCCACCATACGGGTATGGTGGTGTAACAACACTGCACCATCACCGATAATTTAAATGTTGACGAAACAATTGTGTTTCTTGAACCTCTAAATCTTCTTCCTCAAGCAAATTCAGATATAACTTTTGTAACGACATAACGACTTCCTTTCGTAGACAGAACTTGTATGTTTTCGATATCTCACAGCTCACATCTCTGCTACACACAGCTCACATCTCCTGACCGCAACGCATCTCTTCTCCGCTTTGGTGGAAATAACCTGCCAGCTTCGCGCCACATCTCCTCTCCGCTTTGGTGGATACCGGGCCTTACTGACCAATTTCAAAAAAATTACGACGATTATGATACGTTTTGCTGAGGAGATTTTGATGAGGTTTTCAGCATAGTTTTTGTCAGACTTAGGATAAGGTTTTAGATTTTAAAGGTAGGTTTATTATTTTTTTGTAAAACTGTAACAATATGAAAGATAGAAACTGTATAATATCACTAACCAAACCACTAACAACTATTACGATAAGATTCCCAAATTCAATATGAAAATTCCTTTATCAAGAACAGTTCTAAAGTAACCCTTTGACCTAACTTTAGCCAGTAACTGTGTAACCTAACTTTGTAACCTAGTCTATTTTACTAGTATCTATTAACGTTGGTAGGTATCTGGTATCTATTTCAATAACCTATCTAATCTATCTCTGTTCTCTTGCTTTAAATTCTAGTTCGGAATTTGAATCGTATTTTGATCCTGTCAAAATAAATAAATAATGTCAGGACACCTTTTCACCCCCTGGTCGTTTAGCCCCATGCTAAGTTATTAATTAACTTGTGTTATGGGTGCTAACACAACTGATAAACTACATATAGCTACACATATACATACAATGACATACATATTGTAACACCCAGACCACGGCCAACAAGCATGCTCATCAAACAAATGTCGATCGAACCGGGAACCGAACTCAGGACCTCTGGTTCGGCAGTCCGGCATGGAGACCATTGCGCTATCGAGGTCGTCATAAGTAAAACTTCTGTCAAAAAAAATCCTGCATAGTAAGCAAATCGAAAAAAAGATAGCTTATTGAAATCTGAGGTTAGTATAGTCCCATCGGGTTATGAGAGTGAAGTCGGAACAAATAAATCGGAAGGAATAGGGAGTGCACCTGTGTCTGCGCAAATGCTCGTGCACTATAATATGTCCTGCGCAGCTGGCTGATCTCCTTAAGTGCGAACAGCCGCCGTGGCCCAAATAGGCCGTGGACGCCATTATAGTTACCTAACTCTAGGTATCTTGTCTAGAGTTAAACGCATCGGCACTATAAATTTTAAGTATTGTCTATTTTGTAAAGGGTGCAATCTATTATGATGTCGGAGGTACTTGCTTAGTTTATAGTTTTCGGAAATTGGTATTATATCATCTATGGTTTATAGTGGTTATTAAGGTCTATTGTGGTATTAAAATGTTTCAACTATCGATAATAATTGAGTTGCTATTAATATTGTTGTGTCACATAACCACATTTTGCACTTTTAGATAAAATATGCGGTCTTAATCATCAATTAAAAAAATTACAAACTGGTATTCAAAAAATACATATAAAAACTTGCTCATTCGCATTTATTATATTTTATTATATTTTAAGGCAACCTTGCCCTCTCTATCCAAATTAACCTAGCTTTTTCAAGAAAATCAATAGTTTACGTATCAGTAACTTCATGACAAGTAATTCAGTCAACCTCGTGTCAGCATTTCATATTTTTTCTTTCTTTGTTGATTTAGCGAATCCATCCCCATCTTCCCGGAAATCCTGACACTTATTCTCAGAAGGTAAAAATATCGCGATTTTATGTATTTTCTGAATAGAGGCAAAATCCCGAATTCACGGGTATTTGGTGCCATCCATAACCAGTAAGATTTCTGGTTAAGTACGCATTGAAAATTATTTACCGTGTATTTCTTACTGGGTTGTATTTATCTGTTAACTATGGTTTACCTATATTTATCTCTAATCTAATAATATTTTCTCAAAGCTGGTCGCTCGCTCGGAAAACGCTCAAACTGTTACTATATTCAAAATTGCCTTTAGTTCAATGTAAAAAAAAAACATTAATTGATTTAATATCGTACAAAGTACAATTTAATAATAGCTCACAATATAGAGAATATTATACATTTTATAACAATATTTAAGACTGAATAAGACATTCTATCACTCTGCTACAAAATGTAGTACGGAGCATTGTTTTCAAAGTGCCTCCTACACGTGTATATTTACGACCTACATGCGTTGTCGTCATAAAAACGCTGACATAACGACTGCAACTATAAAATGTGGCGCGAATTGTTACCTCGACTTCTTAGCACTCACGTTTTAAACTGACGAATAAAATACTAAGGTACTCTTTAAATATTACAATGTTTTTTTAGGTATGAAAATATGGTAAGACATTATTTTTTGGGGGTTGGTTGATAAATATGGTAGTATATGTATAGAACACAAGTACTACCCTATACAGTAGTAGTATATAGTGTGCATATATTGCCATATATATATAGTGGTACTACATAGTATACGTATAATGATAAGGACATCCTTCTCCGTGTGAGAGGAGGCCTGTGCCCAGCAGTGGGACGATAAAAAGGCTGTATCAGTCATAGTATACGTACCCGTGGTCGGTTCTCATTTAAAATGATATTTTTGCTAATGCTTTTTGATAAAAGTAGCCTTAGCTGCTGTTGACATTCTATATAGAACTGGAATCTTCCAAAAAAATGGCAACTATTATTTGAGACCGAAATGGTTCGGAATAATTGACGATGTCTATCTATCACATCGCAGCTTAGTACTATCATTAGTCAGCTCGGATGTACTAGTCTCGAGGACATCGCCACCACTGTCTATACTAATATTATAAAGTTGAGGAATTTGTATTTAGAACTAGCTTCCGCCGGTTCGGTTATATCGCGTTTTCAAGAGAATTCTTCAAAAGTCCGGGATAAAGACTATCATATGTTCTTTCTCAAGGTCAACTCTATCTCTGTACCAAATTTTAGTAAAATCAGTTCAGTGGTTTAGACATGAAAGCGTAACAAACAGACAGACAGAGTTATGATGGAATTTGTTTTTTTTTTCAGTAATAGAAAGTCTATATATTGACGAAGCTACAGACCATTTTTGATCTGGGTGCACGTAGTAATTTCTATGAAACGTGGGTGGAACCGCCGATGAAAACTAGCACATAATATTCAAACCGATGTCTCTTAGCCGAAAGTTTGGACATCGTCAATCTATGTCACCCTGGTACCCCGGTATCACGGCAGGCCACCAAACTTTGTCCGAGTAATGAGAGTTTGAAAAATTGCAGCGTTTCCTACGAAAATGATTTTTTAGTTGCGAAAAGTTTTCAACTTTCTTCCTGTAGTATGAGTTTTTTATTACAAAATGCATATGGAAGTGTTTTCACACAATATTAGTGCAACTGTATAATTATTTATGTCTTAATTATGGCTGTAATATTAAAAAAAAATAACTTAAATCCAAATTGCATTTTTTGGTTGATAAATTGCAATTCGCCATCGGGTATAACTTGACCCTCTAAAAAAATAGAAACATTCTACACTAGAATAGAATGCATGTAATAGTAGAAGGCTAATATGTTATGAAAAGTATGACTAGGCATGACGACATAGATAATAGTAATATTATTTCTGTCTGCATCCGTATCCTGAAACACAAAATATTATTTGAATATTCTAGCTCCTCCCAAAATAATATCGTATACTCGACAAACTTGAGCATCGTCTACATAAACACACATATAATCTTATTACAATTTAGTTAGTTACTCACGATTTGTGTGATCTATGAATATTAATATCATTCATTACTATTGCTCCAGCCAGTTCCCAAACTGAATGCTAATATGTACCAACGCGCACGAAATTCTCTATCGCAGATAAATTATAAACAGGGAAGTACTATAGGGAATACTAAATTACTTCGGAACTTCAATACAAACGTCCTTTGTTATTTAGATGAGCAGCGAATATTTTGGGAACAGGTATATAAATACCTGTTCCCATACATGTTCCTGAAATACCGGAATGGATAACAAGTCTTGTAAACTTAGCACGCGTAGGTACGTGCCAAGTGTCTTACCTCCAACCAGTATATCTGATCAAGTAGTTAAGCCCTCCCTCCATATACACATAACACATAAATTCGAATACCTAATATCGATAAATTACTTCTCAGCTGTTTTTGGGAACAGGTATTTATGAACATGTTTCTGAAATACCGGAATGGATAACAAGTCTTGTAAACTTAGCACGCGTAGGTACGTGCCAAGTATCTTACCTCCAACCAGTATATCTCAGTAAATGATACCACCATAATGATACCAGTATATGTATATCAAGTAGTTAAGCCCTCCCTCCATATACACATAACACATAAATTCGAATACCTAATATCGATAAATTACTTCTCAGCTGTTTTTGGGAACAGGTATTTATGAACATGTTCCTGAAATACCGGAATGGATAACAAGTCTGGTAAACTTAGCACGCGTAGGTACGTGCCAAGTATCTTACCTCCAACCAGTATATCTGATCAAGTAGTTAAGCCCTCCCTCCATATACACATAACACATAAATTCGAATACCTAATATCGATAAATTACTTCTCAGCTGTTTTTGGGAACAGGTATTTATGAACATGTTCCTGAAATACCGGAATGGATAACAAGTCTGGTAAACTTAGCACGCGTAGGTACGTGCCAAGTATCTTACCTCCAACCAGTATATCTGATCAAGTAGTTAAGCCCTCCCTCCATATACACATAACACATAAATTCGAATACCTAATATCGATAAATTACTTCTCAGCTGTTTTTGGGAACAGGTATTTATGAACATGTTCCTGAAATACCGGAATGGATAACAAGTCTGGGAAACTTAGCACGCGTAGGTACGTGCCAAGTATCTTACCTCCAACCAGTATATCTGATCAAGTAGTTAAGCCCTCCCTCCATATACACATAACACATAAATTCGAATACCTAATATCGATAAATTACTTCTCAGCTGTTTTTGAGTCGACTCCCGACAGATTTCTATAACGTATCTACTCATTGTATTGCTATTATAGATTGGACGTAACTTATATGAGGCTAGCTTCAAAATTCTTATCTCTATTTGCAAGTCTACGGCTAGATAGCTTATGGAAATCCACCATACAATGTCATTGAACAATGTCCTTCTCCACGCAGATTTAAAAATCGAATCATACCATCATCATTAGTTCAAATACAATTTACTAAAAGAAAACAAATTAAAAACACATTGTTCCACTCCATCTGCAAATACCCGTTATAAAGTTAGATACTAAGGAAAAGCTGCACAATGTCTTAACCTTTTTCAATAACAATATCAATTTGAACCAGGGAAGTCGTTCAATAAAATTTTATATGATACTTTCCACTCCCGTCATTGCTGAAACACGGTGTCAGTCTGTTCGTTCTTAACTTGGTAATGTATACGCCATCTATGTGAGTGGTGTGGAAGCTTTTATATTTAATTTACCTACTTATATTTCCTAATTTTCCTATGCCTTGAACAGCTTCAAGACAGAATGTAAGGAAAAATACTAAGTTCGAAGTCCGCACGACTAAATGGCATCCATCATAATATTATACATGTTAATAGGAAGGTTTACTTGTACTATTTACAAGCCCACTGAGGGACCAAATTATATAAAGAAAAAGGGAAAATGAGGCATAGACAATTTCTACGATCATTGCATTTTGTTGTTATCGCTTGCCTACGCAGAATCTTATCTGTATTTTAAATATATAATTGTCTTATTTAAAGTTCAGAAGAAGCGCTAGCTTCATTGAATAATAGCACTTTAATTTCCGTCTCGTTTCACATTTCTGCGGACATTTGTAGGTCTCTTATCTTCGCGTAAGGTGACAACTTTTAAGAGAGCTTGGAAACATGCTGGTCCTGCTCCATAGGACGCACTGACAGTATCAAATTATTGCGAATTTAAAATTACACCCGCTAGTAAGATTGTGTTATTCTTTTGATTGTTTCTTTGTAACTTTGTACAAAAATATAAACTGATTTGTAAATGTGAACACCATGTAGCATTTTAATCTTTTTTATTATTATTATTTATTCTCATATTCTTTGCCTATTGTGATTCTACATGATCTTCGCATGTTATTATAGTATGTATCAATACATACAAACTGTAATACCAATTATTTTTAAAAAGAGTAACCATGGAGTTCCTTGCCCGTTCTTCTCCATAGGAAGCTACTTTTGGAATGGGCAACTAGAATCAACTTTATTTATATTTTTTGACGTTCATAAGTGCTTGTGAAAGCCTAAATGAAATAAATGATTTGACTTGATTTGACTTTGACTTTGACTTTGAGAAAATGTTAAGACCTTTAAATGTTTCCAACTAGCATAGTTCTCTATATATTTGATATTCAAAAGGATCACATGAGGTCTTTATAAATAAAAGTAAAACATCGAATTTGGGCCGAAGCCCCAAACCTCGGAAATATAAAAACCGTTAGTATAGATAAGCAGCACTTTTTAACGGAAGCGTCGAAAACTAAAAAAAAGATGCTAGGTCTTATCTATGAACGCACATTACCTACTCTTCACATTAATTATGACAGTCTGAACATTATACTAAAGTATGAGTACAGGTACTTCTAGTTAACGACGTAATATCTAGCCCTCTCATGTAATGACACTTTTTATGTGCGACATTTTAGTATCAAGGATAAACCTTAACAAATTAATTTCCACCCTGTATTACACCCATTTATTTTGGGACCCCCTCATCGTTGGTGTTATGGCGTACATGACAAATTAAGGTTGAATAAGATATGATAACATCTACTTGAAATCGGATAGGTTTGGCGATAAAAAATCATGAAAATTGAACTACTAAAATAATATGGGTAGTAGGTATAGGTTTTCTTAGTTGTGAGGAAGCTCTTAAATTGTTCATTCGGTATATTTTGGATTTAGAACAAAAGTTTTTGGATGAAATACATACTTCGAAAACATGCTTCTTTATATAGGAGTCTATTGTAAATACATATAGTTATATGCATACCAACCCCTAGCTAGAGCAATATATGATCATAAACGCGAACGTAAAACACATGTTTCACGTCAAAGACATCAATTCTGCCTGACTCGCATTAAAATATAAATCGCATTAAAATCCGTAACCAAAAGTATCAACATTTCAAACGTATCAAATCAAAGCCACGGAGATGAAGAAAATATTGGACACTGTTTTCCTCAATTTACGAAGCTGAAGCTACATAGAAAATGTATCTGTTAATGTCGATATCGGATTTATTTGCGCAACGAGAAGTGGGGTAAATATCCAAGGTGCAGGGCATAAGGTGGAATACGTGGAAGTAAGAATGGTATATCTTTTTGCTCAATCTGCTTATTTATTTTTTCTTAAAAAATATGTATAGTTTACTTAAAACAATATATTTGTGCCCGCATCAATATGTAGATGATTGGCGGTCGTTGGGGGAGGCCTACGTTTAATAGTGGACGGCAATTGACTGAATGGTGATGATAATGACCGCTATGTAATCAGTTTTACAAAGACAAATAAAATGACCGGAGATCTTCAGGGTCAATTTCAATCCAATGTTACTAGAGGTATGATAATATGTTATAGAGTCAACCGTTAAAGAATTTGGATAACGCGTTAAAATGAAATATTTTCATCTAAACATGTTGAAAAGGTACGAATTTCCTTAAAATATTTCACCAGAAATTCTAATTAAAAGCGATACAAATTATCTCGGTATTTTATGGCAATGCAAAGTATATCACACACAAATTACTTCCTGGTAAATGCAGTAAAATTTATAGTGTATGCTGTATGGCTAGTTATTTTCAGAGCTGCAATTTGAGCATTTATAAAAAAATGCAAATCGTCCTTTAAAAATGAACTCGAAATAAAACACAATTAACATAAGTACCCAGTCTACTTACAAAATAAGAATTGTTCTAGATATTCAAGGACCCTTTTAAAAGTCTAGATAAACTTCACGAAAACTAATTAATTTCAGTTTTTTTACCAACTTCTCTAGTTTCTGAAGTCCTTCAATACTTGAGCTAGGCGATATACACTTATAGATCCTTTTTTATGGGGCTTATGGACTTATTACTAATCTTATCATGTTCCTCCTGAAGCCCTTTATGTACCAGAGCCCCGGTAACTCTTTCGAACAATCTCGCAGCCCCAAACTTTTAGATATGTATGTACTTATATTCAGTTCAATTATCTCCCTACATATTTTTGGGTCGTCTCTAATTTGGTACATAGGTTGTTTTTGCCGAAGTAACGTTTAATCGGCTTACAAGAATTGATTACTCGAGATCCGATAGAAGGATTGTTTTTTGGGTACCGCTGTTAATGAACAAAAACTTGTTTTAATTATTCTTAGTTTTGTCGGCAAAATAGTACCTAGTTTAATTTAGTGGGTTTCGTAATCTTTTTTATTAAATAAGCATTAGTTAATAAAATATAGAATCAGAAAGTGGATATTGGAAAGACTGACTAGGATGCACGTGTACTTACTCTCAAGATTTAATCAAGAGAACCCTAAGTAATTTATATGATTGACTTATTCTAACATTAACTACAGAGAAAAAATATAACTCCTTCCGATAATCTCTGTAAAGGTCACAATATAATATTTCTCATACATTTCTAAGATATAAAATATATCGAGTGAGATATTTCTGAGAACTTCGCCTTATTTTATTTATTCAGTAAACCAATCTTTGATGTTTTGACAGGCAGGTAAAAGTATTACGATATATTTTCAAGAATATCATGTTCGAAATGTCTTTATCTCAAAGTAAATGGTGATTATTTATGTATTTGATATCTTCCTAGTAATTGTTTCAATCTTCATTATATAGGAAGATACCTAGTTACATATTTTTATATTGCATTGGATTTGTTCTTTTTTCTTGTAAAAATCATTGTGTGCGAGAAAGTGACAGCCCGCAATTTTACTTGCATCCCGACAGAAGTACTCCACATCGGGATAAAAACAGCCTATGCTATTCTGATCAAACAAAATATATTACTACGACTAAGTTTTAATCAAATCCGCTAACAATTTCTGATATGGCGTGAAACTAGAAGTCGGACTTAGGAGTTAAATACGGAGTTGCTCGCATACCACAACCGCAAAGGTCTCACAATAGAAACATACATACATACATGAACACATACAATAATATATTAATATACCAGGCTCTCAGAACTCATGAAGATGTTCGCAGCACTTGTAACAGTTAGGTGTGAGCTCAAATTGAGTTATGCGCTGTCGTTGCTCCTCTATTGTCTCAGAGAGCCTGCGGTTTGAGCAATAGACGCTCAAATGTTCTGCAATATTGTGACATAATGAGGAGCGGAGATGTACCAACTTTATTAATATGAAGGTTTCTGCCCACTACACTGTAAGATGACGGTGCTAGGAGTGAGTTAGACACATAAAACAACCCATTGAACAGATTGACAGCGCTCTGTACCCGTATACATACCGTATAAGGCAAAATGCGTTTGATACCCGTATGCAAAACCTACCAAAATTAATAGAAATCGGTAACATTATCTTATGCGCATCAGTATTGAATAGATCTCCTGGATTTCGTTCCTAGCAAGGTTATGTTATAATATTACGGTGTGGTGGGCAGAAACCCTCAACCAAAAGCTTGTTTTCGTAACTCATAACTCATTATCAGATAAATTTAAAAAAAAAACGATAACTCATTAGGAGGCTGTAAGATTTATTAAGGAACGCGCAGCCTTATCTACACCTATTCCCTAAATTAAGAGATCACAGTTAATACATTCCCTAGTAATGGGCACTACGTGTCACGCGAACAGTAATTCGTTTGTATATAGGTCAAGGCCACGGCCCTATTCCAAGGGGTTGCACTCGAGCTCGCGTAGGGAGCATGGAATTTCACCCCTATAAGGTTGTGAAAACAACTATTTATCGAATTGGATTTGCAATAGTAGAGCCTCTTTGTCTTATCGGTTTTTGAAATGCCATTTATAGTTCGAAATTAAAATACGATTTTTTTATATCGATGCATAGATATTGTTGTATATTCTAGGTTATATAGAGGAAGCTAAAAGCCTTTAGATAAACTTAATTAACGAGACTGAACCTATATTTAGTAGTCTTAATAAAAAAAAGTAATTCCAACTGAGAATCTCCTTTTTAGTAAGTCTGTTAATAATATCCTATCATCACAAAAAAAATACTCCCCATATTTTGCGTAATGGCATAACATTTATGAATGGACGAAATAAATAATTCTGCAAAGAGTTCTCTGGACGGTTTATTTGTTATCCTCCATAACACAATTCCTTACGGCGACCACGTCATATATTTGTTTGTACCCATCTTTCCTTGGTCCGTGGTTTGTACGGAGATTTGTCGAGAAATCTTATCCAGCGTACATTTTACTCCAGCAAAAATAAGAATGAGGGAAATATATTTCCCGCGTATGCTTATTCAAACATATTATATTTGCCAAGAGGGATTTCAATTGGGAAGTATTTCTCAAATTCGAATTGCTTTCGTATTTTTTCGATCGGAAATCAAACGATTTTACATACTGACGTGCTTCTTCACATTATCAAAATCTAAATAATGCTTTTTAGCCGTTTCAAAATGAGGAAAGTGGGTAAAATAAGCACAAGTAATAAATAAATTAAAACATTTAATAAATCACTTTATTCGTAATAATTTATTTTCTTCTTTTTATCATAATTTGAAGAACACCATTTTATACTCTTTTCTGTTAGTTCATATATCTTTTAATTTTACAACATAGTTACTTAATTTACAACCATCATTAATACATCAATTTATAATAAATATAACCTAACTATCAATAAAATTGTATATTATTATAAATTGTAAACGGGACGACTTTATTTACGTTACATTTTATTTTTTGTTTATTATTCCGTTTTATTGTAATATCTAGAAATTAACAAGAAAAGATCAATAGAATTCCAAATTAGTAAGTTATTTTACATGAATGAATATTAATTCTTAAAATTTTAAATCAAGGTTAAACATTAACTACGAACGTAAGAAGTCCCGCTGTTTTCGATAACCTTAAAATCTATCTCACATGATTTTCATAAGTAGGTATTTATACATATGTTGGATTTGGATTCTTTGTATAGTAGATACAAATAAAAGGCTTTGGCACAATAATTATATCAATAAGAAAACTCGGCATATTCATCTAACTACTATAAACTGCATTATTATAACAGAATGCTGTAGGTAGCTTTGAAAAAGGGAAAATTATCAAAATTAATACAAAAAATATTCAGTCTTTAAACAGTTCTTTGGCTCTTTCAACTGTTGGCAAGTTAGTTCCAAGCTACATAAGTACAATAATCTAGAAAATAGACCCAACACAATAGTAAGTTCTCTTCTTAAACTACGGTTTTATTTTTTGTTTTTATACCTATCTACTTGGTGTTCCATTTAATGACAATTTCACGTCATCTACTTATGCTCACAAAAATATATTATAGTATATCAAGTTGTGTTCTGGTCACTACTGAATATAAGTATCTGGAAG
Source organism: Helicoverpa zea (assembly GCF_022581195.2). Lineage (NCBI taxonomy): Eukaryota > Metazoa > Arthropoda > Insecta > Lepidoptera > Noctuidae > Helicoverpa > Helicoverpa zea. The sequence goes on along the minus strand of NC_061456.1, from coordinate 10,019,219 downwards.
TGCCGTTAATATATTTCTTCTACTATCTCGTGTATTTAGAATTTAGCTTTCTATATTGACTTACTTACACGATAAAATTGAAATTAGACAATGTACAGTTCAAGACTTACATTAGAAAAATTACTTTTCACCACACACAAACTACCGAATAGCTAAAAGTATCTTAAGTATAATTTCGTAATATTCATAAATACCCTTTCTATACATCAATGATTTGAGAGGTTCAGAACTACTGAGACAGATACACCTCAAGAACTGTATGTACAGAGTGATGACGTCAATGTCCTGATGGCTATGTACAGCATGATGCGATGCGCGATATGTCGGGAGCGTCGGCGCGGACGGGCGGCGGCCGGGGCGCGGGCTGCTCGAGGCGCGCTCAGATCGCGGGCAGCAGCGGGCTCGGCGAGCGCGGCAGCCGCCGCACGCTGCCGCTCCACGCCTCCCCCATCATATCCTCGTCTCCCTGCACACGCGCACTCGACATACTCTCAGCGTCACACTCCTCAACTTCCCAACTCTGAGAGCGAGATGTTTCATTCGTTTTACTATGAGTAGGGCAGCTAGGACTAGGACGCCACTACCACGGTAGAGAAAATATGCGTTACAACGTTTCTCATCCTGGTCATGCATTCAGCTCGCAGGCAATCTTAGTCTACGACTCGCGGGGTCTAGGGAGTTGACGTGCGGGATTGTGCGAGTGAGTTAAACCACGTATTACGGTGTCAACACTTACATATAAGAAGTAATTACCATCATCGTGTGAGGCGCAGGCGCGGAGTGCGCCGGCGCCGGGGGGGCGGGAGGGGCCATCGGCGGCGGCGGCGCGGGAGGGGGTTCGGGCGATACTGCCGCTGGCGAGAACGACGCTGGTGCTAAAGGCGATTGAGCTACAACGACAAAAACAAAAGAATATCAAGAAATCAGTCTTCGATAAGTGCCTATTTCTACTTCCATCTTCGTAAGCTCTTACCAGCAGCAGTCAAGGCCAGTACGAACTGACTCCAGTGCACGCAGCAGCCGCAGCACAGCTGCAACGCCGCCCTGCGCAGAGCTCGATGCAGAGCCATGAACAACAGCGGATTGACCGCGGCGTGCACGTACGAGATATGTAGAGTGATTTGGAAATACATCTGGAACCAAAATAAAACAGTCAGGTTTCATTTTGCACGGACGTTGGGGACATTCACGTTCATTTCGGAATGTAGGAGAGAGTTGACTGTGGATTTCCTAGTATTACTTCCAAAATAGTTTTCGTCTATTCCGTATTATATAGTTATGAGCAAACTTTTGGAAAAATTATAAAAAAAAGACGATAGTAATGTAATGTTATCTTAAGGTCCTTACTTCATAAGCTATATGCGACGTCAAAGCCGGGTGGTGCAGCAATGTGATGAGGAACAAAGGCCCCCAGAACAGCACATACGCCGCGGTGATGACCAGGAACATGCGGACCCTTCGGACCCCCTCCCGTTCCACCCGGGCCAGGTACCCTCGGAGCCGACGCCCCCCTCCCAGAGGCAGGTTATTACTCCCTGACGGACGACATTGACCGTCTGACAGTGTGCCATCCACAGTCTGAGCAAGAAGAACTTACTTTAGAACATGAACTTAGGGTATGTTGCTCGCAGTCAAGCCTAAGTTTCGAAAAGCCAATTGATTTGAAGATAAAATTCTAAAGTAGTCTGATCAAAGAATTTAAAAGTATAAAAAAATAGCCAATACAATTTAGAAGTCTCGAGATTAAGTAAATAGATTAAAATTTATCAGCTTTGAAACAGTATTGAAAAAGACTTTCATAACATAGATTCGAGTAATATTGATGGAAAAAACAGTTTTTATATTGAAAATTGATCAACGGAGACACACAGCAAGACAGATCAAACAGAACAAAGTACAGTAGCTGGAAATGCCATTGCCTAAGGACTACTAGATGAGACAAGCATGCATCACACTCCTTACCCTGGGTCCGACGCTGTTGGGCAGGTTATCCATCCGCCTGTTGTCACCTGCCATGCTGACAAGCGTGGTCACTAAACCAGCTACTCGTACTGCTTCTACGTTAGCCTGCATGCGATAAGATTTAAATTTATCGAATACTTAAATCTGAACCGCACTTTGGCAACGGCAAGCATTGAGCGTGGTTTGTTGTTTACAATTTGTATAGACGGTGCACTTCTAAGCGATCGTCCATTCCGAGTGGGGCCATTCCGAAAATTTAAATCTTATTTGCGGTACACCAAGAGGAATATTGGCAAGGTACCAACAAAAATTCCTATACCGGCCAACGTACGACTAGGATATATGCACAATATTGTACAGCGACTTGGAATTATGCGGATGACTTCGTGAGTTTCAACGAGTTTTGGAGCGCTCTAGCTCTGCGTCTCTCGCAACTGTGAACTGCAATACACTACGGAACTGGTTACATGTCATTCAAAACAACTGCTCTAGCTAGTACCATCTCTCACAAAGCCGTGGGTGACATGTCATGGGTACAAATACTTCGCAATCAAATGATGATCATGGAGAAGTTGGTTTTGTGAGTATGGGATGATGCAAACAATGTAAACAAAGCATTACTTTTTATTATTACTCCTCGTGAAACTAACCTCTCCATGCCATCTGTTATAGGGTCCCGAGAGTGTTCGTCGAGTGTTGTGTGATTAATGATATACAAACCTTCGTGAGATCCCGGTGGAGCTTTTTCAAGTGGAAAAGTGTCAATCCGATGCAGACAGCGTTAACGCCTATCCAGAGAGCGTTTAGTACGTAATGCCTGAAGGGTCCTCGAACCAGTGGGCACGACGGCGCCGGCCCGTAAGACCCGTAAGAGCCCGCGCTGGCAGCCAAAGCCCCAGATAAGAACGTAGGCCCGAGATTTATCGTTATAGACGCGAACCAAATCATGAATGTTCCGAAAAGGACGCACTGCAACAAAACGGAAATTCAATTTCAAGTTTTTGGTTGACACAATTTGAAAATACGCCGACAACTTCATTTGTAATATCGTCGGAATTATGAAAAGAAAGGACGTACTTTATCTCTGACAATTTTGAAATTTTCTCCTCGGGCAAATTAAAGTTACGGCAGTGGTCGTAAAGGGAACGGCTAGATAATATTTTACCTGTGGGCTGTCCATCAGTAATGGGGCTGATAAATCAGCTTGCTCTTCCTCATTTTCGGGGAAAATTGGGCTATCATTGAGCACTGTAGTAAGCATGTTCACTGTTGACACCGTCACCTGAAATATTCTACACATTAGTCAAGATTTAATAAAACAATACTGTTCCGTTTTCAACAACGTACCTACGGTTTTTGTTTCAACTGGCTATATAAAAGTTCGTCTAATGTATTTTGGAGTAAAGGATTATATTTCGAATGTATTTTTTGTATTTCCCGTTAGCCAAAAATGTATAGGTTTAACAAAAGCATAGATTCAAATTACTTCAAACAGAAATATGTATTAGTAAAAATATATTTCCCTAAGAACACCTAAAGTTTTATCTAATCTACGTAATAATTCGAGAAAACCAGACGCATTAGTTAACAAACAGTCCAACTATTCTACTTATAAGTTTCTATCAAAATTAAGCATCGAAGATTATTCTCAGCTTTTTCTCGTCCTTCTCAACTGAGCTAAAATGGCGATAAATCAGTTTTATGTGCCAACTGCCTTCAGTCTCGAACAATGGTACTTTTGTAAAGAAGATCTGATACCTTATGCATTCCATTGATGATCATCCGACTTTGATGACACTTAACTTCAGTGTTTTTGTTACAAAGACTTTTCGAAAACTCGTTTGGTGAATTTGGGACAGTTATGTTTTAGCCAAAAATATTTTTTTGTTTTGGTAAAGGGACAATTTTAAGACATTTGAATTTATCTTTAAAACAAGTTTAATTTCATTCTACTTAGTGTTTTTTTTTTTTTCAAAAATAAGTCTAAAGATTTGTTTCAAGTTTTTAACCGTTCGACAGATTAAAATAAACACTGGCTAAAGTTCTATGGAATTTACATGTCCGCATTACATAACATTGCATAATAATCTGGGACCCCAAGAGCCAAAAGTGATAAAAATGCTTCCTTGCATGCTATTTTCGCCAATTCGTGTCACTGATAACATACAGAACATTTATAATGATAAAAAGTTATGGTCAATGAATACAGAATGGCTCATATAAGTTAATGGGGCCACATGGTCGCCTGGTCGAGTCATGGACCATTAATCGAGATAATCATTTCCACGCAAACATTTCCACAAATACCAGCTACCAATGAGAATCGTTCGCATCTAAATGTGAAAGTTTACGTAAAACGAAACGTAATAATACATTATTGATTCTGATGGAATTAGGTATCTGCCGTATCTTTTTTGGGTAAATTAGTATAATTTTATCCTGAAAAAGGGTTTTTAAGCCCAACCTTGACTGAAATTATCGTTTTTTAAAATAGGAACGTGATTTGTTTTGCTTATTTCCGTTCCAATTTACGGGAGATTATCGTTAGTAATTTATTTAATTCGATTAAGTCTTACCATAAATTACTACGCTATGCATCATAAGGAATTTCCCAAAAAGATGATCACCTGTGTGTTTATAACACTACGTCACTCCCAATATATTTAATATCACTGCCCTCTAATAAAGTATTGCAAAAAAAACTCTCGTAAACGTGCCCCTACATACCTACATAAGGCATAGGTCACACCGCCCCAGAAAATCCAGCTTGCATTTTTGTGCAATGTTTTTAAAAAAATGCTGACTAACCGTGGCACAAATTCAACGGACCAAAAAAACAGCTGATAGTGACAGTGTGTTATACTCCTATGGTCTGTTTAATTCCTAACGGTCGGTCGGTTGGTCGGTTTTACATTGTGTTGGCTCATCCACGCTGACGCGTTGAAATTGCATGGCGGACGTGTGACCGAAGGCTGTCACGTCGAGAGAGAAAACACAAATAGATGGGATTATTTTCTATATTAAGGCAGGCGTAATGATGACTGTTTGTGAGTGGACGGTATTACGTGTTATTTGCTGTGGAGCTGTGGATAAACATTAATTTCTTTCGGATCGATATGGACTACTTAGGTCCATGTCTTACTTCTAAAAAGCACTCCTTGAAACGGTGAAATTAGCTATTGGCGTTTCGTAAAAACCTGTAATAGGTGTATATGAAATAAAAACCTTTGAAGTACTTACCTACATAATTTGCAAGAAAAGAAAGGGATATTATAAATTGCATATCAAATAAATAATCGCCTATCAATTAATACTCATCATTTATATTCTTTTTTACATCAAATAACTTAGTTCACTACAAATAAACTAAATGTTTAACAACACTCAAACTGCAGATAATTCGAAATTATACATCAATATGACATTGTTTTTTTTATTATAATGCAATACACTTAAATTTATTCTTGTACAAAAATACTACATACATAGCATTAATACTGACTGCACAGCAAATTTTCCATATTTCATAGCAAAATAACTATCCCAGTCGCATATTAACCAGTAAGTACAACAAAACCTGTTCATCATATTTGTCTTAATTTTCAAGAAGCCATGCTCGACAAATTAAATGATTATTATAACAAAAAAATCCTGTCACATTGCATTATTTCTAAAAACAGAACAAATTAACTGAAAAAGGTTCGTGGCTTCGCGCGCTTTTTCGTCACTGGAGTGCAGAGTGGCGCGAGTGAGTAAGATAGAGTTCAATTAAAAAATATTGTATTAAAAATTGAAGCTAGTAACGAAAACAAATCGCTGCAAAACCGACTCCACGTAGTCTTGTCTGCCCTACCCCTAGAGTGCAATTCAAAACCGCGTAGGCGCGGAGGGGCGAGGCGGCCTGCGAGCTGAGGAGCAGGTAATTTTAACGCTCGCCAACGCGGTTGAGGCTGGCCGGCTCGGCCGGCCAGTAAGCCGAAGCTGCGGTGGTGAGCGTGAAAATCATCTGCGACGATAAGCTCGCATTTGACCGCCGGAGCCACGAAGCGCCGGAGCCGTGACAGAAGTGATGCTTGCTGCATGTTGCATGCTTACTTCCATGTTGCATGCCTGGTTACATGCTGCATGCCTGCTTTCATGCTTCAGGCTTGTTTGCATGCTTCTTACAGGAAAATAAAAATTCCAAAACTATGCCAAAAGATGATTCTGACTATAAACATTCTGAAATATGATATTATAGTAGTAGCCTTTTAATGACTACTTATATGAAATGTATGCCAAAAGGAAATACTGACAATGACTGACAATGCACCAGCCCTATTTTTTTAAAGAACTATAGTATGTATATGCAAGCATATCATCGGACTTGCGATCCGACTCAAGTACGTGGCGCCAGCTGCAGAAGCTAAAAATGTTGCCTATTATTATTAGGGCAAAAAAGGAAACGTGTACGCCCCGCGAAAGCAAGACGCGCTTTAATAATTCAATAAATTACAATTTTGTATTTAATTTTATATTTTTTTGCTGGTCTCATTATGCCGTAATTAATAAATAATAAGATGACTGAGACAAATAAAATGCTGTTTCATTCTGAAAAACTGCTGTAAATAATATAAAAATAGAAGCTATATGTATTGTACGCTCATTTTATTATGTTAATCGACTCGCCAACGCACCACCACACAGGTCGACAGTCTGACAACGACTGACTCCCCACCGCTCGATCCGGTATTTATAACCGAGTGACGTATGCGCACGAGGCGTCATAATAATGACATAACCTATACAATGATGCACATGTACCTGCATACACTACATCTCTCCCTTGTTGTTTTGATTTTAACCTTGTTTCAAAAAGTACAACAATCAAACTCATAAATATTTTGGTAATTTCTTAAAGATCTATCAAACACCTGCAGCACAACAAAACCACGCTATCAGATCAGTCCACCGATCACACTGCCATCAAACTGATTTACTTTGTTCCGTTTCCATTTCATTTCCCTTTCCATTTAAGGAGACGACAGATATCGGTGATACTGCGGGACACTACATCCCTTCCCTTGTGAAATAAACATAAATAAAAATCCGTCCCTTTGCAGACGGTAACATACCAGCATCTGCTTCAGGCTCAACAAGACAAATTCGTAGCAGTGATATCAGGCCGGCAAGTTTAACTTCAGGTTTTGTAGCCGCTGTTCCGGCCCTGTATTATATCTACACTAGAGATGATCCGTCCATTTGGCAGACATCCCGCCAATCAGTCCATGTGAAATCAAGCAAATCTCAAATATTGCTGTACCTTCAGATAATGAGCACTCATCTTGCTTGGTTCGACTTCACTTAAAACTGATACAGAATGCATTGTTCCAAGGTAAAAGATCGGCATTAGGGTACCTCATCAATGCTTTTCACTCATTTAAAACCGTACGAGCCGTACGAGGAAAGTAATCACATAAGATCGTCCCAATTGAATGGTGACCTAGATGGACTGTTTCCAATTTGATGATGACCATATACTTTGTCACCCATTTAATGGTGACCACATACTTTGTCTCCAATTTAATGGTGACTCCATACTTTGTCACCCATTTAATGGTGACCACATACTTTGTCTCCAATTTAATGGTTTAAATTGTAGTTCTATGTACGAGTTAAGTACTTTGTGTGCCTTGTAAGCAAGAGAATGCTAACTCAACTAATTTTGGTAATATGTAGTTTTTAATTTGAGAGTGGAATATCAAAGCCTATCATTATCTCAGCAATGTAACAAACAATCTGGTCTTCAACCCTATTGATCAGCGCTGGTACTTTGCACGTTTCTGCTAGTACACTCGCTGAAATTCATAATACCCTACATCAATGTATGTCCAATATCTAGTCAAGAAACTGTAAGCTTCTTAGCATTCAACACCCAACATATGAATACCTTACTGCATATAATAGTGCGATAGGAATACTTATATTTCGGTTAGGCATCCAAGAACACTATTATCACCGGACATTGCGTTCTGTAATGTTTGTTTGCTTTTCCTAATGTGGTTTTCAAAAATTTAAGTAGTCAAAGAATTATTATGCTTTGATGGTAAGCTTTTTAGTTTCATGGTTACATATTGATTATAACGAAGGTGTAAAGTAACATTACGAATCAGATTTTAACTAATTAGAACCATATTATGCAACGAACGCACTTTAACAGGTGTCACTAACTTTGCACTATATATTTTGAAGCTGTGACATTCTGCATCACCATAAAATAGAAGAGTCCCTGACCCTCAACTCATGCTCTTCTTCCTTTCAACAAGGTGACAGCAGCTCACAAACAGTTTTCTAGTCGATGCAATTTTCCTTTTGCAAAACAACCGCTAACCTTTCTAAAACATTTGTCTACACATAGATAAATGTGGGATTCTAATTCTATATCTCAATTTCATGACCGCGTATAGGTAACGTAATATTTTTTTTTTTTTATGTAAGTATAGTTGGCTGCATAAGTATGTTTATAGTTTCGTTCAAAAGCGCTTACCCTTTATTGCAGCTGACTTTATCTACGTTGTTTTAGTTAGACAACCAGAATATAAAAATATTATTATCTTTTATAGGGACAGCACCCAAGTAAATTTTTAAACGATTTGGTGACTAAGGGCAATTTTACTTCCTATACTTTAAGGAACACTTACTCAGATTATATATTGCAGTAGGACTTAGGAACTTAATAATATTTTAGTTATTATTAACCAAATGTCGACGCAACTGTGTAGTTTAACTAGCACAAAAGAGTAATAAATGTCGATAAATGTAAATAGTGATAAAGTTCTTTACCTCTCGTGCGAGTCCAATTGTCTTACGGTAACCTAAGATTGGTGTTCTAAGATCAATTATTATTTTGTTGGACACAAGACATTATTTTGTTAATAGATATCCATCCCACCACCCATATGGATCTTATCTTATGGGATGGGTTGAGGAAATTACACAACTTTATATTACAAGTAGGTGTGCACTTCAAGAATATATTAATGTGATGATTTATTAACTTGAGATCAATAAATGGATTCTATTTCATATACGTTCATATATGGTTATGTTATTCGCCCCTATGGAAGCATATTCTTCCACAACTCTCAATGTACTTATACTGCTTATTGGTACTGCAATACTGTAAAACATAATTTGCAAATAACAATATTATAATGAGGGCCACTTTGTTAAACTATTTGTAAACACCAATGTAAATCAATAAAAAAGAGGCTACCCAACTAACAATTTAACGTCGTTTAAAAGTTTAATAAACGTTATCTTAATTCCATCGATCGTAATACCTAAGTCGCACTTACGTTATAATAACGTTTACTAAACGCGAAAATGGCCCCAGTTATATGACCAACATTGTCGTATAACGGACATACAAAAGTCACAAGCTGACTTCGTTAAGTCATTCAAAAGTCGTATGAACGTTATGGCATTACCACTTTCGTCGCGCAGAAGTCGCATCATAACTTTACAACGGCTTGTTTGTTGTATTGTCGTCATAAGGGCGTTTTTGAATGATTAAAACGTTTTATTTGAGTCAAGGAACAACACCTGTAAAACTTATTCATTTTTCTTGATAGTGACACGGGGTTTGTGGTTTTGTAATAAAAAATTACAAGGAAATAAAGGGTGTTGAGTGTTATTTAACTTATATTTATATATCTCGCTAATAAATGTATCTGTCTCTCATGCCGTTTAGTTCGACTTGGTATTAAAGTTTTATGATACTATACCTATATGTATTTATTTCAGATTTTCATGCCCCCTCGCAATTTTGTGTTTTAAGGATTATATTTTTATTAATAAAAATATTTTTATTTCTAAAAATGTAGGACATTGTTGCTTTTGTCACACACCTATCTCTTTACGACGTTTTAAAGACATAAAGTCGTATTAAGGTTATTTCAAGACCATGCAATACGCCATGACAGCTAGTTATCCAAGGATCCATTAAGGAAATCTCGATTTACTTTCCTTTTGAAAGTTCCACTACGTTTAAGTCTACTCCACATTTTTTTTGCTTCAATTTTTCGTAGTAAACTTAATTAAATATTCCGTAAATAGAGCGGACTAGCCGTTTTACAGTCAAAACTGACTTAAATGCGACTACAAGTTTGATTAAAGTTAGGGCATGACATTAAACGTACATCATGTAATATATATGTTATATTTGAGTATTAAATAAACAACCAAGTCATTTAAGAGTCTCCAATTGACCGCTGTAAAACAGGATCGTGATCGTTATATAAACGTCACTGTGAAAACGTTTATACAACTGCTACATTACATAGATGTCATATAAAGGTTTTCAAAGACCTAATTTGGTCAGTTCAAAACGTTTAATAGACTATAACGTTAGTGTGACTATTGCGTTGTCGTAAAAACGTTTTAGCTAAGACTGTAATATAACGTCGTTTAGTTTAGTCTTATCAACGTTGCTAAGACCAGCTTATTATGACATATTCGTCGCACCACTAATAAGTTAAATCAAAGACGTCTACAGGACCTAGTAGTCATCTCACTATCATTATAAGACTGCTATCCAACTTTATGTCGTATAAGTTAAACCTTATATGACGTTTTTGTTTGTTGGGTAAGATACCAATTAAAATTCATTCAAGCCTGAATCTTGAAGGTTTTAAAAGCACACGCAATCATCAACTTTTGAGAACTTGATTGCAACAATCATCCATGAGCTAATCATCATTAGACAGTTCCCAGAGTAAGTATCTACATTGGAACTCCTTCCAGGTATCATCCTTAAAAGATTTTTTGTCACAGATGAGAAGGCCCAGTTGGGTAAATGATGATGATGTCCTCCTAGCCGATTATCGGCTACGGCGGCTGTACTCACGTAAGGGGATTAGCCAACTGCGCAGGACATATTATAGTGCACAAGCATTTGCGCAGACACAGGTGCACTCACTGTTCCTTCACTCTCATAACCCGATGGGACGGCAATCCGACACGACCGGAAAGAGATCAGGCGCAGGACCGACATTTACGTGCTTTCCGATGCACGGGTGTATCAATCACCAACTTCCAGGCCCGACCCGGGAATCGAACCCGAGACCTCGTGCTCAGCAGCCGCGCTTGCGACAGCTAGACCAACGAGGCAGTTGGGTAGATAAAGTAGCATTGTCAAATAAATCACAGATTGCTCCAATGCTTAGTTCCATATTCTTTTGATCTAAGAGTTTTATATCAACCTAAAGTACTGAAATTACAATTGTGAGCTAGCATGTTTACCAAAGATTCTATCTATTGAATACCAAAATTTTGATCCACATTTTCCAGCTAGTATTGCTGCTTGTATGCTGTTCTACTGTTCTGTATCTTCTGGAATATCTCTGTTGTATAACAACCTCTTTAATACAGCAAAATAAAGTAAAAGTATTGAAATTATACCTAGGGTGACTGAGCAACTGTTATAATTAACACTATTATGGGTAGGCAACCCACTAGAGGTGTTGATGGACTTGGATGTTGTGCATAGGTGAATACATACCAGTATAGCTGGGCGAGTTCTTCAACATCCATGGCCAACCCACTACGGTCCCTCAATGTGCTGTTTGTTTAACTAGATACCTAGCACATGTTTGTCATTTGTAGAACCGTTGAGTATATAACCCACCAGTTTGTTCTTGTAATATCCTCTATATTGCAAGCACTTGAATTAAGTTAGTTAAGTACCAGAACAATATAGCAGGTATAAGTTGTTGACTAGACTCTGAGAAGTTAAGTTTGGAAGCTTTTTATGATCCAAATCACCGGGCACAGAAAATATAAAAATTATCAAGATTTACTATTTAGTTGGTGCAGTAGTTGACAACTATCGCCAGATAATTTATGCGTGTACAGTCAATTGAATGACCAGTAGACGTTCACTACCGTTAACTGTCAAGCTGTCACTTTAATGACCAGTAGATATAGACTACTGCCAACTGTCAAGCTGTCAATTTAATGACCAGTAGATATAGACTACTGCCACCTGTCAAGCTGTCAATTTAATGACCAGTAGATATAGACTACTGCCAACTGTCAAGCTGTCAATTTAATGACCAGTAGATATAGACCACTGCCAACTGTCAAGCTGTCAATTTAATGACCAGTAGATATAGACTACTGCCAACTGCCAAGCTGTCAATTTAATGACCAGTAGATATACACTACTGCCAACCATCAAGCTGTCAATTCAATGCCCAGTAGATATAGACTACTGCCAACAATCAGGCTGTCAATTTAATGACCAGTAGAAACACACTACTGCCAACTGCCAAGCTGTCAATCTAATGACCAGTAGATACACGCTACTGCCAACTGCCAAGCTGTCAATCTAATGACCAGTAGATATACACTACTGCTAACCGTCAAGCTGTCAATTTAATGACCAGCAGATTTTTGGAATAGAATAGGTCTTTTTTTGCTTAGAATGCAGGCACTTACAAAATAGGATTGTAAACAACATAATAAGATCCGTGTACATTCCGCCTTGTTGGCATGCAAGCACAACAATTATTAAACACAATTGATTATAAGGCAAATAGCTTATTGTAGTATATCCTCTAGGAAATCCCACCACTGCTAAAGTCGTCTTGACGACAATTCAACAACCAGCAACTTTATATTGCTTCCAATAAATGTCTATTATTGAATAAACTTTGATGCAGGTTTAAGAATGAGTAAACTGATCACTAAGTAATGATTTTGTATTATAAATTACTCATTTGATAAATATTAACACCTGCAATAAATATTGCTACTTCCATTAGAATTGTAACAAGGTAAACTTAAACAAAGAATTACGTAAAAAGGTTAAAATTTGTTTGCAATTCGGGTGATACATACATGAACATAAAAGTTATGTGTACTTTGTCATTCTACTCTCTTCCCTTCCTTCTTTCCTTTTGCTCTTTTTAATATGATTGAATATTAACATCGGTCAGAGGTTACTTGTTGTCAAAGCTTATTTAGCATACATTAATTTGGTATAGGCATGAATAGGACAAATTATTTAGTATAACCTTGTATATCAAATATTTTTCTGGATCACAGAACTAATAGGTAGTTCAAAATTATAAAAATTAGATAATAGGTAACTGTTGGTCCAAACACTCACGGTTTTATCCTCGTCGCCAATGTATTGTACGCTCATTTTATTATGTTAATCGACTCGCCAACGCACCACCACACAGGTCGACAGTCTGACAACGACTGACTCCCCACCGCTCGATCCGGTATTTATAACCGAGTGACGTATGCGCACGAGGCGTCATAATAATGACATAACCTATACAATGATGCACATGTACCTGCATACACTACACTATATTTAAAAGAAAAAGAGTTAACATGTATAATGTGCATTAAGATTATTAGCTGTGCATTGATGAAAAAGCTTTTGCTTTAGGAAAAATCGCTGTACGCTGCGAAAATAAATTGTAGTGTGTTTAGTGATATTTTGAGTTGAATATTTTGCTGTGCAATCAGTAATTTTGATGGGAATTCGGAATCTTATTGCATAGAAAAAGGATATTTTTTGATTTGCGTTTAAATACTACCCGAAAAGAAAGAATGAATGCTATGTCTTACATTGACTACCGAACGCACACATATACAAAATGTATATGCCACGAAGATACACTTCCTTTTCCTTTAAAATGGCCATTACTTTGAAGTCAACTTTACATTTACTTTATATATATAAAACGTCACTTACCAGAAGTAAAAAGGCGGTTTCTACCAAGGAACATTTGTAGACGGGTTGACAGCGGAATACGGCAATGCCTAGAGGCAACAAGATGGCTGCCCGCGCTAGGTCCACTATCGCTTGGTGAAATAGTAGACCGTGAGACCACCTGCGACAAAATAACGAGTTAAAATATTTTAATACAATATGGTTTTAAAAATCTCACTAAAGCTATGACACTAATAGTCGAACTAGTAGCCGTTTTATTAAGACTCAATTCATTCTGCTGCTTTTTGAGAAAAGCCTCAAAGAATAGACGTCAAATATATTTTCTAAAAGGGACCGTTAAATGATGTAGAATTGCAAAATTCATCATTACACAGAATTATTTTAATTGTGCACAATCTCTTACGTATTTGGATTCTAAGGGTAATCGTACACTTATATACCTATTATAATCCACAACGTACATTACAAAATTAAATTATAAATTTAAAAAAACCCCCGACCCAAAAAAAGTACGCAATAATTATGACAAAAGGTTAAAAACGGTAAACCCTATAAAAAGCAAAAAATAACTTTTAACACTACGTAAACTAAATTTTGTCGTGTCGGGGGACCGCTCTAATTCATTACTTTAGATACGTGTTTTTTTTTAAACGAATGTTGTAATTAGGTAAGTATCATTTGATTTATGTAAGTATTTATGAAGGTAAAAAGCGGTCCCCCGACACGTCAAAATTTAGTTTACGTAGTGTTAAAAGTTATTTTTTGCTTTTTATAGGGTTTAGCGTTTTTAACCTTTTGTCATAATTATTGCGTACTTTTTTTGGGTCGGGGATTTTTTTAAATTTATAATTTTATTTTATTTCATGCTTTTTAAAGGAGCTCCTTAATTTTTCCTTCTTTCATTTAATTTATTTTATCTTAAGATGGGGTCGCTATATGCGATCTCGGCCAAAGGAAGCTGTTTAACAATCCTCATGACAAACTGGCTCTGGGAGAATTGCACAGATTGAGAAACAATAAAGATTAACCTTTGGACATTCTAGATTTTCAGCAAAAATATAAATCGGTTTATCCGTTCCATTCCAGCATTCCAGGGTTTCATTCGCCACATCCCATTTCCAGCATCAGGTTCTCGTCAATCAGAAACATGAAGAGAACTCGTCAAGACAAATTCAACGAGCCCAAACTCGATGGGTTTACTAAAAGGCAGTTCAGGGTTACGTCTCCTACCTTCGTGCCCTAACAGCAGACCAGCTCAGTGGTTCCAAAAGACATTAGTGTTTCAAATTTCAGATCCCACATATACTTGCAAGTAAACTGAGCGTGTAACATTCCTATCACACCTATCAAACGAGCTGATGACCTTGAAGACCTGAACCGATTTCCACCAAACATAGCTAAGAACACTCCCGACTGACATACCTTTTAAACAAAAAAAACCGCATTACAATCGGATCATCCGTTTGGGAGCTACGATGCCACATACACACACACACACACACACACACACACAGAGACACGTCAAACTTATAACACCCCGTCGTTTTTGCGTCGGGGGTTAAAAAGCTAAACCATAGAAATATCATATAACATATTGTTAATCAAATATTCAGTTCAGGCATACCCTTTGTAATAAGACCGGCACGCTGAATGAACACTTAATGGAATAGTGTTAGCACTAAATTGAATCATCTAGTGTAACACCTATTTCAGGTAACTGACAGACTTAATTGAATAGCAATCTTGGAGCGAATAGGTTCTCATTGTACTTGCTAACATGTTTGTTCCATAGGTAGTTCTAAGTTGTTCCATAAAACCCCATATGTATAACATGGCGGAACTATAAGGGTTCTTAGTTTTTTAGTCCTAAAATAGACCTTAGACATATAGAATGGATACTTGCAAGAAAAATGGCCATTTAAATTCTTCTGTGAATGTTTTCTTTCAGTTGAATGGTTCTAAATCAATTGGTATAGATATTACACCTACAAAGGTAATCTAAAATGTGTTGGCGATTGACACGTAAACTATAATAATAATTATAGTTGCTCTGTATAAAGTCAATCACAAAAAAATTGGTCAACCTCAACCATATGATGCTTAAATAAATTTAAAATTACGGACACCATTTACGAATTTAACTCTACTACAAGTGACATAGAGTTTGCTTTCCCACGTAACAACACATTCCAAATATTGGTTCAAATACTCCAACAGAACTACCAACATTATGGCCAACGTTCCTCATGACGTAAACGTTATAATTCATCCTGTCAAGAAACAGGTACGTAACATCGATAAGCGATTTATCAATCATACAATGTGTCGCATACTTAGGACCCGAGGGCTGGGGTCGGAGGGTCGGAGGGGAATTTTTCTTCGAATCTGTGACGTAAATAATATATTGCAGGCGATTGTGGGTATTTTTAGATTAGGAAGGAATAGTTTCTGTTTTTTCAAAAGTTTCTCTGAAAATACATTAGAGAAATAAAACTTCTCTGGTGACCTCAGACAAAGTAGAAATAAATATCGATTTAGATGGTACTTACAAAGACTTTAAAATTATTCAACGAGCCCAATTCCGAGCCCTTTTCCCAACTATGTTGGGTCGGCTTCCAGTCTAACCGGATGTAGCTGAGTACCAGTGCTATACAAGGATACATAAACATAAACACCTATTTTTAATCGCCATCCGGTTCCAATAACATTTTCCTATCCATTTATCTAGAGGTAATATTCAATAAACAATGTTTCAATAAAACACCAAGTAGGCACATTATCGTAATAAAACGCTACAATGTAAAACATTTACAACATACGAGTGTACCTCTAAAATTCAAAACATTTTATGATCAACATGTGGCAACTTTAACTTGGCCATTTTACTGGCAACACTGTAACCAACAATACTGTTCACCTTTCCTAACTAAATGTTGTTAAAACTAGTTTTATGACCAACAATGTTGGACTGTTTATTATCATATTAGTCACTTGTTGCCAATTAGATATTGAAGTTTGATAACATT